>NC_092821.1:121894959-123247459 GCF_023375885.2 Dermacentor andersoni | reverse complement strand
CTCACGGTTAGCCAATGTTGCCCACATTCTCCCAACGTTGGGTGGCTTAGGCGGTGGCCCACATTGGCGGTTCAGCTAACCCGTGCTGCTGGGAGATGTTTTTTCTTTCTTTTTTGCGTCTTCCTTACGACTCGAACCGCGTCCTTATAACGAGCGATGTTGTCAGACTCATCAGCTCTCGCGTCGCTGCTGCTCGCCCCACTCTTCATGCCGCGCACGTTCCTTGTCCGCGAACGCTTTCTTTTTTTTTTTTTTGTTTTTTTTTGTCACGTTTCCGTTGCCCTGTTTCCGCTCCCGGTTCGTGTCTCTCGACGTTTACGCGAGCTGTTCATTTCGTTGCGCCTTGAAAAAGAGAGGAGAGGGCGGCCATCGCGGTTCCTTTGAAAACGAAATGAACAGCACTCGCATTTATTTCTTTCCTTTCTTCTTTCTTTCTTTCTCTTTCTTTATTCCTTTTCGGCCCATCCTCCACTTCCTCCTAGAGAGACCGTGTTCACTAAAATCTAGGCCGGCGTTGACCATCATTTCAACTTTGTGATGTCCATATAAAGTTCCACGGCAAAGAAAATTAGTAACCACCTGTTCGCCTGTGTTTTGGCCTTGGAGAGTGCATTGGAGAGTGCTCTCGCATTTCGCGCCCATCGAGATGCAGCCGCCGTGGCCGGGATTCGATCCCGCGACCTCGTGCTTAGCAGCCCAACACCATAGCCGCTAAGCACCCGCGGAGGGTGTAAATGAAAATTCACTCCAGTGCATCATAAACGCTGCTATCGGCTCTCGCTTCCTACAGCCAGAATTGTTTAAGCTATCAGTGTCATCGCAACTAGTACGATAGGTTGAGAATTACAGGGTTGAACATCGAAAAAGCTTATAAAGGTGGCGCAGAATCTCAGATACTTATAGATAACCAGTTGTCTTCTGTTCTAAAGGGAAGATAAGGGATGCCATATGGTGCATCGTGCCAAATATATCCAGGCCGAGACTATTCATTGGCAGCCATGTTGTCGTTTGTACGCCAACGCGCCTCGAACGACCAGTGGCGGCTGGAATCGCCGAACTAGCTCAGAAATTAGACGCGCTGTGCGCTCGCAACTTGCGTTTCGCGTGAGTTTAGTGGAGGCGAAAAACTAACTTCGAACTATTACTGATGATCAGCGACTGCGAGAGAACAGCCATCGCGACAAGTTCACGCTGAGGCGGCTGCCACACTGGGTCCCGCCACAAATTCGTCGTACGCCGTTTCTTAGCGCACCTTAAGCTCGCCAGACGGCGTACGTTAAAACGTGACGTACGCAAACCGCAGAAACCAAATGACGTGTAGTACACTCGCTATTTCGAACAGTCGGGAAAGCAGCGCTGAAAATCACCGGCACAGAGACACATTATTTTTTTTATTATTTATTAATGCTGTCAACCCTCATAGAGGGTTGTCAGTATTATTACTAGGAACACTATTAGTACGACAGTATGACAGTATTACTAGGAGTATTATTAGGAACCAACTCGCGCAAAACCAACATTCGGCATAATGCGATTTCCTTACGTACGGAATGCACTTACGTTTTGGTTGCAAACGTTGTTCTAAAACTCTCTAATATGCGACTTGACGTCCCAAAACTGTCCCGCGTGTTACGGGGGGGGGGGGGGGGGGGGGGCGACGCCACAGTGGAGTGTTAGGAATTACTTTTGGCTCCCCGGAGTTCTTTAACGTGCACATGAATCTATACGTGCACGAGAGTTCTTGCATTTCAAACAGCGCATTTTTCACACTCGCGATCATTGCCGAAGCTCTTTGCCTTCATTATTGACAGAACCGCCGCGCTAAAATGCCCTTGTCATTTTTTCGCTTCGTCTGATGGTATAGTGTCGGTGCGATTAAAATTTACTGGGGGCAGTATGCTCTAGATTTTAATCGCGTCTGTAAATGGCACTCCGTGCAGTGTCAACATTACTGTCCCGGCGAGAAACATTCGAAACATTTAAACTCAAATAGACGTGTATCCTGGCAGAATAGTGGCCGCGTTTGAAAACAAACTAAGAATGAAAGTATGTTTGGCGTGTGCGGGGCGGGTGGACCAAGCAGAGCGAGCATTTGCAGATACCTACGCACGGCCGGCCGAACGACCTCGTAAAAGTTAGTTCGGGCACTTTATGGATTGCCTATAAATGTCTCGCAGGTCGCTTCATCTTCTTGCAAGGTCGTCTTTCTTGGCTACATAAAGTCCCCTACGGTCGTTCTATGGATAAATATTTCTCAAAAGCTAGCTTTCTTCTTGTTTCTCTAGCTTCGCGGACTTGCTAACAATACTATATTTAGAACAGAGAAGAAAGAACTTTCTCTTTCTATAACTTGTTTGCGGACATTAGTAATCGTTAGTTCATAAAAGAAGGCTGCGGTGCAAGTTCGCAAGGTGACTATAAAAATCAACAGAGTGCAAAAAAAAAAGAAACTTCTGTCGACTTCTCCAGACAACTAAAGAAGTATATTCCTTGGGACAAAACAAGACACGACATCGCGAGTGGTAAGTGTTAGTAAATCAGTTTTTTTTTTCCTTTCTTTTGACACGCCAGCCGTCACGGCTATACACAGCGCCAGGACTGCTTTCAGCGAGATCCGCAACCCAGAAGAGCTCGCACTACGAAATGTATCGGCTTATATCCGAGTAAATACGGTTGCAAACGCTAGGCACCGCTTGCACGAAGCCTGTCCTGTGAAGAAGGACGAAATTGAAGGTGGCATAAAATTAAGGCTGGGAGAAAAAAAAGAACAGGATGAATCGAAAAAAAGTTCTTCCGACGCCTTTTTCGCAGCCGCCAAAAGAGACCGAGCCGCCGCGAGCAGATCTGGCTGCGGCTTCTCTTTCGACTCAAAAGCCGCCGCGGCCTGACGACCTCGCTTTGAGAAACACGGCAGCGAACCCGCTCAGAATTCAAAATTAGGTTGTTCTTGTTTTGTTTTTTGTTGTTGTCGTTTTTTTACCCACATTGGCTGCTTTGCCGCGCTGTCCGAGTGTTCTCTCCTTCCGAGCTCCGACGCTCGCTGGCGTCGAAATGAATACAGCAGCGCCCCCCTGTGTCCGTTGCCGGAGGAGGAAAAAAATTGGTGGGGGGGTCACGTGACGAATCCCTCTCGAAATGGCGGCTGCTGCTGGGCCGAGGTCACGTGGGAACCTGAATAACATTTCAACAGAAATAACATTGAACGCCTTATTCTCCACTTACTTCTTTTTTAGTTTTTAAAAGCACTCACAAGAACTTTGTTGGCGCTGACACGACTTCGGTTGGCGAGGATAGCTTTGTCGAAGGAGGTAAAGTGACGACTGCAACTATACCAAAGACAGGGAAACAACGTTTACGAGTTTGTGGCACCTCTTCCCTCGTTTTCGTGGGGTCTCCCTACCAGAGGGCCGAAACGTTCTTAAGATCCCGCAGTGAGCTAATCACAGTGCTAATATGAGCATGCGGCAGCGTGTGACATTTTTTTTTTATTTCCACACGTTGCATGAGTTGCAGAAAGAATCGACGAATCTGCAGCTGTAAGTCTACGTAGATTACGAATTATTATTGCTAGTAGTCTGGTTTCTCGGTTTCTGCGTTCGTTCGTTTCTGTGTCGGATATTCAATTGTAAAAGAATTACGAGTCCTACCCGAGTCATTGTATCAGAAAGGGTCAATGGATTCGTAAGCAAGAAATATCACCGAGCAGGGACCTGAACGTCATCGAAGGGCAACGGTAGGTGGGCGAAGAAAAAAAGACTCGCTGGAAGAAAAAAAAGACGTCGCAGTTTCGTCTGAAGGCAAAGCTTCGATAACGGTGGCAACGTATTAAAATATTACACGAATTAGGGCCCACGCTTTATCCCGGAGGGGCAGCACAAGACAGGCAAAGGCAGAAAGCAGGAAAGGCACGGGACAGCGCCGACAACGTCTTTCCTGCTTTCTGTCTTTGTCGTCTTGCGCTGCCCCTTCAAGATGCTCAACCCGTACCAACTTTCCCAAATGTGAACTCTTCTCTTGTTTTATGCACAGCATCGATTGCAGTGAAAATTCGCTTACTAACTAAACAAGCGTAAGTGACGTTCACTCGCCCAGACGCACACGTGATCGGAGTTCACAGGATGACAGCGAGCCCTCGCCATCAAAACGCTGCCATGACGACCACCGTCGTCAACTGAGAGCGCGTGAGCTCGTCCCAAAGGGAACATTGAACTGAACATTGACGTCCCAAAGTGAACCCAACCGCGCCGCGCGTTTCCAAAACTGTACAGACCACGTGGCATCAAACAATGGGTGCGCGAGAAGGCAGCGCGCATAAAGGCCACCAGCTTTCTCGGCTCGCCCTTGCATACTCACCCTTCGCCCTGGCAACCGCAAATCACGTGATCTCCATGAGCCGGGCAGCGTAACGCTCGCACTCTGCCACGCGGACTTACGGACGCGATCACGTGACCTTTCAACAACGAGGGCGCGCGGGAACAAGGCTTGCACGGAGGCACCAGCTGTCTCGGCTCGCCCTTGCATACTCACCCTTCGCCCTGGCAACCGCAAAACACGTGATCGCCATGAGCCGGGCAGCGTAACGCACGCACCCGGCCGCGCGGGCTTATGGACGCGATCACGTGACCTTCAACAATGGGGCGCGCTAGAACAAGGCTTGCATGGATCCACCAGCTGTCTCGGCGGCTCGCCCTTGTATATACTCACCCTTCGCCCTGGCACCTGCAAATCGCGTGACCTCTATGAACGGGGCAGCGTACGCACGCACTCGGCCGAGCGCGGCACTTCGGACACGATCCCCGATGACCTTCGACACTTGCCGCACGGGAAAACGGCGTCTATCGCCACGAGCCTTCTCCAACACCGAATGCTTGCCCTGGCATTCGCAGCGACCACGTAACCACCAACTAACGGTGCCCGGGCCGCGCGGGCTGGTCGGGCCGCACGTTTGCCTCGCCTCGAGACAGCACGGCGGAGGCGACGGCGAAAACGGGCCTCGAGTGTGCGTTTAATTGATATATCGCAATGAAAAAATATTGATCCGGATCCGCGCAGTGAGCACTGCAGGTGAGCGCAGTATGAACAGCAAAGGAAAACACGGTTCGGGGCTGCAGCATCCTCCGCGTTTATTTCGCTCCTAATTACAGCGTATTTATTACAACGCCACCTTAATACAATGTAATTTGGCGACGAGCATTCGACATTCCAAGTGCCACCCACTCGCTACCCGTTTGCGCCTACAGCCGCTGCGTATCGTCTTCTATAACAGCGTATTCATGAAGAACATATACGAAGGCCCGTTCGCTTTTCATCGTCGCGTAGATTCAACCGCCTGTAGGAAACGATCGCGTCAACCAACAAGTACTCCCTCCGCGGTGTTCCCGAGCTCGATCTAACATCGCCGTGAGCTGAATCAGTGTCGAGCTTGGAAAAATAAACGCAAGATTTGAAATGCAAGGGAGAAGAAAAGGAGGCGGAGGTTGTCGGTGGCGGTGCGCTCAGCCGCACGTTTCGCAGGGGGAAAAAGAGGGGAGGGGGAGACAAAGGTGAGTGGAGAAGAGGGTTTAGGGGGAGAGGCGGCGATCCGCGGGCCCCACCGGCCTCCTCCTCCTCCTACTGCGGATCGATTCGGATTGATTTCTAGAGACGGGTCGATGGGAGCTGCCGAGTAGGTGCGTCCGTTCGTAGGTGCGCGTGTGTGTGTGTGCATGTGTGTGAGTGTGAGTGTGTGTGAGTGTGTGTGTGTGTGTGTGTGTGTGTGCGTGTGTGTGTGTGTGCGTGCGTGTGTGCGTGTGTGCGTGCGTGTGTGCGTGTGTGCGTGTGTGTGTGTGTGTGTGTGTGTGTGTGTGCGCGCTGCATAAGCGCTTTCTTCATCCCTCCTCCTCTCCCACCCACGGCACGGCGAAGCGCGGCCTTGTTTCTCTCCTCCTCGCCTTTCTCCTTTCTCTCTTTTATTTCTGTTTCGGCCGCTATAATACCTGCAGCGGCGGTGGATGCCGGCGCTCCGTCGCCTGTACCACGACAACGGGGGCCACTCCAACTCTGTACGCGAGGCGGTGTCGGTTTACCTTGCTTTACCCGACAACCATCAGCACAACAGGGTCCCCCGTGGTCATTGCTGCTGCGTTTGCGCTATATGGCCACGGAAGCAAGCACGTTCTCCGCCTTCTTTTTCCCTGGCCGAGTTTGCCAAGTTCGTCACAACAGATAGAGAGAGAGAGGGGCGGGGCTAAAAGCGTGAGTACATATGATATCTCCCTCGCTCCGCGGCTGCAGAAATAAGTACGTGCTGCATCAACGCCACCTATATTGCAGGCGTGTGCGCTCAGCTTCGCGAAGTCGTACTACTGGGATACAAATTTCCAGTGCCAAGCATGGCGTGACGCAAGCGGTGACGTCAAAATTACGGCGGCTTGTTCGGTAGCATACCCATTAGATCCCATGGCTAGTCAGGCAAGGCAGCACGACATCACGGGTCGAATTGCACCGGCCTTGTGCTGTCTAGGAGGCGTCGCTTGCTGGATAACGCGATTCTATATAGCAACGACGGCATGAAAATAAACATTGCGGTATTATTTTTTTTTACTTTGTTGTTGTTGTTGTCCTTGTCGTCACTTCGTGCTTTTCACCATTTCGTGTTTGGCACGACACCATTTCGTGCTTGACACACTTACGTCAAGTACAGGCGTCGCTAGCGCCTGCATAGTGTTGCCTGTTGTTTTGAGGGCACGAAAATGGCGCACTGCAATCTCCTCTCGCCTTTTCGCGTAGAGTACAGCGGTCAATAAGGGCGATTCATGAAGGCTATGGACAGTTGGGAAGAAAAGTGATTCGCTTTACTGCGACAGCAGTTAGACACTCCAAGCTGGAAAAATAAATTATGGGGTTTTACGTGCCAAAAGCACTTTCTGATTATGAGGCACGCCGTAGTGGAGGACTCCGGAAATTTTGACCACCTGGGGTTGTGTGACGTGCACCTAAATCTGAGTACACGGGTGTTTTCGCATTTCGCCCCCATCGAAATGCGGCCGCCGTGGCCAGGATTCGATCCCGCGATCTCGTGCTCAGCAGCCCAACAACATAGCCACTGAGCAACCACGGCGGGTGCTCCAAGCTCGAATAAAGGGATGTCACACAGGATACGAGCTCTGACCACATAGCGACTGAAAGTTTATGAGGAAAGATTGGTTAAAGATAAACCAACAAAAAAAAAACGACGCGCTGGATGCCGTACTTCTATTACGTACACGTTCTTCAGTGAAAGGACCTACGTTGTCTTACAACGGCATAATAGCGTGACTAGCGGTTCTGACAGAAAATTAAAAAAAAAGGATGATAAGTGTCGCAGCATTGCTCGATAGGCGAAGCATTCCTAAGTCTAGCAAGACAACTACACGAAGTAATGGTCGTAGATTTATCGGTCGTATCACTTGTAGTGAACATTGGCTTAGTAATTAATTTATTAAGCATTACGTCGCGCTCGCACAGGCAAAGATAAGGAAATCCCACTCTATGACCGCGAACACTCGGGGTCACAACGCTCGCGTGACCAAGAGCGCAAACGGCCGGGCAGCTAACGCTTCTTGCTGTCTCTCGATTCAACGCGGCCCCGAAACTCGAGATAACGCGACCTCCGAATCTAGGGCGTTCCATTCACTGAATGAATGGAATGCCCTACCCCAAGATATTGTAACAATCACTGACCCGGCCGCCTTCCAATGTACCCTGCGCACATTTCTAAATGTATAAAACGTTCAGCTGCCACTTCTTACCTGGCCTGTGTCATATATATCTTTATATGTGCATTTTTCCAACAGCCACCTGCCGCGTGTGCCTTGTTGAAGCTTGCCATGTGTAGAAAAAGTGAATTGTACCCGGTACTCTCGCCCTAATTTCCTCTCGTATTTTTTTCTTCTTTTTTTTTTACGAACTGTGTCTTTTACCGAAATCTGTGCTCGATTATTGTCTTCAGTAGTTTTTATTGCGTTGACATATCATATGTTAATTGTATCCCCCCTTATGCAATGCCTTTCGGGGCCTTTAGGGTATTCAAAATAAATAAAATAAATACATAAATAGGCGCGCGAGAAGACGGTGCACATGAAGCGACCAGCCATCTCGGCTTGGCCAGGCTTTGCACCCGCCGCAGGTTACCTTCAAGACATGGCGCGCGGGACGCGTATGCGTTCAGCCGCGCGGTACAACCATGCGCAGCCACGGCCGGGCGGGCTAGAGGAGGAGACGCGCGCTCGCCAAGTGCAGCCGTTTTGTTGCGTAGTGCTTGACGCCTTCTTTTGAGCGTCAAACTACGCCTCTGTTTCCTTTATTTTACTAGTGATAAAGCTATACCTATTGATCGTGGTGGTTCGAGGGGCCTCTTGTGTGAAGGCTTATTGATGAAATTAAGACAAATTCTGAGGTTTTAAGTATCAAACCCGCGATCTCATTACGAGACACGCTGTGGTGGGGGACTCAAGTTAATCTTGAGCACCTGTGGTTTTTACCGTGCAGCTAAATCTAAGTTCGGGGCAGAAACTTGAAGGTTAGCAATGAAGCTTGGTAAGAAGTTAAGGACTGCGCAACGAGCGACAGAACTAAAATTGTTAGGCGCGACGTTAAGAGACAAGAATATGGCGGTGTGGATTAGAGATAAAACAGGAATAACTGATATTCAAGTTGACATTAAGAGGAAGAAATGGGGATGGGCGAGGCATGTAATGCGTAGGGCAGATAATCGATGGTCCATTGCATTAAAAGCTGGATGTCAATGCAAGGGAAGCGCGGTCGAGGGCGGCAGAAATTACGTGGTATGATGAAGTTAGGAAATTTGCAGGCGCAATTTGCATTCAGCTAGCGAGAGACATGGTTAACTCGGATATGTGTTCGTCCTGCAGTGGACACAAAAAATAGGCTGATTATGGTGATGATGAAATTTATGTGCGTGAGCGTCTCTGCACTTCGCCTCCATCGATATGTGGGGGGGGGGGAGGGGGGCACGGCCAGATTCGAACCCACAACATTGTGCTTGCAACGCCACGGCCAATGATCTACCGCGGCTCGTTGAACTCTCTAGCGTGCCATGCGCGCCCCCTAGTTGTGTAAACACGCGAAATTTTACTTGCAACAGCGAATTATACTTGGTCTTTACACCGGTTTTGGTCCTCTTGTCTGAATCCACTTGCGTGTCATATGTCTAATCAGGCCGCTGCCAAACGAACCAGCAATCGCTGCTGTCTAGCACCCACTCTACCTATTTCCGTGTTGCTTTCTGTTTTTATTTTCGTCCTATTGCATCGTTTGCTCACTCCGAGAATGGAGCGAGTGCGAAAATGAGCTGCTGTAGGAGTGTACGCACCGAACACATGCCGAATAACGGCTTCGGCTTACCGCTGCTTCTTTCTTTCTTTTCTTTTTTTCTCGTGAGGCATCTATAGAGCCGAACACAACAACCTCGCTCGATACTTCTCGTTCTACGGGCGCGCCCCAGTTCGAACCTCTTTGTTTGCTTTTTCTTTTACGGAGAATAGCGCGAAGGCGCGTAGACGACACTCTGGCTAATGTATACTGCCACCTCCTTTCCCCTAGCAAGAGTGTGTCCCCGTACGGCACGGCCTTTCGTCGTCGCCCTAAAGTGCTCCTTTCGTGCGCGTAGAAACGCGCGGAAACGAAGAACGCCGGCGCACGCGTTACCGTAAACAAATGGCCTCGTATACATCCGTAGACTCGTGCGTGCATTCGTGACCTCTCGCGACAACCCTCCCTCTTATTCACTCTCAGCGTACTTCTTCCTCCCTCTCATTCTCTTTCACTCTCTCATCCTTTGCCTCGCCCTTCTTTCACTCTCTCATCCTTTGCCTCGCCCTTCCTCATTCTCTCTATTGTTGGACGCGGGGTGGAGAGGAGGTAGCGTTCGCTATCTCTCTTCTCTCTCTCTCTCACTGTACTCCTTACTCCCTCTCAATCTCTCTCTTTCACTATCTCATCCTTTGCCTCGCCCTTCCTCATTCTCTCTATCATAGGACGCGGGGTGGAGAGGAGGTACCGAGTGAAAGAGGAGGGGGAGGTGGTGGAGGGAGGGGAGGAGGTCTGGAGGAGGAGGGAAGAAACGGTCCATTGATTAACGCATCGGTGACTCGTGTGTTTCGACTTGAAAGAGAAGGCGCGCGCGACCGACAGCGCGTTGCTATCGACACCAGGCACACACGCATTCGTGCGACGAGGCTTTCGGTCCGTCTTTTATTTTGCTCTCTCAGTGTTTTTCTCTCTCACTCTCTCTTTCTTTTTTTTTCCGCTTTCGGAAGGCGGGATTGGTCGAGCAGAAAACTTGCGCGGGGGCGTGCGCGACTGTTGTGGTGTCGCGAGAGAAAAGGTACCGGAAAAAGTTTTTTTTCTCCACGCGACTCGGCCGGTGAACGTCGATTGCCTACGGTGAGAGTTGGGGGGGGGGGGGAGGGGGGGAAGCGTGTGCCGGTGTATGGGACGGGTGTGGAGGGAGAGATAAAGCTTTGCCGCAAACAACGACCCCCCTCCCCTGGCATCTTGGTGAACGGGGCAACAAGCGCGCCTAACAGTTTGTAACCTGTGCCGTGATTTAGAGACGTACTGAATTACCAGTATGGGGTTTTCTAATTAAAAGAAAAGTAATAAGCCCCGTATCCCGATAGTTCCATATAAGCGAATGGGGATCCTATACAGAAAGCAGCCCGTTTCCACGTATGATAAGGAGCAAATCCCATACATCGGAACGGACGGGTTCTTTATGTGGGATCCGCATAGTTAGTACGGGGCTTGTCCCATGTTATATATGGGAAAGTGTGGGTTTCTATACGGCATCCCCATGCGTTCATACGGGTGTTGTCCCATGTGATATGAGGGAACATGTGGACATATACATCGATCCCCATTTTTTGTTCATATGGGGCTCATGAGATATGAGGCATATGGGTTTCTTCGATAATGGTGAACGCCCCCAAAACTGCGCAGTACAAGGCTTACGAGGGACGTCATAAAGTGAAGAACTACGGTTTGATTCAGACACCCTAGGGTTCTTTAACACGCAAACTATTTCTGAGTGCCCACACGCGTTATTGCATAGTCGAAGCAGCCCACGTCACAAACTGTTCTGCGCGTAGCACGCATTGCCAAATGCCCGTCACGAAACAGTGCCTTCCAACTACAGCTTCGCGCGCTCTTTTTGGCTGAAAAGTAACAAGAAAGCGGCGCAGGTGTGGGTTACTGAATGTCCCTCGACTATCCATTACGCGAGCGCGCGCGGGCAGGCCGCGTTGGGAATGACGCCAGTTTCTGGAATCAAATCTTCGCGCGCTTTCCGGCTGTGGAGATTTTTTGCTTGTTCGTTTGTTTGTTTTTTTCTTTGTCGCTCGTATTCACCCACTGTTGTTTTCCGCAAGTGATGCGCTGGGGCAACTATGCTCAAAGTCGTAGACACTTGCAAGCGACACGCAAGTGTCACGGATGCCGAACGCTCCGGGATTCTCGGAATGTTCATCGGCAGTGGCAACGACGGCGACTGCATACGTTTATGCTGTTGCCTCGACCACAGTTCGCGCTCGGGAGGAACGGCTGAACACCGTCGAAACGGGCATTTCCGCGCACTCCATGCGTTCTCGCCACTGCAGATGTGTGCAGTACACGGAACGCTGCGGGTGGTGCCAGTGAGTTACGAGCGAGAACCACGTAAGAAGGGCTCACCCCGTCGTCTGCCGCTAATCGTCCCCTGCGCCATTGCGGCAGAGATTAAACGGAAAGACCACGTAGGGACAAGGTCAAGTTAGGGTAGATTACATTAGTTTAATCCTTTCGCGACGCAGGGAGGCTAACCTAAAGGACCAAACAAGGATTAGGTTATTCCTCTTGAGATGCAGGGAGATTAATAAGAAGGATCCCGTGTGGATTAATTAGGATCGCGCATGGATCACGTATGGATTAGGTTAGATTAGATTATGCTATTCCTCGCCCGATGCAGGGAGATTAAACTGACTGAAAGCAAAGCTAAAAAATAATGCTCATGGGAGAGAGAGTTCACGACACGAGCGCTAGCCTTCTACCCTTCTCAAAAATAAACAGAACGATCACGGGAGGGCTAAGTTAGCTTATATTACATTAGGCTAGGTTAGTATATCTTAAGTTAGGTTAGTTTGGATTAGGTTAAATTATTGTGCGAGCTGTGCATATATCTTTGTGCACTGCTATATCTGCACCATGTATATCTTTGCACATAGAGCCACGCCGTTGATTCTCACTTCTGGTCGAGCCAACGTGACCCGTAGTTTTCCGCGCACTGCACAGAGCTGGTGAGCCTCGGAATAAGCGCCAACCGGGCGACAGACGCCCTAGAGACCATTATTTTCGAATGGCATATATAACAAAGGGCGGGGCTGGTAAAATGTGGGGGCGAGCTGGGTAAATTGTGGGACGTGGACTCGCAGACGGTGCGGTTATAGCGCCGCACATCCATACGTCGTCTGCATGCAGGAGGAAAACAAACAGACGACGGCCGCTCGCGCCCGCGATCCGTCTGTCCACATCCAGAAGGCAAACAAGTGCTAGATATACGGATATGCCGGATGCAAACGCGGAGGTGGACGTACGATGCCGGTGGTCTACCGAAGCGCATACAGGGGCACTTCAAACAACATACCTCACCTTTTGTTGCTGTTGTTTCTTGCCAGCGCCGTTCCCGAAAGGCTTGCAGTTTCTAACGCCTGTTAAACTGGCTTTGTATTAAATGCTCTCGCGTTGGTACCCGGCGAACTGGTAACCTGCGTGAAGCGTTCGAGCAGTGTTTGTCGAAACTTGTCGTCTTGAATGAACGCCGCGCCTTCCCTGAAAGGGCACACAGTGCTTGAGTGTGTTTGCTTACATTCCAGAACTTTTCGAACATTGAAGATACTTTCGTTTAGAGCTATTCTTTGAGCAAAATGATGTATAGTAGTCTTTCCTCATACGGACGCTATATCTTAACGAGTAGCGAAGGTCCTGCTCTCACAATGTGCGTGATTTCGTTTTCTTTGGAATCGCCGCATCCATGCATTGCTTTGTTTTTGCTGTTTTAGGCTTCGCAGAGTTTCTTTATCGCCGCCTGAGAGGTAAGACAGCACAAATCCCGCCCCTGCAGCAGGACTACTTGATGCGGCGGACATCACTAGCTGTAGGAAGCACTCGTACCTAACTTCGTTATACTACGCGCCGAGTTACCTCCGGGTTCTGTAGATTCCGAGTTCCAACTGTTCTTATGTTTACAATTTCTTTAGAAGGAGACACGCGGGTAAGAGCACGGCGTACGGCGGTCGAAGCACGCGAGCGCTTCTATCGCCCAAGCGTGCGACAAGCATGTTCGGGCTTGTTCACTCCCCACAATGCAGCTCGTAAGAAGACTTTGCAATTCGCACTTTGATACAGCATACACAAACTCGGCACGTGAGCATTTCTCAATTCCGCGCCCGTACGAATGGGACTCAGGCAACCAGGATTCGAACCCGAGCCTTTAAGCTCAGCAGCGGATCGCCATGGCCGCTGCAGCGCAGGTGAGAAATCGAACAAACTTTTTGTACTGATGCGCGGACATCTTCAGAGGCCGTGCGAGACAACGTGATTTAACGGCTGCGTATAAGCCGAGATTATTCTGATCACCATCATAATCATCATCATCCTATACTACCGTAGAACGAAGACATCTTCCAGCAATCTCCCAATTACAACTGCCTTGCGTCATCACGCCACTTCGTTCCCTGCCGTCCTCTACTGCGCTTGGCTTCCCTTGGCAACCATACTGTAACGGACCATCGGTTGTTGGCCCTACGCATTACAAGCCATGTCGAGTTCCATTTTGTGCCTCTCAATCGCAACTATAAGGAATACCGGCCACCACCGTTTGCTCTCTAATCCACACCGTTGTCTTCCTGCCTTCGACGTCACGTCTTATAAAAGCGACGCTCTTCTTTGCGAATCTCTGCGGGTTTCGTGACCGTGCCGTTCTCTTGCCGAACAGGCCAACCAATCACAGCGGAGTACGCGCGCCGAGCGCGCCACTGAGTTCATTGCAACACCACGACACGGCGCTAGCATCTGCGCATCCGGGGTGAAGCAAGAAATAGAAACAGAAAGCTCGCCTTCGCATATCCGCGGCGGCGGCATTGCATTAGCCTCTCAACAGATGAATGAATACGGCCCTTCCGTGTAACTTTGTGCGGACATTCAGTGAACGCGAACTCGTGTCTCGACTCTCTATGCACTGACACAAAGGTTCGCTGTATATAGATTCCAATTCACTGGATCTGCTGCATTCGTTTTGTTGTCGTCGTCGTCGTTGTCGTCGTCGTTGTTGTGGTTGTTTCGTTCCACCTCTCGCTGCGCGGTCCTTAATTCTTTTTTTCTCAGGCTTCTTTGTTAATGTTATCGCTTCATATGTTTGTACAGTTAGAATCCAATGATCGTGCACCTTTTATTTTCAAGAATAGCGGTAAACTGCTGGTTTATGACTTGGTAATGCCTGTCGCTAAACCCATTCCTATCCTTCTGTACATTTCGCTCTCACCATCCGGGTCTCCCGCGAATAATCCACCTGCATAAACGTTATCCCGCAGAGATGGTAGAGGACGACTACTAAGCGAGAATTTTATCATACATATTATTATCGCTTCTCGCTAAACACCGCTATGTGCCTTGCAGCCACGTGATCATATATATCTATATATATATATATATATATATATATATATATATATATATATATATATATATATATATCCCCACAGAAACCAAGCACCATTCCGCATGAAGAGAAATTAAAACGACTTGTTCACCTTTATTCCTGGCATTGGAGAATGCATTCGTCCAGACAACAATAAAATGTTTTTTAGGCATGATTAATTAATTAGCACTAATTGGTTTTCTGAATTACCCACAACTAAAGATTCGCTCTAGCACATTTTTAAAAAAGGAAACGTTGCTATTGGCTATCCGGCAACTTTCCCACACTTAAATCGAAGTTCGGAGGTGTCGAATTGAGCGTACCAAAAGCGATACGTTCAGCTATGCGGGGACATAGTCCAGGCGCTTACGCACGCAAGAGACATAAATTGCAGAAAACCACAGTAGCTTCGGGGCGCCATTGTCTATCCTGGATCAGCCAGAGTCGTAATAGTTCCACTCGTGGGCCATTGACACCGTGAAGTGGCAAGCTTTCCGGTCCCACAATTCGCTTCGCCCTGAGAGGATGGGCGTGCCCGTTGAGCGCCACCCCCGGCACCGCACTTCCGGTGAAAGCCGACGCAATTTCCGGTAGAATCTCGGGCATTTTATTTTTTCCCGGACGAGCTCGAGACTCGATTGTTTCCTACCAGAAAAAAAAAAACTGCCGATTCCTAATTGCGGAGCGACGAGGGAGCTTTGATTGACGGTACGCATTATCGGAGAAAAATAAAGGGAAATGGGCCCAGAGTTATAGAAAAGTGCGAGCGCAATCTGGCAGAGCGATGACTGTTTTTATGTTTTCCTTTTAGCTTTAGATTTGGCTCATTTGTACCGGCGTTGATGGACCAGGCACGCGAACTATACTTACGCAGTATGTGGGGGGGGGGGGGGGGGAACGTGCCAGCTATGCCAGTGCTCCATAATTAAGCGACAACTGTGAAAGTAAAGAAGGTTAAAGGACGGGAGTCCTCAGAGGATGAGTTAGCGCGAGCAGCAATTGGGCATCCGCCATCGCCGGAGGTAGGGCAAAAAAAAAACCGAAATAGAAAGAACCCTCGGGAGCCGACCTCATCAGGAACTTCCCCTTGCGGATATGCGTCGATTAGTGTCGTAACTGGGCGGGCATAACGAGCAAATCGCGGCCATTCTCGCTGATGCACCGTTCTGCCTCGCTGAATATGCGTGCAGCGGCGCAAGAGGCTACGGATCAACCTGAGCCGCAGTTTCCAATTTCGTGCACTTCGGGATATCATCATACTGCTTTTCAATGGAGAATGCACGTTTGTAGAGCACCCATGCAAGTATCTATTTACTAAACTCACCCAAGGAACGCTTTCAGCTTTCCGCCGTGTGTCCGGCGTCGTATACACGTCTGCTTGCCGAACTGGACCTTGAAGCAGACGACACTGGTGCCGCCGAGGCGTCCAGACGACGTTAAGTAAATGCGCTATACCCTCTAATTCGGTGAGGCTGAGCACATGCATGGCCTTCTGCAGTTGACCTCAGTTCCTCAAGGTCTTGAGGGTTCAATTACCACTCGCGACGACTGCATTCCGAAGAGCGGGGGTGGTGTGGCAGAGAATGCAATAAACTCGAGCGTCCTGAAATTTGGCGCGCGGTAATGAATTTCGTCTGGCTGGCGAAACCTAGCCCGGAGTCCTCGACAATACTGCGACGTCATTCACTCAGCGAGTGTGCATTTTGGCACGTACGGCACCATCACTCAGCTCAACCTTTCGGCACGTCCCCCCCCCCCTTACACCCCACCCCCTTTCGAGAGACGGTCCTTAGGAAAGCATTTCCCATTTTCCCGCTCACTCTTCTTGATGTGTCCGCCAGGCGGCTGAATCAAGCGCTGCGCGTGTGATGAACTTCAGTATTTTTTTTTTCTAGGAGCTGCAGCGGTCTGTATTTCAGCAAGAACATCCAGGTTGTTTCCGAAATGACATTCTCAAGTATTTTTTACTTTCTTTCCTGTTCTTAATACGAGGACGCGAAAAAATGGCTGTTTGGATTGGATCGAATTAGATTAGATCAAATCAGATCTCTTACTGAGTAATCCATTTTAACGGAGCTGCAATTCTGGACGCTTTCGAATTCCGCCACGTTGTAGGATCCGCCATCTTGCCAACTCTCATTGGCTGACACGCCGGCTACGTCTTCTCTGATTGGTTCAAAATGCAAGCGAGGACACGGAATTGGACAATATGGCGGCCACTGAGAAGTGCAGAGCGGTCCTGTAGCGGAGCCCCGAAACAACGCCATCTACGAGAGAACGGCTGAAGTGTCCCGCACGTGGCCTTCAAACCGCACCACATTCGAAGCACATGTTGTGAACATTGCCAAGCTTTTCGCCCAGAAGCAGCAGGCTCTCCGTGATACAGAGGAGTTCAACAGACCGTTAACAGGACACACCAAATCAACAGAGCCTGTTTTTCCGTGGTGCAGACGACGAGGTCTACAAGTAATCTATTTATTTAATTTAAACCTCAAGGGTAACAAGACGGGACTTTACAATGATGCGCATCCAACAGAAAAAAGCCAGTCTACGCGACCCTCTGTTCTTTTTTAGGAAAAGCTACCTTTGTGAATTTTGTAGGCTCTAAGGCCACCTGCGAATTTATTGTTTTCTATTGTTTTTTTAATTTTCTTCCTTTTCTAAATTCTACTTTCCTTTTTTAATAAGGTCGTTTTATCACTCGTTCATAATATGCCAGAATATGACAATATTCAGAGGTGGAACAGTTGAGAGCGAACTGTTCAGTTGATCCTTTATCTGGCCCTCCGGTGACATGCCGTTTAATCCAGCGAGGCCACCCACTTATCAGCCCGAGTGTTCACCCATTCCGACGGTGTTTCCAATATCTTTACCGCCGAAAAATCATTATTCAGCGCCTCTCCTATAGTACTTCTCCGAAATATTGTTCCACCCACCATAGAGTTTCCCTCAAAAATTGCCATGCGGAGTATTCGAGTGACGTTGCCGGAGGCCACCTTAGTGTCCCATACCACAGCTTCCACTGAGTTTCCGGAGATAACAGGGTCGATATAAAGCGCAGCTTGACGCCTTGCTGCAGCTATACAACACGAGTTCATGGCGGCATACATGACGTCACGGCGTGAGCCACCTATTGGGAAACCTGGCGCAGTATCTACGGGAGCTGAAAGTATGGCGATTCGGCAAGGGTATATAGCAGTGGTGGGTATACAGTATACCGTATTTACTCGCGTGTAATGCACGCCTTCGTGTAAGTCCCGCACTCCCACGTTGGAGTGCGAAAATTTGGAAGAAAAAAAAGAGCTTGAGGAAGCGTCTAGCGCGTCCTCACGTGCTGGTAAATTCCCTCAAGCCGCTACAAGATGGCTCTAGCGTGTGTCCGAAAAAATTCGATAGGCGACTGCAAATGTGTTCACAGCTAGCTGCCAGTGGTTTCATTTATTCGCATAGCAGTCTGAGCGCAGCTCCAGGGATTCGGTGAGTAGCCACAAGCCTGCCAGGCGTAAGGCCCGCACCGGTAAAAAGCCCGAGAGAGAAAAAAGAAAGTGCGGTCCTCGCGCGAGTAAATACGGAACGTGTATCTGCCTAAACTTCATCATTCTGGCTTCAAACGGATTAGAGACTCTGGAAATGGATCATATTGAACGAAACACTGCGTTTATAGAACCTACCATTCGCGACAGTTCTGCGCGTTGGCAGAGTCTCGCTGCATTCGTGCCTTTAGAAAGAAAGAGACATGGCTATATAGTAATTGGAAATCTGAGCCGATGCAGGGCAGATGAAGCGCGGTAAACAAAGCCGCAAGAAGCACGTCTGAAGCCACAAGCGCGAAGATGAGACCAATCCATCCGCTGACCGCCATTCCGTTGCTAGCTGGACGATCAGCGTGTAACGTAGGGACT
Organism: Dermacentor andersoni; assembly: GCF_023375885.2. Taxonomy (NCBI): domain Eukaryota; kingdom Metazoa; phylum Arthropoda; class Arachnida; order Ixodida; family Ixodidae; genus Dermacentor; species Dermacentor andersoni. The sequence goes on along the minus strand of NC_092821.1, from coordinate 123,228,847 downwards.
AAGTTCCTGTAGTTGGCAAGAAATGGGATGACGATGATGATGATGATGATGATGTCGTGGATCATGATGGCGGAAACATCTATAATATCGAGACATTAAAGCTATCATTACTTCATTAGCTTTATATATATATATATATATATATATATATATATATATATATATATATATATATATATATATATATATGTGCCTTTTAACTCAAGCGCAGATTGTTTCACCACTCCAGGGATCACGCTAGTCCCTTCCCCCCTTGATAATCCCAGCAGAACACCCTCGACCTACACCGCCTGCACCTAGGACATGCCCCTGGGATTCCACTGCACGGATTTAACTCGCACGCTGACGGCCGTCCTTTCGTGCCGTTCTTTTTCGCCGCTCGGCGCGGCGTTGCCGACGATGCGGCCGGTGATATGCCCCAAGTGGCCATTTGTCTTGGGCGGCGAGTCGTATCGACGGCCGGCCGCACGACCACCGCGCTGCCCAACCGCGCTTGGAAATGAGAAGGCCCCGGAACCAGGTTCGCGTTATACGCGTTCCCACCACCACCACCGTGCACCTCGATCCGATCGCGCTGGCGCTCGCCCATCGGGCGCGAATCTCGCACTAGCGATGATTATTAGCGAGCCACGGATGTGTGTGGTGGGGAGATGAACAGCAGATGAACGACGACGGAGCTATGGGGAAGAAAAGGTGGAAGGGGAGGGGGAGAGAGATAGAGAGGGGGGAGGACGCAGGTGCTGTCGCCGCGTTGCGCGCCTGAGCGGGGTCCGCACCGGGCCTGCGCACGCCATTCGTCGCTTAACGCACTCGCGGTGGGCTCCTTTTTTTTCGTTGATGACGTCACGGTTATACGCAGGGATGAGAGAGCGATGGGTCGGTGCGAATCCGTAATTGCGGGCGCGCGTCGGCGCTGAGTGTGATTGCTATTACGGCGCAATAAGGCGGTGACAGACAGACGGACGGCAGATTAGATAGATAGATAGATAGATAGATAGATAGATAGATAGATAGATAGATAGATAGATAGATAGATAGATAGATAGATAGATAGATAGATAGATAGATAGATAGATAGATAGATAGATAGATAGATAGATAGATAGATAGATAGATAGATAGATAGATAGATAGATAGATAGATAGATAGATAGATAGATAGATAGATAGATAGATAGATAGATAGATAGATAGATAGATAGATAGATAGATAGATAGATAGATAGATAGATAGATAGATAGATAGATAGATAGATAGATAGATAGATAGATAGATAGATAGATAGATAGATAGATAGATAGATAGATAGATAGATAGATAGATAGATAGATAGATAGATAGATAGATAGATAGATAGATAGATAGATAGATAGATAGATAGATAGATAGATAGATAGATAGATAGATAGATAGATCTTTGCATTTGGGTGTGACGAATGGTGTCATCTTGCCATAAACAGAATTACATAATCTAAATTTATTTTGCACTCTGACTGATCGACCAGACTTCTCCTTTTCTCATTAGTCTCCTCTTCCTTATCTCTACCTCCTGCATACTGATCTTCCCGTGCACGTTTCTTAAATCACTGCTTCTTGGACCCCTATAGCCTTGCCTGCTTGGGGCTGAAAGAAGTCATACTTTACTTTATACAAAACTGGAGGTGGAAGGCGGTGGAAGAAATGGTGCGACAAATGGCGCGTGCTGAAAGTAATTATGCCCTGAGCCCGGAGCCCAGTCCGCCAAGCCTCCTTTCTTTGTTCTGTTATTCACTTTCTCCGGCTGCTTAAGCGTTACTATGTGTCAGTCGCACGCTCAGTAAACGGTATACTGTCGTCACAGCAGGAGCTGATATGCGATTTTAGACGTGACTTGACCGTTAGTCTTTCTCGCTTATTTACTGCTCTTGCCGTACGGTATCTATGCTCTCGGTAACTCTAACAAAAAACGGGTTGCATTTCATCTCACTGGCGGTTCAATATGAATACCGACTCTAATAAAAAAATACAGAATTCAGTGGCGATACAGCGGTAAAAGCGAGGTATATATATATATATATATATATATATATATATATATATATATATATATATATATAGTAAGAAAATTAAACTATGGGGTTTTACGTGCCAAAACCACTTTCTGATTATGAGGCACGCCGTAGTGGAGGACTCCGGAAATTTCGACCACCTGGGGTTCTTTAACGTGCACCTAAATCTAAGTACACGGGTGTTTTCGCATTTCGCCCCCATCGAAATGCGGCTGCCGTGGCCGGAATTCGATCCCGCGACCTCGTGCTCAGCAGCCCCACACCATAGCCACTGAGCAACCACGGCGGGTATATATATATATATATATATATATATATATATATATATACCCCCATACACGTTCCTCTAAACTCTCCCATGCCGTCTCTACGTCTACCACGTGACCGGCTTCACATACATAGGTTTTCTTTTAATTTTCTTCACTTTGAGACTCCTAGTGCTAACGCATACAAAACAGGACCGATTTGAAATTGGCAGATGTTTACGTTCCGCCGAAGTCTCACAGTTCATGCTGGGAACGAAAGCTTCAATCAGCCAAATGTGCGCCCGCCTTCGCAGTCTGCCCTCACAATTTCGTTTTACGTTTTCGTGCCTGTCGCAGGTAATCAGAGACACACTCTGTATTCGACAAGACAAAGCTATACACAAACTAAACAACGACTTTTCCTATAATTATCTCACGAGCTTTTTAATATGCTTTATCTCGCGACCAAACGAAATGGCATGCGCTGCGACTACGTGCTTGCATCGTTAGCTTTCTCTCTCTCTCTCTCTCTCTCTCTTGCCAAGCCGTACGTACAAGTTTTCTGATGACGAGTTTATTTGGCTAGTCACAAAAGAGCAGTTACCTTAAATCGGCCCTGTTCAATTTCCCTACGCTTATCTTGTAGCCCTCGGCTAAACTGTTCTTAGTCACGTGCTCTCTACTGATTGCAGCTGGAATTGTTTGTTATCTTCCGCGTCCATCCGCCCCAGAGATAACTCGCGACGTACGCCATTTGACAAAAATCCGTCTGTCATTAAGATAGCGTAATGACGCTGCAGGCATTCGGTGAGCCGATCGGGAACGAATCAACAAAACAAATCAAGAAGGCATTGATTTTCGGTTTTAATTCTATTCTCTCTCTCTCTGATGATGATAGTGATGATGATGCAGGAACACTGTGCACTAACCATAAAAAAGTACTACCCCTCAATAATGAATTACCGAAGTTCGTGATGACCCGCCGCGATTCCAGCCATGGCGACGACCGCATTTCGATGGGAGGGCGAAATGCAAAAAACGCCCGTTTCCCGTGCAATGGGGGCGCGTTAAAAATCCGCTAGAGGTGATACTTAATCAGGAGTCCCCCACTACGGCGTTCCTCATAACCAAATCTTGGTTTTGGAACGTAATTCCCCAGAATTCAATTCAATTAAGTCCGTGATTGTGTGCAGGCTTCTTGCAGATCTTATTTACCTGCTCAAAATCTTATTGTCATTTCGGCCATGTGAAGTCGATGCACTGTCTACAGGCAGGCGGCCTTAAACAATCGCGTGTGTGTGGTGTGTGTGCCTGTGTTTGTGTGTGTGCATGCGTGTCTGTGTGGGGGGCGATGACCTAAAACAATATAGAGCTACGCGACTCACGTACCACCCCATTAACACGATCTTTAACGCGAGCTCGCGTTCGTAGCACCTTTACGCAGTGTCTCTTGCGCATTACAGATACTGTAATGCGTAATAGTCGTGGTGTGGCTTCCAGATACTGTAGTCCAAAACCACGGTCAGCCCCCTGACCGTCATGCGGCGTTGCACGCAACACACGCTGCGATGTAATAGAAATTGCCGTTTAGGGAGATTCACTGTGCAGACGACAACTGCACACGGAACCACGCGCCAACAGACGAGCATTAGCAAAGCAGACGTCCGCGAGCAAACAGGTGTGATCAACACGTGATGTCCTTCTCTTTTTCTCTCAGTGCCCTTTATTTTCTATTTCTCTCTTTCTGTCTGTCTTTCTTTCGTGATTTTTTTCTATTCGTTAGTTTCTATTCCGGTGTTTAAGCTTCCCTTTCTTCTTTCTTTGAATTCAGGGCCGCGGCGATTTATTTCTACTCCCGCATTTTGTTCGCCCGACTTCCGCTAGAGGGAGCGACCAACCAGCCGCACGGTGCCACGGGCTCCCTCTGTTTCGTTCTATCCCGAACCTACTCAGGTAACAGCCCCCCCCCCAAAAATCCCAAGAAGAGCGATATAAAAAAAGAAAGAAAGAAAGAAAGCGAAAGGCGCACGCCCAAGCCCATAAAGAGAGAGAGAGAGAGGAGAGGAAAAACTGGAAACCTATAAAGGAGGCTTCCCTCGCGCAACGTCGAGAAAAGAAAGAGTGAGGAGGAAATGCGCGACAGCAACAAGCGTGCTGCCTTACGTTTATACTGTCTTGTTGGCGCGCCAAGAGTGTGTCGTCTCTGTTGTTGCGTCAGCGCTTGTTCGTTTACTTCTGCATTTTATTTTCGCGTTCACAGCGCGGGCGGAAGAGACCCGATGTTATCGTTTCTTTGGTTCTTTTTTTCCTTTTTCTTCTTTCCTTCTTTCTCTTGTTTCACATCGCGGGAAAAAAACGTACCTGCTCTTCCGTCGGCAAAAAATATGAAGAGGAAGGCGAAGAGACGGGCGGCGTGCTAGCGAAGCTTGGCCTTGCAGAGCAAACAATCGATGGCAGCGATGCGCCGAGTCTCGTCGGCAGACTCTTCCCTCCGCACTCTCGAATCCTCTTCCTCCTCTCGTTCCATCTCCCTTCCCCCACTTCAGCCGCTTCCTCATACATTCCCCCGGCTTCCTCTCCTCCTCTTCTTCTCGTTCGTTTATTTCCTCTCGGTCGTACCTGGCCGCGCTTCCACTCCCAACAGCCGTTCCCGCGATGCTCGCGAATTTGATCTTTGCGAGTTTTCGTCGGTCGCAAGAGCGTTTCGAGCTCGCCGGCCTCGCTCGCTTTACGCGCGAGCCTCGCTGTCCCTCTCTCCCAGTCTTTGAAGAAAGGGGGGAGCGCTTGCGAAGGTTGCGGAGGAGGGAGGGAAAGAGACTTCAATATCGGGCCATCGGTATCGATGTCTTCAGAGCCGCTTCGTTTCCCTAACCTCCCTATACGGCGTTCCACGGTCTGATTCCCCCGTTTCGTTTGACTATTTCTTGCGTGTTTCCCCCCGTCTTGACTTCGGCATCACTGTCTCGTATCCTCTCTCTCTCCTCCTCTCCAGAGATGCCAATGGGAGGGCCTCTCTAAACTGGTAAAGCAAGGAATCCAGCTGCCTGCCTCGGAAGGGACAGGGTCTAGACAATGCTAAGGCGCAGTGAAGAAGCAGTCAGATTCACGTTTCCGAGAACTATGGAAACGGCAAAGAAAGCCTCGTTGCATAAACGATGCCTAAATATAATCTGTGTCGCGAGAATCCTTCGGCGACGTGGAAGTTGAAACCGGCCCCGAGAAAAACATTGTTTGTCATTCTATTTACATTTTAAGGCGAAAGCCTTAAGTGGCTCGTTGCAATGGCTAATGTCACAAAACAAAAGCAGCGTCTAGTCGAGTTCAAAAAATATCATCGTCAGGTCGATGATAAAGTTGACGGCTGGTACGACAAATATCATCATTAGCAATGGCTCATACCTCCACCGCCCCCCCAAAGAAGCAGTCTGGAGTGGATCATACCCCCGTAATCAAGCGAAGATGCAGTGGATGCATATGAATGAAGATACGTAAAAAATGCAATGGCTGAATATGAAAGAAGAAAAAGTAAAGGCCTAAAGAAAGAAAAAACGAAGGAAAGAAAGAGTGAAAAATATGCAGAAACAAGACGGAAAGGAACAAAAGAAAGAAAGAAAGAAAGAAGGAAAGGAAGAAAGAACCTTTAGATAGTGCATTATGTGCCCTCATGTGTCCTTGAGGAAGTCGACCTACAGCGCAATACGTTTACTTCACACTGAGGCTCGTTATGTCTTGCAAGAAGTCGCACCCCTCCGATCGGATGACCTAACTCATTAACACGTGTGCAGCAGGCTTTCGCCTTCACATGTTACAGGAGTGTAACGTGCTGCCGATTTTATTGACTTTTCATTGTTTTGCTACATTTCCTCTGGGGAAAAGTGTTTTGCATTACGGAATAAATGTGGGAAACTAGCTGCCCGTAGAATATCGCTTGCGAAAGTCCTGCATTAATCTGGAAGCTCGCGAGGGCACATGGGCATAACTTGCGATTTGATTTCCCTGCGCAGACTTTCTGCTGTTTTCCAGCATTTACTCTCAAGAAAGCAATTTGAATTTCAGGGTTGGTGTCTCTAACGACCGTCTGTGTAATCTGAATTGCTAAGTCCCGATGCATTGCAGAAGCTATAGAGCTGCGCAAGCTGAAATTCGTCGGAAGTTCTTGTTTATTTTGTATCGATTTGCTGCTGGTTCACAACTCGTGCGAGATTTTGTATGCAGGTTGCATTCACTTTTTATAGTTTTCAATAAGCATATGCTGGAGAGAGACATAGAGAACTTACTGTAAGAAGTTCAGAGAGGTTGACCTGAGCTAGTACTGCGCTATGGCCTGCCACTGTGCGCAGAGGAAGGAGGACAGGTAGGGGACCGAAAAAAGGAAAAGACTGATGGAAGATAATATCAGGAGAGGAAGAAGGGGATGCTTACGTAACCTAATCACGTGACAACAATTTCCTTAATGACTCGACTCTAGTACGGCACTCTGCAAGCAGACTACAACAGCCCTCGTAGCTGAATTATCGCATGCTGAAGAATCTCAAATTTCGGCGTAAGTTTCTCAGAAATAAAACCACACACTTTCACGCGGAGAGCTGCAAAATTAGGATTCATCCTCATAAACGTCTGTTTGAGATTCTGTTTACTATCCGCTTGCTTTATACTGTTTTCAATAAGCAGATTTAAGTGGAGTTGTTGAATTTAGCAGCACATTTCTCAAATTCAACCACACGTACTCCATCTGACCAAAGGTGAATTAGACTTTGTACAGATATATAGGAGTTCTTTTTTTTTGTCGACTATACCATGACTCCCGACTGTATTTTGAATGTTGCAATTTCAGAAAATCTGTTGAGATTTAATATAAGTTTATGAAAAGGCAGCCTAAATGATCAGCCTCCCTAAATTCCTGCATCCTTTCGGAAGCTAGCTCCGTTTTACAGAAATCTGTTAGAAACTACGCTTTTTCCAGACTTTCTTTAGCTTTCGATAGACCCGAGAGCATGAGGAATTCGTTGTGCTTCAGTGAAATTTTCTGTAGGGATGCCGTTATTTTTCACGACTGAATCGATTTCTTTACAAAAATCATGCCGTTCCAATGAATTACTGTCGAGCTTTTATAGCTTTCAACAAAATCTTTTTATAAAGTTTATTGAATTACAGTCCGAATTTATGTCATGGAACTTCTCGTGCAAAGTCAGAACTACTTCTCATTGGCTTGCTAGAGTTGGCTAAAAAAAAACAAATAACAACTATATTTGTGATGCAGAAAAATGACACAGCAGAACCAGGTCAGTGGCACCATGTTTCTAAGGCAGTAAAGCGCAAATGTGGGGCCGATCAAACAAGAATCAACGTATTAAATCTTCCACTCACCGACATCATCGTAGTTCTACGTTAAAATAATATGCAGCAGCAGACTCCTAGTATACATCGGTTTAAAATTCCGGCACTTTCTCGTACACACTTACTGTGGCTAGATACTTTTCCAGGCTATTGCGTCAGGTAACAGTATAATACAAATACTTCATGCAATGGTATATAATTATTGAGTGATTGGAATATGTGATTGCGTTACGATTTCTCAAAATTAAACTTGTCAGTGGCCGTCCAAATGTATGACTGTGTAAGAATCCGAAAACGTAAATTCGTTGTCTTTCTGTTTACATTTTACTGCCTCCCGCATACTTTATGTTGAGATGCCGACTGAATATCAAGCACAGTAGCTACAAACAAGCGTTTTACGAGGCTACCATGCCACTAGACCTGACAGCACTGCACACAATTACGTTATTATTGCAGGAGTGCACGTACAAACATTTGTGTTTCTGTTTACTGTTTAGTGCGTTCTTCACACATGCTGTTGAGGCTCAACTGAATATTAAGCATGCTATTTACAAAAGCAAGCATTAAACGAAGTCAAAGCGTCAGTAGCCTTCATAGAACTGTAAGCTATTACATTATGCATAATACAGGCGCACACCTAGAACAAAGCCATTCACGGACACGCAAACTATGCGGCGCCGCCTAGTTCTAAAATGCAAAACTCGGTCTAGGCGGCAGCAGGTCGCCGCGTAGCAGACGACGCAGCGATCAGGGAAACTCTGGCGTCGTCTGCTACCGGCGCTGCCATGACGTTTCCTCTTCTTTTTTATTTCCCCCGCCCCACTCCCGATGCTGCTGCCTGTTTCTGCTCGAGCTCGCCGCTCTCCAGTATTTTGTTAGGAAGCCCATTTTGAGCGGCACTTTTTCTTTTATACATTCGTTCCGCTCCCCAAGGCCGCGCGCACTATTTCGTTTCTCGTTGAGGAAGAGGAATACGTGCGTTTCGGAATCCGACCGACCACGGCAAGCCTGCAGCAGCGGTGCCAGCCAAGCCGAGAGCAGCCATCGTAACGTCGTCTGCTCTCGCTTGCTCTCGCGTTTTCTCGCAGTTTGCCTTTTTCCGCCCGAGCGCGTTCGCGTTTGTACGTGTGTCAAACGGAATTCGCCTTGTCTGCTCTCTCCATATCTCTCACTGTTCCTTTCTCAGTGTCGTGTAGGTATTTCTTGCATTTTTTCTCGAATCCATTTGTCGTTCACTGTGCCGCACAGGTGGGCTTCGCGATCGAAGTTCTCCTCCGCTGTTTGCGTTTCAATGTCTCCATTTCTGTGCCTTCTGCGTCGTCGTTTTTAGGCCGTATGGTGGCTCTTGACTCGTATTGGCTAGGCTCCGATTAAGGTTATTTTATTAAGATACCGTAATCGTTTCTTTTCGTTTCCTTTTGGTTTTTACATTCGTTTCCTCCATTTTACTTTTAAGTGCACGCCCGTTTAAACTCCCGTCGCGTTGACTTCTATGTAGAAGAAACGGCCAGAATCTCCGGCGAATTAAAAATTTAACAGAAAAAAATTATTCTCATTGAGAAAGAAATAGACTGGCTGTTCAATTTTTTCTGTTCGTCCTGGCTTGTTTAGATGCTGACTTGCTCGTTTCCAGAAAAAGAAAGCAAGCGAGTTATTTTATTTTCGTTCGTTTCTTTACTTCCTTCATTCTATCTTTTGCTCACCTGTCTGTTTCTTTTTTTTCTTATTGCCGCGATAAAATTATGAAACACGCTATAAAGCTCAACGAAACTACAAAAGCACTTCAGTAATGCAATTAACATGTTAAGCCAAAGAAGCATAAATCGAGTTCTCAAATGGCACTCTTCCTAATAAAAAAACGTATTTAATATATTCAGGTAAAACTCTTGCTTGGGCTAGTTGGTTCATGCTTTAATTAGTAAAGGCAAGGCGCAGAAGACCAGGACTCAAGAAGAACACACACGACAGGACCGGCGCCACTCACAACTAAGTTTATTTCTGCAACAAGCCTGCCTTATGTAGGTAACCTACATAAGGCAGGCTTGTTGGCTGAAGAACACACACGACAGGACCGGCGCCACTCACAACTAAGTTTATTTCTGCAACAAGCCTGCCTTATGTAGGTAACCTGCATAAGGCAGGCTTGTTGCAGAAATAAACTTAGTTGTGAGTGGCGCCGGTCCTATCGTGTGTGTTCTTCTTGAGTCCCTGGTCTTCTGCGCCTTGCCTTTACTAATTCAAGATCCAGGTGCTTCGCTATAGGTGCGATAGGTATAGATTTTTTACAGCTAAGTCCATATAATGCCGTATCGTGTGCTTATGCCCGTTCACTCTTCGTCTTTATTCGAAGAAAAGCAGTTCTTTTTTTCTGAAAAATAACATAAGAGCAGAGTACTACCTCCACTTACGTGGGTATGCTTCCTCTCGCATCTAATCGCGGCATATGAGTTGTTTCTTTTTTTGTGTTCGTAACACACACTTCTCGGCAATTAAAACCGCCTGGAACAGCGATTACATTTGTGACGAGTCTTCCGAGTCTCAGGAAATTGGACTCGTTACAAACGTTTTTTCTCTAAACAGTATGCAGACGCTGCGTAGATGAAAGGACGAGCCTAGAAGAAGGCAGAACAGTCCACCGGAAGTATAGTGAAAGTCCCTGGAATGACATCCAGTTTCTCTAAAGGCCCTGGCCTCACCACATTAAGCGTCCCTCGTTGGCGTTCCTCTAAGAGCGGTGGTTATAGCCTCGAAACAGATTCGCAGATGTACGCAATTCCGAGCAACGCACGTATCAAAGACAACGCGAAGCTGTGTAAGTGAGTTGTCACACACTTTATTAGTCGTAACCCCCGTGTTGTGGATCTTTGCTCCACTAAAGATCGCACCTCGACTCGACAATGTCGATAGCAGCGGCACCCCTCGGCTGATGTGGTCAACTGCACTTCGCTGACTCCCCCGCGCGCCATTCTCGAGAAGCGTAGCGCCTCCTTCACTCGAGAGGTGGAGCTGCGCTCAAACTCGTTCGAAATTGCCCCTAGCCACCGTAACCCAGCGAGACCCGTAAGAAGCGTCCATCTTCCAGAAGCGGTGGAATTCAAAGAATAAGGGAGTATTAGCTGTTCTGCAGTTGGAGATTAGTGATAGACGTTTAGAGTATCGATGGAAGAAAAGCAGGGCAGAGTGTGGTGGAACCGGAGTCACTGCAAGCGTAGCTAACGGTATGATACAGCGATAGAGGTTGTAAGTGCGAAAGTTCAGGTCGACATCGGATGGGCAAAGGTTAGATGGCGATAAGTGTAGTAAAAGCTGAATAGATCAAGCACCCTAGGTGGCTGTTTGTGTCCGTCCCGTTTCAAAGGGGATGCTAAAAGCATCATCATCACTGAGTGAAGGAATAGCTTCGTGTCGAGGATGGAGCGTGGGAATCTGTACTGCCGCTGTTAGAAATCTACCTGATACTTTGCAATCGTTTCACTGATAATCGTGGAAGCTCCCTTTCGTCACAGCCGAACGTTTCCACATGCTTCAGTACGCATATCCGAGCCTTGTACAGAGACCTGCGCTTCTTTTTTGTTTTAATCATAGAGAACAGAGAAACGGTACGGCACGAATACAGATGGTAGAGTCTAATTTAGCCAAAAGACCTTGGGCACCTCCTAGCGGACCTGCAACATGAAGCCAGCCAAAGGCGAAGTGACAAACGACATTTTCGCGCAACTGGGCTGAGATAAGTCGCACAAAGCATTTGCTGTCCCTTCGAGTTGTATGCGAAAACACTTCTGTTCCTTGTAGTAATTACACGTTCCAAAGCAAATTTGGAGCTTCGACGCAGGTTGCGTTGCTGGCGTTTCTGGCACTGGCCTCGTAAAAGTGCATGTGTTGGTGGTTGGAGATCACCTTCGAGAAAATTGCCAGGAACGCCCCAGAAATGCACTACCATTTTAGCTACCCCTATAGGTCTCCAGGCTGTCGAGCATCTTTTTCCCAGGGAAATATAAAACAAGTGGTATCTAAAAGAAGTCGCGTGCAGTTTCGCCCGAAAGGCGAAGAATCGATTGCGACAGCAAATTAATGGACAGCTATACCAAATAAGGATGGTAGTTTTATCGGCCGTATAATCTTTCAAACATTCGCTTAGTACACTAAGCGCACAGGCAAACGTGAACACATCCCACTCTATGTGCGCGGACACTCGCTTTCAAAACGCTGGCGTGAAGTAGCGCGGCAGCAGCAGCGAGCGAAGTGACCTTCGTGCTGTCTATCGCTTCAACGCAAACTGAGGGGGCGAAAACGCAACACGCACGAAGGTACGAGCCGTCGAAGCGCCTAGACTCTGCCATCAACGCAGATCGCTTTCAAGATGTGGCGCGCGTGGCAGCGGAATACGCAGTACAACGCGGCGCTCCTGCCTCCTCTCCTCCCTCCCCCCGCAACCCCACGCGCGATGGAAGACGGCGCGCTTCCTTCCCGCTTTCCTCCCTTGCGCGTGCGCGATTGAGCCGCGATCTTGCGCTCCCCTCGCCAGCTTTCACTCACACATACAGCATACGGCGCGCGGCGACGGCGTTATCGCCCTTGGACTTTACACGGAACATCACGGCGACGGCGGAAATGCGTCTGGAGCGTTCACATAATTGCTATCGCAATATTATTCTCATTACAACATACGTACGTCATCAATGCAAGATCCATTGAATAAAGCAAACCTTTCTAACCGTTAAACGCCAGCTTTCTTATAACTTAGGTTTGGACGCAAAACGGCAAAGTATCGCTATTTAGCGGATTGTCGTGATGATGACTGCGTGACGCACGTCCATGGAACAGATTTTCGGTGGTGCCTGGCCTAAAACGCTTTCGTAATCAGAAACAAGAACAAAAAAGAGACAACGAAGAACGTCCCCCTCTTACGCTTCGAGGTAACGTGCTGTAAACAAGAACATACGGCCACCGTCATTAGCGAACGCTAGGCGGAACCGCGCTATGTATAGATCGCGGGACGCACGTGTGAATGTCGTGCTAGTGCCGAAAGCGATTGCGCGCAAGAGGCCAACCGCTAGTCGCGTGCCCATGTAAGACGCAATGTGGCCGCAGTCATTGATCGCCGCCGGGGGTCCGTCGGCAATCAATGACGCGTCCCGTACGGCGCCGTTATCTCGTTCCGCGATCGCGTGTGCGTATACTACTACTAGCACTACTAAGGTGCTACTGACGCTACAAACGCGCAACACGGCGCGTAGAGCGTGTTCGAATCGCTCGATCGCAATGGGGAGTAAAAGGGGGGAGGGACGCGGTGCTTGGTGGTCCGTCAGGTCTACCGCTAGGTGGCAGTGCGTTATCGTGTGTTGCGCGCCATAGCGCTGTCGAACCCTTAGAGACAGATGGCGTGACCGCGCGGCACGCATGGAGAAGTCGGGCAATAACGATTTTGTTTTTTTTGTGTGTGTGTGTTTTTTCTATCTCTTTCCGCGGGGCCACTTTGGACACGTGAGGACCGGATTTGCTGGGTCAGCTTTTCGAACGCGCCTGCCTTTCTTATTGTGCAATGCCGGACGTCCCCTGTTTGCGTGTATTTTCTTTTTTACATAATTTGTTCTTCTCAGTTCTCGTCGTCAATGCCCTGAATATTTCATTGGAGGTCCGACCCCTTACGGATATTTGATAAGTTCGATATACCAGCTTACTACATTGGCTGAAGGCAATAGATAGAAGATTGATTGATTGATTGATTGATTGATTGATTGATTGATTGATTGATTGATTGATTGATTGATTGATTGATTGATTGATTGATTGATTGATTGATTGATTGATTGATTGATTGATTGATTGATTTGAGAGGTGCCGAAGCGGAGGGCTCCGCGTCGATTTTCGACCGCCTGAGGTTCTACGCGCCTCCAAAGTTTCGTACACGAGCGAATGCGCATACTCCGCAGTAAGCATGACGCATGAATGACAGACAATCGAACCTGCTACCTCTTGATCAGCATCAGAACGACGCGGACACTGCCAGGTCTGCTTCTCGTTTAAGTTAGCGTCTCTCTCTCTCTCCCTCTCTTTCTCTTAAAGGCTCAGTTTGATGAGATGTGGGCGCTTGCCAAGGCCAGTACGTATAATCAGTCAATCAACTAATCAATCAGCGCTGGTCGAAGAGCGCGGGAATAATCTATTTGCCCCTGCAACTGGCGCACTAGACATAACACACCAACATTCGCATAAAAAAGCAATTACGCGGCTAACGTGCAAACAGATAAATTACAATACAATCAGCGTTCCATAATGCGGCGCTATGCAAAATTAATTATTGAAGTAATGACCAGAAAACAAAAACTTGAAGGTAGATTTAGGCTGTGAGAGGCCTTAGAAAGCAGTGCGGTATTTAAGTTATTTTAATAACATGACGTACCAAAGAGGTTGGTGCCTTACGCTGGCACCGGCTACTTTTCGTCGCATGGCAAGCCAAATGAAATCACGAAACGCGTCGGAAAACAGCATATCCACTCAAAGAGCCCAGAAGCATACAACGTTCCGCGCATGCGTCGAAGAGGCCAAAGAAGACAGAACACGCACAAAACAGTTAAAAACATTGCAATGAATCACACGTTCGTGTATAAAACGCGCACAGTACCGTAAATATATGACCATACTTTAAGTTGTCCTTAAAAATAGTTGCAGCTTCGCACGAAAGCCGAAGCATCGATTGCGATAGCGGATCGGCGGACAGCTACACGAACTAAGGATAGCAGTTTTATCGGCCGTATGAACTTTTAAACATTGGCATACTAACTAAACTAACAACCACGGTGTCAGGCGCGCACAACCAAACATGAACGCATCTCACTCGATGACTGCGGAAACTCGCTGTCGAAACGCTGTAGTGAGAAAGCGCGGCAGCAGGAGCGAGCGGATTGGCCCGGACCACCCGGAGTAGAACGCCCCCCCTCCCCGCGGAGCCTGGCGCTCGACGGAAGACGGCGCGCTTCCTCCCCGCTTTCCTCGCTTACGTGGCACGAGATTGAGCCGCGATCGTCGGCTCACCTTCGCACGTTTTCACTTGCACATACAGCACACGGCACGCGCCGACGATTTCATCGCCCTTGGACTTTATGCGGAACCTCACGGCGACGCCGACGGCAGAAATGCGCCTGCAGTGTCCATGCAGTTCCTGTCGCCATAAAACACAGTTTTGCGGACGGGTGGGTCACATTTAGACAACATAACACATAGCCGCGTAACATCACATAACTAAGCTAGACTTCCATGACGCATGACAAGAAGATTTAGTCCATGAACTTAAGATGTTTGTATACTGAGCGCGGTAGCCCAGGAGCTATGGTGTTGTGCTGTTGATAACGAGTTCGCGGTTTCTTACCCGGCCACCGCAACCGCATTTCGATGGGGGACAAATGCAAAAAAAAATTCTCGTGTACTTGGATTTAGGTGTACGTTATAGAAACCCAAGTGGCCAAAGCCCACCTGGAGTCCACCCCTGCCCCCCTTCCTCCGCTATGGCTTGACTCACGATCAGATCGTTCTTTTCGCCGCGTAAAACCTCGAAATTTGAATTGTTTCGGTGCTTGTATCTACTCGATGCAACAGAAGGGCAAATTTCCATAGCCTGGACTCGAATGCACATACAGCAGCGCTGTTCAAACAGTTCCACACACAAAAAAAAAAAGACGGGCTCTCCCGTAATCGAGAGTAAGCATGAAATGGCGACCGGCAAAGCAGATTTGGCTGGAGACGAAACTAGCCACAATCTTAAAATGGGTGCTGCGCATGTTCGCAACGGCACACCCCACAGCACCACAACACACCACGTCAGGCCATACTGTGCACAGGTATATATGGACGGTGCCCAGCTAAGAAGAAAACCGGCTGAAGACGGCACGACAGGCGGCGAAAGACGCCAGGGAGACCGATCGCGCTGCCCAGTTAGAAGAAAAGCGCCTGTAGGAGGCGAGACCGAACGTCTAAGCAAATCTTGATTCTTGCTCCGTGATCTCGAAGCAAGCGGTCAAGCGTCGGACCGTTACTGAGCGGTCCCGTTCGTCCGTGAGCTCCGTTCGCGGAGCGTTCACGGAGCGTTCGCTTGTCAAAGCTGGTTGCGTGACGTAACGCTCTTTCCTTTTTTCCTTCCTCCGTGAAGGCAAAGCAGCACATCGGACGCGTCCGGCGCCCCGCCACACATCAGCTCGGCGGGCGCAGAAGATCTGCAGAAAATTGCGTTTCCCAGAAGTGAAGTGTATGGTGCCCTGTATCTGCCTATAGAATGTAGCTATTGGAAATTACAAACAAAGCTTCAGCATACTAGAAGTTACAGTACGAGTGGTACCGTGAACAAACATTAGGAAGAATTCGGAGGCAATATTTTGTTACTTGTTTCGGAGTAACTAGTGCATGTAATGCGGTCCCGTATAAAGAGTGGCAGGGGGGAATCTCATTTTGTTCTCGGAACCTGCCCGGATGTTCTTGTCTGTGTGGCCGGATAACGACTCCAGCTTTCGGCTCAAGGTCACTTGAAGGTCGCCGACAATGGGAGCTGAAAGCATGGCATGCCATTAAAAAAAATAGCATCAGCTTCATCGAGAATCGAACTCTCGCTTTCGTTCGGAAATCAAAAGCGCGGAATGAGCCTATTATTTAATGACCGCGCCCAAACGCAAGCGGCCACGTGACGTCCCCGAACTCGCTTCCAGCGGCGCCCCCGAATTTTCTTCTCCGAGTCATCGATTCCCTATAACTCAAAGCAAACACTCGATGTCTCGTGTTTAATTGCCAGTGCAAACGAAACGCGCGAACCAGAGATAACGAAGACGAAAGTCGACCGGCTGAGCGATACCAGCGCTTTCCCTTCTCTCAATCATAAAAAAAGGAAGCGCCAACTTTTGAGCCGGCACGCAAGTCGGGCTTAATTAACCTTGCAATGAAAGCCCCGACGACGTAGACGCATTGCGTACGCCTTAGGGCGGAGGCGAATCGAAGTTGTTTACATTGCGCTCCGCGACCCGCTCCTCTCTCTCTCTCTCTCTCTCTCTCTCTCTCTCTCTCTCTCTCTCTCTCTCTCTCTCTCTCTCTCTCTCTCTCTCTCTCTCTCTCTCTCTCTCTCTCTTTTTTTTTTTTTTCTTTTTCTTTCTTGCGTCCATGGCTACGCAGTTCGAGGCCCATTCAAGTGCCTTAGAATGGAAAAGCCATTCAGACGCCTTGTACCGAATGCCTCGGGTCCCTCGGAACGCGCTCTATATACGGCCATGGCACTGCGACCTTATAAAGCGTGATTAAAGAACTTGAGCTTATGCCGATCGGCGGCTGAACGAACAACGAATGCGACGAGTGCCCATTCAGAAATGGAAGCCAGGCTTGCGAAAACACGCTGCCAGTGAAGCTAATCGCTCAATCTCGATTTTCCGTTCCACGTCTTCCAGATTTGCACCTCATCAGCACGTGCTTTACTTATTCGCAAGATGCCAGGGACTTAAGCCACCCGGACTAAATAACACTAAGTGAACGAGCGAGTTACGCAAGACAGCGATATCGTGACTGATGTCCCAATAACGCGACGCGTATTTTTGACGGCGCTTACGTAGAATGTGCTCTATAAGTATTAACTTGTCCCGACGTAGTAGGACGCGATGGTAATGAGTGACAATTAAGGATTTTGTTAACTACTGGGTTTGTGATAACGCGTAATAGCGCGCGCTGTGATTTGAGGAACGCCGGATGTGACAGCGCTTACCATACGAGAAAACCAACTAACCGGAGAGAAGGCTAGCGCTGTCTGTAGACCAATAATCGAATCTGGAGACAGAGGGTAAAAAAGAGGGGGAAGACGTCGACGGACTCTCCATACACAATCCAAGCAAATCAGGAAGGCCTAAACTATGAGGTAGCGGTCGATGCCTTCGGAATTACGTTTTACAGGACGGGGAGTTCGAAACGCATAGCTTCAATTAGTGCAACGAACAACCAGCCGACCGTTCCGCCCTGTAAGGCTGATCACCGCCGTCTGTGCTTCCCGGGGTTATGCGAACCGGACGAGGGCAAACGAGCCGCTCTGCTTTACGATCGCCCAGCGGAAACGAGATGACGGCGAGAGCGAATCGCACGTACCATGCTGGCCCCAGAGCCGTGCTCAAACATCTGCGCGAGCGAGCGGCGTAAAGGCGCACCCGAACGCAGCCAGACGTAGCTGGTCCAGGCCCAGATATGACGTCTCGATCAAAAAAAGAGGGGGGGGGAGTTGCCGCTTTAGGAGGGGAAGCGTTGCTCGGGGGGACAGTGTGTAGGAGTTCGTAATGCCAAAAGGTTCGAGTTAGAGAGACTGTGTGTGTGTGTGCGTGTGTGTGTGTGTGCGTGTGCGTGTGCGCGCGTGTGTGTGTGTGTTGGTAGAGTGAAAAGGGAGACGTGGGAGGAGGAAGAGGAGAGAGAGACCAACTTCTGGATGGGCGTGGACGATATCACGCTGACCTGTGTTAGGGAAAACAGCGAATAGGGATAAGTGGTAAGGCTATATCCCCGCAATCATGCCCACATCGCGGACGATGAAAGCTCAGCGGACCGGGCATTGTAAGCGCATACCCGTATGCAGCCAGACATAGCCTGTTGGGACCCAGATATGACCTCGGCCAAAAAAAAGGAGATGGTAGAGATCACTGGCTAGGTCCAGGAGAAAAAACGAAAAGGCGTGTGTTGCGCGAGGGAAAGCAGAGCGTTAATGGGAGAGAGTGCGCAACTCCATCGAGTGTCGCATGTGTATAGAGCACGCTGGCCAGTGCTAGGGAAAATGGGAATAGGGAAAGGCGGTAAAACTATATTCTTGCAATGGTGCCTGTTTCCCAGGCGTAAAAGCTCACTAGGTCAGCATTGTAAACGCGCGCCCGTGGGCCGAGACATGAAGGCGGTTGAGATCTTGATACGGGACCTCGGGTAAAAGAAGTAGGGGTAGTAGGAAGCCGGACCAGGGCCATAGGGAATATGGTGTTGAACTGAGAAGGGGAGGCGCAGAGGAGCCGAAACTCAAAATGGGGAGACCGGGAAAGTTTCCGGGGAGTGGGAAAGGGTGCAGAAACTGGGGAAGCGGGAGGGTGTAAGGGGAGGGAAGGAGCTCGTGTTCTCGGCCCTAGATGTGTGCTTCCTCTGCATAGCGGGCGCGTCCCGAGGGAGAGCTCAGTCGCCGCACGACCGGAAGTTCGGGGGCGCTCGACCATCAAGCGCTTCCGCTTCCCCGACGCATTTCCGGTCCCGAGCGGCCGATCTGTCCCGAGAGAAACAGCAAAGGGAAGCTGCCTTTCCGCTGAAGAAGAGATTCTCGGGCCAGGAAAGCGAGGAGCCGGAAGGGCAAAAAAACAAGAGGAGGGGTGTAGGGGAGGGAGCAGTGTGAGAGTGTAGAGGTTAAAAAAATAATTTCTCGTGGTTGATGACGAGTTGGAAGAAGAGTGTGGGAAGGAACGGGTCTGTTTTCGTCACGCATCGCGGCAGCTTATCGCCGGCAGACGATTTCTTCGAACGTACTGTGTTCGCGCTTTTCCCTTGCAAGACCGCCGCTTAAGGACGATGGACGAAAATTCTCGTTCGGCCACTCGTCTGCGGGTAGAGATCAGTGAGGCGACGTTCTTTTTTTTTTTTTTTTTGATCAAGACGGGCTGGCCCGGCAAACCAAGCCCAACCAGAAGCAGCGCATTGTTACTTTTTTGTTCTTCTTCTTCTGTATTTCCCTTTCGACCGGCTCGGCCGAGATTCAATATCAAAGGCATGCATCGTCTTCCTGACACGAGGGGTCTGTACATTATACAGTGCACAGAAACTGGGGTACAGTTCGCGTTCAGAAATAAGAAGCCACCCAACTGCACACAGCGACACAGCCAAGATTTAATTTCAGAAGCTGTAGAAGCGAGAGGGCTGATCTGCTGAACGAGGTTCATCATTGACGGAAAAGGAGAGCGGAACAAAAGAAGATCAGACGACAGATCCTGCCCTGCCTGCTAACCCCCGTCTGCCGTTTTGTTGTTGCACTCTAATGCCGGACACACACACACATACGCGCACACACACACACACACACACACACACACACACACACACACACACACACACACACACACACACACACACACACGCACACACGCACACACGCGCACACGCACACACACTACACTACACTACACTACACTACACGACACACACTACACTACACGACACACACTACACTACACGACACACACTGCACTACACGACACACACACACACACACACACACACACACACACACACACACACACACACACACACATGCATACGTGCGTACATACGTGCGTACATACGTACAGTCGACCAAAAAAGTTTGCGGACCAAGAGATCTGACGAAAATCTGAATATCTCCGCAGCCTCAAAACGCAGCCTAGTATTCCCATTTACAGCCTTTACTGGTATATGTGAACAACATTGTGATGTACGGTTTTACTGGCTACTTTTAAAGGCTACTCGTATATTTAGCATTTAATGAGACCCCGTGGTCCGTAAACTTTTTTGTCGACTGTACATCAAACTGTCGCGAACTAATTGTTTGAGACCAATGGTGCCATGAGAAGAAAAAAAAACGTTTTCGCAGTCTGGGCGTGCCAGCTTAAATCAAGTAGTAAGACCACGCGCCCGTGCTCGACCAATCCGACGCATTGAAGCAACTTCGCGCATCCGGAGCCACGTGTAAGAAGAAATTTAAGTACTTTGCCGATGCCGTCGGTCTCCAGACTTTCTTTGCTCGCGAGTTGCACGGACATGCACACATTTCCGCACGTACAGTGCTCACGGAATGAAACGCGACAGCGAGTATTTGGTAGAACCCTGCATATGTGCAGAGAACTCGAGAGTACCATGTCATGTCGCTAGGAATCTGGTCACCAAAGGTGACTCGGATTCCGCTCTAAGTGTACTCAGCGAAATTACGTCGATGTGACCCGAACTGCGGCCGGTGGAAACGAAAGTATGGGTATTAGTTAGCCCTAAATTGACGCGTTTCATCCCGTGAGCACTGTACATGTTTCGCAAAAGTTACGTAACCTCGATCGCAGAAAACTATTGGCCGTTTCACGACGTACCGGCAAGACCGATGCAATGCAAACGCGTCCAGACGTTATGCGCGCCGAGAACGGCTGCGAGGAGGGTAATTTGGCTGCGGTAATGGGGTCAGATGTAGCCGCTCTCATATGCGGGCTCATTCCGATCGGGCAATAGCCGCCCGGTAAGCGAAACCGGGAAGCCCGATCCCGAAAGATGCGGGGCAAGCTCGCCGGATCCGTGATAAACCGAGAGGCGTGCTTGCGGGAGTTGACCGGAGGCGAATAGCAGCTCTGGATAGTGGTCGACCGGGGGTGGGTGGTAAGCCCGTATAGTATACGACGGCTGACGCGAAGGCAGCTCTCTCACGAAGAAAAAAAAAGAAACGTCAGTTGCGCAGTCTATATAGTAATCTTGTAGAGAGCTATTTTCCTTACGAATCATGCAGACTTTCGACACGACAGCCTGTATGCAGTGATGACCTCGCTTGTTCTGTCGCCCAAACGCCGATACTCTTTTTTTTTTGCGAGTCGCTTCGGACTGGTCACGGACCGAAAGAAACGCATCAGCCGATGGCTGCTGCCAATCCAAAGCCAGTATAATGTATTGACTCCAATCCGATTGATTGATGGACTCCAATCCGATAGATAGATTAGATAGATAGATGAGATACACAAATTTTATTGATTGATTGATTGATTGATTGATTGATTGATTGATTGATTGATTGATTGATTGATTGATTGATTGATTGATTGATTGATTGATTGATTGATTGATTGATTGATTGATTGATCAAAACAAATGCCAATGATAGGAAGTGAAAGATCACACAATTGCGGAAAAGTAGAAAGAAAAAACTTGTCCTGGTATTGCCCTTTTCGTTCCTTATTGTTGTTTCCACATTTGCACCCCTGTAGTTCGGTAAAGCGAATCCCTGCCAGCCTTGCATTAATGTTCAGTCGTTCGTTGGGAGGTGAAACGCCCGATGGTCCGGTTTGCTACCAGTTAAACGAATAAAGAAAGAAAAAAGAAAGATAACCTGGCCTTTTACGCGCCAAAACCACGACATGATTATGAGGCGCGCCGGAGTGCGAAACTGCGGATTGGTTTAGACCACCTGGGCTTCCTTAACCTGCAACCCAATGCGCGGTACACGAGCACTCTTGCATTTTTTAAAGCTGAATAAGTAAAAAAAAGACACATCTGAAGCCGTATATAAATTAGACAAAATACAGACCATCTTTTTTGTTTACATCTGAAGACAAAAAACAAGTAATCCCGAAAACTTCCTAGTAACGCCCGTGAATTTGAGTCTAACTTACCCAGGTTGAAGACTGGGCGTGTTGGTATAGCATATTAGAGGTTGGATTGCGCAACATTTTGACGGGACAGACAGAAGAGAAGTACTCACCACAGAGCGCTCTGTGATGTGTGTTTCTCTTCTGTGTGTCCCGTCACAATGTTGCGCAATCCAACCTCTGATTGAGTTTAACCCTTTCAATGTCTGATTTTCTTTCTTTCTTTTCCGAAAGTGACGCATCCCCAGCGTCGTTCTTTTTTTTTTATTTTCCTCGCATATAATAAAACGAACTCAACGATTTACATCTTGTTGTACAGAATTTCTTCTTAAAGTGACACAAATAATGGCAATGCTCTCCTGGTGTCGTCCTCACATTCACATCTGACAAAAAACGAACGTCAAAAGAAACATGGCGGCACAGGAACGCGGAGACGTACCCCTACGTCCGTGATGCGGAAGGGGTTAATATTCAATTTTAGTAAATGTCTCGTCCACGACCCACAACGGCGTGCGCCACCGTTACGTGCAATACGCGCAATAACGTGATGTCTACAAGTCATGGTTAATTTGAGTGACGATTTTTTTTTCTCATTCTCGTCGATGAAAATCAGCCACGACGACCACAACACACCTCGCTTGCACTGTGCGTAGTTCGTGCCGAAGACTGGTTTTATTATCGAAATACGTGTCACACGGCGCATGAAATACATAAATACCGAGCGAGAAGAAGCGAAAGAGAGGGGATCAATGTTTGTTAATCGAAGCGAAAGAGAGGGGATCAATGTTTGTTAATCACGTCCATACAAAGCCAACAGGCAATGAGGTAAAGGCAAGCACAAGGGTAATTAGCTGCGCTTTAAATTTATATGTAGAATATTATGAAGAAAAAGGGGCACATGAACGTGGACGAAACGATAACTCGTCGCCGGTAGGATACGAACCCACGCTATGCGAAGGTTGTGGGCGCGGTCTCCCACCAGATGCGATTATCTTTTCGTTCGTTTTCATTTCCCGTTTCTTCATTACTTTCCACATTTCAATTTAAACGAAAGCTGAATTACTCCTATACGATTTCCTTTACTTCGTTGTTTGTTGGTTATATTCAAATGCCGAAGGAGGTCTCAAATTCGTGAGATTGAATGAATGAAACATTTATTGCAACAATTATGTTGGGAGATGACCTCGTATCAGTCCGTACATCGGATAACTGTATCGTGGTGAACAGTGGCAGAAAGAGCACAAATTTATGAGCAATTACTGCCCGTGCTATTGAAAGCTGTTTAAGAGAAGCCAAACGCGGTGAGTTGAGTTCCGCGTGCTTTAATTACCTTCCTTTAACAATGCTCTAATTAACTCGTTCTAACTGCGGCCGCATAGGGAGATTCGAAAAGGAGCAGGTGAAGGAGAGGGGGGGTCTGGGTGTCTGCGTTTCATCATCGCTTCACAAGGGCGAGACATCAAACGAATCCTTATTTTTTTATAATTACGCGCGAAAAGCGTCTGGTATTTCACACGCACGCACGCACACACACACACACACACACACACACGCACGCACGCACATACACACACACAGACACACACACGCACACGCACATCGTGATAATGTTACCACCAAGTCACTTTGTTTAGGCACCAGAGTAAGAAATTATCAGAATGGGGATTTAGAGGCATTGAGCAAGGTTTTGCACCTCATCGCAATCTGTGAGAAGTAATAGTTACACAGGCCGAAGCACGACTTAAGTAAACGGGAGTCAGAGTCACGTAACCGTACAAAATAAAAAGAAGAAATAGGCAAAAAATAGTAGCACATCATTTTAGCGCGTTACAGTTCAAGGCCAGTGAGAGCAAGTATCGCCATCAGTTTACAGCCGTAACGTACAAAGCTCTTTCCACTGGCGCGCGTACGAACCAACTTTCGAGCCAGCCACTTTTAAATTTCCCGCCTAATTGCAACAACAACCCCGCATCTAGCGACACTTTACTGGCAAAACGCGCAGTCGACACTCATGAGGGGGTGGGGGGGGAGGGTGAAGGAACACCTCAAGCCGTCATATGAACGGCTTTACCCTCCGCCTCATGTTACCCTGTACTGCGACGAAGCAAACAGAATAATCAATCAACCAATCAGTTAATCAATCAAACATACAATCAATCAATAAATCAATCTTCGATGCCAAGTTTTCGTTTAAGAGCGTCGCCTCGTGTCGCTTCAATTTTGACGCTGCGGATATCCCGCGTCTTCTTTCTTTAAATATAAAGAAGAATAACGGCTTCTTTCATCATTTTGGAGATCTTGCATCAGGCGCTCATCGGTATGCTACCACTGTGTCGGTAATCCAACCCGCGACCTCAACTGAAGGCACAGCGCCAAGAAGACAAGCAGGACAGGAGCGAACGCCGACAGCGCTGACTTTTTAACAAATTTCGGCGCTTTGTAGTGTAGCCGACCGTGCGATACCTTCGTTAAGCTCCCTTCATTTTGTTCCCTCGTTCGTTTTCTCTCTCTCTCTCTCTCTCTCTATATATATATATATATATATATATATATATATATATATATATATGTCCCTCTCTCTCACTCTCATTGCCTCTAAGCGCTGCTGCGTGCGTCTTGCTCCTGTCCTTGCTTGCACAGAACCACCAGCAAACCGAAACCTTCCACCCCACCATGACGTGAATTTCGCACGTGGGATGCCGCACGCGACTGCACCGCTGCGGTCAATCCTTGAAGTCACAGAAAGACAAGCACGCCGCGAGTTGTACACGCCCACTCGCCTCCAAGAGGGCGTGTTAATGAACTGGCCTCCTACACCGCCACATGGGGCGATGTTTCGTGCCTCATAGCGAGCGTTTAGCAACGAGTATAAGCAGTGTCCGCGCAACGAGCGATGGAACGAAAAATGTTAGCCGTAACATTCAAAGATAGGAAGAGAGCGGTGTGGATCAGAGTGCAAAGGGGGGAAGCCGGTATTCTAGCTGACATCAAGAGGGGAATGAAATGGAACAGGGCTGAACATGTGATGCGTAGGACAGATAGCCGATGGCCCATGAGAAGGAAAGAACGGGCGCCATGGGAAGGGAAGCGCAGTCGAGGACGGCAATGGGTTATGTGGGGTGATGAAAATGAGAAACTTCCAGGCACAACTTAGAATCAGCTAGCGCAAGGCAAAGGTAAGTGGTAATTGGACATCCCTGGGAAAGGCCTTGGTCCTGCAATGGACATAAAAAGATGATGATGATGATGATGATGATGATGATGATTGTCGCAAGTTGGGTTGTTGGTTATAATCAAGGGCTACACCACCGCTGCGCCGGTGGGCAACAACAGGCAAATTTAGAAGAGCTTACGCTACGAAATGAAAAAAAAAACTTACGCACAGTTAGCGTCGAAAGCCTTGCGGGCTGCTGGATCTGAGAAATTTCTGAATATTTCAGCGGCACTATGTCGTTTTCATACGGAAATCCGAAGGCCAGGGATTTCCGCATCCAAACGACATAGTGCTGTGAGGTGTTGCTGGCTAAGGCCACAAACTGCTCGGCAGTTCAACGTTTGTTCAGAACCGATAAATTTGTTGTATACAAAGACATAAACGCCCAACGTCCTTGCACACAGTTCGTTGCGATTCACATCAAAGCATGAGCGCAGAAACACAGACCTAAAAAAATCGTGGTTCATTTCGAGGACATCATTATACAGCTGAAAAAGAAACTGGGCTTCCGTTTCCATATGAGCGCATAAAAAATAGTCGCTGGAGATAACATTGTGAAGTTAAGGATCCCATCTAAGCGCAGCAACGTCAAACAACGTCGTGTCTTTAGCGCGACGCAAACGGAAGAGACATCTGTCGTCTGTCATCGCAGGAGGAACCTTATGAAACCAACAAATGGGCCACCCTCCCGTCGAAAGCCAAGCCAAATCCCCAGCGTCCGATGGACACGTGTTATTGGGAACGTCTTCTTCGTCCGGGGGTCGCGGCACAACCGGTCATCCTCAAAAAAGAAAAAGGAAATGGGGGGGGAGGGGGGGCGGAGGAGGTGTATACGAAACGGCGGCGCGAAACGCACAAACAGAAGTGTGGATATACCTGACGTCGCGGCACTGCCATCTCTCGGACTCGGTCACAAAGAAAAGGTACGTCACCCACGAAAATAACGGAAAGAAAAAAACGCGGCAAAGAAGCGCCTCCGGAACACTCCACGGCTATAGTTATAGCCCTCGCCCGCGCCATCTGTCCGCGCCGGACAAATCCAGTGATGCGACAGATTGAACCCCCGCTGGGTCACCGGAAAACTGCTTTCCCTCTCGCTCTCCCGACCGTCCCCATTCTCTCCCTACTTTTCCATCTCCCTACTCTTTTGACGGAATTATTTACTCTTTCAGACGCGAGAGCGAAAGAGCGGACCCTCTCCCTTCCAGATCGCCATGGCCGCACACTTTTGGTTCAGTGTTTTCTTACCCTTTCGGATACTAAAGGAAAAAGGTACCTCCTTTCCCTAACGCATCCCCGCCTCTCTGTGCACTTCATCAAGTGTTTTCTTGCGCTTTTGAAAGCTACTGGAAAAGGTGCCCCTCTGACACCAAGTCCCCTCTTGCTTACGGGCCTAATTCAGCGTTTTCGTGGCATTTCGAATAGCAGAGAAGTATCCCTCTTCCATACAACGTCCCCACCTCCCTGTACATTTCGTCCTGTGGTTCCTTACCCTGTCGCAAAGACGCCAGCATGGTCCCTGACCCTTCTACATCTCCTTCTCGCTACACTTTTCAGTGGTTTTTTTCTTGCTTAGAACAATGAAAGATAAGCTCCAGCTGCTTGTCTTCCCTTCTACTTCCGCAACTCCTTATGCCCGTCTCACCAAACGGTCTCTTTTTATTTCAAACACGAACTGACAAGCGACAGCGTTTCCCTTCCCCACCACATTCTTAACTACCTGCATTTTTTATCCGGTTGGGGGGGGGGGGGGGTGTAAGAGAGAAATTCAGATCTCTATCCTTTCTATATTCGCACATCCCTAAGTTTCCGTCTAATAATTTCTTATTGTTGTGGACATGAGAAGGAGGCAGTACGGCGTTTTTCTCCACTATATCCCCAGCTCCCTATGCCCTTCTCGATCAACGTTTCTTTACTCTTTCGAAGACGACAGGGAAACAGGCAGCGCCTGCCCTTCCCCCATATCCCCACCTCACCACGTTTCATCCCGTGAGGACGCAGTATCCTCCCCTCTTCCTTAACTCATTCGACCTTCTTACGTTTCTTTATCCAGTGTTTCCTTGCTCGCGGATGAAAGAGGGAGGCCGTGCCCTCTCCGTTGGTTCGTCTGTTTGTCCGCCAGAGTCGTCGGACCGTGTAGTCTTTTGTGTCCACCGAGAAACGCCACACCGTGTCTCGCTCCTTTCTCCAGCTGCGTGTCTGATACTGCCGTGTATGTGCATGGAGTTCGCAGGTTTTTTTTTTTTTTTTCAGTGGCTTTCTCCGGGTGCACCCGGCTCCGTCTATTCATCTTTGTCGCACTGCTTCTCGGTCCAATCCCTTTACCGGCCATTAGCTGAGTCTTGTTCAAGAGGCCGGTGGCGATACCACTTCGACCGTTAGTCTTTCGCACGGTGACCAGCGACCGGGAAGACACACACCTGCACCTGCAAGGCTGAGTCCTTTTTCTTTTTCTGTTTTTACGTAAGAGATTCGCTTTACTCATAGCGTTCTTGTTTGTTACGAGATTTCTGTCTTGCTTTATTCATTTCCTGCTTTCATTTTTTTTTTCTTATTTACTGTCTTCACCTTCAATACTCGTCCTTTTGTCCGGCTTTCTTGTTAAACCTTATTTGCTTTCTTCATTCAGCGCTTTCTTTCGTTTCTTCGATCTTCAATTTATTCTTGCCTCGGCTTTGCTTGTTCTTATACTTTCTCAGATGCTTTCACTCAGTTGACCATCCTCCGTTTCTTCGAATTATCTGCTTTATTTTTGTCGCCTTAATTCGCTTGCTTACTTCATTGTTTGCTTCTGTTCCTTCATTCTCTCGGTTCATTCCCTCGCTCATCTTTCTTTTTATATTTATCTCCTCTCTTCCCCCATTCTTCTCCTGCGTCACATCTTTGTGCGTTCTCTTCCTTTATTCACATCCTTCTTTCCTTGCTTCTTTCCATTCATTCCTATCTTTTAATTCCTTCTCGATCTCATGGGGTTTCTTTTTTCATACCTTATTGTGTCGCTCATTCTTTCCATTTGTCCTGTCACTTTGTTCTTAGCCGTTCTATTTTTTACTTCGCTACCGACCGCCGTGGTTCAGTAACTACGATGTCCGGCTGTCGAGGACGAGGCTGCGGGTTCGATTCTCGAACGTGGCGGCCCGCATTACAACTGGAACGGATAGCAACAAACGCTATTGCGCCGAGCATTGGGTGCACATTAAGGAACGCCAGGTGGTCACAATTATACCGGAGCCTTCACCGGCGGTTTCCTTCATAGTTACGTTGTGGATACAGGACGCGAAAAAAAAAAAAGAACAGTTCGCCGACGATTACGATACTCCCTAATTCGAAATTTGAACGCAGCTCTGTACGTGTTTTCATTTCGCAATATACTGGCTGGCGCGGACAATCTGTCTCGCGCGACGCGTTCCAGACGGAGCTAAGTGTGGCGCGTCTCCCTCGCAAATCGGGAGGATCGCGAGAGGCCGCGCGTGGGCGCGATTTGCAGCAGCCGCCGCAGACAGACCTCCGATCACGCAGCCCTTTGTTTCCATCCGAAGGACGCGCGCTACTCTCACGCCATCGTGGCTCACAATGCGTCTTGCGCGGCACTGCGCTTCTCGCGCTTTCGTTCCACCAACGACAAGAGCGTCGCAGGGAAGTCATGCCACCACTGTCAGCGGCAACAGCACCCGAGGAAGCGTCACCTGGAGCCTTACTTCGTACCCGCGCCGCTTGCCATCGCTCCTTGGAGGAGTAGTGATCCCCGTCACACACGCTAGGTGCCGCGGACTGACGCCAGCAGCAGACGCCGTGGACGAGGGTAGCTCTGCCCATTATCACACCCTGCCCCCTCCCCTCCCCCCCCCCCCCCGCGGAAGAGACGAGATCACCAACGAGGCTGCGGATGCCGTGGTTGCCGACATCTCAGCGCATGCGCTGGCGGTCTCCTCTCCGCTCCTCCTCCGCTTTCCGCCTCATGGTTCCACAGCGCCCTCCTCCTGCGCCTTCCTCCTCCTCTCTTCGCTATGGCGTTTCTTTCATCTACCGCTGCGCTCCGCGTTCGCTTTCATTCTTAGCGGGGCTTGTTCGCTCGGGTAACAGAAAATTTATCGAATGCACCAAAAAGCTCATACAAACGCCACAGCATTTCTATAACGACATCCATGAGAACTTATTCGATTTTATCACTACAGGAGCGCCGGCGGGCGATACATAACCTTCGAACCGTCTCCTGTATATTTAGCTAAGAACTACAAAAAAATGCAATATTGACTGGTTGATTGACTGATTTCTTCCATTGCTTCATTCTTTGTTGTGTAGCTCACTGTACGGACCTTAAGCACCGAAACAAAGCAATTCATGAAGTCATGTCTGCATGCCTTCACGCCTTGACGACTCAGCTGCTCTCGACAAACCTTTTTTTCGATCGGCGCAGGGGCTTATTCACTCAATTTGTTATAATGCTCACAGCGCTTATCTTCTGGCTCTTGGAATCTCGACAGTTTCGAGGAACAGAACAACGCTTACGCTTTAAAAAAAGAAACAGAAAGTACCGCAAGAGTAACCATGCGGGTGCTGCGGGGATCAAAAATAAGAGAGAGCCAAAACGGATCGAATCAACGCGCGGCAAATTGGAAGCGAGCGTGGCAAACAAAAGACAAAAGCGGGTAATCTCTCCCCCAGCACATATCTCGCACTACGTCTTCCGCGGCGCGATTCAATTGTAGCGAAGACACCTTTCCCATCCCCGTCTCATTCGTTGCAAGGTGCCCATCGTGTCCGCGTCCCAGGTGACCCGTTCCCGACGTACAGCGGCCGCGGAGAGGCGAAGTATTTCACCGGGTTTTATTGTCGCGGCAGATAGGGCGAGCATAAAGAAAACTGTATTTTCTTTTTGTAATATCTTTCGTCTTCCTCCGGCGCTCCGCATTTGGCCACTTTTCATCGCGATTCGTTTAATCTTCCTCTCTATGTCCCTTAGGCCCCGCGGCTTCTCCTTGTGTCTCTTGTCTTTACTCCCTGTTCTTACCCCAATTTTGCTTCCTCATGCCCTGTTATTCCTTTTCGTCTCCTTCTACTCCTCGTGTCGTCTCTTTAGTTCTTTCTCTCTGCTCCCTCTTTGCTCCCTCACCGCTTTCCTTTCCGACCTTTCTCACTCCCTTGTGTTCTGGATTTAATTTTTTTCTACTCCCTTTTGACGTTTCTGCTCCCTGGAATCTTCCATTTTTATCCCTTTATTCCTTTTTACTCCCCTGTGCCACCGCTTTTCTCCCTCTTTACTCCCTTTGTTCCCACGTCCTTGCTTCCATCTTTTTTGTGCTCCTTCGCTGAACCTCAAGCCCCATTCTTACCTTTTTCTTGGGTTCTAGTTTCACCTGGCTGGGCAGTCAGTGCTTCTTCCCTAATGCCCTCGGTCCAATTTAAGGCTCAGGTTGGAAGAAAAAAAAAAAGAAACCGCGCGATGAGAAGGCTGCGGAATGCACACCTTCGGAACCGCAAGAGAAACAAAAAGACCAACGAAAAGCAGTGACGTCACAAACGGCAAAAAAAAAGAATTCAGCCAGCTAAAAGAAAATGGCCGCACACGTTCGAGGGCGACCCCTGACGGCGGAGAGAGACTGCGGATTGGGCCGATAAGCGTGCAGCACACCTGGACTATAGAGGCCCGCGCCGGAATACACAGACGCACATACACACACACACACATACACACAGAATACACAGATAGATACCTCCGGTCATTTCTCTCCGCGCTCGGCCGTGGGGCGGCGCTGGTGTTGTTTCGCTCGCTTCTCGCCGCCATCTTCCGTTCGGTTTGGTTTTTGTTCTTTTCATCTTTTTTTTTTCTGCTTCTTCTTTGGACGAGTTGATGTTACTCGCTCCCAGAAGGCGGTCTTTCCGGGCTCCATTAACTAAATTATGGCCCTTCCACTCCCCCCTCACCCACCCACCCCCCCGCTCTCGCTCTTCCCACTCCGCCAGTAGGGAGAGTGTTAGAAACAACAGCGAAAAATAAAACGAGGTTCCGGGGGGGGGGGGGGGGGACTCCGCCAGTAGGGAGAGTTAGAAAAAAAGAAGTGGTTTCGGGGGGGGGGGGGTGAGTGGGGGGCAGAAGAGATTCGTGCTC
The DNA here is from genome assembly GCF_023375885.2 of Dermacentor andersoni. Taxonomy (NCBI): domain Eukaryota; kingdom Metazoa; phylum Arthropoda; class Arachnida; order Ixodida; family Ixodidae; genus Dermacentor; species Dermacentor andersoni. The sequence continues at coordinate 123,197,542 of NC_092821.1, read as the reverse complement.
CCAGAAGAAGCTTCGACCGCGCTATCCGCCCGGGTGGAGCAGAGATTTCAACGCTCGTTGGCGCTCCGGGCGCAGCTCTCTCTGGGATCACGGCGTTTTTTTTTTTTTCCTAAATTTTATCTATATAAGTATTTTTCAGGTCGCGACGGCGTGTCGTCGCTTTCCTTACGCCTCCTTATTTTTTATCTCTCTCGCGAGTTTTCGATCCGATCTTTCCTTTTATTGTGAGAAAGCGTTTTGCTGGATTGGGGCGTCATGCAAAATGCGCCGAGACTGTAGGAAAGTACGACTCACGGCACGCGCTAACGGTACGGTATAGCATGTCGACCCGTGTCACGTCTCGTAATTGTCGCACGACGGACAGGTCATAAACGCGTTGCGAGGAGTTTCACGACGAGACTCCACCACACTGCAAAAATAATTTCTACGCTTAGAAGCAAAAAAAAAGGTGTAAATGGATCTATAGCTCCCACACTCACACCCAGAAAGGGTGTGTGGGTGTGACTTAAAGATATATCTGCACCTTTATTTCGTGTTTAAGGGTGTAAATTGTTTCACAGCGTAATACGCGGCATTACGATGCTGGACTCGCTCCATAGTGGAGGTTTCTGCTGTGGAAACAGTATAACTTGATTGTTTGCAACTATATGCGCGAGTCGAATATATGAGCGTGCGGTTGTGAGCGTACGGTTGTGAGCGTACGGTTGTGAGCGTACGGTTGTGAGCGTACGGTTGTGAGCGTACGGTTGTGAGTGTACGGTTGTGAGCGTACGGTTGTGAGCGTGCGGTTGTGAGCGTACGGTTGCACGGTGCAGTTCGTGCTCTTAAGAGGAAGTTTTAGCTTGGGGCCACAACTCCGATTTTCCTGTTCAAGTTCGTGTTAAACGCAGAAGTGCTTTTCTGAGACAACCGCTCGACCAATTTAGAAAAAAAAAAACATTTGTTGCATTTGAGTTCGAAAGTTCAGTTGTAGAGACACCAGAAAATTTTATTCATGATTTGTCGCATCAATCACAATTAAACTTCCTACAGTTACTAGCCCTTAACTTTTCTTTTTCCTTTTAAATGCGACAGATGCAATCAAAATCGGTGCAATATTTGTCGAGAAAAAACAGTTTCTTAGTTTCCATCTATCTATAGATAGCGGCGCCTGAACTATAGCCTCCTCTTAAGATTTAGCTCGGGAGATTTCTATCTGACTGCATGGAAAGGGAAACAATCGTTTTCTTGCAGAAATTGTAGACAGCCGCCAAATTTAAAGAAAATGAAATTACCAAGTTTACAATTTTATATTTGACAATATAGATGGTATGACAATTATGCGAACCGCACCTAATAATAACTTAAAGCGGACAAAATTTATGTATCACATGCCGCTCTGAAACACACTGCTTATATGTGAATAGAATTTCTCGACAAACCTTTGTCAACATTGTAAAGAAAGGAAACTCACGCAAGCTGTAAATTCATATATCAACAATTCGATGCTCCGACGGATGCAGTTTACAGAGCTGCGATATCTATCTTTCGTGCGGAGTTATAGATTTGTAAACTTCGTTCTTCCATTTTTCTTTTTTTTAACTTAGAAATTTTCGGTGATTCACACCAAGGTATACATTTTCTTTCCACTTTGACACTCCTAGCGCTAACGCATTTAAAAAGCATTTAAAAATTTTTGATTTCCAAGTATTTAGATTGCAGCCCCCGAGCTAAAGCTTCCTCTTAAGTGTATGTAAAGAAATTGAGGCATCGTGCTTACAACTTTGCTTCTCCGCGCCAAAACCAAAGGTGCAACAGCTTCTTAAACGACACCTGTTAGAGCGCATGGCTAGAGCGGACACGTATTTAGCTTTTCGCTGACAGCTTACGTGATATCGTTAATGTACCAGTGCGTGTGTTCAGCAAAGGTCCTGTGCACCATGTAGTTTCGGACAAAAAATCGCTAGAGGAAACTCCGGCGCGATTCATCTATCGGATCTGCAAGCGTGGCGGTTAATCAGCCAGTTTGAGAATGACGGTTATAATACATGGATTTATCGAAACTAACTTCGTCGTTCTGCTTTCGAACGGCCTTGTGACTTTGCAAACCGATCATTTCCAACAAAACGTGTCGTTTATAAATGCAACCATTCGCCTCGTTCACGATTGGGCGCACTGTCTTATGGCCTTCAACGACTAGAAAGAAAAAATGTGCTGTTTGCTCCGTCATTTAGGCCGGTTGAGCCAAATAAAGCGCGGCAAACGAAGCCGCGAAGAACGTTCCATTCTACGAGAACGAAGACGAGACGAATCCATGTACTAACCATGATTCCCGCTCTAGCTGAACGATTGTTTCGTCTAGTAACCAAGTAGCGCGACGTTAGAAACATTTAGAAGAGCGTTTGTAGCCTTACGTACGTCAAACGCGAGCACCTTTGCGGGTCGTTTCGGTGTTCGTCCCTTCCAGATATTTAGTTAAACGTACGGAAACGCAAACGCAAGGAAGACCTTAGGAAACAGGGCGCCGTCTGCTGCCCCGTGCCAAACGTACCCAAGCCGAGACGATCCGTTCGCAACCATCCTGTTGTTGCTATGCGGACGTGTCTCGTTAGGCCTACGGGCGCCGGAATCGCAGAACGATCTCAGAAATCGGACGAGCTGTGCGCTCATAACTAACGTTTCGAGCGAGTTTGGAGGAAGCGAGTGTTTATTTTAATAGTTACTGGCGATCAACGAGAGCGTAGCCCTGACGAGAATTAACGCCGAGGCAGGAGCCATGAGTGCCGCCATCTTGGACAAAGATATTTCTTAGCGTACGCAAACATTACGGACGTCAAACTAGCCAAGTAACGTACGTTAACATAGCGCACGTAGTGTTCAGAGCTCGCGCAGCAATGGTTACGTACGTGATGCGTTTTCGTTTGGTAGCAGACGTTACTCTAAAACTGTCTATTAGCGCCAGCGTGTGGCTCGTCGAAGCCACGTGCTTGTCGTCACGCGCTTGTTGTCACGTGGTCCTCACGTGGCCGACACGCTACCACCGCTTGTAGAGAGTACGGTCGTTTACCGCGTCGACGATGACCGACGATCGCGTCGCAATATCTTTCACAAGCAGCGGCTGGCCACTTGCCAGGAGGAGCACAACGCGTTTCTCCCAGGAAGACGCGAAAGACTAAGCTCCTTTTTTTATAATTACTTTTTTCTCTTCGGCCGGGGAGCGAAACGTGTGGAAGTGTTCCTGCCACGACAGCTCGGGCCGTCATTGATCTTTCTCGAGGTGTAGACACGAACCGTGACTTAGCAATCAGTTCTTCTATACCCTCCCTTTCCTGCCTTTTAGTAGCTTTTTTTTGCCGGTATTCTTATTTCCAGAGGCGGCACTCATGCCTTTTCGCGGCTATGGATCCGACTTTCATGGTTCGAACAGGTGGTCCCTTGACGCCACGCGTCCGAGAGGACTGGGATTAATTAGCCGTGTAGAATTGATTGTTCCCCCCTCTCCCGGTAGTGTGGTGTCTGCTATCTCATGTCCTACGCGTTATCGTGTTTTTTTTTTTCCTATATAAGTAGACTGAGTGGCTTGCGTGCTGATGCCCTGAGGTACGAAAACCCAATGAGAACGTGTCACTAATGAAAGCCTCTCACGTACGTTACAATATTTGTATCAGCCGTATGCGACATGCCGGAACATACCGTGCTCAGTGCAGACTTCCACCACTCCGATCGTCGTCGCCTTCGAAAAAGCCACAATCAACACTGTCTGGTTAAGTTGTGCCCACTGAAAGCGATCTCCCATATTACGACCCGTCTCGTATCAGCTACAACCCAACTTATGCCCGCAGATTTTTTCTCGTAGATCTCGAGCGTCCTTGGCTTTCTGTGCTTCCCATACTGTGCTTCTAACAGGCCACCCGCCGCGGTGTATTTTGGCGGCTATGGTGTTGCGCTGCTAAGCACGAGGACGCGGGATCGAATCCCGGCCGCGGCAGCCGCCGCATTTCGATGAGGGCGAAATGCAAGAAAAAAACGTAACGTGTACCGCGCATGAAGGGACACGTTAAAGATCCCCTGGTGGTCAAAATTAATCCGGAGTCACCCCCCTCCCCCCACCACGGCATGCCTCAGAATCAAATCGTGGTTTTGGCACGCAAACCCCTGGAATTCCTTCGTTCATTCACCTTTAACAGGTCACCGTTTATGTGTTATACGCATTACTGAGCCATATGCTCAATTCATTTCATCTTAACATCAACAAACGTATCGGCTATGCCCGTTTGTGCTCTGCAATCCGCGCCGCTACCTCCCTCTCACGCCAGTATGCATATATACAGGGTGCTTCAGCGAACACTTTCAAATTTTTTAATGTTTGCCTGTGGCAGATAGCTCAATTCTAGTTTATAGGCCGGTCTACTCCACTTGGAATGAATTCTCAGGACGACACCAGTTTCGAGATATAAATTCCAGAACTTTGCGGAGAAATGCATTGGCGTTCCAGTTACTTGTGTGCTTCAGTGCATAAAACGACGTTTTGTTAACAAATTAACTGGAACGCATTATGCATTTCTCCGCAAAGTTCGGGAATTTATATATCGAAACTGGCGTCGTCCTGAGAATTCGTTCCAAGTGGATCCGCCTTGCGAACTCCACGGCTATAATTTGTAAATTGCAATATGGGCCATAGTGTAATGGGTTAAAAACTTAATGAGTGAATTTTTATTAATTAGCCGATTCCACATCTCAATTTTTTCTGCTAGGTTTGTCCGCCGCTTCGAGTAGACTAGTTCATGAACTAGGATTGCGATATCTGCCACAGGCAACTTTTAAATATTTTCGAAAGTGTTCGCTGAAACACCCTGCACATTGGTTTACCGTTCGTTGCATGGCCCTTATCTAGGTTTCTTCTCAAGCTATTCATTATCTTCTAAACTTCTGCTCCATGTTAGAGTGCAGTGATTGTACCCTTTGTCTCAACAAGAATGACAGTGAGATTCCATTCGTGACTCGGTAGCATCGGCCATGCGCAGGCGTCAAAATCGTTATTGACTTTTCAAGAATATCGAAATGCATAGCGAGAAAGAACAGCGGGCCTCAAAAAAAAAAAAAAAATCAGGGCACTGCCTTTTGTGCCCTCGCTCAAAGCTTCTTTGCCGGTTTCTTGTTTGCCATCTTTACAAACCTCCGTGAATTTTTTGTTCCATACTTCGCATCCAATTTACCGTCTCTGTTTCCCTTTCTCTGTTTTGGATGACTACGGGTTGTCTATTTAGACGTTCAGTTGGACTGTAGTACTTGCATTTTTTTTCTTCTCTTTCTTCTTTAGAGTGGGGAGAGGAAGGGGTGTGCTGCGATAACGCATATGTAGTAAAAGATATATACAAAAGGGGCATGAAATAGACGCATGAAGCGCTTTGTGATGCACACACTGCAGCATGCAGTGAATAAGCGCATTTGTTTTCCTTTATTATTATTATTATTATTATTATTATTATTATTATTATTATTATTATTATCCAACATGTGTAGTACTTTGGAACGTTAGGCTTTAGTTTTGTTTCCTTCAGTCAGCATCAGCATCAGCCTGGTTACGCCCACTGCAGGGCAAAGGCCGCTCCCATACTTATCCAACAACCCCGGTCATGTACTAATTGTGACCATGTCGTCCCTGCAAACTTCTTAATCTCATCCGCCCACTTAACTTTCTGCCGCCCCCTGCTACGCTTCCCTTCCCTTGGAATCCAGTCCGTAACCCTTAATGACCATCGGTTATCTTCCCTCCTCATTACATGTTCTGCCCATGCCCATCCTTGACTGTCCTGTTCCTAATATCCTGAGTACCAGCGCGCAGTCACAAAAACGTGATGAACATTCGCTGTCGACCCAGGAGCCGAGCACTTAGGATACCTTGCGAGGTTGTGACCTGCAGATCCCAGGCCCGGGTGGTGGCAGCTGTGAGGGCCACTCCATCCCGAAGCCTCCAAAGGCAATATTCCTCCACCCGGGAAAGGTTGCCGGGAAACGATGATGATGGTGATGAAGCCTCAATTAGTGGCACAAACCCACTATGGAGGATAGACCGCGAATCGGGTGGTAATATGATTGAAAAATAAAGCGAATTAGTTAATAAGCAAGTAACACAAAAAAGAGGAAAATAAATTAATGATCCAAGATGAGAAATAAAGTGTCAATAAATGAGATAATGTGCCGGAAAAGGTCAAGATGACATCCGGGAATTGCGAACTTTCTCGACTTCTTCCTCTGTTGTGCGCCCACACTTCTTTTGAGGTGTAGATATTAGTGCCCGCTCTAGCGAGTCCATTCATTTTCATACATGTTCCTCTCTGCTCTTCTCTGACATCAAAAGAAACCGTCGACCCATGTATCACACGTCACTTGTGTGTGTGTGTGTGTATGTGTGTGTGTGTGTATGTGTGTGTGTGTATGTGTGTGTGTGTGTATATGTGTGTGTGTGTATGTGTGTGTGTGTGTGTATATGTGTGTGTGTGTATGTGTGTGTGTGTGTGTGTGTATATGTGTGTGTGTGTGTATGTGTGTGTGTGTGTATGTGTGTGTGTGTGTATGTGTGTGTGTGTGTATGTGTGTGTGTGTGTATGTGTGTGTGTGTGTATGTGTGTGTATATGTGTGTGTGTGTATATGTGTGTGTGTGTGCGCGTGTGCGTGTGCGCGTGTGCGCGTGCGCGTGTGCGCGTGCGCGTGCGCGCGTGTGCGTGTGCGCGTGCGCGTGTGCGCGTGCGTGTGCGTGTGCGTGTGTGTGTGTGTGTGTGTGTGTGTTTATCGTGGGGCCCCCAAATTTCAATCTGACCACCACCCTCTCGGTTAGCCTTTAATCCCGACCGTATGTCCGATTTTAAGCACAGAATGGTGTTTCCGAACGTTATCTCTGACACAATTCCTCCTTTCCAGATTCCTCGCTCCATCTCATATTTATTGCAGCCCCAAAGTGTTACACGTTTCATCGTCACCTTTTCTTGATGGGTTCTTCAGTAGGTCATCTTTTATATTTTCGATTATATATACATCCAGGTATTATATTGTTTGAACATGGGCATGACTCCCTCTCCAATAGTTACCAATTCATTACTGCTATCTTCGTTAACGTCCCCAATTTCCGAAGCAAGTGAAGAAGAAAGCAGCGCTACTCTCCGGATGACGTGGCCAGAGCGCTTCTAGGACTCTTCCGGGTGACTCCAGAGCGAATATTTGTGATTATTAACAAATATTATTATTAATATTGTTATTATTATTAACTTAACGAGGCACTCTATCGGCGTCGACTCGAAAACCCTGGAGAAGTGAAGATGAGCTCCTCAACGACACCTCGTCGTAGGAATCACCGAGGGGAGCGTTGCCAAAAATATCACGAGCCATTCTACTCTGTGAAGGTGATTGGCCAGCGAAGCTGCTTAGCACACGACACGGAGGTGACACGTAATTTTGAAGAAATGTACGAAATCATTTATTGTCTTGATGAGTGGTCATTGTGAGGAAAGGTACGCACAATCATTTATTGTCTTGATCGGTGGTCGTCATTTCACTCACAACTGCAATGACATTTTTTGATGACGTCAAATCGATGCACGTACGCCGCTGGGTGGTTGGTGGGGCCGGATCGGTGTGGCATTGCAAGGGATACGTCTGCAACACGGAACGCGTAAATCGCTCGCTTTCCGGTACCGACGCATCCACATTGAAACCACCCGCAACAACAACAGGGGCAGTGTCACCGCAGCTAATCAACGCAAAGTGAGAAGCCATGAACCTTACGGGACTATGAGTCATTACATTTTTTTTTGCTTGCTTACGGAGGTATGAGCCGTTGCTCACGGGGGTATGAGACATTGATGACGGCTGTTTTCGACATGCTGTTCTGTATGTTGTATGCGTGATTACAAAGAATTTCAGCGAGGTTTGTTTCACTTTGCCGAGTGCCTGTAGCCTCTGCCTTACGGGGCTATGAGCCATTGCATTTTTTTGCTTGCTTACGGAGGTATGAGCTGTTGCTCACGGGGGTATCAGACATTGATGACGGCTGTTTTCGACATGCTGTTCTGTATGTTGTATGCGTGATTACAAAGAATTTCAGCGAGGTTTGTTTCACTTTGCCGAGTGCCTGTAGCCTCTGCCTTACGGGGCTATGAGCCATTGCATTTTTTTCACTTGCTTACGGTAGCATGAATGTTTACGGGGGTATGAGCCATTGACGAGGATAGCTTTTGTTCACGGAGAACAAAAATGCATGGAATCCTAGCCATATACAGTTTCGCTGTAAAAGCGGTCAGTCGAAGGGGGCCGACACCATGCTCCTCTCAGAAGAGTCGAGGAAGGAGCTTCGAGTCGAGTCCAGTTTGTGAATGTTAGTTCTGGGGTCAGTGTTCTTTGGCTCTACAAGCCGGTGCTCTAGCCGCATCGTCGCCGCTGAGCCTTGTATTGGCTTTTTGACGGGCGTTTACATTTTCGAAAATGATGTTGAAATGGACACACGAAGAAGAAAAAAGGAAATTACGATTATGATGATGATGATGATCGCTGTATACTTCGCCATTTTTTTAAATGTTTTGTATGAAGACGAAGAGAGAGAGAGAGAACAAAAATAAAAGATAAATGGCAGGAGGGTCAACCAAAGTAACGAACTGCCCTGTTAGCTGCTCTGCACTGGGATAGGGTAGAAAAGATGAAGAAAAAAGAGCACGTTAAAATGATACCCCCGCAAAAACAAAAACAAAACGACCAAGGCTACCGACAACGATTAGTCTTTCATATAGTTCACATACTTTAGAACACACGCGCGCACACACCAGTGACATTACGGCAACTCGGACAGACGTCGGCTGGCAGCGAAAATGCGCAAAGACTGCTTTCGCTAAACGGAGACGGTTGTCGAAGTTATTCTTCGCGGAGCGCCGCGTCCTCTGCCTACCGAAACGAGAACATTCGCGTGAAGACGAAAAGTGTGCGTGCGTGCGCGCGTATGTACGTGCGTGTGTGTGTGCCCAACCACTTCTGTCTATCGTCCAAGCTTTCGCCGGGTCATGAACGCGACGTTAATTTAATTACGATCGAGGTCGCGTGATTACTGCACGCGATGTCCTGTCGCACGACCGACAGTCGCACGCACGCGCACAGACTACCAGCGCTCGCCTCTTCTCTCTCCCTCTCGACTGTGCCCAGAGAGAGAGAGAGAGGGGGGGGGGAAAGTAATTCGGCCGGCGCGGTCCTCTGCTCGTCCGAGCTGCCACCGGCCGCGGACTCGGCCACTGCGGCGTCCGCCAGGCGGCACCTAATCGTCAGGAACACCTGCGCCTCACGGCGAGGCCGCCCTTAATTCATCCTGGGAGATTAGCGGCCGAGCGACGATTAATTCTCGCCTCTGGCGCGCGCTTCCCCGTCTCTCTATGTGTGTATCCCAGTATACCGTGTTTATTCGAATGCAACCGTGATCGCCTTCCGGGCACGTAGTGACCAGTGTTGCAGAGCGCTCTTACATTCGAAGCAAATTTTCATTTTTTTTTTTAGAGTAAAGAGAAGTAACTACTAAGATTGACCGAGACGTATCGTTTTCTGTTACTTTACCAATGCCCAATTGAGCACCCGACGATTCAAAGCACCCTAATGCCTTCCGAGAACCGCATTTCAGAAGACTGCCGGGTATAGACTGCTTATCCCAACTAAAGCGTTGCGCGATCACGCATCTCGGAGGCGCATATGACGCAACAAGAGGCCTCAGGCTAGACGGCTTCACGAAAGAGTGCAAGCGCTACAGAGTGCTTGCTCTCGCAAGTAAACTGTGTTACATAGCGCCTCGGTCAATTTAGAAACGAATTGGAGTAGCAGGCAGCAGGTGCTTCCAACTTCTCCAGCTACACCACCCCGGCTACGCTTACTTATTTTATTTGTTCTTAGTTCAGAGATGCGCACACCGACTTGCAAAGATGCGCAGACGAAGTTTCTTCGCCGCCTGTTAGCATTTTCGCCCGCAGGGCTCCTCACCAGCTCGCAGGAGTGTCTGACTTGTGGAGACTGCCTTACATTCGAGACAATACGGTGCATGCGCCTCTTCTGTCCCATCCCCCCACCCACTGTCTCTGTCTCTCCACTCCACGGTGCAGAAATTACGAGTGTGCCGCCCGACTTCTCGGGACAGACTGCTGCGCGCGGCCTTCGCGTCTTCGATGGAAGACGGCAGCAAACAGGGATGCTTCGAGGCGATTGCCGTAATGGCTGCGGCCGGCGAACGCGCCTATAACGTGTCGGTATTGTTGCTAGACTCGCGCGAGTATTTGCACTGCGCTAACCTACGGTGAGCCGTTACATGGGCTCCTTGCGTCGGCCAGAGGGCGCTACGGCGCTTCTCGTTCATCAGGCCAGCGTCTCCGACACCGGCCGCTAGGGATACGAAGGAGAAGGGAAAATCAGAAAAAAAAAAACGAAAGGGATCCACGCTTCAATCGTTCTACCGAGTGGTACGGACCAAGGCTTTTCCGAGGCCAGAGAAGGTTTCGTGCTTCTAGTGTCGATAGCAAAGCATGTCGATGTCTGGCGGGGCATGCGAAATTCGTCGTTTACACATCGTGACGCTCATCGCCTCGTGGTGAGTTATCGGCGTTGTCACGGCGAATGGTTCTCGCCTCCCCTCTTAATTCCCTGTACCGCTCGGTGGGCTGAAACCTTCTGGCGCTCCGGTCAACTGTGGAAATCGTCAGGGCATCGACGACAACAGCGCCAGAACCAGGACCGCATGCTCGCCTGATAAGGCAGGCGAGCCCTGCTCTGTGTTGCAGATCACAGATGGCGTGGGAACTTGCTGCTAGGTCGAGATCGAAATGTAATGGCCACCATGGCATCTGTGGTCGGGCGGCGCACCCCCCCCCCCCCCGATCTCGGAGGCCGTGTGACCACTCCAATAATGGCCGGCACATTTTCGACTCTCCCACCCACCCACCACTTTTGCGAGTTGTGCGCGGAAACATGTGATCGCTGTGAGCCAAAGTGCTTAGTCATCTTGGTCCTGCCGCTAAGCAGGAGGTTGCGTGTTCGAGTCCCGCGGCCGCTACCGCAGCCACATTGCTCTAGGGGTGAAATGCGTTAACATTCGTCTGCATAGACATGAGTAGCGTGTACTAGAAACGGGGAGTGGATCCACCGCGGGCTCTCCGCTGATGTTTCTTTTAATGAAAAGTTGGTGGCGCCACCGTCGCTTTTACCTGAATGAGTGGCCCCGTACGTCGGTCGGACGCTTGTCGCGTCGGAGACCCTACAGCAGCTGCATGGAGCTTATACAGGCGTTTCACTCTGCTGCTAGTTTTGATACTCGGTGACGGAAACAGTGATTTTATTCCCCACAGACCTGCGGTCAGTAAAATGGAGTAAATGAATAGAAATAAAATGGAGAAATAAATAAGCAATGCAGGCGACGCAACAAACGATCGTGCGTCGAGCAGACGACAGCTTCTTAGCCCGTGAGCTCGCAACAGCCAATGGGCGCTGCCGAAATAGTCGGAGAATTCAGAATAAGGCGACGGCAACGCCGTCGCAATTTTAGCCGTTTTTGCTTCACCCTCGGTGCTTACCAAGGCTTCCGCTGGCCCCACTCCCCCATTCTAGTACGCTCTGCGGCCGCTTTACGCTTTGTCGGTTCTGACTGAAAATTGATTGATTGATTGATTGATTGATTGATTGATTGATTGATTGATTGATTGGTTGATTGATTGATTGATTGATTGATTGATTGATTGATTGATTGATTGATTGATTGATTGATTGATTGATTGATTGATTGATTGATTGATTGATTGATTGATTGATTGATTGATTGAAGCCTCAGCAACTTCGGCTTTAAAGGACCCTGTGGCCCTTCGGATTAATTTTGACCGCCTATAGGGTTCTTTAAAGCCGCGCCTAAATCACACTGCTGGAGCATTCTGGCATTCCGCCTCCGTCGAAATGCGGCAGCGGTGGACAGGAATCGAACCCAACTACCTCGCGCTCGGTAGCAGAACGCCATAACCACTTAAGAGGAAGCTTTAGCTCGGGCCCAACTCCGACGCGGCCTATTCAAATACATGTAAAAACGCAAAAACATTTTTCTGAGATAACCTCTGGACCAATTTCAACGAAATTTGTTGCAATTCAGAGAGAAAGTTAAATTCTAGTGACTGTTGGGAGCAGAATTTTGATTTAGGGCTTGAATTTTGTTCAAAAGATTTTCAAAAACTCAGAAGTTTGAAAAAAATAGAAGCACGAAGTTTACAAATTTATACTTCTGCATCAAAAACAGATATCGCGGTTCTGTAAACGGCATCCGTTAGATCATTCAAAGCGAACAAATTTGATATGTCATTTTGCATCTTACGTGAATTTGTTACGTTGTTTACGAGGGTTCTGCAAAAGTTGTAATTATGTATTAATAAATTTTTTGAGATGCATGTGTAAGATGTCAAATTTGTCCGCTTTAGATGTGCTATCAGATACAATTCACAGAATGGCGATATCGTTTTTTCTTGCTGAGTTACGGAGTTGTAAACTTGATAGTTTCGTTTTCTGAAAATTTGCGATTTTTGCCAATTTTTTATAAAATATTCACAACCTAAATCGAAAATTCGAGACCAACAGGCACTAGGTTTTAAGTTTTTCTTTTAAATGCGTCAAACCCCGTCAAATTTGGTACAGCGGTTGCCGAGAAAAACGAATTCTCCTTTTACATGTATTTAGATAGGAGCACCCGAGCTAAAGCTTCCTCTTAACCACGTCGGCGGGTTGCAACCAAGGCATCTGGCAGCGATTCCGGCACTTTAAGCGACACCCGACTGACGTGAGCGCACTGTAAACAGCACGTTCTTTCTTTCTTTCTTTCTTTCTTTTACAGGGGGGAGGGGGGAGAGATAGCAGCTTCCGTGTGTAAGGAACGTCACTGTTAAAAGCAGTAGTTCCTCCGTCGATTACGAATCGGGCACGTTAAAAGTGGATGACGTAAAAAGAAGAGGGCGCCGTTCACTCCAGAAGATTGTTTGCCCAGGCTTCCAAATTCAATCTGACCAACGGATCTGCTTGGATCGTGCACACCTATCAACCTCTCTCTCTCTCTCTCTCCCCCAGACCCGCCGACGAAAATCAACTCTTTTTCTTTTCTTTCTTTTGTTCTGCTCCGGTCGTCTCTTCAATACAGCTTAGGCTCTTCGGTGGCGTTAGAGATACGGCTTCTTTTGTTCGACGCACGCCTACGGCTGATCCTCTCTGCAACGTCCAATTGCTCTTGACGGGACCACCTGACAGGAGAACACGATCGCCAAGTCAAATTGAATCAAGGCCTCGGTATTTCTCTTTCGAGAGCACGCCCACGTCGCAACGAGACAGTGAGATTCTCCGGGTTTCTTTCTTTTTCTTCTGTCATTTATTAATTTGTCTTTCTCGAGCACGTTTCTTTTTTCACCAATGTTCCCGAGCGTACATGTATGCTGTCGTCTGGAAGACAGCGCGGAAACACGTCAGAGAGCGTCCGATTATTTTTTTTTTCTTTTCTTCTTCCCGAGCCAAATTTTAATGAGAATTGCCACTCGGTCGCGTTCGTATAAAAGAATCGTACAACGTCCTAAAGGTGTGATCGACAGAGACAGAACGAGGAGAAAGCCTCACGATCTCGCAGGCAATGTTTCGAGAAGTCGCCCTTGTCGAAACGTTGGCACCGCAAGCCAAGGCCTATACTTTGCCGATCACTTCAATGTCTCCATCGACCTGCGGCCATCCCGTCCAAGTCGACAGACGCGTACTTTGAACGATCGAAGAATGATGCCCGCACAGCGCGCCGATATTCTGTTCACGCACTATTATGTGCCGTTGTGCGCGCCAAGGTATAGGGCATATCGAAGGGCGAGAACGAGGTCCTCTGCTTTGGCAGCCTTGTAGCCGGGAGGACAGGAACCAAAGTTTAACCCCGTCATGTCCGAGCACAGTTCCACAGCGAGGAAAAATTGGAACAAATTGCTCAAATTCATTTCTGGCGCTGGAGATACCCATGTGTACAAAAAAAAAATTAAATGCTATGGCGGGCCCGGTCGAAACTTATTTCCTATAGTAATAACTTGATTATTATTTGGTTTATAGAACCTAATTAATTGCTGAGGTGTTAGGTGCCGAAGCCACGATGCCATTATGAGGCACGCTGCAAGTGGGGGACTCGGGAACAATTTTGACCACCTGGGGTTCTTCGACGTGCGCGTAGACCCAAGCGCGCGAGCGTTCTGGTATTTTGCCATCCATCAAAAAATGCGGCCACCGCCGCGGCGGCCGTGGCCGAACCCACGACCTCTGTCTAGCTGAACGGTGCAACGCCATAGCCACTGGGGGCCATACCGCGGCGGACGGTTTGTGGAACTATCGCAAGCTGTTTAAATTTCACTCAAGCGCTTCAACAACGCAACTATACGGGCCTTGCATTACGCTATCCCGCGTTTCAAATCGGCAATTTCGAGGCATGAAAACTCGGCGTACCACATATGGTAACGTCGGGGCATCACAGTGCAACGAACACTGCAGTGAACCGTCTTCGACGCCGATTTGGGAAGCTGTAGATATATGTGCCACTGGGGAATTTGCCACTCTATAGGATGACCAAAACGATTCCCTCAGATTTCCTCCCAACGCCAAGTGGAGTTGAACTCACGTCACCGAGGTTCCTCGAGGACAGCAGCCCGACGCATTAGCAGGCTGAGCCGCTAATTGGTTGATTTATATGGGTGCCGCTTGTTTCTTTTTTTTTTTTTTTTTTTTTAGTGACCGCCTTTCACGCCGAACGCTTTATAGCAAGCTGCGCCATCAGTGCACTGGATACGTGCGACTTTGTCAATGAAAGTCTCGCACAACTTCGGTCACCGAGTGTGTGCCGCTGAGCGTGCTTCAAGCGAGGGGAACAATTTCTCAGCGTTCGCAGCAGGAGACGGCGCGCCACGCTTCTGGTCTCGGAGGTCGGAAGGACAAGTCAGTAGGGAAGGCACAGCACTCAAGTGTATGAGTATCTCTGTACGACTTTCCGAATGGTATTATATCATAAGCGCCTTATTATGGGCAGTTTAAAACTGTGCATTGACTGTTGCACACTTTACAAGCGATTGTCTACATTTTCGATATGCTGGCTAAATACTGATTTTGAGCAGACATTTGTCGCGAAGCACTCCCTATCGGTCGGAGTGAAACGAGAAAGGTACTCACTTTTGGGACCCGCGCGGTCTCCATCTTTCTTTTTTTTTTTTTTTTTGGTCATTGCGATTCAGTACGTCACATCCGTACGCAGCCGAACTACGCTGTAAACGGCCACTATTGCACCAGCCTTGTCGAACGCAGGACCAACGCGGTCCAATGTAAATCCTGTGCTGCCCTTTCCAAGGCCAACGTGGGCCCAACATTCGGGGTACTCGTGCGCTGCTCCCCTGTGCTAGCCGATACTTCCTCCAAAAACGTAGCCCACTCCACATGCTTCACTCAGCCTGCAGACACACATTGCCTCGAGGAAATAAGCCAACGCTTGAACAAACGCACGTCTCCGTTTTTCGGCTGGCACGCGTTTTTAGCAAACGCTTCTGTTCTCAAGAGCGATCGATTTTATTCTCCAAGGCGAATCAGGTAAGAAGTAAGATGTGAAAAGAACGAGAGTACGGCGCATACCGGCGTTTTTTTTTTATTTTAGTTCGCCCCACGCGCTCACGCAGTTTAGCCGCAACGAAAAAGTCAGAGATAGAGAGAGAGAGAGAGTAAATAAGGAAATGTCCCTCTGTCCTCAGGTAAATCTCTTTCGCTCCTTTTCCTTTCCTCCGAAGAGTTGGTCGATCCCTCTAGTGGTAATACATTTGCAGGGGGAA
Organism: Dermacentor andersoni; assembly: GCF_023375885.2. Taxonomy (NCBI): domain Eukaryota; kingdom Metazoa; phylum Arthropoda; class Arachnida; order Ixodida; family Ixodidae; genus Dermacentor; species Dermacentor andersoni. The sequence continues at coordinate 123,181,696 of NC_092821.1, read as the reverse complement.
GGGTGAAAAACTAACAAAATGATAATCGCACCGCAGGAACGAAGTGAGTGGGACAACAGCAGCAGCAGGCACTATATAGGCGCATTGAAAGAGGAAGCTGCTTTTTGAGGAGGAGGAGGAGGAGGAGGAGGAGGAGGGGCTTCCGCAGGCACGACTGTTCTTCGCGGTGCGAGAAACCTGGTCGGTTCGAGATTTGAAAGAGAGAGAGAGAGGGGGGGAGTAGAATAAAGATCGAAATCTGCAAAAAAAAAAAGAAATACACTGAAGAGAAGAAAACGAATGACGAGGAATGAAAAGAATGGATCGCGCGTTTATTATTTCGCGGTCTGCGGAGAGTTTTTTTTTTTTTTTTTTCGCGCGTGAACGCGACCAACCTCTTAGAGCCAGAGAAAATGGTGGGTCGCTTCTTCCCTTTGTCCCGCCCGCCATCTCTGTTTCTTTTTTTTTTTTGAGCGATACGAAAATGGAATCGCGGTTCTCGACCGCCACTGCCGCCACGCCTTCAGTGACGGGGGGTCTGTGAAACGGAAAGAAAGTGGAGAGAGGATGCTGCAGTTGTTTTTACGAGAACAACGAGATCGGAAACAAACAAACAAAGTATACACGTTACCAGGAACGGGGGTACTTACGTGAGCTCTTACAGTAATACACCGCGTACACCGCACTATACACGCATCGCAGCCGTGACCCTGTGCGCAGGGTCTCCCGGCTCGGTTGCGCGAGGTGCGCGGTTCGATCCCCACCGCTGGGACACCCAACGGCCTTATGATACTGATGTAAGCAGTACCACCCCCCTCTCCTCCGTCGCCCGGGTGAAGCTCACCAAGGGCTTGGGCGCGTTGCTTGGGAAAGGGTTTGCCAAGACCACTACGCCTGCCGCGCAAGAAGCCCAACTAAAAAGACCACGACTCAGACACATACGCTATGCACATGTGCTCTGCTAAGTACACTGTAAAAAAATTTGCACGTCTAAAAGTGACAAAGGTTGTAAATTGATTCGTAACTAAGAAACTTACACCCAAAAAGGGTGTAAGGATGTGAACTGTAGACAAATTTACACCCTTCTCTTTTACTTTTAAGGGTGTAACGTATTTTACAGTGATAAGCGTAATTTTTTCCTAAATTTTCTGCATAGTAAAACATACGTTCAAGGAGAATAAACGCGACATATAGTAGTAGATGCAAGAAGCTCCACCTGCAAAGAGGAGTGGACGATCAGGTACATTCATTCCACGCAATAGATATCACTTAGTAAATGGAACGTCTCTAAGAATGTGTTCCACTTGGTGAAATCTGTATGTGAAAGGAGATCTAGGGTGTGGGGGCCAGCGGCTCACAATCGCGGATCAAGCGACCGTCTCATTCGCACTGGAAACACACTAACACAGAGGAACTCACAAACGCATGATCAAAAAGTTATAAGGATGACACCAGTTCCGAGATATTCACTCCCAAGAAATACATGGGCGCTCCAGTTGCTCTTGTGCTTCAAATTAATACATAAAACGATGGTTTGTTCAAACCGTAAATGGAGCCATACTGCATTCCTACCGCAAATTTCGAGGCGCACATCTCAAAAACCCGTGCGAATTTTAGAATCAGTTCCAAGCGGATACGCCTGGCAAGCTCACTGGCTAGAATTTGTAAACGGCAATATGGGCCATAAAGTGGTAAAAAAAGGTGAAACACGTTAATCAGTGATTAGTCGATTATGCATTTTGATTTCGCGTGCGACTATAGTGTCCGCCGCTTAGATCAATCCAGCTCAAGGACTAAAATAACGCTATCTGCCACAGCTGCTCTTTGAGAATTCCGTATGGTCTAAAGAAACACTCTGTATATTTTTTGTATGCTCCCCGTACGCGTAATCGTAATATACGTAATCTACACTCTTAAGCAAAATTACACCCTGTGGGTCGTATCTTGTCACCGATAGTCGCCATCTGTCTTGTCCGCATTTCCTTTCTTTAACGCAGCGAACCCGGTACTTCCGAGTCACTAACCGACATGTGCGTTATCAGCATGACAGAGCATTCTCGACAGGAAAGTAGCGAGCGCAGCGTTTTCAAGAAAGGAAACGCAAGCGAGACACATGACGATTATTGTTGTGTGGCAAACACACCCCAAAGGGCGTACATTTCTTTAAGAATGTATATGGGTTCTACATTATTTCGTGGAACATCTGTAGGATCCGTGCGGAAAACATGGAGCGAAAACGGAACGATTTAGCAGGGAGCTGATACGGGTGGACAACATGCGGCCTCGCGAGAGATTTTCGGGTGACTTGTAGCTCGGGCCAGTCCTGTAAGCACACTGCCAAAACGTATAAGACCCTTAAAAGTGAAGAAGGGTGTCAATGTGTCCACAACCAACGCCCTTTACACCCTTTACGGGTGTAAGGGTGTGAGTTATAGACCAATTTTCACCCTTCTTCACTTTGAACAGTGTAAATTATTTCGCAGTGCAATGCAATAAAAGGCGTAGACGGGTCGATCATGAGACTGCTATCGCATTACAGTCCTTCTGATGTAGCGTTTCTAGACCGAGCCTCTGCGCTTCTCCAGTTTTTGCGTAGAGTCACTGTTTGTGTTCGAGCGTTGGCAATGGAGTTGAAGGCTGCTTAACAGCATTTATGTTTTCTTCGTTTTGTAATGCAAGTGCCGTAAGACCCAATTTTACAATGTATATTGTTTCCTTTATTTCTTGTTGCAGCGTAGTTTTGCACTAGGGGTCTTGACAGTCGTTCAGCCATTTAGCTCCTCGGCAACTGATCTTTCCTCTTTTTTCCTTTTCTTCAGTCGTCGCGGGTTGACAGGGCCCTTCTAATCCGGCCTTTGTTTGTTTGTTTTTCGATGCTATTCGCTTGGCGTTCGTCCCTGGCACGGGCGATCCGATTCTGCAGACATTGCAGACAGGGCCTCGCTCCAGTAGATGTCGAAAGGCACAGACGTTATTGGCTAAGAAGAGAGTTAGTTGCACAACATTGTCCTAATCTTGAGAACCTTTAAAGGATGACGGCAGATTTCTTTAAGGGGCCTCTAAAGATCACAGCTAAGTTAATTTAATCTGGCGTCAATCTTTCTCAAGACTCAATTTTTATTTATTTGGCGAGAAAGGCCCGCTTACTAGAAGAAGAAAAAATAAAGAAAAGAGTTTCCCTTTCTTGGATTTCGTGCGAAAGGCACGACGCTCTACGTTAATATGACGCCACGGATTTCAAGGTATCTTCGTATGTTGAGCCGTTGTTCAGAAAACAGGTTCTCAAAACTAACAAGGAGCTGAAGTCTGATTCATTTAAAATGCAATTTACTATTCCTCGTTCGTCGATAAGCTATTACGTAGTCGCGAACACAGGCTATATAAATCACATAACGTCACGAGGAATAGTGCGGGAACATTGAACACACGTATTTCACTGTTGTGGTTCTGCTCACCCCTCTGGACTGCGTTAATGGTAAAACTGACACTTCTGATATTCCTGGCGTGGTGATCTGGGTTGTAACCTTGTTATTGTTGTTGTTGTTTACCTACAATGGCTTTACAAATGCAGCTAGTGCAGGAAGTAGCCTTCTTTTCTTTCATCGGTGTATAAAAAGTATGGCTCCGCCCACCTACACGACGCCATTTCTCATAGCAGAAGTGTAGCATGAAAACTACGCTTTCTGCACCGCAGTTTCGACGAGTGTAGGCAGGAAACAAACAGGCTGAGGTTGAAAAACGCGCGGCGCCATTTTGTCTGCGACTGTCGGTGCTGATATGGCGACGACAGTGAAGGTTCACTGCAGGGACGACAGCGAAGTGCAGAAGTCACAGAGGAAGGCGAGCTGATCTTTCAAGAAGCTAAAAGTTATCCTACTCACGGATGGTGCAGGCTGTTTCAGACTCCGCGCTGTATCATATGCATAGGGAAGTTGTCTCAGTGTGCTGCGCATTCGCGATGTATTTAACTGCAGTGTGGCTAGATTTGTTGCTGAAAGGAAACTAGTATCTTGGCGTTTACTGCTCAAACAAGGGCACATAGGCAACATGTGGGTGCGAAGTCAGGCAAAGTCCGATACGCCAGGCACTTTAGGTCTGCCGATGCGGAAAACGACGCACAGTCTCCTCTGATTGGCTACATTCTTGTCGGCCAGGTGCAGCAGATGACGTCGTAGCTTCTGCCCAACACTGCACTCGTCTGCACGAGCCTGCATGAAGTGTACGTACAAAAAACAAAGCAACCCTAATGTCAGATCCTACCAAAGTGTCGAACTCGCCATCTTATCGTCTCTGATTGGCTCACTGGGCAGCCACGCTCTTCCCGATTGGCTCGAAACGGTCAACGTGGCGGAATTTTGCATTGTCTTCAACAGCAGTCCAAATGTGTAACTTAACAGTGCGTCGTAACCTATGATTGCTTTCTAGTGTCTTTTTAGCGGCTTTCTGGTCTATGTTGTCCACGGTAAGGACTATATTGGCCATACCGGGCGTTGCATCAACGTTCGCCTAAAAAAAACCGCGCTTGATTAAACGGCACACCCAGCCTCTCATCTATCCAGCAACTGTCCCAGATGTAGGTGCGTGCCTCATTGCAGAAGTGCCGCTATCATTACGAGGCAGTGGGCTCGGCATGAGCACTATGTGAAGTGTTTCACATCCATGATAAGCAAGCGCCGGAAAGCGTAAGTTCAGCCCTCCATCTCCCTAAGACAGAAAGAGTATGCGTTTTCTTATCATCAAGGTTCGATCACACGTTGTTGGTGTACTGCTGTTGGAAACTGTCTTCGCTATTTATCTATTTTTTGTGCGTGTTTCTTGCGTTTTAGTCTAATCTGCGTTGTACACACTTGTCACGAACATACCTGTCACGTGTTCGTAGCAAACCTTCACCTGAAATACAGCGTCCCTTTGTTTCCGTCTGTATGTGTTTTTGTTGTTGTTGCGCCGATACATCGTGAACGTATACCGACTCACCCAGCTTTCCTTTTTCTATTAGCAGGCCTTGGTTTCTGTACAGACAAATATCGCCACCAATATACCCTCGTCACCCTGCATCCCTCTTTCGGCCCCCCTTCCCTCTTTCCAAGCGCAGAGTAGCAGAGTGGAACGCGCAAACCCGATCCAACCTCTCTGCCTTCGTATAAGTAATTCGTGCTACTATTACCAGAGAGATGGAGAGAGAAACAACGGAAAGGCAGGACTATTATTACTACACGGACGTGCATGTCTATAGGAAGATCAGCACAGTTTACTAGAAGTTTTACGTGGAGAGCCCAGAGAATGCGTAAGACTTTTATAAGAGTAGACCCCTCCCTCTCCTTTGCCTTCCCCCTCCCCCCACGCACACACACCACAGGCGCAGCCGCGATTGTTTTGCGACGTGATTCTGTCGGCGAGTGCCGGCGATTGCGCACCCCCCCGCAAACAGCGCAGTGCCTGATCCGAAAGTGATGCCGCTCGCCGAGCGAGGATGGCCGAAGCGATCCTGGCCGCTCTCCTTTCCTGTCCTCCTCGTCTTACTTTATGCGGGAAACGGCGAGCCTCTGGTCCCTCCAACACCGCGCAGTGCGGTGAAAGCTACCGGTCGCGCTGCCAGAGGTTTGGGAGCGAGAAATGAAATAAAAAAGAAGAGGGCGTCGTCCATTGTCCGCCTTTATTCTTCCCGTTTTAATGTCGGGACCACGAAGGATTAGCGGCGTTAACCCCCTGTTGATAAAATGATTACATCTATTCTTCAGCAGGAGAGAGAGAGAGAGAGAGATAAAAGCAGAAAAAGGCAGGAGCGTTAACGAAGCCCACCTACGGTTTCCTACCCCTACACTTGGAGGAAAGGAAAGGAGGAAATGGAGGATAGAAAAAACAAGAAACAGAAAGAAGAAAGAGAAAGTCACTGTGTACATGCACCCGTAGTGTATAAGATTCACTGGCACACGCGCTGTTCAACATCAGAGTGCTTCCTTCAAAGCTATAGCTGCCGCAGGACTATTGTGGCCCATGGCCTTGCATTGTGAACGAGACACAACGAATGCAAGCACGGTTGCAGGCTAGGTGTAGTCTACCGACCCGCTCGACGCAGTGTCTATGGCATTTCTGCTGCTCAGCATTAGGTTGCCGGTTCGACTAACGGTCGCTGTTGGTCACATTCCCACGAAGGTGAAAGGGGCGAAGACTATGGTGTATTGAATTTCGAGTGCGCGTCATAGAAACTCCAGGGAGTACAAATTATTTAGCAGTGCTCTGCTGCAGCATGTTTCATATAGTCGCTGCGTTGCCTTCGGCCGGGTATTAAAGTCAATCGGTCAGTCAGTCTTGTTACAATCTATGCAGCCATTTGTAGTCTTACTCCCTTTGTGTCTTATTTATTTATTTATTTTACCTCAAAGGTCTCTGAACAAGACATTACATGACGGTAATTCTATACGTCCCCGGAAGTCAATACAGAAATGTCGTGTTTAGATTAATTTTTTTGTTGTCTTAAGTAGACTTGCTGTTGAAATGCAATGTATTCTCACCCATCATATATATATATATATATATATATATATATATATATATATATATATATATATATATATAGTAATGGGAGGGTATATATATATGTTGAGAACAAGCAAGTGTCTCACATCTTTCTCGGTAACCGGCTCCAAATCCAAAACAATTCCGTTCGTAAGAATCGTTAAGTCACTCACCAGCCGACGTTCACTATTGCTTCTGTTTTTTATCTATCAACGCAGCGCGCTGCGTCTAAACTACTCGCCGCGTTAGCGCAAGCAATGCTCAGCGAACAACGAACCTTGAATTCTCGACCCCTGTCAGCTCACACTACAGCAAAGCGTGTATATGCCTTTCGCCCCACTGCACGGACTTGGGCGAAGCAGCCGCACTTCCTAAGCTGGATCGGCGCGGCCGCCTGAAATCCGCTGTTGTCATGGCAACGAATGCGTCCGTGCGCGCCGCCTCAAAATGCTTGCCATCCTCCTCTCCGGCTTCGCACAGTTTGGTCGTTCGTCCATCGGCTTGCGAGCCCGCGGGCGAAGACGACGCTCCTCGAGATGAGGAAAAACAAAACAAAACAGATCAAACAAAAAGGAACCACACCGAGATTCGAGTTCTCACCCTCCAACTTAGGTAGAAAAAAAAACTCGGCCGGAAGGAATCGCTCGAACGTGTACTTCTGTCTTTTCAGTTCGTTTTGGTCCTTCCTTTCTTTGTTTCGGTTTCTTCCTGTTCGGAACACTTTGCACGAACGCCCTCCCCCGCCCGCCGGTCCCTCAAGCCACCGGCGACGTGAGCTGAGCGCAGATTTCGGCGGCAGCCTGTTGACTTGAGCCCCCCAGAATCGCCGCCGCGGATTTGCGGGTTTGTCCTTGAAGCGAGCCGTCGCTTCTGCGGTTAGGAGAACTTGCCGTTCTCTCCAAAGTGACAGCACTGTCTTATCGAGGCTGCCGGCCGCCGAGAGGATGTAGTAGTATTAGGGGTCGAAGCAATGTGGAAGGCCTTGCTGAGAGGTGTATTTAGAGGCGTCTGGAAAGACGAGAAATGTAAGAAAATTGCAGTGGAGCAGGCCCGGCTTGCCCTTGCAGAGAAATCCTGTGATACGGTCAATCGCATTTCAATGGAATTTCAATGGAACCTCCGTTGAATGTAACATTTCGATAGAAAAACAAGCGATTGCTTGCGTAAAGGCGAAAGAAAAGCAATATAACGGAAGCGCAAGTTAGCTTTCCTTAGCAAACGTCGTGCGTAACATTCAGTGGCGTTTAAACTGAAATTGCATTGACGGCGATGAAAGCTCAATCGAAACGCAACAGATGGCGCAGCAGCGGAGTGGTGTGACGGAGAGAGTCACGTGACATAAGGAGCGCCGGAGATCGCCTGGTCGGAAAGCGGGCGTGCTTGAAAGTGCAATGCTTTCCACCAGCTGTAGACTCGTAGACAGCAGTGGTAAGCAAATAGGCTAAGTCAAGATAACTGACGGATGATCGTGAGGTTGGAAAACAAATCCTGCGTATGTCGATGCAGTCGAACACAAATACAAGTAACCCGGTTAAAGCAAAGCATTCTTTATATCGAACAGGGAGGACTTAACGAAACTCACATGAAGTAATTCCTTCATAACTAACTCGACATTGGATGTTTTGAGCTCGGGGCATCCGCTTTTCCCTCACCGAAAATGTCTTCGTCATTCAATGTCTCGAGTGCTGGGGAAAATTTTAGACGTGGCATCGAGAAGCCATTCTTAGAGACGCTAAGAAGCAGTTCGCACAAAAGCAAGAATGACAGCCTTCTATACGCGTAGTTTTGTTTTCAATAAAGATATTATTTGCTTGATTCTTTTCCTCTCTGGGGATAACAAATCCGTATGTAACGGATGCCCATCAAAGAAACAAATTACTTAAGTTTCTTATGGGCGAACTTCGGTATGCTGAGTTGATTACCTGATGTACTCAGCAATCCTTTGTGCAGGAGCCTGTTCGCTACAACACTGTTGATTGTATACAGTGTATCACCATCGGATGATAGAATACTATAACGCTGGCACGTTACAGTCTCCCGAATGAAGCCATGAGGACCTGCAGTTTTTTTTTATGCTTGTTTGGTTTCGACACCACTTTAGCGAGCAGCGAGAAGCGATGACGTGATTGTCCCCATCCGCTGTTCTCTTTGGGCGCTCACCAAGCAACAGCGGGTCGCACTCATTCCGATGCGTCGACACGCCTTTGCACCGGAGCAAGAGGAGCGGCATACGCGGTATGGAAATTACTACGAAGGGACGAGAACGCGGTGCTCTATAACAACCGCCACCCTCCTCCCCCCAACCTCTCGTCATTGTGGAACTTGTCCGGAAGAAAACGCCCTTCCAGGCAGCAGCAGCAGCAGCAGCGGGAGCAACAGTCACGCAATTCATGCCGCGTCCGCCAGGCGCCACCACATGTCTTCCTGAACCGCACGCACGCATGCCGAGCGTGACGCGAATCGGCAAACACTACTATATAGCTATAGTCGTCTGCAAGCTGGCCCGGGGGGAAAAAAACAAATCGTATGCTTGCGCCGCCTTTCCACGAGTTCAAGCCCTGCTAGCATGTTGTTTGCGGCGCATGTATATAAACAGCGAGCAGGCCGCGTTTACTGGAGCTCGCGAGGATTCCGGAATGTTAAACGGCGCACCAGACGCGCACACCTGTCCCGACGCGCAATGTCGCTATGCCGTTCCGCTGACACTGAACTCGAGGTCGCGGGGATTACGCGGCACGTTTAGGTGGTGGCGAAGCGCAAGAAAGCTCGCGTGCCAAACTTTGGGTGCGCGTTGAATTCCGGGACGTACGGAGTGATGCTACGACTTCAGCTACGGCGTATCACAAGGACCTTGTGAACAGACAGACAGACAGACAGACAGACAGACAGACAGACAGACAGACAGACAGACAGACAGACAGACAGACAGACAGACAGACAGACAGACAGACAGACAGACAGACAGACAGACAGACAGACAGACAGACAGACAGACAGACAGACAGACAGACAGACAGACAGACAGACAGACAGACAGACAGACAGACAGACAGACAGACAGACAGACAGACAGACAGACAGACAGACAGACAGACAGACAGACAGACAGACAGACAGACAGACAGACAGACAGACAGACAGACAGACAGACAGACAGACAGACAGACAGACAGACAGACAGACAGACAGACAGACAGACAGACAGACAGACAGACAGACAGACAGACAGACAGACAGACAGACAGACAGACAGACAGACAGACAGACAGACAGACAGACAGACAGACAGACAGACAGACAGACAGACAGACAGACAGACAGACAGACAGACAGACAGACAGACAGACAGACAGACAGACAGACAGACAGACAGACAGACAGACAGACAGACAGACAGACAGACAGACAGACAGACAGACAGACAGACAGACAGACAGACAGACAGACAGACAGACAGACAGACAGACAGACAGACAGACAGACAGACAGACAGACAGACAGACAGACAGACAGACAGACAGACAGACAGACAGACAGACAGACAGACAGACAGACAGACAGACAGACAGACAGACAGACAGACAGACAGACAGACAGACAGACAGACAGACAGACAGACAGACAGACAGACAGACAGACAGACAGACAGACAGACAGACAGACAGACAGACAGACAGACAGACAGACAGACAGACAGACAGACAGACAGACAGACAGACAGACAGACAGACAGACAGACAGACAGACAGACAGACAGACAGACAGACAGACAGACAGACAGACAGACAGACAGACAGACAGACAGACAGACAGACAGACAGACAGACAGACAGACAGACAGACAGACAGACAGACAGACAGACAGACAGACAGACAGACAGACAGACAGACAGACAGACAGACAGACAGACAGACAGACAGACAGACAGACAGACAGACAGACAGACAGACAGACAGACAGACAGACAGACAGACAGACAGACAGACAGACAGACAGACAGACAGACAGACAGACAGACAGACAGACAGACAGACAGACAGACAGACAGACAGACAGACAGACAGACAGACAGACAGACAGACAGACAGACAGACAGACAGACAGACAGACAGACAGACAGACAGACAGACAGACAGACAGACAGACATTACAGCGGAGGAAACACGGCGAGAAGCAGTGCAGGTACCTTAGATCTAGTCGACGTATGCTCGTAGAAACAGCATGCCAAACCCCAGGACGGAAGAAAGCTAACCCAAGCACTCTGTCGCGTGTCTTGGGAAAATCGGCCGAGGAGTGGGCGCGAATAAAGAACGAGGTGGAAGGGCACCGAGGGACCGACCTGTGCAGTACTGCGCAGGCCGGAAAGACAAACGTTAATACGGACGCAGGGACAACGCAGGCCATGCCGAAAGGGCAACCGACTCGTAGCCGCATGCGAGACAGCAGGCCACGCGCCCTATGCTCATATGTGTACTGTGTATGTACAGAGGGCAGCAGCCACGAGCCCTATGTCAGCCGTTTGTTCTACTCATCCGTATTCTGTAATGGTTTGCTATGGCGAGGCCACAGCGTTACACGTATCGTCTGCTCCTTTTTTTTTTTGTCTTCTGTCGCCAAGTGAAAAAACAATGGCAGAAGAGGGTAGACTTGTAGCCGTATGCGACACAATAGCCACACGCCCTATGCTCCTTTATTCTCCTTCTGTTGTCTCCTATTTGTCTGTTTTATCAAGCCCTTCGCCGTGTGGTCCTGTATTTTCTTTCTGGTCCCTTCGGTTTCCTTAGCGCCGTCTGCTAGTGTGCTTTTGTTGTATTGATCTTCTGTATTCTGTGATGGTTTGCTATGGCGAGGCCACGGCGTTATACGTATCGTCTGCTTCATTTGTCTATCTTCTGTCGCCAACCGAAAAAACAATGGGAGAAGACGATAGAATAAAACGAAAGACATGCATGTATTTATGGGACGACTGCAACAAGCACCAAAAATATTAACTAAACGAAGTCGCCCTCCTCCCCTAAGATACACATCCATTGGCTTTTTTTTTTTTTTCTCGCAGCGCAGAAGTTCACTACACGGGCAATTTCTTTGGGCAGGAATCACCACAAACAAAGCTCTGTGCAAACACAGCTCCCGAAAACTGTGCACAGTGCAAACACACTCCGGCAAACAACGCATCTGTACGCGCTGGCAAAGCGTGTGGAAAGGTCGCTTAGATTTCAATCTACCGAGAAAATTCCGGCCAGAGAGCGACTAGTCCTTTTGCCGCCATTTTTTTCGTTCATGCTGGTCCCAACATTTGTTTACATTGAAGCTGAGCTTATTCGATTATTGCTAGTTCTATCATTAAAAAAAGAACTCGAACTCCTATGTAAATACATAGGAAGGGAGAAATCGTTTCGTTGGGCATGCACTAAACAAATTTTAGTAAGACTCGTTGCAATTTTTTTGACAACGCCAAAAAGAGCAACGGAATATGAGACAAACACTACTCCCGCTGCAAACGGAGTCACCGGCGCTCCCTTTATGATAACACTCGAGGAGGAAAAGGAGTTAATATAAGCCGACCAGCACACTCTCACTATAAAAAGAGTCACCGCCACTCTTTTTCTGACAACACTAACATAATGGGATCAAAAACTAGGGCAAGCATTTCGGTAGTGCTGCAGACAGCCACCAGCACAGCCTTTTTCTTTTTTAAGATGCTCTGTTCAAGAACCACGCTCCTTTCTTCGATAAAACGCAAAACTTCTTCCTGCTTTACGGGTATAGCTACAAAGGTCGAGCTTCTTTTAATACGTACCTACACTACAACCAATGTTTCACCAAATGAAGACGATAAACATAGCTACAAAGGTCGAGCTTCTTTTAATACGTACCTACACTACAACCAATGTTTCACCAAATGAAGACGATAAACATGCATTCCTTTCTTGAGGGCAAGAAGCACTATTTCGCGATTCGCCCTAAGGAGGCCGCCATTCGCGTTTTTTTTATCTACCTGTTTGCTTTCCTACTGCTCTGCCCGAATCTCGCTGCTGTGTTTGCTGAGTGAGTGCGCAGAGAAAGAAGTCCGTGTTTGGCTATTTGGTTTGCACGCTCCACTATTACAGTACGCTGACGCACATAAATGCGAGGCGATAATGCGGCGCAAAATTAAATGCAGTGCAATGCAGCACGCCAATGCACATGCACTACAGTAAGATGCGATGCGCCGATGCGCATACACAATAGCGTGCTTTAATGCGAGCACAGTATGATAATGCAGACAAAGTGCTGTACAACATGCAGCAGTATGCTAATGGAAATACCGTGAAAAATGCAACGAGTGGTACAAGTACACATACAGCCACGCTCATAAAATTCAGCACGGTACGATAAGTCAAGTCGGCGCGTGCCATTTTGGATTATCGTAGTGTGCTGCACCTGTGAATACCAAATCATTGTTTAGGATTTGATCAGTGCTCAGTTTTGACGATAAGGGCCTGTGCAATAGCTTTTTATATTTTAGCGCTATAGGTAACCTAACGCATCATACCAACTACTTCCTTCCTGTAAGGTTGATGATACGTACAAGTTATATATATATATATATATACATATGTATATATATATATATATATATAGAGAGAGAGAGAGAGAGTGAGTGAGTGAGTGAGTGAGTGAGTGAGTGAGTGAGTGAGTGAGTGAGTGAGTGAGTGAGTGAGTGAGTGAGTGAGTGAGTGAGTGAGTGAGTGAGTGAGTGAGTGAGTGAGTGAGTGAGTGAGTGAGTGAGTGAGTGAGTGAGTGAGTGAGTGAGTGAGTGAGTGAGTGAGTGAGTGAGTGAGTGAATAAGCCCTGTCACGCGCACGTGGCTCGCGGTCCACTCGGAACGCGGTCGCACGAGGGAAACACTGCGGCTCTCCACTCTGCGGCAAAGCAACAGCGTTTGCGGGACAGCAGTCATCCGTGCGAATCTTCGCATGACGCCCCCCTCTCCCCTCTTCCTACATCCCTCTTTGCGGCCCCGGGGAGCCTGCCGCTTCGTCAAAGCAATCATTAGGGGTCAAGCGTCTGGAGGAAAATAGCACGCGTAGTTGATCAAGCGCGCGTCTAAGTTCTCTCTCTCTCTCTTTCTCTCTCTCTGTATCTCATTATGGCAAGCGTGACAAGACCGCAGTGCTTCACAAACGACTCCTGGGCCTGGTAGCTTAGAACCATGACGTCAACATAGCGGGTTCACCCCACATGGAATTTGTTTAGACGGTCTGCAAGCGGTTCAGAGATGCCATTTCTGTGATATACTGTGAAATTTGCGCGGAGTTGGCAACGTGACTTGAAAATTGGTGACGTCACACTGACTTGCCGGCGCACTGTATAGTTTCAGCGCGACATTAAAAGTAATTTCGAGCCTTCGTTTTCTCCACTGGAATTGATTAGTACATTATCTTCACAAAAATGCAAGCGTATAAGACTAGACCTAATACTTCAGTAAAAGTTAAGTTTCCGTTGCTCCTTGGTGCCTACAGTCTCTCGACAGTTTACTATCGGGCACTTGGAAGTCTCCACCGTGGAGAAAAGGGTGTACGAGATAAGGACGAAAGGAAGCTTGCGACACGATCGATCCATGTCATCTTACCAATTCACGCCGATGAGCATCCTCGGGGAGTCTACGCACCATACATGGACGAAAAAGAACATTGACTAACTAGCGGTAGTTATCGGTACACATTCTTATGTCAGAACTTTGAGTAAAGCCGACTCTCTCAGGGTTTTCTTTTTCATTATAGTTAATGGATCTCTCTCTCTTGTATGGAGAAGAGACCAAACCGACAGAGATAAAAACAAAGCATTGCTATGAGAGGCCTATGGACTGTCAATTTCTTTTCGTCAATGAGTAGGTTACACATTTAAAGGAAGGCGCTGGTAAGCGAACGCCTGTGCGAGTGGTGACTATATTTACGGTTATTTTTTGCTGTTCTTTCGGACATATTAACGTATGCAGGTCCGCATAAAGATGGAAGCTTGAAGAGAATAGCTGTGCTTGAACAATAGATGCCTTACGCTGAAGCCAACGTTTAGACAAAGGATTTGTCTTCGTCGGCAGGCACTGATGAAGACAAGTCTTTTTCTCAAACCGTTGGCTCTAACCTGACACATCGGTTTCTATACCGCTGTTCGTCATTTTCCAAACTTTCCGCTTGGCAGGATACATTGCTTCTCTCGCTGCAAGCGTGAAGTTTGGCAGTGAATTGGTCGGGTTAATAGCAATTTTTTTTAATAGTGAGGCGGGGGGGTATAAAACTTCGCTACGGTATTGAGTGTTCGTTCTGTGTCGACGCGTTTCGCTACAGGTTCCTAACCCTCAAAATAGCAATTTTCTTTAATAGTGAGGCGGGGGGGGGGGGGGGGGGGTATAAAACTTAGCTACGGTATTGATTGTGCGTTCTGTGTCGACGCGTTTCGCTACAGGTTCCTAACCCTCAATTTCCTTGCCCTTGTATTTTGCAGGTGGACAAGGTGAATGCAGGGAGAATCACGGAACCTTCCCTCCCCCTTCCTCCCGCCTATTCATCTGCCCATATAGGGAAAGAAGTGCACCATCCCGCATGCTCGTTCCTTGAAAAAAAATAGCAATGATATTCAATTACGTCTCAAAATTCTATTTATCGGAAGCAACCAGCAGTCAACAGAAACACAACGTTTTTTTTTCTGACTTTTCTGAGGGATGAATCGATCGTCCGTCGACTATCACGTAGTTGAAGATAAATGGAGGATATAGAGCAACTAGAAGATAACCAGGATTGGCAAACTACGCTTCAGGAATGC
Source organism: Dermacentor andersoni (assembly GCF_023375885.2). NCBI lineage: Eukaryota > Metazoa > Arthropoda > Arachnida > Ixodida > Ixodidae > Dermacentor > Dermacentor andersoni. The sequence continues at coordinate 123,166,395 of NC_092821.1, read as the reverse complement.
TAGAGAGATCAGCTTTATATATAGGTAAAATGTAATCACAGGTGGCGACGCCACCTATAAGTTCACGCACTACTTGTTCCCCGTGACATAACCAGCTTTGATAGCGTTTGCTCGAGGCTACTGGTTGTCGGTAATATAAGATTACGCTGCAATCTAAAAGAGTCCAGCCAGGAATCAGCCTGGCAGCTAGGTTCTACGAATATGCTCAGCGCAAAATTAATACTGATAAGCGTGCAATCCCTTTCAACTGCGAGTCATTTATCTAACGACAGGTTGGCTGAAAAAAGGAAGAGCTTTAACTTCTTACTCTCAAAGAAAGGAAAAAAAACAAATGTCAACGGGAACGTACAGGATTGTGATCCGTTCCTCTAAGAACTGCATTACGGAACACTGAAACGACGTGCCGTTCCAGAAAATGGGCCTACCAGGAGGCCCGTACTGCGGCCTTAATTCCTTCGGAAATAATGTTATTTTTCTCTCTCGGCATTGAAGGTACGCTGCTTCGCGAGTAAGAATACTTGGGTCAATATTTGCAGCGCAAAAGTTTAGCGGAAAAAGCAAGAAACAGAGAAGAAAAGCGTTGTTTCTGTCCATTTGTTCTTTCTTCCATTAAGCTATTCTGCCACATACATCGACAGCTATGCACCATGGTCTAACATCGTACTTGGTTAAGAATACTTGACCCTACTACTCGCCGGCTACTCACTTACCCCTAGTAACCGAAACCCGGGCGCTCGTCTATCGTGATAACAAAAAAAAAAGGAAACCAACTCATTAGGGACAATTCCTAATAACTTTTCAATGCGCTGTTGTCCACTTTCTATTGAGTTTCAATGCGTTTTCTTAAACTTCCACATCACTTTTGTCAAAGCGAGGCAGCCTCACGCCTCGGCTCTAGCTACGACAGAAGCTTGACGGTTCAACCTACCTACCTTCCTTCCCCTCCTCTCCTTCGCCGGTCACCTCGCAACCAATGTCCTTCGCCGTGTCCTGCATCCAGCGCTGCCTCGCCTGGCCACGCTGCTTCATGCGCTACGAGTCGGCACCTCCAACCGAAAAGGCAACGCTGCCTTCGAACTCCGTGATCGATGGCTTCTGGCGGGAGCTGCTGCCAGGCCAACCTGTCTCTAGCTGAAGTGACCAGCGCAAGAGTAGACACGGGGCACAAAAGGGCGACAAGGACAAGCGCAGGATGAAGGTTAACACAATCAAGGACGCCCGACGAACTCGAAATGAACCGAAGCGGGGTGCGAGACCGGGCTAGCTGGTATTCCATGCTAAAGTGACCAGCGCCCTAGCTAGCGACTAGCTCCGGTTCCTCGTGGCGCCGACTTCGATCACTGCTTCGCCCCCGCCAGACGACCGCTGTTTTGACAGGGCCGTGTCACGAACTTTGGGCGATGCATGTACCGCGACTATGCTATTATTGCACCACAGCGTCTGTCGTCACTGCACCGACGTTCCCTACGTAGCAAGGCCACCGCGTCGCGCCTCAGAAAGTGGTCCATCGACTTTATTTCGTTTGAAAGAAAATTACCAGAAGAAAGAACCAGCGCAGTGTGGTGACGGCTAGTTATTTTCGCGGCAGGATACAAACAATACGATAAGGTGAATATTTTAAAAGAACGCAGCAACAAATAGACAGAAATGCACACACTGTGCGCATGATAAGTCCTGGAAGCCGGCGTGGTATCTTTAGACGCGCAAGAAACGCGCGCAAGATAATTCACATTGGATGGCTTGATGGAATTAGCTCAAATGCTTCATGTCCGAGGAACGTAATATATAGATACTAGCGCCGGCAGATATAGCTGTCCCAGTTTATTCGTCACACTGACCGGCAAGAGAAGGAATAGAGTTCGTTCAGAAGAAAGCATACGTACACGACTAAGTTGACCCGAAGCATTAAAATCTGGCCCACCACATCGCAAATTTTGTGCGCATAGCTGCTAGTAGACTTGGCGAATGCCGCAAGACGCTTAAAACCACACTGTGTTTTCAGTGACGTCATTCTGCCCTTTTCTATCGCTTTGTTTTGTAAACAGCTCTTCGGCCTGCTAAGCTTAACATTCGCAAAAAAATGTAGGCCAATATCACGAGGCGTTCGCACTGGCTTCACAATGACGATTAACCGGCGCCCGCTAACACGAACCACTAAAGGGAACGAAATAGTTTGTTTTGAATCCCTTGCAGAAGTCCTGCATGGCCCTGCGATTGTATCTCAACTACAAAAAAAAAAGTATATTAGAGGCAACAAATATTCAATAGAAACACAGCAGAATTTACATACCAACTTTTGTAAGGCGAATTCCCTCACCGTTGAAGAACGGCTGCGCAAATAACTTTCGTCTCTTAAGTGCGCGGCTCATTTTTGCACCTGTGTAAGCGTCGCCCAGCCTCGCGATACAGTGTAACAAAGATGCGCCATCGTTTAACGATATCACTGCCGGCTCTACCGGCAAAAAAGAAAGAGACGGTCAATACCTGTCTGGGTTCTTTTCTTCTTTACTTCCCGCCGGGGTTTAAACAATCGCGATTGCGACAGCGCCCGTTGCCATGGCGCGACCGTGTTAATGCTTCGTTCGCCTTTCGCGGCTTGCGAAATCCGGCGGCCACGAGGGCTGCCGACAGACATTGACAGCCACAGAAACCGCGTCCCAGGTGCGTTTTGTGACACAGCACGGTACAAAACACGCGCAAACTTTCAAAAACAATGAGATAATGTTCGATATTTACATTGAAATTCAGTCCAATTATCCGAGTGCTGATGTCGAGAGGTACGCTTTGTTAACCTCGCCTAACTTGAGCATTGATCGAGCCCCCTCGCAAAAGGTAAAAGTTTAGTAGCTTTCTCCTTTTTTTTCCAAAGGCTTCAGTTTGCATATTTAAGTCAATGTAAATTCAACAGGAACTCTTCAGAGTTCTTCTTCACTTCAAGAGCTTTCTTCACTCTTTCTTTTTTTGTCTGCGGCCTTCATATTGCGAGGGGTACAGAAAATGGCGGCTCCTCGCTTCCAGCGGCTGCAGTAGGTCGAAGCACGGTCGTCGTGGTTGGATTCCACAAATCGCTGGCTGGTGTGCTGTGACACCAAGAGGAGTGCAGAAGAAAAGCAAATTCGTAATTTTCTTTTTTTTTCGCAAACCTTACAAGTAATAGCGCCAAGTGTTACTGAACAGTTCAGACTATAAAATGCAGTCCCACCGCAAATTTTGAGCAACAACGGAGCAGGGATAAATTCAGTACCTTTTTTTGAAATATTATTTAGAAAAGAAAAAGGAATTATGCAGCTCCAACGCATGTACTTGAATCTACGTGAAGCGAAGCTTTTAATGAAGCCGTAAACTATGCTATAACCTTACGGCGATGCTACCGTTTCGTTTACATCTATACTACGCAGCGTTTAATTTGACGCACTGTTTGACATTATTCCACCGCGAAGGTCACAACTTTATTCGTCATTCAATTTTTTTTATGTTTGTGCACTGCATCGTTCGCAGGCTTTGCAAAAGTGAAAATCGGGCGGATGCAAAGAGTGAAACTCACACGCAGTGACGTCACGAGGGCGAATTCTGCGCATGACGCTTGTTCAGGGAAGAATGATGATCGGCAGGTGTGTGCACAGAGAAGCAAGACACGTATCGAACAACGTTTAGGGATACGGCGGTTCTTTCGTCTCAGTGGCACACACCCATTCTGGAGAACTGGCCAAGAACGGGCACTCACCTAATGGCGTACGCCCCCAATCTCTAAACCAAAGGACATAAAGCAAAGAATCTGCTAGTTGCAATTCAATATTTCATTAACAGGTCGGTGTGCTTAGAGATAAGTGCGAGTCGACGTATATATCCAAGCTCGGTTGAATAATTTTCTGTTGTTACGGCGAACAGGAGATGCGCTTACTTGCGCTACTTTGTCGGTCAGCGTACGACGGTTACATAAGCCTGTTGGCTGGTAATTTTATTCAACGCACTTATAGCCTTCGTGTATATAGCCACAAATACATCCATCAAAATGCTCACCAACCCATCAACCAGCAGCCAAACCAAGGTTGAGAGAGCAGGCGAATTCGCTTTAAGAAAATTTGCCGACGATAACGATACTCCCTAATGCGGAATGTGAGCCCAGCTCTATGCGTGTTTCCATTTCTCGGTACATTCGCTGGCGCGGACAATCTGTCTCGTGCGGCACGTTGCAAACGGCGCGAAGTGCGGCGCGATTGCCCGGCTAATCGGGAGGATCGCGAAAGGCAGCGCGTGGGGGACGCGCGGGCGCGATTCCCAGCAGCCGCCGCAGACAGACCTCCGCTCATGCGGCGCTTTGTTTCCATATATGGTATCGGTGGACGCACGCCACTCTGGAACCCTCTCGTAGCGGTTGTCGCCGCGGAGCCCGTCTTGCGCACCACTACTCTTTTCCTTTCACGCTTTCGCTATGTCCTCCTCCTCCTCCGCTTTCCTCCTCGCACACCCTTCGCTATCGCCATCTTTCATCCCCCGCTGCGTTCCGCGCTCGCTCTTTCATCCTTCGCTGCGCTCGTTCTCTCGGTTACGCCGAGGGACGCCGACGCTCAACGCAGGAACGGGAGCCTAAGAACTGCACTCAAAAACACAAGTCGCTGTATGCTCTAGCATATTGCTAGCGCATTGTTTAGCGGCTGCGCGTGTGTATGGGAGTGCGCGTGTGTCTGCTCGTGCGTGTCAATAAGCGACTATGTGCACTTTCTTGACCGCACCGCTCTGATCAGAGCGGTGAGGTCAAAGAAGTGTACATAGGCGCCGTGGACACACACGAGCCGACACACACATTTATATACTATTGCTCGAGCATCTGTGTCTCTGTCTATCTGTAAGTGCTGTCTCTGTGTATCTGTTTCTTTCTACGTCCTCGTTCAGTCGCGCTTATACAATCTACCATGGGTTCTGACCAACTAGCCCGCCAACGTGTTTTAACCAAATTCATTTCTAGCATTATGCTCACACACTGCCGAGCAGCTGCGTGTGCGTGCGGGATTGCGTGTGTGTGTGTCTGTGTCTGCGCGTTTGTGTATTCATGGCGCTTGCGTACACTTCCTTGACGACGACGCTTCCGCCGATCACGTGGTTCGAGCGGGTGAGCATGCTGGTGATCCTGCTCAACTGCGTCACCCTCGGCATGTACCAGCCGTGCGCGGACGACGGCTGCCACTCGGCGCGATGCCGCCTGCTGCAGGTGTTCGACGACCTGATATTCGCCTTCTTCGCCATCGAGATGACCATCAAGGTACTCGCCATGGGGCTGCTGGGACGCAACGCGTACCTGGCCGAGGCCTGGAACCGCCTGGACTTCTTCATCGTCGTCGCCGGGTGAGTAAAAGGACCGATGCTACCGCGACTCATCGAGCAATTATTGCGCCAATCACTTCCATATAGGGTATATATGGGTACATATTGGGTTGCACTTGCTAATTCAATCTATGTATCAGTCAGTCGATTAATCAATCAATCGTTCAGTCAGCCAATCAATAACTCAATAACCAAATCGGTCATTCGCTCATTAACTCTCTCAATCAATCTACCGACGGACTGATCGATTATTCAATGAATTGCTCATCCACTTACTGACTCGATCTATCTACAATTAATCAGTCAGTCAGTTAACAGGTCGAACAGTCAGCTGTGAGCTGCGTGCTAAAATTAAAAAAGACTGCGCTTAGTTCCGTGGACGCAGCAATTACCACCTTTTTTTTTTTTTTTGTAAATGAGGTACTCGCGTAAAGAAAAAAAAACACAATCTGCAAGCTCCTACAAAATGCTCTAGTAGCTTCGCCACAACAATATTTCGCGTGTGGCGGTGCACCCTTTACAGGAACAAAACAAGAATGCGTTTTGAAGGTCTGCAAAATGCAAAGATTCTAGTTCAACGTAAGAATAGCGAGAGAGAAAAGAGAACCGTATTACACAAGAAAAGGCCGCGCCAATTGGCGAAGTTACCGAGATACACAACAAGCCTTCCAATCAATGTAGCTCGAGATTCAATCGACTAATTTCTTTGAAAGAAAATTTGACGATAGTCTGCTCATTGCGTATTCAACCAACGAAGTGTCACGCTTTCCGTCCCTCAATCGTCAATAGCTTAAAACATGGCTGCCAAAACATTGATAGAACGATAATTACGTTTTTTTTTTATTTTCTTTACTTATTTTTTAGGCATTTCTACGCATGGTACTTAATGCACAGCAATAACAATCTATGAATTGACTGGAAGCCACGATTTTAACAATGCGCACTCTGGCCGCCATATTTGTCGCATTTTCGCTTTGCGGGAAAGCCATCTTTGACACTTCTAAAAAACTAAGAAAGATTCTATTAGGAGCGTGCGATTTCTTTTAAACCTTCGAATTACTAATCGAATAATATCCTATTTGATTCTGTCTTGGTATCGAATAGTCACTAATCGTCAATCCAAATATTTTGTAATAGCTTTAGGATATTTAGTAATGTCAACTGTGCGTAAATAAACGTAATATTGGAACAAATGCATGATAAATTTCAACCGCACGTGCAGGATGTGTAGGCATAAAACACGCAAACTCACGTAGTGGGGCATGCTGCGCCACTCAGGAATCCATACTCTACTGGTTATACAGCGATCATTCGCACTGTCCTGAAGAGTCCCGTGCATGCGGAGAAATCGCTCCTCACTCGATCATATTGCACAACTTGGGCTTTTATTAGGCAACTCTTCACAATGTGCAATTTAATGACGCAGACTTGCTAACTGTTAAGCGTACTAGGGTGTGAACGTAGCTTCATATTATTTGTGAAAAACTGCCTGCTCATTATTCGAAAACTATGGAAAAAGCGTCCAACATTCGACTCGATTCACTTCCGGCACTGTTCCATTCGTATTCGATTCAGTGTCGAAAATTGCTGTTCGCACCTCCCCCCACCCTAGTTTCTATAATAAGGGAAAAACTGAGAGGGTCAGACTGACACACCGTGTTCCATTCAGCTACTCAGCGTTGGAGTGAATAACAAACCCCACGCAAGCGATCCTGCGCGCGACAAGCGACGCGATGGAGATAGTCGTCGCGTCCACTCGTCGCCTGCAAGTCGAACCCCGCGCGAGCGACGACTTTGAGCGAGGTCTCCGCGATGCTGCCGGTACGAGGGCAGCAAATACGAGCCTAAACTGACGCAATTCAAGCTCTGACTTTTTTAAGTCGCTTTGTTTTGCTGTACAGAGCAGCACAAAATATGTTTGAGGGTCTTGCAGTAATTTTTTTTTATCTTTACACGTATCAAAAATCGGTCGTTTGTCTCTTTTCGCGCGACAACCGGCAGTACGTTATTGGTGTACATCTGTTCCGGCTTCGCGCTCTTGCCTAGTCGCTCATAGCACTTCCGGCCGATGTGCGACGAATTTCTAGATTCTTTAGAATTTCTAAAAAGCGATCGAGCGACAAGAACGAGCGACCTGGGGACGCATTCTCGGACGATCACTTTAGGCGATTACTACAGCTTTCGCGTGACGTAGTGCTCGACCAGCCAATCAGCGCATCGGGTTTCGCTCAACCAGCCAATAAGCGCGCGCCGAAAGTGAGTATCCCCGAAAGCGACCGTCCGAGAATACGTGCCCCGGTCGCGCGACGGCCCGTTTGGTCGCTCGAAGCCGTCGCTCGTCGCCTTCATCCGCGAAATCGCTCGCACGGGGATTTGAACTTAAAGGATAGAGGGTACGGCAAAATGAAAAGCAGGAAACAAGAAATTACGATGCTGACGATGAAAGGAGAGAAGGGTGACGATGCTAACGATGCACGTGACTTCGAGACGACAAAATAAAAAGAAAAAGATGGCGGGCAGGGATGACGTCATGGCGTTTCAACCGCACGCAGTGCCCTGGAGTACGTGTTGGACGTAGGTAACATCAACCTGTCGGCGATCCGCACCATCCGCGTGCTGCGACCCCTGCGAGCCATCAACCGCATTCCGAGCATGCGCATACTGGTGATGCTGCTGCTGGACACGCTGCCCATGTTGGGCAACGTGCTGCTCCTGTGTTTCTTCGTCTTCTTCATCTTCGGCATCGTCGGGGTCCAGCTGTGGGCGGGCCTGCTGCGGCAGCGATGCTACCTCGTGCTGCCCGACGACAACATCTCCATACCGAGGTAGGTGACAACGCACATTCCCCCCCCCCCCCCCCCCCCTAGTGCCGCCGAATGGCTCGAAATGAAACACGGCGTTCCGCTTCGGGGCACGAGGTCGCGGGTTCGATTGGCGATCGCGTTTCGCTGACGCGATGCGAAATTCAATTTCGACGTTCGTTTGTGTTTTGTTTTTTGTTGTTGTTGTTTTACGGACGCAAATGGTACAAGGTTTTCGAAACTTGTTGGACCTGTGGCGAACGCCATAGTCGCTGCTCCACTGGAAGAATAACGGCCAGACAAATGCTGGTGCACACAATGTACAGTATAGTTAGAGCAAATCACTACGTGCCAGAAGTAAATAGTTCGCATAAATGCACAGGTCACTTGCACTTTAGAAGCAATAACCGGTTAAACGTAAAAGAAAATTATCAGAAATGGTACCCATCAATTCTTAGGTAATTGATAGATACACGCTTAACAAGTAGAGATAAACACAACCAATGAAAACATCGAAGCATCAAGCTGCCGTCAATCTAAACATTTGTAAGCAATTTGCCGCGAAAGCCACTCGCGTACCGAGCTTTGGGTGCAGGTTTATTAACCACAATTTGCTCAAAAATTTATTGAGAAATTCTTTGATCACCCCAGCAACACCCCAGGAACAGCAACAGGTCTCTATAGATTAGAGAGTAAACGCTGCTAGTTGATATCCTAGTTGAGATAGGAAGGGGGGGAAAGGGGGGTACTATTCGGGAAGTGTGTGGAACCGATAACCGATGGTCTATTAAAGTAATGGAATGTGCCAAGGGACGAGACGCGCAATCGAGGACGGCGGAGGCGGGGAATTGGAGGAGAAACTTATATAGATATGGCTAGAAGAGGTCATCGCTCTACAGTGGACATATCATAGGCTGCTGATAGATGGGTGGAAGGCAGTTGCAGAGAACCGCGGAGACTGGAACGCAAACCACGAAACGTTGTTTATACCGACTCGAAGAACCGACGCCACAGAAGCAACCACGCCCATCCCGCTTCGCCACAACACCTGTTCGGGACGGCTGGGGCGTCGAGAGCGTATCACCCTTTAAAAAGCAGTGAACACTAACTTCGGGCCTGTACTCTCGAAGGCCTCGGAAACGCCGCTGTCTACTCGAGGAAAACGTAACTCTAAATAAAATTAGCTCGTAAATAAAATTAGTCGGGAGATTCGCTAACCCTCTTTCTTTCTTTTTGTGTCGTTTCTAAGCGAGAAACGATGGCTCGCGCCACCTGCGTTAATGCCGTTAGGTCGTCGTAGCCACTGCACTTAACTTTTTTTTTTCATTTGAGTCGCTCATAACAGAAATCGCTTTAATCTCATAAAGTAAAATAAAAAGAAATAATAACCAAACTACAACGTTCGCATCTATTTCTTTTCTCTTCGTTTTTTTCCGTAGTAATCTCCTCCTCCTTTAAACGTATAAGCGAGAATTCTAGAAGACCAAAGAAGTATAGTTCTTCTCCTCGTTATGTTTTTTTTTCTTTTGAGCCAACGGCAATACGCTCGCGGCTGTGCGGATGAGAAGAGCGTCGTAGACGCGGCCCTGATTTACGCAGATCGTCTTCGCCCCACGGGCGGAGGCATCCCCGCGTTGGCCTGGAGAGCCCCAAGCACCGGGCACTCTCGCTAACGCTGCTACTGCCGCGCGCATCTCCGTTCTTTACTTCCCTCGCCGCACAGACTAGATGGAAACCTCACGTTTCTACCCAGAACTGGCCCTTCCGTCACCGTCGCCAGGCGGTGCACCCCTTCCTCGTATTCCGTTCTCTCTACGCAGTATTCTACGCAGTACACCGGAAGTTACGGCCATTGCAAACATCGCGCAGCCCTTGGGAAAAAAATATGGCGTATCTTGGTGTAGAAGTTAGATAAACAGGGATAAAAAGCCTCAGAAAGGCTGGCCAACGTTTCGAGAGGTGGAGCCACATTTGTCAGAGGACTTTGACAAACATGGCTGCACTTATCGAAACGTTGGCCACCCTTTCTTTCTGAGACACTTTATCCCCTGTTTATCTAACTTCTATAGCACAGTGTGCTACTCCATCTGTCGGCCTCGTTCTTGATTTTAAAATATTTGGCTGGACATTTCAGCGTAGTTATGCGGAAAGTCAATGAAAACGCAATACAATGTCAATGAAAACGTAAAAGAAAAAGGTATGGCTTTTGTTAGGGAAGTCAGCGTCGCTTCAACGAACAAAGAACATTGCTCTACGCCGCGCACGACAGACTTGAAAATCGTGCCCTTATAACGGAAAGTAGAATAACTGGACCCTGATCTCAGTCTAAGTCAGAGTCACTCTACAAGAAATGATGCGCGTTTTTTGACCCATATGGATTGTATGAAAGACTACAATAGCTGTCAAGTGTATTGATCATGTTTGTGCGGACAGATTCCTTCCGCACGTTTTTTTTTTCTTTGTTATCATCTTTTCTACTATTTACTCTTTCACCCAGCACAGAGTAGCCGATATGACCATTAATGTGGCTCACCTATCTGTCTTTCATCTCTTTTCTCCTGTTGATGCATTACATTCAATTGTATTCGCTGAACCGTGCTCCTTAAAATGTTGCACAAAATAGAGCCCTTTCTCTTCACAAACTCTGTCTCTCTCTTTCTCTGCGGAAAGTTTGTCGAACGCAACACAAATTCGGTGGAAACTCAACAGAACTTGTATAACTACTTTTGACGGGGGCTCACGTCAGCTACCTAGGAACTGGAACCGGCTATACTAAATGCACGTAAACTGTCCTTACTCAGTAATGAGGTCTGTGCGGTAAGTGAAAACAAGTAACCGAGTCAACGATGCCACTGCTTTTTCCCGTTCCAACCTAAGAAAAAGTGCACCAGTCAGTTAAGAGTCAGTCACTAATCCTTCCGTGGACAAAATGATCACGAGAGGATCACAGAAGGATTACAGGTGAAAAATGGAGCGAGCACTTCCCACTCCGGAAACTTATGCTTGATATTCAATTGCAGCTCAACGGCAAATATACAGAAGGCAAAACACTAAATCGAACGACAACAATATTTAGGTACCGTTTTTTTTTTAAATAAAGACTTTTTAAGACAAAATGCACCGGTGGTCGTGTAAATGAAAGGCTCACGCAAGGATTACCGCAGTAAACGGGAGCGGGCACTTATTTTTCCAAATCATGCTCTATGATCACTTTCATCTCAACGGCAAATGTACAGAAAACAATAAAAAGTCAATTGATAGACAACAGAATTTTTATGCCGTCCTTTGTGAGGACTTTCATTTATGAAAAAATGAATGGGTGAGCGTGGAGAGCCGGAAGCAGGGTTCATAACCAAAACAATGGGACGCGTCAAACGTAATCCTTACGGCGGCTTTCACCGTACTGCACAGCGTTCGTGAAACACCACTCTGGTGAGCTTGGCCACTCGCGCGACCCTCCCCTCCCCCAAACACAAATGCACACTGAAAGTATCGTCCGTCTGATACCACCGAGGAGGCAACTGCTCGAAACGGCCACCAGGACGGCGCCAAACGCCTCTACTACCGACCAAAAAGTGACCGTCGTTTGGACGAGACATTACGCGCGCGTGGAGGAGGAAGGGGGGGGGGGGCTTGCAGTAGGTTGCCGCGAAGAAAAGCGCCCTCTAGGAGATGAGCAAGGCGCGCCGCCTTACGCTTGCAACAGCCCGCCGTTGTGGGCGGTATGCGGGAGAACAGAGACTCGGTACGGAAGTTGCGAAACGATGGTGGCAGTGGCGGTAGTACTAGAAGTGTGTGGAGGGTAAGAGGGGGACGCGGGAGAGGGGGCAGATTGTGCGTGCGTGTGGTAGGAGACGCATGGCGGGCTCCATGGCTGTCATAATTTCGCGGAGCGCGGAGCTCATATTGCGGCGGCGTGGCCACTCGTTACATCAAGCTCCGCGCGGCGCTGATTTCTTTCTCTTACAGCCGCCTTCTCACCACCCACCCCCTTTTCGGCGCGCTGCAGCCGCCCGCGGTTGCTATAGTAATCCGGCCCGGGGTGCAGATTGCCTCACCATCGCGCAGCGGCTCGGCGGCCACGGCTGCGGCACGCTGAAGTGTAGGGCGCTGCGGTTTCGACGCAAGGAAAGCGAGGCCGGGATTCCCGTACGGATCTGCAACTTGCGCGCGACGGCAGCTGCTGCCCGTTTCGGCACTGCTACTAAAGAGGCGTCGCCTCGCGCGTTGTTCTTGCAAGCAGAGCAGGGTATTAGTGCTAACGGCATGGCAGGATAAAGCATGTAGCGAGAGGGTGCAATGTCGCTCGCGCGGGTTTCCTGGTACCGACAAACAGCGGGTAGTTGGCGGATGGATGCGACCGTCGCGATTCTCTCCGTCTTGCGGGGCGTTTCTTACGAGTACCTACAGGTAGCGCTGTTGCATGTATGGTGCGTGTACGTCGCGACGTTAGCGCCATTCTGCCCACATTTCTGCCGTCCTATACCTCTCGAATCGTCAGCCTGTTCAAGTTCTTTTGGAAGTCGTCCCTTCGAGCATCGAAGCCCTGCCGGAAGTATGACGGGCGCGACGGAGCGTAAATCACCCGCGGCGGTATACGGCTCAGTGGCCGAGTAGGAGGTGGTGGGTTCGATCCCCGTACGCGGAGGCCGCATTCCGATGTGGGAGGTCGGAATGGGAAACAAAGAAAAAAATGAAAAGAGCGGTCGTGTGCATGAGCTTAAGTGCAGACCCCAAAATGGTCTCAGTTTATCTGAAACCGTCCACTGATGCGTCTCTCATGTGTTTACCAGACGCTTCTGCTTTTTTGCTGTTGTCTCTTTAGTAGTCGTAGATATTGTAAGAGCAGCAACTACTCACAAAGAGGTGGCTTTCGTTAAGCCAAATCCAGATAGGAACACGGAGCTCACCTTGTACATGTAGAGCTGCGCCCAGAATGGACTGCAGACCGTGCTCACAAATCCTCTCGTATGTAAGCGCCGTCCGTGATCGGCCGTCACAAGCCAGCACGCTGCACACAACAACAACAAAAAAAAGAAAGCCACAGAGAAGTGAGCATGTTTCGTCACCAAAGAAAACGTAAAAAAAAAAAGGTGCTAACGAATTCTGAAGCATCGCAAGACGTTTTAAGCGCGTCAACAGCATCATGAAGAAATACTGCGCTTCGTAATTAAGCGCCTCGTAATTGGCTGTTGATTGGCTCGGTATTTCACTGGCTCCAGGATTGCGCTCTGCACCTTGGGAGCGGTGTCCTTGAGGCAGTTGCATCAGCCTGCGGCCGTTACGCATCGTTGCATTCAGTGGGCGTTAGACGTCCGCGCCACGCTCAGGTTTCGCGCGTGTATATATAGAGGGCGTGGAAGAGGCCAACACGGTAAAGCCCCTTAAACTTAAAGTAGCGACACTCTGCTCCTCCGCCTTCACTCCCATAGAGCTTCTCACTATAACACCTAGAGGGAAATCTGGCGCCACCGTCTATGGGAGTTTGTTAAGGGGGCACCGTGCCGTCGTGGGAATGACGGTATATGTGTCTGCGAGGCTCGTGTTGGCTGGTGTTGTACGAGGCTTCGTCTAAAACGTGGATATGGCTACACAAATAACGCGTTCTCAAAATAAAATATTCATAAAATGTTTCCATTCACGCATATTACATCTTTACTCACCTACTATGCATGACCAAGCGAACAAAAGCAAGAACAGACGACAAACTGTTTCAAAGCGATCGCGAACCTTGTCGTCTGCCATCCTACTTTAGCGGCCCGCTGATACTTTTTATGTAACATATAACCGTACACGCAATAACAAGTTCTCATAGTTAAACAAAACATGCTGTTGCGTAATAAGAAAACCAAGACAGCTTTTCACGTGCTGTTTTAGTAGAAAATTAATCCTTGCGACAGACTGAACAGTGCTTGCCAAGCGCGTCTTCAAGGTGTCCTGTCTGTCCGAGAACGATGCCAATCCGAAGTCACAACATACCGGCATTCCCATGCATACCACTAGCGCAGCAGCGCCAGATTTCCCTCTAGGTAATGCAGTAAGAAACTGTATGTTCACTCCTGCTCCTTTCTCCTCTCTTTCACGCTCCCTTCGACCGTGGCGCCGCCTACACTGCTCGAGCGTAGCAACGGCGCCAACATGCGCTCCTCGCTACTCCGTAGACGCTTCTCGAGCAAAAATGGCGCTGAAGCACGGCGCGAGCACCCACGTGATGCCATTAGGCCAATAGCGACGCGGCGTTGGCCTCGGCCAGAGCGCGTGAGGAGGAAGCAGCATTCTTAAAGCGTACCGCTACTTTACGAAGTTTAAGGGGCTTTACAACACGGAAGAGATTAAATATAGACAGCTTCTCTGGGTTTCCTGTCCCGCTTCAACGACTCGCATCGGGATTTGTGTCGTTGCGTGTTGTTCTTTACGTGCCAGAGAATGGCGCATAACGTTGTGCACTGCAAAAACAAATTTACGCGCTTGCTTAAATGAGGGTGCATGAGGGTGTAAATCGGTCTATAGCTCACACTCTTACACCCTTTATTGGACTAAAGGCGTTAGTTATAGGCCGATTCACGTCCTTATTCACATTTAAGAGTGCAGAGCAAGAGCGTGAGTTATAGGCCGATTTGTACCCTTACTGTTTCCTTTAGGAGTGTAGATTAATTTACAGCGTATGCATTTAGCCTAGCGAAGTGTGTAGTTGCGTAGTGTCCATCGATTCTGCCGCCGCAAGTGGTTCGGAAGACCGGTGTAAGGTTTTTTTTTTTTTTCTTCACGCCCGTCGTCACGTGTTGTCGTCACGTGTGGCGACTGCACGAAAAGCAGGCCAGTAAGGAAAAGCTGCTAAGTAAGAGAGTTTCTGCGGGAGCTAACTCAGCATCTTTAGCAGACTAGTTTCTGAAGTTGCTTGCGGTTTGTATAGCTTGGATATGAAGTTCGCGCGCCAGCTGCAGAAAGAGTGTTTTGTGTGCACGGGTGCGTGTGATGCCGCTGATTCAATGTGCATTTGCTCGCAGTGCGTCTTCTGATTCTGCCTCTTTGCAGGAGTGTCAGCCCGTATTACGCGGAGAGGGTCAGGGCGTTTAAGTAAGCAGCGTTCTTCGTCAAAGCCCTTTCCGCTGCCGGCTCGTGTATGTTTGTGAGTGATGCGCTTCGCTCGATCCGTTTGTCTGTATCATCCAGGCTGTACGTCGTTCCAAGCCGTCGTCATGTGACTCACTGCATGGTGCTCCGCCCGTCTCTTCGCTTAACGCAGGAGTTTCATTTTGTTTTGTTTTAAGGACCGCTTTTTTTTTCGGAGGCTGCAATTGTGTTGCGCGGTTCGCGCGACGTGCCACTGTGAGCATCGCAGCTTCCAAGTAGCTTCCAGGCCTGCGAGTCACGTGACACGACGTCATCTGCGGGAATGGCCGACGCTCCAATTGTGAGGCACGCTTCGCAAGAAAAAAAAATTGGCTGCGGCTTAGCTCAGCTAACCCTGGATATGCAAAGCGAAAGATTGGTTAAGTCTTGGTTTCACTTGGTTAACCTTTGATTTAGCTTTAAATAATATAGTTAGGTATAGAATCATCGTTAAGCCAGGTATGACGGCTGTGCCTAGGTCGGTGGCAGGACATGACTGTGATTAGGCTTGGGTAGACACGCATCGTTCGACGGTGCGACGCCTGTTGTGCCACAGGGAAAGCGCAAGTGCCAGACACGCAAAAAGACGCCGTGAACATGCGCAGCGTCGAAACACAAACGGACAGGGCGTGAACGCGGTCGCTACATTGATGTCGGCGGTGCGACGCCTGTTGCATTCCGGACCCTCTCCTGTGAAACAGTTCGCGGGGCGATATCCGCGGGTTGGTCAGACGCCGCTTGGCGACGGCGGCTCGAAGCCTCCCGCTCACGCGCAGCGCTCACAGTAGACGGCCCGGCCTCGCTCTCATCCATGGCCAAACTCGCACTGACTAGGCGAGCGCGGTGCTCCTCAGCCAGGCGCGCGGCTAGTCACGAGGTCAGGCGGCGACCCAGCTGCGGAGAGCGCATGCGCGAAGCCGGCGGCAGCGGAGCTCGGCGCGGCGAGTCACTTTATGCGTTGCCAAGGCTACGGCGCAGCTGCGGTCAAATGAAGCTCGAATTGCAGGTGACGGCGAAACTCGGCTCGACACGGTTAGTAAAACTTTCGCTTTAAAAAAGACGGCGCGAACGCACCAAGCGCTTGCCTAGGACGGATTAGTGGCTTGACCTATAGGAAGATGGGAGAGGGGGATGACATCACCAATGTGAGTGACGCCAGGTCACGTGATGAGCACGCCTAGCCGCAAGACATGCGATATGAGGTCTTCCATCGGAAGACCGACTCTACGATTACAAGTTACGCTTCGCAAGAAAAAGGAAGGCGAACGCCCCAAGCGATCACCTAGGACGGATTGGCGGCCTCACCTAGGGAGCTAAAATGACGTCACTTGTCACCTCCGTGGGCGATGTCAAGTCACGTGACGATAAGGCCTAGAGTTATAAAGGAAGTTGTTGAATGGCGAGCGTTGTTGTCGAATCACAATGAAATGCCTGTACAGCCTTGCTGTGCTCTCTGTTATATGCGTATGGCGTGTCGTTCATTTTTTCTCTCTCTCTACTTTTTTTTTAATTGACTAACGATAAACAATGCGCTGTCGTGTAACAAACGTCTCTATGCGACCTAGGGAATGTACTACCATATTTCTAACTAGATATATGATATTGCTACCAAGCGGTACACAAGAAGTCTCGCAGAAGCTCTAACAGGAATCGTCCTCGTCTTGTCATATTTGCTTGGCGTCACCGTTTATGAAGCACTGTTCTTTGCCGAAGCATGACGTTGAAACTAACAATGCCAGTCCAGCTGCATAAAGATGAAACTTGTGCTTTGAGTGGTGCCTGCTTACTGACCTGTTCGAGACGCTTTTCACCGTCTTTCCTTGGCGTCAAGATTAACCCTACTAACCAACCTGAATTTTGCAACATTCGCGTCGAGATAACTGTACATATTAATGAGGACAACCTCTGTTCCTCTGTGTTCTCCCTCTATCATTACATGTACGCTTGTGCCCTTTGTAAAAAGAATTGTCGGAATTTTTTTTTATTCACATGAACGGCGGATTCAGCCTCAGCCGCATAGGTTCCGTTATGTTGAAACGAAACGAAGGCACGCTCTCTCTTACTGAAAATTTTCTGAAAAGAACCAGCGCACAAGACTACCCAAACACACGGACAAACGTTGGAGCGACAGAGTTAGACCTGTGAGCATATCTTTTGTATGGTCGGCGTCTTCTGTGCAGGTTATTTTGCTAATCACAATCTACTAACCGATCCAGCAAGTAAATTTAACGAACGTCCAAGAGCGTGCCGCGTAAGCTGGAGCTGTGCACTGAGACGAGACGCCAGCAACCAGGCCTGCTGGATCAGGCTTCCAGCAAGCTGAGACATGAAGATGACATATCTAAAGATAAGCCACGTAGTGAAATAAATGTAGTGACGTGCAAGTCGTTTCCTGCGCGTTTGGAAGTTCAACTGTGACACCTTTGTCTCGTCCGTTGCAATAGGTTCACTCGACTTTTGCCCCGGCATAACTATCGTTGTGGTCCGTCAGAGAGTGCAAAAGAACCTGCTGAAATAGGAGTCAAACATTTAACAAGTAGAGTTATTCCCGCAAGAGCGTATTACCAGCACTTCTTTTTTTTTTTTACAGTGTAACTGAGTATTTAGCTTTCAGAAGTAGGCGAGCTTTCTGACACACGGGAGAAACGTTTGCCGAGGCCGTTACGCGAGGGAGGACACAGGGGGTACATGGTGGAGTCAAAAAGGGAGTCACAATTTCCCGAAACACCCCTCGTCCGCCGAGGTCTTGAAGTCCTTGACGAGTCCTCCTAACGGCCGCCCCTTCCTGTCCGTTCCTCCCTTCCTTTCCCCCTCGGCCAGTCCAATCTCGTCGTACTACCAGGGGCTGGACGCCGAGAAGGACTTCATCTGCAGCACGGAAAAGGACAACGGAATGCACCGGTGCAGCGGCCTGCCCCAGCTCGTTCTGCCCTCGGGGCTGACGTGCAACGCGACGGCTCAGCCGCACAGCGCCAACGCACCCACCAACGTGTCCTGCGTCAACTGGAACCAGTACTACACCAATTGCACGGCGGGAGACAAGAACCCCTTCCAGGGGTCCATCTCCTTCGACAATATCGGCCTAGCCTGGGTCGCCATCTTCTTGGTGAGGTCGCGCTCGCTGTTCTCTTTGCTTGTCAGTACCTTTACCTTTTACTGTGTGTGTCGGTAAGCACGTCTCCTCATTGGTCTGTTGCACCTCGGTCCAGAGCGCGCTCGTATAACGCCAACTGTGGCGAAATTTCTGGACCGCACGTAATGCCTAGACTCAGATAGCGTAGATCTATAGGAGCCTCTACGCAAAAGTCTACAAAAGAATACGTATGCTGGGCCCTGTTGGCAATCCATGCTTGAAGCTATGGCGCGGAATTGCACAATGCGGCCAGAGAGACAGGACGCGCTGTGTGCTGCCCCGACTTTCTTTTCGCATTGTCCGATTTCGCGCTGTAGTTTCGAGCAAGAGGTTACGACTGAAATACGAGTGAACGCTTAAGGAAAAGCTCGCAAGGACAGACGTTTTTGATACCGAAACTAAAAAAAAAACGTCACTCCCCGGAAATGACGTAGAACCTAGAATGTTGGGAACCAGTGGGCTTCTTTCATTATCCGTCTCTGATTGTCCCGGACTGTCCGAGGCGCTGATTTGAGCCAATGAGCGCTGCATGTGCAGCATCTCGGGCGTTCCGGGACTCTCAGGGACAGATGATCGAAGAGCCCCAGCGGGGCTTCTAGGCATGGTCTCCGAGATTCGGCGCCACCCGCGGTGCGCTTGAGATCTCGGAGGCAGTGTGCTACTATTTCCGTCACATCCGCTGACCACCAGGTGCAAAATTAGACAGCTACTAGCCTTGAAATTTTACTATAGACAGAGAGGGAAACAAGGAGTGAGAAAGGCTGGCAGCTGCCACCCAGAGGGTCACTACGCATGCGTACTCTTTAGGAAGAAAGGCATAGAAACAGAAGTCGAAGGTGTCAATAAAGAAGCGAATGGCCGAAAAAGAATGAAATGAAATTCTGCGTGAAAAAACGCGTTTTTCTTTTATTTATTCTTGACCACCCCAAAATTGACCAAAAAATTCAAGCACCCAAAAGCGACAACTCAAAACTTGAACAAAATTTCGCGAGGACATAAAAATCAAAAAGGTGGAGCCATAAACGTACAGTTGATCTTTACAGTTAGTTTTACGTGTTTGTGTTTTTATTTTACGTTTTGTGTTTCGAGACATTTGCACGAGTGTTGGTAGAAAATTTATCTTGTCGCCTTGACTGTGGCAGATCCGTTTACTCTAGTATTCATAGTCAAGCGAGTGAAATAATTGACAGTTTCTTCACATCGTTTACCTGTATATGCATACAGAATCGCCCTGCTACGAATATTTCTAGTGGACAGTGTGAAACCCAGTTTTCTTTCCAATTTTTCCCTGAAAAAAAGTGAACAAGAACGGCTTTTTCTTTTTTCAGGCCATTCAAGAATTCCGGGAATTTCGCATCTCTATAGTGTATATGAGTATTTATCAGTAGCAAAAGATGGCGCCACTGAAAATTTTTTTTCAATGTCTTTCCCGCAGGTGATCAGCCTGGAGGGCTGGTCCGACATAATGTACTATGTACAGGACGCACATTCCTTCTGGGACTGGATCTACTTTGTGCTGCTCATTGTGGTGAGTGCTCGGCTTAGCCCCCTCGTCGTGCCTGGGGAGGGGGTATTCTGTAAGAGTCCACCTAGTGGACTGTCCATTTCGGCCGCTGCTGATTGGATGCAGCTGTACAGGCGAGGAGGAAACGAGCGGCCGCAGCCAACCAGCCGCGGCCGAAATGGACAGTTCACCAGGTGGACTCCTGCAGAATGCCTCCAGGCTGTACTCACGTTATAAGCACGTTCGTTCACCCCCAACTCACGCGCATCCGCTCTCTGCCTAGAACCGAACACTCACCACTCCGCACTACCTTTTTTCTGTTCTTTCTTCTCCGGCGTGCGCAGATCGGATCCTTCTTCATGATCAACCTGTGCCTGGTCGTCATCGCGACGCAGTTCTCGGAGACCAAGAAACGCGAGATGGAGCGCATGCGCCTGGAGCGGGCCCGCTACCACTCGAGCTCGACGCTGGCCTCGACGTCCGTCTCCGACTCCGGCTGCTACACGCAGATCATCAAGTACCTCACGCATCTCGGAAGGAGGGCCAAGCGGAGGTGCGCCTTGTCCTCTCTCATTCTTCGCCGATTCGGCTGGAGGCTGCATCCTCCATCGACAACCTTCGGGGATAGCTTTCGCCTTCGCACGGCGTAAAAAAACAACAAAGAGGCTCAGCGCGAAGCCTCGATGAAACCATGGCCTCCGAGATCCGGCGGCGCGCGACGCGGCCTGCGATTTGGCAATCTCAGAGTCCGTGCTGGAACAATAGTCAGAGAGAGCGAGAGAGAGAGATGCAAATGAGAGAAAGGCAGGGAGGTTAACCAGAGTTAAAACCTCCGGTTTGCTACCCTGCACTAGGGGAAGGGAAAGGGGAAGTAAAGACGGAAAGAAGAGCGGGGACAAAAATAAAAGCGTGAAAAAAATGAAATATGAAAAGGGACGGAATGGGATCAGTCACATTCTAATACTACTATAGGGAAGTCTGGCGCCTAGCGCATCCATCCGCGCGCCAGTGTAGCTGTTCAGCATGGGAACGGTGCAGTACCGGGTCACGCACTTTTCGCTTAACGTGTTCGAAAAAAAAGATTTTACGCTTACCGCTGCGCTGTTCTTGCTAAGTTCTTGCGGAAATATCGCATTTTGGAGTCTACATCGTTGGGGGTAACACTTGCAGCAGTTAATTTTCGTGTTTTTAAGAAAAAACGGCTGCAGAAAGCATCGTTTTAGGGAAGGCTGCCGCGTGTTCCAGGGAAGCGGACAACACGCGGCCCTCACTGACCTGCTGCTTTCTCTAGCTGCCGGCTGGCGGCGACACAAAGTTATGCTTGCGCCGTCTCGGCAGCACCTTTTTTTCTTTAAAAGAACAGGAAACTAACGGTGACACCTGCTACACTGAACGACGTAGACTCCGAAATGAAATCTTACTGAAAAACTTTAGCAAGAACAGTACAGAGGTAAGCGTAAAATATCGTTTTCGAACACCTTAGGCAAAATACGCAGGGCCCTGTACATGAAAATCGTCTAAACTTCGTCCTTGCATCAGGCGGCTCTGTGAGTTCTGATGACTAACATTGTTAACGCGAATTTTTTCTCGCAGTTTCGTTGCATGGCAACAACTAGCCTTACATGTAACTTACCGTGCAGACTCGTGTAAGGTCCGCGCTTTTTTTCGCAATTTTGACGAGGTGCGGCCCTTACACGGGACCGAACCGTTTGGTCAAAATGGTGCCGGCGCAGCCGGCGACTACTGCACGCTACGGGTGTACCACTGCATCAGAGGTCAACGCGCAGCTCTCGCCATCTAGTAGCGGCACGCGCAAGTACGCAACGCACGAAAATTCGCCGACGCGCGTCCGTGGCATCGGGGTGCCGAACGCGATTGATTTTCCGATTGACATTTTTTTCTCCATATTTTGGTGCTGCCAAGTTGGGGTGCGGCCCTTACACGAGTCTATAGGGCATATGGTTCAGCGATTGTAGCGCTAGATTTCCCCCTGGCGGTGTTAGTGTGAAACTCTAGCACTCGAACGACGCGCGCCTGCCTCACTGCGCTCGACAACTGCTTATGCAGATAAAAGTTGGGTCACGGTCATTTCGTCGCATTCACATCCGCGGGTCTACCACGATCTGCACGCACTAAAAGTTATCGATCGAAACACGACCCCGTGGACGTGTACGCGAGCGCGTAGTTGCCGGGAGCGGTCGGCCGATTTACGAGTAACCCAAGAGCGCCTATAGGCGTGCTTCGGTTTTGATCGGGAACGTGATATCCCAGTGCCGTCAGCACCTGCATGCGTCCGCGTTTTGCCAACGCGAATGCCACAGTGGGAACAACCTTGCACAACGCGATGGGAACGCTCTTCTTGCCCGGCGAACTGGTCAGAACGTGATTCACCCTCGAGACCATTCACGATGACGGGCTTCTACGCGTCGCTAACCCACGTGATCACACCGCAGGACCCGTCACGCGTTGGACAGCATAGCGGCACCAATTTTGACAAAAGAAAACAGCAAACCACTAAGTACGCGTGTGGAGAGTTCGAACGAATCGTGACACATCTGCACACGCGAGGTCGAACTGTCGCCCTGCCTCTCAAAGCGCAGCGCGGTTCCAAGGTGCCGCGGCGCTGAACGCGCAGGTTACCTTACACCTGTCTCCTTTTTCTTTTGCTTACTCATCGCGATTGTGTACCCGCAGGTTTCTACGGTGGTACAGGAGGCGGAAGCGTCGCCGGGCCCTCCCGCGCAGCCATCCTGAAGCGCAGCTAGCGGGGCTGGATGGTACCATCTCTCCGGTATCCGCCATGCGGGTCCGCACCCACTCGTCTCGACACCGAGCAGACGACGGCTGCCCTCTGGACGAATGCCGCAGTCACTGCTCGTCTGGTACGTCACTCGTACCCTGCAACCTAACAACGACCAAGTGACGCTAATTTCTGGTTGAAATGAACCAGCTTTAACGAACCGATCACCCTCGTCCCTAGGGAGATCTTTTAGTCTATTTTCCGGTGTCTCACAAGCTAGCGTGTGCCCTCTGAAGAATCAGTCTGACGCCGCTTTCTTAACCCTTTCGGTGCCACTGACGTACCGATACGTTTCCGCGTTTTTCTCCCACCATCTTCCTTCTGACATAGCCTTTGTCTCAAAGAAATGTGAGTGCCACACCAAGATAACATTTGTTATTATTTGTCTCGTTTTTATTCATTTCTCCACAGACGAAAAGTAAACCATTCTGTTCGTTTTATAGCATCCGAGAAAAAGAGCCGACGCTGAGGCGGCGTAACCTCCCGAAAAAAAAAACGACTCTACAAGGTTTAATAGCGGCGCAGAGGCGTTTATCCCTCAAATTCAAATCATGTGTTCTCATCGTATGTGTAGTTTATGAGCACATCGCGCTTCTGCTTCTGCAGTCCGATCTAAATGTTCCGTACGCCGCCGTGTAAAACTAAAGGCGTGGAGAACATAAATTTCGTATTACCCGTCATGCTCGTTCAGAAACCCAACCATTGTTAATTTGCCTTGGGCCTTGTATACATGCAAGTCAGGACAGAGTCACTAGAACTTAACGACTTTCACGTCCTCCCACATTTCGAGCGCCAGTTGACAGGATCGTTCACCTCTTAGAGTAAAACTTGATCGGCATTTAAACGGTCACGCCAACTTGAATTTAAACTGAAGTTCTAATGCATATTTGCATTAGGGCGCCATGCCAGCCATTTTTCACCCACCGGAAATAACAAATATAGAAATTGTGTCGAAGTACCTACTAATGAGGCCTTCGCTTCCCTAGGTTTATATCACCGTGCACACAGAGGGATTTCCGTGCACCGCATCTGATTTAGCACTGACCTGACACGTACTTCCTTGAATGTTGAAATTATACCAAAGTAAATACTGTTGAGGTGTCGAGGAGTCGATCACACTGGCTGTGTTCCAATGCTCGCCGCAGACGGCAAAGTAGACGGCTAAGCGGACAGTGGCCATCTTAAGTCTCGTTCAAATTTTCACGAAGACGTCAAAGTAGACAGCTTCGCGAAGACAGCATCGAAGTCAAAAACGGTGCAGGCTACTTTCCTGTCCAAGCAAGATGGCGGCTGATCAGGACGCTTGGAAAGCCGACAGAAAGGTTGTCTGCGCACAAGAAAACCTAGACACGCTGTCCTCCGCCCTTAATGTAAGCTACATCGTTTTTTTCATAGGTTTGCAGGCGCAAAGGCTTAAAATACGGAACCAATGTGTGCTTTTCTCAACTTTTTCTTGTCGCCGCGAGGTGGCGTCACGTCACAGAAGCGTCTTCTATACGTCTTCCAGACATCTTCCAGACGGCTAGAAACGCGTTCCATTACATGGCCTCGAAGATGTCTCGGCTGTTCCTTAGCTGTCTACGTAGACTGTCTCTGATGCTTGCTGGAATTCATAGTTTCTCACTATAACACCTAGAGAGTAATCTGGCGCCACCGTCTATGGGAGTTTCTTAAGGGGGCACCGTGCCGTCATGGGAATGATGGTATATGTGTCTGCGAGGCTCGTGTTGGCTGGTGTTGTAGGAGGCTTCGTCTAAAACGTAGATATGGCTACGCAAATAACGCGTTCTCAAAGTAAAATCTTCATAAAATGTTTCCATTCACGCATATTACATCTTTACTCACCCACGATGCATGACCAAGCGAAGACAAGCAAGAACAGACGACCAACTGTTTCAAAGCGAGCGCGAACCTTGTCGTCTGTCCTCCAACTTTAGCGGCCCGCTGATACTTATTACGTAACATGTAGTCGTACACACAATAACAAGTTCTCATAGTTAAACAAAACATGTTTTCGCGTAATAATAAAGCTAAAACAGCTTTTCCCGTGCTGTTCTAGTAGAAAATGAATCATTGTGACAGACGGAACGGTACTTGCCAAGCGCGTCTTCAAGGTGTCCTGTCTCTACGAGAACGATGCCAATCCGAATCCACAATATACCGGCATTCCCATGCATACCACAGAGCAGCAGCGCCAGATTTCCCTCTAGGTAATGTAGTGAGAAACTCTATGCCGGAATTAGAACACACCCACTGAACGCCGGTTTCCGCGGAGCGCGCAGATTTCTTTACCGGAACTCCGCGAACTTCTGCGCCGGCGCAGAGTCTGGCACCTCGTGCTCGTCTTCTCCGGCTTCGTCGGCGGCGGCGCTGCCGGCGCTGTTCGAGGAGGCATGCGACGAGGCCGCAGCGACCGAGTGCTGCCACATGCTGGCCGTGCCGCCACACGCCAGTCCCGAGGTCTCGGACGTCGACCTGGCCTCGTCGCCCAGGAGGCCCTCCTGCCTCAGGGTCAACGCCGGCAACTCCGGCAACGGCGCGCCAGGTACGCACCCTGTCGGGCGCATGTGTCTACTTGTCATCTCTCTACTTGTGATTCGCTCGGGAGGGGGGGGGGGAGGCGCCTTTGTGAACCTTTATAGAGTGGAAGAGGAGGAGGCGGTGGCCTGGAGCAGACGTAGAACACCGCGTTTATGTGCCTCGTGGTCCCAACTCTGAATCCTCGTCCAGGCAGCTACATTTTTCAGGCTTAGATTGATGCCTGAACCCGGCCAAAAAAATTTAGGCAGGTCGAACGCACATGCTGCAATCTATGTGAAGCGGTCAGTGAACAGTAAATTTGCCCGTTTCATTTCTGCGTCTAAAGAGAACTGGTACGCGCCCACATGCCCTCACGCACCGGCCTCGCTCCTGCCTCCACAAAAAAAAAATATATTGACACGAAGGGCAACAAATCACCAACCCTGCCCGACAAGACAAGTTGTGGTCTCGAGCTTATCCTGCTCAACGACCGCGACCATACACGCAGGGCCGTGCACAACACCACCGGTGCTGATCGAGCAGCCCGGCTCCACGAGAGCCTGCTCGGGGAAGAGCGTCTCCCTCCAAGCGCCGGTGACGCCCGAAGGCAGCAGCGAGCTGCGACCGCTCGGTTCTGTCGCCAGCGGTTCTTCGTCGTCCCACCACCTGCCGACGACCAGCGGGGGCGCCACGCTGACTTGCGCCGAGCTGCTCGCCTTCAGCGGGGCCCAGAGCGCCGCGCTGGCCGCGAGCTTTGCCAGCAACTTTGCCATGCACCGGTTCTACTCTACACTCAGTAAAGGTGGGACGCTGACGCGCGCGCAGTTCGTCTCAACTTCTTGTGCGGTTTCGCCTTGTTGACGCGTCCTGAAAACGGAGACACATTTGTTACGGCCTCTTAAGCTGCGGCCGAAAACGTATTATCCGAGAAACGTATGATCCGTAAGCAGAGGGAGGGGGTTTTAACGCTTTCCGTCGCGAACGTGCAAACCAAGACAACCTTGAAGGCGCGCGTCAGTGATGGTCTCCTAGGCATACAGCTTCGTTTCAGGTTGTACTTGCGTGTCAACGCGACACCTTCATACGCAACACTTTAACGAGAATGGGAGGCGAAGACAGGGAGGTTAACCAGAAGACATCCAACGAGCCAAGATGGATCCAGGTGATGCAGAGCCGCGCATGCGCAACGCGAATGAAGCCAAGTGAGTCGGCCCAACACGTGACCTTCCCGTCAGAGCACGTGGTAGGTTTTAGGGCTTTCGCTCTGCCGGCAGAGCCCCGGCAGAGCAGCCGAACAAGGGCGCATTGATTCAAAACTACCTGGAACCAAAGAATTTACCACCAGTGCGCTGACTCTCAGAGGACACGTGTTGGGCGGACTGAGGGAAAAAAAGCGAAGGGAATGGCTTCACAGAGAGTTGACTTGCCAAGGCTGGCTCAGTGACGCAATGCTCTCCTCCCGGTTTAGTTCTTTCCTCCATGGTTCTAATACTCCATGTTTCTAATACTCCATGGTTCTAATAGCACACAGGGTCGCCGCGACGACCCTGTGTGCTAGAGCAAAAGTAATCTGCAGTGGTGGAACAGCCATCTCACCTATCGGCGCAGGTCCTGGCGCAGGCAAAAAAGCCGATTTGGCACAGCAGCAAGCACTTTTGGCGCAGAGTACAATGCACGCGTGCTTATCATGTAACATGCAAATTTTAACTGATATAGTCGATGTGTTGTGGAGACGGGTCTGCGCGAGGCTTACCCTGCAAGCGCGGTCACGAAAGGACGTGAGGCTCCTCGACACCGTGACGCAGAAAGGGCGCTACGGCCGGGTTTGTCAATATGGCGCAGTGAAGACACCACAGACAGATCGTCAACAAACGCGTGTTTATTAACCCAGGTTGCAAAGCAATGCGACAGTGACGGCTTGTGCGCAAAGGCTCAGCGCAAAACCGATCAGCGCGTGCGCCTGCACTGAACATAACTTAACGCAATATGCTCATTTCATGCTATGTACATAGGTAGTTTTCGAATAGGGGCCGCAAAGGCTTTGCAGCCGCAAGAAAAAAAATAAATAGCGTCAGCACCACTGTGCATGCGCGATACGCAAACAGGGTTTTGCGTTTGCGTCGACGACTATTTCACGGAAATAATGCAGCGACCCAAGCTCGAGGCAAAACTTTTGTCCCATCAAAACATGGCGTCACCCACGTCGCCGTGTACCACATTCGATCTAATTGGCTAATGCCATTTTAACTACGCACCACGCGTGATTATGATCACAGCGGCTATTTTACATAGCCCCGCTATCACCCATAAACATCAGAAAAGCTTAACTTTAATCCTCGAATGTGGCATGTTACTTCGGCAAACTCCGTGGTACAACGCATATAGTTTGTCACTATAGTGCGAAACTCCATGAACAGGCCTCTGCTTCCTTTTATGATAATGATAGCATACTGTTGATGTTGATTTAAGTTGTATTAGCTGCGAAGCATCGACGGGAGGAAGTATTCACCTTTTAAGCATGCTTCGGCGCAGGGCCGGCGCAATTTCCCGCTAAAGTGCCATTTCGGCGCAGGCTGGCTCGGATGCCCGCCCTCGGCGCACTTTGGCGCAATCGGCGCAGCCGTTCCGCCACCGAATCTTATCCAACTTCTCACCGCAGGTACGAAGCATTACTCAGCACCGCAGCTGACCTTCCATTCCCACGGGGCATCGCGTCACCGGCGCGCCAACGACTCCCCGCCCCCGTCGTCGGGTTCATCGTCCGCATCCTCCTCCTCCTCCTCGTCCTCGTGCTCGCGGCACCATCACCACCGCCATCGCCACCATCAGCACGACGACGAGAACGCGTCGTACACGTCCTCGAGCGGTACGGAGGACGAGGAAGAGTCGTGGTACTCCGAGTACGAGGACGAGCTCTCCGGCAGCGGCACGGCCCGGGTTCGCTACAGGGGCCCCTGCTGCCGCTTCTGGAAAGCGCGCCAGGCCCAGCTCAGGCGCCTGGTGGGGCACCAGTACTTCCAGAGGGGTATCCTCACGGCCATCCTGGTCAACACGCTGAGCATGGGCATCGAATACCATGACCAGGTGGGTGGGTCGTTCCGCTCACGCGTGCAGGCCTACAAAGTATAGCCGTCTGGAATTTCGCATAGATGATAAGGTTACAAATCGATGATCTTGCTTAGATGCAGAGGGAGCCCAGAGTCATCATATTGGAGCCCAGAGTCAGCATACTGTATAGTGGACGTTTCGTTGGTATTAATGTCGAGGAAACCTTATCACAGAGCAACCGCGCGCAATTACCAAAAGCAGCGTATTTCCGGAGTCAGTATAGCTAGCGCGAAAGATTTTATTCTAATAACGTAAAACTATTGCTGTCTAATACGGTAAACGATGGAATGTGTTATGTCGGGTAAAAACACTTACGAACATATAATTTAAACATATAAAAGTAAGGCGGTACCTTACGGTTACTTGGTAATAAATTACATATTAACGCGACTGAAACATTGGTCGCAAGTTTGCCATAATTTGTTGTAGGTCTTTAGTAGTGTTTATGTATAAGTAGTATTCACCAGAAAATGAGGTGCAAATGTGAGGGAACTAATTGCTAGTCATTATAAAGTATTGGAGCCGTCTGTTGACAAATTTATGTACAAGTATTCCAAGCGAACATTTCTTCAGTTTCTTAACCGACGAAATACCATGAGAATTAAGCCATAGAGATGCGTCTAATGACTAGCTGCCACATGTTATAATGCGAATCGGGGTGCGTTTCCATTGGAATAAGAGACGTGTAACAGACGCATGTTGCAGAAAGAATAGAGTAGTCAGGTGGTGGCTTTCGTTTATATGTCTTCGCATTTCCATTGTATAACACTTTCTTCTCTTTATACTTTTGTAAAAGTACTTTTATTTTTACCGCGAACGGTATGCAAGAGTTAGAAAACGGACTAAGTGTGTCCGTTCGCAACAATCGCATCTGGGCCGCAAACGCTGAGTCGTGACGTCAGAGGCGCGCCACTCGGAAGGTAGCTGCGCAGAACGATGCGCAGTAACCAAAAGATGGAAAGAGCTCCGCCACAGTCAGTGTGAGGTACTGATGAGCAGAAGTATGGGGCCGGATGTGAGCTCCTTGAAAACGTCAGAGAGAGAACAGCGCAGTCGCGGAAACTCGAAAAGAGGCCGTCCATTATGATAATAATAATAACAATAATAATAGTAAGGAACTTACGAAGATTTGTAGGAACAACCTTTACAGCTTGTGCAGCTTGGGTAGTTGCGTAGCTTGGTTTTACAAGTGCGTGCACATAATTGTGTTCTTATAGTCTACCTACTGCACGTTTCAGACATGTTCGCAGCAACTGAATAAGGGGAATGAAGGAGTCACTAGAGTGTGTTCTTCGTTTTTCTCTTCTCTCTGTTTTGTCGACCAACGAAGTATTTTAATAACTGCGTGTTACATTTGAGATGATAACCAAAAGGCCCCCATCCGTCAACAACGGTAACGGTGGGCGCCGTCTTTCTTGCAGCCACAAGAACTGACCCTGGCTGTGGAAATCAGCAACCTCATCTTCACAGGCATATTTGGCCTGGAAATGTTGCTCAAAATTCTTGCTGAGGGATTCCTCTCTTACATCAGCAGCGGCTTCAACGTCTTCGATGGTGTCATTGTCATCCTTAGGTGAGTGCCTATTCTTCTTTATCGCCGCTATATACGCCTGGCTGCTGGACATTTCCTTGCTTTGCTCCCACTGGACTATGGCCCTTAAAGGGAACGCAAAAGGCAAATATTAAGTCGACGTGACGTGGACTGTTTAAGTACCATTCCGGAAACCTCGCAACGCTCAATTCGTGCCAAGAAAATACTTAGTTTACGAGAAAATTCCATCCGAAGGGTCCGAATACCTTCTTCGAAATTCAAATCTACCGCCACCGAACCGGAAGAGTGGTGACGTCGCATAGGCCATCACCGTCCTTTGCTGCCGTCGGTGAGTAAAACGGCGTCCGACAGACGGCGGCACTGAGCCAAGACAGAGCGCTGGATTCGCCGCTGCAGCAGCTTCTTTTGGTGAAGTGGCGTAGACCGTTCGGGCATCCCGCGACATCACATGGAGAGAGAGTAAAACATCTTTATTAATAATACTTGAATGGCGAGAGCAGTGTGGGAGGAACCCTCAGTCCAGGGTCCCTAAGATGACTCCGGCGATGTTTCGAGCCCGTTGTATCACGGCTCGGAGGACCTCGGGAGGTCCGTCGCGGAGGGCATCGTCCCACAGCTCTTTGTTGCGTAGGGGGTAAAGGAGAGTTGGCAAGGGAGGAAAGAGGTTTGCAGTGCACTCAATCGCGACGTGGAAGATTGTGGGCGAGCTGCCACAGCCAGGGCGACGATCTGCATAACAGTGTGGGTAGAATTTGTTGAGAGAGACAAGATTTGGAAAAGTTGCGCTTTGTAACTGACGTAATGCCACTGCTTCCTCCCGCGAGAAGGACGGCGGTGGTGCGGCGTGGGTGCGACGAATGCGTGCATAATGACGGAGTATGTCTTTGTAACGATCACATGGAAGTGGACTTCTTTGCCACTTGCAATTTGTGCGAGTTTCCCGAGCCAGCAAAGCCAGCGCAGCACCACACCATAACGAACCAACACAAACACGAAAACGTGGGCGGCGCGGAGTCGAGCAAAAATGAATGCTTTCGACCACTCGCGTACTTGTCAAAGGTAATTTCAATGAGTTCTTCTTTCTAAAATTGAAATAGAACTGGACAAGTAGCATTTTATTTCCTCTTATAATACAAGAATGTTTTGTGCAACGAGTGGTTGAGTACTAGTGACAGAATTTAGTTGACTGCTTTCGCTATCGGGCAAGTACTTGAATGTACGTCCCAGGGGAGTCTCGAATCATGTCCTGCATTTACCTCAATTTCTCGATGATTAAGGTTCGACTCGCGATAACACTGAAGCCTTATAGATTATCGAGCGCTAAGCTATCACATTAGCTTGACTTAATATTTGCCTTTAGTGTCCCTTTAAGGTAATAGCCCGCGTCTGGCACTTGCAACCTTATTAAAAAATGTGTTAATGCAGGTGCGAAAGCTTCGCTTGCATAGCTCGCTACAATTTATTTGCCGTGCGTGCGTGCGCGCCGCACTTTGCGTGCCTAGAAGCTGGCTTCTCCACAACAAATTCTCTTTTGAGGAGAAGCCTGCTTTTGGTATTCGCTTAGGGCTGACCAGCGCTCAAACCACACGCCCACCGCACGCCTGCCGCACGGTTTTCGTGCATATGTTTGCGCAAATTTCGGTTTACAGTGGGTCCGCACAAGCCGTGTAAACTGAAATTTATGCACCTGTATGCGGCGCGTGCGGGCTATTGCATAATCATTAGGACATCGAGTAATAATAGCCTGCGATGCTCCGTCCGTCAGATGCACCTCCGCGGTGAGTAACGATAGTGACGACATTTTTTTTCTTAATTGTCCAGCAGCGAAGTATGCTCCGGTGATGATGACAGGTGACGGGTGTACTTTCTTTCGACAGACGTGACATGTGGTACATCAGAAAGAGGGAGAGAAAGGTTTTGCGATGAACGAAAGGCGGAGATGTCAGCCAAGAAATCTTGAAGCTATATTCACAAACGGGTCGTCGACTCGAAGCTCTTCCTAGACGAGTGGAACTCAGCGCCACCCCTCGTGTGGCGGGCACAACTGCGTTTAGGCAACATTCAATCTACAGTGACTCCTTACAACGACGAGTTTCTGGACGAGCACCGCTCCTCTCCAACGCGTCCGAGTTTGCGCTGAAATGCATGGCTACAAGAGTTTAGCAAGGAAATCGCCACAAAGTGTCACTGCATGGCCTCCGAGATCGCAGCAGATCTCAGAGGCCGCAGTCATTGCAGTGTCACGACCACTTGAGACGAAGGGCGGCATCGCCATCCACTTTTGTAGCTTGAAGTAGAACAGACCAGTGGAGTAACTTTCTGGAATACGAGGGTAAGTCTCGGGCTTCGTATTTCGCATAGAGTGAAAGGTAGAAAATGAGAGGGAGACAGAAGTGAGGAATGAAAGGGCAGTGAGGCTGACTAGACTTTGTCCAGTATGCTACCCTACATGTGGATAGGGGCATGGGGGAGTGAAAGAAATGGAGAGAGAAGACCCTAGTTTTGACCTCACTTAGAAAACGAATCGACTTGGAAAAAGAGAAAGAAAGTAAGGCGGTAAGGGGACGATGACTATGAGTACAAATTGTGTGCTCGTTATCAATGATAAGTGCAGGTGCACAACTATGGTGCACGTTCTAATTACGCCTCCTCCCCGCTCTCTTTTCTCCTATCCGACGGCAGCATAGTGGAGCTCTGCCAGAGCAGTGGGAGTGGTCTCTCGGTGCTGCGGACGTTTCGACTTTTGCGGATCCTCAAGCTTGTCCGGTTTATGCCGGCGCTGCGACGACAACTCTTCATCATGCTGCGGACAATGGACAACGTGGCCGTGTTCTTCGCTCTTCTGATATTGTTTATTTTCATCTTTAGGTAAGGCAAGAACTTCACTTTGTCATTACTACTCTTCTAGAATTGTGTCTTTATTCAACTGATTTGGTACACCACACTTGAACCGAACAGCTCACGTAATGCGTTAGTGCGGTACACAGCTAGTTGAGGCCGAATTCTCGACCGATCACATTTCAGCGCGCGGTGGTTCTCTGAGTTAGAGGGCAGCATGCCCATCGCTTCACTGAGGCATCGCGCTAGATGTCACATATGACTCCTTAAAGTGACCAATGAAGAAATAATGAGGTGCCGGATAAACGTTGAAATCTTTACTATTCGCGTGCGGGCCGTGTCGTTGCAGTTAACGTGACGTCAACAGTGGATAGAGGTGAAAACTGCGCATAACAATTGGTGCTGCCGTATTTTCGCGTGGGTAACATACCTCGAAAATTCAAGAAATTTTGCTACAAAGCTAGTGGGCGTGCGACTTATACGCGAATTTAGTCTTAAAATGCGGCTTTGCGACAATGTAAGATGCCTGCCGTGAACCCGCATCGAACATTGATAGACGGCAGCCGTGAAAGCGATGATGCTGACTTGATTTGGAAAACAAAATTCCTGCCGTTGCTTCATTTGGTGTTGACAATTGCGAAGGGTCGCTTTTAGAAAAGTTGAACATCGTTTTAGAAGTCATAGGTGCGGACTTCTTTTTTTCTCGTCGTTTCGAGGAATGTAATGCGAAGAGCAGGTTAAATTGGTGCCGAATTTTATGCTCGAAATGTGGGATCTTATTTTGTATCTTATCTTCATTGTCAGTCCTGAGTCTTATTGTTAGCAGTTCACACCAGACATATTGTGCCTTTTTGTAGTAGCAACATTAATCTCAAGAGAAATAGCTACGCATGCAGATTCAACCGGAGTATCCTGAGTATCACTGCCTTCGTCAGTGCGCCAGGGGGCACCAGGCTAGTGCAGCAGCGTCGTCATTGCTAACATGCATATGCATGTTTATTTTGCACTGTGCAAATTAGCAGCTCGAAAATGTGCGCACCTTTACTCAGCCACAACACGTGCGCACCATTCTAACGTCCAACAACATCCACACACAGCACATACAGTCAGCGTCAAAAGTTCACAAGCTGTGTACGGTATCTCAATCTTTTCCGAGCATTTATGACCATAACCACTAAAACCGTACAACACTATGTTGAGACACAAACAGCCGTGTAAGTCAACTTGATCGTAGCATGGCCCAATAATGTACCACGATTCGGTAAACATAAAGGCGTACGAGCTGGAGTGATACGCAATCTTTATGAGCACACCCTTGATCGCTGTAAACTTTACATCTAAATTTTCTGACAACTTTTCAGGCCAAGCTACATCCAGTCTTTATTGCATGCAAACAACACAACATACTGCCAACCATTTCGAACCCCACAAATACTATTGCGCTCAATGCTAGCCATATGATATCTCAAAATTTAGCGTACCGCCCTTCTGCACCAACACCCACAATGGCAAGTTTATGAGCATCCCTGAGAAACTATGGTGTTGGCTAATAGCACGTACGGAGAGGTGTAGCTCAACATACAGAAGGATTTCCCATGTGAAAAAATCAAGCTTTGTACCTCTGTCCTTTCAGTAGGTCACTTGATCTGTGTCGCTTGTCTTTCTGATTTGTAAACCTCTTAATGCCGATGCAGAAGTGTGATGCATAAGTTAGTGGTTTGTGTCTAATTTTCTTTGATTGCAACTGTGCTTCGGACAAGTGGTAGTGCAATGTTATTGTTCCTGAGTACTGTTAGACATGATGGTTAGACTTTTTGTTTTTAGGGCTAACCATGAAAACTATTGTGTCATAAATTCTAGCTGCCACAATTACATTACTTTACAAAGAGAGTGAAAAAGATATATATAAAAGATATAAGTTACACGTGGCACATCCTTCCAGATTTTGTTAGCTGAGGTCAACGTATGTACATATTAGTTGAAACCTTGCCGGAACAAAACTGACTTTTCATCATAGCTAGGAGCATGGCCTGTCGCTTTCTTGCAGAAACAGTGCATACCCTGCATCACACTTGATGCCAACACAAATGCTGTACTACTTCGTGTTATTTCACATCAGTGCATTTACTTAACAGCTCATGCATTTATTGCTTCTGATACGCTTCGGTCTGCCACCCGCATTTCATGCACTCAAGCATTTATTCATGGATGAAAAAATTTGTGCAATAGAAGTGTTTGCGCCGCGTGTTTTGTGGGCCATATACTGTAGACTCCCTTTTTACACCCTGCAGAGAGAGTACTTTCTTTAAGAGGAAGCTTTAGCTCGGGCCCAACTCCGACGCGGCCTATTCAAATACATGTAAAAACGCAAAAACGGTTTTCTGAGATAACCCCTGGACCGATTTTAATGAAATTTGTTGCATCTGAGAGAGAAAGTTAAATTCTAGTGACTGTTGGAAGCGGAAGCTTGATTTAGGGCTTGCATTTTGTTAAACGGATTTTCATAAATTCAGACGTTTGAAAAAAATAGAAGCACGAAGTTTACAAGATAATAGCTCTGCATCAAGAACAGATATCGCGATTCTGTAAACGGCATCCATTAGACCATTCAAAGCGGACAAATTTGATATGTCAGTTTACATCTTACGTGAATTTGTTACGTTGTTTACAAAGGTTCCGCAAAAGTTGTAATAACACATTACTCCATTTTACGAGGTTCATCTGTAACATATCAATTTTGTCCGCTTTAGATGTGCTATCAGGTACAATTCACAGAATTGCGATATCATTTTTTCTTGCGGAGTTACGCAGTTGTAAACTTGATAGTTTCGTTTTCTGAAAATTTGCGATTTTTGCCAAATTTTTATAAAAATTTCACGACCTAAATCGAAAATTCGAAACCAACAGTCACTAGATTTTGAGCTTTCCTTTTAAATGCAGCAAACCCTGTCAAATTTGGTGTAGTGGTTACCGAGAAAAACGAATTCTACTTTTACATGTATTTAGATAGGAGCACCCGAGCTAAAGCTTCCTCTTAAGGGCTCTTCTTAAAGGACTCCCAAATTAGAAGTGTTTGCGCCACGTGTGATGTGGGCCGTGTACTGTAGACTCCCTTTTTACACCCTGTACCGAGTCCCTTTAGGGGACTCTTCTTAATGGACTCCCTTTGTTAAGGCTACACCTCTGATAAGCTGCACATTTAGAATTGTCATAGATCCGGAGCATTTCAGTTGAGCTCAGCTTGTTGTGAAATGAACAAGGAAAAGTGTGTTTGCCCTGAAGGGAGTCAACTGTATTGGCACGGGTGGGTTCACCCGACACGGCCACTCGGCGCAGTAGCAGCAGACCACAACCAACTGACGTCACGTGCACAACAGACTTGCAAGCACGACTCGGGACCCATGGAACAGACAGATTATCTCTGATTTCTTTGTTTCCTTTTCCTTATTTCACCTCACACTCTCACCACAGTGTACAAATCCTTGCTGCCTGCATTCACGAGACACAAACCGAGGTGCCTCAATGTACATGGCTTCGAAAAGCACGCTCATGCGCACACACTTCAGGGAGATTTGGTTTTTCCATCGTTCGCTTGGTGTGTCTATAATAGGCATGTAAATTCCATTGATCAAGGATAGCGTTTACGTAAATGAATATGAAACACGAAATGTGAGGTTACTTAAGTTCTCAGGTACTTATAGTGCTCAGAGTGAAATTTCAAGTGGTATTTGTTTGGCTGGTTAAGAAGTAAACAGTTGCCCCCCAAAATATTAACCGAATATTTGGAATAGCATCGTCATGTTATACGCTTCTTGTAGCAGCACCTTATTCAAACGTTCATGGTTACTTTAGAGGCATCGTAAGCATTTTGGAATCACGTGTGTTGGTCTTTCGTAGTCTTTAGTTAGTTCCACATTTTAAAATCTCGCACTAGACATATTTTAGCTCATCCTTACTGGTATTTTCTTGGCATAATGGCACACGCGCTGCCTATAGATTGCCCAAGATATATGTGGAAATTATGCTGCTGTAGACACATCATTCGAACAACTGACGATATGTGTGAGCATGAGGGCTGCTTTATCTTTCTGAACCACTCCACTGCACGTTGATGTTGAACCCACCTATCTCCTTGGCTGTATACAGACCTTCCCACTACGCTTTTTTCACTCCTAAGGGTGGGCCTCGCTGGGCCACGCGCTTTCGCCACTCACGCCATTCCTGTTCCTGTCACTTCGCTGCGGCTGCCCGTAATTCTCAACGTAGCGCAACTTAACATGTAGCTGAAACCCGGGCCTCATTCGATTGTCTTCAGCGCGTTTCATATCGCACATCTTCACGCAGCGTTTTTCTGCGAGCAGCTCTATACTTTTTGTTGACAGGCTCCGCATATGCCATGTTTTTTTCTTGGTTTACTACACTCTCCAATATCGGGGTGCTCATCATGTTAAGCAGTGTCATTGAGGCTGCTTCCCTTGTTTAAAGAGAAACTGCATAGGATGGTCATCCTACCGTTAAACTGGCAATATAAACAAGTACACTTTGCTACCAAATTGTTTGCTTGGTATTTAAAAGCACCACCATGCTTCAACACATTTTCCTGCATGCTATAAGCTGAGAATTGTGTTAGGAGTTATTGCCCATTGATATGAGGCTGTCTTATGATATGGCTTGAAAGGTGTCCCCAATTCTAATGTAGCTGCAAGAAATGTGTCTCGCTTCTGTAGTTTGTAAAGAAACGCAAAAAAAGCTTCACTACAAAGACAAAGTCAAAGGCGTTTCTCCAGCGCTAAGCGTCAGTCTAAGTGTTCTTTCTTCCTTATTTTGGCTCTTTGTGGTGACACATGTCCTCATATCATTTTAACAAAGGCCTTTAAATTGATATTTGAGTTACCAGCCAATGATTATGATGTATTTGAGCAATCTGAACTCGTGGATCAGTGTAAAATGATTATATTAAATGCATTTGCCTAGCAGATGATACATGATTTTCTCATACATATAATATAGTTCACTGTTTTACATTATACTTATACCACCATAACCGTGTGCCACGGAGCTCAGTTCAATTCTACAAACGTATACAACTTCCTTTTATGTATAGCTATTCCTAGATACATGTGGCAGCCATGTCAAGTGCCTGTTGCACATACTACGCGTACATATATAAGCATTTCCAACTCACTAATATGCATCAATGTTGAAGATACAGCCCATTTCCCACTCACAATAAACAAAGGCCATGTAGGTGGCCAAAAAGTGTGACGTCGCGTGTTGTGCGCGCCCCGCGCGCAACACTGTACCTCCTTGCAGCGTTCTGGG
Organism: Dermacentor andersoni; assembly: GCF_023375885.2. Taxonomy (NCBI): domain Eukaryota; kingdom Metazoa; phylum Arthropoda; class Arachnida; order Ixodida; family Ixodidae; genus Dermacentor; species Dermacentor andersoni. The sequence continues at coordinate 123,128,382 of NC_092821.1, read as the reverse complement.
CATGAACCTTTTCGGCTGCAAATTCTGTGTCAAGGAACCTGATGGGACCGTGCAGTGCGATCGCAAGAACTTTGACTCCCTCCTCTGGGCACTAGTTACCGTTTTCCAGGTACACCTGTAAAGCATCTTCTCCTCCTTTTTTATCTTTTTTTTTTCTTTTTTGTTCTTGTCTGTCTAAAATATCTCGATTGCCATTGGGAGAGGAGTTCGGCAAGCCACCCAAGAGGAGACAATCAGGTGGTGAGAGCCCAGAGAGGCTGCTGCGGTGAAAGCCGTCGCCCAGAGTGTCGGAGCCATAGCCATGCGTGGGGTGGGACACCCGCTATACGTACCTTGACCAGCCTTCCCAGTAGGTGGGCACAACTGCAGTGCTCTCGCGCTACATCCATCTGGCGATGCTATGGATCACAGTGTTCCCGGTACTCATGGTTAGCTTGTTATTATTATTCGGGTGGTTCACTCCAGTAGCTGACACACTAAAGTATACGGAACACTTGAAAGTGCGTACAAAATTCACCGTTGAGAACTGCCCTGGAAGCGCACTCACGAGGGCTCGCGACGGACTCGGTAACGCTGCCGAGACTGGCATAATCCCCCACAAGATCAACATTTACAAGAGTTACGATTAGTCCGCTGAAAATTTAGCACCACAACACTCACAGTCTGGTATTCTTAAAGTGCCGTATGTATCCTCAACTTTCCCTGAATTTTTCTAAATAATTAGCAGTCAGGATGCCACAGCTTTCGGGCTTTTCAACTCTGCCACATTAATAACGTGAAATCCAGATCTCAAATCTTGCACCATGCACGAGATCTGCCAGGAATTGTCACGTATCTAATTGGCAGAACATGTATGAAATTGGCACAGCATCCTACAGTGCCACATTGCGGAAACATCCATTTTACAAACTGTGTGTCAACATTAAATATAAGTAAAAAGAGCACAGATCACAATGTAGCTAAGCCATTACACTTACACTGCATTTATCGTGTCGGGAATGTCACACTCAACTACACAGGCGAAGCACAAGATCACAACAAAGCCCGCTCCAGTTGAGTTCATCACCAAGTTTCGAATGCACGCCAGACATGAGTGCTGGAGCACTGCAGTCGTCCCAGATTCAGACGGGTCACTGTTCCCTCTGTGGCGAAACCCGCACCGGTGTTGTGTCAAACTGCACAGTGTAGGCGTGCGACTACCCCAGCGACCTGTTGGTCCCGTTACCCTGTAGAAGAAAGCGATGATGATGCCCTCGTTCCGAGCCAGACCAAATGCAGACCCCTTGCAGCTACGAGTGCATTACTCCAGGCCTGTGGTCACACTCTCTTTCTCTCTCTGTGTCTTGGCTGTCTCTGGCTGCTGTATGTATGTGTGTGTCTATGTGTCATCATGGATGCCTGTTCTGTGTTCATCGCTTTGTTAGCCGCATTTGACCAAGAGGCCCAATGCAGCGATAGCACTAGAAAGAGCATACACTCATTTATGAAAATGCATTAATATGTGGCAAGCATTCAGAAATGCAGTTGAACTTTCTTGAAAGGAAGTCTCATCCGACATGGAAGTGCCTTCGTTATACATGATATTCGATATAAGCATATATTTTCCACATGCAAATATCAGCGAGAAAACATTTTGCGTTAGATCGGTATACCTGATAATTCATTGCATTCATGTTCGTTATACTGAAGCATACTTCTACTTCGCCAGGAAAGTGAGTTATTCACACAAGTGCTGATACACAAAAAGCCCAGAAAATCTGAGGAAACGTTAGAAAAATTAAGTTCCTATAGCACGTGGAGCTCAAAGCATCACTTATGCATACACTCACAATATCGCATTCCTAACGTCATAGTTGTACCATTAGCAAACGAAACTTTCAATCATTTTGCCGCTGCCCCCCCCCCCCCAAATGTTGAGTACGGTTTTCAGAAGCCTTCGAGTGTTGTTGAACGTATGATTAAGAAGACATGCTTTAAGAGGTGTTCTTCAACTTGACTGCGACCCTTGGCAGTAGAACTTATGCCTGGGCACGCTCCATTATTCTGCATTTATTTGCATCTTCTCTTCAGTGTGATGCCCCCTAGTAAGATTTGATTGTTTCAACAAACTTCAAGGGACCTCACAAAACTGTTTATTTAATCCATGACGGTTCATTCAAGTGAAATATTACCACATGCTCTTCACTGGCCTAAACAATTCTTTCAAGTGAGGTTCAATCAATTGGGTATTCACTGTGTTGCAGCTTGCTATGAACGGAACCTAATCTGTTCAGAAGCAAATCTCTGTCAAAGTTGTTAAAATACTTGAGTGGTTTATCAGAGTGTATTCTGAGCTGCCAATATGTTAACAGGAACTACATTCACAATATTAAAAGCAAAAGAAAGCTACAACGTAAATAGCTGTGTTTCATGCACAGGATCACGAACTTCATAATTAAATGATAAATTATTGATTCCGCAACCTACACAACGTGTAGTAGATGCAACCACGAACAATGGGTGACTGTGGCAAGAAGTTTCAAAAGGACAGCCTGTCTTATACTCAAAGAGTATTCGTCTGTTAACAAAAATGTGCAAAAGGTTGCCTGAAGGGATTACCGAATAGTCATCTTTCAAGCTTCAGGTTGCAGGGTTTTCACATGCTAGAGCAATGCACGGAAGTATAAGATGGTGTGATATTAGAGAGGTTTAGGGTTAGGATACGCAAGCTGCTTGCGTTGCTTAATCTGAAACTCTCTATTCAGATACAAATGCGGCCGCTAAGACCATAATGCCACAATATTTGGCCGCAATAGTAGTTTTGCCACTTCATTTACAACTGCGTGTCAATGCCACTATCCTGGCCTTTAGTGAGATATGGTCTGCACCAGTTACTTCTTGTGCAATTGGAACTGGTGAACCAGGGGGCAAACTAGAAGCTACTTTTTATTCTAAATGGGTGCTTGGTGTACTTTTATGTTAAATATGCTCTGCATTATATAGTAAATCTAAAAACAAGAAAACTGACTAGCTAATAACTGTTGTAAATTATGTTTTGAGTACAGTTGCTTTAAGGCCTACAGTCTGTGCCGATTCCTTATGCATCATTACTGCGGGCATTCATGACATCTCATTAAGTCATCTAAAAGCCGGCACTCTAAATCAATCGATTTTCTGGGCAAACATCTTCTTTAAGTTGAGATTACTTTTCTGGGATTGGAGATATGTAGCCGAATACAGAGCGTTATGTGAAAAACATCACTGGGAGGCTGTAAAAATTTAAGGAAAAGATAAAAACAGTAATTTTCTTCCTGTAGGTTAACGTCAAGTTCACCTGTCCAAGATAATTTGGTTAAATAACGGGATAAATTTGTGGCCTTACCTTTAGTTCAGGCGCTGAAGCGCAGGTTTTAGGTTTCCCTACTGCTATCTGAAGCCTAGCCACGGCCATGTTTTTTTTCACACGGATGAATGTGTGTGTGCTCTATATGTGCTGCCATATGTGTACTTGTATGTGCCTTGGCTTACGCCATCCTGTCTGTTGCCTGTTTGTTGGGCTGCTTTCCTTGGCAACGTGCTAGCTTGCCTGCAAGCCACCCGCTGCTTTGGAGACGTGTCTGCCTGTTTGCTGTCGTCTGCCTCATGACCTTGCTGCCGGCTTGGCCTTGGCTTTGTCTGCAACACCCTTTTGTCATTTCAGTTGGCACTTCTTTTAATTTCTTTGGCGCTACTTCTTTCTCTTCCTTTGCTTCTCTTTTCTCATCTTTATGATTGGTGGAAATTATTGGCATTACTCGCTTTTGCGTTGTCATTTTCTTTATTGCGTTCAAATCTGAAGCCAGCAGCTTCTTGTTGTGAAAGGTGCAAATATTGGTCTATTGACGTGATGTATTGTGCTACAAAAAAATAAGAAGCCAGCAGTATTTCTTCATCAACTCTACCACTGAGTAAATAGTAACAGACTCGAAACGGTTTCTTGTCAATTGAAATACGGAAGGATACGGAAAAGCTTAGCATCATTAAAATTTGTACGTTTCAGTATCTTAAGAACCCGAGACTTGGAAACACTCACAGCTTAGTGTTACGTTAGTCAGTAATGTGCTGAGGGTTTACCTAGAAAAGTAACATGCAAGAGCAAACACAATAACCTTGTATGAATCTCGCCTTCAGGGAGAAGTCAACACCTGTGATTCATCTTAAACATTAAAGCAATCTTGGTAAGGTGGGTGACAAGGTATTGTTTGCATCTCATAAAAGAAGTTCAGGCGGATGAGGTCGAAGTTAGAGAAGTATTTTTCCTGTATAAGTTTCCAAACACAACCTCGATCTGTCACGTTATAGTGCTGACAGGCGTAAAAACAGTTAATTTCGCCTTAGAAATGCATACTCGCGCAAACTACTACACTGATTCCATAAGTAATTCCAGTGGCGTGATACCACCTTAGATAACGTAGTCACCGACAGCCTAGGCTGTTTATTTCTGACGCAACGCATTTTTAAGTAAGAGCCTACATTCTAGAGAGTGTTCTTTTCTATCACTAAAGTAGAGTTGATGGAGAATGCGTGCACGTTGCAGCACTGGTCAGTCACTTTTCTGTTCTTCTACGCCTTGTCAAGGAAGGCAGAGGCATCGTTTCGTGGTCCGTGTCTGTGGTGGGTTTCGTGACGTGTGTCCGCTTGTGGTCTCTTGTGGAGGCGCCAGCCAGGACTTTTCTTTTCACTCTCTCTCTCTCTCTTTCTCTGTGTTTCGTGTGCAACCAATGACTTTTTTGTCTTCTGTGAGTGGCTTACAATGGCTTGTCATGGCTTTCTACTCGTGCTGATTCCATGTCATTAAACGAATCGCTGATGGACCCAATTCATCAAACGATAAAATAAAACAACAAAGGACTCGCTTGTCGAGGTTTCGCGCACAACGAGGCAAATTGTCATTTCTACTCATGATAACGTTTATTTTTGCAGCGCAACAAAAGTGAATCTTAAAGCTATTCAAATTTCGCTAAGCCATAACCTAAGACCATATTTAGCATACAACCAAGTTGAAAGCCATGACAGCTCTTGCAGGGCAGAAAGCACGTTTGCATAAAACACAGATCATTCACAGCACACAAGGTTCGAAGGATCACTGAGTTCGTGACAGAGCACTTTGTTGAGTGCGATCTCCGAGTCAGCCATTAGAGTTTATGACCCTAATAAGAGCTCCAGCAAAACATCAACAACTGCAAAGTGTCAAATAGCCAACAGGGGAAGCAAATGTTGGGCAGCTCTCGGTAAGGTCATGTTCTCTTTTTTTTTATTTTACACGCACACAGGCACTGATTGGTCCCTAGGTGGGGACGCTCTCTGTAGCTTAGCTTGTTGGATTTTCAATAGCTGCTTTAGAAAGGCAGGCGTAGCCTATATGCCACATATGCGAGTGTCTAAGTGAGTAGACTCACGCATACAGCGGCTTTGGCAAGGAAGGAACTCTGCTGCTCTTTGGCAGTAGTTCCCAGGGGAGGTCTGAGCGCCCCATGTGTACACGCAGCTGCTTGGGGATGCATTTGTTCGGCGGTAAGTTTTGCGTGCGGATGGACGAGGCGACGCTTTGCACGTGCTCCGACCTGTACAACCCAGCCGTCAAGTGCTTCTGCGACCGGAAGCATTTCAACACTTTCCTCTGGGCCACGGTCACCGTGTTCCAGGTGAGGCCCGCATTTGGGGGGCAAGATCCGTGAGTGGAGAACGCAACGCAGAGACTAGAGAGACCAGCTATAAGTGGAAGCATGATATCGCAGGCGCTAACTAACACCAGGTGGCTGGTCACGGGCCATGCTATTGCCCCCCTCTGTCTAGTTTCATATTCACATTGGTTCCCGCGTACAATGACGATCACCGAGATAGCGTTACCGAAACCGGTTTGCATGCAAGACATCAATTTTCTTTCCTAGACATTGTCGTGCAGGTCAAGAAAGGAGTAGCTTTAATCGGTTACCATAAGGCCTATGCATGCATTGTTTCGGTAGCATGGTGTTGCCCGACGTTGCAGCATCCGTTTCACACCGCAGCGGTGGCCATGCTGTAAGGCCACACAAAAAGATTTTAATGTGTTAATTAACTGAAACAGAACTTTGTAGTACACAATTTGGCCTTGATTAAACCATGGTTATCACGTGGTGTTCAGTGGACACGCCGACGACGAGCGACATCATGCCGAAAAAAAAAAGCACTGAAACGTTCACCGCAAGTTCAGTAGGATCAGCCTTTATATTCATGACTATCCTCGTACAAAAGCTTCCCTATATGTAGAAGCCTTCTAGTGATGTTATTGAAAAAACTACTTTCGAATCATATTAAGTAGCATTCATTTAAATGTCTCCACTTTTGTGTTCTTGAAGCTACTATAAGATATTTCATGCTAAGTAATGTCCAAATTATAATACTTAATATTAGTGCTTTGACTAGAAAGATTAATTGTGAACACCAGATGTGGTCACTTCTCATCATAACCTGGGAGATCACTACGTGAACAAACCTGTATGGCTCCAAGCATTCATTACATCCTTGTGCTATGGTAAAGAACATCTTGCACGTGTGTTTAGCTTTGGTTGCTAACAAATGTATGAATGAGGCGAAAAATACTTAACAAATTTCTTTAGTTTAACATTTACTTGTACAGTATGATGCACTCTTAAAGGTAACACAATACCATTACTCTGCGTTGATTTAGGGTGATAATATGACATGAAGGCCTGCAGTTTATCAGACCCTTTATTTTTCCAATAAAGTTTAAAGAACTGCTGCTGTTATGACTCCCTTATAATGATATACGCATTCCCTTTAAGAGTGTACCATGCTGTACGCATTTAGGTATTCTGTGTTCGTATTCCCTCCATCGTAACCAAACAGCGCACAGATTCACAAGTGTTGTAGTTCACCTGGTCAGATGCAGCGACATAACTTCAGAAGTACAAAGCACCTCCCTGTTTGTAGTGCAAGCTTTTCTCAGGTTGGGTTCTCTACGCAAGTTTTTCGGTCGCTGCCGATTCCTGAAAAATTCATAACCACACGTCTCAGATTGATTTGTGTAACCAAATTGATGTAATCAGATCTAGTAAGCACTGATTTGTCTCCTCTTGTGTAGCTGATGTTAGAGTCAATAAGTGGGGAATATGTGATAATTATGTATTTAGCTAGTTATGTAGTTGTTACTGTGCAACACATAAGTGAGACAGTCATCTTGCAAATGTTTTACATTCCCACAACTTAAAAACTTTGAATCGCATTCCATTAAAAGACTATTATTTGCTGTAGCCTATGAGAGAACCTTGGTTTTATAGTTTAGTCTGCATTCCTCGTGCTCATGTTGGGACAGATTTTTTTATGCTTTCGACTACTTGGTGTTTATTATCTGCACTTGATGCAGCTTTAAAATAAACATCATAATAACATGATAAATTCTACTTGTGCTAACATCTCACATGCAGCTACCTAGACCTCAGATTTGAATGTCCAAAAACATTACTAATGAATCTTAAAAGTCTTGCCCGTAATTAATTAGTGTATTCCGCAGATATACTGCTCAGCAAAACTCTATTTGGAAAGATTGGATGCGCTTTGTAGACGATCACAAGGAAGAAGACAGGACAGGCTTCCTTGTGATCGTCTACAAAGCGCATCCAATCTTTCCAAATACAATGAACCAACTTGCCCAACAACGCATTCTGCTAAGCAAAGCTCTAATAACATATTTTTGACGGGTCCACAGAAACAGAACGTAATAGCCGGGAAACTAGTTTGCAAAGTCAAGACAAACATATTGTTACATCATATTGGGCTCATTCTTGTCAACCTTATAATTACGAAAATGCAAGGCAAACCTCTATATTATGAAGACTGATAAAACGAATTATTTGATACAACAGAGCAAATATAAAACGTTTTTACAATATAGGCACGTAATGAATATGTGCTTATAACAAATATTGGATATAACAATGCTATCTTCCTGTCGGGCGTGACTTCTTCATAGTCAGGTTCAACAGTTATAGGAATGTATTAGGACGGTTTTATTATTTTTTTATTTCAAATCGGTGAGATGCCAGATATATTAAACCACTTAGCAGCTCTTCATTGACTTTCTCTCAGAAAAATCTTGGTCACGACCAAATAACGCTAACCACACAAATTCGAACGAAGGTTTTCTCTAGATAAAACGCTAGTTCTCATAACTGCTTTTATTGTGTGAAAGAGCACTGTTTTACTACCGTAGCTGCATCAAGCTGCGCACAAGTGATAGTGCACGTGGAATGCCGTGTCACGTGGCCGGCGTTGCGAAAGGCCTGAATGTGGCACAGCTAGTGAGCAGTTTGTGTTGCCGATAATCGCGTGAGCATTTTGTAAAAGCCTTTCTTTTGCTTCTGGCCAGATCCTGACTCAGGAGGACTGGAACGTTGTGCTGTTCAACGGCATGGAGAAGACCTCTCCATGGGCGGCCCTGTACTTTGTGGCGCTCATGACGTTCGGGAACTATGTCCTGTTCAATCTTCTCGTTGCTATCCTCGTCGAAGGATTCTCAGCCGAGGTGCACATCCATCCCGAGATGCTTGTCTTACCCTAATCAAAGCAAACTTGAAGCGAAGCATCCAATCAGCACAGAGAGAAATTAATGGAAAACCCAAGCTTTGACTTGTGGCCCGTGCTAGCACCTTTGTTCATAGCCTCGGTTATTGCAATGGTGGAATGTTAGGCGTAAACACGTCAGGCATATTGCAGGATGGTCACTTTGAGCTGGTAAGGCGCCATACCGCAAAAAGTGTAAATCAGACTGGATGGAGTGAAGATGATGTACGGTCATTTATTTCTTACCATCTCTATAGCAAGCGCATTCTTTTCACTGAGGTGTATTTCCTAGCGTCTTCGTTATTGACTGTAGTGCGAACTATACATGAAAGGACACTAGCAATACATGCTTTGGTAGGCTTTTTTTTTTGCCAGCGAATGCCAATACCGAGTCAAGGTTTACATGATGAGCGGTTTTCGTTTTTCATAGCACTCCGACAAAGCATTTGAAAGATTAATAGTGTCCTTTCACAGCATAATTTGGCACTGTTACGATCCCTTTTCATCAAGACTGTGAACAAGGGATTTGTATGGACCCTTGAGTTCTGGACTAAGCGGCCAAGCTACGTAAATGTTCCAAGTTTTTCGTAACTCCGGTGCCTTGTAAATTTTATCACTAGGTGTAAATCGACAGAATTTCTCCTGAGTCAATGCATTTGTGTTAAGGTATGCACTAAGCGTGGTACCACCACAGAAGGCAATTTTTATTGGCTCAGCTGTGCTCAGGTTCAACACAAACCTGGTACTTGGTGGTTGGGTTTGTTCAATTACCAAAATTGATAACATCCTAGCTTGCTGGTCTCATATATATATATATATATATATATATATATATATATATATATATATATTATATGCCCCAACCCACATCCTTAGCTCACAAATACACTAGTCGGGCAGCAGAATTAATTTTTTTCAGAGGCGAGACCATAAACACCATGTGGGCCTTTTTCTACAAGGCTCGTAAATGTTATCATTAAACGAAACCTGCCACAAAGTTCTACCTCTGTTGAAATTTGGGTGCTAGGTAATGCTGCTGTCGCCTGTGGCACAAAGCGTAAGCGCACAAAAGAAACATGAACAGGACCGCCTCTCGTCCTGCCCGACATTTCTGTGCGTGTTCGATTTGATGCAAAGGCTACAGTATTCAAGAAATGAACCGACTAGCTTACCATAATTGTTCGTGAGCGAGCAGTGCAACACTGACATATAGTACTGCATGTTGTGTACACATCATATGGTATGGCACTGAAAGCTTTCTTAAGTGCACTCTATCCTAGATAAGTAGAACACATTCATCACAGGACTAAGCATATATGCGCTCCTATATCGTGATCTTCAGAATTAGAAAGAGCTCAGTCACAGTTTGCAATACCCGTTGGCATTGGTATTGTAATGGTATTAGTACAGGTATTGAACCCAGAACCTGGTTACAATACTTGTGGCGAGTTGGAATTAAGAGAAGGTACTTTTCTGGCGTGCATTAAAGGGGCATCAAAGCGCCTTTACGTGAAAGCTGAGCAGCATGCTGAAACGGCGCGATGGCTCTGTAAAAATTTATTGCAGAACAAGTTTTTGGAATCAAACTTAAGTATAAAGAGTAACATAAAGAGCACGTAGTTTTTAATTATCCCACCCTCAACTAATCGGGTTCTCTCAGCTGTGGTGGCGCTGATGGCGATACACCCCCCCCCCCCCCCCTCCTCTGCATATCGCTCCTTTCTTCTTTCTGCGGTGCACTCATGGCAGCTATTTGAGGCTCCCGTTTGACAAAGATAACCAACAAGGGAGGATTGACGGGAATAGCGGGATGCATTAACATACGGTTGCTTCCCTGTTTTCTAGCAAATGCAGAAGGGCGTGCATGCGTGCACAAGCTTGATCTCGCGAGTAATTTGTGGTCACGATTGCTCAACGGCTGGTGTCCTTGCGTCACCGCACCCGCTGTGATGTCATTGTGAACATTGGAGAGAGAAGAGAAAAAGCAGGCGCTTCAAAAGTCGCAGGAAAGAACACACTGTAAAGAAAACTTAGCCCCCTTAGGGGCTCGTCTTGTCCCCAAACAATAGTCGTCTGTTTGCGTGCCTTTGCCTTCTTTGACACTGAGCTTCCGGTACACTGTAATATAATTTGCACCCTTGAAAGTGAATAAGGATATAAATCGGTGTATAGCTCACACACTTACACAAAAGGTATGTAAGGCTGCGAGTTATAGCCCGATTTACACCCTTATTTACATTTAAGGGTGGAAGGTTTTATACAGTGTACTTCCAGGTCGCAAGCGGCATACACGCCATCAGCGTGACATGGCAATCTTGACAGGAAAGTAACGAGCGCACAGATTTTGAGAAAGGAAACGCAGGCAAGACAGATGACGATTATTGTCTGGGAACGAGGCAAGCCTCAAGGGATGCAAACTTTGTTTAGAGAAAGTTGTCGGTTGTACAAGACTGTAGGTCTCCTGCTACGTGCAGTGGAATGCCTGCATATTCGTGGAAGCATTATCTCCAGATTGGGAACACTTTCTTGCCTTGGTCCAAGAAGTCTTCAGTGCCCTTTGATATTTGTTAGGTCACTTGGAGTGCAAACTTGTCGGGCGCATATCGTACCGGTGGCGCCGCCTACGTTGTACACCACAACTTCTGGGTATGATGGGCCGCAGGGTGACCGCAAGAAGAGCACGGAGGCTTTAAAGGACACTGCTGACACAGAGGCAGACGGCGATAAAAAGTGCGCCTCACAGGACGCTGAAGATGACCCAAAGGACAACATCATGAAAGGTACTGCATTAATCCTTTCCATATTTTTTTAAGTGAATGGCTTCCTTTAGCTCGTTTTCTGCAGTCGGTCGTTGGTAGCCGGTGGTTAGAATTCACCGCCGATCCAGAGGCATCGGCACAAAGAGCGCGTACGTGCTCGCATGCAACGGAGTTGCAGGGCGCATTCACCGCTGAACGCCAATCATTATAGTTTTTTTTTTAAATGCCCGTGCTGCTGTGCAAAATCTTTGGGGAATCTGGAGGTTTAGAGATGGCACCACGACACACATGTGATATGAATCGGCTGATACGTATAGCCACCTAATACGATCGCTACGCATGTGCTGTTTTACGGCTCTGTTCTCTACAGAATTACGCGATGAAACGGCAAGCACTAGCTACATATATTCGCTGCAACAAATATGGGCCTTCAAGCGCATCATTCCTTTAATAAAGCAAATTGATTTCTAGAAGCTTTTGGCAAATCACTTACATTGACAATCAGCTTCGATGGTTTTCGCACAATTTTTTTTAGATTTTCAGACGAAAATAGGTGTCTTTAATTTTTGGATTTTGGTTCACGAGAGTGTTAAAAATACTATCAAGCAGCTGCAATGCAATTTTCAGAAGAAGTGTTAAAACCACAAGATCATGCATGCATGTAGGTATATCTATAATGGTATGCTTTTTCGACAGGTAGTGTTTTCGCCATATCACATATGCTACAGTATTGTAGTTTTCACTCAAAGACAAACCTACACTTCATTACTGTGCCAAAACTGCAATAGCACGTAGCCACAGCTTCCTTTTAACTACTATAGCAATTATATAGCCCCTCCAGGCGAATTTTTGCCGTCGCCGTTCCTGTGATGTCCCGTATAACGTCTAATAAGAGCGTTAATCGCGCCCGCGCTCGGTATTGGATGCGAGGGAACGTACGCGACCGTGAGCCGAGAAGGATGGTGGATTGATGCACTCAGTCTTTTCGCATGCCCTAGTGTTGAAGGTCACGTGACCAAGCATGCTCTAGTGGAGGAGAGCGCGCGTGCCCTTCTACAGCCCGATCGTGGCTGTGCATCGCTGTCCGCGCGGCTGAGCACATACGCGTCCTACACGTTGAACCTTGGCGGTAAACTGCGGCGGACGCAAAGGTCAAGGGCGAGCCGAGAGGGTCAGTGGCATCATGCGCACTGTGTTCCCGCGCGCCTAGTGTGGAGGTCCCATTATTATTTCAAGTTTCCAAGACAGGTTGAGGCAAGTGGCAGCAGGAAGCACGGGCGCTCTTCGTCATGCCAGCGTTGTGACAGCAAGTGTTCGCGGTCATTGAGCGATATTTGTCCATGGGTGCCTGTGCGTGCGTCACACCGTGCTTTTAATTTAATTAGCAAGCGAATGTTTGCTGCACGTAACAATGCCGATAGAACTACAAACCTTTCTTCGTGTAGTTGCCTAGTGCTTTGCTATCGCTATCTATGTGTCCCCTTTTGGGCGAAACTGCAAATTTCTTTCTCTGCATATTCAGTTAGCACGCTGCGCCCACTTGCAACACCATGTTAGTGTGCCAGCACAGAGTGTAAGTTAACTCGTCCCACTAAAGCACACTACCGAATTGTTCAACCAACACTTTAGTGTTGCCACCTATGATCAATGTGTCCAACCAGCACTGCAAGTCTTGCCTACGTGAAAAGCTAAAAAGCTGGCCTAATCTTGAACGAGAAGCTGCATTTGTCCAAAATAGTTATCGCACTAGCACGAGTTGAGCTCAACAAGAAAATAGAATGGGTCAAAGGTTTCCAAGGTAACGGGTCACATGAGCTGTGTCCATGGTGACCACATTAGAAGAAAGGCTCTCATCAGTGTGGGTTACTTGACACAGAAAACATGAAATCTAATATGGAGCACTTCTTGGTGCTCGTTAAAAGATAAGAACAGTATCATGTCGATTCACATCAGCAAGAAGCAACAGTCTGGGAAGAGACAACAATGCCTAGATAATTGATGCGGACCATTTTCATCTGCAAGCAATGCTGAATTTCTATATTCCCTGGTTATATTTATGTTACACATCGCGTCATGTGTTCTGTGCTCTTGATGCAGTTATATTTATGAACATATTTTACACGCTATTCCTAATTGGTTGTAAAATGCCAAGCGCCAGTTGATTGATGTAGACATGTCACAAACTGGTCTTGTTAGTAAGCATCTGCTATAAGACTACTTGGGAACTATGCGAAAATACGAAACAAGATTATACGACACGAGCGCATCGGGATTGACGTGTGGCTGGGTTCCACTGCATGTTGTGTCACAATGTGATTTTTAATAGTAATGATAATTGAAAGTACGTACAGTTCGAGCAGATGGAGGCAGAGCAAGGCACAAAACAGGACGGTGTGCTAAAAACTGGTAATTTATTTCGACGCATTCTAGTCTAACTACAGAAAGCACAATGAACAAGTCATCGGAAACCGACCCTTGAAATGAACGAATTATGAAGTACTTGTGCCTGGTTTTGGCCCAAAATTTAGTCTGATTCTTTTTGCTTATTTGCCGCAAGGTACACAATAGCATAATCGAAGAAATAAATCACATCGATATTTCCTTATGCTAATCGTTTAGGTTAATGCTAGTTTTGAATGTACTTTTTCGTGTTTAATGCGATTAGCATTATTGGGAAACTTCAACCAGTTTGCGATGTGTATGTTTGTCTATCCGTATCTAACCTTTTTCACATGCCCACTGACCCAAGCTGTCTACTAGCTTGGGCCATTAACTATACGCTAGCTGCTGCCTTGCCGAGCAGAAAACGTGGCCCCCTGCCCGGCCTAGTAGAAAACTTGGGTCACTAGGTGTGGTGTAGGGTTGGCAATGTCGATGAACGATCAATCGATTAAAAGTATCCCACAAAACGATTAATGATCGTCGATGTCCACCTTCCATTTAATCGACTTAATCGATTAGACGTGTTCGACTAATCGTATGCTAGAGTTTAAAAGGAATGGCGTGAAAATTTTTAAATCGCACTAGAATGGGGAAGCACGAGCAGTGACTGTGCGGCGGTGGTAGAGCGATTGTCGACTGTTTTTTGCGAGTCCCGGGTGATGTCCAGCCGAGCGCTTCCCCTGGAGGCTTGAAATGTCCTCGCAGTTCATGGCACACTATAGAAACCCAGTCGTTGATCGTCGTGCCACTCCCAGCCCAATAAAGACGTGACACGGCATTCGCACCAGTTTGGAGAATTTATTTGGCACAGTGATTAAATTCATGTCAATTCCAGCAAATCTGTAGCTGCCGAGCTTCTATTCTCGCATGCTGCTTGTGTGGACAGCCAATTGTGTCGGTTTCCCCAAACATCTCAGCCAATTGACATTCTTTCGCTCTGTGGAAAAGAGCATGTGACTTAAAATCCTAAACCAGTAATTTTCTTTTAGCCTGTGCATATTGCAATTTCTTACATACTTTAGCTGTACTTGACCTTTCGCCTTTGCCATTTATGTTATTTCTTGTTTAACTACAACAGTACAGGGATTCACAAGTGAAATGTATCTTGTTCAATTCTGCTCTAATTGCAATTTTATAACATTTATTGTTTATCTTTTCAAAGGCCACTAGTGCCAACTCTGTTTGGTCTTCAACAAATCAAAGATAATTGTTTATCAAACTATATACACTTGTATTCCCAACTTGGTTCCACCTCTCAAACATTAAAATAGGTTCCCACCCCAGAGGTAGATAACTGTGTTTCAACCTTTTTAAGGTGTCCGGCAAAAACTTCGATTAAGCACTTAATCGATGCAAAACCCTGCATCGAATGCGATTAACCGATTAAAGGCTAAAATGATGAATGATTAATCGTTAATCAAATAAAAACAATCGATCGACCATCCATAGTGTGGTGCTCGAACGGACAGCTTCGGCACTGCACGTATGCCAAATCTTGGTCGATCTCTCAGAATAGACGTGCCAAGGTGACACACGAGGTTTAGCCATGAATGTATCAAAGCAATAGCGCGCCATCCGCGTCGAGCGTGGTTACATAGATGGCGCAGCGTGTTCAGAGCGAACCACTATAGAGAGGAACCCGGCTGCAGCACATGCCTATTAAGTGACGCCATTCCACGCGACTCGTTCAGTGAGCCCTCTTACCGCCGCCACTGCTCGAACAAGGAAGCTGGTTGCGGTTCAGGAGCCTGAAGAATGATTGTGCCGTCGCGTGGAAGCCTCTCTACGCCACTATGCGACTGAGGTCCTCGTCGCTCGCTTAGAGATAAATGCGGGCGACCAACCGCCAACGCCGCACCGCCAAAATGGGCGAAAATCATAATAGTCGTCATGAATATAAAACATATCATCATGAATCATGCACCCATCATCTCCAAAGGTTTGGTGCGCCGCAATTTGTTTTCTTTCTTAAGATGTGTAATATTGAGCCAAAAGCAACACGACATACGAGAAAAGAAACGGGCAACAAGCGGCTCGCTTTTTTGTGTGTGTACTTCGTTTCCTATTTCGTTGATTGTTTCCCTCTGGTTATATCATTTCGCTTTCAATATTTCGCCAGGAACGCATCCAAATAAATAATTAGCTGTTAGTCAACGCACCGTCATGTCTCGTTCCTTGCTTTGTCTCCGTCTGCTCGCACATTTACGCACTTGCAATGTCGCACCGACCAGCCCCAAGAAACGTGAAGGAAAGTTGAGTCGCAGTATTATTTTGAAAGCATCAATAGCGAGATGGACAGATTGGCCAAGCTGTTGATGCACAGAAAGAAACAATATGTCCGTTTCAGCAGGATAACAGTCTTCAGTTTGGCACGGACACGGCTTCGAACTGACTGGTTCTGTGCATTTCAGAGACGCGAATGTTGTCCCAGCCTGCAGCGTGCGGTTGTAAGACAGATGGAAATGACGAGCCGGGACCCTTGCCATACGTGCCACCCATCATCACAAGAACGGCAGCCACTCCCCAGGTACGAAAAGCATTCAAAGGAACATTACGTTTCTATCTATGAGTAAATATTCGACAGCACTTATTTACAAACTTCAGCGTGTCTCAACTTATTTATGAGCTCAAGAGAACTTCACCTAGAACCTTTCAGCTTGCCCGTGAGACGGGATCGAACTGTCAGTGCCTGTCTTCAAGCAAACGCGAAACCATTTTGGTCATGAACTGCTTGGTGAATAGAGCATCAGACAATCTACTGATGCACTTGAACTGCAGTAGAACGTAAAGTTGGGCCAGTTGATACAGACTCATTTCCTTGCAGAATTCCACACGCACAAGTGACGGGCGCTGAATTTTACAAGAAAATGAATGCACTTTAACATCTAGCCATTAGCAGTAACTTGGCAGAAAGTACACAGCACAAATAAAGTGCTCTAATGTGTGTACAATGTCTGATGACTACAAAAGCTTATACCAGTTCAGGAGTCATTATGAAATGCATGTCTTGAAGCCAGTCATGTGCTCTGTGGCATGACGTGGATATTCTAGGAGCATGCGCATTCGTCCAGCTTCAAGATCGTATATAATTACTCACTGGAGGAACTGTTTCCAGAAAACTGGGTTTTCCGTGTATCTGTCAAGTAGGAGGCCGGTTTACTCTTCAATGGCCTAGTGGAGCATAACTGAAAGCATCATTTAGTGTATCGACAATCAAAGTCAAACTATTGATAGGTACAGTGCTATCCAAATAAGTAATTCTTTGGCAGTGGTCAAATAGGCCTTGTTCTTTATTTCTTGCTTTTTATGCACTAATTTCTATATTGTAATGAGACGTTGTCTGGGCCATTGCAGCTACATGGAACTAGAATGACAAAACGTTACTAAAAAGGCTACTCTTTTTTTTTGCACATATTTAGTATGTTAAAGGAAACGTTTTCGACATATGTGTTCTCTCCACTCATCGCATCAACCAGGGATCCCCATGTGCAACTCTGGAGATGCCTTTGCGGGAGTTTGGCAACAGACTGTCGCCACTTACAGCGTTGCATGTGCTGCCTTCATCGTCATCTCACTCATCTGAAGCATCTGGACGAATCACGGTACAAATTTTCATCTTTTGTGGTGGACATATAAGGATTCTAAAAGTAAACGCACAACCGGATGCTTTTCTATCATGGTTACAGCAGCAGAATCCTAGTGCACAGAAGTTAGCACATTTATGATTGATGTTCTGCCAAAGTGCTTGAGCTTGCACTGCCTTTCTCAAAGTCACTTTGATGCCATTTCAAGTATCTGTGGCAGCTCTCTCGCGAATGTAGGAAAAGCACACCAGTAACCTCTCACCGTATATTTATTTGCTTATAAATTAATATCTCGAAAGAATTATATAGGGTATTTCACGCCATCAAGCTCTTACCCCACTTTCTTCTCATAAGCGCTGCTGTTAACGCATAAATACAGGCACGTCAGTCATTCAAACTTTGATGCACTCTGGCATCGCGAAAAACGCACTACACAAAGGACACGTCCGTTGTGTGTGTGTGTGTCCCTCGTCTAGTATTTTTGTCTTTCAAGCTGCAGCTAGAGGCTGCAACGAGGAGCTGTGACCAAGATACATAACTCAAGGCCGTCCAGCAGGTCTCGGCAGCTCTCGAGAGGCAGCGACCTCGCGAAACCGAGGAGAAGGGGGGCAGCACCCCGAAGAAGGGGGCGGCGGCCCTCTCGGATCCGCGGAAGTAGCGAGGAACCAAGACCTCGAGGAGCACAATGCACGAGACTGACGTAGTGGCCGCGTCGCGGTAAAAGCTTGTCCTCCCTGCGTGGAGGGAGCCTAACCGACTCTGCAGGCATTTTCACTAAAGTTGTCCTATCTATCTATCTATCAAGCTGCAAGAATGCATTAAAAAAGCACCGCATTGTAGACACAGTATACAGGATAGTCCACCGCTAAAGGGACTGATTTAGGGACTGATTAGAGCTCAGTTCATACAAAAAAGTTTCAACAACATTTTTTTTACTATTATAGCTAGAGGTGTACCTTACACATAACATCAAGCATGTGTTACCAGTTAGAAGACATACACTTATTAGTAAATGCCTAGCTGAGAATGTTGGCCACTTACATCATGATACTTGATGGTGGCGAATTAAGCGCCACCAGTGGCACTCGTGGCACAGGTTGACATCCCTTGGTTAAGGGGCACAGTGCAAAATCTGCAGAAACAGTGTTTGTGATGCGGTTCCATTAAAGTTATGCTGGTTTGAATGTTACTTTCGTGTTCCCCTTAACAGTGTAATGTGCTGTATGTGTTCCTCTGTTTGCAGCCCTCTCCGATTCCAACACCGAGGCTTTCCCGCTCCCCGAGCAACCGCAGCTCATCCAGTGGGACGGCCGCCACAGGGGCCGGGGCAGCTCTGTTGCCCGTGCCACGACCAGCCAGCGGCTTCATCCGCAACGACGTACCCAGCCCGAGCAATGGGCGTCGTCGGAGGCGCAGCTGCGTTAGTCCAGCCCCACCCTTGGCACGCAGGGTAAGCCACGAACGGGCTTGAGAACAAACTGTTGGCAAAGACTGTGTTCTTTATTTTTTATTTTTTTTTTTTTTTTTTTGCTGTGGGCGCTGTACTCCCAAGTAGTTCTGCTTGAGACAGTTGAAGCTGAAGTTGCGAGCTTCTACACCTGTACGGTCATAAATTCTCAGTGCAATGTTTTTTATGGTTATTTGGTTCGCTTTTCCATGTTGCACCTAAGCCCTCCAATTGGCAACACTGGTCACTGGCAACAGAACCGCATAAAGTGCCTTCGAAATAGTCTAGCCTAACGGATGTAGTGGACCGGAGTGGTTTTATAGTCCGCATTACAGACAGAGCACAAGGCACCACCATAGGTAGCAGCACTATCGCTGCCATCTGTTTCTAGTAGCACAGAGCAGTGTCTCTGGCTCGACGCTCAATGCAGTCGAACACAACCGAAAACACAGTGCCTCTGATCTAGTCTTCAGTAAATGCTTTACAGCATTCAGTTATAATTACCACCTAAAATAGCTAAAACTGCGTGATGCGATGTGACATTCCGACACTGCTGCCTTGCAGTGCTTAAAAACAAGGGCATCACTTGCACTTCAATATAGGATGGCTGTTATGCTCTTTTACAGTGTGGTGTCATCAAAGGAAATTCAACAGTGATAATGATAGTGCACAGTTGCATTATGACATTAACTTAGTAAATGTTTTATTTCTAAAGCTATTTATTTCTTCATTTATTTATTTATTTATTTATTTATTTATTTATTTATTTATTTATTTATTTATTTATTTATTTATTTATTCTGGCACACTATAACGCAAACAACTGCTTGCACACTATAATGGTTAGGCCAATATAATGGCTTTCACTAGACCCAACCTAACAGATATCAGTCAGAACGATGTCTTTAGGCAACCTATCACCAGAGAATGTGTCATTAATCCGCACAAAAACACCAAATGCAAACCCTGAAGAAATTATACGTCAACAATCCTTCGACTTTTGTTTGAGATGTCTCAAGGTGATGTTCAATGAAGAGAGATCAATTAATTTGTTGACTGCTCACATAAAAGAAAACAAAAAGGTAAAAACTTTTGTTAAAGCCGTGAACGTTAGTATGTGTAGTGATGGCACCACACAGGGAACTTGTGGAACACACCTGTATTTAGAAACAATTCCATAGCATTCTACATAAGGTACATTCTTCAGCAACTTCCGTAAGTGGAAAACAGTAACGAATGCAGCGTCTTCTTTCACAGCGCATCGCAGTCATGTTACTCTCATTGCAAATTCAGACCATTAAAACTGAAAATACATGTCTTAAGAGAAACAACTTGCAGAACCACAGCTTAACACTTAAAATATTGCACTTTCTGGACAAATATTTTAAATATGTACATTATCGAAATCATTAATAATATGCTGGTTAAATGGTTAAGAAAGCATAGTTAATAACGATCTTGAAGTTCTGTATGTCTCAGCTAGTTACAACTATAGAAGATTGTTAATTTTAAACGCTTTTGCTACCATGTGGAGGTCACTGCACTTTTACACTTGCAGGTTTTGCAACATTGGAGAGTTGGTTAGATTCTGGTTAAGTTTATGCATTCGTTGAAGTCTTAAATGTAGGCTATTAAAACAATTCTGCTGTGCAGTAAGCGAGCTCTGTAGGGACAAATGCAATAATGAAACCTTCTAAAACGTAGTAGGTATAACTCAGGTGGTTAGCATTACTGCACCAATGTGAGTACAGTCTCTTTCCATTTGAATCTGCATTGCCTATTCGCAAAGGCATTCGGTTCTTCTTGGCTGTGTGCCTTTGGTTTTCTTTGTGTCTATTTTCTGCTGCTGCATGATTTTGAGTGGCTGTATGAAATGTAAGTGTTCTCTTATTTTGCTGATTTCTTTCTGCAGTGGTGACAGTTAACTTTGAATTGAAACCCCCTGGTGTCAAACTGTGCAGATGCTTGCATGGGCGCGCGTGGCTACACCATGCCTGCACAGTTCTTTTGACACCAAGTGCAGCTGCACTGTTGTGGCCAAATGAAAGTGACATGCTGGTTGGAAAGCGTTCTCTTGGGGCAGAAAGCTGTTATCATTGGCCTAAAGTGGAGATGTATTATCTTGCAATGTTTCTTCTCTTATGTAAAGCAAAAAAGGTTCTACTTGGGAAGTATAACGTATAATTTCAGGACCTGCAGCATAGTTCTGAACAGGTGTTTCCTGCAGCGACATCTATTACAGCTATCACTGTTACCACAGTTACAGTAACAGTAGCAACTGAAATCAGCACCTCACATTGTTATGCCCAGGTGCAGGGTTTTTTATAGATATCACTGTTACAGGAGTTACAGTGATAGTAGTCACATAAGTCATCAACAGGTTGCTATGAACAAGTGCAAGATTTTCTACAGCGACTGTTGCTACAGCTAATACTAAATCTGCAGCCCAGGTTCTTATGAGCAGGTGCAGGGTTTACGACAGTGACAGCTGGTACAACTATCATTGTTACAAGAGTTACAGCGATAGCAGTAATATAAATCAGCAACTCAGGTTGTTATACACATGTGCACTTCAGGTGCAATAGCTGCTAGAGCTATTACTGCTACAGCAGTTACAATGATAACAGTAAATAGAATCATAAACTCCCATTACAGGATCAGTGTTTTCCACAGTGACAGCTGCTACAGATATCACCGTTGAAGCAGTTACAGTGATAGCTGTAACTGAAATGAGCAACCCAGGTTTCTTAATAGATGCATTGGTGTCACAAGATGCGAATTCATCACTTTCATGACAGGCTTACAAGAAAATACATAAATGAACATAAGGGCCTGATGAGGTGCCTCACCTAGCTCTGCGACTGCACGGTCAATCAAAGGCTCTGAAAGTTAGGCAGTAAAGTTGACACTGCAGTATACTGAACAGTATAAGCACAAAGGTGGCAACAATTTTGGTGCAATGTATTTAAGCACTCACTAAGGAATCAATAAATAGTGAAAATAATTTTGGAGCCCCCCCCCCCCTCCAAGAGCCTTGCTCATAGCCCAACCTTTGTTTGGAGCACTAAACTTCCTCAGTCAATCAGTTAAATGCAATGTTAGGCAATGAACAGCTGCTCAATGCCAGTGGGATGGTCCATCATCCACAAGAGAGGCACACAGCCAGCATGGTTACTACAGCAGTGCCACAGGAGTTTCTGAAATGTCTCGTGATGCAACTCTCAAATTTATATTTGTATGCCTTGCATGTGTGCCTTGTGTGCCCTTTTTTTACCATCGCCTTCTTTCCTTTCGAGCTCTTCATTAGCTATGGACACAAGCACAACGCTAGTGGCGCCACTTTTCCCGCACAGAGATAGTTCATTTACAACTGCCACTTGAAGCACCTACATACTTTTCTTTCCAAAGGAAGCAACCTGAAAGAAATGTGGGGCCAAATCTCTATACCCCACTCCTGAAACTCCTTTTACTTTGCGTTCTTCAGTTAAAGTATACTTGCTCCAGACTTTAGACTGAAAAGCCTTTTAATCTTCCAATTTTACGACATTTAACAAAAATTATTCACCTTATCTAGCACTTCATGAATCATCTCTTATTCTTATCTTTGTTGTTTCATTGCTTCTCTCAAGCACCCTTTTTTGTAACATCACCTTTTCATCCTTGAGTGTAAACAGCTGTGTAGTTTCATAGAGCGCTTTTAGATCGCATGTTTGTGCTCGAAGATTTCTTTAGCTGCTGCATACCTGCCGTTATACTCTAGGCCAAAACTAAAGTGCAGAGTACAGTTCTACTATACTAAGAGTCAGTCACATCGTGCAACAGGTTGACCATCAGCGTCTGCAACTTTCACAACATGTTGCTGGAAGTCTTGTCAAGCTGAAGCAACAGTAGTTGATGAATATGATGCTCTCAATACATATGAAGACATACATTGACACTTTTTGTTGTTTCAGTGCGACAAAACATCCAAAGATGCTGCGTTTGTGGGCGGTGTAAATGTATTCACTGCCGAGCATGACAGTGCTCTAACAGATATAGGAGAGCTTCTTGGCTGCAGAATTCATATCACTCTGTCCATCATCATGAGCCTGCTAACGTATGTGCATAAATTAGTTTGGATTAAGCACTGCAACTGCACACGTTATTGGTCCCAATGCCGCCAGGCTTCTCACGTGCTTTGCACATTCTTCACACACGCTTCACCTGTACTTCGCTCACGAGAACACCTCAGAGCTTACATTGTCCATCAACGTGTTTACATGAATTTTGCATTTGGTCTGCTGCTATCATTTTTTGCTTGTCCTTTTTGCTGTCTGCATTTTCAAATGTCGTGTGTTTTCTCTCTTGTCTCTATCTTCCTTTTTCGATGTTTGCTTGGAGATAAATTCGCACTCCAAGCTCTGTGAAGCTGCGACTGCATCAAGACAGGCAGCTTAAACCTATTGTCATGTGCATGGCATTGTCCATCTCTTCTACGCATTGCCTTTTTTGCTACAGCTTTTCTCTCTTTCCTGCATATTTTTCCTTTTGCTCTTCTTTTTTTTTTTCAAGCTGGGCTGTCAGTTCGAGAGCTGAACTTTTCGGCTTTGGCATTGTCTGTTTGTGGCTTAAGTTGTCTCAGAAGAACCTCTGCACTGTGTTTTTGATGTGGCTTACAAGCATTTTAGTGCCTCTAGGGTGCTGTAATGTATTAGGCACAAGGCTGCAATTGCACTGATGCTCAGACACTACGTGCAGGTAGCGATCAACTGATAAAAATTCAATAAGACGTTTTGTGCAGATGTAAATGGTGCTTGTTATTGTTCATCGGCGTCCGGAGTTGGGCGTGACAGATTCACAGAAACAAAAACTGCTTGTTAATGTTTCAAAATTAGCATAACTAGGCATACAAATACATTTGAGTAAACAAAGACAGCAAGCGATGTACAAATCATTCTGGCTTAAAGGTTAACACAGGGATAATGATGAAGTAACAGTGTTATAATTTCAATATTTAAATAACATACTGCAACATAAATTGTAACTTAGTAGAAAAACCTTCCCAAAGTAGATGTGATGTTTATGGGTTAAGAATAAGACCAGATTTCTGTGACTCAACATGCATTGGCTACCAAGTGACATTTTTTTAGTTGCAGAAGCTGTGACACAAGCACTTCCACTCCGTCCGGCTTTGCTAGTCTTGCGTAATCAGTTTCTTTTGTTCATTTGTTGATTCGTGCAAGTCTTTGTGTATCATGGGACACTGCCCATGAAAGATGTGCTCTTTCACTTCCATTGTAAAAGTACAGTTGATTACTTTCATTGTAAAAATGCTTTCTATAAGCAATCTCTCAGACTAAGTTTTCTGATAAGCTGAACACAGTGTCGACTTCCATTTAGTGTCGCCTAGAATAAGTATACTGTCACCAGGATGAACTTGTGATGAGACGACTTAAGGTCAACCCACGAAAGTGGGATGTCACCATCGCTTAATGTGTTTTTGCATATCTTTTATTTGCTGGGGTAGTTTAGTAGGTGAATATGGAAGTACAGTATGAGTTTGATATTACGTTTTTTACTTTGCTAGAGTATGGTATTTGCCAGGCTCGCTTGCAGTTGATACAACTTGACTGTCATGTTCAATGACAAGGTACCGAAGTCGTAGCCAGAATGAAGTAATATTGTAATCTTTCAAAGCAAAACAGCAATTAAGAGAAAGTTATTATGAATACAGCTTGCATACATGCCACTAGGCAGCAAAGCTGGCTCCAAGAGCTTCAGAATGACATTTAGTTTAGGGGGTGATGTGTGTATAAGAAAACTTAACCCACTAAAAGTGTTAAGTATTAACCTAATCTTACTGCATGCACAAAGTGTCAACACACCTTACTAGCGTTATCCTAAACGTATTCTGCATTTATTGCATATAGCACCAATTATGCAACTGCGGCACGTACAAGTGACATACATAGACAGTGCAACTATTACTCATTCTTATGTAGCTTGGCCGTTTGTTAGACTAGAACCAACACAACAAGAAATGGCACTTGGTAGTCCAGTAGATGCTTGCAAACAATCTATGCCTGAGTCAGTTCGCTTATACCCCTTTAGTGTGTTCAAATAGAGCAATACATGACAGCACTGAAAGCCATATCATCCCTGTTCATCTGTCATCAAGGTTTTCTTGGTACCACGAATATGGTAAACATCAAACATGCAGCATGTCACCACTTTAGCACAAACCAGATGAAGTCAGAAAAATTGCATTCACTGGTAATGTCACCTTTTTTCTGAGTCACTGATCCTTAACCTTGAACAGCTAGGTGCTCTGAACAATGGTGAAGGTGACAACAAAGTCCCAGGATAAGAAGTTGGAAGTTAACAGCAAAATGTTATATAGTGTGAATACCTACGACCCCGAATAAGGAATGTTCATGAAAGAACCATCCCGGCCATTTTGCATCACTCTGTTCTACTGGATAGTCCACGTGCAACCCCATACACAATAGACATACGGCAAAACTATATTCTGAGATGGCTGCCGTTAAAATGTACAGAGCTGAACAAAATGCATCACTCAATTCAGATGTTGCAGTTCAATGAATGAGCGCAACTGCATTCGAACTTGTCAACGAACGTTGACAGTTATGGGAGGGGGGGGCTTAAAGTACGAGTAAGCATTTTGGTCACCGATCCTAAGGCCCGGTGTTCATCTGAGGGCTGCGTCTCTGAGCATCTGGTTTGCGCTACATATGACCGCTTGAAACGTGCGCCTGCTAGCCCAACCACCGGTTCTGCTAAGGTGCGACAGACGAGGCAAGGCCTGCGCAAAAAAAAGAAAGAAAAGCGTCCATGTTGGAAGAAGAGTGCGGACGACTGAGCGGCGCCACTGGCGTTGTGTGCACGCATCCCTCCTGGTCCTCCCCACCCGTAGGGTTCCCCTCCACCGTCGCCTCCCGGCAGCCCCCTAATCAAACTCCACCGCCAGGGAAGCGGGGCAGCGAACGGTGGTCGACGTCGGTCCTCGGCCGACTCTGACACGGACTCCCTGCTGGACGCTGAACTGCCCAGTTTGCAGGACTCATCCTGTCTGCTGGTGGTCCCACCACCGCTCAACAATGTGATCGTCAGTCAGAAGTGAGTCAACACACTGCCTGTACTAACTATACAACAGGAATTCCCTACAGACATCAGGACGATGAGCAAAACGAGAACAAGGTCAAAGCGAGAAGCCAACGTTTCCACAAGTGTACTTGTCTTCTTCAAGGTGGACTTGTCTTCTTCCGCCTTGAAGAAGACAAGTCCACTTGTCAAAACGTTGGCTACTGCTCTCACCTTGTTCTCGTTTTGCTCATCGTCTTGAATTTCCATCTCCCGCCTTCCCCGTGTTTTCCCTGGATTTCTACAGACATCAGGGAAAGCCCATCAACATGATGCTTGTGCTATTGTTTACCATGCCAATTCCACATTGACATCAAACAACCCCCCCCCCCAAATTGACGCTTGTGGTGACGTTTACCACAGTAAATTCGCAAAGACATCAGGGAAATCTCGTCGATTTGCTGCTTGTACTAATTTTGATATGTAAGAGCGCACACAAAAACCAGAACGGACATGAAGATAGTGCACTTAAGCGAATATGAAGATAGTATTCAGACATAAATAACAGACTTTCCGAGAAGTGCTCGAAGCACATCACATTTGCTAATGAAAGGAAAACTGTGTTAGCCAAACACGAACTGGTTTGCATGACAAAGAAATGCTGTTTCTGCAGAAGATATTTTCTTAACTTTAACCGAAAAAAATGGGTGCGACAACTTATATAACGAGCACATTTGTGATTAGGTGAATGCGTCAATCAACTATTCAATTGCGCGTTCAGCGCTGGTAATGTATGCCATTTTATCTGTTCGTCCTGGTTTCATATGCGCTCTTTAGTATCAGGATGAAGCATTGCCGATTTGCCCAAGTCGCAGTTGTATTGTTTGTACTAACATTTACCACAGGAATTCCCACAAAACAGCAGAGAAAGCCCATCAACTTGGTGCTTGTACTAACTTTCATCGCAGGAATTACTCAAGGACATCAGGGAAAACTCATCACCTTGCTGCCTGTACTAACGTTTACCTCAAAAATTTCCAAAAGAGACCAGGAAATACACATCAGATTGATGTTTACTGCAGGAATGTCCAAATATGAACCAAACAAGTCCGTCCCTTGCTGCCTGTACTAACGTTTACCCACACGAATTTTTAGAGACATCAGAACAAACACATCAACTTGTTGCTTGTGCAAATGTTTACCACAAATATTCCCCAAAGACAGGGAAATTCTATCAACTTGCTTTTTGTACTAACTTTTATCACAGGAATCCCCCAAAGCCATCGGGGAAAACGCATGAATTTGCTGCCTGCGTTAACATTTACTTTAGGATTCCCCGAACACATAAGGGAAACCCCATAAACTTTTGCACTGCTGAGAAGCTCTTGTCTCTCGTGCCCTTGCCCAACTCACCGTGCATTACATTCTCACGCATCCCCTTCTCATTCGTCTTTCAAGTATGGGATGTCGCCAGCTTTGCCCTTCCAAAAAAGAAGATCCAGAAAATGCAACCCCGAAAATAGCAATGCAGCAGATCAACTAAACCTATGACTGCAACATGCTTGTTGCATTGATAGAAACCACACCATGCTAGTTTGGCATCAACCCTGATAGATGTCCTACTAACTAGAAAGGTGTACTCAGTGGATGATAGCAATTAGAAACATTCATCAGAGCATTGAGGACATCCGCAAACCCTATATTTTTTAGTGGCAGTAGGTTTATACCTGATAATTTTGTACTAGGCACTAGCATCCCAGACAAGCAGACATTGTTGCGGACCTCGAGTTGACGTGCAGTCACTAGCACAGGATTGTATCGCTACATTTCAAAATACACGAAGATTTGACTTTGCCGTGTACTATGCTTGTAAGAATAATATGCTGCAGTGAAGAAAAAGAACAGCAGTGATTGCGATAAGTTATTTTCTCAATATTACAAAAATGCAATTTGATACACTAAACCATTTCTTTTATTTCACCACTACAAGATAATGCTCTTGCAACAAAATGCTACATTTCATATATTTGGGCGTGAAAAGCTGGTCATACCTACAAATCCCATGGATAATAACAAAAAATGAACAAGCATTTAAAGCCAAAGCAGTGTTGCTAGATTTGCAATAAGTTCGCCATGCTGGGCCTTCATATTACTTCCAAAGACAATTTAAGTTTTACTGCTGGCACTAGGGGTGTGCGAATATTCGGAACTATTGAATAATGAATCAAACAGTGTCATATTAGATTCGATTTCGGGATCAGATGGTCACCATGGGTAAATACGAATATATTTTTATTGTTCTAGAGTATTTCAAAACGTACATTGTGGGCAAGTGAAACCATAAAATTGGAGCAAAATTAAGATATATTTAATTGCTGTGGGCACCAACATAGGCATAAAACTTCATAACTTACGTAGTAAAGCAGGCTACATTGTTTAGAGAGTCAAACTTTTCGGCTATACTGCGATCATTCATACTCTCCGAAAAGTCTTGTGCATGCATACAAACCGCTTGTCTGTTGCCAGTGCTGCATTCGTGTTCCCTATAAACAACGTGCTTCATAATGTACAATGCGATGACAGAAACTTCCTAACGTTATAAATACATCAGAGCCTCATTATAGTGCATCCACATATTGCGTACTAAAAGGTGTAGTCAAAAGAAACGCCGGACCATGTTACACTTCCTTAGGCATCCATGTATTTCATCTTTGACATTGTGAAAACAGTTGTAGTGAGGAAACAGATGTCTAAAAAACACGTTTATTTGCTATATCCAGAAAGACGTATCCAGAAAAATCAAGATGATAAAAAGAAACAAGGCACGATAAGCTATTACTTCATGATGATGATGATGGAATAAACAACGATTGCACTCAATGGAATATCAGAAGACTTTCAATACCTGCAACAATTCTTGAGTAAACTGGCTGCTTGAATCGTTTTCAGGGTGGTCACCGTGCTTAACTATCATGGTGTGCTTGTTAAACTGCCGCAGCATCCGTATATGTAATGATAGCAGCCCTTCCTTCATTTAGTTTGCGTCCCGTTCGGTAACAAAAGTGTCATGCTGCCGCTGGTGGTCAGCTTTTGGTGAGATTAGAGGCAAATTCAGCGGATAAGAGAATAAAGGTGATTATTATAAACTGTTTGCGGAGCTCCAGGGTATTCTGACATAACTAGAAAAAAAGCGTTGTACAAATGATCTCAGTTCAACACTTCAGATCCAAACGTGTAATCTGCGTTTCAATACGGAGCAACAATGCACTCTCTTGAACGAGAATCAACAAACTGTGCATAGCAAAATTGTGTTGTATTTGCAGAAAGGTAAAATCATGAACTACGTCTATAGCGAAAATACTAATATAGTGAATATTTTTCCCAATCCCAACGACTTCGGCATAACGAGGTCATACTGTACTCGGATTTGAACATCATTTTATAGTTATTGTGAAATACGGCTGTTCATTTCTCAAAAAAAAAACTATCCGAAAAGTATTCGATATTCAGTTTTATTCAATTGCCTTCTGGTGATATTTGATTCGTATTTCATTCGGTGTCACAAGTTACTATTCGCACACCCATGGCTCACAGATCCCAAGGTCAATCATCCAAAATCCTGTTCATGCCACATCCCCTATCACCAAGACGTCCCTGTAATTCAAGCCCGCATTTTTTTTTTCATCCGGTACAGCGGTGGCGGAAGTGCATCGGCCTCTGACCACAGTCACTGCAACGGCGGTGTGCTCCCGGGCCTCAATAACGGCGCAGGCGGAGCCTCAGTCAACAGCAACAACCACCACAGCAACAACAGCGCACACCGACCAACTAGCCTGCCCAAGCGCCCCAATGTCCTCACCAAGCAGAACAACATGGCAGCTGCGGGCTGCACGAGCGCGTCACCTCGAAACCACGACACTGTCGACGAGCGGGCAGAGGCGGCGGCTTATCTCGCCCAGCCACCCACCGTCATCACCAGCGACTCCGGTGGAAGGCCAACGTACATGCCGCTGAGTCGCCAGAACTCCATACAAAGTCAACATGGAGGTGAGTGAAAGCGTTTGGTGACCTCACCGGCAGACCCAGTCTCACAGTATTGCATTTGGCAAAAGGCCCTTCGTTTGAACCAAGATACCTATCTTGTGGCAAGTTTCACTACATCATTGCCAAGTCAATGCTGGTGGTGGTAGTCTCTATAGTGAACTGAATGGAGGCCGAATCGTTGCAAGTGCTTTGACATTTTCTTTTTTTTTTCTTTTTTTGCAACTGGCTTGACCCTTGCGGTGAAGGGTGCAGAGGGTGGAAATGATAATGAGATTGGTAGGAGAGGTCTGTAACACTAACGAAAAGCATCTGTACCAAAATACTAACCCCTTCTCCTCAAATATCTCTACAAATAATTCTAATGGATGAAATCAAAATGCAGCTCAGCTTCGACATTCATCTCAAGTAATTACAGTGGAGAGGCGGCAAGTACTACAGGCATAGTAGTGCCAGCAGGACAGCTTTTCTTGCGCTTTGAGCTATATAATGACATCAGTTTGTTGATAATTAGTATGAAGCATGTTTGAAGTACAATAAAAAAAAGGAGACATCAATGAAACACTGGCGGCGCATTGCCTTGTATATCACTTGTGTTATTACGTCACCCTGCTGAACTTGCAAGCACTCCGCACCACCTAACTGACAACTTTGTTTGAAACTCTCGCTACGTTTTACTTATTAGTCTGCTAGTTAGTTTATTCTAACACTCCTTGATTACTTATGTTACCTTCTGTACTTGTTCATGAACCTGTATCACCCCTGCTTTGGCTGCCAAAGTGCTGCTGGCAGTGTTGAATATATAAATAATAAATAAATAAGCATCCTTAAGGGCACTGGAAATATGGCGCGTCAACACAACTTTTGGCCCCTCTCTGAGATTGCAAGGTAAGATGAGCAGGCATGCAAGTCATTTGTATCTGAAACATTATTCCAGGAGGAGGCAGTGCCAGTGTCTTGGCCAGTCGCCACAACTCACTAAGCGGCTCGGGAATCTCCTATGCCGAGGCGAGGCACAACTCGCTCCTTGTCAAACCCAGCGGCAAGAAAATAAGCACTGAAAGTGGCGCAGTGCTTCACGTCAAAGTGGACAACGCTGCTGCCGCTGCGGCAACTCTTGTCTACGGCGAGCGTGCGGTCAATGTGCCCAAGGTCAGTGTTGCATGTGGCCCATAAAGTGACTCAAGGTTATGTTTTCCTTTATAGTGCATACATGTGTGTGGAGGTTTTTATTAGTTGTCTATAGCGCATGATTATTCGAAAGTCTTTAATAATAAACTCAATAGCAGCCGCTCACTCGACAATTACAAATATATCGTTAATAGTCTGCACTGACATAACATACTGATTGAAAAGCGAAGATAACTGATGTTAAGTTTTCGCTGAATTATCACCGAAAGTGTGCACTCAAGTGTAGCACTGCAAAGTGAGTGGCCGTAGTGCCACATTATGTGCACAGACGTGAAGAGCAGAATGCAAGTTCTGTCACCTAATTCAAGAGTAAAACCAGGAATGCAATCTGACACCTTCCAAAAAACTCGCGCGATATTTTTCAGCTCCTGATTCAACATGATTCTTGCAGCCACCGCTAAACAATGAGGCCACTACTGTTTGTGAAACCTGAAATACTGTACCTGCTCCTCGTGCAATATGAAAAGGAACACTATATGTGGACTAGAAACACACATGGCACACAAAAAGCTTTCAATGAAACTCAATCTTGAATGGGAAAGTTACTTGATGTACAGTAACATGCCAGAGGTGAATGCACACATTTCTTAAGCAATCCTTGCTTGACATGAATTCAGTTTTTTACTATATGATTGATCACTACTGTACACAATGTGATACTACAAGCCAAACTTGGCATTATTGCCTCCCAGAGAGCTCCCTTGGTTTTTGCAGCTGCAATGATTCAGAGTTCTTGCCAAGGCTGCAAAAATCATTTCTATGTCACTGTTTATGATACATGGGGTTGCAGCCACAAAAGTAATATTAATCCACTCAAATTGCACACCTAGCGCATGGTAACAAGCTTATTTGACCTTCCTGTGCTCTTGCAGCTGTGCTGGTATTTTGAGCCTCCGTGGTGGAGGTGGTGCTTTGAACATCGCCAGGACTATGCACTATTTCTATTCCCACCGGACAGCAAGTGAGTAGTAGTCCTAGGTTTCTTGGATTCTTTTAGTCTTAGATAGTAGTATTAGTACAGTAGAACCTCGCTGATACGTTTCTGTTTTCTTAGGGAACCACAGTAACTAAACTCATGATGCTGAAAAACGTAACACCCGATAATGACTGCGGCAGCACTACAGACGAGGCAAGAATCTGTGCTCAGACAAAACTGTATTTAAGTTGAATAAAAAGCCAAGAAAATGTATAGAAAATTTGCTAACTAATGCTCGCTATCACTGTTTGCCGGCTAAATTAGACGTTAGATAGGACGTTGAACATATTATTTTGGTGGTCGTAGGCGTGAATCACCCCAAATAAAGATTACGATTTCCATTTGGCGCTTGTGTCGAATGCTCTATAATCACAGCTCTTATTTGGTTTCTGTGCAGCCGTGTGTATGTAAATAACCGCGCAATGTATCGAAGTCCGCAACATGCTGTGGTCGACATAGGCGCCGTCAACGGGTGACGCCGCTTTGGTGTTTCACTTCCGCAATTTTGGGACGTAACAACTGGAAAATGAAATCTAACAAACGGGAGGCTAACACACACGTCCTTATGGAAACTAAATGGAACCAGAGTTTCACAGTGCAAGAATTGGGAAAACGTTTAAAAAGAAACGGAACGTATAAACGAGGTTCTACTGTAGTCTAAGGTCTGGGAAGGCACGGCTAAAATTGCGCATTTTTCTGACTAGACCGCTGTTACCTTCAATTTGTCGTCCCGGACTACCCAGGACTACTCGAGATGCTGCTGTCAGCCAATGAGCATCGGTGTGCACAGCTTCTCGGACAGTCCGGGAAAAATGGCAAGAATGCGCCTGGCAAAAATGCGCAAAAACGGCAAAAATGCGCCTGGTGTGTCCACATAATTGATATCGCAATAAAATTAGAATCTCGTCAGCTTTTTTTTTTCTGTTTTCTTTGCTAAGGTGTACTAAGAGCCAGCTCCTTGCACGTGTCGCTTCAGATTGGCACAGAATGCCTTGGACCGTGCAATGCATGATGTTCACGTGTACTCCAAGGCACGACTTAGGTCCTTTAATGAGTGGGCCCGTATCCGGCCCAGGTCCGCCGGAAAACGCTTAGAACGGCCCGGCCCGGCTTGTGCAGTGCGCTAAGGGGAACTGGCGATCGCGGCTCAATCTGGCGCACCATATAGGGAGGAACGCGGGGAGGCAGCGCGGGAGGGAGGGAAGGCGGCTTCGACTCGGCCAACAAGCGCGTGCTTTGCACGATCTTGAAAGGGATTTGCAGACGGCCCATATACCTTTGTGTGCGCTGTGTTCTCGCCGCTCTCGCGTTGAAGCGATAGACAGCACGAAGGTCGCTTCGCTCGCTGCAGCTGCCGCACTTTCACACACCAGCGTCCAGCGCTTTCACAGCGAGTGTCCACGCTCGTCGAGTGTGATGTGTTCATGTTTATTGGTGCGCGCTGACACCGTGCTTGTTAAGTCAGTTAGTAAGCGAATGTCTCCAAGTTTATACGGCCGCGAAAACTACTATTCTTACTTCGTATAGCTATGTACCGATTTACTATCGCAATCGATGCTTCGCCTTTCGGGCGAAATTGCGACTTTTTTATATCTGCCACACAGCCCAGCCAACTTCAGCAACCTAGAAATAAGTAGAGGAAGGTAATTCCTACTTACTGTAGTGGCTTAGTAACATGGCATTCTAATGCTGAGCGCGAGGTCGCAGGTTCGGTTCCCGATCCTGGTGAGAATGCGAAAATTCTCACCCACATTGACGTTGACTTAGGTTACGGTCAAAGAACCCACTCGACAGACAAAATTAATCCACAGACATCCACTCTGGCACCACACATAGTCTATAGATGCTATCTCAAAACATCCCAAAATAAATTAACAAATCATTCAATCGGCCATCAGAGAATATCTCGTGACCAATGTGTTGCTTTGGGACTTCCCGACTCAATCAGTAAACAATCGATCAATCAATCAACGAGTTTATCCCTAAGGAATAGAACAATGCAATTTGTGACCATGGTGGAAGTTTCGTATAATTATGGGTGTGCGAATATTCGGAACTTTCGAACAAGGAATCGAATAGTGTCCTATTCGATTCGGTCTTCGAATCGAACAGTCACTATTCGTGAATGCTAGTATTTTTCAAGTACCTTGCGAATATTTCAAAAACGTCAACTGCGCCTCAGTAAGGATAAAATTGGAGCAAAAGTGCGGTAAATTTCGCCCCCACGCCATAAAACCTGAGAACTTGCGTAGTGGAGCAGGCTACGTCACATAGGTAGCCACAATTTACAGGCTTCACAGCGGTAATTCGCATCCTCTGAAGAGTCCTCGGCGTGCGAAGAAACTACTCCTTTGCTTCTGATGCTCCGTTTGTGCTTTTAATAAACAACGCTTCATAGCGTACACACGTCATGACAGAAATTTGCTAACATTAAGAATACTGGGATGCGAACATCGTTTTACATTAATTGTGATGACCGCTGTTCATTATTAGAAATCTATTCTAGAAGTATTCGATTCGATTCGCTTCTGGCACTGTTCAATTCGCATTCGATCCGGTCTCAAATATCACTATTCGCACACTCCTAGTATAAGTACGTACCATAACCAAACAATAGTATTTCTTGATTCACTACCTACGTGTAATGCGCATACCGCATTCTTTCAGGGTTCGAATGTACTGCAACCGGCTGACAGACGGCCGGTGGTTCGACTACACGGTGCTGGTTTTTATTGCACTAAACTGCATAACACTAGCCATGGAGCGGCCAAACATACCCCCACGCAGCCTCGAGCGGGAGCTGCTCATAGCTGCAAATTATACCTTCACTGTTGTATTTGCCTTCGAGATGCTTGTCAAGGTAAGTGCTTCGCTCTTTCTTCATGTCACTGTTTGCCAAACATAAAGCTACGCAGTTTTCTTAGAATCGCAAAAGGCTTAGGCTAGCAGAGTAACAATATGAAATGGAGAAACGTTATACTAGCCTGAAGAAAAAAATTATAAAACTTGTGTGCTAGTTTTCTTTTTTTCATGTGCCGATGTATGGGTGTGAATCATCGAAGATGCGGAAAGGGAAGAGAACGAGAACTGGTGACTTTGAAGCTATGGTGCCGGCATAGCGTTCTGAGAGTTCCGTGAACGGCTAAATGCAGACCAACCCCTTAGTCTGAAACGAGATTGAATCCGAATGTTCTCTTCAAGCGATGGTTAGGTTGGGTTTGATTAGATAAGGTCAGCTTAGTTTGGTTTGGGGGCCACGTCATGCGTGCTGTTGATTCAATGGAAGGGAAATTATTAATTACCAAAGTTGAAGGCAACACGAAATAAGGCCACCAGCACAGAAAAGACGCAGATGGAATTTTTTCAGACCAAGAGCAAACACCTTAATGAGCTTCAAAGAACGAAACGCAACAGAAGATGGCAACAATGGTACAGTAAGAATGCATATGAGTGCGACGGCAGAATCCTAAAATGTTATTTTACTCAGATTTAGGCAGAGAATTCAGGTATTTCTTCTGCTTGCAGACTTCCTTCTGTGCGTCCTAAATGTCTAACCATTTTGTGAAGTCTAACAATACCGCCTGCCCTCATGTTTTGTATAAAACCTGAAGGCATGTGTTACCATTTACTAAGTACAGTTGAACCTCGATATAACGAACTTCGACATAACAAAATTCTCGATATAACGAAGTGTTTAACTTTTCTTAACCTCTTTTCCATAAAAGATCATGTATTTA
The DNA here is from genome assembly GCF_023375885.2 of Dermacentor andersoni. Taxonomy (NCBI): domain Eukaryota; kingdom Metazoa; phylum Arthropoda; class Arachnida; order Ixodida; family Ixodidae; genus Dermacentor; species Dermacentor andersoni. The sequence goes on along the minus strand of NC_092821.1, from coordinate 123,092,545 downwards.
GAACCTCAACATAACGAAGTGTGTTTGTATGCGATTTCATTATAACGAAATTTCAGTGCCACTGCAACCTAATACCGAGACAATAGGGGAAACTTCCGCCGACGCAGATGGTCAAAGGATTGAATTGCAAGTGGTTGTTCTCAAACGCACCTCTCAAATCGCGCGCCGCGCGTCAAGAGCGACCGCCGAAGTGGAGCCACATCATGTTCCGTATAAAGTCCAAGTGCAATAAGATCATATCGCGTACCGCGCCCTCAATGCTTTAGGAGCGAGCGAAAGTGTGCAAGGGTGAGATAAGAAAGATGGTGACTTCGCCAGTGCCGCCTTCCCGCACGAGCGAAGGGAAAGAGGGGAGGGGGGCGATGTCGCGGTAACGAGATCTAAAGCCCCTCCATACACGTTTCCGCCGACCAGGTTAAGTACCGCCAACCTGCCCTCCTCCTCCACGCTCCTCTCCCACTCACCCCCTTAGCTTCCGGCGGCAAGCGGAACTTACGTAGCTGCAGCTTCCCGTTCCGAGTGGAAGTGACGCTTTGTTTTTTAGCGTTGTTTACTTTCGCGTCGCTGGAGAGGCGCGCGGGGCGATGTCGCGGTAACGAGATCAAACGCGCGCGAGGGGCAGAGTAGGGGACACGTTGGCGGGAGCGCGTCTCGATATCTGGCGCGCGCGTCTCGGCCGAGGTTGCGTATGGCTGTAAGCGCGGCTGAGCACATACGCAGCAGCGCACCCTGCTTGAGAAGTAATCTGCCGCATGTGCAAAGAGCGCGCGTGCCGAGACGGCGGCGTGGTAACATGTAAGCCATCTTCCCGCGCGTTTGTTGTTGGAGGTTACGATATCTCGAGTCTCGCGGTGACCCGTCGGAGCGAGGGGCAGACGAAGCATTCGCTCTCCGCTGCCGGTGCCTTTCATGATAGCGTCGTCCCAGTGCGGGCGACTCTATCAGCCGTTTGGGCGGATTGCGCGAAAGTATGGCTGGTACCGCCCTTGTGAAGATATCGTCGATGTGGCGTAAAACCGTATCATTCGTCGCCGACTCCGAAATTCATCAAAAGGAATTGTTTTCTCATTCAAATTCGCCCTTTTCGATTGTCCGATAATTCGTGAAATTCTGCGGCCCCTTTCTGCGTAAGAAAAATCGATCGGCGACTGTACTACCTTGCATAACAGGTCGAATATCCAAACAACGAAATTTCGATATAACGAAGCAGCTTGCCTATGCTGCCTACTTCGTTATATCGAGGTTTAACTGTATTATATAATGACGTTCCTTTTCAGCTATGAATCACACATTTCATTTTGCTTCTGGTTCTCGTGGTAGCATTGTAACACCCCTTACTCAATGTCCTGAATGGACCTGTAAGGTCTGTTAAGTAAAAATATAAATACATAAATAATCCCAGGTGGTCTAAATCTGAAAACCCCGCTATGGTATCCCTCTTTGTGTGTTTTGGGGAATGCTAGACCTTATAATTTTGACCTATATCCTCTGATTAGGTGATTGCCAAGGGCCTCTGGTACGGGGACAAGGCGTACTTCAAGAGCGGCTGGAACAAGATGGACGGAGTGCTAGTCACCATCTCCCTCGTCGACTTCCTCCTCACCTTTGTTGCCGACGGAAGCCCCCGCATATTTGGCATCCTTCGCGTCTTCAGGCTGCTCCGCTCACTCAGACCCCTCAGGTGAGCTGGCGGACGTGCCACCCCCATTCGACTACTGCCGGCTTCTTTTGTGTTCAAAGTTCAAACTGGTATGGTCACATGCACTGATTTGGAGCGTACAGTTTCATGCTGGTTAAGAAGAAGCTATGACTCCGGGGCTCTTATCTAAACGCATGGGGACAGGGAAATCGTTTTTTTTTTTTTCTCTTTCGGCAACCATTGCGCGAATTTGGTGAGGTTCGTTGCATTTGTTCATTGCCATAGCAAATATGGACACTCCTGACGCATCCCCGCCGTCGGCGTCGCCGTGTTGTTCCATTTAAAGTCCAAGTTCAATAACATCGTGACCGCGCGCCGTACGCTTTGCGAACGAGTGAAGGCTTGCGAGGATGAGCCAAGCCAACGCCTCCTAGATCCTAGATAGCACAAGGCCGGTGCACTTCAATCCACGACGTCATGATATCTTGTCTTTCTGCCGCAGAATCTAATGGTGATGCTCCCGAGTAAGCCGCAGTGATTTTGACGACACCGCTTTGGTCATGCCGCGCTTGGCACAAGAAATTCCGGTCCAAGTAGCACAATGCCCTGAAGCACATGTGCATAAGCCTGCTGTCTAGGTGGCGTTGGCTGAGCATGGTGGCTCGATCTCACGCGCGCAAGGGAGAAAGGCGGAGAGGAAGTGCACACCATCTTCCGTCGATGCACGGCACCGTAGGGGAGGGATACAACTCCGGCGACGGCTGCGTATGGCACGACCGTGCAGTTCCTATCTTGAAAATGGGCACAGAATCTAGGCGCACCTAGAGCTGGCAGCTTCGTGCGCGCTGTTCTCGCCACTTGGTAGCGCTGAAGCGTGAGGCCGCACGAAGGTCAATTCGCTCGCTGCTGCTGCAGCGATTCCTCACGCCAGCGTTTTGACAGGGAGCATCCGCGCTCATCGAGCGAGATGCGTTCATGTTTGCCTGTGCTCGCGTGACACCATGCTTGTTAATTTAGCAATAAGGAAAATGTTTCCAAGTTTAAACGGCCGGTAAAACTACTCTACTTACTTCGTATAGCTGCCTAATAATTTCCTACCGCAATCGATGTTCCGCCTTTCTTGAGAAACTGCGACTTTTTAATGTAAGAATCTAGAATCTATTGACTGTAGGAAGTGGACAAATATTCTTGAAAAATTCTAGAAAATTGTGAAATTTCAGAAGCTCAAACATCCGGTTTACAACTCTGTAACTCAGTAATGAATAATAATACTACAGTTAAACCTCGATATAACGAAGTCGGTAAAGTCGGCAATTTGCTTCGTTATATCAAAATTTCGTTGTATTGAAATTCGACCTCTTTGCATATAAGTACAGTCGCCGATCGATTTTTCTTACATGGAAAGGGATCGGACAATTTTCCGAATTATTGGGCAATCGACAACAGCAAATTTGAACGAGAAAACAATTCATTTTGATAAATTTGGGAACCGGCGATGAGTGATACGCTTTCATGTCACGCACGTGGACGATATCTTCTCGGCGGTAAGAAGTAAGCGAAGCCTACCACGCTTTCGCGTGCACTCCGTCCCCGCGGTTGATAGCGTCGCCCGTACTGGGACGACGCTATCAGGAAAAACGCCGGCAGCGGGGAGCGAATGCTTCGTATGCCTCTCGCTCCAACGGGTCACCGAAACTCAAGATTACTCAATCACCAGTACTAAAGGCGCGGTAAGACAGCTTGCATGATGCCACGCCGTCTCGGCAAGCCCACTCTTTGCACACGCGGCAGATTACCTCTAAAGCAGGGTGCGCGGCTGCGTATGCGCTCAGCCACGCTTACAGCTATGCGCGGCCACGGCCAAGGCGCGCGCCAACTTGATCGCGTTACCCCGAGCTTGCTCCTCCTCCCCCCCCCTTTCCCTTTGCTTGCACGGGAAGGCAGCACTGGTGAAGCCACCATCTTTCTTGTCTCACCCTCACACACTTTCACTCGCAGCTAAAGCACTGAGTGCTTTAGCTGAAGCACTGAGTGCTTTAGCTGGATCTAAAGCACCGAGTGCTTTAGTGCAGGATCTTGTTGCACTTGGACTTTATACGGAACATGATGTGGCTCCACTTCGGCGGTCGCTGTTGTCGCGCGGTGTTCGATTTGAGAGGTGCGTTTGCAAGCAACCGCTTGTAATTCAATCCATTGACGACCTGCGTCCGCGGAAGTTTCCGTTTATTGTCCCGGCATTTCCTTGCGGCGGAAGTGAAATTTCGTTATATTGAAATCGCATGTAAACACACTTCGTTATATTGAGCTTCTAAATACATGGTGTTCTACGGACAAGAGGTTATGAAAAGTTAAATACCTCGTTATATTGAGAATTTCGTTATATCGAGATTTAAATGTATCACAATTTTGCAAACTACGCCTAGGTATACATCTAACGCGGACAAAAATGATGTCATACACCGCTCTGAAATTTAATACTAATCTGTGACTGTGGCTTTTGCAAAACTCCAGTGAGCGTTGCAAGAACTTCACGTATGTTGTAGATTCATATGTCGCATTTGGCCGATTGAACTGTTCTAATAGATCAGGGTTTCTACCAAGTTGATATTTTTAAGTTCCCTGAACTTTCCAGGTTTTCCCTGAATGCCTTTCCAAAATTTCTTAAGTGACCCAGAACTTTGTTTTATGTCAAGACGGGCTGACACTATGTCGCCCGATGCTGTCTCTCTAGCAAGTCTGCTAAAAAATAAAGAAATGACTTCATCCAGTTTGAATAGTAAGGAGTAGTGTATATTTTATCCAAAAAGAAAACAAAAGGGGGGCTTAGTAAAATGCACAGCGAATAAAATATCTTCGAGAATATATACGGTAAAGCCCATTGCAAATCGAGTCAAACATTTTCAAATACAAATAAAGAGAGGTGCATACAGAAGCAAATATTTTCGACTCTCGAGCTATTTCTATCAAGCAAGCTCATTGGTATGAGGCCCGAACTTTGTCACAAGTGAGATTCTCTCTCAGCAGTTGGATAGTCAACCTCAACTGTCCTGACATATTCTCAGCCCGCGCACAGCGCCTCAGTGTTGCGTTGCACTGATTTAAAGTTTATTTTTGTTTGGATCAGGGACACCTGCATCTCGGCGTCAGCCAACACTTTGTTGAGCTCAAGCTCCTTCGAAGAAGCGGCGGCACACTTCCTCGTTCAGCCCTCAATGCGTCGGTCCTTTCTATTCTCGCCCTCCTTCCGCCGCGCGTTCGCCCCACGGACCACATGAAGCATCCTCTTGGACAGTTGTAAAGTCAACGCCCGATTTTTCGGACTCCCTAGGGGCCGCGAAGACGTCCGAAAAATCGGGAAATCAGAAAAAATGTATGCTTGCCTTTTATTTATTTATTTATTTATTTATTTAAAATATCTTAGAGGCACAATGGTCACTGAGTAAGGGAGGTTTAGTTATTACAATGAAAGTGCAAGCAAAGTAGTAAGGAGCTCAAATCGCCACAGGCACGTCCGAAAAAAGCTCTGAAGGGCTGTCAGTACACTTAATAGGCATATCAGTGCTCGTAATGTGACAGGGGACCGCGTGTGCACGCGTGTATAATTAAGAAATACGTACTGTGTCCAGTGACAATTGTCCCTTCCCATGCTTAAGCTTAACCGCAATACTTTGCGTATGCTTCACCGCGTCAGATTTCTATACAGAGGCGAAGCCGACTTTCAGGAAGCGGCATTATGCAACATGCCGTGCTTTCCGAGCTTCGAAGTCAATCGCGAGGACTACAAAGGCGGAGTCGGTGCCATTGCTGACAACGGCGAATTTCAATACAAACCATACCACCGAACGGCAAGAAGCTTAATAGCGAATGTCGAAACAGCTAGGCCTAGCGTTGCCGCGGTGTTCGCTACGGCTGGCAGCGGATCTGCGAACGAGAGCGCCGGTTCAAGGCGGCGAGATAATCAACATGGCGGCGGCGGTGCCTTTGATTATTGCCATTTTGAACCTGCAGTCGCGGCAAAAAGTCCGGAAATTGGGAAGGCGAAGGGTTCTTGCGTCCGAAATTTCAGACGTTTCTATACATTGATTCTATGGGGTACGTGGTGGTGCCGCGAAGCCGTGCGAATTATAGGGCGCATGTCCCAAAATTCGGGACATTACACAGAATTATAACATGTTTTGTAGCAGAGTTGCGTATTTGGAAACACCATGCTTGTATCTTTTACTTGCCTATTTTCGGCCATTTTCGTAAACAATTTCAAAGTGCTAAATGAAAATTCCGCTCCTCAGAGATGCTACATTTTTACTTTCTCTCTAAAATGCAAATTTCATTCAAATGGATCCAGTGGTTGTCTGGGACAAGCGTTTCTGTGCTTTACATGTATTTGAATAGGCAAATAAGAGCTGACCCCAAGCTAAAGCTTCTTCTGCTTCCTCTTGCTTTTATGGTGGGTTTCTATTGTTTGCTTTTAAAGCCTGGGGTAGGCGCTACGTATGGATCCCAACACCTCTCACACCTTTGTTTCCAAGTGACACTACCGTATTATTAGTATCGCATTTTTTTGTATTTTGGAACTCCAGGTCAGATCATTTGGCGGGGCTGACTCCTCAGTATCAGTAAATCTGCTGCTTCAATAGAGGTGCTGAAAATGCGAAATGGATACGATAATTATCGATACGATATGGATACGATAATGTCGCTGTCATTCAAAGATTGCTTCCTTGTAGATCAGGAGCTTTCTTGAATGTGGCTTCTGTCCTACAGCATGCTATAGACCACACGACAAGTAATGTGCTGATCATCCTGAAGGACAGAATTCTGGTGAACACTTTCATGTGGGCACTTGTTGGTACCTCATACTAGAGGGTTTAAACAGTGCACCCAACAGAGGACACAAGTCCTACACAAACACACTCATGCACATAGCACTATACACAGTGTCCCAGCTAACTTTAGCCAAGCTTAAAAAATATCCCGGCATCAAAATGCATGTTGTTGGCTGCTGTATGGGGCAGCTCACACATTTGTTTTGCATTCTGCTTAATTGCATGAAAAGTCAAGACTAATTAACCAACTTTGCAAGTATCAAATTTAAGTCAACACTGTCAATGAAAACTTGTACAAAGTTGTAGGAAATATCTCCTTTCAGCAGCTGCTAACTTTCTCCTTACAAGTAACCGTTTCTCCTTCGTCTTAAAGAAAGCCCACAAAGTATGAAAAGAAAATTGTGACATGCCCGTACGCGTGCTGCGATTGCAGTGCTCTCAAACGAGCTGCTTGAGAACGAACTGCACATTTAGCCTGGTAAGCTGCCTGATCTCCTTATCGCTATCATGAACTGCTGCGAGGGAAGCGCATCGCTGGCTTAAAAAAGCGCAGCGAATGACTACATTGCTGCCCTGCAAGTTTTTAAGCGGCAACAGTGTTCAGCAGCTGCGATACCCTATATACGTACGTTCAACAATGTCTCTATATTAAGGTACAAAGCTACTCTTGCTTTGAGTCGCAAGTTCAGTGATGCATCCAGTGAGAGAGATAGCAAACAGAAGAAAGGCAGGGAGCTCAACCAGACGAGCGTCCGGTTTGCTACCCTACACTGGGGGTGAGGAAAAGGGGGAATAGAAAGACGAAAAGAGGAAGGAAGTGATGACTGTATGCAGTGAAGCACCGTGACACCAAAGTGTCGTCTGGTGAAAGATATATATATATATATATATATATATATATATATATATATATATATATATATATATATATATATATATATATATATATATATATATATATATATATATATATATCTGTGATTTGAAAGTAAAGGCGCTTAAAATTGCACTGTGTGTGTGTATCACTCTTGTGTCGTGTGTCAAAGTGCACTAGGCCTAAGTCCTCAGGCCTCATAGACACTGGGAAAAACATTTGTAGCCGGCGCTTACCTGTGCTACTGCTGCCGATTTTACTGCACAGGGTTATCAACCGTGCACCAGGACTCAAGCTAGTCGTCCAGACCCTCATGTCTTCCCTGAGGCCTATCGGGAACATTGTCCTTATCTGCTGCACCTTCTTCATCATCTTTGGAATCCTTGGAGTACAGGTGCGCAACAAACCGCCGAGCTGTCCAGTGGGGGCTGCGCGATTTTGAAGACAAAATAAGTTATCAAGCAAGTTGTTTCATACTTGGGGAAGTTCTCATAGTGCAAATAAGATGGATGCAAAAGACAGAACTGTATAAGTAACAAAAAGAACACTGGTGCACCCATGCCACCCTGTCTCTTTTGTTCTCTGTGTCCACCTCATTTGAACCACGATAACTTTCCTAACTTCACACACTTTTGTTAGTTTTGCTCTCGTAGACTCGCTAATGCAATGAACTTAAATGATTTCTGTAGGAATTTGCGAAGTGGAGAGTTATCTTAGTGAAATTGAAATTAAGTATTCACCAGAAAGTACCATGTAGCCACAATGGAAATCTATGCAGGTTCCTTGTTGAAGAAAGTCTATGTTGGTTGAAAAAAACATTGTCATGCAGAGATGAAAAATTTTATTGCATACATATGCAAGGTGCTTTCTTGCTGCAGCAAATTTTAAAGAATTGCCAGTGGCAGGTCCCGCAATTGTAACCTTTGAGCTAAATTACTAGATGAGACGGCCATTACCACTACAAGAAATCAAAAAGCTTAGTTGAATAATGAACATAATTACACTAATGAACTCGCTAATTATTTTTCACCACGTGTTTAAATCTACCAATGTTAGCTAGCGAGCTTGCAAGGCATATCGACTTGGAACAAATCATGAGGATGGCACCGGTTTCGAAGTATATGCCGTCAAACATGCGACAAATATGCACTGCTGTTCAACCTACTTCCTTCTGAAATGCTGTTTTGTGCATTGCAGCACGAAAGTGACTGGAACCTCAATGCATTTCTTCAGACACTGCAAATTTTGATCTCAAAACTGGTGTAGTCCTGAGAATTCATTCCAAGTTGATACGCTTTGTGAACTTACCAGCTATATTTCATAGAGTGAAATAGGTGCAGTGAAGTAATTAATTAATTAAGACATTAATTGGTACATTTATGTTAAACATTCAATTAAGCATTTTGATTTCTCGTAGAAGTAATGGGCCCCATCATAGTGTAATTTAGCTTTGTCAAAGGTCTGAATTGTGCTATCTGCCACATTCAATATTTAAAATTTTGCTTCAGCTAAGAAATAACACCTGGTATACGCATACATTTGTGTTGAAGACTATCTGACCCTCACATTTTTGAAAATAATGTATTTGAATCGAGGAAAGTGGGATCCAGGTAAAATGGCAACGTCATGAAAGTATCAATTTGGTTTTGATCATGCCACCACTTAAATGTAGCTGGGGGCACCTGTAACGAAAGAGCAATTTGTTGTTGTTTTCTCTATTTACAAAGCTAGAATTATTTGCTAAATTTTTTCACTTCACTGTTAAGGTACGCCAACCTAAATGCGCAGACATAGCTTCTCATGCGCGGGATTGTGTCATGTGAGGCTGCACAGGGCTCGTAATTTTAAATGTTCCGTTTCATTTTTTTTTCTCATTATTTTCCTGTCATGCATCACGCTGATCAAGCAGCTGATACCAGCGATAACACTGACAGACCAGCAAACGATGCATGTCTGAGCCAATGACGTAATATGAAAAGAATAGAAAATTAAAAGTAAATTGCTAGGAAGTATGACTCCAGAGCTATTTCTTTTGAACAGGCAGTGTATTCGTTTAGAACGAAAGCTGGCCATCGCGCGGACGTCAGACATATGAAAATACATGCTCATTCGTGTTCCCCTGGCTGTGGGGTTCTTCCTTCATTGCAGCTGTTCAAGGGCTCTTTTTACTTCTGCGAAGGGCCGGATGTGAAAGGCGTACGCACAAAAGAAGACTGCCTGGAGAGGGGCATGGTCTGGACAAACAGAAAATACAACTTTGACCATCTGGGCCAGGTTTGTATAGGTCGATCTGACTTGACCCGTGTGCTTGTAGACGGCATGTCACCTTTGTAAACTCGTACTTTGTCTCTGTCATCCTCATCAGTGTCATTCATCGCTTCTTTCACTTTCATCTCCAACATCCCCAAAGCACTTGTAGAGTATAGCATGACAGCACAGGCCACAACACCTTCCTTCTGGAAAAATATTTTCTTTTTCTATTGTGCATAGCTGTATTGCACATGGCGAAGTCTCGAAGTGCAAAAGTAGCACGTGTGAGAGGAAGACCGAGAGCAGAGCACGGTTCGCTCATGACTAAGGTTTACAGAAGGAAATGCTGCATTGCCAATACAAAGACACACTTTTTTTTGTGTGTCCTGACAACCTCAATCGAGCTCGCGCTTACAACTGCTTTGCTTTTGCTAAAATTTTGCAGCAGGATTGAGCTGTTCTGTCCTAGAATTTTAAAAAACGATGAACATCTTTGCTAACATGCCTTGCTCGTTCGTGGAATTAGAAATTTGCGTATCTGTAATGTTTCATTCCGTTAAGCACAAAGGTTAGACTGGGAAAGTATAGGCCCTAAGTAGCCTGTATTGAAGCAATTAGGAGTGATGTGCTTGTCTTTGTATTCAAACCTTAGTTTATCATGTATATTCATAAAGGAAGTCAAAGACAATGAGGCTTCGTTGAATGCATAGTTTGTGAATGCAGGTCTCACACGAACTTGATTGTTGTCCTTTTCTGCCCCTTATAATGTTACCATCGCTGACAGGCGACACAAAAGGAGCCGTTAAACTTAGCATCAACAAACAAGCAATCTTTCAGATGGCGAATTACTTAAGAGTTTGAAAGCAGGGGTTTAACATGCCTTTGCAAAGTATGCTAATCTACAGTGTCACAAACGTTTTGCGAAGAGGGTCTCAGTGCTGTTCTGTGCCTTTTCCTACCCTCTCTCTCTTTTAATCCCATTTCCTCCACCCTGCTGGTGCTGAGCCGTGCTCCCGCATGGGTTGCAGAAAATAGTGCTAGCCTTTCCTCCTTCCCCACAAGAACCACTTCTCTCTCTCTCCTTACCACAGGCACTCATGGCCCTGTTTGTCCTGTCCTCAAAAGACGGATGGGTAAACATCATGTATTCAGGATTGGATGCCGTCGGAGAAGGCATACAGGTCAGTGTGTGTATACCTTTAGTGTTGACGATCGAAACCGCGGTATTTTCCTAGTAAAAATTACTGGAGGGAACCCTGGCATTGCAATCGTTCGACTACCATCGGTTAGTACACTGATGTTTATGAACTTCGCGCTTGTGGTTTCAGACGTTCTTGCGGTGTTACTAAAGCGAAGCTGTCTTAGTCTCCCATAATTTCGTAACCGTGGCAGCCGCTGTCATGCCGAACTGGCAAGACAGGCAGCAGCAGCCTCACGTCGCATAACACGTGCGCACGAGACCACGTTTTCGCGTGGACACGTGCACGTGCAGCAGCTTCCATCAGGCCATGGACGCAGGAATGAAAATGGGAAAAAATGTTGGTCCACCTTATCCCCTGTCGTTTGTGTCGTACTCCTCTTAGCACACTTCTGTCCGCACCATTCTTTCCTTCGACAAAGATCACATATTCGTCCTCGCAGCATCACTGCATCGACATCTCACAGTGTGGACTCATGTGAACCGCTGTTTGCATCTCGGCTCACATTGTGAACGGTGTAGCGCATAAACATTGCATCACATTAAAGTTGGGACGAGTACAGTGCACTAGCATGAAACGTTGCGTCACTATAAAACTGTGAGCGGTGGCAATGCATAAACATAAAAAAATTGCAGGATGTTACATGGAGGACAACAAGGACAACTGTATGCAAAGCGTTTTATGTTTTATAACATTTAACTTATAACTGATTGCTTCTAGAAAGCTTCGCTTCACAAAGATTCCAACACGTGCGTTGGACCTGCAAACATTTTTCACTATGCCTTATCTGCCCTTACTGCCCTACATTTTCAACCAACCCCTTTTTCAGATGCACAATTAAGATAAAAATAACTCGTAGCACTTGCATAATCATTGCAATTGTGGCATTTATAACGCACTATTGTCACGGGGATTCACGAGTACACGGGGAAGAGACGAAATCGTATATTACAATATCTACAGGCTGCCGTTACCGGCAGAACGACTGACAGTATATCATGCAGCATGTCCCATCTTCTTTCTCTTCGCGGAGCGAAGCAGTCCTTTAATGGCATGCTCATATACGCGATGCCTCGTAACAATATTTTATTGCAATCGAAATTATATCGACACTCTAGTCAAATTTCTGCCGTTGGCGTCGGCATCGCCGTGCTGTTCGTATAAAGTCCAAGTGCGATAACATCGTGTCCGCACGATATATGCTGTAGGTGGGATTGAAAGCTGGTAAGGGTAAGCCGATAATGATGATGGCTTGATGCGGTAATGTATTCTCGTGTTCGCAAGGGAGGAAGGCGGGGAGAGTGCAAACCCGAGGAGGGCCGTTGGCAGAGAGCAGGTTAGTGCACATATTCTCTTCGACTGTAGCTGCGGCGGCTGAGCACGGCCACGTGCGCCCTTCTTCAAAGCAATTTGCGCTGGATTCAAAGGCTAGCCGACCTGAGATAGCTGATAGCTGATGATAGCTGATAACTGATAGCGAGAGGTAGCACGAAGGGGAATTCACTCGCCGCTACTGCGTGTCCGCGGTCATCGAATGAGAGGCGTTCGTGTTTGTCTGCGTGCGCGCGACATTCTTGTTAATTCAGTTAGTAAGCAACTGTTTACAGCAGCTTATGCAGCTTATAAAAGAACTAATCTTACTTCGTGTATAGCTGTCTAATGATTTGCTATCGCAATCAAGAATTCGCCTATCGAATGACTTTTTTTTTTTGTTGAAAATGATCGATCTGCCAAGTCACGAAAGCATCCGAAGACAGAACCACGGAGTTTAGGCACATTCGTGTACTATCATTGCCACACTGGCTAAACCGCGTGGTTTTGAACGCACGTCTTCCTGCAGCTGAGGCCACTGTGGCAGCTCCCATAGATAGATGCCAGTGCCAGAGTTCCCTGCAGTAAGTTTTGTGGGAAGCATTATATGGACTACGGTTCCCGCCGGAGTTACAGTTGTTACAGAGAAGGTTGCTCAGTGAGAGAAAAGAAATTAATACAAAGCACCCGCCAATACGAGGTCGCTCGCTCGAAAAGTTTGGAGTACACAGCTTCTGTGCATGGGCGTTGCAACGCCTCAAAAACGGGGCAAGGTGTCAACCGGGTGTGCGTGGCGCATCTCTCGCAGCCCGTCGAGAACTATAACGAATGGCGGCTGCTGTACTTCATCTCGTTCCTTCTCCTGGTTGCCTTCTTTGTGCTGAACATGTTTGTCGGCGTCGTGGTGGAGAACTTCCACCGCTGCCGCGAGGAACAAGAGCGGGAGGAACGGGCCCAGCGCGCCGCAAAGAGGGCTCGCAAGCTGGAGAAGAAGCGACGACGCATGCGCGAGACGCCCTACTATGCGGGCTACTCGCGCCCTCGCCTCTTCACCCACAATATTGTCACCAGCAAGTACTTCGACCTCGCCATTGCCGCCGTCATCGGACTCAACGTGGTCACCATGGCCATGGAGTTCTACCGCATGCCCCTGGTGAGCACGCCTCTCTCTCTCTCTCTCTCTCTCTCTCTCTCTCTCTCTCTCTCTCTCTCTCTCTCTCTCTCTCCACCCCTTAATTTTAAGTTAACAGCGCGAAAGTAGTAAAACGCGGACACCAGAAGAGAGAAGGAACAAGACATGGCGCTGAGTGCAAACTGGTTTGCTTGTTTGTTTGTATTAAACAGACGTTTTATACGATTTGCGGACAACTACAAAAATATGTGTAACAAATGAAAAGACTAATAAAAATAAAAGACTGAAGGCGACATGAACAAAATAAGCATGAAAGGCACAAAAATACAGCAAGGCAACCATATATGTTTTTTATTCATTTACAATATACCGCTGCTCTCATTCAAGAGCGTAGCATTTGGGCAATACGGTTTATATTCATAAAAGGCAGTATGTGGTCAAAGAACACCTAGTAAGAACAGTTAACAGAAAAAGCTAAATTAAAAAGAAACAAAAATTGTTCAAGGATGGTAATACAAAACTAGTTAGAAGCTGAGTTTAGGAATACAAATGTGTGCTAACCAACATGATACTTAAATGAACATTGAAACACACATACCTAACGAGTCATAAGGAACTGAAAGATAATGACACATCAAAAAATTATTATACGCATGCTACGTTATGTAGCTTCCAAATACCCAGTTTAGAAACTTCAGTTCTTTCTCAGATAGAGTAATAGAAGACATACATTGATGCATTTGTTACACGTATTCGAAAAGAAATGAATTAGTTGGAATATCTTGTTTCGTCCGGTGTGTTCTCAGGTGTCCAAGTTTTATTACTTTTGTGCTGTTAAATATAGTTATGTCCAACCAAATGACCCAAACCTGTACACTGCTCCACATCTTCCTTGTTCCACCCCTTTCTTGTCTCTCATTCTATGATTTATGTTTTGGGACAAGGTATAAAACGAAGACAGGACAGGCATGTCACAACTTAGCATTCAGGGGCACACTCACGACTGCTATAATATTGTCACAATGTAGTGACATTTAAGAGCAAGACAGTAGCACTCAGAGTCACAAATCTAACGCTTAATTGGGTGGTGGAATGTATAATAAGTTGTGTACACGTAGCCGACATGCTTTACCCGTAATGTAATGCCACAATGTGACATTACATTACGGGTAATGCCGTAATGCCACAATTACATTACAATAATGCCGTAATGCCACAATGTGGCAGTATTACAGCTGATGAGGTAATTCACTCTCATTCTTCATCCAACAGTCCCACCTACTTCCCTTGCCTTCAACCTCTGCTCTCTCCTTGTAGCCTGAATATGTCTTCTCCAACGAGGCCCATATCGCAGTGAACATGTTAAGAGCAGGAGCTGGCAAGGCATCCGGCAGCATGTTTGCAATGTCCTTGCTGTGTAAAGATCTATGCATTTATGAATTTGAACGCATCCTACACCTGCAAATTTCTTAACCTCGCCACTCCGTCTGTAACCTCTGCCAGCCTAGACTGTTTCCTTTCTCTGGCACCTATTCTATTTCGACAAAAGACCACCAATCATCCAGTCTACACACCTTCGTCTGCCCAATTCCACCTATTTCTCGTAATGTCAAATGGAAAATCATATGCCTATGCTTAACTTCTAATCCCTATTGCTTACCGTCATCATTACAACCATCGTTTTCCCCATGCACATGATTGCGTGCGTGCGTGTGTGTGTGCTACAGTAAATTGTTTAAAATGTCAAAAAAAGCACGCAATGTAAGCAACTACAGTCAGCTATTTGAACAATGTCCACCTGGTCATGTAATCAAGAGACGCTGCATGTGCACATTCTAATTCTCATGAAGGGATTGCAATTGATTGTTAATCTTTACTGCTCTTCCCATTAAACGCAGGAACTGGAGTATGCCTTGAAGATCTTCAACTATTTTTTCACCGCCGTTTTCCTGCTGGAACTTTCTATGAAAGTGGTTGCACTTGGCATCCCTCGGTACCTCACCGACAAGTGAGTGCACTGTATCTGCTCCACTGGCGGTCTCAAATCTAAGAAATGTGTAGCGCGACTACATGCTCAACAATGAGAACTTTACACCCTGTAATTTCACGTTACCAGTGTTAGCTGGTTGGCAGGACTACTTCAGAGACTATCTGTTAAAAAAAAGTATCCTTACGCTCTTCAGGATCATCCCATGGCATTGCCTGCAGCAGTGGTTCATGGTTCGCATGTTTACAACATGCCAATAAATATAGCGCCATTAGCCTTGCAAGAATGTACCATCACTGAATGCTTTCGTGTGTAACACCACACATACACAGGCACAACCATGCGAAGAAACAGACAATTAAGGCATATGAAGCATAGGGGATAGTGTTATGTTTAATTTAAATGTATAAATAATAAAGTGAAGGGTAATGATAAGGTAATGATTCTTGCACATACACATAGAGTAACACACAGTTCGTCAAACATTGCAGTTGCAGTGACTTATATAGAGAAGGGGCAGTGGGGCACAATCGGAACATTCTTAAACATTCCAATAGATGATGTTCTAGTAGTTGCCAAATGAACTTGTTCTTTGACTAGTAGGTGTTTACTAAGGGACATATTTATACTGTTACAGAGACAAATACACAGTAAGGAACATAAACAATGACATGGGTGGTAGCTTTCAAGTAGTTTATTCAGGACATATTCCCACGTTTGTGCTCTGAATAGACTAGTCGGAAGCTAGTGCCCGTGTCGTTGCTTATGTTCCTTACCGAGTGTGCATCTCTCTAGCAGTAAATACGGCCTTGTCAGATGTTGCAATTGTCTTCAAAGTTCCAGCAAGCCTTAACTAACTGCTGTGTTCTTCATTTGCATCAACAGTGTGGTTTTTCTGGCCAATCCTTGTGATTTTTATCACTGCGCAGTAGCAGCATAGCTGCAAATGAGACAGAGAAACAGCTGAGCATAAAGGCAGGAACATCCAATTAGAAAACAGGACGAGTTAAGGACAAATGCATAGTTAGGTATAGGAACATAATACTAAGCAATTGTCAGAACCAGGGGATGATCCAGGGTAGCCTCCAGAAGGCGGGGGTGGGGGGAGGGGGGAGCTGCGGGAATGGGGGATGAGGTTGGCTTGCTGCATGCTAAATACTGTCAGCTGGCATGTGTCAGAAGGGGTGTGAGGTGCCGAAGCCCCAGAGCCTCCACCCCCTTCTGGATCTGCCAGTGGTCAGATCTAAGCAGGTTAGTTGGTACTGTCTTAAAGTCGGAAGACTTATTAACGATTGAAGCATGGTGTGGAAGCCAATATTATATGTGACTCTTGTCTGGAAAAGGTAAATCTGTGTCCATCCTAGTGTTGGAGCTGATGACATAAGCCTTCATGTTGTAATGTGACCGATGTTGTGCTGTAGTATGGCCTCCAGTGTTATGTAATACCACACTTTCAAGCAATATTCCTGGTAAACCTGAAGTTTACTCTTCAAACTGTTACACCCTTTGAGGTGTATCTTGTTCCACAACAATAACAGTCATTTATCTTGCTTTCCCTTTCTTGAAAACTTCGTGCTCACTGCTGTGCTGTCACGACTGCTATGCCACATTTGTAGCATGCATGCCACTCATGACCTGGAAGTACCAGACAGGCAGCAATAACGAAAGAAAAGGCATGCAAGATAGATGGCAAATATTGTTTAAAGCAAAATTTTCATAGTTTCATCATCAGTCATCATTATCAGTAGTTTGGGCACTTCCTCCTTTCCGTAATGCTGGATGCTCAGTGCTTTTCAGTCAGGGCACTATGAGCACATGTATTTCCTACAGCTAGGAAAGCACCTTGCACAAAGTGTTTGGCAAAACGTCCAAAGGAACATTGTATTGTGAAAAAAATTACACCCCGAGTTCAGTATTATTCTTAAGAATGTTGGCAATAATCCAACAACCCATTACAACCCGCCAGTCAATTTTCTTTCAGTAGCTGCCAGAGATCATTGACACTGCAGAATAAATTCTTAATTCTCATGTCAAAATGCAGAGGTAGGCCCACGAATTTAATTTTTATTCTACTAAGAGCTAACGCGATAAGTTTGATGCAGTGTTAGTTGTAATTCAATTTTTGTCAAGTATGATGGTGTGGTAGTTGTCAACCAAATGGCCGAAAACGTCACTTGCTCCTTCTTTTAACACTCCTGTTTTTTATGTGGTTGGCATCTGTGTTCTTGCACAACCATGTCATGGTGCCGACATTAACCTTTTACAGCAACAGCTGTTATGGGCTGACTTCCCTGGTTGTTTTGATGCCCGCCAATGTCTGCCACCATTCGTCACTAGAGTCCCAACATCATTTGTTAGAATACTGCCAAGAAAAATTCAAATTGTCCCCCAAGGATTCCAACTCACGACCAACAGATTGGCAGTCCCATGTACATTCCTGTTTGGCAAGATACTGTATAGGTGGATTTCGCCCCTTTTTATTTCAAGAAAGTAGCAGGTTCGCTGTGTAAACATAAAATCACCTGCACTTTGTCTTATGGTTTTCAGCTGCCTCCACTGACCTAATTTACTGACTTTCGTGCCCTTTCCGAGAGTCATCACAACTACACATAATGTTAGTACATTGGCATGCTGCATCCCATGTTCACGATTTCACATGTGCTGCTCTGGTGACCCAGGTGGAACCAACTGGACATTTTGATCGTCATCCTGTCCATCATGGGGATTGTCCTGGAGGAGATGAAGTCAGACCTGATTCCCATCAACCCGACCATAATACGTGTCATGCGTGTGCTTCGCATCGCCCGAGGCAAGTTGACTAATTGTGGTTGCTCGCAATTTTCCAGTCATGCCAGTTAACCTTCATCACTACGGTCAAACTGCATCATCATCATTGTAACATTATCACACTTCATTTACAGTTACAGTCTTGCAAGCCCACGGAAGCACAAATTATTTTATGCCATACTCAGCAGCCATTACTCAGTTGATCACGCATAAGTACATAAGTCACATGCATGACCACATTTCCTGCTAAATTTGAATCATATTAAAATTTAGCAGGAAATGAGGTCGCAATTTGATAAAACCTGATTGCACTAACTTCCCAATTTAGAAAACAGATTATAGCTCCTGCACAAGATTACTGTACATGTATTTGAAAACAGGACAAACAGGCATAGGGGGTGACAACGGCACTTATGTGTTGTCCCGTCTGTAGGTCTGACCTCCGCGCGATACAGTAAATTACGGCATGCCAGCAAACTAATTCTCTACCCTGAACTCCCATGCAACTAGCCCTAAGTCGAAGCCCCCTCTTCATTTAACAAATGTCTCAGTATAGGAATCAAATTATCAGCTTTAGCAAGCTTCGGTGGGCCAGGTTGTCAGCGGCACTCGCAACACAATGCAAAGAGAAAGCACAGCAGACAAGCAGCAACAGAACATCAACGGCTGTGTCATCTGTTGTGTTTCCTCTTCGTATCATGATAGACAGCAGGCAAACAAGAAAAGCCGCGGGAGAGAACATTCCGAGGATTTGTCCTCATCGGGACGAAAAGGTTCTCTTTTAAGCAGAATAATCCTTGCCTTCACCTTGATGCTTCTCTTGTTTGTCCACAGTTGATCACTTCTCCATTTCTTCATCCGTCTCCATCTTTCTGTGAACTCTTTGTGTCATGGTCTTTGAGCTTCCAAGTTTTGATATTATCCAGGCTACATATGATGCACTGTCACAATCGAAAATAGGATTATATGACACAGTAGAATAGAACACTGAGCACGTGTTGGTGGGTGAGTTGGTTATGCATGATTACAATGAAGGCGCCAAATAAAACAATGGACGAAGAAAGGAGACACGAGACGTGTGACTACGTGGTTGTTAGTGCGCCTACGTGGTTGTCTCATGTCCCCTTTCTTCGTCCGTTGTTTTATTTGGTACCTTCGTTGTAATCAAGAGTAGAACAGTAAAGAGCACACTAGTAGGAGCAGGCTAGACAAGTAACAGTTGCAGAAACAGATTTCTCTGAGCTCCCGAGGTCCTTGACCAACCACTGCCACGTGTTGACTTCTGTTGCAGTGCTGAAACTGCTGAAGATGGCCAAGGGAATCCGTGCTTTGCTGGATACCGTGATGCAAGCGCTTCCGCAGGTCGGAAACCTCGGCCTACTCTTCTTCCTTCTATTCTTCATCTTCGCTGCACTAGGCGTTGAGCTCTTTGGCAGGCTCGGTCAGTATACAAGCTTCTTGCTCTCTTTATCTCGACAGTGCGCTCACCGCCATTCTCCGTTTGCCTAAGCATTTCTGTGTATGGCTTTGTTTACAGAGTGCGACGAAAGCCACCCATGTCAGGGCCTTGGAGAGCACGCCCACTTCCACAACTTTGGAATGGCCTTCCTCACCTTGTTCAGAGTCGCTACAGGAGACAACTGGAATGGCATCATGAAGGTGTGTGTGGTCGCTGTGCGATGTTTAGACTAACATAGACACGACAGAATTTGCCTTGCTCACCTAATATATTTCGACTTGTTATATTATCACAGAGCAGTGGTGCTGCTCACAAATGTTCACGAAGGAGCTGAAAGCACTGAGTAGAAGACTAACTCAAATAGGGTGATTAGAGCACAGGCACGAGAACACATCAGCTGCATCAGGCTGCAACTCAAGCTTCAATATATAAAACGATAAGACCATGCATCAGCAATGATAGGAAAACAAAAGTAAAGCAGACATATCGGGCAACAACAGCGACATGAATAAAAATGGCAACACTAGTACCTTCATGCCTTCTCTGTGCAAGAGCCAATTGTCATCCACCTGAATGTAGCACTAAGCTACAAAGGATCACCGTATGGATTTCTCATAATGATATCCTATACATGTTTCTCAGACAGAGAGTCCCATATCAGTTTCTCTTTTTGAGAAAGAGAAACCTGTGCTCTGAGTTGCCGATTGATTTGGCCTCACGCTGCAATCTGCTCACCTACAGGTTAGTTCAGATGGTAGAGCAATTGCCCCAAAAAGGCTTTGGCCCAGGTTTCCGTCCCTGGACCAGCACAAATTTTTATTCAACTGCAGCACTTTCTTTCCGCTGAAAAACACGTATGTGGGTTTCCTTCATAGCTTCCTGCTACATTCGGGTGGATGACACTTTTCCCTTTCATGGATTCTCCTCCACCTTGCGAGATTCCGCAGAACTAATTTTGTTTTGCAGAACTTCTGTTTTATCGCGTTTCATGATCATACTCCGGCTCACCAACTCTTCACGGTGCAGCAAAGGCTAGAGCTTATGTCACTCGGTTAGTATCGAGAGACAGATGTGCGTTCTATGAAAGGGAGGATTGCTCATCCATTGTGCAGTACTTATTTTGGGCGAGGTGGTTCATCTTGACAGTGTTCATAAAACAATGCTAAAGAGGAGGATGAAAAGAACACACATAACAGAACGACCGCTCATAGGCTTTGTTCCATTGCACGGAGTCGATGAGAATGAGTATATAATGGTTTGTCTGTGCTCAGAATTCATGATATTGAGAATACAATGGTTTTGTCTGTGCTCACTCCTCAAAAGTGTCATCTTTCAATCCTTTCAATGTAAATAATTTAGCCGTTAGAGCTGTCATTAGCAAGTACACTTGCTCCAGACAAGCACTGGCACAAACTGTTACGCAATCTCTGCTCCCCCATTGCGCAGGACACGTTGCGCGACGAGTGTGACTCGAGGAGCGACTGCGTGCGCAACTGCTGCGTCTCGGCAGTGATTGCACCGCTGTACTTTGTGGTGTTTGTGCTGATGGCACAGTTTGTGCTGGTGAACGTAGTGGTGGCGGTGCTCATGAAGCACCTGGAAGAGTCGCACAAGCAAGCCGACGACGAGCTGGACATGGAGGCTGAACTCCAGGAGGAGATCGAACAGGAGGAGAGGGAGCTCCTCGAGGCCAAGGCAAGCGTCCCACCACTGCAGTGCCTATGGCACATATCACTACTTGTTGCTGGCATACTTGGTTAATACTTATTACAGTGTACTAGGAGGCAAAACAAAGTGAGATAAGACCAGAGAGGAGTAAGATGCTCTTTTCTGTCCTGGTCTTATGCATATTGTTTCGCACCCCATTACAATGCAATGGACGCTTTTTCCTGTACGGGTCTTACTGCTCTTTGTTTTGCATCTTATCACACTGTAATGACACTCTTTCCTGTCCGGGTCGTACTTCAATTTGTTTTGCGTCCTCTTACACCCTAGCGACACTCTTTCCTGTCCTGGTCATACATCAATTTGTTTCGTGTCCTGTTACACCGCAACAACACCCTTTTCTCTCTTTGCCTTACGTCACTTTGTTTCGCGTCCTACTATTCTGCAATGACACTCTTTCCTGTCCTTGTCTTACTTCATCTTTGTTTTGCGTTGTAGTAAACCGCAATGACGCTCTTTCCTGTCCTGGTCTTGCTTCACTGTTGTTTCGTGTCCCATTACACCGCAATGGCTCTATTTTCCTGTCCTGGTCTTATTTTTCTTTGTTGCGTGTTTCATTACACTGCAACAATGCTCCTTTCTGTACTGGTGCTACTTTACTTTGTTTCACGCCCTATTGCACCGTAGCAAGCATGAACCAACTAGCTCAGCAACAAGTAGTGACATGTTACATATCCTCTATGTGGGCCCTGCTTTCTGTTCTGGCGTTCTTTTCTGTTCTGGTCTTACTTTGTTTTGTGTAATGTTACACCGCAACAAGTGGCTGCAGCAGTCTGCTGCTCTGCGTGATGTCGAGGGTTCGACTCCCTACCCCAGCGGCCGCATTTCCAGGGGAGGAGGGATGGGATACAGAAACACTTCTGCACTTTGACTTAGATATGCATTAAAGAACTCCAGGTGGTCAAAATTAATCCGAAAGCACTCCACTACGGCATCTCACTCCTGCCCCTGGTGTTGCTTCGAGACGGTAAACCTAAAAGAAATCAGTCGATCAGCCGAGGCAATTCACTCGGTCAGCAAGGGAAGATTCAGTGCACGTGTTAGAAAAACGCGAGAATGTAATGAAGTGTTGCATAAACAATAGCACTCAGAATACACGAGTCTCCTGGCTAAAACGCTGGCTTTTTCATGCTCAAATTTTGCATGCAGTCCGTGTCATTTCCCGGCGCATGTAGTTAAATATCACGTTTGAGAGCATTACCTACCCACTTCACCTAAATTAAATCACAAGCACCTGTCGCCTGTGTCAACACCATACAATAAAATCCTGAATTCAGAGAAATGAAATGGTGAATAAAGCGGTGAAAAGGTAAGTTGAGGTGAATTTTTTTGTGTGTGCCTGGCGTCGCCGCAGAGAACACAATATGATGAATTATTCAGGACAAAGCAGCAAGTAATGCGCACTAATATAGCGCCCTAATAAGGTATCGCACTGAACACACCGCTAAACAGCACCTCTTGGCCATTTTAGCATGAATAAGCAAACAGTTTAGCCGGAAGAGTTGCGCATTTGGTGTTGCTCCTATATACGCAATATTCAGCATGTAGCTAGCTAATGTGTACACCCTCTGAGGCAATGTTTGCTGCTAAATTTGTAGTGTTTGATGCACTACAGATGTAAAGGTAACGTCTCTCAACTTTACAACCTTAACCTCACAGACCATGGTAGTCAAATAGTGCAAAATTACAGCCTGTCCAGAATGCACATTCACACCCTACCAGCAGTGACTTGTACCTTCTTCCACTTTTTTTTGTCTCATTATTAGGAACATAAAAGTAATCCTAAATTCAATCTCCCCAACAACAACTGAACACTTCAATTGGAACAAAATATGTTCACTTCCCGTATGCTTTTTTTTGTCATCGGTGTCTGGTAGCTCTGTATAAGAATTTACGCTATTGTCTCGCCAACTTGGGGAATGTAACAGGAGATGTGCTAATGAAATGGTGGGTTTATTTCCAGAACAAACTGGCAATGGAAGCCAAGTTAGAGTTCCACAGGCCCATTGTCAAGATGTCATCATTGCCAGCCAATTTCACATTCTACTTCCAGTGTGATGATGCTGGTGAGTCAAATCGTGAAGGAATGAATAATACTTTTGTTACTAGTTTCACACTCGTCCTTTTGACACTTTCCTTACTGCATGAATTCTTGTTTTCTTGTGAAAAAATTAGGCAAGCTTTCGTTTAGGCCAGTTATGCCTAAACAAACCTCAACTAAAAGAATGCATAGTTGTCACTTTATGAGCAAAAGTTGCATATTATATACGATACACCATGCTGTTACAGGCACATTTTGTGACCACACGGAAAGGCACTGGAATTGCAGAAAACCTGCAAAAATATCTCACCCATTAGAAAAACCTGAAACTGTCCTGTAAAAAATGGAGCATATTCCTTGCAGCTCCACCTAGTACAAGTTTTTTAAAACTTGTTTATAGTATCCTTGACTGGCTAATTTCCAGCTCCAAAATTTAGGCCAGAACCTTTAGAGTGCTTCCTTTTCTGTGAACGTCGGTTTTGCAGTCTTAGAAGACGAATGCAAGCCAGAAGAATGCACTTCTGCCATGAGTTCTTTGTTGCTGTTGTCATCAGCTCTTGGAACAAGGCAGGCTCAATGCTATGTTTATCATGAATGTTGCTAGCATTTCCATTTTCTTGCACATTCATGACAATAATGGTTTAAGAAATAATGGGCCTGTAACAGCACCACCTAGTTTAACCTGTCGTGAGGAAATAAATATCAATTTATGAGATCAGAAAATAAACATCAGTAAATACCAGAAGCGCAGTACAACTTTGGGTCTACCCCCGACCCCCATCAGTTGTGCTTCTCTACTGGAAGAGGCAGGTTGGTGTGTCGAGTGAGCTCCTGAACCACGCTTTGCACCGAGGTGAACGCTGTTGAAATCATGGATCTGGGACCTCAAAGAGGCACAACATAATGTTAACGTATCTCTCTCACATTTACTGCAAAATCGCCACTTAATTTTTTTTTTTTTTGGAGGGGGGGATTTTGCTTTCTTTTTCTTTTGGCACGGACAACCAGTAGGCAGATTCTAAAAATGAAGCTTTTCTTTGCAAACATCGTCGGGTTTTTGTGATTGCGGAAGCCCTGTGGCTGTTCTGTCACCGAATAAGCCAATCAGTCACAGCGGAGGACGTACACATCGCCGCCGCCAAGTTCCTTGCATCCCCACCAAATGGTTCTGGTCTCGGCGACGCCTCCCGTGCAGGTGCAAAAAAAAAAAGCAGAAAGCTCGCTTCCACAAGTCTGCAGATGCGCGGTAATGAGGAAGTGAACGCTTCTTGCAGATTGCATAGATTCGAATTGCACTGTGTATGTACACGCATGCTGCCTATGAAACCATGATGCATTCAAAGCGTCCGTCGTACTCGCTAGTAAGCAGCAACACCGCTTAACAAAACGCTCGGTATAATCTGTGTGCACCTGCACTTGTGTGCGTGTGTGCATGTGGGGGTGGGGGGGGGGTGTGCATGTACTCGTGTTTTGATTCTTTATGCACTCACACAAAGCTTCACTGTATATAGATTCCAACTCGCTGCATCTTCTGCGTTTTTTCGTTATAGCCAGTAACGGTATGTGAACGTTGCAGTAAGCAGTTTATACCGTAGAGCAGACACAAAAGTTAACGATACCACTACTGCTCATTGTTATATCCGATATATTGTTAAAACCAGTATATATATAAGTGGGTTCAACTGTAACTGCTGTACCATGTGCAGCTACGGGCTGTTTTGTGGAAGGGAGTCGAGTTATTTCCTCGTGAGTGAATAAATTTGGTGGTCAGGTATGTTTATACAGGGCACACTGCTTCTTAGCACCCTAATTGTTATGTATGTCAGAAAATAGAAATGCTAGCAGTGTTCATGATAAGCACAGCATTGGGCCTGCCTGATAGTGCTACAGGGTGGCCCCCCCACTAATGGAAAACACTATTAAAACATCGACTTTTTACATGTTACATTGTCTCACGCACTACCACATGAAAGACTTGTAAGAAGTGGCTGTCAGAGAAGCAAAACTTGTTGGCCACTTGCACGCGTGACTCTGAATTACAGGGTAAATTGCATTGGCTGCATGTCAAATTGCACACTATGCCATTCTAGATTAGGCAGCATTTTCATATTACCTTATTTGTTTATATGTAAGCATTTCTTCTTTTTCACGATGCTCATGACGAACAAAGCAAGAAAGGGTGCCTAGATTCAAAGTGAATGAAATGATATTGCACTGTCCAAGCAAAACATATCAATTTTACATGAAAGTGAAAATAATTTCAAACTCAAAAATAAGCTCATGGTACGCTAAGTGAGTCTTTACTAGCCATCATGCAAATATGCCAGTGTAATCACTCGCACCAAGCTAACTACTGAACATGACATACTTTTCCTTCCACTGAGCGCCCTGGTAATGCCACGCATCTAAGTCATATTGCAGTGACAGCAGCGTGAACACTGATAGCATACGTAGAAAAATGGAGGTGGGGGTGATTACATTCCAGCAAGTTCCTGCTCTTTATTCTTTTGAGCTCTTCCATTCCGTGAAGAGGCAGTGTGTTCATATTCTGGTTATGCCTGTGCTTTACAAAACGCATTGAACTGAGTTTTCGGTGCTGAACACGCGAAATGGCAGAATTCAGGACGGACAGTGCCCCACCTCGTGCTGAGCACAGAATTGTGACGGACAGAACCCCGATTGGTGCAGAGCATCGCCTATTTACAATCCACAGTTTTGTAGTGCAGGTACCACATTGGCTGCTGTTCGATTGCAGTCAGGCAAAGGTCCGAATGCTTTTAATGCCATTGATTAGAATCGGCTTGTTTCACGGGCGTGGGTTAGCGGATCTTGTCTCTTTGCAGTTTGATTTTGCTGGTTGGTTTCAAATCTGTAGTCGCATATCTGCTTCTTGGTAGCTGCACCACAGTACAAAGTTTCTAATTTCTTAGACCAAGTTGAGGGAGTCCTTGCTCAACTTAGAACATTGACAAGCGGCTATGACATTGTCTCCCAGTTTGTAAAATATGCCATTGATTATTCGAAGTAATGTTAGTATAAAATATCTTTTTGTGGAGTTTACACATGTGGACCTTATGCCAATGATCACTCATAATCGCACAGCAGCACACTTTCGATAGAGGTATTGACTAGCAAATACAATCTTGTTTCTAACTCAGCATTATTTGGCAGCTTTCAGTTATGCTTTATGGACACAAAGCATTGATTGCATATGCAATTTGCTTTTTGGCTTGTATCGGGAGTCCTCATTGTTGACTCCTGCGTGCCTGTGCTTAAACTTTAGTTTAGAGATTCTGATGAATAAACTTTAATTTAAATCTGCCGTCCTTTCTTTAAAAGTCAAATTTAGGAGACCTGAAAGCACTCAGCAATCAGCAACCTACTATACACAGAGGAGAGCTTGACTGTCATCACTATTTCAGGTGGCGAGTCCACATCATCAACGCTACCGGTAATCAACATCTGCATTCCAGACCAACCGGACATTATGTCCAGAGAAAAGAGCTTTTCATCATCATCATCCTCAGGAGTCGGACCTGAAGACATCGATGTCACCGACGTTGCGCTTGCCTGTGTTGAACCAATGGCTCCTCCGCCTGACATCAACCTTCGACGCGCATCGCCCGACAGCGGATCAATCGAAAAAGTGGCCGTTGCAGACTTGCGATCATGTGCCCTAGAGCCTGAAAACCTGCAAATGACCTCGCCTACCAAAGAGGAAGGTCCTTATGAGGCAGAGGGGACTGCAGAGCCGGGGTCTGTCGACCCCATCGACTCTGAACAGTTTGCTGCGGAGCCTCCACAAGCATCGAGGTCCACCTTGACTAGTGGAAGCACATCGCCTTCCGGGTCCGACGAAGAGTCGGACACGACAAGCACATCGACATCCAAGCTTCGCTACCTGCTCCCAAATTATCCTGAACTGAGCAAGGCCGTCGACCCCGACTCGAGTGAGTCGACGTCTTGGACGTTTTCAGCCGAGTTTCCGTCATCCTTGCGAACGACAGTGGGTGCCGACGCAACTGACGATGAGGACGACGACGCCGACGCCCGAACGCCAACGACCACAGCGACTGCTGCCAGCGACGCGACGACTGTGGCACCTGTTGTTGTTGTCGCCGAGGAGAACAATGGTGACCTTGTTGGAGTCCAGCCCAGAAGTGACTCCGTGTCGTGACCGTGGCACAGCTTCACCTCTTAGAACCAGTTGTAATTCTCTTGTGCCGTGTGAAGAGAAGTCCCTGCTACGCCATCTGCTCGAGTAACAAAGGGATGTGTCCGAGGAGGCCGCCGCATGCGGCGGGATTTCTGCAGGAGGACACCTTCACAGCACACTTACTGTCCCCAGCACAGCGCTCTCAGTACTGTTTAGTTTGTCAACTACGACGCATGCTCCTCTGTGTGGGTGAAAGTGGGGGCACATCACTGTCGGGCCATGCGACAAGCCCGGCTTGCTGCTCCATGCAAAAACAGAGAAAGACAGACTCTTAAGCCGAGCTCGTGTCCCACTATCAACATACTTTGTTTCCATAGTGTTTTTCCTTCAGAACCGTTTGCTGACCAAGCTGCATGTGAGAGGCGAATGAATGAGCCACGCGTGGTGCCTGCCAATGTTAACCTCGTTTCTACTGTTTTGTTTGTTTGTTCGTTTGACTGTTGTTTATTGTGAGCTGTGATGACATGGAAATTTCTGTCCAGATGATCGATAGCATTTTTTTTTCTCTCCAGTTATGACCTTTGAGCTCATATGTCGTAGTCGCACGTTCGGAGCCCCGCTTGTTTCGTGCCACAAGGTTTTTCTTTTTTTTGCAGCCACTTGACTTGCGTCAAGATGCATTTGCTGGAAGGCCCAACTGTCGCAGCAGTTTTCGTACAAGAAACGCCAAAGCGCAATGTTTCATTCGCTCGATTTAGAACTGACCAACACCTCATTTCTGTCGCATCATTGAAGGGTTAACTGTTTCTTAGAAACGAAATTCATGTTGCATCTTACGTTGCATTGGGTTCATAACTCTGTTGACAACTCTTGTCGCACTACTCAGCTTCACGTTTTAGGAACTGTTCTATCAACTGCTATGTGTTTCATCTGCTCAAATATCAATGGTACATAATAGGCCTTCAGTCGATCTTGTGGTAAGCTGGACGGTGTCTAGCGCCTTAGAACAAAGCCTGAAGAAATATTGTTAGTCATTCTGGTTTCTGTGCTCCTTTCAGTAGAGGAGAAGCAAAAGGAAAAGTGAACGACGACATTGTAGAGCCACCAGGAGGAGGAGAAGCAGGTGTGCTTAGATTAAACCCTGCGTGTTGGAGCCACTCGTATTTTTTCACAACCCGAGTTGTTGAACCAGCCCACATGTGCCATGTTAGTTAAAGTGAGATACGACTCACTGGGTCAAAAATATCTGTTTCTGCCAATCTAAGGTAAGGCTAGTCCCGAGAATGGTGCTGACCTTGCCTTTGCATCGTACTCACCAGCAATCATTTATAAATATATATATATATATATATATATATAAATAGTATCTATAGTCTTTTTTTTTTAATAGCGTGGAATTAACTCGTACTTTAATGTTTTTAGTGAGATGCTGAATTAAGTACATTAATCAAGGATACAAAAACACTAGGCAGTTTTATAAATGTTGCCATTCGTTTGCCCCGGTAGCAAACGGTGCGGTGCGCTCGTGTTGGTAGCCTGCCTGCAACGCAAATGGTAGAATGCCCCGTGTACAGTAGACAAGCGGTATCTTGTTTCAAATAACCTGCTGACCACGTTTTGAGTACCGCTCATGATGCTCGAGCGTTTGGGTTTGACTAAAATGGCATGGTTCCACAAACGGCTAGAAAAGCTTTCGTTAGGCCGTGGTTTGCCTAGCAGGAGTCACATGTATGTAAAACAGAATTGCAGCAGCAGCAGCAGGTCTTAAAAAGATATCTTTTACAAAACCTCGACACCTCTGTCGAGTGATGTAGCTCTTTTGAGCGCCGCAGATCGAAAAAAAGAAAAAAAGCTCTGCTGGCTCCAACGATGTTGTACATGATTTTAACATGTTGGTGTTTAACGGTGTTCAGTCGTGCACTCAACAATCGACCGAATGGTGAGCTCTCTCACAGCACTTAACTTTGCCCGCAGAATCTCGCCATCGCTCGGTTCGGCAACTTCTCCAAGGCTCAAAGTCAGGCATGCAAGTGCAGCTGCGAGACGAAATGCCGAGTCCCAGATCACGCGTTCTTGCAAAAGCCCTCATAACTCGCAAATTTTCAGTGTTTATTATTCTTTTCCTTTCAGCATAGAAATGTCTGGGAGTTGTAGTTTGCTTGTAAGTGAATACATTTGATACAGGAATTTCCAAAAATCATTATCTTCTAACTGGAAAGAATTCCTGTTAAACATATTGGTTCGACAAAATTCACACTGTGTCATGTTTGCATTCGCCGTTCAGAAAAAAAGAAACAGAGTAGGAAAGAAATGGATGAAAATTTCACAAATGACTGTGCCAATTTCATTCTTTCCTTCTTTTCGAAGAACAACAATTTAGCGAGTTCAGCGACGTCAAACAAGATTAGCTTAGAAGACCAGCCACCGTCATATCTTCATGAAACCAAGGTGCCATTCTCTGGGTCCCTCCGTTTCTAGGCTCCATAGCAGCATTCTTTCCAACTCCTAACCCAAGTTGGCTGTGTCATGATGGAAAAAAAAAAAAGATACGCTGCACACTTTGTATAAATCCGCCTCATGCGCACCCACATGCACACACACTGTCCGGATGCCACACCGACACTTTCGTAATCTTCACCGTGTAACCGCACACGCAGGCAAGTGAAAGCGACATCCAGCCACCGACTTAAAACGAGTCATACGCTAGCTCTTCTTATCGTGTAAATTCTGTAAGAAATAAGAGAGGAACTCTCCCCCGCCTCATTGGAGCAAAGGTGCATGTAGAGTCTCTAGAAGTTTGATATAAAATGCTGAGTACGCCACAAAAAAAAGCTGCAAACGCAAAGAAGTCTTTTGATTGCTGTAAACGAAACATTGTGAAACCCCCTCCTCTTGCAAAGGCTTATATGTGTCTCCGTAGCGATTATGGAAAGAGAGAAAGACGCATCTTCTAGTTCCATTTGTGCTGTTGTTGTTATAACAAGCATTCGCTGCATCCCACAGTGCTGTGTTGGGTGACTCGAAACGCAGAAGAAGATATGCAAGCCAAGGCCACAGAGCGAAGTCGCTTTCTAAAGTGTGGAGGGATTCCTGGAAAGGACATCCTTTCTTTTTTGGGGGGAGGGCTGTTGTTGTTGTTGTTTTCCCCTTCTCCTGCTGGGCTCAGCAAAAACCACTTTCGCGCTGTCGTCGCTTGCGTGTTGTTGCCTTCCTCAGTTGTCGCTGCTGCCGCCACCAGACGGCGCCGACGCTACGCTTTTCACCGCATATCCTGAAATCGCAAACGTGTGCGTTTGGGGTTATCAACCAGGCTTGACCCCTGCAAAGCATTGCGAAGGAAAGCGGCTTCCTGAATTTCCGACGCAAACGAAGCGCGCACCACCCCACCTAGCTTTCTTACAAGCATTCTTTCTTTTCCTCTCCAAGTGTGTGAGTATGCATGTCCTGCAAAGAGTACTCATGAGCAAGGATTGTTTTACGTGGCAAGTACAATTACGGTGCTTTCTACGGCACAGTTTGCTTCACTGGCCGACTACAGTACGTTGTTCTATGTGTATGTCGACGCGATTGTAGTCTGTCTCGACACCTCCTCTATATGGCACGTTACAAACCGATCCTTGTGCGAGGTCCATCTTTGTCAGTTGTTAAAAGTGGTGTAGAAGTGTGGTTTATGCTTTGTGCTGTATGAACTGAATGGTGGGTGCCCACAAAGCACACAGAGAGGCAAAAAAGACCACTGGAGGCACAGAGGTTGTGCGCTCTCATAAGCCCCTTCCATGATGTTTGTGCGTGTCACCTTAAAATAATACGTTAGAAATTTGAGCAAGAAGAGAAATGGACATTGAAACACAGCTGAAATGTTTACTGCAACACCAAAGTACCATCTGCATAAATTGAAACACGAACAATAAAACAAACTTTTCAGAACTTCAGCTATTCATGGTAACATGGAAGTGCAACATAGAATCACTCTGCACACAGTTTGGAAGCATGGCGTAGCCACAAATTCACATTTCGGAGCCACAATTAAGCCACTGTTATAAAACACAGCTGAGACCGAAAAAGCAACAATGTGTGCTAGTTGTTCTTGACTTATTCGTGTTTGAATTCGTGCTGACAGTACATTCTTTCAGGCCTGTGTGCTAAAGCTGGTTAAAGTTCATAAGTGTGATCTAGCTCTGTCCAGACTTAAGCCGAGCCTTCTGTTTGTAAAGCATTGCCTCTTGTTTGCATAAATTCTCTGATGCATCTTGTTTTCCATCGTCAAAACAACCCGACCTCTCTAAATGTGTAAAGACATGCCTCGGGCCAACGTAGCCTCTCTTTGTCGGCACCAATGACACATCTCCTTGGGACCACTCCATCACTTTTCACGTGTTTCAGTTGGTGTCCTTGGAGAGCTTAAAAACCACAAGCCTCTCAGAACACCACATAGCCACTTTCTCAGGCTTTGCTATGTGATGCTAGAATTCCCACGTGCCTCACACAATTTTCATAGCTCGAACATGTTTTCTGCCACGAGCTGCCATGTCTTCATTGACCTGTCAAGTCACGCAGTGCTGCATGCAAAGTTCTTTTTTATTTTCTTTCAGGCCATCACTATTTCTACAAACCACTTCATTGTAATGTCCCAGCTGTTAAACTGTCTCCAGCTATGTACTGTTGAGTGTCAAGTTAATTCTTGCCAGTTCACTAGAGCACCTTACGAAGACGAAGGCATTGAACTTAAGTGTGGTCGACTCATGTTCATTCAATCTCCTAGGGGCCACAGATTTCTGTTAGAACTAATTGAACTTAATGCACCTTGAAACAAAATTGCAAGCTACAATACAAATAGACATGCAGCACAAGTTTGTCCCTTGCCATCGTTACCTTAAATAGAAACAGATGTGGATGTACAGCTGAGTGATTCCTTAAGGCACACAACATTTAATATTTGGCATTAGGCTGGATCGGTGGCGCTCTCCTGTAGTTGCGCCCACCAATGTACACAACCTGAATATCAAGTGCGGGCACATTACTATTCATGCCTTACGAATGCCTTCCTCTATTCCGCCGTTTTCAGCAGCAGTGTTGCATCCCGGGAATAAAAAAAATGCACAAAACGAAATCATTGTTAGAATTAAGCAACCTCAATATGCATTAAACACACAAAAGGCCAACCAGTATTTTGATAATCGTTCAAGTTAACCAGTATTTTAAATCGTCACTAGAGGGCTGTAAATAAGTCACATAAAAGGTACGCTGGTTTCACCTAACAAAGATGACATGTAGATGGAGTTGTTTTTTCTATAATTCTGTTTTTTTTTTTTTTCCTGTGGGACAAAGAATGCTGTGCAAGGAAACAGAGTTGCTGAGTGCAATGCAGGGTACTTTCCTGCAAGAGACAGTGTGCTGCCACTTTTCATGCAGCTCACTGCTATGCAACGCAGGTGTGCGGATTGTCACGAGTTGTGTGCATCACACGCGCACCTCCGGGAGTGTTACAGGTGCTGGAATTGCATCTTATATGTTGCAATCCACTGTAGCCAGACCTCAACCTCCCTGAAATCTTGAAATAACTCTTGTCAGAACTATTCTGTCACATCCCCCTGTTGTTTGCATTTGTTCACTGCCTACCCCCCCAACTGTGATGTTCAATATGTGTGCAGTCTTGCTGCAACTAAAAATTGTTTAGTGACTCTTGTGTGTCGTCACTTATAAAAAAGCAGACCTATCTTGCAAGCACAGCTGCCTAGCAAAAGTTGTAAATTGATAGCCGTTGCTTGCTTTTCATTGTATTCTTATGTTTGGTCCTGAGCACTAGTAGAAAATCGCAAACTTTTCAGGGTTTGCTTCTCCAGCAAGGGTGTAGCGAACGCCGCGGAACCGTCTAGACATATTGAACTTTCACTTTGAAACCAGCTGTGACACGACATCGCCATTTCTGCAAGATGTGTTTCATGAATGCCTTGTTTGTTGTTTTGATCTACATTGGCTTGTTGTAGCCAAGCCCATTTGTGTATACAGACAATGCATTTTTGTTACGATACTTGACTCTTTGTGCGACTAGCTAAATTGTTCATCAGATGAACCGTGCACTCGCTATGTACAACTCGGGGGCTGTAGTCTGATTTCCATCTCCGCAGAGACGATCCTTCAGAAATGTATTCCGATTGGCTTACACAGCAGAGGCAATAGAGCCCATTCACAATGTGTAGCGAAAACTGTAAATATGCGTACCACGCTTTTCGTTACCATCTCTTTGTAATACATTCGTTCTGCTCACAAATGCATGAATATATTTTCAATTAATGCCAAGGAACTACTCATAGCAGAATAGAACGAGTTAGGAAAAACAGTTCTAGAATAACTCTTACAGCTGTAGCTCCTAAACAAATGTAGTGAGCCTACTTTCTAATGACAAGACTGAGGTTCGCAGGAGAATGGAGACGAAGTGATCAACGGGATTGAACAAAAAATGCTGCTGCAGTCAACGTTTCGACAAAGGGGCTTGTTTTGTCAGGGCCCCTGATAAAGACAAGCCCACTTGTTAAACTATTGCCTCCAGGAACATCCCTTGTTTGACTACTCTTGATTACCTTCTAATGACATCTTTCGTTGCAGAAGTTTCTAGCAGACGCTCCCGTAGAAGTTGTGGAAATATTGCATCTGAGGCCCTAGTTCATTAACAAATCCCAAAGTTTGTAGGATGTATCAGTGCCATCGACGGCCACTGAGCCAACACTTATCGTTACGTCTGAACCTGTCTATCTAATTCCAGTGCTTAAGCCAATCAGACCCCTTTCGTTGCCTCCCAAAGGTGGCAATCAGAATGCCGTTCCCTGGAATCTGTACAGAAGCAGCAGCACAGATTATCTTCGCATCACCCTGACCCAAAGTGCGGTAAAACACGTGCTCTAAGTGCAGTTGAAAACAAAACTGCGTTAGCAGGTGACAGAATGATTGCATGGAATGTTTTGCTTCCACATTTGCGTTCCAGCATATCGAATCGCTGTGAAAGGTCATAAGGCAAAGTGCAATTCTTCTTCTTAACAACAGCCAAAACCCTTCCCCCCTCACCCACCCACCTAAAAAAACAAATGAGGTCGTCTTCAATATTACAATTTTCAGAGAGTGCACCTGTAACATATTCTCTAGTCAGCATAACTGGGTTTGTGAAATACAGAGTGCTGTACAGGTATTCATATCTTCACGTACTGTTCCCAGTGCTTTTGCGTTGCTCCACATAAGTGTTACTCGTCAAGCTTCTCTCAATACAGATACTGGATAGGGTCACCCGCTGTCGACTTGCCTTACTGCCTTTGACCTGTTTGTCACGTGCATCTTGCAAAGTCAGGACGATGTTTGCAAGCCCTATTCCAGAATTCTCTCAGTGCTCCCTGCTTATCAGCCAAGATGTTCAGTTGCACACCGACAGACGACATGGCTAGGCACGAAAATTATTCCACGCAGATTCCGACCTCCACGAAAACATGCGATTGCTAAAGTTGATAACGGCACCTTCTGTCAAGCTCGTTTCGTGGGAGTTGTGGTGAAGAGAAACTTCAAGCATGCCAGAAATAGTTGACATAATGCTATTGTTGGCCTTAACAGTTGGTGGCCGAATGCGGAAAATGCGTGTGGCTGAAGGTGTGACTCGCTCTGTGGCCGAAGCGAGTAAGCTGTGATCCTGTTAATTCAAATGAGAAATGTGTCGCTGGGGGAACAAGCCTTTTTTTTTCTTTTTGTTATGTCGTTATTAAAATAACAAATTCCACAAGCTCACTGTCTGTACTGCTTCTTCACTTTTTCTCCGGGTCGCAGACATATCCGAAAAAGCTTGCCCACATTACAAATGCACTATTATTAATTTTGACGAACATGCGTGACAGGTGGGTTGTCACGTAGCAGCTCACACGGGCAGCCGGGTAAGAAAAGCTGGATTCACACGGTAAATGTGATCATGGACAAATCAGTCCAGTGAAGGATGACGTATATCGGATATCACTTCACAGCTAGCGTTACGGAACATCGCGAAAATCGGGCAAGAATGGTGTAGGACATAACCCTGCTCTTGCTCTTCAATGCATCTGAACACTTCACGTGGTCATTGGGAGCCACCGAGCTACCAGTGTTTGTAGTGCGCACATACGATGAACAAATTGAACTGGACTGAACATGGCTGCCGCCAGACTAAGGCATTTTGCCATCACTACCTCAGTATTTCTCGCCGACGATCCCAGCAGTGATTTGGCTTTCGGTCATATCGTGAATCATTTCACAGGGTCCTCATGAGCACAGCAGGAACAGGTGACGCACGTATGATCTCGTGATACACAATCTGCAAGCTGTGATCACAATTTGCTCTAGTGTGTGAACACAGCTTTAGTGCCCTAACTGAAAGATCACTTGTCACAGCAGCTGTGACTGACGCTTGTTGACATCCTGAAATGTGTTATCAGAATCTGATCCAAATCATTTGCATTATTCTGTATTGATCTGCCTACCTTACTGACGAAATTGGTGTGCTGTGGCTACATAAGAAGTTGGCAAAGTCAATAACAAGAGCAACATTTCACAGTGACAAAGCAAGATAATCATCCCACTTCTCAGTACAGGGTTGCCAGTTTGATTCCTTAAATGCGTCCAGCTAAAATTTAGTTTCACCACACATCTTGCATATCCAGAATCATGAAAACCACACAGCTGCGAGACGAATTAAGAATTTTCAATCTCTTTGTGAGTTTCATTAAGTTTGCAGAATGTTGACTACATGCAAGAACTTTCAACAAACACCTCACGTACGAGATCGTCAACTATTTCATGTCTAGCATGGTTGGAAAGTCTGAAATAGATCACATGACAGCATCGTTGGCGCAAGCAAATAATGCACACATACGAGACCGCACGGTGGACCGCAAACGCCACTACTGATATGCTTCACCGTAATACACATCTTGTACATTGCTTTGAAGCGATTAAAGCCCATCTGCCACATTCAAACGCCTATAAGACATTTGCCTAAAGTAACTAGACGTGTACTCAGCACTAATCTGCCAGGAAGGGAATAATAATTCTACAAACAGCCGAAGTCTTAAAGGTTGCTCAGGATAAAAGCTGAAAATAGTTGAAAAGAAACGCATGTCATCGACTCGCCTTGAACACGCGCAGTGCTGAAAGCAAAGGGTGTGGCCCTTCACCGTAACGGGTGCATGCGCCCCCGACGCCTACAAGCGCAAGAGGCACGGCAGGCGGCGGCCCGTGGAGTGACCACATGCGCGCTGATAGCGGAATTCAAAATATGTGACCGGGGCCCGGCTTTCGTTGGTGTAATCACACAGCTCACGTTTGACAGAGGTGTGCACACGGACAGACCCCTGTAATATGTACTAGTGAAGAGCACATTGCTACGAAAACATTATTCAATGCCAGCCCTCAACTCGCGTGCTAACAAAACCAGATTTGGGCTGCATGCAACACCGCGCGAATCCAAAGGTTACAGTTTATTTAGGCACGTGTGTAGTAATGAGATTACCAACATTTGTTCATTTTTCCAGCTACATCGTTAGAAGACTGCAACAATGCTTAACGGATGTGCTGCTGCCTAGAAATGTGTAGGAAAACTACAAAACAAGAACGACAGAATGTTAGGCTGTACTTCGTTTCGGCATTTCCGTGCAGCAGAGCCAAGGCTACGCGACCCACGAGCACAGATTCTTGTGCAGCAAGATGTGGCGCTTCAGTTTGGAACCCGTTGGATGACTAAATGGCCTTGACAAGCGGCCTTGTCGGCAGCTGTTTAAAGCTTCTCTGCAGGTCACTGGGCAGTTTATCGCAGAATGTTGCTTCGCTTTTTAATGAAACATTTATTGAGGCTCTATGGTACAGAAAATAGAGCTCTCCACTTATTCGAACGAAAATGTGCACAGAGCAAACGAAATTAATGCAATGTTGCCATACAGATAATAATTTGCATTTAAAAAGTACAAACAATTAGTTGCTTTGACAGTCACCAAATTCATACGTGTAGTCGGCACAGCCCCACTGCGGACCTCCTCAGTAGTATGTACTTCGTCCTTTGCAAAAATGATATACACAGACTTGATTGTGTGGTATCGTTTCAAGCTGCTCTTTGATGCAAAAGGAATGAAAAGGTCGGTGTTGAACGTGCTCGGAACAGTTCGGGAAGGAGTGTGGTAAACGTGCATGAATTCTAATTAGGAAAACAGCCACACTTACGAATGTCAGCGAGCGCATCGTGTACAAGTGGATGTGACAAGAGGGATAAGAGATGGCGGCACCATGCAGTGCAACACACACACCGGCCGAGTGCTCCTTCTGGGCCCTCCGCTTCTGCCATCTCTGCAACCCTCCTTCTCCTCTGTATCTGGGAATATCTTGATGACACGCGCCTTTTTAGTGTCACAGCGAATGTGGAACGAACTTTCTACTGACGCTGTCACAGCAGCTGACCTCGCTGCACAGTTTCAGTGTTAGTAGATGCCAACGCCACCTGCCCAGCAGTGCTTGCCGCTAGCAGACGACAGGGCAGGGAGGGGCACCTTTGAGATGTGTTCGCCCCTCTGATTGGTCGAAGAAGCCCGTAGCTTCCCCAGTGCTGCACGGAACTACTGAAACAGAATATAGCTGGTACAGGTTTGCATCGAAAAAAGGTTAGGTGTGCAAACACAGACACAAGGAAACTAATGCTTGAGTTGTCCGTTTCCCTCTTCTTGTGTTCGTTTCTGCACACCTAACTTTTCTGTAAAACAAGGCTAGCAAATTGACCAACAGAACTGCATTGAATTGGCTTCATCTGGTGCTAGTTGCCAGACCAAAAACAATTTACGCTAAAAACGTCCTATTGTCGTGTAGCAGGTGGAAATCGCACGCTTCAGCACAGTTGGTTCAGGTGGAATTTGGGTGGGCGCAGCGAGGCACGGGCAAGTAGGGTTAGCAAAAGGCACAACTGGACCACCACAGAGCAAGATGTCCGAAAGCGAACACAGTGTGTGTGTAAACATCCAAACAAAGGTAATGCTACAGGCACAGAGGTCAGAAAAATGTAAAGGAACTTTATTGTGTGAAAAAAAAAATGTAATGTTATAGTAACATCTTGCATGTGATTTCATCATTGCACCAAAGAGCACCAACACAGATGAGAGCAAAAACGATTGCAGGCCACGACAAACCCACCGGCTTCGATCGAGCTCTGTGGAACTAATCTAAATATACAAGACTAAAAGAGAGAAACAATTATAGAAAGGCCACTTCCCTTAATGTGTGCTACACTAGAAGTATAACATAATTTGCCGCAGCTAAGGCACATATATGAGGTGAATGTTTAAAGCATAACAGTCATGTAATGTAATGCAGCAGCACGAGTGCATAGTAATACAACATTTAAAGTTCATGTACAACGTGTAAATGTTGACATCGTTGAGCGTAAGCACTAGCAGAAAGTAAAGTACTGAGATTAGATCACCAGACCTGCTCGTCATGTCATAATTACGGCGATGATCACTCTCAAAATTAATGCAGTGCGAGAATAGTCACAGGTGTCTTGTATGCCTGAACACAACAAAAATAGATGTATAATGCAAAATGGGTCAAACCGCGGGAACCACTGCTTCAAATTGATGGTTAAATATTTTGTGTAAATACTCAAACAATGGTTGCTCAAATAGTAAAACTTACGAACTTAAAACAAAATGCAGAATGCCAAGCTAGCTGGCCAGTGTTAAACTTGGGAAGCTAACGATATGCAAAGAAAAGAAATGATCAGTTCGCAGTTAGCAACTTGGCATACAAAAATATAAGACCACTACAGTGCTCATTACAGGTTTCAGTCAAGTTTTTCACAGGGAAGTGCACAAACTGTTCATTTCATTATGAATGATGCAAGAGGACACTGAGGCAAGAATACTGTTTCACACGGAAGCACTAACAGACCCACCATTCCAGATGAAAACGAGCAGCACAACTATATATAAGACATAATGATCCACCGACACGTCTCTTCCACCACACACAAAAAAAGCTCACCGAACATAAACTACACTACAAGCATGTGAAACAATGACATTTAAAAAAAGAAGGTAATTTGATCCACTGGTGATGGGAGATTTTCATGCCTCTATGAAGTCATGAACACAAATAAGCATTCAGAAAAGAGAAGCACGACACCAAACTGCACTAAAAAATGGCAATGGTCATGAGTGAACATGATGCTTCGCCACATTTGGATGCAGACAGGCCATGGAAAAGAGCTTTGGTAAGCGGAGACACCAATGAAATGAAATGAGACACCAGCTCATGAAACCAGGGAGAGGCTTAAATGCAATGGAGACGTCCCTACTGTAGAGCTATGCTGCAAGAGCAGACAATGCACCTGGGAACAGAAGTACTGGTGGCAACAGCACCGTGTCAACCTTAACATGCTGAAAGCTCAAGTGCGTCACTTTACTGTTTTCTTTGGAAAGAGCAAAGGTACAAAGATGCCTTTATTATGTGGCTGCCAATACACTCACCCCAGCACATAAATGAAATATAGTTGGGTCACCGTGGTAAAAGTTCTGTGCAAACCTAGTTAATAAGTGTAGCTCTGCCGGGTGGCACCACCAGCACTAGTGCACACATCTACGTTTTACAGTATGTCACCGCTATCCTCCCTATTAACTAAAGCAACACAAAAGGAGTCACACCAACACCTATGTGAGTTGGTACTTCAGATGTCTGTTCTAATGCAGAAAGAAATTACCCATGGAAATGAAGATGATACATGAAAGTACAGATATGATGGAAGTATCGAAAAAAAAAAATTCTAAGCAAAGTGACAGGGCAGTGCACTCTGTCCTGTCACCACTCTCCCATTGTTTTCCCCAAATTTCTTGAGCTACTTCTGTCATGTTTGTTCAACAACAAGCCCAACAAAGAATTCTGCTTAGCGTGCATCTCATCTTTAACTCTGTCCACAGCTACGGATGGTGCTGCTGAGCATGGCCGCGTGCGCCCTACGTTGGAGGTAATCTGTTGGCCTTCATGTGCGCTGTGTTTTCGCACGCCTAGCTCGCATTAAAGAAGCACGAATGGGAATTAATTCGCACACCATAATTCAACACACCAATGTTGTGGCAATGAGCGTCCGTCGTCATCGAGTGAGATGCGTTGATGTTTGCCTGTGCGCGTGTGACACCATGCCTGTTAATTTAGCTAGTAAGCAAATGTTTACAGCAGTTTACACAGTCAATAAAACTACTAAATTTACTTTGAATAGCTGTCTAATAATTAGCTATCCCAATCAACGCTCCACCTTTTGGGCGAAACTGCAACTTTTTCCTGTCATAACAACAGGGCAAACTTTTTATGTGTCACGGACAAGACCAAAGCTTCGGCTGAACAAGACACAGCGCCTCTTTCTCAATTTCCCATAGCTCCCCGAACAGCCGTTTGTTGACTAATGCTGAGCTGGCTCTTGTTATCTCTTAACTATCAACGACAGCTGACATGGAGAAATAACAAAAATTTTTGAAAAGACGCAGTTTCGTCCGAAAGGCTTGTGATAGCAAATTAGTGGAGAGCTACACAAAGTAAGGATAGTAGTTTTATCGGCCATATAAACTTTTAAATGAAGGCATACTAACTAAATTAACAAGCATAGTGTCACACGTGCACAAGCAAACATGAACACATCTCACTCAACGACTGCGGAAGCTCACTGTCAAATGCTGCAGGGAGGAAGCGCAGCGGCAGCGAGCGAATTGACCTCCATGCTGCTGCTCGCATCAGTGCGAACTAAGACACGAAAACGCAGCGCAGCACGGACTCTGCACGCGTCACAGATAGCTTCCAAGATACAGTAGCCTGGGCTGCCTGAAGCAGAACACTCCCCCACTTCCTACCCTCCCCATGGAGCCTTGCGCGCGACGGAAGACGGCGTGCTTCTTCTCGACTTTCCTTCTTTGTGTGTGCAAGATTGAGCCACAATCGCCGGCTTACCCTCGCACACTTTCGCTCACACATACAGCATATGGCGTACGGTGATGATTTTATCGCCTTTAGACTTCATACGGAACATCACAGCAATGCCGACGGCAGAAATGCACCTTGAGTGTCCATATAAGTGCTATCGCAATCAAATAATACACTTAGAAGAATCAACAACTAACGCGTCACTGTCTTTCTTTTTTTCTTCTCCAAAGTTTGCAGCACCGCTTACCAAGATGGCTCCTACTAGGTAGCCCAACTTTTTCTTTCCACCTTTTACTCTGGTCTCACATTCTGGCCCAACATAGCTTGCGACCATTCCCAATAGGTTTATATGTGAAATTCCATAAGCAGGCTTTTCGACACTGCTAACTTGTCCTAACCAAGATGGCCATTTCCAGCTAGTAGCACTGTTAAACCTGAGACACGTCTTTCGAAGCCTGGACGGTGCAAGGGAGGGAACGCAGCAGGAATAGTGTCAGTAACCCGCATGTTGGCACATTACAATTCTGACCCGATATCAACCATCATAGTTAGGTCAAACTAGGTGCGTGGGAAAGCCTGCTTGCAGAATTTCGCATATCCCTATTGAAACAAGAACACACACCTTAATTGTCGAGTTCAACCTTCCGAAGGAAGCGCGGTAGGCTACAAGAGACACCATAGTGGAGGGCTATGAATTAATTTTGATCACCTCGACTTTTACAACATGCAACTACACCAAGGTACAGTGGGCTGTAAGAATTTCAAGAGCATGGGATCCGTGAAAAAGATATTTTCCTAGCAACTTCGCCACACAGGCCAAAATTTATGTGAACAATGTGGAGGTTGCAGGGAAATATTTACCGTGCCTTTCAAATTGAAGATGGAGGCATTGGCTCAAAAAGAAAAAAAAAAAGTTTCCTCTTTGATCCCATTCCCAAAAACTAACTGTAGGGGTGGCGCATCAAGAGTATTGCACCAGACCCCATCATAACGTGGCCCCTGTGGCCGGGTTTTGAACTTGTGGCCTCAAGGTCCCGTACTCTCAAGTCATACAAACAAGATCAATCATGCCAGCTACCTACTAGCAAAAATACATAGCTCAGACACCATGACTACTCAAATATAATTTAAGTTCACACTGGCTCATGTGTTGTCACTTTGCCCCTGGGAAGTGAAAACTGCTGCAGAGGGCATGCTTCACTGCATGCCTTGTTGTGAGTTGCATACTTCTTGCATTAACAATCTGTCCGTGGCTTGAGAAGCATCGAAACACATAACCATATTATGGAATGATAATATCTAATTGACACAACATTCAAAATGTGATGTTAACAGCAACCGTTCCAGAGAAAAAGAAATAATAACAATAAAAAAAAAGAGGCTTATGCTCTAATGTGCAGTACACGCTTACCACACAATTTGCTGCTCAATGAAAAACCAAATCAAGACCTTACGGGAACAGAGACATAGGGTCTGAGGGCTAGAAATGCTCTTATAGTTGTGCTTTTAAAAAATGCTGAACCTTAAACACCGTGATATACAAGCACGACATTGTACTCAAATTAAAACCACTAGCCCAAATGAGTTGGCTTCAGCGCTTACATAAGCTGACACGTGCACGGGTTAACATTCCTGCGTAACTAAAAAGCTCAGAAAAATAAGGTCGCCAACTACAACTACACTCATAAGCTGCCTCGCATACGACTTGAATCGCTCTCCAACTCGCAATTTCGTAAAAGGCAGCCATTTTCTTTTTCTCTCTCTCTCTCTCTCATGTAAATATGGCACCACCCATTGGGACACCGGCAGCACTGTCGTCTTTGCCGAGGCTTGCCTTCCCCACAGAACCATGCAGAAGCGTGAGCCACTTCTGACAAAATTGCAGCTTTTGCCACCGGGACGGGGGGGAGGGGGGGGGGGGGGGCTATAACTGCACCACCACAGCCACCTGACGGCAAGAATGATGTGGTCAGGCAAGTAATGCCATTTCCACACACTGGGCTTTCACATGACCTTCAGCTAATGCGTGCAACGTGATTAAAAAACTAAGCACGCAGCAGCTCATTGCACTCACTAACCCTCCTTAGTAGTATTAATAGTAATAGTATAGTATTAAATCTTTTAGGCTCCTAACAAGCAGAGCCAAACTTCTTGGAACAACAGTGAACAGAGATTCCTGGGTTTAATAGGTCGTGTCCCGTCTAAAATGCTACTGTGACAGTCGTACCATCAGTGCAGCACAACTAACAAGAGATTCAAGGCATGAACTTACACCACTCTAAATGGAGTATTTAAATCTGGAGCGCCAATTTGGCAGCCACTCTCATTGCAACACCACCACTTAAAATTTGAGCACTGGAAACAAGATCTCTCGAGGCCAACCACACTCGGTCGTGGAAGCACGAACGACTCCACCGTAATACTAATGATGCTTGCAAGGAAAGACGTCCAGCAACATCCGAGTTACAGTGCATGTAAAAAAAGCGAGCTGCGTTTTCTACGACAGCCGACACTGCGCCAAAACGCCGCTCAGTAGCAGAATGGGATCCAGGCGCCACCCTCGTCCTTGCGGAAGTAGTGGGGTCGATTGTCAGGGAACACGGTGACGCCCGGGAACGGGTGCTGCTGGATGTACTTCAGGGCTGCCCGCACTTGCATCACAAACATGGGTGACTCCACCTCTGGCGATGTTGACAAGTGCTGCAGCAACAGCGCAAACAGGTGCGGCCGTATGTACCACAGTTGCTTGATTCAAGCAAGCACTTTCTTCTATAAGAAGACTACACAAATTGTCACATGCTTTAGATTAGAGTATGAAACCAGAAAAAGAAACCAATACGGTAACCAAGTTTCCCCATGCTTAAGGTCGTCGATAACCACATTTACTTGAATCTAGGCCGATACTTTTCTTCACTTTAGTCAGATATACAGTAAAACCTCATTAATTTGACCCTCGTTAATTCGGGAAATTGCATAATTCAGACTCGTCCTCTCGTCCCGGCAGGCGTATCATATGCATTATGAAATGCAATGAAACTCTCGTTAATTCGGATGCATTTGGCCGTACATCAGTTAACTAGGACAACTTTCAGAGCTCGGCAAGCCACAAACATGCGACGCAAAAGAGCAAAAACGGCATTAGCATCCACCAAAACGAAGCGGCGGAGTTCGCATCGCCATAGTCGTCACTAAAAATCGTGCGTGAATGATAGCAACACCAGCATGCGTCTTGCCTATTTGTGCATTTAAAGCCTTTCGTCTTGCATTTACCGCCATGCTTAGCACCTCATTGACCGCGCACCTTTACGGCTGCCTAGTTGCCATACGTGATCGCATCGATAGCGGCTG
This sequence comes from Dermacentor andersoni, assembly GCF_023375885.2. Lineage (NCBI taxonomy): Eukaryota > Metazoa > Arthropoda > Arachnida > Ixodida > Ixodidae > Dermacentor > Dermacentor andersoni. Next base: position 123,047,861 of record NC_092821.1, on the reverse strand, counting down.
CGGTTTCATCCGCAGCAGTTGCGGCAAACAGTAGTTACATTTTTACTCAGTGTGAAGCTGCCGAGAATGAAAAGCACAGTCTACATCGTGATGGGTGGCGACCTGGCAACACTGGCGATAAAATTATCAGGATGTGCGCACTACGGTGAAAAGCATCTCAGATTAAGACACACACCGCGGCCACGCTGTGAAGGAAGTCGCGAGGCCTTCGCTGCTGCGAGCGCTAATCAGGCACGAGATGAAGAGATGGGAATTGCAGCTTCCAAAACAGGATTTGCTTTTCATTCAGTAAATATATTATGCGTTGATGTGGTATGCATTTGCTTATTGTTTTCTTGATACCCTCTATAAAGACATTCGGTTAATACGAACCTTTTCTTTTTTTTTGGTCCCGTGAAATCCGAATTAACAAGGTTTTCCTGTATACAGTTAACTGGGTCATGCGGCATGGGATGAAATTCCATCCGATGCGATAATGCAACCATTCCGAAAGTGCAACAGCTCGACGATGCGACATGTTCTTTTCAGAGCCAAATGGCTTTCTTCGTTCCATTGAAGGAAAGATTTCTTTTACAGCGAAGCTTTTAGCCCCTAGTTGGTAGTGATTTTTCGTGTCTGCGTGCGATCACACAAAAACAAATGACAGCTGGAAGGCTTTGCGTATGAGTTTCCGCACAACAGAATTATTTTTTCTCATATATTCAAATTGCAATCCGACGCTATCATGTCTGCAGGTTGAGTGCAAGTCGTACTCTACAAATTTCCTGCCACATTTCACTTTGAGATTAATTCAATAACGCACTTGCACTAGGCGGAAGGGCTGAGGATGTATGCTGTGCTAATGGTATTGGTCGCTAATGGCCGCAGCCACTCAGACAAACTTTAAACAGCTGGAAAAGGGCTTTTTCTTTCAGCTTCCGCATAACAGATTTATGTTTTCTCATAAATTCGAATAACAATCACGTCTGCAGCTTGTGCGTAATTCGTACTTTACACATTTTCTGACACTATATACTTTTAAACATTCACTCAGTTAAATCATGCCATTGCGCACGGTGGAGGGCCTAAAAAAATGAGGGTGTATGCTGCACTTCTGTAGAAGCGTGTGTGCGCGTGACATACGTCGCTTAAGGTAATGGTGCTTGTGCAACGTCATCTAACGTCGGATGTGCTTGCCCAATGCCAGCAACAGCTTCGTTGCACATACACTGTCATACAGCGGAATGGAGGCCACATTTCTTTTTTTTTTTATTTTTGCCTTCCAGATTTCAGGAGCCGGCCTAGATTCAAATAAATAGGGTATTTCCTCCTCGCTCTGTGATCTGCAAGCCTCCTGGTTGGCTCAGACGGTGGAGCGACCACACCGGAAAGGCACTGGTCCCTTCAATTCCTTCACCAAAACGAATTTCTCTCCAAGTGTGATTGATTGATTGATTGATTGATTGATTGATTGATTGATTGATTGATTGATTGATTGATTGATTGATTGATTGATTGATTGATTGATTGATTGATTGATTGATTGATTGATTGATTGAATGATTGAAAACTTTATTATTCCACTGAGCTGGGGTGCCCGCCTCTTAACCTAAACGTTGGTAGGGGGGGAGGGCGAAGCAGTCCCCGCGCATTGAGGACGGTGAGTCCAAGTGTGGAGCCTTCCAAGAAACCCTTTGGGTTTCCTTTCTGGCTTTATGCTAGTACTGGTGGGTGGATGACAATTTTTTCTCTCTTTAACAAAGCGGCAGTGGCGACAAGCTGTTCTCACGGGCATTAAAAGATGGTGCAAGAAAGATGAATCGTACCTGCAGAATGAAGTCGTCATTCTGTGACAGCCACAGGTCGACTCCTCGCATTGGCTCATAGTTGAAGGGGCCGATGCGCATCATTCCTAACGAGCAGTCGTAGATGTCGCACATCTGCAATGCCATTCGGCTCGGTAAGGTTTCTCTGCACATGCCAAAACCACGGTTACGAAGGGAACGCTACGACTTGAAGCCAAAGCGGTCCGTTCACATTTCAAATCTCAAAAGCTTGCAGACTCCCAGCTTAAAAGGCTTGTGGAGCCCATACAAAACTGGCTCATTCTGGCTAAAACCTGGAACAACCAATGCTATCCCGATGACTACATCCAGAATTACCTGGAAAAGTACGCCAGTGGAGCCCTGGAATGAAAGCCCTTTAGAATAGCAGCGGCACCTTTTAGAATGAGTAAAATTTTTCATTCATTATTCAAAGAACAATGGAGCAGGCATTGTGTGAACTTGAATGCGTGTCCTCTTCTTGTGTTAATATTCTGCTTATAGTGCACCAGAATTCCAAGACAGGTCACCAACAAGCCTGTGACACACCAGAGTCACACCACTGACTCTAAGTCACCAAAATGCTGCTTCGATGGTCAAAGGAAGCAGCGAAATTCCTATGCAGAAGTCGGGTATCAGCAGATTTCAGCGATTCCTATGGTTGTGAAGTGACTTACTGCAAGGCGAGCAAGCATTCACAGTTAACACCGCCTCTCATCTGCACCTGTCCATTTACTCCCCTACTGCTGACCACTGTTTAGGTGCATGCAGCCGATGCTAAATACGGCTCAATCACATGTATGAATCCCTGAGGTCATGTGAGCAAATCGGTCTCAATGCAACCAAACACCAGTGATTGCTTTGGTTGAAGAGCAACTGTTCCCAGTCAGTTGCTCACTGTTACTTTTTTTCAGTCATGCGACTGCTGCTGAACCGACCAGCAGCGCAGGAGGAGGACACCTGCACGTGCCGGCACCTATTTTCCATAGCGGCAGCGGTGCGAGCAGACACGAACGGCATTAGTCGCAAGACTTTTCAGTGCGGCGACGGCAGGTCACACTTGCCGGTGTGAACATCGGTCACCGCGAGTTAGAACCTTGATCGCCACTCGCGGCCCGTTGATCAAGCCTCTATCAACTGCCGGTGTGAGTTCGCCATTACAGTGGGGTTGGCAGTAATTTTCCTTCCTTCCTTCCTTTTCCAATATTTTCTTTTATTTTGACAAACAACTAGTTCCTACATCTTCTCGTGAACAACTTTCCTGCAATGCACACAACATTGTCTTCGGCAACTGACGTTTCGGCCACTTTGGCCCCCGAAATAAATGCAGCACCACTGCTCTCGGTCTAAGTAGCACACAACATCGCACACAAGATGTCCAAGCTCCAAAGCTAAAATTAAATTCTGGAGTTTTACGTGCAAAAACTACAATATGATTTCGAGGCACGCCATACTAGGGGCCTTCGAATTAATTTTGAACACCTGGGATTTTCTAACGTGCACCCAATGCACGGTTCCCGAGCTTTTTTGCATTTCGCCCTCGTCATAACGCAGCCGCCGTGGCCAGAGATTTGATCCCGCAGCCCTAGGATTAACAGCGCAATGTCAAAGACAACACGGCAGATACCAAAGTTGCGCATTAATGTTGTTAGTGTGTTCGGATTTCAATTGCAGGGGCATGAGTTTCAATCCCCAGTGGCAGTGATGGTCAAGGTCAAGAGAGGTTACATGCCAAGGTTGAAGATGAGAATGTGGAGGCGGCCTGACAACAAAAACAACATGACAAAGCACAACGAAAAAAACACAGACAAACAGAAACATCAAATCCAATTTCGAGCTTATAACTATGCTTGCAGTAAAAGAAGAGTTGAAGGCAGTCCTTATGGCACCTTGTGAGAGTCAAAATCGCAAGAAAAAGACTTTTGCAACCACTTGCCTCATGGCAGCCAGTGAAGTGTCTCGCCGAACGAAGGGGAAGCTCAGGACCTTTGTCCGGGAATGTGGCTGGAAATATCTCACCGCTCTTGATGTTCACACCTGATTTTAAAGAAGAAAGCAAGATTCGCTTGATGAGCCATAAAATGCAGGTTAGGCGATTGTGGTCATCGTGAGACCAAGAAACTGGCATTCGTGCCTTAACAACCCAAACTTGCCTCTAATGGTACATTTGACTGGTTCCAACTGCACTCCAACTAAATCCAGTTTGCAGAGGTGCAAAGCCCTCTTAAGATTGAAGCTAGAGAAAGCCTGCCCCAGCCAAACTTTCATTTGCTCTCAGAGCAATCGGAGGAGCCATGTGATTGGCATCATGCTTGATCTTAGTCGTGCTACCAGTTAGAAGGTGAGGGTGCTTCCAAGCATCTTGAGCTGGAGCACGGTGCTCTGAATGAACCGGGCGAACATATTTCCAATGCTCAACTTTGGCCTGCTGATTGCAAACCTCACCATGAGAGTGCTCTCGAGTGCTCAAAAGCAACCAGTCGAATGTGCCCGTAACACTCACCTCCAGCCAACTGAAGCACAGAAAATGAAAACAGGTGTCTGTTGAAGCTCAGAATTACAGAAAGCTGAGCGAGATGGCAGGGATTCATAATACAGAAAGACAAGAAAGAGCACAAACCATGGGCGCATAAGGAACAAGAAGGACAGTGCAAACATTGACTAATCAACTGAAAGGTCGCATAGTGGCAAAAATGAAGGAAGATCCAAAAAAAGAACTATCTGGCATGCTTCAAAGAAAGGTGCTCGTGTTGCACTACTCATTCTCCTTGCGTCCATGCTTTGCATGCCAGCCTTTTCATGTTATGGAGGTGCCTATTGCTTCATCCTTTCAGGGTCGAAATCTTTTTTTTAAGACAAATACAACCCCCTAGTGTCGTGAATAAATGAAAAAATTACAAAATAAAAGAGAACATGACAGGAAGAACCAGCGTTCTCCCAATCCTGTTCTCTTTTACTCTCCCGTCTTCTTCTGTTTCTTCCGAAGCGCAGAAAGCGCATCAGTCATAACCCCTAGTCATTCTTCCATAACACCTAGTGTCGATTTTTGTGCCGCCGATTGAAAACTTCCAGAGCAGCTTACTCCAAGAAAAAAAATTGCGTATTATAATAATTATGATCAAAGCTACAAAATATTCCGATGAGTAAAGTGTGTGCAGTTTATTCTTGAAAATGTGGACGCACTGATATAAGCCTTCTGCAAGGACACATCATAGACAGCAATATAGCCACCAGTACTGGGGTTTCCAACCATCCCGAACTTAGTGGGGCAGTCCCGACCTTTGCATAAATGTACCGTGTTCTGACTTGACCCATTTGGAACGACCAAATGTCCCAACTCAAGCTTTTCTTTTTCCTAATGGATAACAATAAATAGACCAGCTTTCCTTTTTGCTATGCCTGACAGCTTGTTCGCCGATTCTTCTTTTTTATGTTCCGTTGCATTGTCATAAGAATAAAGGCGGTTTCACTTTTGTCGTGGTTCTAGTGCAGCTGTAAGCTCTAACCATTCACAGTACCTATATATCCATATTGGTACTCACATTAATTAGGCAACTACACTGCACCTTTCTTGATGTAAATTACAACACAGTAGGACTAAAAAAGAATTGTTTAGCTTTGGTGCAAGTACATAGTGGAGGCACCTGGCTCAACAGGGCCAATCGTCGCCAGCTGCCCAAAAACACCTGCCCCTCTCCCCATCCCTGTCCCGACTTTGTCTGCTCAAGAGTTGGCAGCCCTAGTCAGTACACTGCTTAACATCTTTCATTTCATCATCGATTTACATTTGCCTTGTCCACTGCCTCATGATTAACAGCCTCGAGTGAGGCATGAAGCAAGGCAGAAGGGCTTTTCAGGCACGGACAGCTGTCTGTAATAAAACAGGGGTTCACGGGGCACATATGTCACAGTAGGCACCAAGAAATGGTGCACTCAGCAAAATATGGCACTAATGAGCTTGTCAACATGGTTTGCGACAACGCAGCCCGAGTAAATGTTCGAGACAAGGACATCTGCTCACCGATGCCATAGATGGTCGGCCAATTGAGATTCCCGCGAAGAACGTTGTTCAGCTCTGCAACGAAAAGGGCTTGCTAAGAAGATGACTTCAAGAAACCTCAGCAAAATGCCAAGGCTATTTCAAGTGAACACACAGGCAAGTATCAATCTACAGCCACAGGGTTAAGAAAATTCTGAGATAACCTTCCACAAACGCTGCCTCGGCAATCTTACAGTTTTAAAGAAATAGTTTAATCAGAGTTTCAGAGCAAAAAAATGTGGGCCCATATTTGTCTTTGATACAGTAATGGTGATATTTCTACACACTTAGCTCCAATGTGGCAAACTATTTAAATGCACACTTTGTGCACTATTATTGTCAATATTTTTCTCAATGCTAGTAGATGCTGATCACCCTCACTTATGAATTCACCTTTCCTACCCCCATTTCAGAATCACGCTCATTCGCAATTGTCATGCAACCTTGAGTAATCAAAGCATTAAATAGCATGCAACACATATGCTAAAACAGTGTGTGCAGCATACATCAAGCTACTCAATGAGGCATGTCTACAATTGTAGAGAAACTGCGGCGCATTGTTAATCTTAAGCTTAACCATGGACATTTGCTGTAACTGTTCCAATGCTCCATTGTCACAGTCAAGTCAACAGAACCGAAAGTTGCATACAGATGCCCTTGGTGCTGCACGAGCAAGCAAAAAATCAGTATGTCGCTGTACAAAACAGTGATAATGTGTTCACTTAAACAACGAAACATCAGCCAGGTTGCTGGCCCAGCAAACAAGCTGCCATGATCCTTACCACAAACACAGGCAGTCACCAAGTGGAGGTTGACAGGCTGCTTGTGCAAGGCATCTGCAAAAAAAAAAAAAAAAAAAGGTGTCTTTACGCTCAGCCACATTCTGGGCTTGTAGAAACCGGCCAAGTCCTGATGTTAGCTGCAAAAATCATCAGTTTAAATCTGCTGCAGAACAAAAACCTGTCTCAGTGAATTACCAAGCCCTGTCTCGCATCAGCAGATTCCATTCTATGCCTGCAAATTCTCTAATTTCATCAAACCAGCTAATACTCTGTCATCCTCGAGTGTGCTTCCTTTCCTTTGGCACCCAATCTGTAACTCAACGAGTTATCGATCTGTTCTATGTGTTACATAGCCTGCCCAACTCCAACTCTCCCTCTTAAATCATAACTGGAATATCAGTTACTCCCGTGTGTGCCCTAATTCACAAACCTGTCTTTTCATCTTTTAATAATATGTTTGCATATTTTTATTTTTTTTACTTTATGACAGCGTTTCCTTGCCAAAAAGTAAAGAAGGCCATCATTAACATGAACTGCGACCAGCGTGACACAGAACAAGAATAAAGGATACCCAAGCGCCAAGCCAACTATGAGACCACTCACAGAGAAGCTGATTGGCCAGACTTTCCGAGTAACCCCTACGGTCCAGGAAACCGCCAACGAGGTAGACCTCAAACCTGCATGCCATGGACACATTCTGCCTCAACACTGTCTCATTGCAAGCACATACACACGAGACAATGGAGACACTCCGTACACGAAACAGCAATGAGCTGCACACTCAGCTGTCACTGAACAAGGCTTAGGAGTGGACTAGCACGTGAAGTAAAGCACACGAAGGAAACTCGGTGGGCCACTGTCGCATGTACAGATGCAAACCACAATTCAAGGAGGGCACTATCATGCACAAATATACGTGCCAGAGAATGCGGGAGATAGCAGAGGCTACTGGAATTCGTGGTGCACAGGATCGGTGCATCAGCACGACATCCATCAGTCTTTTTTGAAAGGAACTAGCTTTCCTGAATTTTAGCCCTGGATGTGCTTGTGCTGTAGTGGCTGCTGTGTTTTCCCCTGTTTCCTGCTTTTCCTTTTTTCGTGTATACAATTGTGCCATTTTAAAATAATGTTTAGCTAGAAGTTAGTGCTTGCCCATAGCTGAAGGAAAAGACCAGTCAAAAAACACACAGGACAAGAGGAGAGGTTCACACCACAACGACTGGACTATCAACTGAGCTTTATTAATAACTGAGCTTTATTAATAAAGCTCAGTTGATAGTCCAGTCGTTGTGGTGTGAACGTCTCCTCTTGTCCTGTGTTTTTTTTACTGGCCTTTTCCTTCAACTATGTACCAAATGGCCCGGATTTCAACTCTTCTGCATGCTTGTCCATGTCTGTCCTTTCGTCCCTTTTCTTTTCATTAGCACTTCAAGCTTGTCACTAAACACTCTAAACTTGCTTTTTGACTGCTTAATAACCCTGAAACCACGAACTCTTAGAGAGCACTACCCCTGCATTCATAAATGCACCTCTAACTAATGTGCCACCTGGTCTTCTGGAAGCAGAGGACAGCGCCCTGCCCCCTTAGCTCAACTTTTACTTCAACAATGCTCATCAGTGATTCCTTGGCTATAGTTTTGTGTCTGCCATTTTCCGGCTTCAATTCGCTGACAGACCTGTCCCCTCAGAGTAAGGTGTTTGCTTGAGCAATTCTTTACTGCAGGAATCACCGAGAACTACTGAGGAACATTTCTCAAACTACAATTCAACACCGGAAGTGGTATATTTCTCAAGCTGCTCATCACAGAAGCCACAAAGTGATATTGAAGTCTGCTTCTGAGGCTACTCCTAATTGCAAGTCAACAAAAAGTGTTATTTAGGGGCATTTCTCAAGCTTGCTCATCGTCACATAAACCAACGTCATTTAAATTATGTGGTTTTACGTGAAAAATCACAATCCGAGTACATGTATGAGGGATGCCATAGTGAGGGACTCTGGAATAATTTGAACCACCAGAGGCTCTTTAATGTGCGCCTAAATCAAAGTACACGAGTTCTTGCACATTTCAATGGGGGCGCAATGCAGCAGCCGTGGTCACAGAAATTATTAAGTGTTATTGAGGACTCTGTCTCAAGCTACTAATTACAGGAGTCATCAAAAAGGGTTGTTGAGGGGTGTCTCTCAAGTTTCTCCTAATAGCAATAATCAGCAAAAAGTGTTAATGAGGAGTGTTTCTCAGCATACTCCTCAGCACAGGAGTCATCAAAAAGTGTTAATGAAAAGTGTTTCTCAGAATACTCCTCAGCACAGGAGTCATCAAAAAGTGTTAATAAGAAGTGTTTCTCAGAATATGCCTCAGCACAGGAGTCATCAAAAAGTGTTAATGAGAAGTGTTTCTCAACCTACTCCTCAGCACGAAGTGACCAAAAAGTGCTACTGAGGAGTGTCTCTCAAGCTGCTCCTAATAGCAATAATTACTAAGAAATATTAATGAAGAGCATTTCTCAGGATACTCCTCAGGGCAGGAGTCATCAAAATTTGCAAGTGAGGGTATCTCTCAAGCTGCTCCTTATACCAGGAATCACTAAGAAGTGTTAATGACAATAGTTTCTCAGGATATTCCTCAGCACAAGAGTCATCAAAAACTGTCATTGAGGGACGTCTCTCAAGCTGCTCCTATACAAATAGCAATAATCACCAAGAAATGGTAATGAGTAGTGTTTCTCAGGATACTCCTCAGCACAGGAGTTATCAAAGACTCAGTGCCCTTCCACTCTGTGAAGACGGATGACCAGCAAAGCTCTGTATGTGAGCCTCTTAATGGCAAATTGCACCTATGCCGCGGGTCGGCCTGGCATTGCACTATCTTTGGGATCAGCGCACGTATGAGGAATGCTTAATGCCTGGTTCACCTCCAACACGGGCCAGCCCAGCATTGCACTATCTTTGGCATCGGCCTACATATGGGGAATGCTTAAAATTTGCTTCACCTTCGCCGTGGGTCAGCCCGGCACCGCACCACCTTCGGTGTCGGCCCACGTATGAGGAGTTTTGTGTCTACACACGGAGACGATCCTGGGGGAACTAGCCCTTAACAGCTTCTATGTAAAAGTGTGATTGAGGGCGTTTTTCAAGCTGCTCCTAATATCAGGAATCACCAATAAGTGTTAATGAGAAGTGTGTCTCAGTATACTCCTCAGCACAGGAGTCGCCAAGCCCTAACGAAGGGCATTCCTCAGGCATAAGGCACCACAGCAACTGCCCAAAGCGTTGAAGCATAGCTAAGGCACTTTACTAGTTAAAAGTAAAATTAAAATTGAATTATGGGGTTTTACGTGCCAAAACCAGTTTCTGATTATGAGGCACGCCGTAGTGGAGGACTCCGGAAATTTTTACCACCTGGAGTTCTTTAACGTGCACCTAAATCTAAGCACACGGGTGTTTTCGCATTTCACCCCCATTGAAATGTGGTCGCCGTGGCCGGGATTCGATCCCGCGACCTCGTGCTCAGCAGCCCAACACCATAGCCACTGAGCAACCACGGCGGGTTAGTTAAAAGTAAAACTGTTAGCTGTGATACAAGGAACACGTGGGCAACGCATACTACGAATTCACATTTGCGCATTCATTATTCTCTCAAGTACGTTGTTATTTCTACAAGCGCATTTACTGCGCCACTGAGGTACCTTTGCGTGTTACAGGGTATTACATTAGTGCAGATAAAGAACGGAGGCTGCAGATGGCGAACACCTATTTAAAAAAAATTGAAACATGCCCACCTTCCTTCTGGAATGGGAAGCGAAAGCTCCTGCACTCTGCGCACAGTGGATGCCACACCCTGCTCAAGGCCTGAGCCATCGAAGTGTGCTAACGACACAGCCCCGGAACCTGGAACACAATACTCTCTTTCACTGTGACCACCTTCAGGATGTGAAAAGTTTCCAGTACAAAAAAAAGATATAAATAAAAGATGAAGCTCGTGGTACTTTTGACTGATTTCTATCGCACTGCGGCTCTGTTTGCAGCAATGCAGAGCTTCTTGGAGAATGAAGCCAGAGAAAGTCAGCTCAAGCCACATGCCTAGCATTCTCCCGGATCTCGGTCGCACTCTTGAAGGTGCGAATGCTCCGAGCTGGAGCGCAGCACATTGATTGCAACACACAAATGTTTCTCGAGCTGTCAATTTAAACCAGCTTGAATGAAAAACGTGCCACCAGAGCACTCTAAGGTGACCAGTTAAATGTACCACGCAGATTCAAGGTTACATAATGTCCCTGGGAAATCAATCAAAATCGAGAAATTTGGGTAAACGTTCACATGTAATCAGCTAAGGCAACAACTAAGCAGTAAAAAAAAAACAGTTTTCTAATGTTGCGAATGCTGCAAATGACTTTTTACTCATGAGCCTAATATTTTTTCTGTTTTCCTGGCTCGACATAAATTCTGGAACAACTTGAAGGCTCTAATTGTGTAAAATAGAAATATCAGATGTGCATGTTGACACATGTGCAGCTTGACTGTAAACAGAGTATCCAAAGATCACAAGATAACATTGTCGTGAGAATTTACAGTACTCCCTTCTTGACAAACAATATGTGCTAGTTTTCACTGCGACACTTAAAGGATCACACATGCCCATTTCCTCCAGTGTACTGTGGCAACACACGAAAGTGCACAATGCCCCATTCCTCCCGTCATCTAACCGCGCTTCCACGAGGCAGACGAGAAAGAAAAAAAGCTATCCATCCCTCCGTTAACAAAACAGTCCTCTTACGGACACAAAGCAATACAGGCATGAAAAATGCATCCTCTCATTGAAATTTACTTTGTCTATGGGTTAGAAATACATTACCGAGCAAGTTGCTGGAACTGGAGCTTGTCTCCTGATCTAGCTGTATGCACAGTGTACCCTGTACAACTTACAACAAAGGAACAGTACTCTTGAAGCAAATATTACAAACGTTTTTACGGGAAGCTGAGCCTAAGCTTTTTAAGAAACAAACATAGGACGACTAATCCAAGCATAAAAATGAATTTTGTTTTAGTGACGGTGCTAAGAACAAGGATGCCAGTTTAGATTTATTTCAAACACACCAAGAAACCTACATGCACAAGTATTCTCAAGCCCCAGAAAATGTGAAGGAAAAAAAAAATCAACATCTCCAAGCAGTACTGTGCTACCTGTGTGCCGGATGATAGCCATGATGCATGTAGTGGCTTCATCTGTTCCAAGGACGCTGACATTTTCTGCAGTGCACAAAAAACGAAATCAGCGATGCCAAAAAAAAAAGAATCCCCACGAGAACAAACTGCAACAGAAATCAGCTTAAACATGAGAAATACAAAAATAATGTACATATGAATCTAACCTACAAATCCAGAAGCGTCTCTCTCGCTGAAAACAGGGAAAATATTATGGTTTCTAGATGGCTTATCGTCAAACTATATTCTATTTCATACTTAGCAGGTAATGCCACGAAAGTTACACAAGTGCCACCCGCAGAAGCCTGACGTCCTGTATTTCGCAGAGCAGTTGCTTTTGATCTGCAACACCTTCTGCGGAATAACTACTTTGCATATTACACCTACAACTTGTTGACGTAAGGTTATGTCAACTTACGAATTTGTGCACCTTCGTGCTTCAAGCACATGATGTGCCATGTTTAGGTCATGAGTGCAAGCGGTGCGCTAAGGCCTGTGTTAGCAGAAAGGTGCCATTTGACTCATTCATGGATAAATAGGTTCAGGTCTTCTATGCCTTCTATGTAACAATTATGGCACATTACACAACATAACGGTATGAGACTTAATGTTACATTGAATTACATGACGCGCACCTATATCTCTCATTCACAAGTGACACATAATTTCTTTTTTGGTTGTGAATGCAGGCTGTGAGAGAAGCCTCTCTATAGCCCACATAGTGTTGTCTGCTATGTATGAAATGGAGTATACATAAACGAGAGATTAATCAAGCATCTTATCACTGTCCAGTCATTTACAGTTGCATAGCAAGTGGACAGAAACAGGCAGAAGATATTCGAAGTGAATGAGGATCAGGGACTGAGCGAGCAAGGACCAGCACTACCCTCATTCACTTCATCCTTTACTGCCTTTGTTTCTAGTCTACTGGTCATACTGATACATTCACTGAGCCAACAAGCACCAGTTTCAAGTTTTTTCTAGGGACAAAATATTAAACCGAGTTAGGTTGATAAATTATTCATCTGGAAGTCTATCATCGTTTTGCATGTGCCAATGTGCAACTTTGTTGCGTAAGGAAATTGCCACTGGTGCTCCTCCAATTTGACGGCGCCCACCAAGACAAACAAGTTGCCATAATCCCCACGGGATTACCCTCCTCTCTGCCACTCTGTGAACCAGCCAGTGCTGACCTCACATGCGAGGTACAAAAGTAGTCCACAATAGGTGCTGCCGCTCTCATTTTGCTTTTTTTTTTCATTCTCTTGCACACAAAAGCTCTGTTCTCACTACGAATTATAAATTCCTTATTACAGAAGCCTTATCTTTCAATCTAGCTTGACTTAACACTTCAGTGTCTCTAAAGGGACACTTAGAGAAAAATGATTTCTTTTGTATTGGAAAATTTCCCTTCTACAATACCAAAAACACCTCTCTTAATGCGAGAAGACGCCTGGTAAGTCAGAAAAAGAAGTGCAAAAACAAAAGACTAATGGCAATGGTGCCTTAAGTTCTCGCATCAGCTCATCACGACATCCTGAATTTTGACACCATCTGCTAGGGTCTAGTCAATTCTTTCGCGGCCAAGATAGACTACATTGTGTTCTAAAAGAGTCAAAGATTGAATATAGCAAGTTTCAGGGACTTTACTGTGCCAGCGCAGCCCAAATACAAAAAATTATAATGACATTTCCCCTTGTGTAAGAGGGTTACATGCAAGCGTATGGGTTCTGTTCTGGTGTTTCTAAGCTATGCCATCTTGCCTGACACACCCCCATTGTTGCAAGCTACCTAGCACATTGTTTAAGGGTGTCCTGGGCACGCCTAGCCTGCACCTTTTGCTGCTCTTGTTCAGCTTGTATTCAGTGCTCGCCAACGACTTCGGCCTGCTCGCCACTTGAGTTGCTGCTCCATCCTTCTCACTCGGCACTTGGCCTCTCAAGCACCACACAAACCCGATATATCCATAGCACATAAAGAGTCTGTAGCAAATGCCACAAGAGGTGATCCCAGCGCATCTCCGCCTACCCTCCGAGCACTCCCCCTCTCCACCTCCAAGTGTCCTCCTTCTCCTCCGGCTTCCCTCTCCCAGCTCAGTGGCCTCGGACTTTATCACGGCGATTTTACATACAAGACACGTGCGCTTGCGCGTAAAAATTGTTCGAAATCTGTGACGTTGCACTGGTGCACCGGGGTTGGAGTTACGGCGCGAAATTCCACAATTTTAACATTGACGTTTATTTTTTCTCTTAATAATCAACCTATTATATCAAAATTAACGACAACAGCATTCTCAAATAATATTTTATCGGCCTAAACTGAATTAGTGTTTTGCTTTGGTGTCCCTTTAAATCTCGTGCATTAGAGCCCGGTGCTGGCCACCTATCCTTTACAAGGCCTGCAGTGATGCAAAAGCTGCACAGCTCATATTTTCCTTGCCAAGTGTGGCATAGAGAGAACAACGAAAACATCCATTGTGACTGCTAAAATGAAGAAAAAAAATGTTTAAAAACACACAACAGTCAAGACATGGAATCCAAATGGGCCACCTGTTCTTTGGACTGTTGCACATAAGAAGTGCACAGGCTGCCACTTTAATGTCTATTTCATACAACTTACGTTGCTATAATGCCGTTCCAGCATTATGGTGATGCTTAAGCTCTCACTGGAAAGGTCTGTACAAAAAGTGAAGTGCAAAATTATGGACTGTTAGAGAGTGTGGGGTACCTAATGTGGGGAAAAAAAAAAGTTATCATGCAGTGCATACGATATGTTCCAGAGGTCTGCAGTCCTAGGCCATAAATATGGACAGAAAGGACACACGCACTAACATCAACAAATGGCTTGTTGATGGCTTGTTGACCACATTTCAAGTGTGTCACGTTTTTTTTTTCTTTTCTTTTTTTACCCTTTCCTCTCTGTCCTCTTTCTAACCTCTATCTCCCAACCACAGTGTAGGGTAGCAAACCGGAGACAAATTTCTGGTTAATATCCCTGCCTTTCCTCCTCCCCCCATCTCTCTCCGTACACAAAAGAAACACAAAAGTAAGAACTCACTGTCTTGAGGCACAGTCACTGCAAACTCACGCTGGTGGATGTACAGCAGTCCTAGTGGTCCAATGACCTTGGGTACTTGGGAAATCAGAGCAGCCGCAATTTCCTTTGGAAAAATATTGCATGGAAACATCAGAAGAGCACAGGTGCTATGATAACAAAAAAAAAGCCAACAGCTCTAGAGTAAAAAATAGGGCTTATAAATCAGCTCTACGAGGCTTTAGGTTAAATGCCATTTCCACTTGCCATGTGCATATGCAGTAGGGGCCAAAAATTTGTGGGATGCAGGTTCGTAAAAAAGCAGGAATTTAGTTGTCTTGCAGGCAATAAAACAGCACACAATGTTGGTCATGTACACTAATGTAGAAATCTGAAATCCGAGCTTGGGGAGTATATTGCTTTTTCTTAGGTCCTTCAACCTAAAATTTTGATGCTGACTCTATGTGTCACACTCAAAGCCGCGTGTTTCCAAAGAAAATTTTACTTACATTATCGTGATAAAATAAAACTAGAGGAAGGCATTTTAGTTGAGCCCGTTACCCACTGCCCAATGCGTTCCTATCATTCTAAAAACGTTGCTGCATTTTCATGTGAAACAAATGTTTTCAAATACTAATTTTTTCCCCGTATCATTGCTCAATGGAATGGTCTGCCTGGAACGCGGTCAGTTCCGAAATGGTGAACTTGTTTCTACAAGCCTTGAGTGAAGAATAGGGCACACATGTAATCTGTTTGGAGCCAAGTGCTTTGCTTTTGTACTTGATTTTACTGCGTTTTGGACTCTGGTCAAGTCTCGTCATTTGCTTCTTCTGTTGCAATGTACGTTTTCTCTGTTTTTATTATTTCAGTACCCCACTCCTGCCTAAGACCTGTAATACACGCCAGCAGTATTTGCTAAACAAATAAGTTTACAATTAAGGACCATCATATGAAGGAAAACATGAAGCAGCGCAATAAAGATGAGGACAGCGATCGGCAACAAACACAACAATAGGAGCGCTGTGCTGCCAACTGGAAAATTTATTGAAAGATCAACCAGCTTTTATAACATGTCGAAAAAACACCAAAAATAACCAAAAGGTAGAAAGGCATGCATACTGCCCACAAGTAGAGGCGCTTATCTAGAAAATTTATCTCAAGTTTTGTTAAGCTGAGTGACTCTGTGCTAACACATTTATTTCCTTTGGTAATGTAGTAAGCTTCTACAATTTTTCTTTTTTTTACTCTTTGCGTGCTTCAGAAACCTGGTGTCACTGAACATTGGGGTACATGAGCATTTGCTGCAATGCGCAGCTAAATGGCTACAGTACGTATATTTTACATTGTCTTTGTGCTGGCTTGCTCTACCATTAAAACATTGCCCAGTTTGTCCGATGTACACGTAGCGCATTTTTCCTTTACGAAGGGTATCAAGTTTCTAAATTTCACTCTCATCTGCATACACTTTAATGTTTATTTTCCCTGTGAACTCCTTGGATTTGTTGTCCCGTTGGCTTCATATGAAGCCAACGGGAATATAAATGCCCACCTTGAAGTGCGGGTATGTTTCGAACAGTGTCCGTGTGTCGGGTGGAAGCTGGTCTACCACAGCCCCGTTGATCACGAGAGGCATCCTGCTAGAACAGAAAGATTGGAAGTTGCTGGGGCAGTTGGTGCGACACAGTGATCACAGCAGCACATTGACAAGATAGCACGAGACAACAACATTAGAAGAACACTACACAGATTGCAAACTTTGGAAATAAGCGCAATGTGTTAGCATCTTCTTCGTTTTCGAATTCTCATTCTAGCATGCTACTATTGTCACATTATAGCAACAGCGAAGAACCAAACACTGCAAAAAAGTGTTATCTAGGAATCTAACTCTTTAGTGGGCCAACTTGTGTCCAGAAAGACAAGCAACATCAAAATGCAATGACAGCAATTCCCACAGTCATTGGTCGTCAAATTCAAACTCACAGGTCAAGTCCATCTGTTACTATTTATACATCTCACCATACATTCCAGAGTTACCACTGGTGCTCATGTGCGCTATTCGTATCGCATGCACAATCTGGCTAAACAAGTCTTTCTCGCTACAAAAATGGCAACATTTTTAAAAATTTACACACAATAAATGTGAAGAATCTGTACACTGTTTATGTTTTTCGTAAAATTTTTCTCCGTCTATAAAGTTTTACAAAGTTATTGTACTGCCCAGCGAAATACGCACCTTCCTGTATCAAAACTCTCTTGAATGCTGTTGCCGATTCAACAGCGTCTTTGCCTAATCAGATTGCATGTGTGAAGTGAATAGTAATGTTAACCCTGGAATGCACGCAAGCACCAGCGACCACATGCAAATGTATGACAAATCATGCATACATAGCCGACGCATTTCACCCACAGATCAGGTTCCGTGGTTGATAATTGTTCTCGTTGCTTCGTTGTGCTCCGAGTGTTATGTTTCTCTGGGCACCAGTTTGCCCAATGAAAAGCTAACTTCTTTTAAGTCAGGTCTCAGGCACTGTCTCATTCTTCACCATCACGACAATGCGACAGTATTGTGCCAAGCGATAACTTGACAACAGTGATAAACTGGTGAAAAATTAACACCAGCAAAATGCAGTGCAATTATGTGTACAGCATGATCGAAAGAACAGGATAGTGTATGTGTCAGCCAAATGCGCCGAGATCTAAGCACTTCGGCATTCCTGCTTCCAACATTGTCCTGAAAAGAAAATGCGACACAGAACAACGAAATGGTGTTGTTGGAAACAAACTATTAGTTTTCTTTTCATTTAAAGTTCTAATGCACTTCAAGCAGTCACTTCATAACACCAGTCAAATTGGTGTAATGACACATTTCATAATTTCAAAAAAAGAAAAGAAAGAGTGAAGTCATTAGTAGCTGAACCCTTTGTCACCGAGATTTTTAGTAACGTCTTAATGGTATTGCTGGCAACATTCAAGCATTACATTCTCTTGGAATTCCTGATGTCATTACACAGGCTCACAGGTCCAACACACAGCATAAAAAACATAATAATTAGGGGTTTTTAAATATGAATTTTCCAGACCGAACCAGATACGAATATTTTCTCATCTCTAGAGCAGCATCAAATTCCAAAGTTTGCATGGAGTCAGTTTGGTAAAAAACAGCAATCAGGCTTATATGCATTGACACAAGAAGGTAATACCATTCATAATAAGCGTTACGGACGGCTGAATAACTTGAAGGATAAACAACTGCTTTCCATTATCTGGGGTACCACAGCAATAACAGTGATGAAATAGGCAAACAGTGTTGCGTTAGCAGAGCAAAAGGGTTACACTACAACACCGCACATAGTTTTAAAGGAATGCAAGAATGATGAGACTGGCCAGATAATTAATTGGAACACATTCCTTATAGGTTGCCTAAAAGTGAAGTTATTTGTCCAGTACATTCACTCCCGAAATTTGTGCCCCTGTGCAACAACTGCAGCTATCCTGCAGCAGAATCATTCAGAACAGTGCTCTCATCTATAATTCTGTCTCCATCAAGACTACAACAGGTGTTTCATTCCTTTATATATTCGAAAGAAATGAATATTTGCCAACTTTGAATAACGAATTCTCAAATCGAATACAGTTCAAATAGCTGGGGCTATTCGATTCGTACTTGAAATTTCTAGTATTCGCACACCTCCTAATATAACAACAATGTTGCAGTAAAGTTAATTGAGCCTGAACCTTGTTCCTAAAGTTTTCTGGTTCAGATGAAAAAAAAATTTTTTTAATCTACAATATGTATTCATGTGTACAGGAGGCATTAAGCACATAAACGGCCATAACAGAGCATTTGGCAGTGTCAGTCGGAGTAGCGCCGGTCTTCTTCATTACACAGCGACTGTCTGTTTCTGTCATTTCACTCTCACGTTTCACCACATTTGTGCAGGAGGTGTATGCAGCAGATGGATCTGTTACAGGTCAGTACTAGACTTAGGGCCAGAGCTGCGGATTTCTTTTTTTTAAATCGAAGCTTTCTTTGGCTTTTCCCCCAACTTTGCGTGGGCAGTTGTCTAGCCCCGTAAACTGGGCCGATCCCAGAGACAGTGTAATCAGAGGTGGTGGCTTGGTGGGCCAATCTTGATGGTACCTGTGCACGATAAGTGTCCTCACATCCTAACACAGTTTCTAATCTCGCAGCACCCACATGCCTCGTTGCAATAAGGAACACAGCCAACCTATGTGTCAGTACGTCTCAGTAGCAGTACGTTTCAGGAGGTCTACAGGGAAGCCAACGCTGAACTTTAACAATCACCCTCCAGTGGCTTCTGCCCAATTTCATTATATATTATAATTGTACAATGTAACAAAAATAAGGATGTCCCGACCAACTTTAGCCAAGCTGTTGAAAGAAAAAAGGATTCAAAAGACACGGTGCAAGATGCGATTTTATGACCTATGGTGCTCGGTTGTCAGAAGTTTGACGATCGAACACCGTAATTTCTTCATCTCTTTCTATTTTAGCAGCCTGGCTAACATTAGCTGGGACACAAGCTATACGAGGCGAGAACTGACATCCAGCACAGTTCATTGGCTATGGCACTCTGCTGCTGATCACAAGGTGACGGAGGGGATGGAATGCAAAAATGTCCGCGTACTTATATTTAGGTGCACGTTAATGAACCCGAGGTGGCCCAAATTAATCCATCTTTCCTCCTCTACGACATCCCTGACAGCTTCGTTGGGTGTTGCTTTGGAGCATTAACATCAATATCTTTTTTTTTATGTTGCATGTGGGTTTCATTGAAGTTTTGATTCAAAGTGCACCTTCCTTTCAGTGCAGCACGAGAGGGATGCTGACGGCAACACAGAGCAAGTGCAGGCGACCACTTAGGGGACACCAGTGCCAGGCTCTCCAAAAAAAAAAAACCAGTCCTGCTAAAACAAGCAGCGATGAAACGCGCCCCACGCGTAATGTCACATCCTTCATCACGCGAAGCGGCGACCCCATTCGAGAACCGTTCCGTACACCGCGCTGCGCGAGCCGGCGCCCAGAAAACAACGGGCCAGTTAACGAGGAAGACCAGCAGACGGGCTCGGCTACGCATAAAATGAAAAGAAGACACAATACGCCGACGTTTATTATCCGAGGGTCAACAGGTGCCCGCCGAGGAACCAGGTCGCGCAGGATCAGCTGGTAGTACGAGGAAGTATCCCATCGTCGACGGCGAACGAACCTTCGCTACACTACCGATCGAGCTTCTGCGAAGAGCAGAAGTCAAATCGACCCTTTCTTCTTTTTTTTTCAGCTTCAGCGGACACCAGTTTTAAACTTGGAATTTTAAGCGCGGAAGCCGTGCGTGTCTAGATGTAACAATTTGCATTCGCCGACTAGCAGCACCACTTCGAATGGATCCGAATTAATTTAGTATAGCAGAGGCGCTTCCGCTACGGCGCCTCAGATACTTTTTTAAAGTTACCTACCGTCCCGATGCGAGCGTACAACAAGCACGGTATAATTTGTAGATGAGTCGCAGTCGAAACACCCAACCCACCAAGAGAGTCGCCACTTGCTGGCAAAGGAAGTTCCGAGGGAACGGAACTAAGGAAAGCGCCGTCAAAAAGAACGACAGTTTAATCAATGTTTCAGTGTCTCCGAGGTTCGAAGTGGTTCTCGATACGGATACCGAAGCGCGATGCTGCTGTCACGTCGCGCTCAGCGATAATTAAGCACCTTAATTAGGCCTAGGCAGGACGGACGCGCAGCCGATACGGTTCTTTGTTTTGGCCGACGGTTAAAAGAAAGGAGGCGGCGGGATGAGACAGCCAGTGCCCGCTTTCAACATAGTAAAGCCGTGCAACTCTTCGGTCAGACGAAAAACTGTCAAAGCTGGCAGCGCAATCGAAACTACGTTTCAAATTCAGCCGCTGATCCATCAGATGATGTGCTAGCGCTCGATTTCAAGAGAAGCGAAGATGCGCCAGTTGACTTGGGATGAGATGGTTTCTTTCGTTCAGCAGCTCGACCCCCCATGACGTACATAGCGCGACAGACTGCGGGGTCCAAAACACGACGATCGAAGAGAACGAGCATCGAATAAAAGCACGCTTGAATGAAGCGGCATAGACAAGATAACAGACCGAGATTGCTCGGATCACGACGGCGCGACCACGGCGGTCACGCCTCCACGGGATCGTGTCAAGCGTCCCTCGAGACTCTCGGCTTGGGTGACGCTTCCGACACTTGGATCGAAAAAAACGAGAGACCTAAGTTGTCAGAAGTTGAACTACGCACCTGTTGCTTGTATTACGCTGTCTTCATTACTCGGAATGTGCAGAGTCTCGTCGAAGTCCTCCCAGCTCGATGTAAACAAATTCCCACCGAAGTTCGCAACCAGCGAGATTGACATACACCACGCTGTCTGAACCCACTTCCGGTTCCCTCCCCCAACCCCTTCAACCTGTTGGTGCTGTTGGATCCCTCACTCTCTCTTAAGGTTGACACTAATACCTATACTTGTTGTATGTCTTTTATAAGCTTAAAAGTTATAAAATTTAAAAATTTAATAAAAATAATTTGTAAAAAAAAGAAATAATTGAGTAAAAGATGCAGGACTTGTTCTTGCATTTATCTGGGGCCAAATTTGCCACGCAAACAACGGTAGGTATTAGGACTCAACCGGCAAAGCGAGAACTCTGCTTTCCACTTCCTGTAGAGTCCTTTCACGCGCAATCGCCTCCCAAGTGGCATCTGTTCAGTACGTAGTCCCACTGTTTTGCAAATTTTCCTTTGTTTAGACACATAATTTCATCTTCTAGGACAGCTATAAACTTAGATCAATGTATGTACTATCAAATAATAGCACATGCGCGCTATATGCTGATAGTAAAAAAAAATTGTGTCGTTCTTGTCGGCATTCGCGCCGGTGTGAACCTTGTGCTAGCATGATTTGTCGTCGTCAAGATTCTATTTTGACGTAGCGTTCTCGGTCAGATCCGCCGCCTGCAATCTCGTAAGTTTCGCACGACAAAGTAGAAGAGCTAACGAGGTCGTGCGAATATTAGTGTCGTATCTCCCGTTAGAAGTCCACGTGTTTGGCCGGGTGCTTTAGGCCTAACTCCTTCAATCATCCCGCACGTGTCATTTCTTTCCGCACTGTAGGAGACCGCCGTTGCTTATCGGTACCTACCACGATGTCGGGAGGCAGCAGCGTTTTGGCATTGAAGGAGGATGACGTCAGACGTATGCTGACTGCAAAAACCCACCTGGGAACTAACAACTTGGACTTCCAGATGAAGGAATACTGCTTCAAGCGCCGGCCCGATGGTGAGTGCATGTAGCAGTGCCGAGTCTTAACGCTAGTACAGGGCTGGGGTTAACGCGGTCGGGGTTGTCGAATTGGACGTTTTCGTGCACGTCTGGTTGCAAGCTGTTGGTGCGATGTGCTGCCGCAGTACTTGGGGTACGTCGTCGTTATCCCATGATGTTACTCACGTGAAGCGCTTAGCCACGCAAGATCGCCAGGCGGGACTGCTCACTTCGTGAGTGCATGAGCATTAAAAGTGTACACGTCGTCTGCTGTTGAAATAGGCAGAAGTCGAGTTTGTAGTTTTTCTAACCTGTCTTAGGGGTCACTGAGAGTTGCACTAGAATGTTTGTGTGTGCGTGTGGTAAAAATCTTGTGCGATCACTTGATGAAAACGCTCACTGCATACTCGGTGCCCCATGTTGCGCGACTCCTTTCAGGCAACTGCCTAGTCGACCCCCAGAAGACGTTCTGCCCAAAGGAAAGCACACGTGTTTTACATTGCATAGAAATAAAGACTGTCGCAAATAATTTTTACACTTGTTGCGTTTGGCCACTGTCTGTGCAGGCATCCACCTGATCAACCTCAAGAAGACGTGGGAGAAGCTACTGCTGGCTGCCCGCGCCATTGTGGCCATCGAGAACCCAGCCGAGGTGTGCGCCATCTCGTCGCGCCCGTACGGACAGCGGGCCGTGCTCAAGTTTGCCAGCTTCACCGGAGCAACTCCGATTGCTGGCCGCTTCACACCCGGAACCTTCACTAACCAGGTAGGTAGAGAGAGGCTCATTAAAGGCAGTGAACCAGCAAACTGTTTATTTGAAGCTTGCTTGGATTGTGGGGATAGCTTTGCTCTGCATTGCGCAGTGTGGGCCCATAGACACATTCTTGCTGCTGGAGACACTCATATTTTAAAAAACACTGCCACAGCAGTCAAGGAGCTCTAAACAGGGTTTTCTAAACGGCTTGTCTATTCTGTCGTACCGCAGCATATGTTGATATGCCACAATTCATGCGTTGTTTATCTTGTATGAGTTATACATACCACTTGCAAATTCTACTATGACAGCCATCATCGCCACCATGCAGCTGTCATAGTTTTAACGTAGGTGTCTTCGTGTCGTCTTGCTTTGTTCTCGTATACAATTGGGGAAGCTCACACGAGGTTGTGGGATGTTGGCGGGAGTTGAGGGACTCGTTGCTGTCACAGTAAATGAGGTCAGAGCCGAAGAAGTCACTGTAGTTTGCCATCAGTGGCATGTACTGCCATTTTCATAGAACTGTGTACAGTGTCTCAGTCATTATAGAGCATACTTTTAATTCCGAAGACACTGCTCGTCATTGCACATAAGTCATGGGAATGTATTTTTGTTTGCTTTTGTATATGATGATACTGTTGAAATAGGTGTGAGAGGGACTGAATACGCATTGACCAAGTCGGCCAAAAAACAACTTATGTATCACTGGCTTGGGTGGTAATGTCTGCTGGGCTGTTTTCACAAGTGGCATGTTCTGCAAGAACCACTAAAGAGAAAAGTTATTTCATCTGTATTTGTAAATTATCCTTCTACAATCCCAAA
Source organism: Dermacentor andersoni (assembly GCF_023375885.2). Taxonomy (NCBI): domain Eukaryota; kingdom Metazoa; phylum Arthropoda; class Arachnida; order Ixodida; family Ixodidae; genus Dermacentor; species Dermacentor andersoni. The sequence continues at coordinate 123,024,126 of NC_092821.1, read as the reverse complement.
AACAGTCGCCCTTGCCGTGAGAAGTTTGGTAAGCCAAAAAAGAACGAGGGAGAACAAAACAGGTGGAGATACTATGGATTTCGGCAGCATTTGCCCTAGCATGGTTTAATTTTTTTATCAGTAAAGATAGACTAATTCTACTGTGAAGGAGGCAAATACTGACCTCTAAATTGATTAGAAGTTTCAGAAGTGTGCCTCTATTTTCTCCCCCTCTCAGCAAAATAAACAGCTCAAATCACTCGCAAAATACATATGTAAATTAGGGCTCCTTCATGCTCGAAATCAGTTAGATTTGCTCCCTCACTAGGCGGTGAGAACCAGAGTGATGAGACTCTAGAGTTTACTGACCTGTGGTAGTCGGTGCAGGGCACTCTTGGCCTCCACAGTGCACAAGCCTCCCGGTCCACTCATTTACACACGAGGCACTCTAAATGTTTTCTTGCGCGTTTATGTTGTGTGGAAGGACTCTGAGCACATCTTCCGCGTCGTGTGCAGATCCAAGCTGCATTCCGCGAGCCGCGGTTGCTCGTCGTGTGCGACCCGCGGGCGGACCACCAGCCCGTCACGGAGGCATCGTACGTCAACCTGCCGGTAATCGCCTTCTGCAACACGGATGCCACCCTGCGCTACGTGGACATTGCCATCCCGTGCAACAACAAGAGCCAGCACTCCATCGGACTGCTCTGGTGGATGCTGACGCGCGAGGTGCTCCGCATGCGCGGATCCATCCTGCGCGACATCCCCTGGGAGATCATGGTTGACCTGTTCTTCTACCGTGATCCTGAAGAGGTGAGTGTGACTTTTTCGTTGGGCACACTGCACTGTGTACCATTTATTTACAAGTACTGCAGGCCTATATTTAGGCTCAAGCAGGATAGGCAACATAAAGAAATGCAAAATTGAACAGTGTTACAGCACAAAATGATCAATAAACAGAATACGCTCAGGTACTGCTAACACGTGCCATATAGTTATGCTATTTACAACTAGACAAAAAAGTTCAAGACTGTTTCATCATTGGGGCTATGGAAATGCATACAACATTGGAGAGGCCCAAGCATCTGTTCGAATTCTCAGTGTTCAATTGTTTGAGGTTCAAGCTCAGTGTGTACACGGTGCTTAGTTTGGTATGAAGGGCTTATTTTGCATTATTAGTGCTTGCGGCGTGCAGTTCTAGGCAAGGCGTGATTTGCTGCATCTGATTGTACAGTGGAGTCTACTCTAGAGTGGATACAAAGGAATCTCTGGTGTCTGCTCTAAAGTGTTCCAACTTGGGTGCCTGTGGCCGAGAGTAGTTCTCACCTGCGCCGTTGTCGTTGCAGACCGAAAAGGAGGAGCAGGCCCAGCAGGTTGTACCCGAGCGGGCTGTCAAGGAGACCGCCGAGTACTCGACCGAGCAGTGGGGCGGTGGCGACGTGACTGCGGCCCCTGCCGAGGTCACCGACGTGAGTGACTCTCTCCCCTTTTTTCCTCCTCCCATGCGGACCACTCACCTGGTCCTAAGTTCATTTACTACGTGACACCTGCTGTTGCGAAGTGTCTCGCATCTGCCGCTGTGACCGCCAGGGTTGTGGCTAACACTGGGGCTTGACCTAGTGTGCGAATACTCCAAGGAAGGGGCGGGGTGCCTGAAGACAGCCCTTGCAGTAGCTCAATAGACTCCATAATTGTAAAGCTAGCTTTCCTGCAAGGCTGTTTGCCCATCTAAGGGCGTCGTAGTAGTTACCCTCCTCTTCCCCCCCCTTTGGCGCATACAAGCACAGTTTCCTTGTGTTCTCACATGGGAAAGCGTAGGTGTGGCTCGTGATGGAACGGTGCACAAGAGAGAAGCCCCAGCATGGGTGCGGCTAGCACTTGGTCTTCGTATGAAAGATAACCGGCGCTATCATTAGCTGATTAGTTGAGTCAGTGTGCAATGCAGGGAAGTTCTGTTGCAAATTAGGAAGAAGGTCTTTTGACAGAGCAGCACATGTGTTACAAAGAAAGTGCGGGTTCCTCTCCCACTTGCGGCAAGTTGCAAGTGGGAGAGGAACCCGCACTTCTTTTGAGAGGAACCCTCCATTTTCTTTTTGCGTCACTATTTGACTTTAGTTTCCAGCCAAGTTCCAAAAGGTCACTTTCAGATATTGAATTGAACTCTGAATATTATCCGATTTCTAAACAACATGAAATATAAAATCTGTGTGAAGTCAGCACGGTAATGAAAGGCTCATTGACATTATATGATGCCTGCATTTAATATTGTTTAATACTAGATGTCCGTATAGATGAACAGCTTCGAAGTGAGAAGTAAGTGCTTTTGGTTATCTGGTGTGTTATTACAACGACAGTAATGGAACAGGGCCGCATCACGTCACCAGATTTACAAAAAATCTGATATTCTTCCTAAAGAAAAATATGGAAGTGAAAGTGTGGCCGAAAGACAATGTGCTGCTCCGGTGAAAGCCGATCACACAACCCCTTTACGATCTGTGCAACACTCTGTCAGTTGAACTATGGCGGCAGCTGTCTTCTCATCCATTTGCTCTAGTTGTAATATGCATGTACAGTCATGTACAAGCAAGACGCAAACAAGGAACTGCAAACTTGAACACCTTTCACAAGTAATCTTTGGGATCATGATCTCGTGCCACTTTATGTCCAGTCAGTCGCCAGAGGTAGTCGAGGTCTAGCACCAAGCGCGCAAGACGAAATCATGCTGGTATTGCATGTGTTGGCGAAGGCAGAAGTGAGAAAGAAATGCATTCTTGTTAGTATTCAATTGTCCATGACTGGATATCACATTAGGGGTGTTCGAGTAGCCAAAATATTTAATTGAATACAAATGCAGTTGGCTCGTTACAATGGGCCCTGGTAATCCGACAAAAAACATCCATTTTTATCCGAAGTCCGTAATATCCGAGACGCCTCACTTCCAAAACTTTCGTTACAATGTCTAACAACTTTATTGCAAAGAGTAAGTGACGAATGTGCAAAGTAAAAAACAAACAGTCGCAGTTTTGCCTGTAAGGCAAAGCATCAATTGCGATAGCGTATTAAGCGAGATAAGCGCAGCAGCAGCAGCGAGCGAATTGACCTTCGGGCTGTCTCTTGCTTTAACGCGAACTAAACGTCAAAAGGCACAGCACATATGAAGCTACCGGCACTGGGCACACTTTGTCCACATCGCAGATCGCTTTCAAGATGCGGTGACCACGCCACTAATAGCAGCCACCGGAGTAGAACCCCCACCTACGTCTTTCCCTCGACCCCCCTCCCTCTGTGCCTTGTGCGCGTTAGACGGCGCGCTTCCACCCCACTTTCCTCTCTCGCGCGCAAGATATAGAGCCACGGTCATTTGCTGACCCTCACAAGTCAGTTGTCAGCCCATATCGACACGGCAAAAGTCCATTTTAAACACCCGATTTTGACAAAAATTGACACTAATTTCCACTAATTTCGTCCGCTGTAGTGCGTGCTTTCTGTTTAAAGTGAACTTTGTTGCATTGATAAAATTGTTAGACCAGACTAAGGTTGAAATATGGTCCGTTATATCAGAAAGTCTGTTGTACGTGGGTTCGTTATAACGAGTGTAGACTGTCCTAAAAAAAAACGAGCTCCAATTATCGTGTCGGATATAAAATATTTTCTCGTTTCTAAACAATGTGGAATACAACTGTTTGCCAGTAAGAGGCTTATTTGCATCATTTAATGATAATGCCTTTATCAACAGCACTTTGGCTCGACTGAAAAGCTTGTAAATGAGAAACACAGGAAAGGTGTCTTTATCTAGTCCTCTGAGCACGGCTCACTGTTTTTAATGGGTCACTGTGTAGATCACAAAGACTACTACATACAGATAATTTGAGGCTATGTGTCCCGTAAACTATGTGGCCAACTCTACATGGGCTGCTGTTATTTCTTAATGGGATACTAATTAAGTCAATGTGGACTATTAAAATGCCATTTCGGAAACCTCGCACACTTGTTTCGTGCGCCTCAAATATAGACTTGTTTAATTAAGAGAAAGTCCTGTCTGAAAGGTCTGCAATCCTTTAGCGTAATTCAAATCGCCTGATCCTCAAGCGGGAACTGCTGGTGACATTGCATAAGCCATCACCTCCTGCCTGATGCACAAACTACAGACGCGCAGCCACGTACAAACTGAGCCAAGGCAGAGCACTGGTTTCACTGCTGCCGCTGCTCTTGGTCAAGTAGCGAGTAATGTTTGGGCATTCCGCAACATGCATGGAAGTGGCATTCTCTGCTACAGTACTTTCAGGTTGTGTGAGTTTCCTGAGCCAGCAAAACCAGCACAGCAGTACGTGACAGATGAAACTACTGAAATGTGAAAGCGCGAGTGGCGCAGCGTCGAGTGAAAGTGAAACCTGCCAACCACCCACGTCGTTTTTAAGAGTAATGTCAATAGGTTACTTTTTACTAAAAATTACATAGGACTGGACAAGTATCATTTTTTTGTCCTTCTTGTAAAGCATTGCAATGATCTTTTTATTATGAGGGGTTTAGTACCAGTTGCAGAATTATGACGAGTTCCTGTGTAATTGGGCTAGTACTTAAATGCCCGGGCGGAGTCTCAAATTGTGTCCGGTATTCGCCTCAATTTCTCTATTACTAAAGCTCTGTTCATGATAACACTGACACCTTAGATGGTCTCGAGCATTTTTGCATCACTTAAGCTTGATTCTGGTGCCTGTGTTGGTGTTCTCTGCAGTGGTCCGCGGCTCCCGACGTGACTCCCTTCGCCGCTGCTGCGCCTGCACCCGCTGCCGTGGGTGTGCCAGCTCCGACGGAGGACTGGTCCGCTGCCCCAGCAGTTGAGGACTGGTCTGCGCCACCGGCTGCAGCAACACCGGCCACGACCACCACTACCGAATGGGGTGCCGGGACTGACACCAACTGGACCTAAGTTGTTCCTCTGCTGTCATCACGGGGGCAATAAAGATTCCCATGTGGTTGTACAGTTGCGTTGGCACTTTTTTCTTCTTCATTATGGACTACTACTGTACTTAAATTGTGTAAAACCTGCACTTTTTCATTTTAGAACAAAAAAAGAATGTTTTTTTACCATTTGGACATGTGACTGGCTAAAACCACTAACAAATAATGCATACTTTGGCCACACAATAAACTTTTTTATTCGATGTTCGGCACTACTGATCAAGTTTCAGTTCATCTTTTAATGTTATTGGCTTCGCTTACATTGTCTCTGGAGCTTACTGCTACATTGGCACTTTGCTGCAAAATGTCACTGTGCAGTTGCGTGCATTGTAAAAAATAACTTTGATGACGACTTTTGTTTTGTTTTTTAATGGAGGCTGAGGGTGCATGTGATGTGCGCACATGCACCCTCAGCCCAGTGCATATTGCATGTGACCGATGGGGGCGAAATGCGAAAACACCCATGTACTTAGATTTAGGTGCACGTTAAAGAACCCCAGGTGGTCGAAATTTCCGGAGGCCTCCACTACGGCGTGCCTCGTAATCGGAAAGTGGTTTTGGCACGTTAAGCCCCATAATTTAATTTTTTTTTATTGCATGTGATGAGAAATTGTTTCTTGAGAGCCCGGGGTTATTGTGCAAGCTCTTTGCTAAAGCTGCCCAAGGAGAGGTAAATATTTGATGCTTCGAATACAAATTAAATGCCAATGTTAAAATTGGCAATGTGATTTTCAATTTCTTACAATATGTATATCTAACTGAATGTATTAAGTTCTGTGCATGAAGTCTCACCATTAATACCCCTGTCAAGCGGGCAATTTAAGTGCACTTACGGCGAGTGCACTCGGTTTTTAAGTGCACTTTCCCAAATCTTAACGTCGCAGCGGAGTGTACTCTCAGATGAGTGCACTCAAGTCGGAGTACGTTCACGGAACGCACTTTGCTGGCCGAGTGCGTAGCCTCGCCGCCAACGGTTTGAAGGAGTGCCTAGCCTCGCCACCAACGCTTTCAACGACGCAAAATGTAATGCATAGAAAAAGGACACAAAAGTTCATTTCAGTTATTGGACAGCTTTTAACAATATAATTTGTGTTTAGCGAGAAGAGAAACAGCACAATAAAGAAACGAATTTATCATGTACGCAACTAACGGCGCCAGAATGATGCGGCACTGCGGCGCCGCCATGTTCATTCAGTTCGTGTTTATTATGGTGTGAAAGCGTGCTGACCACGTTAGTCGTGCTTTGAGCCGTGTGCGTGGCATTTTGCAGTGTAGCTAAATATCGAACTCGCCGTCCTTGCTCATATATACTCGCTCATATTCTGTTCTAGCAGGATCATGAGCAGGATCAACTGCCGCACACCGCCGTGTTGTTTTGGATTGGCTAGGCATTCGTCTTGGCCAGCATTGACTTGCAACACACTTATAATAAAAACATCTTCGTTTTTTGTTGAGACAAATAGATGAAGTTTGTTTTTATATATAATTCTACTTGAAACAATCGCTTTTTAGCAGCTTTCTCTTGTTAATTTACATCTTTAAGAACGCGCTCTTAGTCTGTCGCCATTTTTTTTTTTTTACTGCGAGTGCACTCTTGTTTTCCCGTTAAGAAGCGCGTTGCCTAAAGTGTGACTCAAGGTCCCGAAGTGCACTCAACGTAAGTGCACTTAACTTGCCCGCTTAACAGGGGTATAAGTCACTTATGATGTGGGACGCTGTAACAGCAGTGCACAATTGCAGTAGGTGAGTTGGGTGAAGCCAATCCATTAGCTGCTGATCAAAAAGATATTTAGGGGCTAGTTAAAGTTCATTCCAAATTTTTGCACTTAGCTGAAGCACACTGCACTGAAGCAGAATTGGCTGGTGGAAAGCTGTTAGGTTTCCATGTTCAGGTATGCACGGTTGACCAGAATATTAGCCATCATACGATTTCCTACAACATGCAAATGTATGTAAGCAGATTGAAAGAGTGACGTTTGCTTCACCAGAAATTACCGAGAGATCGAAACAAGTTGGCACTTCAATTTTGGCACATCCCATTGAGGTGGCATGATTTTCAATATAACACTAGTCCCTCTTGATTGGTTGTGTTACGACCTCTTCGTGGGTACTAGTAAATCAACTTGCTGCTTTTAGAGCAGAAGCAGGAAAGCGGAGGAGGAGGGTGTGCCGAAAGTACGAGAAGAAAAGCGTAGTGTGGCGACGATGACTACGAGATGGCGCCGGAGTACGTAGCGTATGTCCTCTGGGAGGCCCGTCTGCAGTGGCTGCTGTCGTCTGCTGCCGTGGGCTGCTGTGAATCGCACCCACGCGCTGCCTCTCGCGTTCTCCAGATTAGCGATGTGTGTCGCCCCACGCTTCGCTCCGTTTGCAGCATGCCTCACGAGACAAGAGTGTCCGCGCCAGACAGTATATCCACGTATATCGCGAAATGAACACCCGTATAGAGCTGCACTCAAATTTCGCATTATGGAGTATCGAATCTTGCCACATTACACTATGCCATAATGTATACGTATATATATATAGAGCTCGTTTTTCTGCAAAGCTGAGTTTCGTGCTCGTAAATTCTGAGAATCCTGCCGTGAAAGCTGGTAAAACATGCAGTTGAAGAAAATTAAATCAGTCCGTGGAAGGACATTCGGGTGTCGCACGGCGCACTTTCGATCGAGCTCGATTGCGATTGTTCCCTTTGCGCAACCTGCGGTACCACACCTGCTTATTCAGTTGTCAGCAAGACAATTCATGACTTACGTCGCTTCACGAGTAATGTGCTAACATTTTATTTTGCTCGGCCTATCGGGATATTAGTTCGCGTTCACAGTATTTTGTCATGGGGTGGATTAAAGCACGTGCGTGGTCCCTAGATAATTTTTGCTTTAAGGTAGAGGACACCTGTTGCTCGGTTAAAGTTGAACGTTACATGCGCCGAGGATAGTCGTGCTTCTTGTTAGTACATCGTATGATGTTACACTTACAGGCGTCATATGCCATCTGCAAGCTCTAAAGGATTTTTTTGACGATCCATAAGAAATCGCAATGCGAATATAAGCCGCGGCAGGCTTTGGCATGCTTTGGCTTTGTTGGTGGGTTGGCGTGGCTTCTTTCCAGGCGGCGCCAGAGCGCTAGCGATTCTTATAGCAACGTGATCGTCGTGATCCTGTCACAAGTTTAGGTGTCTCGTAAGTGTCCCGAAGTTTTCTATTATTAATATAGCTGTGTGTCTCACCGACACGCGAACGGGTATTCGTTACGGCAGAAATAATCAGCTTGTACGCAGTAAGTGTGTGTGCGCGCGCTCTGTATACCGAGATTAATATCTCGCTATGGAACTTTTGACAGCTTGCCGGCGTTCGACGTTTGTAAACAAGACGCAGGCGACGTACCTTTGTTTTGTCGCTCATTTACCTGTTCACGTTTTGCCTTTTCCGGATTCACTTGCGAAACGATAATTGAGGTAGTTGTCTGAGCAATGGTCGTTGAGAAGCCGCCTGGCTGGTCGGACCAGCAGAACTCGTTACGTGACATGCAAGTCGTCGGAGCTCGCGCCGTGCAAATGAGAACGCTCTTCTTTCGATGGCGTCTTCTGCATAGAGACCTCGTAACGTTTATTGTTTACGGCGTACAAGTATCCCCAGCGGCCCCTTCGGTTTTAAGCTGTCAAAAGCACGTAGCGTCCGAACGCCTAAAAGTGACACGAAGTGCGTCGTGGTGACTTGAGTGTTCGAACGCACGCGCATGGTTGCTGTGGCGTCTTGTGGAACTACCTTGTCCTTGTAGCTCACCGCTCCTGAGCCATCAACCTTATCGCCGAACGAGAGACAAAGACGGTAAATACATCTAACTGAATTAACTCGGCCTTCTGTACACGAGCTTCGCATAGTGAAATTAAGAAAGCGAAAGCAACAATAACCGTGAGCGACTTCCACACATTGCAGCGACGCGCGTGGGTGTTGAGTGGCTTCATTGTCTCGAGGTGTTTGTAGCCAAGTGCCTCACTCTCGGCGGTATCGTTAATCGGGAAGTTATATTGAACCTGTATCGCCTGGGCATTTCGTTTGTGCGCCAGCTGGGTACATCGTCGTTTGGAACTTGACAGTTGTCAGTCTCGTCGCGACGCAGTGTGGCGCTTTTGCCTTTCATAACTGGTACAATTGCGTCCACGTGCGGCCGAACTGACGCTTGAAAGTGGTTTGGCGCCTATGTAGTAACGCCAAGCGTTGCCGTACTTAGCAGTTGATTAGGGAAGGGCATTTTTTTGTCAGGGCCTTGGCACTGCGGGATATTCATTAAGAACAGCGGGTAAAGGCGATTGATATAAAGTGGCGTGACGATTGCATTTTGCGCATATATTCGGGAGCCGTGCGTGTCTCTAAGCTGAGTAGCATGGCATGACTTCTTGCATTTCAGCGTGTTGTCACTGCTGTCCACCATTTGGCACAATGTCTGGAGGTACCAGTGTGCTGGCCCTCAAGGAGGATGATGTGAGGCGATTCCTGGCGGCCAAGACTCATGTTGGCACAACGAACCTAGATTTCCAAATGAAGGAGTACTGCTTCAAACGACGTTCCGACGGTGAGGTGCTGTCGCTTTCAATCGAAGCCACGGTGCCTTCGATAGGCTACCTTAAGGCTTTCTTATCGCGGTGACCGCAGTAAGCATGCACGACATCGCCACTGTTTTGACGCGACAATAGTACGGTGAAAACGGGGCCCGCTTTAGTCCAACCATTTCCAGCTTATCTCCGGTGATGTCCTACGACACTTATTGTGGAATAATTATGATGTGATTGTCACAATTCTTATTCCTGTAGCCAGGGTGTAATTAAAATGTGCATTTCGTTCCATGGACCTGGCACTGGCCGTGACGGCTATATGGTCCAACAATGTTTCGAGTACTAAAAGTAAACTTTTGTTGGGAGAAAATAAACGTGAAATAAAACCATGCTGAGGGTTGTGTCACATGAGAGTGAAGTTTGGTGGGAGAAGGGCTCTTGCAAAGGTGTCAAGAGGGGCACCATTATTAGGCAATAAAAATTAGGCAATGACCAACACTGTAGCATTTCCAAGATTGCTTTATTAGCATATGCTGCTTGTTTATTGCCAATATAGCCGAAGTGTCGTGTCGTTGCAGTTAGCCTTTAATGTGCACGGTCATGTGGCATTCATTCTAGGCATACATCTAATAAACATTAAGAAGACTTGGGAGAAATTGCTACTGGCTGCCCGCGCCATCGTGGCCATTGAGAATCCTGCCGAGGTGTGCGCCATCTCGTCGCGTCCATATGGACAGCGGGCGGTGCTCAAGTTTGCAAGCTTCACAGGTGCTACACCCATTGCTGGCCGCTTCACGCCTGGAACCTTCACTAACCAGGTATGTCAAACTCGGATGGCGACCTTAGGGGAGAGCCTTTGGTGGCTTTGTTTCCTATGTTGCAGTAGCGAAGGTGGTTTTAAACTGCACTGCTAGTTCAGCTGGATTCACGCAATGGACGTGATCGTGGACAAGTCAGTCGTGTGACATATGATGTACATTGAACCACTTCGCAGCCAGCAACGCTGCCATTCACACGGCAGCGGAAGAAAGATGACGCATACAACCTAATCCTACTTTAACTCTTAAATGCACGGACAGTGGTGCAAACCTGCTGGAACACTGTGCACGCTTCACCTCACAACTGCAGAGCTAATGACACGAGCTACTTGTTTGTTGCACGCATTTCAATTTAATTAGTAAAGTGGTGTGGATTGAAGATGGTTACTTCCAGGCATTTTGCCACTAATGTCTAGGTATTGCCTTCTGAAAATCTCAACGGTGATTTGGCTTTGAGCCGTATTGTAAAAAGCTTCGCAGAGACCGAATGAGCGCTGCAAGAATGGGTGATGTGTGACCCCGTGATAGGCAATCCACAAGCTCAAATTGCAAATTGCCCCTTTGAATGCAGCTTTTGCAGAGTTCTTAATCGGTAGGCCGCTCTAGTTTGCGATGGTTGTCCACTGTGATTGACATGCCCTGAGGTCCCTGCTGCATTCCAGATGGACTTCAAGCTGCTTTTGCTTCAGGTGACACTGGTAATGATGCTTGAAGTGACACAATGAAGGGTTAGTAAAGTTGCGTTGGCTGACAGAATCTTGAGCGAACTCTGTCTTATGGAGAAACATCTATTCCAAGCATCTGACAATGCACTAGTTGAGTCAAAAGTGGTCATTTGTAATGGGCATAAGCATTTATAATGTTAGTCACATGTGATAGACATGTTTCTTCAGTTCCCATGCCACCGAGCAGCAGTGCTCATAGATGCTTTCCACTTGTTGAACAGCAACACTTGGCAACGGCTCCAGACGTCCTCTCTTCAGAGATGGCACTGGCCTCTATGTTGCCACATGGACTGGTGCAAGCTAGTTAAGAGCCCTTTACTAACAGTGCCATGTACTCGCACCAGAAAGTGCCATTAGATATTGGCACCGCATTGTGTTCACTTCAAGTTTTCGTGATGTGTGCTGCATTCATGCTATGGCAAGTTACTGGTGCATGTTTTCCATAGGCTGATTGTCAAAACCTCTTCCTGGTGCACACAGATCCAAGCTGCATTCCGCGAGCCGCGGCTGCTGGTTGTGTGCGACCCACGGGCGGACCACCAGCCAGTCACGGAGGCATCGTACGTCAACCTGCCGGTGATAGCCTTCTGCAACACGGATGCCAGCCTGCGCTACGTGGACATCGCCATCCCATGCAACAACAAGAGCCAGCACTCCATCGGACTGCTCTGGTGGATGCTGACACGGGAGGTGCTCCGCATGCGCGGATCCATCCTGCGCGACATCCCCTGGGAGATCATGGTTGACCTGTTCTTCTACCGCGATCCCGAGGAGGCAAGTGTTTGCTGGCGCTTTGCGTGTGTTCGTTGAGGCAGGTTGGTTTGGCCAGGCCTCCCAGCGTCTCTACTGTCGAGATGATCCCAAGGGAATTAAAAAGAAATTCAAATGCTAAGTGCTGCCAGACAAACTGCAGCCATGGTCTATCCAAGGGCATGCACATTCCGAGCAGCATGTGTGCTACTATACATTCTAGCACGCCAATGCCCAGTCAGTTCAGACGCAGGACATGCATGGCTCAGCAGGAGCGGTGAGACCGCAGCATGTCCTACAAAAAGCTGTTTCCTTCTGACTGCTAGGCTGTTTTTTATGGCGTTGCTGTTGGCATGCAAAGTTTCAGTTTTGGTTGCCCATGGTTGGTAACAACCTAAGAATACAGCGACAAATACGCCGCTGTCCATTGCTATTGACGCGTCGGTCGATTAAGTTCCCTCACTTCTATGACATTAGCTGGAGGTGAACTCCTCTCGGGAATCTTGTTCGGGAGCACGAAGGTACAGAGGGCTGGCACAGTGTAGTTTAATGGGTGCAGCTTCTACTGAAATCGTCTGTTATTACACTGTGTGCAGTGCAAGCTTGTCAGCACCGTGCGCACTTTGTTATTTATTACCTGCTTCTCCGATGGCCCCTGCAACTTCTGGCGTTGTCTCTCTCCAGGCCGAGAAAGAGGAGCAGGCCCAGCAAGCTTTGCCCGAGCGCGGCCTCAAGGAGACGGTAGAGTACCCGACCGAGCAGTGGGGCGGAGGAGACATCACCGGAGCGCAGCCTGATGTCGCAGATGTGAGTGACTCCTCTTAGCGATTCTAGGCATTTCCTCCTATACAATGCGGGGTTTCTTCCTCTTCAATTGAAACTTTCTTTGCAAGCCCACCAGGACTTCACTGACCGTGGCTGCTGTTGCTACAGTCTTGCCAAATAGGTTCCACGCACAGAAAATGGAAAGATGTACGTGTTCACTGGTGGGATCAGAGGTCTTCTAACGCATCAGCCCGATGCTCTAACCATCGAGCCATAATTGCGCGCAGGCATCCCTCGTGCCAGTGTGGAGTAACGTTTTGACCCAGTGGCACGTGCGTCGCATCGTAGAGCATAAGCGCATCCATTTTCCATTAGACTACTGATGCAGAAATGAAACGGGTGAACAGTAGTCATCCTTACTACTGTCATTCATGTTGTTCTTATCTTTGCATTCACAATTCTTTCCTCTACAAATATTAACCAACAAAAGAGCGCTCACTATGGGTGCTCATGGTGAGTGGTGGCGGCTGTGATGTTTAGCCTTTTGTTTGTATTGCGATAGGAATTAGTCAAATCTTGATAATTCGAAATTTCGTAACTAGAATTGACCAATAACCTGCACTGCTCTGTTGGTCCCGGCAAAGTCCATGTGCTTGAATGGAAAAAAAATTCTTGCGAATTCGAACTCCAATGTCTGTGCATTCTATATTTTGAACAAAATTTCGCACTCCGGTCGACCGTTTTTTTTGACAAACCCGAGCCAAGAGCAAAGGTACGATGCCTCACTGGCTACCATTACTACTCACCCACCTATTTAAGTATTTTGAGCATTAGTGGTTAGTCTGGAATCTACGATGGGACATACACTGGACTCTCTTTAAACAGAACCTCAAGGGACCGGGGACATGGGTTCTGTTTGGCAGGAGTTCCATTTACTGAGAGACAAAGCTGAATCCAATTGCACGAATACAAAACCCACCAACCATTAGGATGGTGTTCCGTTCAAGGGGCAATTCCCTGTAAACTATTTCCGTTTATCAAGATTACAGTGTATATGCAAAGTGAATGGATTCGACTTGCAGGTTCAGACTGTGCTCCCCCCCCTACCGTTGTGATTATAGTGGTCCTTGCTTTTCTGGGCACAAGTTTGCTCAATAAAGAGAGCTAGGTTCTTGGCTCCCGCTCGTGGTAGCGTATGTGTCCTTCCGTACAGTCACTGCGATGTGACATTATGCAAGCGGGGACACTAAAAATCCTTTTGAGGCCTATTGGTTGATTGCTTGCTGCACTCTCGTAAGGCTGCGTTTGTCTCCCCATGGTCCAGTGGTCTGCTGCTGCCGATGTGCCAACCTTCCCAGCTACCGTGACGGCAGCACCCGTGGTCGTGCCACCGCCACCCGTGGTAGCCGAAGACTGGTCGGCAGCTGCGATTGAAGACTGGTCTGCCGCGCCACCTGCTCCGGCCAGCGGGACTGGCGCCGAGTGGGGGGCTGGCAATGACACCAACTGGAACTGAGTGAGGAACAGTGCATCGTCTCGTGGCAAAGCTTTATTTGCACCTTCCCCGGGGTTTGGCATTGCACAAGTGCATCCAGTGCTTTCACTATGATGAAGCAAGCAGCTTGGTATGGATTCATGACTGAAATAACAGCATGAAAAAAAAAAAGATGAAAGATAAAATTCAGGGCCATTCCACTCTGTGATGAAGGATGACCAGTGAAGCTGTAAATGTGGGCCCCTCATTGGTGAACTGCACCTCTGCCCGCACTATCTTTGGGATCGGCCCACGTATGGCGAGTGCTTAATGCCAGCTTCACCTCCGCGGTGGGTCGGCCCGGCATTGTACTATCTTCGGGATCGGCTCGCGTATGAAAAATTGTTGGTCTATGCCCATGGAGACGAGGTCCACCAGAACCTGGCCATAAACAGCTTCGCTGTAAAAACAGCACAGTGCTTGTGGTGTCTTGCATAGCTTTGTCCTCGCCATGCTGTTTGTTAAAAAATAATGTACCGTATTTACTCGCATAATGATCACACTTTTTTGTCCAGAAAAAAAATTGACGCAAATTCAGGGGTGCGGTCATTACGCAGGTTAAATTTCCCGCAAAAAGAAAACTTTTTTTCATCCCTCCTTTGCTGCGGGATGACAATGGGTAAACAGATAGGCGGCTGCCGATGTAACAGTGCGGGACACCAAAACAAAAATGGCGGCTGGCGGAGCAAACCGAACGCACCAAACACGACTTTTTTTTTTCCTTCTTGTGAGTACATTACGCACATTGAAACAGTTTCTTCCATATCAGTAATGAATAATATTGTTACTATCGACTAGTTTGTGGCAATAACGTAGCCATGACCACTTTGAGGGGACAGAAACAGAGATGGGCACGCTTAGCTACCAGTGACAGAAACCCATGGCGGACATGCTACGGAAACTGCAGCATTTGTCTTCACTACTATCTTAATATGGCACTCTTCTGCTATGGGTGGGCGAATATCTTAGCTGTGTTACAAGCGTCGTCGTATGAGTAGGGTACGCTTCTAACATATCAGTGTAAACATGGCTACTATCGTTGCCGCTTGAGATTTGTTGCGTGCCCACGTGTGCAGACGAAAAGAATCGAAAAGCACCTTTTTTTGTTGTTGTTGTTGGCCACAGCCGTTATAAAGCCTACAAATAATAAAGCCAAGGCAAGTTTGGTTGTAGCTTTCTTTTTGTGGAAGTGCGGAAAGGGATGAAAGGAATGAAATGGGGCATCTGCTTAAGAATGTTCGGTGCGTGCAGACCGCTTGGTATGTCTTGGAAGAGTCGTTCGCTTAGCATTCGACAGATGGTAAGCGCGATCATCATTAGCTAGGCTTGGCACACGACATATCGCTGTGGCCAAGTTCGGAGTGTGATCGTTACACGGAAAAGGAAAAAAATCGAATTTTGACGACAAAATTCAGGGTTGCGATCATTACGCAAGTGCGGTCATTATGCAAGTAAATACGGTATGCTGTCGTGGAGCTGAAATGATAGAGCTGCATTCGGCACCAGTACAGTAACTGGGTGCCAGACTTTGAGGAAAATGTAGTTGAAGAGACTTGGCAATGAGCAAGTGCCTACGTCAAATGCCACTGGCTACAACAGGCTTAGTCTTTCTCAGCGGCCACCGCTCCTCAAATATTCAAGTTCAGCTTTCATAGGCCTAATATTCAGCATAAGCAAGTGCACTCATTTGCTAAACTTAGTTTAGCATTCACTTTGAATGTGGTCTCATCACATGCCTTTGCAATGATGTTTGCGTGTACTTCTGTTTCAGCCACTACGTGCTTTTGCAAATTTTGCGCGGCATATCTTTCAGTTCTTTTAGCAGAGTTAAGCTACCTTTGCCATGTGGTGAATGAAGACATTATGCAGAGCAGGGGGGGGGGGACATTTATTTAATGCAAAGCTTTCCAAAGACAGTTCAGATAAGTGTTCTAAAAAAATTGCTCATATGTGCAAAGGAAGTCTGAGAGAAAATCAGCGAGATGTGAATTTGCTATGATAACAGTTCACCAGCATGTGGGTTGTTCTCTTCTGCTTCTTACAGCACCGATATCTACTGGCGTGATCTCTGGCATGGCTGGCCATTCCACGCACAGTTATGCTAGAAAAGGAATGATATTCCCGCACCTCAAGTACTTTTAGCAGTGCAGGTGTTGTGGAGTTATATTTGTAGATAATGCAAAACTCGCTGAAAAGTTCAAGGTTCCCAATCTCTTGCACTGCTGCATCTCTTTATTGATGCTGAAGATAAAACTCTCTCGGAACTCGATCTTCAATAGACATATTTCATCGGCAACTGAAGGGGATGTATTGTAATTGTGCAACAGTGCCCAGATAACCATTGCAGTGCCTGAATGTCGTTTTGCCTGTTAAATGATTGTTAATCGCCTTTCTCTTTTTTTTTTTCTATATGCAGGTCCTGATCTCAGTGGGAACAAGTCGGAAGCTGAACCAAATTTTGCCGCACAATGGTGTTTTTTTTAAACATTGCATCATGCTAGTCACACAATCTGTTACCAAAAGGAAGCGCTGTCCAGGAGAGCTCACACTTTTGAGAAGATACTTGCATTCACTCTCCTCTCGTGCTCATCATGTGTTCATCTAAGTCATTTTCTTTTAAATTGTTTTTGTGTTGAGGTCCTGTTGCCCCAAAAGCATGAGCATGTGTTTGTCTAAGTCATTTTTTTAAAATTGTTTTTGTGTAGAGGTCCTGTTGTTCCAAAAGCGTGAGCATTGCGCGCCGAGCTGCGCATACTACCCGGTGAACTGCGAAGCTCTTGTACCAGGAATGTTTTGGACCAGTTTCTCCCGAAACAGGTGCACGAAAGCGAGAGAACCCTCCAATCTAAGCTCCTTTCGCAACACACTTGCTGCCAAAGATAGAAATGTGTTATTAAAACAAAGGCGGGAGGCATGTCCAACTGTCTTTTCACACATATCATGCAGGGTACAAACTATTTATTCATTGACAAATGAACTGTTTTCATTGAGATACCCCGGTGTTTTGTCACTTTCTTTACGAGTCTTTTTGACATTGCTGACACATTCGTTGACGATTAAGTGACATACCGTATTTAATCGGCTAAGGCCTGCACTTTCGCTATCGAATTTTTTTACAGGGTGCGGGCCTTGCATGAGGCAGGCTCACGGCTACTCACGGAAGCCTCCGACAGGACCCGGAGTGCTATGCACAATAACGCAACAACTATTGGCTGAATATGATTTAGTTGCCCTTGTCATTTGATGAGCTCGCCTCATCGAAGCCCTCCTAAAGCTGGTCATCACGCACCTTGAAGTTCTTGACGGCAGTCTCAAACAAAAAAAATGTGCCACACTTTCCAAATCCATACGGACCCTTGCAGCGATTCCGAAAGCACGATGCAGATAAACCTCTGAACGCGCCTCAACACTGTCGATGTTGAAGCACGCCGTATCTATTCTGTGTCGTTACGGTTTGGCTGGATAGGGTGACGATGCCGTCATCGGCAGGACATTAACTAGTGCTTCCGATAGCAGCTTGCAGAAATTAATTGGCATGTGGGTGAGGCCACTGAGATTGCAACGGCATGCCATTGCAATCTTGGAGGCGACGCACCCGAGAATGCCCATGATGCTTAAACTTCTCTAAAAAAAATTTGCGCTTCAGTGTGGGGTTGCGGGTTTTAAACGAGTATATACGGTATCTAGCAAACTTTGAAACTGTCTCCAAGAAAGAGGACAAGGAAATTGCATTGATTATACTCCGTTTCATGTATAGCAGGTAAGGCTATGAAGGTTGAAGAGGCATTTCTCACTGAGCACTTTCACGGACCTTACCACCCGAAAAAAGACTCTTATAATAGAATAATATGCATCATGCGATTCTATGTAGTATGTCCTGTAGTATTGTTTCAAAATGTGCCGTAATTATTACGTGGGAGGCGTCACAAATCTGAACCTCTTTGCATCACCGAACAAGTGGAGGGTCGCGTTTCAGTAACCACAGTGCTATTGACCAAAATGCAGTATGTTGCATACTACCGGACACTCAAAGGTGCAAGAATAAGAGATTTGATGTAGCTTTACATGCACAAGTTGTATATATAGTACGAAATAGTTATGAAGGGGTCACAAAATAAGAACTGCACTGTGAAACATGCAATGTGATATTTTGATGACTACACTAGTACTTGCAAGTATTCCCACACTAGTACTTCCACAGTGTTGCCTGCTGTGTAAGAAACATAACTGTATACTGGCCTCTGCATCACCTCCGGACATGCGTGTTGTACTGTAAAACTGAACTACTCCATGCTACTGTGACTTTCGTAGAAATCGCAATCGGAGCAGCCATTGTTTTTCTCTCTACATTTGCAGCTGTACTAATGTACTAGCACGTTTCAAAGCTACGCAGCCATGAAGGGAAAAGCCTTGTACTGAAGGCATGTGCAAGGCAGTGTGGCCAAGAATAACGGGAGTGTGGGCATCTTCTGACTTGCCCTCGCACATAAAATGCTTCAACCAGCATCTTCCTACTTAAGGTCAGTCTACGGACCGAAAGTGTTGCATACATAAACCAACAATAACCGCGAAGTTGTACGTGCTTCTCAGTCAGAAAAAAAAATCTGAAATTACTTTATTTCTGCATTCATTTAATGTGACGGCAGCGGGCTGTCCTGCCAGCGGTGGCTGCTGCTATCTTCCCAAGTACACTCGTGATGCACATGTCTGCTACACTACTGCCCACTGTAGCCTCCAAAATGCGTACACGGGCATCGCCACTTTGTGAGAGTCAGTGGCGCAAAAAACTCTGCGCATTGTTTTGCTACAGTGCAACCAGTGGTTTACACTTCTGGCTCCTAACTACATATTGCCACAGGAGTGAGAGTTCAATTCCCAGTGGCATTTATGTGTGTGAGCTTTCATTTTTCTTCACCATGGGGCAAGAGTGACGCTGAGGAGGTGGGCCGAAGATGATGCAACGAGATCAGAGAACTGGAAAAAAAAACTCGCGCGCACAGCATACCTTGTTTCAAGCTCGTTGATTAGTGCTGCTGTAGCAAAAGCTGTCTCAACATTTCAAGGCTTCCCGATTCTCTCGGGAGGTCTGTTCGATTCAACCAAGTTTCTCTGCAGCTGCACCCAATCCCTAGATTCTCCAAGCTACAGCAGTGCGCCATGCACCCCCGTGCTTGATTTCATGGGTTCCTAGTTAAGGTGCATCCTCGGTGCAGCGCGCCCGTGAACCTTGCAGTGAGTGGGTGCAGCCCAGGACGCACCACATCTGGCACCGCCTGCGCCTTTCCCGAATCGAACGTATCGAGGTTTACAGTTGGTCACAGTTGTAGTGCTGTGCTCTTAGCTGCCGAGGTGCCAAGCTTCACCAGGCTGAAGATACGAGGCTACTTGCCCTGGGATCATTCACGTGCTGTGTGCACTATTGGTTAGGCACACAGTTCAGGTAATGTTTTGAATGCCACAAGTAGCATCCTTCATTTTGGCATAGCATTAGATGCATTTCATGTAGAAGCAGAAGCCCGTACTATACTTGCTAGTGTAATGATCTGGGCACATTAACGTACAACATGGTATAAATTTACATTTCGTTTTACGTTGCTTGGTTGTATGTCTGAAAGGTTGCATTTCTATTGCCAAACGAGAGACCAGTAAGCAACGAAAATGTAGTTGCATGTCCAGATAACCTCCACATCCCCCGCATTGATAAAGTTTGCAGAATATACGTTCAGGTATACACAGATTCGTACCTCGTGGAACTGGCATGACTTGCACAATATACATCCAAACTGGATGTTAAATCTTTTGAACCTGCTTATCGAGCAGGACTTGCTTTCCACATTATGAAAATCGCTGCAATTTTTTTTTCTCACAGGTATGAGGTATTGCAGACGTTTGAGCGCCGTTTTCTTCTACCGAAACGGGGTCACGGTCTTTGCAAGATTTCGTTGCCGCATATTCACCCGTTCAAATTTCCCGCCTTTGTGCCTCTACAATCGGTGCTGCCATTTGCCGGCAATGATGCGGAACACGTTCATTAGCGCGACGCGGTCTGCCGACTGCAGCGTCCCAGTGGAGCACCCGTTTTTTTTCGTGGTCAGTGGGCCAAGCTCTGGGCCAAGTTTCAAAATCCTCCTTTGGCAACTTCGGTAACATCGGAACTTGCTTGCCGTGCGTGTGTGTCGGCTGAACTGAATCGGCGGGTGCCGGACACATATAATCGGCGTTTGTAATTCGTATTTGCAATTCATTCATCTCGTTAGTGCGTGTTTAGTATCATTGTTTATGCTCGCTTCAGTGGAACGCAGTGTTGCGTCTACGAGCAGGCCGTGTCTGTGCGTGGTGTCAGCGAAGGTGTGGCGTTGTGCGGTACGGTTGGTTTGTCGGCCAACGTCGCTCTGTACAGGACAGAGAAGCACGGCTGTGTTATGACTGAAACTCGTTCTTGCGGCAGTCGGCGCGGCGGTATATTTGGACTGCTGATGCGCCCGGGACCGTGCTTGTTCGGCGAAGCTGTGGGCACGACACCATCGACAACTGTCACCATGCCTGGACAGGAAGCATAGGTAAACGTTTCGTAACACCTGACGTGGGCGTGCAGCTTGATCGAGCTAGTGGCTATCGGACTGCGATCGACCACAGATGGTTTTACGAACGTAAACTGTATAAAGTCACCGGCACGAAAGGAACCGCTACGCGAAAGCACATTCTCGGTGTACTCCATGTATTGCTTGTGCGCCTTCGTTCGTAGCTTTAATTGTGCGACACATATTTGAAGGTCTCAAAATTATGATGTACAAGGCCTTTGAAAGCAGGACGCCTTCACGGTCAGTTTTCACCGCGGAGTCCAGATTGCGTGCAAGATAAACCGATTAGTGTGCAAAGTGAACGTTATGTGCTCATTGATAATGATAACGGATTATTTAAATGTGAGACATAGTTAAATTTATCAGTAGGGAGAAGATAAATGGCCGAACTTGTGCATTCAGGGTGGTGCGAATTATCTCCTAAAAACTGGAACATATCCCTCAGAGATTTGCAAAAGCACATTGTGGTTTACACAGAAGCACACTCACATTGTAAGAGGTATGTAATAAGACTATGTTCGAAGTGGGCACTGAACTTGTAGTTTATAGTGAATGAATGCACTTATTGTACGCTGAATTGTAGCATGCTACGCACATGAAGGCTCTACACGAATACTTAATTTCGAGCTGTGGCCACTGAAAAATTCTGTGCTTGTAGACGCTGGAATCTGACATGAGTACTACCTTGCTGCCAAGTCTCTTCAGCGACATTTTACTTAGAAGTCTGGCACCTACTCACCGAACTTGCTACCAATATGTAGCTCCACGACACCATACATAACCGCGGAACAAACAAAATGATAAGGATGAAGTTGTGTAACACACCACGAGCACTGTGTCCTACAGTGGTGTGTTAATCGCTTTAATCTTCATTTCTGACCATGCTGTTAGTTCAATCACGAATGTATAGACCAACTTGCTGACTTCAGCATAGTAAAATCGCACTGGAGGCACTCATGCATCTACATTGTTTTGTTTTTTTAACCACTGGAAGAGTTCCTCGGAAATACATATATGCATGGCACGCCTGAGTAATGCAGAGTTCACGTTCCTATAGGATTTCACACTGTAGGAAACATTTATACACAACTAAGAATGACTAAGCACGCTCTGAGTACAGCTTCTATCAGACTTGGTCCAAACAATAAAGGCACATCTATAGTGGCTTAACTTCAGCATACATTGGCTGAAAAGGGCAAACATAGAACACTTTCAAAGGAAGACTCATTAAGTTAGCATATGCAAGGTTAGCATATCCAAACCATAAATCACCATGTGTTTTTGGCTTAAGTCTGACGGTGATTGTACTATCGCACTCATTATACATTGCAACACAAGAGCTCAAGGAGCTCTGGGACTGGATGACGTTGCCACCGTGTAAAAAATTGGTGAACTGAACACCATTCCAATTGCTGGTAGCACCCTGTTTACAGGAATAGTGGCAGGTTTGTACAACTTTTCTTGATGATGGAAAAATGGCAGATGTATACCATGTTGCAATGCATATTGAGCACAATAGTACACCACTTATTACAGCACGACGTGTTATTGTGCTTTCACAGTAGCATTTTGGTGTAGGCTACACGAGGCTTGGGCAAACCAGTTTGTCGCTTCACTCCGAGTGCAAGCCACCTGGTGATATCGAACGTCCCGTGTCGCTGCTGCCTCTATGCCACCATGTGGCTAGCAGATAAACGGTAGGTAAATATACAGACTACTGATTTCCTAAGGCTCAGGACAGAAGTGAAGACACAATACACACTGCAAAGGCCCTGCTGTTATTATTTACTCTAGTCAGGACTTATAGACATTCTTTGACCTCTTGTTGGTCATCTGGGCTTGATTGAATTGTTTAATCTTGGTTTTTATCTTTTGCTTTTCTTTTTCTACTCTTCTCTTCTACATGTCAATTCAAACACCTCATCTGAAATAGCTAGCTCTGCATATACAGATACGGACATCCTCAGCTTCCAATAAACTCTTTCTCTCTCTCACAGTAAACTATTGCAAGGTCTGTTACATGGAGTTGTTATATCAACTGCTATAAAAGTAGTTGACTAATGATAACCAAAAGATGTAGACTTCTTGTTTCGCTGGCAATTTTGCTATTGCGTTGAGTTTACTGCTTGAAAACTCTGCAGAGAAATGTGCACTTCCTTTCCCTCTGCCTAAACTGTTTTTTGAAATGTCGCATTTTATGTTGTATTACTCGTGTGCAGAGTCGAAGCAACCATGGCCTGTGATGCACTCCAAGGAGCTCTGTGCCAGGAAGTGGAATCCCTGGTGAACGAGTTCTTCCGTGACGGCACCAGCAACCAGCGAAAACATGAAATAGGTGCATTTTTCTCGTAAATGTGACCTTAGGAGGACATGTTTCATTCACCAGGGAGTGTCAGTCTATGTAGTTAACGTAATAGACCATTTTCATAATTGTAAAGCTAGCTTTTCTGCAAGCTTGCAAGCTTGCCCCGCTAGCAGACATATTTGTTAGAGCATTCGCGTTCCGCTTAGACCGGTGAATGCCAACAATTTGCACACAGTCGCTCAGCGGGGATGACAGGGCACGTGCGAACAGCGCTCTTACTTACACCACCGATTATTTGCTACGAAGCTAATTGAGCGGAGCGCGAGTGTGTGTCTTCTCGATTTCGTTGTCGTTTTACGGCCAGGCCGACAGCACGTACAGGAAATGCCTGTTTCAGTGACAGCACGACGCGGAGCCGCTTTGCTCTCTGGGCAGAAGATGACACCAGCATCTCTTTAGCTAAGAAAATCCACATTTTTTTTATTCATTACCATTGCAGACAACGTGTACTTCTCACTTATGTTGAAAGAAACAGGAAAATAGTGTAGTGCATCTAAGCATGGGATCGAGCACACTGCTTTGCAATGTGCCGCCTCTGGGTGACATTCGAGCACAAAGAAGTCGGAAATGTAACTCGAAGAGCTGCTTACACCAGTCTTCCTTACTGATCAAATATTCTGTTGTATAGTGGGCTTTTTAGCTCAACAAATGCAGCAAGGCTCCCTGGAAACACAGGACAAGCACTTTGTTCTTCATAGCTGCTTGTGAATATTGCTTGCATAGATTGGCCACACAATGAAGTCAGCTTCGTCCCTTTGGCTCTGCTGAAAATTGAAGGGGTGTGGTTAGCGGCATGGTCAAGCTAACCTAAGCTCGCCAGCTGGAAACAGCAGCACCACATCGTTGCCGTGACTCAAAGACCCGCACTTTATCTTCACTGCACCTATATATACGTTCAGAGGGCGTCATTATGTAGCCACTTAGGTGCATGTGTCTAGTGCTCTCTACAAAAGGCAACCACAATGAATTTCAACAGTTTATCCTTCTTATTGATTGGTGTGCTTTGTTGTGGGGCTGAAGTGTTTCTGTATAAGGAGTACCATCGCTGCGATGTCCTTGGATGTCCTGAACAAGTGTTCCACATCCTCGTTTATCAGCTGCCCCTTGCTTCTTTCGCAGAGTGTCGTCTGTCCGAGCTCAATCGGCGGGAGGGCAGCTGGCGACAGTGGCTGCAGCTAGTCTGCTGCCGCAAAGAGCCTGGACTGCTGGCCTTTGCCTTCTCTGCCCTCCAGGTGAGTACTCTGCACCAAATAAAGGGTGCTGTGTTTATCGGGATTTTGGTGTGCTCTGTTGCCTTTGTGTGGGTGTTTTCCTATTCTTCTGCACAAAGGAAACAGGGTGCGCCACAATCGCGACATGTTTCGGCATTGTGTCGCGCTGTGTGCCACTTTTTTTGTTCTTTCTTTCTTTCTTTCTTTTATTCAAGTAATGAAACAAAAGTGATGACGTTCATTGGGTGTACCGCATGTTCCTGCCATGAATGTCTCGGATCATTAAAGGGGCACTAAACAGAAAGATAGGTTTGTTAGTAAACTGCACTTCTGCAACACCAAGAAAATGACACTTACTGTGGGAGGCAGCTGGATGAGCCAGAAAAGACACAAGAACGAAAAATGGGTGGCCTCGCTGCTTTGCAGTGGCCACTTCAGCTTGCCACAGCCTCATGGATTTTGATGGTGTCTGCTTGGGGCTTATACTATGGAACAACTTATTTTGGCAGTGAAGTGAAGGCTAGGGGGGCGAAGCTTATCAGGTTACTTCGCCAAGTAGTACTGTAGCTAGCAGCTGCTTTCAGTGCCAGTTTCGATTTTCTTTACACGCTGTGTACGTTGCCAGTCTTCACAACCTCCGATATAGCCCTGGATGGTTAATAAAATATTACCAAATATTGATTTTATTGTTGAAAGTGCCATATATAGTCTCGTGTGTTTGTGAGAACTACGTTCTCACCGAAGGTTTCTTTTAATCAGATATGTCTACAAACGTGCCCCTCAACTTGGTTGTACGTGAGCCTGTGCCCTGTTTACGGTACAGAACAGGTGCTCAATGGGATCTGATAAATAAATAAGTAAATAAATAAATAAATAAATAAATAAATAAATAAAAACAATAGACAATATGCAAAACCAGCAAGCACATTTCTCCACGCACCATTTTTGACACCAAAGATGGTGGACCTCAGGCTGCAATCGTAATTGAAGCATTGACATGCTGGTCAGTGACATCATTCCTTGCACCGTCTGTTTCCTGCACCACCCAAGGTTTCAAAACGCGAGTCTCAGCTTTAACAGCGCTACTAGCAGGAACACAGCCATCTTGGTTAGGGAAAGTTAGCTCTGCGGAAAAGTCTACTTGCAGACTTTTGCATGTCATCTATTGTACACGCCAAGGTAAGGCACCAAAAGCAAAAACTCTGATGCAAATATTTATGTTTAAAACGTGCCACATACATGTTGAGACAGTTACACTAAATTGGACCTTTGCTGCTGGTTTTAATAATATGTACAAAGTGCTTTAGTGAAAGGAATTGGAAGGTCAACGTCTGGGCATTTAATCTCGATGCAAGGATATCATCATGTGGCCATTTCACTTCTTACATTGTTTCTGGCAATGCTTTAGATCAGTCATATTTTTCATATGTCTGGATAGGTGCTTTCTGAGTACAGTAGAACCCTGTTGGTATGTTTTTCAAGGAACCGAGAAAAAAATATGTAATAGCCGGGAAAACGTAACAGTGAGAAAGGCCCCAAGTCACCACAGCAATGTCAGAAACAGCTCTGAAACAGCTGTGCCCCCCTCCTAGTGAGTGCTCATCTTTCTGCTCTCATCTCCCCGCTTTCCCTTGCACAAACAGTATAAATGGCACCGTCGCATTTTTATCGCACTTGGGCTTTATACTGAACCTCATGTTGTCGCTGACGGCAGAAATTTGCCTGGAGTGCCCATGTAATTGCCATCTGTTTAGTACATAAAACTCAATGGGCTTTAGGTTGAGACCGTGAAAATGTGACATAGCAGATGGGAAAATGCAATAGCAAGGAGTGTTTCAATGGGTTTCCACTGTGTGTTGGACACTGATGTTCTCGTATCTGGCCTTCCTGTAGAGGGTTCACGTATCGAGTTCACATGTTGTAAGCTTGATAAAACTCGCTGAAGAATTGAAAATTCTGAACCTGTTCTGCTGCCGTGCATCTCTAAAGATTTTGAAGATGCAAGAATTGAGGTGAAACCGAACTTTCCATGGACAGAATGAATTGACGCCTGAAGCATTGCTTCTGAAAAGGGATGCATTTTGTTGCGCATTGCGAGAATGTTTATTTCTTGAACCTGGTACGAGGCACAGAGTGCATCAACAAGTCAGCCGCATGAAGTGCAGCTGGCTGCGCATGGCTACTGCTCACAAGTACCAGCTAATCGAGTCCCCATGCTTATGCAAGCAGCATGGTTGCATAGCCTGCCACGTACGATGGCAATGCAACCTGTGCTGTGCAGGGTCTCTTTTTAGCAGGGTATGTGGTAGATGTGTTGTTTCATCGTTGGCTCGTACAATCATCGTACAGGTCACCTTCGATTTTGTTACACTGCCATCACATGCCAGTGCCTTAACCTAATTAGGCTTAATTAGTGCTGTAATGAAGAAAGTAGAGGCTGAAATTCAGCTGCAGTGCCACCAGTTGTGGGGAGCACACGCGCCCATCTTCCCCCGTGCCGTCGCGTCAAGAGCCGGCATAGACAGGGGAGAGGCGCACTATGCCCTCTCCCGATTCTCCCTCGCTCTCGCGACGCGCGCGCGCCCTTCCTCCTCGACTCGCGGGCAGGTAGCTGACGGGTGAGGAGGACATTCCCCTCGCCCAGGTAAAAAGGTACAAAACAGCGCGACCGGGGGAGACTCTCTCTCTCTGAGGCCGGACCCATAACCTGCCGGACTGGAGTACCTGCCGCTACCCGTGAGTGACCACGTTGCCTGACTATCCCGGGCAACGAGGCCAGCCTATTTATTACTATTACAGAGAGGACATCCCTCTGCCAGTGTTCTTTATTGCCGGTAGCAATAAACGTTCTTACAGTTGACGCCGCTGGTTGCCTTATTCGTTCGAACCCGACGTAGCCGCGATTCCCGCGCTACGGATTGGGGAGTAACGCAAAGCCACTGCGTGGGGCTAGATCCGGAGCTCGCCTTCAGCCCTAGCCGCACGCAGAGTGGAACCCCCACACAGTCGCTGGTCACTCGCGAGACCAAATCCTGAGCTTGGCGCTGACAACATTGGTTTCCTGCTCACTTCTTGCCTGTTCGGCTTGTTAACTAGCCTCTGTTACAGTATGCGCAGTGCCCAGCGATCTTAAACGAGGTAATCAGCCCGAATGGCGGCCAGCGCTTCTTGGGCCAGCAGTGGATGTCGGGGACACTGAGCTGATGCATCGTGATATGCGATGAAAGCGAGAGGCCTCTGTGATGCGTTATGACTGCATTTAGACCCCAACACTCACCCAGTGCTCACCAGTGGGATAAAAAGTGCCGGCTGCCGTGCAGCGCGATTATCACATTTGAATCGCTGAGCACTGTACAATATGGTCCACTGTTAAAAATTGTCCATCTTTATCAGGAAAGGTAGTCTAACATAAAGTATCGAGCAAAGATCTACACACAGAAACATTGTCTGAAGGGCTTCATGTCGTGCCTTGGCCGTAATCGATGGCAAAGTAACAACTAACCCGGATTTTCCTTTTAGATCGGACTGTATTGTACAAAGCATCTGCAGATATTTAGATTCCTGCATGGTTAGGTTCTGCCACCACATCGCTTTGTCTTTCTGGCATTTCTTGACCCGCCTGTCCTTGCATCACTAAGCTTCCTGCTCGGCACATCTTTGAAGTTGTGCTTTTTTTTTACTCACAATTTCTCCAGGAAGTCTTGCGAGCAATAAGGTGCAGAGAAGTAGAGCAGGGTCGTTGTGTTCTCAGAATGCGGTGTGTTCCGGTCAGGATGCCATTTCAGTGCACGGCTTGGACCTGTCCGCTCGTAGGCAGCTCCGCAGCAGCCTGCAGCACCTGCTCCTGTCCTCACAGCAGCAGCCAGCGTTCGTGCGCAACAAGTTGTCAAAGCTGCTCGTGGACCTTGCTTGCGTCGACTGGCCACACAATGAGCCAAGTTTCTTCGATGACATTGTGCAGGTGATTTCATGTTCATGCATGTCTAACTCATCGTGTGTGTGTGACCGTGCATTCATGTGTACTTGGAGCTTTCCGTCACAATGGCAAGTCGAGTCGTACTGTTTCATTATGAGCAATAATAGCCGTATGATGTCTTTCATATGACTCACTTTGCTTGGAGCTGAAATTTTGTGTTTGCAGCCTTGATTTTATTGCTTGATGAGCGCACTGTAAAGGAGTACTGAAGTGGCATTTCTGACTTTTTGTTTTTGTGCATCTTTTTCTGTGGTTTCAAGGCCGAATGCTTACATCTAAAGGGCCCCTCACCAGGCCCCATAGCAAATTTGGTTATAGACTCGAAGTTGTTACGTGTCCTCTAGGGAGCGTTCTGCCGCAAAAATTTTTCAAATCAGCTCATTAATAGCCGAGATATAAATATTTCAGTGCCGCGAACCCATGATTTCAGCAGGCGGGCTCCACTGCCAAGCAAGACGCTCACTCCATTCACCCCGTCTAGCCTACGCAAGCGAAAATCCTTCCCTGCGTTCTCCCACACCAGACCTTGAGGATCGCGTGACGCACACGCCTTCATTTTTTTTTCTCCTCGCTTTTCTTTTTTCCTACGCCACGCATTTCTGCTGACCACACCGCGCGCAAGTTGTTGTCTCCTTAGAGCAGCGCACGATTTTGCGCGCTGTGCACAAGGAAACATGACTAGCGATATAATTCAGTGCTACGCGAATAGTGAGGCAGAACAAGTGGATCACAGAGCGTGGTCATGTGCTGGAACACGGTAGAAAATGGCATAGTTTCGGTACCTGTGCACGTGACCGCACGACAGTGGGAACAAGCAGACGAAGCGGAAGTACACCTCTCTTGGTTCGGTGCAAAGTAAAACAAAAAACCCGCAGACATTCCATTTGTGTGTTTTATTATCTCTAAACTTCAATTCGTCAATTCAAGCAATAGATCACACAGATAACAGATGTTGCCTTGAATGACTCTCGAAGTCACATGTCACCATGAGCGACGTCACACTGCGGACATGATTACGTAGGCACAGGGGTACGTTTATGTCGCCGTCCGGCTTGAAGCGTGGCAGCCGCGAGTGAAGAGGGAACCATTGTTCGGATTTAAATTTCAGATCTTTCCGCGGCGCGTAGTGATGTAATACTTTGCAGACACGATTGTTATTGCGCAGTTAATGCTCTGCGCTTGTCAGCTCAACATGGCCAGACCTGGTAGGGGCCCTTTAAAGGACAAAAACGAGAAGTCGAAAATGTCATGTCATAAACTCATTTAAAAGGAGTATATATGACGTGCTTTCAAAGTTGTAGAAACTTTACCACATGCTTCTTGCACTTAAAAGGATAAAAATTATCATAATCATCAGCCTATATTTATGTCCACTGCAGGGCGAAGGCCTCTCCCAACGATAGGCGATTGCCTCTCTTGTGCCAGCTGATATAGCACGACTAGCACTGTACTCGTCAACATTTACGAGCGACAGCATTCCTGTCACAGTGCTATATTGTTCTGTTGCCCATAGATGGCGACGAACGGGGTGCTAGTCTCGTGGTATCTCGCAAGAGTGGTTGTATCCCCGAAAGTGAATAACCAGAATTACCTCCCCTACATCCATGCTTGCATGTGTAATTTGTGGTTAATGAGGCAGTCAGTCATGTTAGCATCAGTGCACCTCAGCATCATGCATGCTTCACAAGCCCAATTACGGGATGTGCATATTTCGCTTAAAATCACAGAAAAAAATATCTTGCACTTACTGCTGCTCTATTCTTGCTCACATTTCACAGGAAAATAGCATTTTATAACCTGGAGCATTCAATGCGGCACCTAGCACACTTAATTGCCTGGTTTTTAAGAAAAACGTGCGAAGTTGGCATTTGTCTATGGGAAAGCTTACTGGCTACGAAGATGGCGCTTGTGTCACTACCTGTCGACAGCTGTGAAAGGCAGCCGTTCTGGGAGAGTTTCCGCGTACTTCCCGCTCCTCTGAAACACGCGGTAACCATCCGAGAACAGCTGCATTTCTCAGCTGCCGACAGGTAGCGACACAAGTTTATCTGACCGCCGCCTTCACCAGCAACTAAGCTTCCCCATATAAGCTTCCCCAATTGCAACTGCAAAAAATGATTTTTTTTTTTTTTTTGTCCTAGAAACCGCATGAGTCAGTGTGCCAAGTGTTACATTGAATGACGTGTATAGTAAAATGCCATCTTTCTGTGAAATTTGAGCAAGAACAGAGCAAATATGCACATCTCTATATGGCGTATTACCGATAGGAGTGAAGGAGGGAGAATGAAAATAGTAATCTTATGCTCAATTTGCAGCTGTGCCAGTCTGAAGAGACACGGCCACTGGGGCTGCTGCTGCTGCAGATGACATCGGAGGAAGTGGCGACCGCACCTCGCGGGAACTTGACCACTGCCCGCCTTGACGAGCTGCGTCACTTAGTCATACAACAGATGCCTCGCACCTGGGCATTGATTACAGGTGTGGTTACAGAAGAGGTTGGGGTGAAGTACACGGGATCCTGCTCTTAT
Source organism: Dermacentor andersoni (assembly GCF_023375885.2). Lineage (NCBI taxonomy): Eukaryota > Metazoa > Arthropoda > Arachnida > Ixodida > Ixodidae > Dermacentor > Dermacentor andersoni. The sequence goes on along the minus strand of NC_092821.1, from coordinate 122,993,380 downwards.
CTCAAAGTGACACTAAAGGCTGGTTTTGAATCGGGAGGATGCATCCAACTAATTGCAAACCTCGTTTATAACGAAGTTGAAGGGAGAGCCAAAATTGCATGATTATATCCATTACTTTGCTACATCTATTATAGCCCTTTACTTCAATATATGCCCGATGGGGCACACAACATTAAGCATGCATTGAAGAAGACAACCTTGTGGCCTGTGGAACCCGCTACACAGCCACGTATGCAATGAAACTTTAATAAAACAGCAGCGGGCAGTTTCTTAGTGGCTGACGGGACTGCCTCTACAATAGCTGCCTTCCGTTCCAATTTGAGGGTCTTCCTGCTTTCTACTTGTCTATAGCGCCATCAAACCTGTGAAATGGCAACAGGGTAGAAGAAAACAGCTTGGACGCTGTGACACAAATCTGTCATGGTCAAGCAGCGCATAGCACGCAACATGGTGTGCTTACTACGCGGTTGATCCAGGCTGGTTCCCTGTTCTCACATCTCTGTTGTGTGAATGAGGAGGACAATGAACCTCGCCGTGCCGGCTTGGCTTGGCCAACTTGTGGCCTCCACAATTGCACCGGCACCACTGCAATCTTGGAGGCCACGCCTAGCCGCACCAGATTGCCCGGCATGCCGTGATGAGGGAGAGAAGTAAATGCGCGGCACTGGTCATTCGCACTGCCACGCTCAAACTACGACTCACCACCGCCACGAAGGAAGGCCATTGCACTTCGCTGTCTCAGTGTAGTGCGTTGAGCAGGCTTGCGTGGGAAAGGCGCAGCTCGGCATGGACCCAGAGATTGCATCAGTGCGATCTCGAAGGCCATGCCTAGCTGGACCAGCCGGCACGGTGCCGCAGTGAAAGACTGGTGATAATGAGCTGCAGTTTATGTGCTGCTATGCACTGTAGCGAGAAAGACCAGTGTTTCTCAATGGTGTATGCAATGTGGGAAACGTGGGGGTTTTGAACATCTGCCTCGGATGTGCACTGAACTCCACAGAAAATGATATACACATTCGGCTTGTAAGGGTCGGGTATTTTTTGGTTTCGGAAAGAAATCTAGTTCGTTACATCCATTGGCAGGACAATCTTTATTCGTTGGAACGAGGTTTTAAATACATGGTTCTCTGTAGGGATTTCAAGGGAAATTTCACACACTTTCTTATACTGTCTATTATTTTGCTAGATCCCATTTTGTTATAACGAGGTTTGGCTGTTGTGTTCTGAGGTTTCTGAGGTGTCCCTTTCACTGAGAACCGAGTTTTCACGAGTGAGAAGAAAATGCCATAAAATTTACACAACGGCTCTATTTTCTAATGTTGCAGCCATTTTCACATGTATTTGAATAGAGAAGTTAGAGTCCGCCACTAGCTAAGGCCTCCTCTTAATCATGGTCCGGGGCCGTATATTTTATGTCTCATTTCATTTCTATTCTTTTCGCTCTTCGTTATTGGCTCAGCCATCTTTATCGCTGGCATTGGTCACTCAGCATGCTGCATAATAAGAAAAGAATGGGAAATGAAGTGAAACGTTACAAAATATGGGCCCAGGATTAGTTTGGCCACTCTTAAAACACGTTACCAAGCCCCATAACCTAACAAGTCCTATCTATAAAGGGTAAATTCTGATGGACCACTGATAAATATAGTGATCTATGCTGGAGAGAAACGTGATCCGCGATGCAGAAGTTTAGACAATGTGAGTAGACTAGGACATTTGCAGGCGTAAGATGATTTTAGCTGATGCAGGGCAGGAGTAGTTGGGGATAAGATGCACGGTGTACTTAATAAACAACACAAGCACTGTGTGTGTGTGTCTCTCGTCATTCTATTCTTCTGTCCTCGTTTAATCAAACACTGTCATGATCAACCAACTGGTCAAGCTACTAATCTGTACTGAAATTCTCTGGCAGAGGCCTTTGTCCTGCGGGGGGACTTAAAATGTGGGCTGCTACTGAGTATCGTAAAATGCATATCTGCTGTTTCCTGTCGCATAGTACCAGCGTGTGTGCTGGACTTTCACGAACTGTGTGGTGCAAGCTGTGTGGGGCACAGGAAAGAGTGCACCTGGAGCTAGCGTCAATGGAAAGATGGAAAGCTGCCCCACTGCCAATTTTTTTTTTTTTTCCACGTTATGTGAACCCAGGTGTGCTGAAGAGCAGCTCTGGTGACAGCGGGAACGCGCACCAGGCTCTTCGCTGCACCGAGCACCTGTTGAGCTGGTTGCCCCTGTCAGCTGTGGACCCCAAGCTCATGGATGCCCTGTGTTGCTGCTGTGCTGCGGCTGCGGCCTCGTCTTCACTGGAGGGACAAGCACAGGTAAGTCAAACCTCGGTATAACGAACATGGATATAACGAATTAACGAATATAACGTCACAATATAAAAGCTTTCTCACCAGTATGAATGCATATTGTACATATGCTTATAACGAATATCGCATATAGTGAAGGTGTGTTCATGTCAGATACGACTTCATTACAATGAGGTTCAACTGTAAACGTTTCAAACTGTTTCCTTTTTACAGCGAAGCTCTTATGCTGTTAGAAGTTTCACAGTCATTTTTGTCTGGTGAAGGTCGGCGTGTAGCAGCATGCTTGAAATTCGCGAGCAGTGCGACTAGTCTCACAGTCCCTGATTCTTGCTTTTTAACAAACGATTACCAACTATCATAAAATAAACTTTGCCTTGTGTATATCTCATTCAAACAGACAGCAACCTGTATGCATGTTTTTTTGTTTTTTTTTTACCAGTAATCCTTCATTTGTGTTCCTCACGTCGCATTATGCTGGCTCTATGTTTGAGGTCAGCTATGAGTTTGTATGGCTGTCGCAGTGAAAGCTGATGCCATAGTACAGGGACAAAAACATAACCGTGCGCCCCCTCTGTTTGTGTTCTTGTCTGCCTCGTTTTGCGCCACTCGTTTTTCTTCAACATGAACAACCAACTACAGCCGACTCTTACAACGGACTGTGATAATTTGACAAAAACGTCCGTTTTATCCGAAGTCCGTAATATACGAAACGGCTCACTTCTGAAAGTTTCGTCGCAATGTCTAACACCTTTACTGCGGAGAGTGAGTGACAAACGGCCAAAGTAAAAAACAGACGAAAAAGTCGCAGTTTCGCCCGAAAGATTAAGCATTGATTGCAGTAGCGAATTAAGCAAAATAAGCGCAGTAGCAGCAGCAAGCGAATTGACCTTCATGCTGTCTCTCATTTCAATGTGAACTAAACGTTGAAAGCACGGCGCATACGAAGCTACTGGCACTGGGCACACTTTGTACACATTGCAGATTGCTTTCAAGATATGCCGTAAGCAGCAGCCGCCTGATTAGCAACCCCCTCTCTCTCCCGCCTCCGCCCCCTCCCATGCCTCGCGCTCGTGTCATGTCATGTCAGCTCGTGTCATGTCGACACGGCAAAAGTATGACACAGGAAAAATTGCTGCTAATTTCGTCCACTGTAGCCGATAATCTGCTGTAGTGCAGTCCGTTAAAAGCAATCTTCGTTGCATTAATAAAATAGGTGGAACAAACTAAGGCTGAAATATGGTCTGTTATATCGGAAAGTCTGTTGCACGTGAGTCCATTGTAACGAGCGTAGACTGTATTTCAAGCCCAAATTTTGCTAGGGAAGGTATGTTGCATATCTTAGCACGCACCGTTCCTTACTTGGTGTCATAGGCATTGAATCTTCTGCCACAGAGCACCAGAATCATCACAAGTGTCGCTAGATTGAGCCACAATAAACATATACAAGCTTGCGAATTGCGTCATAATACACATCGATGATGATGTGCTGTCGCGTTCTCAAAAACAAAAGATGAGGCCTTAAGCATTGCTTGTTATGTTCATTTGAAACTTCAACGTGCACGCTTCGTAAACATTTTTGAAACTCGTTTACTGTTGGTGGTGTTTTTCCATGACAGGTTGATGCCGAGGAGCTGGGCGTCTTATCTCTAAGCTGCCTGTGCGAGGCCCTGGCACGGGCTACGGCAGCTGACCTAGGATCTGACTGCCTTCAATTGCTTCAGCAGTTTGCTGTCGGTGCCCTGCAGGCTGCCACTTCTCCCACTTTTGCTGTCTCTGCACAGAACAGGTCGGCAGCATTCAGGCATAGCAATGTATGGCACGTTACAGTTTATAGGTGGCGCTTCAGTTGCCGCAGCAGGGCCACCTCTTGGTGACAAATGGAACTACTCTGGCTACAACATCTAAAATATTTTTTTAAATGTACCCTCTTTCTATTTCTCTGCAACCACGTGTTGTTACAGTTTGCACTTTTCAAGTTACACTGGTAACCTGATAACTTGATATTAGAACATACAGTGAATCGTCGGAGATAATAAAGCAAATATAAATTGTCTCTAGCCGATATTGGCATATAAATAATGCATGCATATAACGAATATGGGATATAACGAGGGTATTTTCGTGTCTGATGCAACTTTGTTATAATTAAGTTCGACTGTATTACATTTGTACTTTTTATATAAATGTGGATCCCCCTTTGATGAAGCTTTACCTTGTTGTCAACTCCAACTACCATATTCAAATATGTGTGAAATGTAGAAATACTCTCACTAGGCAACTGTTTAACCAATTTTAATTAAATTTGTTGCACTTAAGAGAGAAAGATTAATTCTATTGGCTGTAGGAAGCAGAGCTTTGATTTAGGGTTCCATAGCTCTTTATAAGAATTGTGGAAAATCAGTAAGCTTAATAAAAGCTGAAGCACGAAGTTCGTAAATGTCTAACCCTGCATCAAAAATAGATGTAGTTCTGTAAATTCCACTTGTTAGAGCATCAAAAGTGGACAAATGCAATATATTAACTTGCGGTCTATGTGAAATTATTACAGTGTTTACGAGGTTTTTCCAATAGTCTTACTCACAAATTAGTGGTATACTACAGAGTGGTACATAATAGTACATTTATGTAATTAATAATAGTAATTATGTCCATTTGAGATGTTTGGACAGGTGCTGTTAAAAGAAATGCAATATTGTTCTTTTTTTACTGAGCGGTTACAGAGTTGTAAGCTTGACGCTTGGGTATTCTTAACGTTTACAACTTTCAACAGTTCATATAATAAAAAAGAAATGATGGCCTGATTAAAAGATTTGTTCCATACAGTTGACCGATCTTAACTCCTTTCTTTTAAATGCAACGAATCTCATCGCACGGTGCAATGCATGCCGAACAACGCACTGTCTCCATTCTCATGCATAGTATAGGAGGATACATCGGAGCTTCCGAGGTAGATCTTCCCCTTATGCACGATTCAAGTGTTTTTTCAGAAGAACCCAAGCCGTGAGAATTTAACTAAGCATTCTGTGTGCAACAGCTTATTACTACCCAAGTCGGCTCCCCTGTTTTGACGAGCTGTGGTGTGCAGCTACCTTGACAAGCTGATCGAGTTCCTGCGCCTCTTCGTCGGGGCAAGCCTGCCCTGTTTCGAAGACAACAGTCCCGCACTTCTCCAGCTGCTGTCTCTCTTGTTCGACTACACCTTCCGAGAGGTGAGTGGCCCGCTGCTTTCGAGCCTCGAAATGAAATGTTACTTGCTGGGTTCACCGTGCACAAGAAACGCTGCCCTGTGACTGCAGTCAAGTGTGGAGCGGTACTGCGTGTGCCTGGAGATGTGGGGCACCTTGCTGACCCGGCTGGCGGCGCACCGGTCGGCCGACAATTACCGGCCGCTGCTGCAGACGCTGGTGGCCCGGTTGTTGGCCCGCTGCTGCCAGGGAAAGGGCAGCGCAGCCGAGTCCTTGCTGGAACCCCAGCTGGCGTTGGTCTCCAAGGCAGCTGAACTGTCGCCCCAGGACATTTGCACACAAGTGGTGAGAGCTGCTTTTTCTTTCTTTTTTTTTGTTTTTTGTGCAGGAGCATTTATTTGCCTGCCCTATACCCACTTTGATGAATCCGGGCTTTTGGCCTTGGTGTGGTACTAGAGCCTCATAGATGGCGCCACAATGCTGCCTGATGTATTGGAGACCCAAGCTGGTTCGGTCCTGAGGACAAAAACATACCGGAGCAGATATTCGCCACAGGATGAGGCATGTGTCTGCAGCAGAAAAAGTCCAGAAACGACTGTGCACATCACAATGGAATGCCAAGATATTCACCCAGAAAGACCAAAAGGAAACATCTACCTTCCAGAAGCATTGGGATTCAATGTGGATGGAAGCATTAAAGAGACATTTATATTGTTAGTAGGAAAAAACTGCAAGAAATAGATTCATAGAACTGTAGTCATTACAGGCATCAGTAACTGTACAATGTAGAGATAGAAGTTTTAATGAAGAGAACAAAGAGAGATAGGCAAAATGCTAAACTGCTATGCGTGTATATAATATATCAGATTAGCTGAAGAAGGCTATGTGACTATTTGTCGCCACCACATTTCAAAGGGCATGCCAGTAGAAATCATCATCATCATCAGCCTATTTTACGTCCACTGCAGGACGAAGGCCTCTCCCTGCGATCTCCAATTACCCCTGTCCTGTGCCAATCGATTCCAAGCAGCACCCATAAATTTCCTAATTTCGTCGCACCACCTAGTCTTCTGCCGTCCTCTACTGCACTTCCCTTCTCTTGGTACCCATTCTGTCACCCTAATGGTCCAACGGTTATCTAATCTGCGCATTAAATGACCTGCCCAGTGCCATTTTTTTCTCTTAATGTCTATTAGAATATTGTCTATACCCGTTTGCTCTCTGATCCAAACAGCTCTCTTTCTGTCTCTTAAAGTTATGCCTGTTATTCTTCGTTCCATCGCTCTTTGCACAGTCCTTAACTTGTTCTCATGTTTCTTTGTCAGTCTCGAAGTCTGTGCCCCATATGTCAGCACCTGTAAAATGCACTGATTGTATACTATCCTTTTCAATGATAACGGTAAGCTCCCTGTCAGGAGCTCGCAATGTCTGCTGTATGCAATCCAACCCATTTTTATTCTTCTGTGAATTTCCTTCTCATGGTCAGGGTTCCCTGTGATTAGTTGACCTAGGTAAAGGTACTCCTTCACAGACTCTAGAGGCTGACTTGCGATCTTGAACTCATGTGCCCTTGTCCGGTTATTTATCATTATCTTTGTCTTCTGCATATTAATCTTCAGCCCCACTCTTACACTCTCCCTGTTAAGGTCCTCAATCATTTGTTGTAACTCGTCTGCAGTGTTGCTGAATAGAACAATGTCATTGGCAAATCGAAGGTTGCTGAGGTATCTGCCGTCGATCCTTACTCCTAAACCTTCCCACTTTAATAGCTTGAATACTTCTTCCAAGCACGCAGTGAATAGCATTGGAGAGATTGTGTCTCCTTGTCTGACCCCTTTCTTTATAGGTTCATCACGTGCACGCATTGTGTGCATCGGAGCAGCAATATTTGTGTGCTGGTGCACTCTGCTGTGGTTCCCAATGATGGTGATTATGATGGCAGTGATGACGATAACCTCGAGGACCAGAAGTATGGACACGTAATTAATGCCATTGATCTAGGAATGGTGTTCTAAGTGGTATTCAGCCCAGTGTTTGTGAAACGGGAATCAAATTACCTTTGTTTCCATTTCCCGTGGGGGCGGGGGGGGGGAGGCATTCTGTAAGTGTCCACCTAGTGGAGACGTCCATTTCATCTGCTGCTGAAGCTCTAATTGCCTGGGCTGGGGTATGCATGAGAAGGAGACAGGCGCCCCCAGCCAATCAGCACTTCAGCTGCGGATGAAATGAACATATCCACTGGGTGGACACTAATGGTATATACTTCCTCAGACTATGTGCAAGGCGTGCATCTTACCTAGTATGAAGCAAAAACTAAAGGCAGCTTCAACCTTACGCCCACCATGCATGCATTAAAAAACGAGAACTCATAATTGTGCGCACTTGGCACACACAGCTTAGCTTGTAGTGTTCAAAACTGGTGCTGTGGCTGTTTGCACAGATGGAGCTGCTGGATCCAGAGCTCAGCCATTACCAGTCACCACATGGGGCTACTGCCGTTGAACGATTACACAACCTATCCGCCCTGCTGCAAGCTCTGGGGCGATTGGCTCCTCATCTAGACACCAACCTGGTGCACATTACCGCCACAAGGTCAGTTCTTGGATGTGCTCCTGTTCCTTCTGGTAAAGCCGACACTGCTTTGACACATAAGTGAAGAGCATTAAAATAGCTCATGGAAGCTGTGCAATGCAGCAGACCATGGGCATTGACAACAGACAATGGATACTGTTCGTGGTGGCCACACAGCAAAGCAGATGATAGATATTGACAACAGATTATGGATACAGTTCATGGAACCTGTGCAGTACAGCAGACCATGGGCATTGATGTAACAGATGATAGATATTGACAACAGATGATGGATACTGTTCATGGAAGCTGTGCAAGACAGCAGACCATGGGCATTGACAACAAACGATGGATACTGTTCATGGTGGCCACACAGTGTAACAGATGATAGATATTGACAACAGATGATGGATACTGTTCATGGAAGCTGTGCAATGCAGCAGACCATGGGCATTGACAACAAACGATGGATACTGTTCATGGTGGCCACACAGTGTAACAGATGATAGATATTGACAACAGATGATGGATACTGTTCATGGAAGCTGTGCAATGCAGCAGACCATGGGCATTGACAACAAACGATGGATACTGTTCATGGTGGCCACACAGTGTAGCAGATGGTGGACATAGACAACAGATGATGGATACCATCCATGCTCGCAACACAGCAGAGCAAGGTATGCACATTGAGAACAAGTGGTATTTGCTGTTCATGATGGTCACAAAGGACAACAGAAGACGTACATTGATGACAGGTGATGGACAGCAGCTGTCCTGCATTTACGTTTCTACTTTTCACAAATGCAGAAGATTATCAGAAACTAAAGATCATCCGGATCATCAGGCACATCCAGATCATCCGGATCATCAGGCACATAAATGCAGAGGAAATATCAGACCGCCAAATACTTATAAGCTGCAGAAATAATTTTGAATATGTCTATGTTTATGGTGTTCAGCAAAGCCTTCATTAAGCAGTAAATGGTATTAATAGTGCACTGATACTACTTTGTGCTATGGATTAGAGGTCTGCATGGGCTCCGGGTGGCCTAAAAGCTTGGATCTGACTAGACCTGCTGGCCAGGCTCGGGCAGTCCGACTTCATCTCGACTTGTGCCCAGGCCAGTAGACTGCATTTTATTATCGAGCAGCCCAGGTCAAGTACAGAGCCCGAGTCAAGTTCTGAACATGGCAAATTGGTCCTCAAAAAGGACATGCATAATTTGTTTGAAGACTTTGAATTTGTTTGCACTGAACAACTTGCTGCGTGTTGACTTATGTGGTTCAGTGTGTTTTACAAATATACTCTTCTTTATATGTTCAATTAGATTTATTCGAAGTGGTAAATGAAATTTCACTTAATCTAAAAAAGGAAGAATATCACCTCAACAAAGGCCTAACTGAGCCGGGCTCCAGCTGGGCTCGTTCTTCATTACTGTTGGGCTCAGCTGGGCTTATGATGCAAGCAACAGGTCAGGCCCCTCACCCATTAATACAGCCCATGCACAGCTCTACTGTGGACAGTGCTTATTGAGTGCCATTTAGATATACAGTAGACTTCCGTTAACTGGACTCCGGTTAATCCGATTTCTTCGTCTATTCGATCCCCACCAATAGTCCCGGCTGATGCCAATGTACTTCTATGGTCCCAAACTTTCATTATTTCGATCCCTAAATTGGCGTTCCCTGGATAATTTGAACTTGACCAGTCAGCACTCATGCACCTGACCCTTGTGGTGACCCCAATAGTGACCCTTTTATTGGCAGCATCTGTCTCGGCAGAGCTTATGAGGCAGTGAATGCTTTGAACGCATGTCATTTCTTGTCGAAAACGTCAATTTTTGGCTGCCCAAGTATATATTCAAGCAATAACCGTAGCTCACAATGGCTGATTATGGTATTTACCCAATTAAGAGGTGCGACTCTTTCTTTATTTAAGAAAATTGTGCAATCGGATACGAAACCAAAACTGCCTTGCAACTTTAGTATGCTTTAACACAAACGTACTGCTGCGAAGCTGAACTTAGAAAGCTGGCTGCCACTGTGCAACTGATATTATACCCTTGCCAATTTTTCTTGCTAAAGAATTCAGTCCACATTAGATTTCTACTTTGTTTAGGAGGTTTAATGTTATCTCTACATTAGTTTTCTGCTTTGGACACACAGAAAACAGGCGTGCATTTGATTGTGGGGTGTGTTAAACTCGAGCAAACACTTCTAAATGAATTGGCATTGTGTTTTGGTGCTTTGTCTACATCTTATTTAATTTGACTTGCCAGATAATTCGAACAGTTTCATCAATACCGTCAGAGTCAGATTAACGGAAGTGGACTTTAAACAGTTTGTATACTACCTGGTGTCATCCTAAACAATGTAGCCTTAAAGTGCAGCTTGTATAGCATGGACTATTCTTGCTAACTTTCTTTGCCTTCAGCTTAGCTGCATACACCTTTTGAAGTAAAGTGTCATTGTGCATCATAAAAAAAAAGCCTTCTCATGCACAGCGGTACCAAACTGCCTTGTCTAACAGTTATACTCTAGGAGTCAGAATGATACAATAAGCCCTGCTGTATCGCATACCTTTTTCCCGAACCACTGATATGAAAAATGTCTCCGCTTTCAGAGATGACTGGGTAGTGAAACATTTCACTTGCAGCTTGAAGCTTCCACTGAAGACGTCTTTTACTTGCAGGTTGTGCCAGGCTGCCATCTACGGACGCCAGCTGCTTGCGAACACAGATGCTATGCGAACGACTGACATCGCAAATGTGTGAGTGTGTTGTTGATAGATGCCGAGGAATGATCTTATGTAATTGCTGCAGTGCTGACTGTGAGACCATTCTTACGAGTTGCAGTAGCTCCTCCCTTTGAAGGATCACCAAAGCCAGGCATTGAATGTGAGGCTTGGCTATTAAATTGCCCTTCTAGAAACTTCATGACCTTCATTTTGTGCCAGGAGATGACTTAGCCACGAAGAAGGTTGTATGTGAAAGAGCTGCACTCTTCTTCCACAGTTAAGTTTGCTTGTGACAAATAGAGGGCCGCACGTCAGCACACATCGCCTTCTGCCATCTCCCACACAATCGTCGAGTTGGTGATACCACGACGAGGGCACTACAGCTTTTGCAAAATAGAAAGGGCGAAATTGTGGCAGGAAACAGAGACAGTGACATTACTGAGCGCACCATCTAAGCACACGCATGTTTTGAAATGCTCATCTCCAAAGACTCATCACAGTGGCCCACGTTCATGCTCCCACAGCTCATGAATTCCACGCTGAGCCCGCAATCTGAGAGGCCATGCTTTGCACGGTGCTGTTGCCTGCTTTGAGTCAAATGGCCTCACATAGACGGTGCTGCACCCCTGCAGATAGTGCCTATACAGATCTGTGTGAAGAGGTTAAACCGGCGAGTTATGACACAGGAAAATACAATAAATTTAGGGAAAACCCTTCATCATCTTGCATGATGAAATGCAGTGTAATTAATGTCTTGGGACTATGATCGATCGACCACTGTTTATCACTTTTCAGTGACGCAAGAAATTACATGTGGTAGGTACTGTGTTTTTGCAGTGGCAGCGTCAATAGTGTTTTATGTTTGCACCATGTTCTCACTTACAAAAGCTCTTTCCTCACTAAAAGGGACACGGTGGACGTCTTTTAGCACTATTTCTGTAACAAGTGTGACAGAATGTTTTGCCTTTAGTGTCCCTCTTAGCTTCTCTGCATTGATTGCTTTGCATGACATGAAGCAGAGTTGTTGTTGAGCGCAAGGTTTAGTTCAAATGTAAAGGTGAGCTACTATGTGTGGCTTTCCCCCTTTCATGCGGCTCAGACAGACACAGTTGTTGGCTTCTCTGCGATTGCTGTGTGCTTATCTGGGAAGCAAGGCCCCGCCCACAGAACTCCTGGTGGAGGCCACTTTGCCTCCAATCCTCGAACAGGTGGGTTGACGTGTTTAGCTTCACTGGCCTTTTCCTCACTAATTGGCTAGCACCTTTTCTGTGCTTGAGGTGTACCGTAAAATCTCGACGATTCGACTATCAATAATTAAAGAAATCTGATAATCTAGGCTCTCCTTCTGGTCCCGGCAAGTGTATGCATTGTTTAATCGCGTCAAACTCGTCAATTTGGACATACTTGGCCGCGTAGCGGTTGACTCTGACCACCTTTGGGGTGCGCCTAGTACAGGGCATGGCGAATGGTGCGACGTAGAAGAGCAAAAAGCAGTGCTAGCATCCAATTAAAATGAGGCAGTGGAGTCCACATCGCCATATTCATCCACAGGAACCGTATGGAAACAACATGAAAGCGCTTCACGCCTTTTTATTTTTGCATTTAACACTGCATCTCTTCAGGACCGCACAGTCACCATTGGCGATTGCATCAGCAGCAACCACAGATTCATTCACAGCGGTTGTGGCAAGCAGTGGCGTCGTTTTGATTCGGCGCAAGGCACAACACGCAGGACGTCAAAAGCCATCGAGGACGAAAAGCAACTCTGCTACTACGTAGTGATGGATGACCATCCATTGTAATGTTCTACCAGAGACACTATTCTTAACTCTTTGAGGGTTGATTTCTTTCGCCTTATGCGACCACCCAGGGTCAATTTTTTTTATTGCAGATTCCTATTCTTCTTAGAGACTTATTTCGAAAAAAATTTACCGCAATTTTTCTAGGGTGACCGTAAAGTGAGAAAAAGATATTTTGCGTTGGTATATATGTACTCTTCATTCATGAATAACAACAATAAAAAAGGAAATAAACTTATAAGAATAAAAAATTTGATGCATTTTTATACACTTAGTTCAAGGCCTTGAATGTGCGCACACGAGAATATTTCGCAAGACTCAAATGTTCCTGCTCTCACGCCAATATCTAGTATGTACATCCATAGCGTAATTGAACTGCATAGGTGCGCGCACTCAAGAAAACTGTGTGGTTGTGTGCCCGTCAAAAAAGTGCTACCTGTGACAAACTTCCGCTAGTCTTCATCTTATTGCCAACCAAAGGCAATTAGTTTTCGCGATTGTCAAAAAAAAGAAGAAAGAAAAGAAGCAACTGAAACGCATGCACGGTGGCATCCATCCTATGCGCACCCCTGTGAGCACTAAACGAGTGAGAAAGAGGCGGTCGCCCTTTGAGCGATTAGTAACGAAATAGCAATCAGTTTTGCAAGCGCAAGAAGCTAAAACCGCATGCGGAACAAAACCCTAACCGCCGCCCAGGCGAGCGCGGTAGTATATAGACACGCGGGAGCAAACTAGCGCTAAAACAAACCATGCAACAAAAACCGAGAGCGGGAGGCACGTGAAAAAAATTCCTTGTATTCTCACATAGTGGCAGCACATGACAGAAAAGAAGAAGTTTGGAAATTGGCATGCTTTTTAAACATACAGACGGCGCCATAAATATACGGCATCGACCATTTTTGGACTTGTTCGCAGCGCCTTATATTTACGTCATTGACCCTCAAAGGGTTAAAGGGACACTAAAGGGAAATACTAGTCAAGCTAAAGTGGTAGATTAGTGCTCAAGAATCTCTAAGGCATCAATATTATCGCGAACAGAGCCTTAATAATCGCGAAATCGAGGTAAATGCAGGACGTGATTAGAGACTCCCCCCGGGACATTCAAGCACTCAGCCAATGACGAAAGCACTCCTCGGCTAAATTTTGTCACTAGTACTCAACTACTCCTTGCAAAAAACATCCTCGTATTGTATTATAAGGTCAAATAAAATACTACTTGTCCAGTTCCATTTCATGTTCAGAAAAAAGAACTCGTTGAAATTACCGTTGACAATGATGCGGGCGGCCGAAAGGTTTCGTTTTAACTTGACTCTACGCCGCCCAAGCTTTCGCGTTTCAGTACTTTATCGCGTAGTGCTGTGCTGGTTTTGCTGGCTTGCAAAACTCGCACAAACTGCAAGTAGCAGAGAATTCAACTTCCATGTGATCTCGCGGGATGCCCCAACGGTCTGCGCCACTTGACCAAAAAGCAGCTGCAGCGGCGAATCTGCCGCTGCAGCTTGTATTCGGACCCATCAGACGCAATTTTCTCATAAATTAAGTCTTTTCTTGGCACAAAACAAGCATTGTAAGGTTTCTGGAAAGGTATTTAAGCAGTCCACATCAACTTAGTATATTTGCCTTTAGTGTCTCTTTAATTCCACCAAGTTGGCATCGTGGGCTAAGCAGAACTGTCAAGAAGGCAAATGTGACAGCATGGCAGAGCGTGATGTGGTCCAGAGTGGCACTCTGACTGGCTGGTGACAAAATAACAAGGGTGTGTGTGTGTGTGCAGTGGCGAAAAGCATGTATACTCAGATAAAATGACGTCTCGCGCCTCTGGCACCGCACTGCGAAGGAAGTTGTGAGCTCCTCACTGCTGTGGGTGCTAATCGGTCACAAGGTGACAAAAACCGTAGCTTCCGTGCTAATCTTCGGCAGAATAGAAACTATGGTGGCAGATTTTTTCAGTAAAAAGACACGTTAATGTAGTAAGCATTTGTTTACCTTTCTTCTTTTTCTATAGATTCTGTAGTAATTTGGCATTCGGTTGATTTAGAAATTTCTTGTTTTCTCTGCAAAATCCAAATGAACGTTTTATTATATTTGAATAGGAAAGTTCGTGATTGGCCTAACGCTAAAGTTTGCTTTCAAGACAGCACTGCATACACACCATCGTAGCTCAGTGACCACAGCCTTCCACTCCTAAGCCCCAAGGTCATCGGTGCGATAGCAGGCATTCTAATGAGGGCAGAATCCAGAAAAAGCGCATATGCACCGAACAGTTGGGTACATGCTGAAGAATCCCAGTTCAAAATTTAACTGTACTGCTACCACAGCCCTCATTTCCCATAGAATGTGTGTTGCTTTGGGACGTTAAACCCGATCGACCAATCAGTCGTTAAAGTGATACACCAATGACTCTATTGGTCAATAAATCTAACGATAAACAAATGAAATTACTATGGTCAATCAGTCAAACAACCAGCTGATCAACCAGTCAGTCAGAGAAGCTGGCAATGAATCAGTAAGTCA
This sequence comes from Dermacentor andersoni, assembly GCF_023375885.2. Lineage (NCBI taxonomy): Eukaryota > Metazoa > Arthropoda > Arachnida > Ixodida > Ixodidae > Dermacentor > Dermacentor andersoni. The sequence continues at coordinate 122,978,259 of NC_092821.1, read as the reverse complement.
GGTGAGCCAAAAGATTGGTATATCATCCAATCGTTCATTTGATAGTGCTGTCCCTTGTTGCTTATGAGTACAGTCAAACCCGGACATATCAAACCCACATTTAACGAATCATTGTGTACCGTATTTACTAAATTCTAATGCGCCCTCGATTGTAATGCGCACCCGTTTGCCGTGACCTAAAAAAAGAAAAGTCCTTTACAGTACCGTGCACCTCATTCTTTCATTGAGAAATACAACTTTCTCTCATTTGGAAAAACGAAGATTTACTCCCAATACACTAAAGTAGCAATAAATTTTTAAGAAGTCGCAGTTTCGCTTGAAAGGCGACGCATCGATTGCGATAGGAAATTACTAGACAGCTATACAAAAAGTAAGGATAGTTGCTTTATAGGCCGTGTTAATTTTTAAACATTTGTTTACTAACTAAATTAACAAGCATATGGTGTCATGTGCGCACCAGCAAACATGAACACGTCTGGCGCAGTGACCGCGGCAACTCTTTATCAGCCGTAGTAGGAGTGAATGAATCATGGAGCAAATTGACCTTTGTGTGGCCTCTCGCTTCAATGTGAACTAAGCGACGAGAGTACAGCGTGGTGCGCTAGATGCGTAGACAGTGTATCCATCGTAGATCGCTTTCAAGATAGGTGACACGCAGCCGCGCCATACGTAGCAGCCGCCGTAGAGAATGCATCTCCTGTTTACGCCAGTCCTGCACACAAGTTTCGAGAACTCCGAACACCCGTGATGCAGCCCGATTTCCGTCCGTCTCCGCACACGTGATCACTTTCCTTTTAATTACGGCATCGTGATGAAGTCGGCATGTCTTTGCAGTCGGCACTTCCATGCTGATAGCACCAGTGCAGAAAACAGAAAGATTTGGTGCAACACATACTGCAGCACATGAAGGAAGCTACAATAGCTAGGCTCAAAGCGTGTATGAGGTGGCCATTTTGAAATGGCAATGGCGATCTGGTAACGCAGATTTAGGGTCGTACTCAATTCTAACGCGCACACAATTTTTGGACCCATTTTATTGGACAAACAAGTGTGCATTAGATTCGAGTAAATACGGTATATCAAACAGCTGTAAAATCCCCTTGAAAGTTCTCATATAAAATTTTTTATTTTGCATATCAAATTAGCTATATAGCAAATTATCTATATATCAAACTATTTTGTGATTCCTTTCCGATTCGATGTATCCGGGTTCGACTGTATAACAGTGCACATGCTAGCCTAGTCCCACACGAATTTGACAAGCTGACATTTTGCCTTCATTCTGCAGAGTCCCGAGAATGTGTGTCAAGCTGCGTGTGGCCTGCTGCTCACCCTGAGCTCCAGCGTGCGGCCAGCGCAGCTTCTGTCGCTGGCACCAATGCAGCGACTGTGTGAGCAGCTGTGCCAGGGAAGCCTTCGACCGCTGAGCCCCCAGGTGCGAGACCGCACGTTTCCGTCCTTCCATTCCCTGCGTGTTCCCGTTGCAGTACATTTCCGGAAGTTAACGAGACTGATTCCAGAAAATGTATCAGAGGGAAACACTTTTTTGAACACAGTAAGAAACATTGCCGATCTGTCGTAGTGGCCACTGTGAACATGTGAGCCAAATATTACTGAAATGTTATGCAGCAGGGAATTTACAATCTACTGTGCAACACGGCGAAAAAATCGCTTGCTCTCGCTTCCGCAAGGCCATCATGCAGCGCCGTCAAAAGCAGCTGGACCTACCAACGCCATTGGCTGATTTCGTGATTGCGATAGCATTCTCAGTAATACCTAACTGCTCATTTTGAGTTAAATAAGTGAAAAATATGCGTGTTGGTGATCTCAAAAGTGTTGGGAAAGTAATTTTTTCTTTGCGCAGCCTGTAGCTGTGTCAGCTGCGCATGGCATCCGAAGTGGCAGCGGCTTGCTGCAATGATCTCTTTTGCCCCTGCGATACTCAACTTTTGGCCGGGCTTGGCTTCACCACTGTGTAGCTTCCAGTGGGCTAGCGGAGACGAAAAGAGAGAGAAAGCCAAGTACTGGGTATGCTAACTCCACTTATAACTGAAGGATTAGAAAAATGTTTGCACCGTGAGATTCGCGAGACGACATCCTTTAATATTGAGGCCATTCTGTGATTAGTTAGAAAAAGAGCTTCAGGGTTCCTTTAATGCGAAGCCTTCTTTGCCTCTTACCAGGCGTTTTGCGGTCAGTTGGTGGGTAGGTTCCAGCCTCGCCCCGCACGGGGCCTTTTCAGCGTGCCCGATGGAGGGACTTGAACTGAGGTCCCACAGCGGAGTTTCCCAATTCTCTGCCCATTGGTCCGCGGCGTATGCATGGCACAAGAGAGCGGTGGCCGGACGGGCGTCGTATCACGGACGGACGGTGCAGCACAGCTGTCCTTGACACAGAACACGAATGGCTGTGCACTTGACAAGTGACCTGCACTCTGTAAAGGCTTAACCGTTATACCTGACACTTCACTCAAACCCACTACCTCTTGATGTGACGAGTTTTCACACCAACAAGAACTGGCTCAGAAAAAAAAACTGCCTTTTTCGCGTGTTGTGTGCAGTGTGAGCAGCTGGTGGTACAGGCGGCGCATGCGGCCTTGTGCCTGCCTTGGTCACGAGTACCCGCTGCAGCCCAGTGCTGGGACCAGAGGGCCATTGCGCAGAGCAGCCTGGTGAATTCCCTGGCACGACCCTTGCTGCAGAACCAGCCACCAGGTACCAACACTGCAGGGCACTCTCTGAGTTTTGACCAGGACAAAGTCTTCCATATGCAGTATTTTCTGGACTATAACCCACACTATAGTCCGTAATAAGAACATACCTGGAAAAGTGATTACGCCCTTGAGCTGCCTTCAGGTCCCAGGTGGGTAGGGTTTGCAGGACAGTAGTCGAGAAAATGTGGTACATTGTCAAAATGGTAGGAATTTTGGGCTTGTTGTTATATGATCTTCATATTGAGTTGCTTAGGCTGAACACAGACACCAGAAGGAAGTATGACAGCACAAGGTGGTAACACAACACAAGCTTCTTGTGTTGTCACGTTGCCTTCATCTGTCAAGGTTTGCCCTGAACTGCTCAATACGACGTACATTGTTAAAGCTTGTGCTAGCTGAAGTAGAGAGCTGATTATGATGGATGTGTATGGACTTCATTACCTTCCTTGTCTGGGCATCATATATTTATTTATTTTTTTCATTTGGGATGTCACGAGCCACATGCAGAAGCAAGACTATACAAGTTTTCATTTATTTATTATGCACCTCAGTTTTCATTTATTTCACGGTAAGAGGAAAGAATGAAGGTCGAAGGTCAGCTCTTTTTTAAAATGTTTTGCAGGCGAAACCACAGCATTGATACGTCACTGTGATGTCACGAACTTTAAGTATTTTTTTTCCTATTTACGCCACTGTCACGTGGTAAATGTTGTTGAACTTTGCCGAGTTCAGTCTCTGGGTATTTTAGAATACAATGTAGTGCATCTTTGTCGACATAAATTTAACAGGGCCGAGCAGGCGCCTTCAAAACGTGTTACATCGCTATGAGTTGGTGCGGGAAATTTAAGACAGTCTCTCCACCTGTCTTTAGGTTTCTGCATCTTTTCTGGCTTACCTTTGCCAAGTCTTTTCTCGTGGTAAGAGTGGTGTGTTTATTACTGTAGAAGGGTAATTTACTAACACAGCTCAAATAAACGTTATTTTTAGTTACCCCTTTAAAGTGCACAAGTAGTGCCATCTGGTGCTGGCGCTGCAAAGTGATGACAAATGCTCCTCAACCTGAACCTCTGCCTCGACTCTGCTGAGAAGAGGGCGGTTGTGCCATTTATGGAGGCAGGCGCTGCTCTTCAGTTATGCTCCTCAGAGACAATGATGCTGCGTGATGAATGGTTGATCAAAAAACACACCTCCTGTGCAGTTGCTCTCAGTAAGCAGTGAGAGTGCCTAGTTACTAATACATTGGCGATGAATCGCTGAACAGTGTCATTTAACCCCTTAACTGCTGATGACGAGGTAACTCGCCTAGCAACAAGCGTCCTCTGGTGTCGTCGCATCGTTGTGAACTTTCTGCAGTTTTTGCATATGTGTATATGTGCAGCTTCTTGTAATGTCGACAAATAAGTAATGCACAATTACTTTTGTTATCTCTTTTTTTTTTTTAAACAAGAGCAGTAAAAATGCAATAGGCATTCCTGGTGTCATATTCTTTTAGAAAGAAATTAGCACAAAATGTGCAGGTCTAAAAAAAAAGAAATTCCCCACTTTTAAAAATGTTTTTGAAATTTCTCAGGGCAGTTAAGGGGTTAAAAGGTGTGACAACTTTCGTTGAGGGTCGGTTGGAGTTGAGGAAGCAGTTGTAGTGTACACATATGTGTGAACAGGAGGTCAAGTCTAGCAGAAAGCATCCTTGTTGCGTTTCTTTTTTACCATGCTTATGTTCCTTACTGCCGCAGGGGAGGCAGTGGAGCATAGCCTAAGGTTGCTGCGAGCCCTGGTGGAAGTGCTGGAAGGTGCGGGAAGTCGATCGAAGCAGGTCGCGAGCACAGGTCTGGCTCCAGTATGGCCCTTGCTTCTGGAGCGCCTGCCACCCACCCTGCACAGTATGTGGCCTTCCTTGGCAGGACTGCCTGCCGGCATGCTGTGTATTTGAGTATAATGCCATGGGGCCACAGTGGCTGCAGGCAAGCGAGCTTGCGTAACACACTCTGCCACGAGCTATAAAGCTTGAGGCGGTTTGACGGTCTTGTGTCCTTGGTTATACAGCGCCAGCATCTGGGAAAATGGAATGCCGCTTCCTCGAGCTTCATTTTTACACGCTGCCATCCGGGAATGGTTTGGGAAAGGACTTAGGATGGAAGAGTAGGATTGAACACTAGCAGAACTGCTGTTGTATGCTAGCTGTTGCAGTCTCTTAGGTAATTCAGTGCAGTAGAACCTCATTCATACCTTTCTGGGGAGAGAGAGAGAGAGAGAGGAAAAAAGGAACGCGAGAAAAAACGTACTAACCAAAAAAGCATACGATCCAAAGCCACTAAAAGATTTGGCAGACTCAATTGCAGTTGACATCTACGTAGTGCAAAGCACACGTGCGAATCGTTGCAGCATGAGGCGCCGCCGCCCCCCAAGCCAGTGGTGCTAGAGATGGCAGGGATGCACGTTTTCGCTTTTGTGGCTTCAGCAAACTTACCATTGCACTCCTCGAATCCTGCCTGGTAGAGCAGCTTCTACAGGTGGGGCATTTTGTCAGGAAGCTTTGACGTGCCCGCTCGGCAAGAATTGTTGTGAGACGCCAATGCGCATTGAGCTGGTGGGGCCTGAGCGGCCCCACAAGTGTGTTGTCATTTTTCTGTTGCGTAGTGTTTTAAGACGGCGACGGGCAACTGAAACAAAATCAAGCTGGCGGGCAACGCCGAATTACAATGCCACCAGAGCGAAACGTGATGCTCAGAAATCGTGCAAAATGGGATGGTATCAACAAGGTTCTTTCTGTTGCTTATAACCAAATGGAGGGAACTGCAGCTGTAATTGACTGTATTCTATGTATTTCATCTGCTGCGCTTCATAGACGAACTAGAGAAGCGAATCCAATGTTGCCCTGTGGACAGAGGTGGACACGTGTCTTTCAGGGTTGATGCATGCCTCTCAATTACAGGGCTTACGAAACAGAAAGACAGCGGTGTTGGTCAAGAGAGCAGGTGGGGTCAGTCGGTACACTAGTTGAGATTTAAAGAAATACAAATGGAGCTGGGCAGGCCGTGTAATGCGTAGGGCAGATAACGGGTCGCCTATTAGAGTTACAGAGTGGGTGCCAAGGGCAGGGAAGTGCAGTCGAGGACCGAGCACCGCAGTACGATGGTGTGATATTTGACAGAAGACCCAAAAAAAGCAGTCGCGGTGACGTGAATTGACTGGGCAGTCCCACGAAAGGTGCTGAATGGTGACCAGGTCACATCTTGGGCAAGTTCCGTCCAGCAGTGGGTCGTCGCACTCGGCAGCAGTTGTGTCTCCTCGTAACGTTCAGTGGATACATCTGCAGCTATTGCGAAGCACTCCACTACTGCAGGCGTGACGCTCCAGTTCAAAGGCAGCATAGAATCACACTAGCTGCTCCACCGTAGCCTTTCTGGATGCAATTATCATTCTGTGGAAGTAATTAAGTTAATTAAATTCTGGGTTTTCGCATGTTAAAACAATGACCTGATTATGAGGCATGCCATAGTGGGGAACTCCTAAGTAATTCTGACCACCCGGGGTTCTTTACCGCGCACGTAAATATAACTGCACGACCGTTCTTGCATTTCGGCCCCTTTGAAATGTGGCCGTCTTGGCGGGGATCGCACCATCAACCTTGAGCTCGGCAGTGCAACGCCATAGCGGCAGGGCTGCTGCTGCGGGTCTCTGGAAGTAGGTTGGCCAAAATATATTGTCTGCGCAACTTTGCCTGTTGGGCCATCTCACAGTAGTCCAACTCAACTTCTTCGTCTTCGGTTTGTGTTTGCATGCGTCTGTGTGTGTGTCATTATTGCCATTATTTTGTGGGAAAACACACGCACACACTTGAAACAGAAGAAAGGGAAAACAAGAAGCAGGCTGTCAACTTCCTCCGGTAGGGGTTACGACGCCCGCCTACTCTTCATAAGAGGCTGGATGTTCTGCAGGCGGTGGGGAGGACCCAGTTTTGGGCACGCTGGCATGCCTCGTGCGAGTGATGGCAGCACAGCTTGGAACGAGCCGGGTGGGTCCCCTGCTCTCCGCCCTGGAGCAGCGGGTGTCCCAAGAGTCCGAGGACGCGAAGGCCGCCAGCGGGCTGGAGTGGCTGCTGGCACTCCTGCTGCCCCTGGTCCGGGAGCCGAGCCTGGGCGAGTTCCTGCCGGCCATTCTGAGGCTCTGCCTGGACCAGGTCCAGCCACGACTTGCCCAGGTTTGCATCAAATAGAAACCCAAATGTGCCTTATTTTGTGGGATTGTGATTGTCACCGCACAAGTGTTCGGTGTAACGTTCAATACCCTGGCGACAAAAAACAAGAGTTCATGATTGGTAGTCAGCCCCTAGAATCTGTGCATGAGTGCGTTTATCTAGGTCAGTTGCTCATAGGGGACCTGGATCCTGAGAAGGAAATTTAGAGAATAAAAACGAGTTTGAGCACATGCGGCAGGCATTATCAAATCATGGCCAGCTGCTTACCGTTATCCTTGAAAAGACAAGTGCACAACCATTACATTCTACCAATACTAACATATTATTGGGCACAAACTCCAAGGTTAACAAAGAAACTCGAGAAAGAGATAAGGACTGTGCAACGAGCAATGGAATGAAAAATTTTAGGCGTAACATTAACATACTGGAAGACAGCGGTGTGGATTAGAGAGCGAACAAGTGTAGCCGATATTCTACTTGACATTAAGACGGAAAGAATGGAACTGGGCAGGCCATGTAATGCATAGGACAGATAACCGGTGGACAATTAGAGTTACAGAATGGGCGCCAAGGGAAAGATAGTGTAGCCGAGGGCAGCAGAGAATCACGTAATTTGATGAAATTACAAAACTTGCCGGCATAACTTGGAATCAGCTAGGGCAAGATAGGGGTACTAATAGGGTAATGTCAGTGGAACTGCCCTTTGATGTGGCTCCTGGCACTGATCTCCGATAAACTCTGTCAGCCATCTCTGTTGAGTTTGCTTGAAGTTTCACTCACTCACACGTTCATTCACTCGCACATCTATCCACTCCGTATGACTCAGTCACTCACACATCTACTTATTTGCAATTCCTCACTCACCAGTCTACCCACTCACTGTCCCTGACTTACTCACCCATCCAGCCATTCACTACCCTCACTCACCTATCTACCCACTCACTTTTCCTGACTTATTCACCCATGCACCCATTCACTGTTTGCTCACTCATCCCACCACCTACACGCTCGCTATCCCTCCCTCATTCACCTACCTACTGACTCACTTTCTTAAATCACTCCCCCACTCGCTACTTTGAGTTTACTACTTTACTACTTTACTTTACTTTACTACTTACTACTTAGTCACTATGTTGAGTTTAAACGCACATTTCCCAACACGCAGTGCCCTGCACTTGTGCCCGTGCTGGGGCCACCCCTGTTTGAGCTGCTGGAGCAGTGCCTGGTGTGCCACTGGCGCCGGTTCTTTCCCGGTGGCGTGGCAGCCCCCGAGGATCTGCACAATGGGCCCGAGTTCGGCCGCCTGCTGTCCGCCTACGGCTGGTCCCTGCGGATGGGCGAACCTGGCCTCATGCGCCAGAACCTGTTGGCCCTGTCGGCACTCAACCGCCGGTGTCGGCTCTTTCACAAGGTCAGCTCGGGGGACATTTTTCCACGAGAGCAGAATCCCAGTGTGGGTGTGCCTTGTCACAGCAGCTGCGCAGGAGGTAAAAACTTCTAACAAGAAATGTGTCTCGTTTCAACTCTTGTGCTTCTTTACAAGCCCTCAATGCACTTTGCAGCCGCTCCCAACACATGCACCGGGTAAGGCGCATTATTGGGTTCAAGCAACCTCGATACACATTAGAAGCTCACTGTGCAGAAGTTCATGCTGGGCCTTCGGAAAGAAGTGTCACTACTGATTCACTGCAATTTATGACAAAAGTTTTATGAGGAACCTTCGGTGATCTAGCTACTGTTTTCAATTTGTAAGTACTAGTAGTGATCACTGCTGGCGTAATGAGCTGCCGGTATTATGAGCTGCCAGTTGCCAGTATAGTTTTCTTCAGCTTTGAAGGAGTTCTGTTAGACGTTTGAAGATGGATGGCGAAGGAGGCACTGGTGTTTCACAGCCATCGTCCTTTCCACGCAGTTGGCCTTCCGGGAATGCCTTCTGGCACAGTTCGTGGAGGCCCTGCTTAACTGCCTGGTGTCATCGCCCGTGCGCGATCTGCTCAGGGATGAGTTTCAGCAGCTGCTGTTCGAGCTGGCTGCCGTGGATTTCGAGGCCTTCTATGGCCGCCTGCTGCCGGCCCTGATCCCGCCCGAGCCACTGGCGGGACTCGCCTGGGAGCGTGACCTTCCTTCTTTCTCTCGACAAATGGAGCGCCTCATCGGCGACTTGCGGCGTGCCGCTGGCTGATAAAGGGTGGGTTCAGCAAGGCTCAGTCCACTTGTAGCCTACTTCCCCGTATAATGAAATGTGAAGTTGGAGGACCATGTTTGAGTTGCGGTATGAATCAGTTATACCCCAGTCAGTCGGGCAATTTTAGTGACACTTTGAACGAGTGCACTTCGCCGCTCGTGCCATTCGCAGGCTGTCAGACGGAAAGGTTTAGTGACACTTGCTGTGGAGTGCGCTTGTTCGAGGAATCCATTTCGCTGTGTTGAAGTGTGTAGCCTTGATAGCAATGCTTCAAGAATAAATAAATAAATGCTCACAGCAGAGTTGGCACTAATTCTAAGACTACTTTTTCGAGATTTCAAGTGCTACGAGTGTCTCTGTGACATCAGTGAAGCCAAAAAAGGTTTGAAACATTCATTCACTGTGGATTGTACCATTTTGACCCTGTGTATTTTGGATATGTTCCTTGCTTGTATTGGCTCAAAACAAATAGACGTGTTAATGGGATTACAGCATATCGGTTTTTGATTGCGGAGGCTCTTGTACATAAGCATTTCTTTTGTAGTAAGGCCATTTATAAAACTCAAAATTTCACGACTCATATCAACCCTGTGGCTTCGAAGATTGTCATCGTCATCAATCCTGAATGACACTTCGTTTTGGTGCCTAGCACCACGCTGCTGAAGTGACACTCAAGTGCAAGGCGAAGTGCTCTCGCGTCACTAAGTCTTGCCTGTCCGACTGGAGTATTATACTGCTGTAGGGTCAGATATAATCAATTAGTACTGGCATAACAACCGCTTCTTGAAGAACTAGCACATGTGCTATCAGTGGGTTTGACTACACTCTGATTTATTGGTACATCGTAACAGCAGATTTTCTTCCCAATGGCAGATTTTTACTGGTACGGTGACTAGAAACACAGTGAAGAGATGGGAGTACGTACACACTCACTTTTGTACAGTGTTCGTGATCCATCTTCTGTTTACGAACGCATGGTTGTTTTAGTCTCTCGCTTCCACGTCGTTAGCACGGTCTCTGGTGCCAACTTCTTTTGTGTTCATTGTTCACAAAGTCACTTCGTGTAAGAGGCCAAAGCATCACTTGGGCTTGTTTCTACACTGCTAGCAAGGGAACTCTAACCCTACGTAACTGTAACCCTCGCATGCTAATAAATCCTCAGCTGTTAGTTACAGTGCTTGTCTGAGTTGAATGTTTCTCTATGACCACATTCCTGCACTGCTTCCTATAGTAGCTTCTAATTTTAGCTGGGCCAGGCACACCGAAATATTTGTTAGCCCTTCGAGTCCCAGCTGCAGTATTTTACTGGTTGAAGTGCGCAGAACAGTGAATGACGCATAGTTTGCGCAAAGCATGACTCCACCGTCTGTCATTATCGTTTTCTTGAGGTTCCAAAATTTTGCCTACTAAACTGGGGGAGAGGGCTACATGAGGCATGAAGGGCCGAAGTTCGGAACAAGAATGTCAGAACCCTCTCTCTTTTCATGAGAACACAACACCGATCGGCGTCATACAACACGTAAGAGCGCTTCACCGCGCACTCGCACACTCTAGCTGATACTGAGCATGATAGTAGCGTTGTTATATTTAGTTATTTATTTAATACATACTGCTAGCCTCCTTGTAAAGGCGATTGAAGGATATGGCCAAATCAAGTAAAACAAAGCAAGATATTGTCACATATGAGTTTGTGCTGCCGTGGACAGAAAGACGTTGGGACGTGAAGAGGAGGTTGAAGTGTCTCGAGGATCGGTAGATAGTGTTACACTGGCTGCTGAGCTACAACCTTGTACTAACTGTATATATTGTAAATACATATATTTTCTGCCAGTAACAATATGAATTGCAAGACAGCTACACATAGGTATGCACCTACGAACTGCAGTATAGAACTGCAGCAACAATGACATGGTACATCCAGTATTTGTTTTAAGCATATATTCGTTGCATTCAGTAATCGGGGAGAAACATTTTACATTCATTCCTTTATATCCATGTTCATTTTATGGACGTATCACTGTTATAAAGAATAAAATATCTCTAATTAACTCTAAACTACTATTCATTTTATTTTTATGAGTTATGTTGTAATCGGCGCATTTGAAGTCAGCCAGTGCTCAAAGCATAATCTCTTGCTATGAACTTTATGCCTGGCACTAGTTGCGGGAAATACGCACCCAAAATGTGCCACGAAATGTGTTGCTGTTACGGTTAATATGTTTCCACGCTGTGGAAAAGTGCGCTACAAAGAGCTGTTGGCCTAATGCTGCTCATTAAAGAGCATTAGGTTACGTTAACAGTTTTCTGTGATGTGAATGAATTAACACTGCTAAATGTGCAACATTAACTAGCACATGAAGCGGTTGTTACCATGCTTCTTGCTTCTGAAGCAAGAGCCGTGCTTCTTGCTTTGCAGCATTCCATGGTCGAGCGACTTCCCACGTCAATGGCTCCAACGCCGATGGAGTCGGTCCAGGCAACTGACCAAGTGATCACGGCACTTTGATGTTGTCTGCGGCCAAATCGGGTGCAGTGGTACACTGCGATGCTTCTCAGCCTGTGCATAGTGTCACGTGAAGATCAGCGTTGCACTGCTGGCTCTTTCCTGATCAACCCCTCAAATTTCGATGATCCCAGCCTGCTGTGTGTAAATCTGACTCAGTGTACTGCAAAGTATGCCAGTGAGTTCACTGCCACGTGAATGAAGAACTTCTTCTATATATCTGCAACACAGATGAACAGTACCAGTCGCACAGCTTTAAGAATCCGAGTGTGCGTTGCCTGCCGTGCAGTGTATTACGTGCCTTCTGGTTGGAAAATTCATTCTGGCGTGTTTCGTTATGAGTCGTGCAAGTTGGTTTGAAGAACTCGTTCTTGTGCTACCATTTGTATTTACTGAAGAACATGGTTACTGCCTGCCTCGTTGATCTTGTTTCTTAGCCAGTGTGTTGTTTGATTACTATTAATATTATTATTATTATTGTTGTTGAGTAGTAAACTTGTTGATTTGTGATTTCGAGACCTGCTGCACGTGTTCAAAAGCAAAAGTGGCAACTGCGTTCATGGAACATTTGTATTTTGAGTGGCAGTAAGAGGCTTTACTTCATGCACGTGTCACGGTGAAGATTTGCCATTGTGCCAACCTTTTTGTGTCAGTGAAACATGAAGTTATTGACAGTTCTTAAAAATGCACACCATATCATATATTGCAAGTATATATGATATATCATATCATATGCAGTTAAACCTCGATATAACGAACTTCAGTGTAATGAAACTCTTGATGTAACAAAGTATTTAATTTTTTGTAACTTCTTGTCCATAGAACGCCATCTATTTAAAACCTCTGTATAACGAAGTGTTTTTATGCATAATTTCAGTATAACGAAATTCCACTGCTGCCGCAATGTAATACCGAGACAGTAAATGGAAACTGCCGCTGACGAAGATGGTCAAATAGTTGAAAAACAAGTGGCTACTGCACCTCTCAAATCGTGTGCTGAGCAACCAAAAGCAAACGCCAAAGCGGAGCAGCATCATATTCTGTATAAAGTCCAAGTGGGATAAGATCATATCGCACCCTGCGCGCTCTATGCTTTGGTTGCGAGTGAGAGCGTGAGAGGATGAGCCGAGAAGGATGGTGGCTTGATGAGTGCCGCTTTCCCATGCGAGTAAGGGGAAAAGGGGTGGGGAGGGTGGGAGTCCACTCGCCTTAACGCCATCAAATGCGTGCTCAGATGGGAGGGAGGGAGTTGGGGCCAGTCGCACAACCGTTTTTGCGCATGGCTGTCAGCGTGGCTGAGGACGTACATAGCCCACGCACCCTGCTTTAGAGACAATCTGCGGTGTGTGCAAAGAGTGGGCGTGGCGAGATGGCGTGGCATCATGTGTGCTGTCTTCTCACGCGTTTAGTACTGGAGGTTCCGTAATCTCGAGTTTCGGGGGCAAGTTGAAGCGACAAACAGACGAAGCATTCGCTCTCCGCTGCCGGCACTTTTACTGGTAGCGTCGTCCCACTGTGGGCAACACTGTCAACCACAGAGGCGGAATGGACGCGAAAGCGTCGCTGGCTTTGCTTTGTATCGCCGATGTGAAGATATCGTCGACACTGCATGAAGCCGCACGCTTTGTCACCGACTTTCAAATTCAACGAAGTGAATTTTTTTTATCATTCAACTTTGCTTTTTTTTACGATTGCCCGATTAGTCAGAAAATTTTGTAGCCCCTTCCATGTAAGGAAAATCCATTGGCGACTGTACTTTTAATAAAAAGTTGATTTTCAATAGAAAGAAATTTCGATATAACAAAGCAAACTGCCGATTTTACCGACTTAGTTATATCGAGGTTTAACTGGTACCAGGTACATTTTCTCGGGGTGTGGGAATGGTAGCTTAACCATATTTCACCATCAGCAGCCTGGCTCATGTTTGTTTTTTTGTCACTGTGCTACAGCTGGTGGAATGCAAGTTGATTGGCGCAACATATGCTGTCGTGATTTGAGACGAAATTGTTTGATGTGCTCACAAAACTTCAGAAACTTCTTGCAACTATACTGCATTCTGATGACTCTATAGATTCATTCAGCATGTGCACTCTTTTATCAAGATATCAATTGATAAAGCATCAATTTCTTCTCTCTCCTTTCTTCTTTTTTTTTTATTACGACAATTTTATAAATAATTGGCCTTCTTGTTTTCAAGCAGTTAAACCACCGCAAAACCATGTATATGTTTAAAAGCATAACGTTGTTGGCTACAAAATGCACCAATTATGCTCAAAGTAACTGCTGGTGGAATGCAAGTTGATTGGCGCAACATATGCTGTCGTGATTTGAGACGAAATTGTTTGATGTGCTCACAAAACTTCAGAAACTTCTTGCAACTATACTGCATTCTGATGACTCTATAGATTCATTCAGCATGTGCACTCTTTTATCAAGATATCAATTGATAAAGCATCAATTTCTTCTCTCTCCTTTCTTCTTTTTTTTTTTTTATTACGACAATTTTATAAATAATTGGCCTTCTTGTTTTCAAGCAGTTAAACCACCGCAAAACCATGTATATGTTTAAAAGCATAACGTTGTTGGCTACAAAATGCACCAATTATGCTCAAAGTAACGTTTTAACATTGACAGCTGAGGTGGCTCATGCTTTTGTTGTCCAGTCTCTGATGTTCTTGTCCTAATTTTTGTACTGTTCTTCCACCCTGAATTCAACATGAACTGATCCGAGTTATTATTTGTTGCTTTTTTTGCCCCCGCAGGAGGATGGCTTTAACTTGCTAATGTACTAGCATGGCTCTAGCTTCTCTTTAAAGTAGGAAATGTGGATTACGCATGGTTCTTTACATTATTTTGAGTCAAAGGTTCTTGCATTTCTGAAGTGTGTGCATGGCTGTATGTGCACGTGCGTGTCTGAAGCATCCTAAATGCGTCACGTTCGACAAGGTACGTCAGCGAGCATTTGTAGAAACGCGAAACTTCATTTGGAAATTGCACGCACACATTCGAAATGATCTGGGAAGTGCTGTGTGTTTGATCATGGATGTGAGAAGTTGTGGTGCATTGGTGTAACAAGACACCAAAGGAGAAACACGGATCGTACACTCAGGTTCGTGCAGCGCAACTTCAAATTCATGATGAATAGTCAAATAGACTTCACACAACCTTTCAATATGTGTACGTGTTTGTTATCACAATAGCCTTTGCACAAGCTTAGGAAATCGACCATAGTTGTCAGGAAGGCTAGCCAACTGCCCTCAAGAGCCAGAATGAAAATTTCTAGACTATTAGTGAACCAGCAGTGGCTACTTTCACAAGTTCCTTCTCTGCAGTTGCACATCAGCGTCAGTTCTTCAATAATGTTTGTGGCACGGTTCACTAGGGCTTTTGTGAACTTTATGTGTCCAGAATTCTAGATGTTGTGTACTACACGCTCACTGTAGTGAAGAGCGTTAGTACTACACAGACATACTACTGTTAATGTGTTCCTGTGTAGATATGAAGTTGCACTGCACGTGGAGACATCTGGTGGAGAACTGCTGAACCAAAATTTTCTATACCAAATGTTCTGAATTGAGCTGTTGCAGCACTGTCATTACAACACCGTGCTTTAGTAGTACACTGCCAATAGAGAGACATCCTGTGGACATGCGCTAAAGCAAGAGTGCTAAGCCATGGCCTCCGAGATTATCGCGCGCCGGCAGGTTTTCCAGCCAGTGCGTGCATATCTCGGAGGCAATGGCCAGACCAAATTGTTGCAGGACTACTGTTTCAGTGCTGTTTCATTCGTGATGTATTGCCGTGCAGAAAATTGCCTGGCAATTAGCAGACATTTCTGTACGTTTGAATGCAGCAGCTGCAAGGCATATGATTACCATGCTATTTGTACAGCTGAAATGGGTACGTTTTGGGGGTTATACACTCTTAAACAAATGTACACTCTTTGGGGTGTATATTTGCCACACAGCAATAATCGTCTTGCTTGTGTTTCCTTCCTTGAAAACGCTACTCGCTACTTTCCTGTCGAGAATGCTCTGTCATGCTGATAACGGGCATGCCGTTCGTGACTTAGAAGTACCGGGCTCGCCGCGTTAAAGAAAGGAAATGCAGACAAGACAGATGACAATTATTGTTGTGTGGCAAAAGGGTATAATTTTGCTTGTATGCCAGTCATACTGGCCACTTTCAATTGGTATCAAGCCCAACTGGCTGCTTTGTGCAAGCTCCGGAAGGGAGCCAAGTGCAATAAAATTCTATTCCGATCGGGCTCTATCGCAGCTGAAAGTGCCTGTGTGACACCTGTATTAGACTCTCTCATTAATAGCTGTAGCTTGGTGGGAAATCTACATAAGTGACTATGTTGCCTTTAGAGACACTTTTTCACCATATGGATTTACCAGGCCTGAATTGCACTGCCCTGTTGCATTTTGGTTATGCAACTGCTCCACAAGATGTCACTAGCGGCATTTTGCTTTCTAATATGTGGAGATCAAGTCAAGGCTATCCAGGGTTTTGTTGGTGTCTATGTGCTGGGCTAAGCCACTTGTTTCTCAGCAAACACGAATTGCACAGCAGTACTGATGATGTTGGCACTGTTGACTGAAATATTTGTGTTGTTTGAGTAAAATAGTATTTATCTGTTGATGTGCAAATATTCTATAAGCACTGTGTTTGTGAGCAGCAGTTTGTGTTGTGGATGTCTTTCACAGCTACATAAACCGATTTAATGTTTGCAGTGGAGTCATTCAGTTGTACAAGCTGTCTGGCAGCAGCCATACGAGCATACCAGCTTCAAGAGCTTTTATCTGTCCCTTTGTTATGTTCTTTGATCTAATGCGAGCCACTTCCTTAGGATCTTAAACTGCTGAATGTATATTATCTTTGAACTAGTCCTATCAATTTTTCTGCTGTATAGGTTGTGTTGTCCTTTTCTATCTTTACCCATGCCAAACTGCATAACTAATTAACACATCCTGAGAGTATATATACCTACTGCTTTTGTGATAATTTTCATATGAAGGTATGCAAAATGAGAGTGCTGTCTTAAAGTGGTCTCTGGGAAGAATAAAATGTGAGATGTTTATCGGGATGCTT
Organism: Dermacentor andersoni; assembly: GCF_023375885.2. NCBI lineage: Eukaryota > Metazoa > Arthropoda > Arachnida > Ixodida > Ixodidae > Dermacentor > Dermacentor andersoni. The sequence continues at coordinate 122,961,566 of NC_092821.1, read as the reverse complement.
TTACTTTTGGCGCTGCGTGTGCCTGCATCTTCTTTAAAGAAAAGTTGGAAAGAGCCTTGGCAGAAGTATGGCAACCTAAGCAATTGATGCGTCAAAGGCAGCAAAGCAGTCTTTAAAGTATCGTGAGTGAGTTCTCGCACCCTTAGTTGGAAGTGCTAGAGGTCTGTTTACTGACCGTCCTTAGTGATGATTCATCACTAACGACACCCTGGTCATGCAGCCGCATCGAGGCACCCACGCAGGCTGCGGTGCTGAACCAGATTGGGCTTTTGCCACCACAGCCACACAAACTACTAGCTGACCTCCGATGTGGAGCCAGTAAGACGCGACATGGGAAACAAAATTTATGTATCACTGGGTAAAAAAAAACTTGCTATGAATCTGTTGTCTTTTCGAGTGAGGTGAACGCAATGCAACTTTTATTTTATCATTGACAGTTACGCTTCAAAGCGAAAGTGTGGGACTCCGACGCAGGTTGCGCTGCTGACTGTTCTTTGATTAATATTTGATACCGAGCACGCCATCACTGCATGAAAACAAAAATATTGTCGCTGTTGAATCAGTAAAATATCTGGTTGTCAGGATGTGTTCAGCTTTATTACTTACCGTCATTCTTGCTCATTTATTTTGCAGGTTTCTAGACTGAATTTGGACAAACTTTATTTATGTTAGGTCAGACTGCATTGTGAATCTGTTCAGAATGAGGATTTGCTGCAGATGACAATAAATAAAGGGCAATGCCTTACAGTGGGCAGCTGAGTTTCAGGTTTTCAGCATCTGGTATACGTTTGCAAGCCTGGATGGAGGTGCAATCATACTTTTTCAGTCATTTTGCCTGTACATGCATAAGTTAAAAGTTATTGTTTATGTGTTCCTGCTTTGGCGCCTAGGACTATTCCAAACTGTTCGCATGGATACATAATTGTTTAGCCTAAACAGGTGTGCAGTTGGATTCAAGCAAAACCGTACAGCAAAGCATTTGTCTAGTCTTCAACGACAATTTGTCAAAAGGGGGGTTTAACATAAGTGGGAAACAGTTGAAAAAGATGGCATGTTATCAGGAGCTTGTAGCTTGCTGTTATGTAATAGTTATGCACATAATGCTGCACACAACAAAACAACATTCGTAGGCGTTCAAGCAATTCACTGTAAACAAATGGCAGAAAAAGATAAGAAATGTCAAGGAATAGTTCCGTACACGTAGGTGCACGGAATAACTTTTCCTGCAAAGCAAGAAAAGAAGCAATGGCTTGAGAAGGTCATTTTTCTAGTCCCTTGCTGATCCTGAAAAAGGCTGATAACGATGCCAATAATTGCAAAAGCCAGCAAAACATGTATGATGGAAGCGGAGACTTGTAGCGTTGAAATAGCTAAACTGTGCAGCACATTGTTCTGCAGAATAATCTTGTGCAGCAATGCTATGTCTTGCTATGGTGTAGGACTGCTACGATGTAATGTTGGCCGGTCGTTAAGGGCTAATGCTAAGATTATGAGCCTTTGAAGCATATGGTACATATCCAAAATTGTAATTGGCCGTGAATTGGGTATTTGTACGCACGGACATGTGCAAGAAAGAGTGAAGAATTGGAAATGGTAAAACTGGGAACAATGTAGTGTCTAGTTTGGCAGACGAACCAGATGAATGTATGATTACATTTATAAGAAATAAACGAATGCCTGTGCCTCGATAACTTTTGCTTCAATGGTTAGTGTACAGGAAGTTATGCTCGAGTCGAGGAAATCTGGCTCCACCGTCTATGGGAGTTTCTTAAGGGGGCACTGTGCCGTCATGGGAATGACGGTATATGTGTCTGTGAGGCTCGTGTTGGCTGGTGTTGTAAGAGGCTTCATCGAAAACGTGGATATGGCTACACAAATAACACGTTCTCAAAGTAAAATCTTCATAAAATGTTTCCATTCACGCATATTACATCTTTACTCACCTACAATGCATGACCAAGCAAAGAAAAGCAAGAACAGACGACAAACTGTTTCAAAGTGAGCGCGAACCTTGTCGTCTGTCCTACAACTTTAGTGGCCCGCTGATATTTTTTACGTAACATACAATCGTACACGCAATAACAAGTTCTCATAGTTAAACAAAACATGTTTTTCCGTAATAATAAAACCAAAACAGCTTTTCACATGCTGTTTTAGTAGAAAATGAATAATTTTCAAGGTGTCTTCAAGGTGTCCTGTCTCTCCGATAACGATGCCAATCTGAAGTCACAATATACCGGCATTCCCATGCATACCACAGCACAGCAGCGCCAGATTTCCCTCTAGGTAATGTATTCCGAAACTCTATGGCACCGGCCGTCAAGAGAATCGGGAATTTGCCATGTGTTCTGTTGCACTAGCTGTATTGTTAGATAGCCTGCAACAAAGCCTGATTTTCCATCCATCAAAGTAGCTGTCTATTGCATGCTCAGCTGCATCGTCACGTAGTCTACAACATAGACTACAGCTTTCTCTTGTAGGTGCGAGAAAACCATGCATCGAACACCTATCGTGTACCTGTCCTCGCTATGACGTACGTAGCTCACTCAGGAAAACTTTAAACCAACTGGACTCGAGATCGTACCCTGAGTCAAAGATACTCGGACCGTGGCTAGAGCCGACACTGGCACAAAAAGCGATTCGTGCACTAGTACACTTTTTGAAGTGCATCGGTTTAAGAGACCGCGTATAGTGTCCCTGTGCCTCACCCACGTGCACTCAGTGCTCACTCATTCCTCCTTTCCCGCACCCCCGGTGTAGGATGGCAAGCCGGGTGCTCGTCTGGTTGACCTGCTTGCCTTTCCTCCTCGCTCTCTCTCTTATGGAAGCAGCTGTCTATCGCATGTTCAAACTTCCCGCTTTCGTTATTTGATGATGATGATGATGACAAATGATCTAAGGTGTGCTCACCATAGAGTTACTATACTAACTCTAGAGGACAAGCTACCCATAGGGCCCATGCATTAAAATCGGGAACCGCAAGAGCGCAGCCATGTTGCTACGCGCCGAGGTTGCCAGCCCCTGAAACGCTTGCTAGACTTGGCGACAGTAGTCAGTTTTAATCTGGCAACGGATAGCTTGCAGCGCAGAGAGAACGCGAGTGGGTGTGGTGGTGTGGTGGCGTTGGTCCTGCAACTGGCAGTTGTGCAACCAAAGGATGATCCTGTTAAAAGTTCCGGCGGGTATGTGGCTTTCAATGATCACGCACCAGTGAAAATGCCGTATAGCTGTTAAGGCTTCCCTGCTCGCTGTCGCAAGTTTCACTCGACGGGGTTACGAGCTCGAAGCCGTGCACGGTCGGCAGATTCCGCGTTGGCGTTCCGTACCCGCGGGCGCGGTATATTGCACAAGTCACGGAGCGCTTTTTTTGTTACGGATTCCTTTCCCCTCGTGACGACAGATCGGTTTCTTTGCAAGTACTGACCCTGGGGCACATGTAACCGACAAACGGTAAAGCAGGCGACGCAGGATCACTAGGGCACCCCCAGGGGCAGTGGAGTGGATCGAAGCTGAAGCAGTGCGGTCCGCGGGTTGGGGCCACCAAGGCCTAAGCGTGCCAGGATATGTTCGCATACATAATTGGCTGTATGCGCGGACAGCCGATCTCATAACCCCTTGGCACGCGCAGCGGTGTCTCGCAAGGTCGAAGTGCTTCAAAGACAGCTGCGCCCATTATCTTTCTTTTGTATCGGTGCAGTGAGCACAATGAACCAGCAGAAGGATGGTGGGCATCGGGTGCAGTCGCGAATGCGAGTGAAATGGCATATATAGCTTGCGTCAGCAGCCCGCGTATGTGTAGTTCATGCTGCTTGGTTATATAGCGACCCTGATATTGCTCAAATAATGCCAGTCAGATGTATGAACTGTACGCGTAATGCGTTTCTTGCGGTACCTTAAACGAATGGGTCAAAAGGACGTTTTCGTTTGTTACGTTTGTTCATGCCGCGTCTATCCGAACCCCACCCTGTTTTTTTTTATATATATGTGCATATAATCCCTTCCCATGACGGATCGAACTGTTAAAATTGTCACCTTGTCAATAAAAATAACTGCCATACACATTACCATAATGAACACAATTCCATGACGAGATCGACTTTTTTTTTTCCTGTGACACTGAGAAATGTAGGTAAAACATTATTTCTTTATTTCTCCGGAAAGCATTGGCCTTTTGTACATGTGGGTATCACAAGCTTAATTCGGTGCGTAATGCAGCTGTTACAACATAAATTGCGACATTGAGGGCTATGCAACAGATACATAATTAAAGGTGAAAAACACAGAGGGAAGCTCAAAAATATGCTCTGCGCTGCAAAGTATAACATATATTCTATATATGTACCTTATATCTTAAAAAAAGCAATCTATCAATGTCCCATTACCATCAGGATTATTATCAAGTTTATTATCAGCACATGTACAACAAGAATCTGTTAGCCAACCAAACATATGGTGCTTGCACTTCAGCTGGGCGCGTAGTATAGCACAACTGCAGAATAACTTGTATCATATCATTTATGTTGTAGAACAATATGAAAATATACTACAGAAACACTACACATGATAATAATTCGAAATTGCTCAGTGTATGTTCGAAATAAATATACTAGATAAGAAGTAGAACAAATAAAAGAAGCAACATGCTTTATATAACATTATGGAAAAATGAATGACTAAGCATATGATAATACCAAGTAGTTCCTAGCCAACATCTCGTTGAAAAAGTAAAGATATATGAAATACAGTATATTTATAATCAACAAGATTAGTCGCTGTAAAAAAGAACTGTTGCACACAATTTTTCTCATTCCATTCACCATAGTCTGTTTTGTGTTAACATTATGTAAACTGTAAATTATGTAAATTGAAAAATAGTAGGCCCATTAGCCTACTTCCAGTATTATACAAAATATTCGCCAAGAAAATCTCCAATAGGATAAGGGCAACACTGGACTTCAGTGAACCAAAAGAACAGGCTGGTTTCAGGAAGGGATATTCTACAATGGATCACATCCATCTCATCAATGAGGTAATCGAGCAATCTCTAGAGTACAATCAGCCTCTCTATGTGGCTTTCATAGATCACGAAAAGGCATTTAATTAATTCAGTAGAGATACCAGCAGTCATCAAGGCATTGCATAATCAAGGAGTACAGGACGCTTACGTAAATATCTTAGAAAATGTCTACAGAGGGTTCACAAATAATACATAATTTGGCATGAATTTATGTCTACAAGTTGCAATTGTAACATATGAAGAAGAATATTCTTTAGAAAAGTATTGCAGATCCAGAGCTACTGCACTTTGAAACGTGGAGAGCGAGACTTCAATGGCTGCACTACCTGCGCAGCTTCCAGAACTTTATCTGCTGTGTATAAAACGGATTATACTTGCATTGAAGTTACTATTAGTAGTATCTGAGCATAGCATCTACTGGTGCTGGAACAGTATTTGCTTTGTGAGCAGTGCTCGCACATAAGTGCCCCTCGAGTGTTCTGTCACCCTTTTTGCCTGCTCTCTGAGGCGAAGTATGCAGTATGTCCTAAGCAAAAGTTTAATCAATCCAATTACATGTTCAGGGTTGTCTCTGTAATGTTCAACGCTTGATAAGGTCCTTTCATGCCTCTCACAAAACTGGCGGAATGATAGTAGGACCAGCCGCTGTATTGTCATTTTTCTAACATTGGCCAAATTATTACGAAAGACATGTTCAGCAGTGTGAAGGACATGGTGCACCAGAGCAGACGGCATGATCAATCCCCCATTATTTCTAATGAAAATCAGTACACTAGTGATGTTGTCCTTGACAAGTAAATCAGTGCAAGTAGAGCATGTTACACGTTTTGCCACTGCTCTGACAATGAAGCCTCCAACATACTGCACAACCTCACTACTGAAATTTGTAAGGCCATAGCTGAGGTTTCCATAGTCATGGTCAGCTACCTCAAGAATAATAGATGCCTCTGGTGAAAGGGATTCGTCACTCTCCTCATCCCGGCTCCGCTGCATCCTCTGATGTGGCACTGTCATGAGGCCCTCAAGATCTGGAGCGACATTTCCCGTTTTCACTGGCGTTACGTCGGCATGAATGAGGAGGCTGCGATAAGCATATCGAAACTGCATGGCAGAAGGATTGTTGTTCCACCCTCCTCGATGGCGCACACAACTGAAAAACATTTCCAGGTGATCTTGGCTCAGGCGGTATGTGCAAATGTAGCTGCAAGAAAGAGAATATCACAATTTTATTGCACATTGAAAGTAATTTAATTTCCATGGGTACTTAATTGTCACAGTTCACATACGTGACCTATGCTTTATAAGATGAATATAACCTGGAAATTATAACTTATGTTGTAGCAACAACAGGGGCTATATCTCACAGCTGTTCTATTCTATTCAATTTTTTTCTTATGCTGTTGTGCTAGGCAGCAGATGCCAGTGATGAAGGGCTAGCTGTATGACTAATCTGTCATGGGGGCAAGCATCTTTCCTTGCTGTTGTGTGAGAGGACGTCAATGCCAGCGGTTGCCTGATTTTGGTTGTGTGCACTTGACTGATCAATTGCAATTAAAATTTTGTCCATAAAGTATTAATCCATTAATTAGAAGGTCATTTGATCAATCGTCCATCCCTAACAAATTGCTGTAACAGGTGCACCATATCAATCCTATGGTTGCAGGTGTGGCGTCACCAAGTGCAATGACTTGAGCAGCCAAATTTAGTTAACTGTGCTTTATTCTTGCTGCATATATAGTGTACATTTGTGACATTTCATTTCCTAACATATGTCTGATTGTGCACTGACCATTTACTTCAGGGAAAAGTGGAAGTTGCAGACTTACCTACACAGTGCCGACTTGAAAAGCCTGTCTGCAAGTTCAGCTACACTCTTTAAGGTGAATGCCAAACTGATTATTGACATTCGTCTCCCAGATGTACAGGCTAGGTCTCCAGATGGTAGTCGCAAGGCCATCAGATTGGTGGAAAGATCTAGCATAGTTTTTTTCTGGTGGTGAATTGTTGTTGCTCGAAGTGGAGCTTTGAACCCCAATGCTCTTGGTCTCTGGGAGTTCAGGATGTCAAATAATCTAGAAAAGGCAGATTGTTAGTTGAATGTAGCATAGGCTTGCATTATGACTCACCGATCGACATCAGCAACAAACTTTGATGTTCCCTCAGACCCCTTAAACTGCTGCAAGTTTAGTTGCCGTGCCAGCTCCAGGCTTCTGCTGACCGACCAACTGAACGTTTGTGCAGCCAGCCGGACTTTCATTATCTGCTGATAATATTCAATATGGGCCCTTCTGAGCTTGTTGGCTGCTCGAAGGCCTTCGGCTTCTTGAAGGTCTTGAAGTTTTTCAATGTAGCCCCATTCAATTTTCTGTAAAATAGAATTTATATGTTAGACTTCACAATAGTTCATCAGATACATTATGCATACCCCGTATTTGGCGCTTTGCAGAACTTTCTTGTCTCCAAGAAGATTTCTGAGCAGTTTGAGGCCATGTGCTGCATCAAATACAATTGACACTTCTTTTGATGGCTCCACAGGGTGGGTGAAGGATGTCTTGAAGGAGTTGCTGTTGGTCTCATGGACACGGCAGCCCAGCAGTTTTGCCATTGCAACATTTGCAGCAAGGGCATCACAAACGATGGCAACTACATCGAGTGAACATTCGGTGAGCTGAACAATGGCCTCAATAATAATGTTCTTTAGCACTTCTCCACTGAGTCCGTTATTAAGAAAGTAAGCAAATGGCATTTTCCATGGGGAAGCAACTCCCACTGCCATCAAAACAAGTGCATCTCCAGCTAGGCTTGTGTCATCTGTATCAATCGGGGTCTGGCCATTGCCCAAGTCAACGTAGCCTATCAGCCGGCCACTTGCAGTGTCAACATCACACTTTTTTCTTATGCTCATGCCATCTACCATCACACAGCAGAGTTTCTCCCTTCCACTCTTTTCTTCGAAGGATATTTTCAAGTGTTCAAGGGCTTCGTGGGTAAACCCTGGCCAAGCATCAACTACTTTCAGCCATGTGCGGATTGTCTGTTTGCTAGGCATGCAGAATATGCTTGAGACGTAATTGTAGGCACTGGGTGAATGGTAGTACAACGTTATTGCAAACTTGCGAAGTTTTTCACTGTAGCGCCTTCGACCTCGTGCTCGGCTGATGTTGGTGCTCCAATTCTTAATTAGTTCCTTCGGTAGCTCACCAAATGACTCCAGTACCAGCTCCCCTTCAGGAGAGAGCAGCTGCTTTTCTTTCATCTCACTGATAAGTCCCTTAAGGGTTGCTATTTTCTCTCTCTTCTTTTTAAGGTTATGTCTTGTTCTTTTCAGCTTTCGTCTTGTTTCAGACAGTGTCTTGCTTGTGTCCAGAAGCTTTGTCCTTGGTGATTGCAAAGTGGTATACATGTGATCATCACTCCCTTCGAGGTGCTGGGAAGGTGCTGCTGTCTGTAATGAAAGAGGTTTCACCAGTATAGGTATAGGTGCAACATTTGGAATGTAGGACATCTATCATTGTGTTTGCACTATACAGCTAATATTACAAGCTAAATTGCTGTTGCAAGGATAAATACTACACATCAGAGAATGTGTTGTAATGAGAGTACTGCATAAAGCTACAGTATTTTCAACGGCAGCCTACCTGCAGGTTCTGTGAAATTTTCACATATAGTTGCAGCATAATAGATTTTTAAAAAAAGCGAGCACTGTCAGCCCCAGTGCCATTGCTTCTAGCATCTTACCTGCATGTGCCTGCGCGGCGTCCTTGCTGATGGACTGTCCGCAAGGGAGCTGCTGCGACGAGGCGTAGGAGTCATCTGAGAGAAAGAGCATCGCTTACATGGAGAAGTGGCTGTTTTCATTGCCTGTGGCTTACCCTCAAACGCTTCCTTGGTGATATGGGTGACAAGCGCGCTGCCAAGGAGCTTGCTTGAGGCGTGCTGGCTGCCTAAGCATAAGCAAAAGAAATAAATTGGGTGAATGTCAGCACCACTGCCATTGCTTCTAGCATCTTACCTGCATGTGCCTGCGCGGCGTCCTTGCTGATGGACTGTCCGCAAGGGAGCTGCCGCGACGAGGCGTAGGAGTCATCTGAGAGAAAGAGCATTGCTTACATGGAGAAGTGGCTGTTTTCATTGCCTGTGGCTTACCCTCGTATGCCTCCTTGGTGACATGGGTGACACACCCGCAGCCAATGTAGTTGCTGGAGGCGTGCTGGCTGCCTAAGCACAAGCAAAAGAAAGAAATTAGGTGAATGTCAGCACCGCTGCCATTGCTTCTTGCATCTTACCTGCATGTGCCTGCGTGGCGTTCTTGTTGATGGACTGTCCGCAAGGGAGCTGCCGCGACGAGGCGTAGGAGTCATCTGAGAGAAAGAGCATTGCTTACGTGGAGAAGTGGCTGTTTTCATTGCCTGTGGCTTACCCTCAAACGCTTCCTTGGTGATATGGGTGACAAGCCCGCTGCCAAGGAGCTTGCTTGAGGCGTGCTGGCTGCCTAAGCATAAGCAAAAGAAATAAATTGGGTGAATGTCAGCACCACTGCCATTGCTTCTTGCATCTTACCTGCATGTGCCTGCGTGGCGTTCTTGTTGATGGACTGTCCGCAAGGGAGCTGCCGCGACGAGGCGTAGGAGTCATCTGAGAGAAAGAGCATCGCTTACGTGGAGAAGTGGCTGTTTTCATTGCCTGTGGCTTACCCTCAAACGCTTCCTTGGTGATATGGGTGACAAGCCCGCTGCCAAGGAGCTTGCTTGAGGCGTGCTGGCTGCCTAAGCATAAGCAAAAGAAATAAATTGGGTGAATGTCAGCACCACTGCCATTGCTTCTTGCATCTTACCTGCATGTGCCTGCGTGGCGTTCTTGTTGATGGACTGTCCGCAAGGGAGCTGCTGCGACGAGGCGTAGGAGTCATCTGAGAGAAAGAGCATCGCTTACATGGAGAAGTGACTGTTTTCATTGCCTGTGGCTTACCCTCGTATGCCTCCTTGGTGACATGGGTGACACACCCGCAGCCAATGTAGTTGCTGGAGGCGTGCTGGTTGCCTAAGCACAAGCAAAAGAAAGAAATTAGGTGAATGTCAGCACTGCTGCCATTGCTTCTTGCATATTACCTGCATGTGCCTGCGTGGCGTTCTTGTTGATGTACTGTCCGCAAGGGAGCTGCCGCGACGAGGCGTAGGAGTCATCTGAGAGAAAGAGCATCGCTTACGTGGAGAAGTGGCTGTTTTCATTGCCTGTGGCTTACCCTCAAATGCCTCCTTGGTGACATGGGTGACACACCCGAAGCCAATGTGGTTGCTGGGGGCGTGCTGGCTGCCTAAGCATAAGCAAAAGAAAGAAATTGGGTGAATGTCAGCACCAGTGCCATTGCTTCTTGCCTCTTACCTGCATGTGCCTGCGCGGCGTCCTTGTTGGACTTTCCGCAAGGGAGCTGTGGTGGCGAGGTGTAGGTATCGTCTAAGTGAGAAGAAAAGGGCATTAAAATGGGGAACTGTGGAAATAAATGCAGTTTTTATGTATGCTTGCACTGTTCTTGCCTAAATGTTTTCAAGAATACACCAGCACTCTAACTGATTTTTGCTTTTTACCTGCAGGTGCTGCTGTGAGCTCCTTGGTATGGCTGTGTGCAGCACTGTAACACTTGGTGGAAGCACTTGAAGTGGTAGCGAAAAATATTAACAATTATCCTTGTCTGCATCACTATTCGTGCAAAGCCTCCCTCATCTATGTGGCACGTACCATAGCTTTAAATTGAATTCTTCCTTTATTGTTTCACAAGGTGTCTGATATGTACAGATGTGATCTATATTTTTATTCACCCTAGTGTGGAGAGAGCATCATTAAATTGTTCCTTTTTATGCGTGGCTTATTTTTGGTTTCTTTCTGAATTTATCACACAGCTCCCATAATGCTAAATTGACTCCATGTCACAACGGTCATCAACTTTCATCTTGCAGAAAAAGAAATTTCCTGACCCATTGTGCACATTCCCATTACTTGCATAATCTCATTGTAGTCTACCTAAATGACTTGCTTGACCTCCATTATAGAGTCTTGCATTTTAATTGAAATACCATTCTTTCTTTAAACAAGATCATTGGATACTTCTCGTAATTTCTGTACCATGCACCTCCAATACGGTGCATTCACCGTTTTTTCTTATTGTTTCTGACTACAAATGTCTTTAATTTAGAGCTTAAATTTTACCTTTGGCACACACAGAAGGGCTTGTCATTGTATGTCAACCCCATAACAACAGGGAAATATATTTCATTCAACATTTGCAAAGATCCAACAGAAGATTGATTAATGCAGCGTGCAGTGCGATTAGACTGAATGAGCCACAAGGTAATTCATCCCACTTGGTAAATTAAAGCAAATTTTAGTATGATGTAAAACACATACATTGACACACTAATGTGGTGGGTCCACTTGCTTTTACAGGAAAATAATTGGTGTGCGAGAAAAATCTTTTTTCATGCCCCTTGTAGACTGATCTAAGGGAAAGGAGCTGGATTTGCCTGCATGATCTATTTATTTTACCTGCGAGTCTACCCATCCAAAATTTGTGCCCCAGCTGCTTATTTAGTGGTATTTTAGTTTGTCAGTATTATGTATGTGCATGTTGTCTAAAAAATAAAATTTGAAGATGCTCGTAGTGATATATGATGTGCCAGTTTATGGATACACATGCAACAGACTCGGCATCAATTGCAAGTCAACGGTGCCACAGGCCCGGAGTCGCTCAAGCAAATCGTTCGCTGCACACGTTTGTGACAGAACATATGTCACATGAAATGTCATGCAAGAAAGAGTTGAAAATATTGCACAGTTAATAAAACGCCTACGCCGTTAATACATGGGTTCATGCACTCGATCCCATCGGTATTAGGTACTCGCCTGTTGATTGCTTCCTGGCACAGAAATACTCGGCACCGCATCAGGCTTCAACGTCTTTCTACTGTGGCCTTTATAGAAGCATGATGCTTCAAAGTGCAACGAACAGATTCGATGACTTCCTTTTAGATTAGCAAGTACAACTCCGGCTGCAGTGATCCACCTGTTCAGCAATTCCCTATTACTGAAAGGAAACCTGCAAATAAAAAAGTCGTTCAGCACGTTCATTGTCTTTTCTTTGTACTTCGCAGACAAAGCGACAGGTAACAAAAAAAGTGCTGTACTGCGACGCTTCTCAAATATAAACGATTGCGATACATCACGAGAGCTGTCTGCTCGCGTGGTATTCAACAAGAAGATACACTCGTTTACTCACATGTGAAGAGAGATGCCAGAGCCTTTCAGGGCTTTGGTCTTGCACAAAAGACACGAAGGTGCCATCGCGTCAACCGATGTTGCGCGATCGCCCGTCAAACCTAAACTGTACCAAACGAAACTACCAGGCACACGAAAACACAAACAAAAGAGATTCGAAACCGAAACTCGCGTCATCCTTTATTGCATGAATGCGTACATTATCATTTACATAAGTCAAGCACTTAGCAAGCGCTTTCTGTAAACTTAATATGAAAGTATCACCTTCATAAAGCCATCAAATATGCGTTTTTAAATGACGAAGCACAAGGTAACTTGTACTTGTTTTCAGCCCTTTCAATAGCAACTGCGCTGGCCACATTGACCAGTAGCAACAGGGCGGCGCCCTAGAGGTTCCCACTTTTCCGGCCCAGCTTTTCCTCTAGAGTTGTTCTACTAACTCTATGGTGCTCACACGCAACGGCTAGAATTTCTATCGCACGTACGCTGCAGAAACTTGCGTACTTGAAGCCACAACGACAAAAACTTGTTTGCAGATACCGCAGATTGTTGGTTCACGACACGCCCTAGTTAGTTTCCGCAGTTTTAGAGAAACCAGAGAGAAACTGAGGCTGTTGTCGATGATCCTGACGCTGCCTGATGAGCTTCCGGTCTTGAACCGTCGTCGACACATGTTCCGCTTTCTGTCTGCTGTGGTATAGCTGTGGGTTGTGGTGGTTGCGGCTTGTCGCTTGTGGTTTTTCCGTCTCGTATGGTCGTGATCCTGACAACGAGTCGTCATGAAGAAGCGCTTTCACGGCAAGAGTAGAGGAGGCAAATATTCGGCGGGCCGCGTAAACAAGCAAGAGCGGCTGAGCTGCGATGACACCTCGGACCCGAGACCGGAGAGAGACTCCGACGGTGAGACGGTAGGCGCGAAGTTGAATAGGAGCGGTGGCCTCGCGTGTGAATTGTGAATGATAGGAGTCTTGCTGCACTTTTCAGATGACGACAAGGGCGAGGAGAGAGTGCGTTGGCCCTTCTCGGCGGCTATGTGGGAGTTGGGCCACTGCGATCCCAAGCGATGCACCGGACGCAAGCTAGCGCGCAAGGGTCTCGTGCGGCTGCTGCGACTGGGGCAGCGATTTCCCGGAGTCGTGCTCACGCCGTCGGCTACCCGCTGCTTGTCACCCGAGGACAGGTGAGCTTGAAGAAGTATGCAGACGTACAGTAGCCGGGCTGCCAAGCGGTGTACGTAGATCGAGCGGGGATTGTCCGAGTGGTCGGCACGTTCGCGTATTCTTGCCGCTCGGGGGTATTGTAACCTCGAAAAAACGAAGTTAGCGTAGCTTCAGTCCCGATTTAGCGAACTTTTTCTAATCGAACTGAGGAAGTTGAGATGGTCACTGAGAAACTGCGTGTATCAATTGTTTGAAATGTCCCCGGAATTCGTGGCTATCGTGTATTCCTTCAGGCGTTTTGTAAACGCCGTCAAATAAGTCATGACGACCTGCTGCTGGTTATCATTCCACGTAGTGACGTGATGAAAAACGTTGACTCAAAGGCAAATATTTATTGGCAGTGTCTATTCCCCCGGCAGCCGGGGGAATTTCTGAAGCGAATTCACCTCCTATATTGGCTTTCGGAAGTTAGGTTAGGTTAGAGTAGGGCACACCCAACGTTACTAGAGAGCGTTGGGCACACCTGCAGGCAGTTTTTCCCGGAAGTTTGTCACGTGACTTCTGAGCGCCGATTGAAGTCGATTGCCGGAAGAAACTCGTTTCAGAAATTCTCCCGGCTGCCAGGAGAATAGACACTGCCTTATTTATTAGCTATAGGTAGACTAGCAAAGTAGGTCATATTCAGAGCTGTCCTTAGAGCTGTGCGCCTTTGGCAAAGCAACTAACAAGAAAATGTAATTCTTCAGGGAAGTGGTGTCACAGCATGGCGTGGCACTTGTCGACTGCTCATGGGCACGGCTTGATGAGGTGCCGTTCAGTCAGATGCGTGGAGGCCATCCACGACTGCTGCCCCATCTCGTGGCTGCAAACCCTGTCAACTACGGCCGACCCCTACAGTTGTCGTGCGTCGAGGCATTGGCTGCTGCCTGCTACATCACAGGTGTGCATACTTTGCGGTTGCTTATCGATTGGTGCAGTGCGTGATGGGACAGCAGCATTGTTTTCGATTTATCATGCACTCTGAGCATTTAGCAATTGACTAAGTTAACCCTTTAAGGACGAGACATAATACCTGCACGAAATGTTTATTTTTAATCGTAATGTGGAAAATACACCGATAATAGGAATATTCAATGAAAAGAAAATATCACTTTGTGGAAACTTCTTCAGTAATAGGTTTGATGCCTGTGGGCAACACCAGGTAGAACACTGGAAGCGAGCTTCACTCCAACACCCCCTATGGCTTCGTTTGGAACTTGTACAGACAGTTGTCGTCGGTCAGGAAACAGAGGCGCACATTGCATTTCGACTACATTACCTGTATGATACCACTGCAGCTGGGGATTTTGCATTGGTCTTTCTTGTTTGACCGTGTTTTCAAAGGAAAGGGAGCTGTGCACCAAACTTGTTCTTCCTCGTCCTCTGTGCCTGCTCTAATCCAACAAAATGGCACTTGCTGCCTATAATTCAATTTTGGCCAAAGACATTTAGCCGGATACCTCGCACACAAAACCGAAACTCACACAAAAGAAAAGTTACTTTTTCTTGGGGCGGGGGGGGGGGGGGGGGGGGGTTGTTGCCTGTAGGCAGCTGTCATCTATAAAGTGTTAAGGGGAGGGGCACAATAAGAGGAGCTTGTAGACTTTCCTGCATCTTCCTTTTGTGCTATGTATGATGGCTTGCACTAATCGTCGTGGCTGCCATATTGGTGGTCCACTAGCACAGTGAAAAAGCTGTGCCTTAAAGGAATACTGAGGCATATTTTCAAAGTTTCAGAAACTTTACCATGCACTTCTTGCTCATGAGAGGGTGGTGCTTAGTAAGTGTATGACGGTTGAGCAATGCTTATGAGATAATGTGGTACTAAAGTTGGCCTCGAAAAGCTGTACTTGGCATCATGACACAGCACAACGTTTGCTGATGTCCAGTGAGGCTATACTTGCGAACGTTTCTCGACTATGAAGCAAAGGCTACGAAATCAAAGCATGCCTGATGCATTACTGCTGGAAGTAGTCCCATGGTTTCGTTCACGTTTTCCTGCTTGGAAAATGGAGAATGTTACTGTTTCTTTTTTTTCTACAGCACGTAATTTCTCATTGCCGACCCAATGCGACCCCCCCGTCTCCCTTCCACCCTCTCACCGACGCTGGAGGGGTGCAAGGGAGAGGCGCGACGAAGGCGGGCTGTGCGGCACAAAGGCATGCCTGGCAAAGTGGCTTGCACTTTTTTCCCCTTGATTTCGCATTCATCTTTCGGGGAGGAGGGGGGGCACAGACACCCCGTAGCCAGATTTAATTGTTGTAGCCGATAATGGGACACGGGAATATTGTAGTAAGTGGTAACCATAGAACCCACACATGCGTTCACAATGCAGCAGCTGCTCATTGTTACATCCAAGTAATGTTAAAACCAGTAATGCTATAAAGAGCTTCAACTGTACTCCCTTCTGTCTAATGAAAATGTTTGAGTGTTTGGCTCCTCTGCCTTTTTCATGCAACCCTGTTGTAACAGTTAGCGGTTATAACAATGAGATTTTCTTGGCACTTGAATATTGTTATAGATGTGTGTGACTGTATTATTATTCTCATTTTTTTTAAATTGAGCAAGTGTAACCATGCCAGAACTGCTGTCTTACCGATCTGACTCGGGAACCTACCTTGACTCGGGAACCTACCACGCAGGCTTTGAGCAACTAGCGAGAGAGTGTCTGAGGCCCTTCAAGTGGGGGCATGCCTTCCTGGAGCTTAACGAGGAGCTTCTGGAAGCCTACAGTGCAGCCGCTAATGGCGCGGCTGTCCTGGAGATACAGCAACGACATTTGGACCAGGCTCGCTGGGACAGACAAAACCGAGGCAAGCTTCTTTCCTTTCAAGGAACACTAAAATAAATGCTGGAGGTTAACCAGAACTTACTCTGGCAAAGGACTGTACTATTGTTCAGGGAATAACGAGAGAAGACAAAAAGAAAAGACTGGTATAATCATACACTCAAGAAAACATGCAACATCCTTGCAACTTATTGTGCAAGGGTGACCGTTTATGTGAAAAGCAGGCAAAATTTTTTTTTAAGAATAGGAAGAACATGAGAAGCAGCAACACATTTTGCGAAATATCAGTGATTGCTTCTTGGCGACTTCTGCGTCCAACATTCTTTTTAAGTAACACTCCTCATAATTTGATTAAATGCTCTATCGAAGCTCTTGTTGTTCCTCACTCAGATTATCCCTTCGAGCTCTCTTGTCCTCCACAGCGGAAGTAGAATTAGTTCAGATTAGGCCGCCATTCTTCGAAAACTGTTGTTTGCACTTCTTTGGAAAGAAATGGTGATCATTACAGAATAGAAAAAAAAAAAAGGACAGCATGAAACTTTCCCTTTTGAATTTTGAACTGATGCCGATAATCTCAGCAGAACATTGCGAACTTTGGGGTATCTTTGTCTTTCTGGGCCCTCTTCCTGAGCTCAAGAAATTGACAAAAGTTGTTAGCTTGACTCCTTGCTTACTGTTTAATATCATGTAATCTATCTTTTTATTACTGAACACTTATCAAGCTTCGAGAACACGCTGCCAAAATCCATAAGTGGTGCTTAGATTTAGGTGCACATTTAAAGAACCCCAAGTGGCCACAATTAATGCGGAGTCCCCACTATGGAGTGCCTCATAATGAGGTTGTAGTTTTGGCACACAAAACAGCAGATCTTTCTTCTTTTTTCTTTTTCACTTAGTGATGCTCTGATCAAAGTATAACTGACCTGCTTGCAGTTGAAAAAGTATAATCTACCAAGCTAACTTAAGTTATTATTCCTGTTTTGTGTACTTTCAAATCTCCGTTAGAGAAAGCCTATTCGCAGAGTGACTTTCTCACATCCTTTCAAAGCCAAAGGGGGCCATCCTGTGTCATTGACTGGAAATTCTCGTTGTAGGAAGTACTTTTCAAAAAATGTGTTAAGACGCATCTGGAAAGACATTGTCAAGCGCCTTCTTTCGAACTCATTACGTTGCGTTATGTGCTAGTGTACTGCCGTGCTGTGCACATGTTAAAATGAGCAAGGCACGTGCTGGCAGTTGTGTTAATCCTTCATCGGGCCAGAGGATAGTGATGGTACACCGCTTCACTACAAGCACCAATGTATCTCATGATGTGCATTTGGTGTGCATACATCTATGACACTCATTTTTGTGCCTATGTGTTCTGGGGAGAGAAGTGAATGCCCATGACGTATTGGAGGTACCTTCTGTACATTTCGAAACAGACTTGGCCACAGGTGACTAACTTGTACTGGCCGCACTCCCCTTGTGCAGGTGACATGGAGCTGCCGCCAACTGACAGCAGCAGCACTGACAGGTAAGAACGCGAACGTAAATGCCATCCACGTTCAGGAGACCCTTTGTTCAATGTATAGAGTGACATACTAGAGGAAAACCTGATGCTAGTGCATGCACATGGCATCGCTATGGTGCTTCAACCAGTGCGAGATCGATGGGTCGTGCGTGGATTTGCCTCAACTTCGTCGTTCTGGCTTTGAGCGACCGTCCACTTTTTTATATCAAGCTCCATAAAGCTAATTAGCTTGTGGTCACACATTGCACATCCTATGATAATGTCCATGCTACCCTACCCTGTCGTTACACCATAAGTTTGTGTAAGTTGCACCACAAGCTGTATCTGTTTAATTAACCTTTATCACACTAACCTAGTTTTGAAAGACTAGCTTCCACCCAAGTGGTTAAATGTCATCCCGCAGTGATTATCACTTCAAAGTTCGTATTGCCACGTGTCGTACTGATGCATGCTAAGAGTCTTTCGTGCCCCAAACTAGCAGTGATTGTAACTACCTTCTGTCGCTGCCATCACTGACGGTTGCCTTGAAAAATGCTGTCATTGATATTGTGTGATTACCTATTCCTCTCTGAAATGCTTTCACGGCCTTGAGAGTATGAAAAAAAATAGATTTGGCAGCTAAGTTCTACTTTTGGGCTCTTTTAAATACAACCAAACTGATGCATCTGAAGGAAAAAACAATATTTTTAATGCCATTTACTGTAAGAATCATACAAAGTAACAGACAAATGATGAGAAAGAAAGCATAGGGAAAATTAACTGTATTGTTGAATTGAAATGTAGAAATAATAGCAAAAAGGAAAAATGAAAGTGAACGAAGAGATAGGCTTGCGCAGGTGGGGACCAAACCCACATCTTTGCATTATGCACGCTGTGCTCTACCTGTTCAGCTACGAGGCCTTATTGGTGGGGTGCCCGCTCCTATGTTCGCGCACTACGTTGCACCTGTGGCTGAGAGAGCATTCCACATCTACTGCCTTGGCCATGAGTACTGGCTAACACTCCCAAGGCTAATATTGTACGCAAACACCCAAGAAAATGGTCGGAGGGATGGAACTGAGCTAGCTTAACTGGCAGAGTAATGCACATGTAATGCAGAAATATGGGTTCTGGCTCCTACGAGTTTCTGCAGGTTCCTTCCTGCCTGCAGCATATTATCTTTTCATCCACTTTTATTTTTTTTTCTTTACCTTATTATTTCTACGTTTCAATGAAACATAAAATTTACTTCCACTATACTTTCTCTGGTGTCATTGTCTATCGCTTTGTACGAGTGTGACTAACGAAAATTGGGCCCCTCGGTTCCACAAGTTCTGCTGACTTGCTAACTGTGCAACAGTTATACAATATTTGTGTACACTAAAACTTTGCTTAGCGCATAAAGCTTGCATCTGAGGACAAAACTTGCCAAATGGGCCTTCTTATATGGTGTCATGCGGTTGAAGAAGATTGCTGTCCCAGATGAAGTGAAATACGAGTTGTGTACGGACTTCGAAGACGTTTTGTTTTCCCCTTATTGTGACCGCCTATTATTTATGAATGTCAATAAACACATGTCTTCTCATAACAATATAACCAGGGCCATTGCCGATGCCTGCAATTTTGTTCTGTAGGACAGAGCAATCTCTCTGATGACGGCGTGCATGCTGGCTAGGCCATGAACAATGTCATTTGAGTTTAGTGCGTTAAAACTATGAATGCAAAATGTGTTATGGGACATTTCACTTTCAGGCGCCCTTAAAAATGTGCACCTTGTGTCCTTGCAGTTCAGAAGATGAAGCAGTGGATGAACCCGTATCAAATCAGTCCCAGGAGGAAAAGATCATGGACAAAGACCCTGCAGTTGAATGTTCGCTTGCGGGACTAAAAGCAACAGAGTAAACGCATATTGTACAGACAACACTTGTTTAATTAGTGTTCTTTTACGACTTGATACAGTCTGAATTGGTGTTTCACGATTTTTACAAGCCAGCCAAAAGTATGCTCATTGGCTGGCTTCCCTGCAAACTTTCCTGCTTTTGGTAACATGGTCTCATCAGCCATAAGCCATAGAACCAGATGTTTTTGCTTTTTTTTTTAACCTTGAGACATGCTGATGTTATATGCGGTGCAGCTATATGAGTTAGACAGTCCATTACCGTGACAGCATTGCAGTGGCTGAAGGGTGTGCTGTGTCTCATTGTATGTACGGACACCCACACTTACTGTCTAGAACGCTTGAGCGGTGTGCCGCAAGCCATAGTCTACATTTCATATCAGCTGTAAAGTTCTAAATATTGGGCTTAGAACTTTGTGGCTTGCATGTCGTAGTGGCAGCCTCTAGACACAGGCAACGTGTCCTAAATACAGCAACTGTGCTGAAATGACAGTCTCTGTCTCGTAGTTCATTGGCTGATCACGGACATCTGTACCAGAGTGAGGACACGTTATGAATTATATGGTGATGTGCTTGTAAAACTTGCATTGGCTTGGTAAGTTGCAAATTGAGTCAAATGTCGGAGTTATTAACAGTGCATTTGACTGGCCGCTTTCAAGCACCATGGAATGCTCTCGCGGAGTGGTTTACATTCGGCTGATCGAAATTGAGTGCTCAGAGGCACTCTCACCTTTGAGCTGAGAGCGTGACTGAGATTCGACAGAATCCTGATCACGCGGCTATTCCGATTGCTCTGGGAGCACCTAGCACATTTGGCTGGCTTTCTTTGGCTCCACTCTCGAGAGGGCTACTTGTCGCTGCAAACCGAGTTGGAGTGTGGTAGGAACCAGTCGAATGTACCATTAGCAAGGCTATGCAATGGTCCCACCCCATAGCAGTAACCCTGAAAGTTGTCTTGCCTGTAGAAATAAAACCTTACCTCGTGGTACCACACAGGCCCAAGGTGGAAATGTAAATAAGAAAAAAAAATGGAAGAAAAAAGTTGCAGTTCATCTGAAAGACTAAGCATTAGCAAGGTTATCACACAACTGCATAAAGTAACTTTCTGTTACAACTGCTACCGGGCAGGAACGGCATCTGGCCGGACGGCCAGGAGAATAATAACAATCATACAAGAACGGGAACACTGCGCCCATTTATTCAGTGACATCCCTTTTCCAGACGTTCTGAAGCAGCAGTGCACATTCGCACGGCGAACGCGGTGTTTTCTCTTAGTTGTCGTTTTCACTTTGCAGCACACTCATAGTTCTATCAGCCGTATAATTGCAGTAAACATTCGCTTACTAATTAAATTGGCAAGCATGATGCCACGCACGCACAGGCAGACATGAACTGTTACCACTCTATGACCGCAAACACGTCACAATGTTGGCATGACGAGCCCAAACTGAGGGGCGTGAACGCTTCTGCTGATTCTACCTTCAAAGTGTGCACCCCCGAAACTTAAGATTACGCAAGGTCGAGCACAAGGTGTGCACGAGGACTGCGCACATGAAGCCTCCAGCCATCTTGGCTCCCCAAACCTTTGCCTCCGCCGGAGATTGTCTCTTACGTAGAGCGCACGGCTAGAGGAGACGTGTGCTCACCTCCTCCCCACCCTACTCTTCCTTGCGTGCGTGAAAGACAGTGCACAGCTTGCAGAAAATAGCACCTCTTTCGCTTCACAGTCACTTTTTCTCTCAAGCCACAAACCTTCTCGGCTCGCGCTCAGAGCATGCGGCGTGCGGGAGCGCACTCGAATTTATACAGAACATCACGGCGACGCCAACGACGACGACAAAGATGTGTCTGGAGTGTCCATATGATTGCTATTGCAATAAAGCTGTGTTCCTTTCTTGAGCACAACGACAGGATTTTACGCGCGGAGTATTGCAACACCATTTAGAACATATAAGTGGCGTTGCCTGTAGGCGCCAACAGCGGATTGTGCTGTCACATGAAGTGGAAAGTGACGTTAAAGGGGGCGTGAAAGTAACTTCGCGCAATCGGAGGAGATAAGCTAAATGTAAACTCAAGTTCATATATTTGTGCCTTAAGCCGAGACCACACGTACGCTTGCGGACGCGCGCGAAGCGCCTACTAGTCTGTACTAGATTGGGAGAGTGGGTCCAACGAAGGCTCCGCGTTGAGGCATTTTTTTATTGAAAATCCAGATGGCGCCACTCGAAGTGCGCACTCACTTAGAGTTGTGCGTAGTTGGGAGTAAACAGCAGTGCATGTAGTCATTCCGTAGTGATCAAACGCGCAAAGTGTGCAGCATGGGAACCAATTTGCATGCGGAACAAAAATCGAGTCTGTTTATTCTCGTCTTAAGAGATCTGGCAGTCGTTGGTTTTTGTTTGTTTGTTTGTTTTGGTCTTTCACCATAGCCTGACAGGGAGAGAAGGGGGAGCAGATTCATGATACGGACCTGTTGGCTGTAAACGAGATTGCTCCAATCTAAAGCAGTTCTACTGCAGCACCTAATATTTTCTGTTCACAGCTCCACCTTGAAGCATAGAGATCTAAAGGCTTTCACCTTAAAACTAAAAAAACAAAAAAAAAACGTAATGTGGACTAGCTAGTGCGCATCACATTCAATACCACAGATACTTGCCGCCAATTTTTTTCAGGGCTTGCATTCAATGTAGCTGACTGACGCACAGATCGACATAAGCTAGAAATAGTAGCTCCTGTATAAGCCGCTATATCAATTTTCAGTAAAACTGGCAGCGGATCCTAAAAAGAGCGATCGAGAGGCTGTATCTTCGCACATAATTTTTCACAGCGGAAAGCAGAATCTATAGTGCTACGTTTCCGGCGGAATAATATTTGCATAATAATATTTGCATATTATATGCATAACGTGCGAGCTGATGAAGCCGTCGCACAGGATATTAAGCATACTGAGGACAACCGCATGTTCATGCAACGTACGAATTGCCGCAACAGAAACGCTGGTAAGCAGGCCGGAAGAATGAAAAAAAAAAATGCAGCATTGCGGGATGCTTTGCTACGAGGAATAAGAAAGATGCCTGAGCTCGCAAACAACGCCGTTCTTTGTCGGAGCAAAGTTTTTTCGGCCAATGTTATGCAGCCACTGCTTCCTGCGCAAGCCTTCACGCTTTCCTTGTGGTATCATAAAAACGACATATATAACCATCTTCAGGCTTAATATAATAATAATATTTGGGGTTTTACGTGCCAAAACCACTTTCTGATTATGAGGCACGCCGTAGTGGAGGACTCCGGAAATTTTGACCACCTGGGGTTCTTTAATGTGCACCTAAATCTAAGCACACGAGTGTTTTCGCATTTCGCCCCCATCGAAATGCGGCCGCTGTGGCCGGGATTCGATCCCGCGACCTCGTGCTCAGCAGCCCAACACCATAGCCACTGAGCAACCACGGCGGGTTCATCTTCAGGCTTCTTGCTGCAGTTATATGCGCAACAGCACGGTATGCGCTAGCACATAGAGCAGGAAACACAGCGTACAATGTTCGCTACGCCGACCTAAAGTGCCGAGCCAGCCGAGCTAAGGAGAAAAATGGCGCGAACGAAAAAGAAAAACGCAAGTAAACACAAGCAAAACGCAAGATCCACGCGTTTCCAAGGGCAATGAGGAACGAGCGCGTCGAAAAGAGTGCGTTGCACGCCGCCCTGCCGACGAAACGCGGCATATTCCAGCCGCTCGACCAGACGACACGTCCGCGGCCGTTTGTATGTTTCCGTTTTCGCGCCGCTTCAAGTGGACATCTTTCGTAAAGAAGCTAGCGCCATGAAGTGAAGAAATGACGAAAGAAGCTTTTTAAGCTTTATATGTTTTTCACAGTGTGTCGCGGCGAGCACGTATGGTTCTTTAACGGTTGCGCCGTGTGCCGCTGCCATGCTTGTGTGGCAGCCTGCCTCGCAAATCTAGCAGCTATGGCGCCGGTCGTGCTGCGCTATGGTTTCGGAAGTATTAGTTGGCCTGAAGACATTCCGTACTTCTCTGGCTGGACATAAAAATCCTGATGTTACTTCGCCACAGCAGTCAATGGAGAAGAAAGCTTTATCGCATTAGCTGACTCGCGCAAGCAAAGGTTTGAGTGCTTCGCTGCTTGATCCGTAACAACCCTGGCTACATTTAGCACTATAATATACATAAATTTACCGGATGCATCTCAGCACCGAGTCCTCTCCGCGTGCGCATTTTTAAAAACACACAGGCGGCTTAGTCGCGCGTGCGCCGGCAGTATGCGCACACAACTCGTATTACAAGGCAGCTTCCCTCCCACATAATTCTTGGGAATGAATGGATAATATTTACCTTTCGTATCGTTCGCTTGGTGCGGTGGCATTGGAAGGGGCTTGGCGGTGGTATTAATTGCGAAGGAAAAATGGTTGGTACATATGCCGGA
Organism: Dermacentor andersoni; assembly: GCF_023375885.2. Lineage (NCBI taxonomy): Eukaryota > Metazoa > Arthropoda > Arachnida > Ixodida > Ixodidae > Dermacentor > Dermacentor andersoni. The sequence continues at coordinate 122,937,465 of NC_092821.1, read as the reverse complement.
TGGTGCATGCTATTGCTCATTTTGTTTCTGACGAAATGCCGACTGCACATGTGTGTCTTGTTAAATGTTTGTAATGACATAATTTTTGCTCGTCCTTTTCTTTCTCTTAATTATTCCAATATTAATCGACCATCGTATCTTTTCACCTTTAATTATGCATCGTCAAGTGTACACGATTTTCACTTTTATTTACGTATTACCAAGTGTATGTAATGTGGTGGTGCGTACTGTCTGCATTGCTTTTATTTGTCCTTATCCCATTTCTTTGTTCCTTTTTTGTTTGTTCCGTTATAGAAAATTCTCTTGAATTGATTGATGGTTGTAATTAATATTTATACGTAATGTTCTTTGCGTACGGTTGATTGCGCTACTTACTGCCACCATGTAACACGGGGGCTAAGGGCACCTCAAGCTGCCTCATTGCAGCTTTTATCTTAGCCCCCGTCGTTGTATTTTAGCAACGGAAACAAATAAAGAAAGAAAAGATTCTGCTGTTTGGTACTGGCTGCCACGGCTGACCGTCTTCACTATCGAATAAACCAAGCACACATGCGAAATTCGATTTAGAAACCAACCCGACACCGCTTGACAGGGCGACAAGACGGGAACTTACTCCACTCGCCTGACTGCATGCTTGGATCCAACGCCGCCTCCGTTCTTGTTCGTAGGGTTTAGATGGAAAGACGCAGAAGGATACATCCTTCCTCGTCCCGCCGTAGTTGTGGTACTTGTAACGCAACAGTATCGTCCGCGTCCTTTTGTTTTCCTTCTACTTTTAGCGCACGCAACGCCACTACCAGTCGCAATTTTCGTCTGCTGGAGCGGCTGCATTGTGCACGTTCTGACCGCCAGGGCGGCGCTACAGGCGTCGTGAAAACTCCAGCGCTGGTTCGCAGGGAGACCAATCGTCATGCAGAAAAACGGGTTGCCGCGGGATGGGGGGGGGGGGGGGGGGGGGTGTACGCGCAAGGAGCGAGGAGGAGGCGAAAAAGTCGCGTAGCGGCGGCAGAGTTCAAAGAGTGGCGGTACTTTCAAATTATCAAGGGACTTTAAACCATATGCTTTAAACCACCGTAGACACTAGCGCCACATTTACCTCTAGGGTATTTATTTAGAAACTCCATAGAGAAACTCTATGTAAAATACGTTCTGGGTCTTTTGTCTGCTCTGAACTGGTCGCAGCAGTTACGGCCCAACTTTGAGTAGTTGTTGTCAATGTAGAGCCATTGTTTTGTCTCTACCGTTAGTAATTTGTTCAAATGGCACAAGTGTATCTGCACTACAGGTGAGATAATATTATATTAAATATGTTCCTTAGTTACATTATAGCCAATAATAGCCACTCCGCAGCCATAGCTCCATCTTGTTTCAAGACATCCTAGCTAGCTCCTTCCTTCAAAATTCAAGATGTTCTAGCTTTACCGCAGCAAGCACATGCTTACTCTTCGTTGTTTTTGTACCTCGCGTTCTAAGGCATCCCACAGTCGTACCGCCACCACTGTGGGAGGGAGGTGCAGTTTCCCTTCTCTAATGGGCTACCGCAACGCATCGGGGAAACAGGTGAGAGTAAAGCAGTATGGACGGTCGGCTTTACGTGAGAGTGCTTCTAGGAGTGTTGAACGATTACCTGTTCTTTTGCTTACAATTGTAGGAAAGTTTGCGAATTCGTGCTGTATAAAGTGATCTCAAAATGCGAGCTAGCGCGAAACAGTTGCCTCAGTCTAGCAGAGATCGCAGATCCACCAATTCGTGCCTTCGATGAGCACTGCTGCAGTTCCGAAGCGCTGTCCTTAGTACCACTGTTGGTAATGTGCAACACGCGTGTGATCAGTCGCAATGTAAAAAAGGTGGCACCTCCCACGCGCCAACACATGCATGTGCACTGAACTGTTAGTTCTGCAAATGCCGTTTCGCGGGTCTCTTTCTTTATCCACCTTTATTCTCATATTCTCTATGCTGTAACAGGATTGCAATAACTCCACTTATTTTCTGCAGGCCTCACGCCATGCCGCGCCCTTCCATCGTCGTCGGTCAGGTCGAGGTTGGCACACAGTGCAGCTTGCCTCTGGCTGACAAGTCTGTTGGGTGCTCCTTCAGAGCAGGCAGCGAGTCGAGGAGCGTGCAGACTACGAAGACTGTGGATCAGTCATGCTCCACCACAGGTGGGCAGTGACCGGCACTTCTCTTACATTTGCTTGTTTGTGTGAGTGTGTGGTAAATAGCCAAGTTTGCCTGCTTGGTGCGAGTTGCCTAAGTGTGTGTGACATTCTGCTGCTGATGACATATTAGCTGGTTTGTGATTCTTGTCTGCATTCTGATTGGGGGCAAAACGCAAGACTACTGCTCTTTTGAGCACATTGAAGCACCTTAGGTGGTAGAGCTTACTCCAGAGCCTGTTTCCCCTGGTGTTGTTATAGCTCATACGTTGCTTTAGGATAACGTTAAACGCAGTGAGTCTCTTAGTTATGCGTAAACCAGTATATTAGTGTAAAAACGTGAATATAGATCAATGCAGAATGTAAAGTCGACCTCTCTGCTTGAGGTCAGTAAAATTCAAACAATTTTTTAATGCAGTGAACTACAACACATACTTCATTTTATCAATATGCTCATTCACTGGTGTGCATCAAACATGTTAACTTACGAACGGCTGATCCAAATCGCTTTGAATGAATTGTCACTTTGAGAAAATGAAAACGTCTTCTGTTCCTCCACTGAAAAAGCTGTAGCTGTGGTTCTTTCGCAATAGAAAAGGGGCTTACAACCATACGTTATCTTGAAACTATATGAAGCCATACTGCCAGTCATACAAGACCACATGTGTTTGGGTGTTTTATTCAATAAGAAGCTGAACTTCCTAGTGCACATAGATAGTCTGAAGATTAAAGCAAGCAAGACACTTAACATTCTGAAAGTCCTGTTCTGCAAGTGCTGGAACTCTGACTGCAAATGTCTTCTATATATACAGGGTGTTTCAGTGAACACTTTGAAATATTCTTAAAAATGGGCTCTTCGAGAGAAAAAGAAAACCTCTTCAGAAGGAAACTGCTAGCTGCGGTGGACACCAGGAGGTATCAAGGGCGGGCTAATTAGTTAGCTGATTGATTCAACTTTGCTAATTAACTTCATAATTACCAAAATTTTGTGGCTATCGTCAATCCTGAGTTTGTACCCCTGGAGAAGACGATGTCATATCAGTTTTTAAAACAAAAGAAAGTCGTCTAAAGCTTTGCAGTGCGAGACAACCTGACGTTTTTTCCACTCATAAACGAAACTCTGCGCTTGAGGAGAGCCGGAAGTCTTGAGCATACCCAACGTCCGCTGGTGTCACGTTGCAATGACTGCGGCAGCCAGTTCGAAGTGTACGTGCTATTTTCCCTAGCTAGGAAGCCTCGACGCTCAGCATCGGGAGCAGCCAGCGTTATCTTTTACTTACTTACTCGGCGTAAGGCAGAGGCCAGTCATCACCAACTACGCAGCTGTCGATATCAAGATGCTGTTGGGTGCTGACCTGGCACTCTGCCAGTGCAGTTGCCTCCAGAAGCAGTCCCTTAATTAATTTCCACTCACATTACACTAGCTTCGTTAAAAGAATAAAGCCACACTTTTTTGACTGTGCAGAGTTTTTTTTATGTGGTATGGGCTTGACAGCTAAAATAAACGAGGGATCCATAGACAACTTCTTGGCATTGTAGCGGGACATTGTTTTGTACCAGCTGCCGTCCCATTTGTTGTAAGGGCTGGCCTAGGATTAGGAAATCTTGACTTCATACTATGTTTAGCAGTTTTGAGTGATATAACAAACATCAATGAACAGAAATGGTTTATTTCAATCTTTCATTTGGTTGTAGGCCTATTGAGGCACTCCATGAGAATAATATCACTTGGGACGACAACACAGAACATTTACATGATGTGCTCAAATTGGTTTCCATTCAGTGCGATGCACAAACGAAGGCACTCTTTCATAGAGTTCATAGTAGATAAAAGCATCTGTCTGGAAATGTTGTCGTAAGAGATTCTCGCACGTTGCTTCATATCCTCGAGGTTGGCTGGTTCCTCATTTTTAACATATCCCCAGAGGAAGAAGTCCAAGGGTGACAAAGCGATTGACTAGGTGGCCAGGGTCTGTTTCTACCACGCCCGATCCACTAGTTGGGAAAAGACTTGTCAATGAATTTACGAGCCGCGGATGAAAAATGCGACCGGTATCCCTCGTGCTGAAACCATATTTTTGTCAGCGCAGCTGGTGGTAACTCTGAGGCAAACTCGGAGATGGCACCCTTTAAAATGCACTTTATGTACTTCTTTCCAGTAAGGTTTCCGTCGATGGAGTAAGGACCAACAATACAGCCGTTATAAATGCCACACCATACGTTTGTTGACCATCTTACCTGGTACTTATGCTCATGAAGCCAGGGGGGATTCTCATCGCACCATTAATGTGGAGTGTGCAAATTGACATTTTAATCCCTACAAAATTGGGCCTCGTCGGTCCAAATGCACTCTGTTGAGAAATTCCGGATCTTCGTTGCATTGAGTAAGGCACCAGCTGCAAAAATCGAGCCGTTTTTGAAAATAGCTTGGTCTCAGCTCTTGGTGAAGACACACATGATATGGGATGTAGATGTGTCTTGAAAGTGACCTCCAAACTGAAGCTGGGCTCGCTCCATATGTGCTGGCAATTTCCTTGACGCTTGCTTCCAGCCTGACAGTGATGTATACCAGCACACCGGTGTCAGTATTGTCAGTTGCACTGGCTGGTCGCTTCCTTTTCTGTGCATGGACTGATCCAGTGGTCCTAAACTGATTAAATATCGATACGAATGTGGGGCGAGCAGTCACATGACAGTCAGGATGTTGGACAGCATACAGCATCAATTCCAGCTCCGCATCCTTTTGCACGCTCACATAAGCCAGTACAATGTCCACTTTCTCGGCAACGGAGTACTGGAGTTGCGCTGGCGTGGCTATTTGCATAATATTAACGCTGTGGCGTTAAAACCTTCATCCTCAAATGGACGAGGTCACACCCATGATAATCCAATGGCTATGCCGCACGCGCACCTTGTAAAGAAGCACTCTAAAGGGAAATGTCAACGCGTTTGTAAAACTGGCACTACAAGCCACAAGAACTAACAGCATGCAGCCACTGTTGCGAAAGTTCTCCTTGCTTCACAAACGAACCTTTCCTTTTTCTCATGCGCTTCCTAACATGCCACGATTATAAACGAACAGCACATGAACCTAACGAATAAATGAATGGATAGTGACACCTCACATCTAGCTTGTCAGGTAGCCACATCAGATGTGGTCGAGACAAAGAAAAAAAAGCAAACCTGCTGGCAACACCTACCAGAACTCCCAAAATGGCTAACCGTGTAGTAAGCGATCGCTAGCCTCTTTCTTGCACCTACCAGCAAAAGAAAGTGCCAGCCGTGGTCTAAGCTGAGCATTGAGGCTCCCTAGCCTGGGGGAATCGCCACAGACATTTCGAATTGGGTACCGCAGTCACCGCAACACGTCATCAGCGGACGTTGCGTTTGCATTAGATTTCTGGCGCACAATGTTCACTGCGTTTCGGTTTCATGCAGGAAAAAGTACTTGATTTTCACGGGCTGCAGAGCTTTGCAGAGTGACTTTTTCTTTGCTTTAAAAACTGATATGCCATCATCGTCTGCGTGGCTACAAACTCGCCATTGGCAATAACCACCAAATGTTGCTAATTAAAAGGTTCATTAGAAAATTTCAGTTAATAAACTATGTAATTCGCATGTTTCTCATAGTTTCTGACGTCTGCCGAACTTGAAAGCTTGCTCCTTAAGGGAATTCCTATTTTTCTCGAGAAACCTATAGGATTTTTTGAAAGTGTTCGCAAAAACACCCTGTATTTATCGTTGCTTAGTGCACAATAAAATAGACTGGTTGCATAATTTGTCTCAGCCAGACAGTCATGCCTCTGGCAATCAGATCCAGTTCATAATCAAGGGCTACGCCTACCAACTGGTGCCTATAGGACATCGTTTCTTTCCAGTTTGTACTCTTGAGAGTAATGAGCCACCCTTGGAACACAGAAGAATGCAGCACATGCTTAGCTGCATTCTCGAAGTTCTTTCCCTACTCCCAGGTCACCCCCAGATACGGGGGTGCACAGAAGAAGTTTTCAAGTTTCTTGGCCGACAAAGGGAGAATTTGCCGGGCTACCATGTAGTACACAGTGATGAACCAGATAAGACCGTGAGGGTGATCTCACTGTTTCTCGTTTGTAAATGTATGACCAAAGCTATAGCCCGAGGCTACAAGGCTACGAAGTTGGACAGCAGCGGCTTCCGTTTGGAGCTCCGCGATAGAAAGCAGTATAAAAGCGCTTGTCCTTGTCGCCTTTTTAGTGTTCGGTGTCCACTCTTGCGCTTGTCACTTCAGCGTGGAATACCAACTAGCCCAGTCTTGCGCCCTGTTTCAGTATGAAAAGCTACCGAATCTAGTTTGTTTTGGACAAGTCCCAGTTACGGTCACCCCTCAGTATACCATCAACACCATCCAAGGAGTAATCTCACACGATGACATGATGGAGCTCACTGAGAAAGAGCTTTTGGAAGGAATGAAAGAACAAAATGTGCTTAACATCAAACAAATTAAAATGAGGGACGACGCAAAAGAAATTCAGACCAAACATATTCTTACCTTTGGATCAAATGTACAAGGGGTAGGACTCCTGCGCCAATTGGGCCATATTAGAGGATTTGGCGGCGTAGGGAGCAATGCAGCGTCACCTCGAGGCGCTGCATCGTCTAGTTTTCCGGCTGGGAGCGGCGTCCGAAGGGAGTCGGCGAATAGGAGCGACGGGGCTGGGGAGAGCGAGATTGTCGTCGTTGGGGCGAAGGCGAACGAGAATAGGGGCGGTTCGTTGCAGGAGAATCAGTGGCGGCATTATCGGAGCGTGCGGCATAGGGACGAGAAGGGCCACCTGAGGGGCGAGAGTAGGCAGTATAAGTAGACCGGCTCGGGGAACTCCAGCGACTACGACAGTGCCGAGAAATGTGCCCGATTCGATGGCAGTGGAAACAAATAGGCTTGTCGTCAGCAGTGCGCCATTCAGATGGGTTGCGGAAACGTGGTGGGTAAGAAGATGCGGGACGGGGCGAAATCGAAGAAGCCGGGCGGGTATTAGGGCGATGGGCCGAGCAGAGGGTGTGAAGACCCATGTTTTCAAACTCCTGGCGGACAACTGCCTGGATCAGTGAGACCGTGACTGCAGATGTGTTGGTGGGACTGGAGTCGAAGGCAGCCGGATAGGCGGCCTCGATCTCACGCCGGACGATCCTGGTAACGTCGGCAGTGTTGTTGGGACGAGGAGCGTCGGCACAGGAAGATGTCGCTGGGGTGTTGGGCAGACGGGCAAACTGCTGGTCAATACGTCGGCTTTTGGCGAGTTCCAGGCGGCGGCACTCTCTTATAACAGCATCCACCGTCGCTACGTTGTTGCAAACGAGCAAGTTGAAGGCGTCATCGGCAATGCCTTTGAGGATGTGGGAAACCTTGTCTGACTCAGTCATGTGGGTGTCAACTTTGCGGCACAGAGCCAAGACGTCCTGAATGTACGTGACATAGGGCTCTGTTGACGTCTGCACACGGCCGGAAAGCGCCTTCTGCGCGGCAAGTTGTTGACCGTAGGGGTTGCCGAACAAGTCTCGAAGCTGTGTCTTAAGTGAATCCCAACTGGTGAGCTCATCTTCGTGCGTGCGATACCAAACTCGAGGTGTGCCACCGAGGTAAAAGACTACGTTGGCGAGCATAATAGTAGGGTCCCACCGGTTATTGCGGCTGACGTGTTCATACAGGCTGATCCAGTCATCGACGTCTTCCCCATCTTGGCCCGAGAATACACCAGGATCACGGGGAGCGGGGAGAGTGATGTAGGTCGTCGAAGTGGCAGCAGGTGTCGGAGCCGGCGGAGTCGGGTTGTCGTCGCCGGGAGCCATGAAGGAAGGCTCGACGTACCGTCCACTGCGAAGCTCCGTGACGAGGTACAGGGAACGTCCACCTCCACCAGATATGTTACGTAGGAAGACGCAGAGGAAAAGCTATGAACAAGTATATTTACAAGGAAAATACGCTGCGCTTGGCCAAGAGGCAACAGCCCGCGCTAGCTTCTTATCGTCGTCGTCGTCTTCACACTGCTGGCCTTTCGTGATCGCGCATATTGTGCCGTAGCAATATAAATGTAAATTCCTGCGCCAAACTGCCCCAAACACGGAAAATTCGTTATCCTTAAAAGAGTACACCCGTTTACATTCCTCGCCCTATGTGACTCCGCCTCCTGCACAGTTTCTCGTAATTTTCGCGCTTTTAACATGACTTTTCGGTGCTTCTGGCAAGCTGTCGGGATGGCCAAAGTGGCTGTATTCAGTGTACATTCGAATACAGTTGAGCTGGCCGAGCTGCGCAGTGCTTCCTATAGCCGAGGCACAGAGCAATGAAAAGTAGGGTGAGGGTATTGTGAACCAACTAGATATTAGGGAGGTACATTAGTTGGCAGCTATACGAAGTAAGAATAGTAGTTTTATCGGTCGTATAAAATTGTAATCATAGCTTAATAACTAAATTAAGAAGGTGTGACACGTGCGCAAGCAAACATGAACACCTCTCATTCAATCACCACGCACACTCGTCGAAACGCTGGAGTGAGGAAGCGCATTAGCAGCAGCAGGCGAATTGACATCCATGCTGCCTCGCTTCAACGGAAACTAAGCACTGAAAATGCAGTGTACACGAAGCAATCAGCACTCTGCACTTGCCCCTTTGTCCCCACCACAGATTGCCTTCAAAATAGGGCTCGCGTGGCTGCATTAGCTGCATCATATGCAGGAACCACCATAGTAGAATGCCGACCTGCAATCCCCCCCCCCCCGTTTCCTGAAATTTGGCACGACCATGCTTTCCCAACAGCACGGTGACCCCACAGTTCTGGTTGGCCAAAGGTGTGCTTGGTGCTTGTCATGTTGTACGAAAGCTGTGGCCTAGTGCGTACGTCATTGGGCACATGACTTGTGCAGTCAGTGGGCAGGAGGTGGCGTAATGTCATGAGTGTATAAAATAAGCATTAATGTCAAATTTAATGCTGCTGAGCAGTCCTTCAAGTTATGACCTCCTCGCGAGCAGGCGAGTGCATTGAGACACTTGGTGCATTTTGATGTGGCCTTACTGAGGCGCAGTCAGAGCACAAGTGAGAGCTTGTGCAGACAAGGAACGCATGGAAAAAAATTCACCAAGGGGACCGTAATGCTTTTGTGTTCCCACACGTAAGCAGTCTTGAATGCCTCTGCCAAATTTTCTTGATCTCCCAGAGGTATTGCATATATTTTTGGAGGCTATCCTGAAAGGTGCTGCGGGTTTTACATGCTGGCGGGTTATACGCAGAAAAATAAAGCATGTGGTAGCTGGCTCTTTAGAATCTCACCTTACAAGAATGTTATCAAAATTAGGCATCTGATCAAGAAGAAACCCATTAATGAAGTCTCATGAGAAATTTGTCGGGCCGGTGAATCATAAGTTTTGCAAATGCCAAATATGGCCTTTAAACCTCGAGTGCTTGTTGGAGATAGGAGAGCAAGCTGGGTTGTAACTTTTTGACGCTGTCCTCTAAGGATTGTAGAAATCCATGAATGTCTTCAAACACTCAAATGATATTGCACAACAAAAAACGACATGGATGTAAGAGAAGACAACACACCAAGCACTTGGTGTGTCATCTCTTACGTACGTGTCGTTTTTTGTTGCGCAATATCGTTTGAGTAATGGATTACCAACTTGCCCGGAATGCTGCTCTCATTAACTCTTCAAGCACTCCAGCTTCCCTAACTTCATACTTTTTTAACTTTCCGAAAAATAATTTATACGGTTGAACTTCATAAACAGTCAAGAAGCATTCAGATGCACAAATATTGTGTAAATCAAATGGACCACTAGGCTTCATTTGTTCCACCATACCTGAAATCACCCTCAAGACCTCCCAAATGAAAAAAAAGAAAGCTCATCGTTAGCTTTAGTATCCGTGTTCTCTTTATTGCATTTCATAACACTACTTTTGTTCCATTTGTGCAGCATCCAGGCCTTCTATTTCTCCATCAACAGCCCACAGTCACAATTCACAGCAGGGGCGCCTCCACCAAGACCATTTCTGTGACTATGAGGCTGGTAAACTGTTTCGTCTGGAAGCACATGCCAGGGTCTCTACTGGCGAGCGTCTGTTTGAGTGCGATTTGTGCCGTAAGAGCTTCTCCAAAAGAGACCACCTGAAAAGTCATATGCGCACCCACACAGGTGATAAGCCATGGCAGTGCCCTTCATGCCCTCAAAGGTTCTCGCGTAAGTGGAGCATGAAAGACCACCTACGGACCCACACAGGCGAGAAGCCATTTCATTGCCCTTCATGCCCTCAAAGCTTCTCCCATAAGTCGTGCATGAAAAACCACTTGCGCACCCACACAGGTGAGAAGCCATTTCAATGCCCTTCATGCCTTCAGAGCTTCGCACAAAAGAAGAACCTGAAAGTCCACCTGCGCACGCACACAGGCGAGAAGCCATTTCAGTGCCCTTCATGCCCTCGGAGCTTCGCAGTAAAGAGCCACATGAATGTCCACCTGTGCAGGCACACAGGCGAGAAGCCATTTCAGTGCCCTTCATGCCTTCACAGCTTCTCGCGAAAAACTGACCTAAAAACTCACCTGCGCACCCACACAGGTGAGAAGCCATTTCAGTGCCCTTCATGCCCTCGGAGCTTCGCAGTAAAGGGCCACATGAAAGTTCACCTACGCACCCACACAGGTGAGAAGCCATTTCAATGCCCTTCATGCCCTCAAAGTTTCTCGCATAAGTCCACCTTGAAATACCACCTACGCACCCACACAGGCGAGAAGCCATTTCAATGCCCTTCATGCCCTCGAAGCTTCTCACATAAGCCCAGCATGAAAAACCACTTGCGCGCCCACACAGGTTAGAAGCTGTGGCGGTATTCTTCATGCCTTCGGAGCTGCTCGTATAAGTCCAGCATGCAAGACCACCTGCAAAAACACACAAACGAGAAGCCATTTCAATGTCTTTCATGCCCTCAAAGCTTCTCGCATAAGTCCAGCATGAAAAACCACTTGCACATTCACACAGGTTTGAAACTATAGCGGTATCCTTCATGCCTTCGGAGCTGCTTGTATAAGTCCAGCATGAAAGACCACCTGTGAAACCACACAAATGAGAAGCCATTTCAGTGCCCCCTGTGTCCTCAGAGCTTCTCACAAAAGCCAGACCTGAAAGACCACCTGCACAACCACACAGGAGAGAACCCATTTCAGTGGCCTTCATGCCCTCAAAGCTTCTCACATAAGTCCAGCATGAAGGAACACTTGCGAACCCAAACATATGCGAAGCTGTTTCAATGCCTTTCATGCCCTCTGTGATTCTCGTGCAAGTCCAACATGAAGGAACAACTGCATACCCATGCTGGCGAGAAGCCATTTCATTGCCCTTCATACACTTGGAAATTCTCGCTGAAGAATGCCATGAAGTAAAAACTGACCATTCATACAGGTGACCGACCTTACTGTTCTGCCGCCTGCTCCAAGTACTTTGCACTTGCTGATTACTTGAGCAGACAAGACCATGATGCAGTAGAGTAGGTCAACAGCTATATTGAACTTAAGTTAGAAATCTATAGATACGGAGAATGCTACAGGGTGTTCTGCTACATCAAGTAGCACAAGTTGCCTATGTGCTCTTAAAAAGGCCCTGGAATGATTTCTTTGTGTCACCATACACCTGTGTACTTAGATTTCATCATCATCATCATCAGCCTAGATACGCCCACTGCAGGGCAAAGGCCTCTCCCATACTTCTCCAACTGCCCCGGTCATGTACTAATTGTGGCCATGTTGTCCCTGCAAACGTCTTAATGTCATCTGCCCACCTAACTTTCTGCCGCCCCCTGCTACGCTTCCCTTCTCTTGGAATCCAGTCCGTAGCTCTTAGTGACCATCGGTTATCTTCCCTCCTCATTACATGTCCGGCCCATGCCCATTTCTTTTTCTTGATTTCAACTAAGATGTCGTTTACCCGCGTTTGTTGCCTCACCCAATCTGCTCTTTTCTTATCCCTTAACGTTACACCCATCATTCTTCTTTCCATAGCTCGTTGCGTCGTTCTCAATTTCAGCAGAACCCTTTTCGTAAGCCTCCAGGTTTCTGCCCCATATGTGAGTACTGGTAACACACAGCTGTTGTACACTTTCCTTTTGAGGGATAGTGGCAACCTACTGTTCATGATTTGAGAATGCCTGCCAAACGCACCCCAACCCATTCTTATTCTTCTGGTTATTTCAGTCTCATGATCCGGATCCGTGGTCACTACCTGCCCTAAGTAGATGTATTCCCTTACCACTTCCAGTGTTTCGCTACCTATCGTAAACTGCTGTTCTCTTCCGAGACTGTTAAACAATACTTTAGTTTTCTGCAGATTAATTTTCAGACCCACCCTTCTGCTTTGTCTCTCTAGGTCAGTGAGCATGCATTGCAATTGGTCTCCTGAGTTACTCAGCAAGGCAATATCATCAGCGAATCGCAAGTTGCTAAGGTATTCTCCATCAACTTTTATCCCCAATTCTTCCCACTCCAGGCCTCTGAATACCTCTTGTAAACATGCTGTGAATAGCATTGGAGATATCGTATCTCCCTGTCTGACGCCTTTCTTTATAGGGATTTTGTTGCTTTCTTTGTGGAGGACTACGGTGGCTGTGGAGCCGCTATAGATATCTTCCAGTATTTTTACATATGGCTCAGCTACACCCTGATTCCGTAATGCCTCCATGACTGCTGAGGTTTCGACTGAATCAAACGCTTTCTCGTAATCAATGAAAGCTATATATAAGGGTTGGTTATATTCTGCACATTTCTCTATCACTTGATTGATAGTGTGAATATGGTCTATTGTTGAGTAGCCTTTACGGAATCCTGCCTGGTCCTTTGGTTGACAGAAGTCTAAGGTGTTCCTGATTCTATTTGCGATTACCTTAGTAAATACTTTGTAGGCAACGGACAGTAAGCTGATCGGTCTATAATTTTTCAAGTCTTTGGCGTCCCCTTTCTTATGGATTAGGATTATGTTAGCGTTCTTCCAAGATTCCGGTACGCTCGAGGTTATGAGGCATTGCGTATACAGGGTGGCCAGTTTCTCTAGAACAATCTGACCACCATCCTTCAACAAATCTGCTGTTACCTGATCCTCCCCAGCTGCCTTCCCCCTTTGCATAGCTCCTAAGGCTTTCTTCACTTCTTCTGGCGTTACCTGTGGGATTTCGAATTCCTCTAGGCTATTCTCTCTTCCACTATCGTCGTGGGTGCCACTGGTACTGTATAAATCTCTATAGAACTCCTCAGCCACTTGAACTATCTCGTCCATATTAGTAACGATATTGCCGGCTTTGTCTCTTAACGCACACATCTGATTCTTGCCTATTCCTAGTTTCTTCTTCACTGTTTTTAGGCTTCCTCCTTTCCTGAGAGCCTGTTCAATTCTATCCATATTATAGTTCCTGATGTCCGCTGTCTTACGCTTGTTGATTAACTTAGAAAGTTCTGCCAGTTCTATTCTAGCTGTAGGATTAGAGGCTTTCATACATTGGCGTTTCTTGATCGGATCTTTCGTCTCCTGCGATATATATATATATATATATATATATATATATATATATATATATATATATAGAAAACTATCAGTCATAGCTCTCGTAGTATAGCCCTCTGGGCCGTTTCCTTTTTTTTTTCGAAAGTAGTCCTATTAGGGTTATTATAATTACACGAAGGTACTTCGCCCTCATCAGCAGCAGTCCTTGGTATAGTTATTCTGGCGGCTAGCTTCCCACGCTATGCGTGCCGCCATCGCACCTGGTTAAGCTTTTCCTAGACGCTAGAGCTATGCGTTGTCCGCGCAACCTTGAGCGATCGGAAAGCACGTTTCCCCCTCTTGGCCGGCGGAGAAGGGATGCTTCGTTCCGGCCGCGAAGCTCTCCACATCTCTGTAAGGTGCCTTGTGGATGTCTCGCGCTGAAGATGCCCTCTCGGTGAGCGCATATTTCACCCCTCATCTTTTAAGAGGTTCAATACATACGAGCATTTGTCTAGCAAACCAGATTTTTTTCAAGGGAATTTTCCACGTCTCAGTAATTTCTCTCGTCGTATTCGAGTGCTGATTGCCGTGTTATAGTTTGTTAACGAAGCTTTCCCTCAAGTCTAAATATTTTAAGGCAGTTTTCCTAGCCTCTAAAGCCGCTCGAGTTCGCTCTTCTCCTTGAGCGGCCATTTTTCCTAGAAAGTATGCCTTCCAACTACTCGGAATCAGCAAAAACCGACTATCGCGGACAACATGAGTCTCTTTCCACGTAAGTGTGAGGCTCGGAGGAGGAGCTGTGGCGCTTGAAAGTAGCCTGGGGCCTGACGAACCAACCGACTGAGCTATCTTTCCGGGCAACATCGAAGGGTCACGAGTTCAAATCACCTGTTATGTTCCGTTTTTTTTTTTTTTTTTCCGCCCCTTTTTCTTTCTTTCTTTTTTTTTTTTTCTTTCTTTTTTTTTTTTTCTTTCTTTTAATGTACTTAGATTTAGGTGCACGTTAAAGAACCCCAAGTGGTCAAAATTTCCGGAGTCCTCCACTACGGCGCGCCTCATAATCAGAAAGTGGTTTTGGCACGTTAAACCCCATAATTTAATTTTTAATTTTTTTTGTCATCATATTTGCTCTAGATCTATTCGCAGAGCAACAGGAATGATGAAAATCGACCCATACAAACGAATTATCGCTCATAAAGAAATTCAAGATATACAAGAAAAACAAGAGCTAAGCTGAACCTCTGCTGGAATTTTAACTGCTCTAAATTCCACATTTCACTTTCCATGACTTCATGTGGTGACATAAACGAATAGCAGCAGGACATTAGCAAAAGTCGGCACGCCACAGTTGCCAAGTCTGCTCAGCCTAAGCATGGCGTACCCATGGCCTCCACGATCTGCTGGCTGAAGACAGATGGCATACATCCCACAACAGAATAGACAGATGCCCTTGTAACCACGCCACCACCAGAGAACAAGCAGCAGCTTCGTTCTTTGCTTGGAGCTACAGTAAATTCCTGCCTCTAGTGTCTGTGGTGGCCCATCCCTTGTTACAAAACATGGGTGTTGACAAATGCCGACCAAAGATCCTTTGATAACATCAAAGCTGTGACAATGTCAACAGAGGTCCAACAGAACAGCATAGTGACACATCTCGCCAACAAAGAAGGAAAAGTTTATTGCCGGAAAATATGATAGTGCCACACTGACAAATGCAGCTACATATAGTATGACCACTTCAGCTGCTGGCAAAATGTAGCAGCTGTGTAGCATTGGGAAAAGGGGTTCACTACCGTGAACAGCGGGAGGTGGCGCTGACATCAAGGCACACAAACGTGCTTATGTTCACCTGTGCATGCGCGTCAGAAAATCTAATTATCTCATTTGTGCGTCAGCATTTACTGCTCAAACATTTGATGCTGAAGGACGCAGGCAATTGATGACTTCTAGCTGGGCCAACATTTTGATAGTTTTTCATTAGATTTACTAGCCATAGAGGCTTGAAGTACGTGCTTGAAATAGTGGAAAAATAGTAGAAAGCTTCTGATAAATGTACTTTATTAAATCACCAAAAAAAGCTACATGATATTCAGTGGCGTTGAGATAGGGTAACATAAATATTTTGTTACATTGCTGGTTTCATAAATTGAGATTTGTTATTTCGAGGTTTGTCTGTATTCACATTGTTGCTATGTAGCAGCTTTAGAATGTGTGATGTTATATTTATTGGCTGTATGTGAATTTTTCTAACATCTGTGTGACTAATTCTTTCAGTATTGTTTTTTTGTTTTTGCATATGAACTTGTTCTGTAAGGCTCATGTATTCATTGCCTCTAGGTTCTGCTATGTATGGTGTTATCCTGCAGACCCTGATATTGTTCTATTTATGCTTCTTTTTTTCACAAATAGGTACTTGTTTTCAGCAATTGATTGTTTAAAGAGCTTATTTGGCATCAGAGCACCAAATAAATGCGTGTGTTTAATAAGTGTTCATTGTGTGTTCTTGTTATTTTAGTACTCTCATAACAGCATGCAATGCAGTGATTTTAGCATTTTATTGTATTCAGGCCTTCAGGAAAAGTTAAGTGATGGCCAGCAGCTAAGCCCAGTTGGTGGGGAGAGAGAGAGATATAGGCTTGTGAGAGTGAGGATGATATGATAGTGCTAGTATGCTCTGTCTGTGTATATTGTTTTATGCGAAAATTGCTGACATACAAGTCTGACAAGTGCCGCATCAAGCATTGCATGGTGTTTGCTATTTTGCCTTCTATTTCAATTTTACTGCATGTATGCATTTTACCAGTGCGCCAGTACAAAGGGTTTAACACTGTTCCTTAAAACGCTCATAAGCACTTATCATGATCACTTCCCAATATAAGTGGTTTTGCTGAGGAGAATACAGGGATACAAGCATAATTAAACAACGAGGGATGTGGGTAGGAATACTTTATTTACAGCAGACATTTTTTTTTGATGAACTGCTGTTATACTGCTAAAATCTGTGCTTTTAATAAAAGTACACTGCTCTGCTTCTTCACTCCATGCCAAGTGCCAGTATCCTGTACTAGGAAGTCGAACCAAGACATGGTATGTTCAGTCTGTGAAAATAAAAAAAGGAGTTTGAAATATTAAAGTGTAAAAAAAAGCACACTCAAGAAAATAAACACGGCACAAGAGCTAATCCAATAAATAAAATTTACCTTTGAGAGCAAAGATGGCACAGTTATGGCACAGTGAAAAAAGCCTTATTGCTCCAGCTTTCTTGTGTGTAAGAAAAGATGAAAGCGCATGTGTTCTGTCTCATTTTGTGTATGTCACCTTTTCACATACAAAACGATGCTTTTTTAATGTGCCCAATTGTCTTTGCAGATCAATTTCTCTGCTCACACCATAATACATACAGTTAAAGGCTGTAGTAATGCATAGTTTGAATGAATGTACTGTGCTGTTGAACGTGGCAATGTAAGTTAGGCTCATACACAGCAGATTCATTTGCTATATATATTTGCTCCTGATTGTAGGTCAAATTAAAAAAAAGAAGGTATGTAAATAAAAATGTTCCCTGATGAGCTATGCAGCATAAGTGCGCTCACATTTGGACAGAAGTCGACCGCAACTGCAGTGAACAAGAAGACAACTTATACAGCACTTAAAATCTAGGATCTAAATGTGCTAGAGATTTTTATTAAAGGATATTAAAGGTGACGTATATTTAAACAGGTCTCTGCTCAGACTGGTAATGCCATGCGTTGCCTAGTTTTATAAAATGTGCCCTACCACTGGTCTCCTAAGGTAAGGCTGCTGCCCAGTTGCAAGTGCAAATCGCTCAATTATGTCTAGGGCACACTTGAGCAAAAGGTAGACAGAAATTTACTGTGCTGCTGAGAATGTACTTGAGGTTTCAACAAAGCAGCTGACTGCTTTTCATGGACTGAAGCAAGAGAAGTGTGTTTGGGTCTAGGTGTGCACAGCTTGCAGTTGCTCATAGGTGCTATTTAAAATATTTTACCTACTTCAGCTAGTTCTTGGTTTCAGGCAAGAAATGTTAATGTATTCTGCATCCTTTCCGCTGTTAAATACTCATACCCAGGATACCACAGGTCTGTTTTCTGACACCTGATTTCAGAAAACTACCCTCTAAAAAAATCTTCAGAGTAACTCAAGAGGAAGCTTTTAGGTGGGCCGCTCCTATCTAAATACATGTAAAAGGATAATTCGTTTTTCTTGGCAACCAGTGCACCAAATTTTTTGAGGTTTGTTGCATTTAAAAGAAAAACTTAAAACCTAGTGACTGTAGGTTTCGAATTTTTTATTTAGGTCATCAACGTATTACTAAAAATTGACAAAAATAAAAAATTTTCAGAAAACGAAACTCAAGTTTACAACTCTAACTCAGCAATGAAAAATGATACAATTCTGTAAATTGCATCTAATAGTACATCTAAAGCAGACAAAATTGATATGTTACACATGAATCTAAAACAATTTAGTAATATGGAAGTACAGCTTTTGCAGAACCCTTGTAAACAACGTAACAAGTTCATGCAAGATATAACATGACATCGAATTTGTCCGCTTTTAATGATCTAATGGATGCTGTTTACAGAACTGCAATATCTGTTCTTAATGCAGAGCTATTAATTTGTAAACTTCATGCTTTAATTTTTTTTCAAACCTTCGAATTTTTAATAAACCTTTCAAGAAATTTCAGGCCCTAAATTGATATTCCACTTCCAGCAGTCACTAGAATTTAACTTTCTCTCTCAAGTGCAACAAATTTCATTAAATTCAGTCCAGGGGTTATCTAAGAACGTTTTTACATTTTACATATATTTGAATACATTTGAAGCGTCAGAGTTGAGCCCGAGCTAATGCTTCCTCTTAACCCTAACCTCTCTTCAGAAAAGCCATCACAGCGGTCATTGAACACTAATTACACAGCGACTCCGTGTGATGTGATGTTATGCATGTCGGCACCTTTCAATGTAGAGGAAAATTTAATAATGGCAGTATGAAAGATGCGCAACAAAGCAAAAGGATGAAACATCACACATGCTGCCATCAATGTTCATGTCTTCATTTACATGTGGATGTTTTTAGCAGTGAATATGTCCTCATTATACCTAGTGCCATATCACAAAAGCGAAGGGCTAAGGTCTTTGTATTTTAAACTGACAAATGTGCTTTAGTATGTTTCTCCACAATACACAATGTTTTCCAGAGATATGCTAATAGCGGCAAGGGTGAACCTGTCACCTAGGGCCTCGGCTAACTACGGAAGACGTGTCCTGCAGTGAGGCATCTTCTGTATTGTAATGCATATTGATAGTGACAAGAGCTAACCATGGCATGTATAGCTTTAGCCAACAAAAGTTGTCAAAACATTATCCTTCCACAATAATCTAATTTGTTGACTAGAACATTATGTTCATCGCTGACTGAAACCCTACATTCCCGATCCTTTCCCATTATCGGCATGCTTCACTGCAATAAACAAATGTTGTGGTGATAATGGTGGTCGAATAGGCTTGCGCAAACGTTTCGACAAAGGAGCTTGCCTGCATCATGGCAACTGCTTTCCTTGGCAGTTATCATGTATATGAGTCTAGCCCACTCCTAACGTAAAAGTAGCTGGTAAGACCTCTGCCAAGCGACGTACCTACAAGCATTTGGTAGTGGCTGGTAGAGGAGTAAGAGTCTGAAAAGTTGCGAAATTCGGTTTTGTAAAGTTAGCTTCGCCGATGCACAAGTATGCTATGCGATTAGACATACAGAATGTCTTGCGGTGAAGCATAGCAAGGGTAGATGCAAAGCAGCTTCTTGAGAGGTGTGCTGATCTCACGGCTAGTTACGAAATTCCAAGGGTGCGAGGACACTTATTAGGCGCCTCGGCGCGTGCAATGTGACAGGAGACGGCGGGTGCGCGTGTGCATCATTAAGGAACATATACTAATAGTATGTCTCGTGACAGTGGCCCCTATTGACTTTTGGCATGCTTCATTGCACTACTGCTGAGTATGCTTCACCGCTAACACACATCTTCTGCGGCGAAGCTGACTTTAGGAAGCCGATTCAACGTATCTCACGCGGTAGGTCCGCTTACCAGGCTTGGCGAAGTTTAACCACACTTACTGCATTAATTTCCTTTTTTTTAAACTTGCTTGTCACAGAGACCCTGCTTCACGCAGTAGCAGGGTGATGCCACGTCATTTAACTGCGTAAGGAAAGCGTGTATGCAGCAGGCACGGCGGCACCGGCTGTTGTTGGGAAACTTGGAGATGCTCCTCCGCGCTGTGATGCCATTTGTCTTAATAAAGAGAATGCAGGTGATGATTAAATTAGCTGCAACAAAGCTGTAAAAAAGCAGTAGCAAAGCTGTTCTAAGACCACCTCACTGGAGCGAGACGGTCTTAGAAAAGAAACGTAGTTTACACGCACGTCATGGATATACGAGGGCTTCTGGGATACGCGCCGCCATCTTCAGGTACTGAGCGGAACCGCGGGGGCAGAGTGCTAAGCTACAAGAAACTATGACGCCGCTAAAGTGTTCTAGTTCACTATAACGCCGCGTTTCGACGCGTACATAGTTGCTATACTTTTGGTCATATTAACTCTACAATGGATGCGTACGAGCCATGCCGCACCGTCTGCGCAAGCGTACGTGTGGTCTGGGCTTTAAAGCTCACGGGTCATACCTTGTAGCCTGTACCAGGGTATTTGCACCGTCATTTGCTGAGAACGTTTCTAGTATGGTTGCGCGTACGAGAAGTTATCACGAACGATATTGGGGGCGAGCTCCACCACTGAAAAAGCTGGCGCCACCGTCGGCGTGACGTGGCATGAGGGATCACGTGGACATACACATCGGCCGCGCCGGCTGCTTCGGAAGCGCCGAAGCGGACTGAAAGCGAAAGTTTAATGTCCCACCTGTCTGCTTGACAACATTTTAAAGCACTCTAATAGGTAGTGGCTGCCTTTGGAAGCTTGCAGCATGGTAGGCTATTGCTCGGTGCCGCAGTGCCGAATGCACGCAACGGAGCCCGGTATGAGCACACGTAGCCGCAGGACAAGCTGCGTGAAGCTTAATTCGCTCGCGAAACTTAGAACCGGCAGACAGTCGTCGGCTACAACTCAGGCATGCAGCAAGCACAGACGTGAGGAAGATTTCTGCTGGTGCCGGGATTGCGATGTTCGGTGAGTATACAGAAAACGCGCACTGAGACAGACGCTCGCCCGTTGCCCGGCTAATGTTGTGACGGTTTGGTCTATGAACTTGTTGATGCTAGATACTGGCAAGTTCACTGGAACGGAAAGGGAGCGGTAAGACGCACATTAAAAAAAGGCATGGCATATGGTCATGTTTGTGTTATGAATTAATGCACTGGATTACGAAAAAGAAGCAGAGGGAAATCGCACGCTGAGAAGACCGATAAACACACAGTGCGACGCAAATTGAGAAATAATACTGAAATGTCCAGGAATTTAGAAGACAAAAACACATTGAATCGTCGCGACGGCATATCACAGTCGCCGTCTACGCGTCGAAGTCTATAACGAAATTATTTTTCAGCAGTTAATTCCGATAGCGTCCGCGCAACAGTGGTTGCTAGTGTACTGTAATATGCTCATATGCAGCGGCCTAAAGCTCACGGCATGGTGCGAAAACGCGTTCACAGCGAAAGCGAAACATTGTTCGCGGACATGCATGCAGACGCGCAGTCGGTCACTGCGGTCCCGTGCGATCGCTGCATTCTGTTGTGCTCCATTTGGTTATACAGAGAGCTCACTATCAGAACATAACGCACATAATTTGCTCTCAGCAACTGCGGACGTTTCGCGCACGAAGCCGGTTCGGGAGACTCCATCGCGGCGGCCGCGCGCAGTGGAGTTCACTGTACGTATTCGGTAGAGACTGCGTGTGTAAACGATTCTATGCTTTCAATTTGCCCAAGAATATTATTTCGACAGTAAAAAACTTCCCTCGTTTTCATAGTACTTACAGAAATGTCCAGGAGGGCTGCCACGTGGTGTTTTTATTGAGCGCCGTAAGCGAAACCTGTGAGGAGTGCGCCGCGTGATCCCTCATACTACGCAAGGAAGGCGCTTCCGACAGCTGGTGATGCGCTGCTCCGCACGGATGGATGGATGGATGTTATGAGCGTCCCCTTTGGAACGGGGTGGTGGCTTGCGCCACCAAGCTCTTGCTACTATGCTGCCTAATATCCACGGATGGATGGATGGATGGATGTATGTTATGAGCGTCCCCTTTGGAACGGGGCGGTGGCCTGCGCCACCAAGCTCTTGCTACTATGCTGCCTAATATACTACCTAGGTTAACCCATTAAAAAAAAAAAAAAAAACCCACTATGAACTACCACGTCCAAATTTTCTGATACCCTATTGCGAACTGTGCTTTTGTACGTCTCCGTCTTTTGTCGTTTCCCTACTTTTCTTCCACCAATCCTCCAATCGCCTCTTACTGATGTCTATTGCGGACACGGAGGAAGGAAACTAAGGAGAGGCCCTACCCCCTCCGCGCGCTAGGAGAAAAGTGTGGCGGAAATGACGTAGTAGGTTCTCATTTTTTTGCTGCTTTTTTATTTTTTTTTGTTGCATGGCCACGCCTTTTGGGCCACAATGGCGGCGTTGTTATGGTTTTGAGCGCTCACACGTGTTGCTCTGGTAGGTTTCGGGCCGTGGCAAAGGCACTGAGTGGGCGGGTTTGCGTTAGTGTCTTGTCTTGTCGTGTCTTGTTGCGCTGTGTTACCTGCACCGTGCTCTGCCAGATGTGGCGCGAGCGCGCGCGCTCCGCGCGCGACACCACGCGCAGCGTGGCGTGGTTTCACGAAAGATGTCAACAAGAGAGGAGGGTGGCCCAAAAGGCGGAGCATCGCCATGAGCAACGCCAAATTCCGGCTTCACTTTTGCTTCACAAAGAGTGACGTCAGCGCCTCTCCTTAGTTTCCTTCCTCCGTGATTGCGGACCTGTTTGCTTTACCACTGCTCCCGCCGAACCCAAGGGCTTCAAGGAGGCCAGTGGTGCCTAAATCGACCGCTGGATAGACGTCTTCACATTCTAATAAAATATGCTCCGTCGTTTCCCTAGCTTTACCGCAGCAAGCACATGCTTCTTCTTCCTTCTTATATCTCGCTTTATAGGTGCGTGTTCTAAGGCATCCCGATCTCGCTTCGAAAAGTAATGAGCTTCCCTTTGAGTTATCATAAATGGTTTCTTTCCTAATTTCGTTTTTTCCCCTTAAGTAGTTACTCATGGCAGGTTTCTTTTCCATTGCCGCCACCCATGAGATTAATTCAGCCTCTCTGACTTTCCGCTTGACCTTCTTTGTTGCTGTGTTGCCCACCCCACAGGCCGCACGTTTGCCATCGAGGGCGCGCCCGTGCGGCCGTCCACGCCGACACTGTCGCGAGTCTTCCCGCGGCTGCACAGTTTGTATAGGTGTTCTGTGGCTGCACTTTCTCTACACGCAGAAGCGGCGGCGGCGCGGACGTCTGATGTGACGTCTGATGTGAAAGCAGTTGAAAAAACTTTAAAAGATAGACGAATACCAGACAGTTGGCGACAAAGTAGAATGAATTTAATTTATAAAGGTAAGGGGGAGAAAGACAGAATTCACTCGTATAGACCGTTGACCATTACATCGGTAATATACAGGCTAGCAATGCAGGCAGTGAAATTAAAGCTTCAAGCATGGGCAGAAAATAATGGCATTTTGGGAGAGCTTCAGAATGGCTTTAGAATAGGTAGGCGTTTGGATGATAACTTGTTTGTTCTTACTCAGTGTATTGAAATATCAAAAGCAGAAAGCAGACCGTTGTATGTAGCCTTTTTGGACATTACAGGAGCATACGACAACGTAGACCGCAGCATTTTGTGGGATATTCTGGAAGGGGAAGGCTTAGGTAACGATTGTATACAGCTCTTGAGAGAGATTTACCTAGAAAATACTGTTTGCGTTGAATGGGAAGGGATGAGGAGCGCGGAGAAAGTTCATATCAACAAGGGACTGAGGCAGGGGTGCCCTTTATCCCCGCTGCTGTTTATGATGTACATGGTGAGGATGGAGAGGGCGCTAGAAGGAAGTAATATCGGGTTTAATCTCTCATACAAACAGGCAGGTACAGTAATAGAGCAGCAACTCCCAGGTTTATTTTATGCGGACGACATTGTGTTGCTCGCAAACAAGCAAAGTGATTTGCAACGTCTGGCTAATATCTGTGGACAGGAAGGCAACAAGTTAGGTTTGAAATTTAGTGTTAGAAAATCAGGTGTTATTGTATTCAATGAAAACAGTGAACAGACAGTGGAGATACAGGGCCAAGAAATACCTCGGGTAACAGAATATAAATACCTTGGTATATGGATAAACGAAGGCAACGGATATATGGAAACACAGGAAAAAACCATAACAGTCAAGGGGAAGAGAAATGCAGCCATAATGAAGCACAGAGCGCTATGGGGATACAATAGGTACGAGGTCCTCCGAGGTATGTGGAAAGGGGTAATGGTTCCAGGACTTACTTTTGGAAATGCGGTTGTTTGCTTTAAATCAGGGGTACAATCAGGACTCGACGGGAACCAAAGGTCAGTGGGTCGCCTCGCATTGGGCGCTCACGGGAAGACTACAAATGAAGCTGTGCAAGGGGATATGGGCTGGACTAGTTTTGAAGTGAGGGAAGCCCGCAGTAAAATTGAGTACGAAGAACGGCTGAGGAATATGGAGGAAAGTAAATGGGCTGGGAGAGTGTTCAGGTATCTGTACAGGCAAAACATTGATTCACAGTGGAGGAAAAGAACTAGGAAGCTTACCAGCAAGTATGCGGCCTGTGGGGTGGGCAACACAGCAACAAAGAAGGTCAAGCGGAAAGTCAGAGAGGCTGAATTAATCTCATGGGTGGCGGCAATGGAAAAGAAACCTGCCATGAGTAACTACTTAAGGGGAAAAAACGAAATTAGGAAAGAAACCATTTATGATAACTCAAAGGGAAGCTCATTACTTTTCGAAGCGAGATCGGGATGCCTTAGAACACGCACCTATAAAGCGAGATATAAGAATGAAGAAGAAACATGTGCTTGCTGCGGTAAAGCTAGGGAAACGACGGAACATATTTTATTAGAATGTGAGGACGTCTACCCAGCGGTCGATTTAGGCACCACTGGCCTCCTTGAAGCCCTTGGGTTCAGCGGGAGCAGTGGTAAAGCAAACAGGTCCGCAATAGACATCAGTAAGAGGCGATTGGAGGATTGGTGGAAGAAAAGTAGGGAAACGACAAAAGACGGAGACGTACAAAAGCACAGTTCGCAATAGGGTATCAGAAAATTTGGACGTGGTAGTTCATAGTGGTTTTTTTTTTTTTTTTTTTTTTTAATTGGTGAACATAGGTAGGATATTAGGCAGCATAGTAGTAAGAGCTTGGTGGCGCAAGCCACCGCCCCGTTCCAAAGGGGACGCTCATAACATCCATCCATCCATCCATCCGTGATCTGCAAGTGCATGCCGCCTAGTGATCTTGCTCGCTGTGCTCCTTTCTTGCCTTCGTTCTTTTCGATGACAACGATCATACGTAAGAAAAATGTGAACACATGACAGCCTCTCCTAGCATTGACTACTATTTAATGCATAGACCGCGGAAGATTCCGAGGCAGTTGGGCAGTTGCCGGAGACGTTGTAGCTAGCCGTGGCATGTGCATGGTCATTGAACTTGAGCGCGGGTTTGCATTTTCTTGTCGCGCAAATGTTGCTTGTCACTTTATTCGTGCTGTGAATAAACACTCCGTCATTGACGTGCGATGTTAGCGTGCGCTTATGTGGCTCGACGACTGGTTTCGTGTGATCGTGCCGTCGGCGCCTTGATGTGTCGCGCTCGATGTCTATCAAGTGACCGGCATACGGGTGAACCAACGGCGAACGACCGGCAGGTAACTAGTGGTAGTCATTAACTTGACTCGGATTTTATGTGGTGTGCGACTACTCTCTCGACAGGTGTGCGGCGATGAAAGCACGTTCCAGGGGCACATACCTGAAGGTGAGATGCCACAAGAAAGAGTAGGAAAGTGCATTATAGCGCGTTCTGGAAAGGTGGCGTTCTGCCGGGTGTCGGCTAGAACTGTGTGGGAAAGCACCCCGCAGATTTCTTAGAACTGCAAGAAGTTTTATGACGCTAGGATTCATGTTAGTCATTCCGATACGTTCGTGCAACGATTCGTGCAACCAGTCTAGAGGAGGCACTGACATGACGTACGATCGCAAAGTCTGTTTTGCTCGTCTCCAGGCCATCCTTAAGCGCTGAACGTTGTTCTACAGTGTGTCTTGGCGTATTCTGCGTAATACATTTCCTTTGAATATTAACTGTCCATCAGTATTGCGTTCTGCGGCCTTATCATAAAATTTATTGTGTAGAATTTACTTGAATGCTTGTTTTCTTTCTTTTAATGATTTTCAATGCGTCGTTTGCTCCTCAAAGAAGTTCAATAAGTTACACATTGTGTACGTGACACCAGTGTGCAAACGTAGGTTGTGAAATGGACTGAACAGTGGATGATCACTATATATCTAGTGATTGTGTGCATCTACCATGCCCTCGGAACATAGGTAGACCGTTAGGTACAGCAAGTTTGCTGGGTGTCTTTCGAGTCCCGTGATTCGCACAAGAATGCCGAAAGTCAACAGACAACAAATATTCAGACGAATTCATTCAACTGTATAACATCATTCATAGGTTTCTGCTTTCAAAAAACACTATTTTGGTCATATGACCAGCTTGTTTAGATTAATTAGCCTGTTTAGATTAATTTTAAGCATATAATTACTATGTGTCTTCGTTACTACTGTAGACTACAATGTTTCTTATAAACTGTTGGTATCCACTTTTATGGAAGTACCACAAGCTGGAAAAGTTTGATGCTGCTTGTTTTGAGAAATCGGTGGAAATTGCCAAGGACACTAGACATTCTACCTAGCCATGTCAGTATTTATGCACTCTGACCTATTTCACACTGTATTGTGCTGTGCTTGCTTACTAACATGCAAATAACTAAACAGACTCTAGCACCCCTAATTAAGATTACTGCAAGCAGCTGTTGAACACAAGACACTCAAAATTATCTTTCTGCCCTCTTTTCCCTTCATTTGCCAAGTGACGTTTCAAGCCTACATTATATCCAATGCGAGTGAGAAGGTGACAGTTCCCACCCATCAGCATAGGTCAGTGAACTCGCTCATAAGCACAGGTTGGCAAAGGAAACAAAGATCAACTTGTGAATGGAATAAACGATAGCGGAAACTTCAACCAGGAATGAAAGGAAGACAGAGACACAGGACAGGCACTGCTTCTTTCCATCCCTTTTGAAGTTTGAGCTTTCCTTTATTCCATTCATAATGAACCATTTGATTAGCCCAGCAGCACATTTTGTTAAGGAAAGGTAAACTTACTCATTAAATATATTTTGGCTTGGGGCTTACTGAGACTCGTGTCATCAAAGTAGGACTCGACCAAGCTTATTGATCATGGGCCAAAGTCAGACCCTGCCAAACTCAAACTCGCAAAAATAAGACTTTGGCAGGTTCACTCTGACTCTTGGACTCAGCAACTTTTTTTGCTACGGCCAATCATGATCTTTATCCATATCCCACGCCCTCTCTTCACTTCACACAAGTATATGCGAGACATATTTTATGATGCCTAACCCCTTCGGGTGACAGTTAATTCTGTCCATTGAAAATTTAGTTTCACCACATTTCCATGCATATTAAAAATCGTGAAACATGCACAGTTGCACAATGTGTAAATATTTTTCACTTCTTCAGTGAGTTCCGTCAAGTTTTCAGTATCAGTAAGTTTCGTCAGTTTCAGTAAGTGGCTGGACACCTGTCCAGCCACTTAAGAAATGTGCATGATGTAAAACACCGAAGAATAATGAAAGACGTGAACCAACCCACTACACGATGGCATACTACACCGAAATTATACACCCGGCTCTCTGCCTTCCAACTTGTTTTACTGAAACACTTTACTCATGTTATTCAAACTTGCAGCACCGATCCAAAATGAAGTGTTTGAAGATGTATGCAACATGTTTTCAATGTTATTTTCATCAGTGTTCTTACTTTCGATGCACTATTTTGGCTTGCACACAGTGCCTGAAGGGGCTAATTTTGCTCATTCTGGGCATTTTTTGACGTTGGAGTACGATTTACTGGTGCCAGTATTATCTGTCCCCTGGTGCAAAGCAGATCACTCTGCTTGAAGCTGCATGATTGTTGCTTCACACTCAGGTGTAACTGCTTGGATGTCTTTTTTACGTTGCATTGTGTCATTCAATCCTTAAAAACTGTAATGAGCAAGGCCAGCCCATTTTCGTGCTAATAACTGCTGTTAGCAGTAGAATGTCAAGCTTACTGTGCTTTCACGCAATATTTGTTGAAGCACTGCTAGTTCGTAAACATTGCCTTGCATTGCATATTTTTTAAGATTGTGAGAACATGTACACCAGGAAACATATTCTTGGATGGTCACTTTTGAAGGTATCACTTTCGGCCTGTGCTGATTGGCTGGTTGGGCAAATCCGCTTGAATCATACAACGCTCTGCGTACTATCTAATGCGAAAGTGGTAGTATCACCGAAAGTGATCGTCCAAGAATATGTCTCCTTGTATGCACCACTTCATCCATATTATGAAGGCTTCATTGTTGCCATTGTTATGTCTTACTTTGTCTAAAGTCAATTAAAGTGTTTATAGGTTCACTATAACAATCTCATAATTTGCATAGCAAGCTCATTTTAAGGCTTTTCTATGTCATTGGGGTGCGCACTTTGTCTTGTTTATCAACTCGGTGATGACAGTACTCTGAAATAAATAGCTGAAGAGACAATAGCTAGCATTTGGCTAGAGCACAGGACTTGTGACTGAAAACCTTAGTGTCCCTATGTCAAAATTGAGTTCCACCTCATTCTGGGTATTCCTTCTAGGAGAACTGGAGATCTCCTATAGCCGGAGCAGTGGACCAGGTGGTCAGAATGTCAACAAAGGTAAGTGACTTATTGAACCATGCTAATGGCTCGGAGAGAATTCTGGAGCAAATTTAGTGTGAGGTACACCTGACTGACTAATAGGTGAAAATATGTGCACACAATGAAGTTAGCCAAGCATATGTTTTCGAACGCCCCACACATGGCTTATATGGGAAATGGCACAGGCAACTATGTACCTAAAAGAAATGTGGGAACACTTTTAGTAACTTTCCATTGCTTAAAAGCACATTGGCTGTTAAAGTGTAAACCTAAAGTAGTGGGCAATCTAGTAAAGGCCCAATCGCAGGAGCCAGAAATGTTCAATTGTATGACGAATACTAGCTCAACTTGCATGGATTGGCATTCTTGACAATGATCAAGTCACAACGATTTTTTAAACCTGAACAACTTAAACAGGTGAACAGATTAAACAGAAGATGGGTGATAAGATTACATGTGGAATCTTATAACTAGTTGTACTAATAACTGTAGCAGGCAGGTTTCCAACTATTAGGCAGCCATTTTTCAAGTGTGCCGTATTCTATACGAAATCTGCAACATTTCCTCATCCTAAAACCTGGCCCTCTAGCTGTTTAACTGCAAGAATAGTTGACCGTATGCACTTTACAATGCATCTATGCACAAGCAAGTTAAATAAAATTATGTCAACTCAATAAGTGACACTGCTTGTACAAGGGATGTTGCAAAGGACATGTAGAAGTGGAAGTTTACTGTTTCATTTACAATACAGAACATGAGGATTGATAGAAAAATGTTGACAAAGCTCTCACCTCGTGTAGCCTGAACAGGGATCAGCATTAGCTCACAGACCTATTGAACGATATCTCATGTGGCAAACTATATTGAGAAATGTGCAAGGTGTAAATCACATAGAAAACGGGTGTTATGTACATAAATAATGAAGGAGTACGAAACAGCACCCAATTAACAGTGAAAGGGCACCTACTGTATAATGGTGGACAACTTTCTGTGGCAATTAAGCGAAAGCTACAGGCATGCAACGCATGTGTGGCAGTGTTCCTGAATACTGTCCCACTCGTGCTTGTTTAAGCTCGAGAGCAGAACACGCAAATGTCTTACTTGATAAGCTAACTTAAATATTCACCTACATTAAAATAAAACAAATTGCACCACTCATTATGTTAGGATTCTTTTATTCTGCTTCTTTATTCTTTTGCATTTTGGCGAATCCAAAATCTTTGCGAGTAGCAGTTTACACTGATTCAGTATCTGCTCCGACATACTGAAAAAGCAAGCGCTGTCAAACTCTGCCAGATTACCTGGCATGGTAACACAGGCAGAAGCAGCTCTGCCCCGGTACCTTTCCCTCCATTTCCACAGAAACATGTTTGCGAGAGTAGTAGCATGCGAAGCAGTGCTAATGTATGCCGAA
Source organism: Dermacentor andersoni (assembly GCF_023375885.2). Lineage (NCBI taxonomy): Eukaryota > Metazoa > Arthropoda > Arachnida > Ixodida > Ixodidae > Dermacentor > Dermacentor andersoni. The sequence goes on along the minus strand of NC_092821.1, from coordinate 122,907,367 downwards.
CATTGGTCTACATCTGACCAACATTGGTATACACCAGACATAATTAGAACAGTGTTGGTCTGACGTGGGTCCCGCTCACAGTGATACTTGGAGTGGTAGGCAGCAGCGTCCGGACATTTTATTTTATGAGTAGGAATGTGCAGGTATTTATATTTGTTTATTTACACCTAGGGTTAGCTTGATGACAGCTCTCCTCTGCTATGACCTCCACAAATGCTAGAGCTCTTTGAGGTCCTTCTCTTTTCATTGCTTTGTTAATGAACAGGAGGAGGAGGAATAAATATTTTTTGGTGAGGGAAAAAAATGGCGGAAGGAAGCGGTGCAGGGTGGGTCCCTATTCCAAGACTCTAGTGGCCATCACGACCCGCCCAGCTTGATCCAAGTTGATGCCAGTTCATGATTACGGGCAGTGTAAAACCTCAAAGGCTGAGAGAAGAAAGAGTTCAAACATGACAGGTGCTGAACTTCAACTAAATTTTATTGACAGAAAATTTTGTCAATGAAATTTCGCTGAAGTTCAGCACTTGTTCGTCTTGAGATCATTCTTCTCTTGGTCCTTGGGGTGTTGTGTTGCCTGTAATCTTGGCTCAGTTACCATGAAATTGTTGATCGTTGTCATGAAAATATAATTAAAAATTATTTTCTTGTGTTAAAGCATTTTTTTTTTTACATGTTTTCTGTGTTGGAAAGTGTAAGCTGTAATTTGACGCAGAAGTTAGGTGCAGTTTGTAGCAGCGAAAAGAAGAAACACTGAAAATTTTGGTGCCCTACCTTTTGTTGAGAGATGCTATTCATTGAATATCTAAAGGTTATTGTGGTCTGTGGGAATTCTCTCTTCTTTGACTGCCCTGCATGCAGTGAACAGCAAGGTCGAGATTCGCCTCCATCTTGAGACGGCCACCTGGATACCTGCTGTCGGTCGGGAGCGACTAAAGACCCAGGTAACTGCGCACATACGAGCGGAATTTCCATGGTGCACACGCGCCAGGCACGTAGTCCTGTTAAAGGTTTACTGGGAGGATTTTATTTTGTTTGTATATAGCAGTAACTTGTAATCTCCATCAAATCATACATCCATTGTCTGCATGGTAAAGATGCTCAAGCCGCCATCATACCATTATTTCTCTACTCAAAACAACTTTTCTTTCTGCCCAATGGGCGATCAAGGAGCTTAGGAACTCTAAATTTCTCTCTGCTGCTGAGCTATGGGTAGCGCAGAATTTGTCTCGGAAGGCAAGCTTGAAAGGTACCCTCTGATGTTGATTCGAGATCAAATAAAAAAAATTGTCTGAACCCATTTAGAAGCAAACAATAATGTGGCGATGTTCCGGTAAGTCCTGTGCCTGCCGACGTGGCATTCTGTACCATGGCCACGCTCTGCTTGCCGTTTCAGTGGGGCCACCTAGTGAATCGTCGAGGGCAGCTTGTGCTCAACTGCGACGAGCAGCGCAGCCAGCTGGCCAACACACGCATCTGCCTCGATCGGTTGCGCTCCCTGGTGACCGAGGCCTGCCGCCCACCACCCTCCGGTCCCGACGAGGCCACACAACACTTGCACGAAAAGAGGTTGGCATTTGTGTGCTTTGACTGTGCAGTCAGAATGTAATGATAAATTACAGGAATTTACATCTCAAAGTCACAATGTGGCTATGAGTCATGCCGTACCAGATGGGCTCTGGATTAATTTTGACTATATGGGCCCCCAAAGCTCGGAACACAAGCAGAACACAAGCCGGCCAGTCGAGATAATGCGCAATACACTGGTCTAGTGGCTCCTGCACGAGGTAGGACATGCTTTATTCCCGCACTGGCCACACCAAAGCACGGCGAACGCTGCCAGCCATGCTAAACTAAACGATGCTAAACTGCAACCTGCAAAAATGTGAACTAAACGATGCTAAACTGTACAGGCGTCCACTTCGTGGCAGCGCAGCGTAACTGCCCCGTGCATGCCACGCGCCCCGTAACGCCAGACTAAATCAGCACCTTAAGGCATAATTAATGGTAGTTGACTGCTTCGGCCATGGAACCAGCTCTCACAAGGGTGGCGCTGTATTGCAGGCGGGCTCGAGCCTCGGCCCGAAGAGTGGAGGAGAAGCGGGCCAGGTCTCAGTGGCGGCGTTTCAAGGAGCCATCTCGTATCCTCTAGGCCGATGGATCGACACTGCAAATCGCTCATCTGACGAGACAATCCAATTGTGTGTAAAACTGCCTCTGTTGGGCAGTTTGCCTGCTGCCACTAGTCATGTTTGCATGTGTTTCAACATGCAGCTTTAATGCGCAGAAGTTTGCGTGGAAATATAGTTCCGTGGCACAACAGCCTACTTTTGTTGTAGCACGTTACCTGACTGCTGCTTCAGATCTGCTGAATGTGCAGCCAAACCTGTTGTCTGGCCAAATAGAGTGCTACAGCCGTTGCAGAGCTTGTACCACTGTAATGCCTCGGAGGTTGAGAGAGTGTTGTCCTCACTCTCCAGATAGTCACACGGCAGTGTATCACTTGCAGAGTGACATCAAAGCTTTTGACAAAGACAGGCCTCTGTGCCGCTATTTTAAAGGCTTTGAATAAAGGTGTATGCACACATGGTGCGCAGAGCTCCCAAACTGAATTTAAGTCTTTCCCTTATGCTCCTGTTCATTCTAAACCTGCTGAGTGGTCACTGCGATTGTTACATTACACAAGCATGTTGCATACTTCTTGTGCCTTCCAGCAACTTCATGCTGCGGCATAATAATTATTTGCTTAATCCTTGCATTTATCTCTTTTAACTGCACTGTCAGTTCAGTTATGCTTGTTGGGGCCATATTTTGTAATGATCCATCTAATGTCTCATATGCTGCAGCGCTCATGGAAAACTAGGGTGGACTGATAGAACAACACACACCATCAGTGCTGACTCACAACTGACCAGTTTATTAGATCATTTATGTATTTGTGCTTGTTAATACAAGCACAAATATACATGTGACATGAGTTGCCACAGCTCTCTGATTTGTACAAGCTTTTAATATTGTCTTCTGCAGAAACATAATTCCTTTGCTTTGAAAATCAATTGAAGTTTGGCTAACACTGTCTGCCTTTTCACTGCAAGTCTGTGTCTGTCCATCTTGTTCTCTCTATTTGTGCTGTTCTTTATCTGAAGTTAAGCATTACCAACTTAATTGCAATCTACTTGATTTTAATTTTCTGTTTCTTATTACCTATCACACTGAGTAGCTGATCATGGTGAATAAGAGTGGCGGCACCCTGGTCATTGGTGAAGGGTCAAATGAAGGAAAAATGAAACCCGTTTGTACAATATATGGGCCCTGAAGGTGTGTGAATTGTAGTTGGAGAAAAAATACAGAAGGTTGCATAACTGGTTGATGCAGGCCGAAATAGATAAAACTCTTGTTATTAAAATGACTTCCTCAAGTGTCTTCTACTCTTAAACAAAGAAAACAAAAAGAAAGCTTTTACAGCTTATTTCTGCAGCTGTAGCTGCTGTGCAACTGTTGGAGCTCACACTTTGTTGTAGCACATTTGTGTGCATGGGGGGTGCAAGGCATAAAAAGCCTAGCTTGGGAGTTACGGAAATGCAGACTGCACCTATTCTTTCTGTTCAGTCCATTGATACTTTTTGCCGCGAGGGGACAGGCATGTTTTGGTGATCATTGCGTGGTGTTTGGAGTCGTCTTTGGGACCAGAATTGAAGAAATGCAGGTCCTACTTGTAAAACTTGATCCAACATGAACTCTGCCAAAATGGTTGGTCAAAAATTTTTAGTGTGCCTGAAGTGCTGGATAGTCCACAGTGCATCTGAAAGTTGGCCAGATTTCTACTTGTAGAGTTGCCTTCCTTTTTTTACTTCTCTTTCATTGAAGAGATGAAATAACATCATCATCATCTTTTGTGTGAGCTACAAGGACAGCATGCAGAACATCAACTTTGACTTTATCTGTAATGTGTTTTACAAGACATGTAAAAGAACTTGCTCAACTACGGTAGCTCTAAATGGCACATATCACTAGCAAGAAATTTTGTTCTTTCTGCTATAGATGCTGATTATTGCAGTGAGACTAGTACAAATAGTGCTGCGCTTATGCAATGATTGGTCACAACATAGAGGTAGCGCAACGAAACAATCGTGATTGGTCACAGTACAGTATGGCACAGCAGTTCTTGAAAACATTAATAGTGCTTGCCTTTTGTACTATCAACAATATTCAAACCTTTGCTAATTTTCAAAAAGAAATTGATAATTAGTCTCAATATAACAATATGATATGACAATGAATGATATAACAATGAATCATTTAGATAATGATATAACAACATGTCATTTTTTAGATTGACACAAACATGTAATACAATTGTTGATGTTATGTTTTCTGTGCTAATTGCACATCACAACTGAGGTACTTGCGCATGAATATGAAAACGCCCTCATTTTACTGATTAGCTCGTGGCCATCGCCCACTGAAGAAGACGACACTGTCAAGGGATATTGAATGCATGATTAAAAAAGACACATCAAAGTCAGTGATTACTTGTTATGACAAGCACAAGCTCTTTTGATCACACTTGATTATACTTTCAAAACATGAAATGCTGACTGGCCCAGAATTTTGAGGCATGTTGATTGCTATGTCTCATATTGGCAGGCAGATACACTACTAAGAGCTGTTAATTGTCAGGGCTTCATTGCCATATTATCGCTCTTTTCTTAGAGCATGCACATGTATCTGCCAGCTGTTACAAACTTGTCACAGGACTTAGTTATACTTTAAAGCCAACTAAAATTGAAAGAAACTAAAGCAAGATAGCACTTATTGCTGAAAACCGACTATGCTGCAGTAGCTTTCACAAGTTCTTTCATTTAATTGGTAACAACTGCACGCTTACTTCGTGCCTTTCTTGACTCAATTTACACAAAAGGAAAGGCATCTGTTGTTTCACTTTCAACTTAAACTCAACCTGATGATAGTTTCGTGAAGCAACTAAGCTTAAATGCACAGTTTCTGTGGGAGGTGCTAATCATAGCTTCATTGTGTTGATCACTTAATTACAGGTGGCTTGACATAGTTATTAGATATCCCTATTGTTTAAGAACATTCTCAGCAACTCTGTCAGTATGCTGGAACATAATGCACATTATGCGTGCCATTCGAAGTAATGCTGTAGTCACTGTCATTCTGCTCTACAACAATAAATGCGATAACCACACCAATTTTTTTCAAATGCATGATGCCACACAAACCGCACAACATGTAAATCAACCTTTTAAGAACTTGTGCATCCCTCAAAGCCAACATGTAGCTAATAACTGCATGCAAACATTAACTGAATTCAATCACATAAGGGCTTTTACATATATGTTTTAGTAAGGTTTAAAAATAAAAAGGAGTTGTTAACTAGCTACCCGCCGTAGTTGCTTAGTGGCCGTAGTGTTGGGCTGCTAAGCACGAGGTCGCGGTATCGAATCCAGGCCATGGCGGCCGCATTTCAATGGGGACAAAATGCGAAATCACCCGTGTACTTAGATTTAAATGCACGTTAAAGAACCCCAGGTGGTCCAATTTCCCGGAGTCCCCCACTACAGCGTGCCTCATAAGCAGATCATGGTTTTGGCACATAAGACCCCATAATTTAATTTCAACTAGCTGAAGCAAGTCAAAACCGCTTCAAATGGCCATGTCAAAATTATGTAGTAGTCCATCCCGGATATATCGGACTCGAAGGGGGTCGCGAAATAGTTCGATGTACCGATAATTCGAAATACCAAACACATGCCCCCGAAGCTCACCTGAATAAACATCCGCACGTCTCGAATCGACACTTTCGCGAGATTTCGGTAAGCGCAAATTTACCGATTCGCTTCTGCAAAGACCGCGTCGAATGCACAGAACTTTACTTGCCCCATTGTGCGCACGAATGTCGCCCGCGCTGCGGATCGGTCTTTTGGACCGCAACGCTAAACCTAAAAGTCCGCGTCGCCGGACGCGAGACCGGCCGCCATGCGCCTCTCGCGCGTCAAATTGATTCTTGTTGCGCGTTGTTCGTTGAGGATAAAGTAGAAATGGAGGCAGTGCGGGAGCGAACCGACATGTCTTTGTGTGGATTTGTGCCGTGCCGCCATGCAGCGCAAGGCTTGTACTGAGAATCGCGCGCGAACGTGTCTGCATGCGGCCGCGTGTGTCCGTTTAAACGGCCGATCGTCGTACGTCGATAAGGCGACGAGTATTCCAGCCAGACTGTAGTGTCGGGTTTTGGAACCGGCTTCCTGTTGTAACCAGGCGGCGGCCTCGCTATCTCGTCCGCCCTACCGATTCCACACATCTCGCGTGCGCCGCTCGGCGGGCCCTGCGTCGACGCCTCGCGATCACGTGACTTCGCCCTTGCCCTCCGGCCGCTGTGTCGGCGACACAGACGCTGTTTCATAGATTCGAAAGTGACGTTCGGCTTGCAGAACATCCGAGCCCATTCCCACTCACGTATACAACACTGCAAAGGCGGAATGAAACGCGTTCAGCGCGTATACGACGGGCCTGCGAATCGCACAGCGAATTGAGTCTATCGCGGCGGTGCTGCCGCGCGGTGGGATTTCCGCGAAGTGCGGATAGGCGTGCGTAGGTTTTCGTAAATCCGCACTGTGACGTAAAAATCCGTGCATGGATGTTTCAAGTCGAGTCGAGTAGGATTCGTCTTGGCGTTCTGCGGAACCTTATTAAAAATGGCGTTCCCGGAAATCCGGTGGTGCAGACGTCTCCAGTTCGACATCCTGTATATGCACGGAGCCACTCAGTGTAAATACGGAATTGCATCCGCGCCTTCTCGTGGAATGCGTATCGAACGCGAACCGGGAGGCCTTTCGCCACGTGCCTTTCTCGTTCTCGAAATAAGTAACGCGGCGACCTGCCCTTGTCGATAACGAACGACCGCAGTTTGAACGGGCCATCCGCATATGCGCAGTGCGAGCAAAATTCAGACACGTGCGCACCCTGCTCATTTTTTTACTCCTTGACATGTATTGCCCTTCAGTTCAATGTCTCGTCTGACAGTATCTGCTCATTTAAATAGTGCCGTTTCGAAATGTCAGTATTTCCGACGGCGCGAGAAGTGATCTTTTTTTTTCGTTAGGAGTATATCGCGACGCAGCGTTCGATGTGTTGTGTATGTGGCGGTGAACGGAAACGAGGTGCACGCGTGGTACAGCGCTGTACTTTGCATGGGATTCCCAGTTGTTCGATATAGACAGTAATTCGATATATCCGGTATCGACTGTAGCAGCTTCACGCTGCAGAGCCCTATATGTTGTAGTATTGTAGAAGCAGCAATATAGTGGACAACTCGATCGGAAAGCGCCGTGGTAATGACAAGTTGCTCCAACCATATTTTGCATCTCCTAGCGCAATGGAGTCTGGTGGCACGGTAAAAAGTCAACACCATTAACCACAACGCCATTATAAAGGCCAGCTAGTGATGATTAAAATGGAGTAATATCAGGTTTCTTTCATGTCTAGACTGCTCGAATCTCGTTTTCATTACAAATACATAAAGCGGGCGGGGAGAGATTTTAAAAGCATTACGAAGGCCTAAAACACTCCTATATCCACACGGACATCAAGTGCCGGCATATATCACTCAATATAGCGGTTAAAATATGACGACGGACTAGACTGATTTGAGTCAACATTACATACTTGCGTGGTATCCCAGTTAGGCAGTTGGATGGTACTCGTTATAAAATCATGGCTCCTGCAATCTACTGTTGGGAGTTTCATTAACAGCACCAGGAACATCTTCCATAGAAAGACAAGAGTACAAGCGACGGCATTTAACTAAATGTGTGTGGTGGACAATAATGCCTCGTGAGGTTTCGTCCATTGCTTCTCCTCGTCCCTGCCGACCAGCGACGCAGGCCCAACAACCTGCCGCGAAAACAGTTGCCAACAGCACCCGTTAAGAAACACTGGTGCAGTGTAAGGAGATACGTTTCGCAAGGAAGATGCATGCTCCTTGTGAACGCCAATTATTTCCGTGTTTTGCTTCAGCTTTGCTCTTGCCCAAAACGGTCCAAGCACTTCGCACCTTCCTCGAGCCAAGGCAAGTAGGTATATGCTAAAAGTTGGCACACAAAACTGACGCGTCGTAGACATACACACTGCCATCATCCAGAAGGAAAGGGCACACGCGACACGGAAGCCGACTGTCACGTGATAGTCCAAGTCTGGCTGAAGCGCGTCGCGTCGTACGAGACGGCGTGGTCGGCCACCCGAGGCGCCGCGGCAGTGGCGACGTTGACCGGCGTCCGGCTTCCCCCGCGACTCGGATGCACGCGCGCGGCCAGTAGCCAACCGCAGCAGGCGTTCTTGATCTTCTGCGGCCTGCAGAAGAACAGTCTCAGCAGGCAGAACACGAACCCGATGCCGACCAGGGGCGGCCCCAGTCCGAGGACGGTCGGCCGGGACTCCGGGTTGCCGAACCGGCCGTACGTTGCGAGCAGCGTGACGGCCGAGCCGAGGAACGCGAGCAGAGCGCCCAGCAGGAGCAGCACGTCTGCTCCGAGGGTTTCCCGAAGCAGCTGGCCCGGAGGAATGAGCGGCCTGCGGCCCTTGACGGGCCTCCAGCCGGCCAGGTTGGTGCCGGGCGGCGGGCAGGCGATGCTGACCTCGGTCCAGTCCTGGCCGCCGCCCGGGCTCACTTGCTGCTGCAGCGCCATCTGCTGCTGCTGCTGTTGTCTCAGCTGCTGGCGCTTGATCATGATGTCTCGGAGCCGCCGGGCGACGGGCGTCAACGCAGCGCTGCGCATGTTGCGGAACGACTTGACGGCCAACGCCACCGTCGGGTTGGTGAGGAGCGGGTCGCTGGGGTCCAGCGGCGCTGGCGGAGGCGACGACGGCGGCGGAAGACCGCCCGGCGCCAGGGACGCCACGGCTGCGCCTGCGGATTGAGATGACGTAAATTGTGAATGGCAATGTCTTTTGAGAAGCCTTGCGCGCAGACAGGACTGGTCGCTTTTGTCTGCTAATTTTAGAGCGATAGCTCTACTGCTACAGGTACAAACCCAGAAAACGCCCTGGTTCCGTAAACCTGACCTTCAAACTCAGCCAAGGTCAATCTGAGCTTGCCGCTATACCGGCTGCTACTGCGTACGCCGCGTGAGCGCCCATATCTTGAAAGCGATCTGCGATGTGGACAAAGTTCGCGGTCGCTCGGGCCCCCCTTCAAGGCGATCTGCGATGTGTACAGTCAGCCGCAAAAGCTTGCGGGATCTGCAATGCGTGGCGAAGCGACGCAAACCTGCATTGCTGCGCCGTCTACCGTCACTCACAGCGTGGTGTCGAGGCTGCACAAAGCGCGCCTGGCGCGGAAGTGCCAGGAGCCTCGACACCACGCTGTGTAACGGTAGACGGCACAGCAATGCAGTTTTGCGTTATTCGGGGACCATAGTTTTGCGTCGCACCGCCACGCATTGCATCCCCCAAACTTTTGCGGCTGACTGTACAAAGTGAGCCGAGTGCTGGTAGCTCCGTGCGCGCTGTGCTTTCGACGCTTACTTCGAGTTGAAGCGAGACGCAGCCTGAAGGCCAATTCGCTCGCTGCTGCTGCCGCGCCGAGCAGCGTCTGTGTGCTGTGATGCAATTGTAGATGCAGTAGTTGCTGACGGCGCCGAGCACCTTCTGTGTCCTCTACCAAAGCAAACAAAACCGTGCTATCGCTCGACAAACTTGGTTTGACCGCGTTCAACTACGGCAATTTTTCATCGAATCATTTGAGCAACTATGCACGTCGACCTTACGCTCCTCAGCGTCGACACTTGGTTGGCACTTTAATTTTTTCTGTCTTGTAAAATAATAATAATATTTGGGGTTTTACGTGCCAAAACCACTTTCTGATTATGAGGCACGCCGTAGTGGAGGACTCCGGAAATTTTGACCACCTGGGGTTCTTTAACGTGCACCTAAATCTAAGCACACGGGTGTTTTCGCATTTTGCCCCCATCGAAATGCGGCCGCCGTGGCCGGGATTCGATCCTGCGACCTCGTGCTCAGCAGCCCAACACCATATGTCTTGTAAAATACATTACATTAAAATAATGTAGTCGAGTACAAAGCTTTTGATGACTGTTCATATTGGTTAAGAAACATTGTTCCGTTCTTAAAATATTTTGTAAGAAACTGCCCTACTGCCAGAGCAATTTGGAAGGTTGTTAATTTTGTCGTAATGAAGAGGTGCTATTTTTTAATAATTGTCCTCGGCTCCATTCGCAGTCTATTCTCGCGATGCGCGGAGAATAGAAATTGGTGCCAAACCGGGCCCAGAATATTCTAGAATTCCAGCTGTTGTCACAGAGGGAAAGCAAATCAACGCGTTCCAGCATGAAGCGCATAAGTGGTGCTATAATTCTGTGTGATCGCATACTTTGATTCGCGTTTTTTTTTTTCTGCTACGGGCGCTCAACGCGGCTAAGTATTTCATCTAAAAATATCTTGCCAAACTAAGCAACAAGTAGTTCACATGAAATTTTTTTTAAGCAAAGTTTGTATTGCCTCACTCATGTCGGTGTTGCCGTACGAAAAAAATCCAAGGAGCGCGAAAATAAAACTGGCGTGTCGCGCTGCGGATTCGAACCACCGACCTCCGTGTTACGAGACTACCACCGTTAACCTATTCAGTCACTGTCGGTTTTCTTTCTTTATTGCATGGAATTATGAGTAGTTTCATTCAGTCACTGCCGGTTCGTAATACGCGCCCTTTAAGGCGGGGTTTTATATGCATGAAGAAGTAGACTCAGCGCAAGGTGCGAGCCAATCACAGGCGTCTCCTCCCTCCGGAGAAGGGAAAGAGTTTTAGCACGTGTTCGCTCGCCTTGTGCCCACCGTTTACCGCAAATTCAGACCCGGCAGTTCTGCCGAAGAACAGGCGGCGTTTGATGAATGCCGCCGGGAACTCGTCGGGCTCGTCGTGAGAGAGCGCGAAGCCGAGGTGTTGCGACAACGAAGAGCCGCGGATCCCGAGCTCCGCTTGTAGCCCTCGTCATAGTAGAGGAAGGGCGGTCAATTTGCTTTTTTTTTTTTGCATGATATATACGCGAACAATTCGCTGCGAATTATTTGGGCCAAATTGGGCAGGGCAAAGTGGTCTGCAAGAGGCCTATGTGTTGGCTGTCGAAACGCATTTTTTATAGCCAGGGGCGTAGTGGCCAGGAGGGGGAGGGGGCACGTGCCTCCCCCCTCCCCGAAATTTCGCGCAATGACCGTATCTCCGCGAAAGTGATAGTTCGAGAGTACCGCGCCCCTGGAACCACAAAAGCAGTGGCCAGGTGCTGTGCGAGGCGAAACTAAAGGGAGCAGATGTGACTCGTACTGCTGGATCTAGTCGAGATTCAGGAATGCACCTTTTTCCCGCATAGTCGACTCGGCGATCGCCGCCGTGTATATGTCACACAGCGGAGCTCGATATATCTGTACGGATTTCGCGTTTTTAGTCTGTGGGGTTTACTGGCTGTCGACATGGCGCAATTAAGCGTGCATAAACTGTACAGCCGATCAGTCGACACGGGTACAGAAATCGAGCTCTTCTTTTAGTCCTCAGTTATAGTGCTGCCACCTGGTTTCGAAGATGGCGCCTGCGTTTCTTTTTGTTTTGCTTTGCTGGGTTACTGGGGCGCCTCCTGACCTTACCGAAAGTTGGTTCTTTATTCTGTGACCTTACTCCTTCGACTGCATTGTGTGCGTGTGTATACCGGTTACGGCGCAGTTCTGGCGTTTATCGATCGACTGCTTCGCGTGCGCGGTCCTCCGTAGAGTTCGACCCGCTACTTGCACAGTGGCACGCAATCTGCGACAAGGGATTGCGATGGCAGCGCGCGGAAAGAGTGCACTGGCACATACGCGAAGTCTGTATATTCGGATGGGGTTAAAAGAGAGAGAGGGTAGGAGGGAGAAAGGTAGAGGGTCGTAGAGATGGAAGCGAAGTAGTGGCCGATCAGGAAGACCGAGGTGGTGGGATGGCCGTTAGGCCATCCGTCTTTGTAGAAATGTCCTATAGTCTCGCCGAGAGCCCCGACGAGTCGAGGTACTCGACGACACTTAGGAAGGCTGGTAGCTGATTACGACAGGGGAAGAGGATATCTTCCTCCACCCTGCTGGCGCTGTGCCGTGCTCCCGCATGGGTTGCAGAAAATAGCGCGAGCCTTTTCTCCTTCCCCACAGGAACCACTTCTCTGTATATTCGGAATAGTGTAAAAACAAAACAAAAACAGAATAGGTGAAATGGTCGTCGATTGCGACGGAGTGAGTGAATTAACGTGCGCTGAGCCGCCGTACGGCATGCGTATAATTAAACTGATCAAGAGTGTAAAAGAAGCTCGGTAAACGCTGGCGCGAGATCTTGCCACTCGCGGCATGCATTTGGTGGAAGAGGGAGGCTGGTTCGTCTGCGGAAAACATGCGCGACTGAGTACAACTGAAGTCCGCAGTGAAGCCCCGCCCACGCCCTCATAACCACCAGCCGCTGTTCCTCCGCGAGGCTGCAAGTAGTTCGTACTTCAAACTTTCCCCGTTGCCTAAATGAGGCGGTAACTACAAAAATAAAATTACCAGAGCGTAATTTTATACGTTTTCGCTCGCCTATTATAGTGAAACGGTGAAAGCCTAATTCGTTATTGAACTGAAATAAAGCGCTTGCTTCGCTGCAGCTATTTAGTGTCAAGTTTCACTTCAGTTGGCAGTGGAGTTTCATGAGTAAAATGGGATCAGCAGTGAAATGAACTGTACCGCGGACTTTTCAAGAGGGAAATGCTCAGGCTCCGTAAACTTTGTCCATGTCTGTTTCACACCTCATCGCTTCCGCCGATGAAAAGACTTCGAGAACAGCAGATGCTCCGGAGGTATCAGGCATAGAGTCTATGGTATCAGGTACGACGCCATTTTGAGATGGTCGCATGACGACGATTTTGTCTGCTTCTGTGATTGGTTAGCGGAGGAACACAACCCCGCGCGGTCCGTGTGCCTTGGTTGCCAACTGCAGTTCTTTTTTAATTGTATTTCGGCAGCTTTCCTACGCGTGCTGTAGGAAACCTGCCAACCACAATGATAGATATATGATTTGACCGACCGGCTGATTGATTGAATAATTAATTAATCGATTGGTTGGGTCTATCGATACCATCACCGCGTATCGCCGTCGCCATTTTCCATGTATATTTGGAGGCGTCCCGGATAAGCCTCAAATTTCGTCATGACATACTGCGACGTTTTGTGATCCAAAAATATCAGTCTAACCTGTCTAGTTTAAAAGCACCACCAAAGTGCAAAACAAGATCGTTTTATACCGGTAAAGTTGTCTTTGAAAACTCAATATTCATTGATTTGTTGAAAAGCTGTTTACGAACGTGGATCAAATGAAGATAAAACCAGCGCTGCATGGTAAAAACTAATCGTATAAAGACGCCAAGGTTTTGGCGTCTTTATACGCGTGTGCCATCACGAATTTCAAAGCATTTTCTTTTATTTTGGGTCATTTTGCCCCTCGATAACTGTCTCACAACTTACTTGGTTGAGCCTTTGGTCGCTTTAAATTGCCACGTCGTTCTTTGCCGGTATACACGTAACACGAATAGACTCCGTCAAAATCAAAGATTTTACTGCGAGCTGGCGCAGTTACAGCGTCGCTGCATGGGCGCTGCCATCTTTTGAACACGTGACCGCGCCGGCATTGAAAGCGCCCTCTGGTTTTCGTGCTGGTGGGGTGCGCTTGGAAAACAACGGCAGGATGAGGCACACTGAGGCACACACGGAAGCGCCCTATAGCAACTGACGTTTGCTGAAAATTCCACGTGTTCATATACCCGTAATCGTAAAGCCATGTGACATGCCCCATCTGCGTTACCTGCCGAGTTAAAAAAAAACATTTTTTCCGACTTACAAGAATAATATGACATACTGGTGCACTTGGTATCTTCGCTGATTGTGGTTTTTGCCTCTGTAATTTCTCGTGCACATTTATCTTTGTGGGAGCTGATTATGCTACAGTTTGAAGGGGAAAAAAGGGAGGGGGGAAGCAACACGCACCTTATCAAGCCTCGTTTCACAGTAAGTGTGAACACTTTGCAGAAGCGTGACATGACAATGGGCATTGCATGGACAGTCCATGTAATGCGGCCATGTGATGCGTAGTACAAATAACCGAAAAGTTCCCGGTCATGGCGGCCGCATTTCGATGGGGGCGAAATGCGAAAACGCCCGTGTACTTAGATTTAGTTGCACGTTAAAGAACCCCAGGTGGCCTAAATTTCCGCAGTTCTCCACTACGGCGTGCCTCATAATCAGAAAGTGGTTTTGGCCCGTAAAACCCCATAATTTAAAAAAAGAACCGGAAAGTGAAGCGCTCTCGAGGACGGTAGATGTAGGTGCGGTGTGATGAAATGAGGGAATGTGTGGGCCCAAAAATGGTGTCAGCTGGTGCAAGACAGGGGTAATTGAGATCGTCCTGCAGTGGGCATAAAAAATAGCGTGGTGATACGATGATGATGTACTTTATAATACAGCGTGTAGTTTAATATTCCTCGCACAATTTGATGCATGACTAAGCGGACCTATGCGACATAGAAATCGGAATACCTCCACCGTACAAGCGGCGCCCAACACGGCACGGGTGGTGCAGTTTTTTTTTTTTTCTTCTTGATCATCCACTCAATAAATCAGTCGAACGTATAGCCGGATTGCGAGTGCAGACATATATGCACTTTCGCGTTGGCACGCCTTCGTGCATTCGCATGTGCGAAATATGAAATCGATCGCTCCACATCATGCCGTCTGTACGTGCCAGCTTTTTCATCGGGGGCGGGGGGGGGGGGGGGGGGGATTATGACAATCTTGCGAAACCATTGCAGAACTCGCGGCTATTGTATAAGTCCGCGACGACGTCTTTTCAATTTGACTCCTTTCTTATTTTTTTTAATTGCTCGACTAATACGGCACGGAGTCCGAAAAAATAAAAGACAGATAATTTTATCACTCAAATCTGGGCGTACTGTAAGCTCGATCAGTGTAGTTTTTGTTTCTTTTGTTAAGAAGGAAAGGGCGTCTTGCACAATTGTCGCGAGAGGGGGCACAATTAGAATGGGCTTCACGGGCACTGCGGAATAGCTTGCTTGATTGAAGCGAGCATGTTCCGATCGAGCGATCGTGGTCAGCCGACGCATACATAGCCAGGCGAGAGACGTTTCGAAATGCCGAGTCGACAAAGGAAGCATAATAACGCGCTCTTTGACTCCTTCGCTGCAGTGCGCGGCGTGACCTGACCGGCGTCTTTTGAAAGCGTGTGAGGAGCATCGAAATGGTGCCGTCTAAGATGCCAGTACAAAAAAAAAAGCAAAGAAGCTCAAAGAAGAAAAGTAGAACGACTTGAAATTACAATTTTGTTTCCGAATGAGGCGAAAATGATAGGTTACGCGTAGTGCGTTCGAATAGACAGTGAAAAGGCATCGGTACAAATTACACTTCTTGGGTACCAGAAGGCCTGCCGTACAGTGGACTGTCGAATTCGGTTAATTCAAATTTTCGCTTGATTCGAACGCACTGTAAGCTTATATCTGCGCAATAGACAATGAAAATGTATCGGTATATATTACACTTCTCAGATACCAGAAGGCCTGTCGTACAGTGGACTGTCGAATTCGGTTAATTCGACTTTTCGCTTGATTCGAACGCACCAGAAACTTATATCTGCGCAATAGACACTGAAAAGGTATCGGCACATATTACACTTCTCAGATACCAGAAGGCTTGTCGTACAGTGGACTGTCAAATTCGGTTAATTCGACTTTTCGCTTGATTCGAACGCACCGGAAACTTATATCTGCGGAAGAAAAAGAACATACATTGCTATGGAAAGAAAGCTCGCTTAGTTTCAGCTAAACTTGTTCCGTTCCCGGGTGTTTAAACATGCTAGAAGTAAAGACTGCAGGCTACACCACCTTGAGGCTTCCGCGCTAGTTAGCTTCCGTGACGTCAGATTTTAACACTGTAAACGTTTCCAGAACACAGAGGGATTGGGGGGGGGGGGGAGCAGGCAAAAACGTGAAAGTCCTTTGGAATTTGTGACGTCACGCGTATGTGCCGCCCACTGCTGCTTGGCGCGAAATTCAACAAATTGAAAAATATTTGCCCAAACTTTCTCAGCTCGTTTTTCGCATGGAGTAAAGACATGCAGGTTCTTGAAACACTACTTCACTGCAGGCCAAACTTACTCGGTTTTTCATTTTTTTTTTTCATTTTACAGAGCAGTTTCGTGCTTATACCGCTGCTAATTGTTAGCGCTGACATGGCACGCAAAGATGGCTTCCTTTATCTTTTCTTTTTTGTTTCTATGTATACCCTATCAAAAACTCTCGTACGACACTTATGGCACATATCCTATAATCTACTATGCATCATATGAGAATCAACATATGGCCCTTGCACTCAAAGATGACCTCCTTTATATTTTGGTGTCTACATACCCTACCCAAAATGAAAAAGAAAAAATCTCGTACGACACTTCCGACACATATCCAATAATCTCCTTATGAGAACATACATGTTTCATATGTGTTATCGTGTGATCATACGAGATTATTTGAATATGTGACGTACGAGATTTTTATTTTACGATGCGGGTTACAAAAAAGAACAAAAATCCATCCTTGTGCAAAATTTCAGTGCTAACGACGCAGCTACACGACAAGAATTTAATTCGTTGTTGCTGACCGTTGCTCGGCAGAATACGCACGTCACTGTATGGATATATCCGTCTAAATTTTTTTCTTTTTCTTTTTTGAAAAAAATAAATATCGAAGCCCATACTCTTACGGAGACATTACTATATCGGCGCAAAATAGCTAAGCAATGCGGCTCGAACACACATTTGCTACATCAGAATTCAGGACGGAAATGGTGAGGTGTATAGGTTCTTGAGCCTCCCGAAAATATATAGATATGCCTAGAATCACTCAGATCATCAAAAAAAAAAAAAAAAAGTCAGACATCACGCCTCCGCATCGCACTTCATCCCGTCATAGCCATATAAATGCTGTTTATCCCCCCTCAAGCTCGCACCACCGCTCATCTTAACTCTTTTTTCGTTCAAACAGTGAAAGACTGGAATCATCTACCTGCTGAAGCGGTGCACCACTCCAGTCATTCATCGTTCAAGGCATTCATTGAACAAACGACCTTGATATGCCCACCCCTCATGTAAAACCCCAAATGGGGTATTTGAAGTATGAATAAATAAATGAATAAATAAGCTAATTAATTAATTAATTAAAGAAAAACGACGGAATTGAGCTCGCTAGAGCGAAGTAGTCAGTATACAACGCATTTTCAATTTGTCTGCGGTCCCTCCTAGATGTTTTTTTAAGGGTTCGCGAACGTTCGAAGTTTAGAATGCGAATCGAAAATATTAAACACCAACTATTCGTAGTCGTATTCGAAAATGAAATGCTGGGTATTTTCGAATACTTGAAACAAGTCAAATATTTCGCGACGGCGTCTTGTTAAGTACCACTACCGTTCTCAGTCTGCTAAACAAAGTGTCGGAAATTATATCAGCATAGATCAAACAACGACAAAGGTATTTGAAGCAATGCAGAAACAAAACGAGTACTGCAGTTAAGCATTGCTTTCGGTTTCGCGGCGGAAGCCTACATGTCAACCTCTTAGTCTGTCATTTCATGTTTTCAGCTTTCTAGTCGTGTAGCAATTTGACAACCAGTTAGTTTTTCATTGCAACTGGTCCTTTTATATGCGCTTAATTAAGGCCCACAAAAGTACTTAATTCAGAAGTTTTTTTTTTACTTTTTCTTCAACTACTGAATTTTTTTCTGGCAACCATTTATTTAATGTTTTTGGAAAGCTACACATTTTCTGAGAATGAATGGCTGTTTGGACAGCAGCCATTCATTCTTAGAAGGCTTGTTCGCAACTAGATGCGAAAGATGTTTCCTTCTTCCTTCCTGATCTGCTGTTTCCAGTACCAATATAGTTCAACACTATGCTTCTTTTCCATTGAATTTATCCAATTTTTACCTTCCGCGTTTTTAACCCTAGTTTAATGCTGTCTTTCTCCGTCCTCGTGTCTGGCATACTTACTGGTTAGCATCCTAGTTCTTTTCCGACATTGTGGGTCAACGCTCTTTCTGTATAGGTATTTACAGGGTGTCTACAAACCGAGAAAACCGGGAATTCTCAGGGATTTTGAGTAGTCTGGAAAAAGTCAGGGAAAACTCAGGAAATTTGGGCCTCTATCAAGGAAAATTAGCGGCAATTATATTGAAAGGGTCGAAAGTCGCGGTAATGGTGGATCGAGTAACAGACAGGAATCGTAATGAATCGTCTTTGATGCCCTGTCGTCGGCAGGAGGAGTTGCCAGTGTACAGTCAACGAGCGACTTTCCGGATTCCCGATAATTTGGACGGCTTCGCGGCCCCGCCACGTACCCCATAGAGTCGACGTATAAAAACGTGTGAAATTTCCGACGCAAGAACTCTTCGCCGTCCGAATTTCCGGACGTTTTGCCGTGACCGCAGGTCCGAAGCGGCAATAATCAAAGGCACCACCACTGCCGTTTTGATTACTCCGCCACCTCGAACCGGCACTCTCGCACGCAGATCCGCTGGCAGCCGTTGCCACCACTGCGGCAACGCTAGGCCTAGCTGCTTCGACGTTCGCTAAGCTTCTTGCCGTTGGGTGCCGAGTTTTTTATTAAAAGAATTAGCTGCTGTCAGCAATGGCACGGACTCCGCCTTTGTGGTCCTCGCGATTGGCTTGGAAACTTGGAAAACATGGTGCGTTGCATAATGATGGTTCCTGAAAGTCAGCTTCGCCTCTGTACAGAAGTGTTACTTGCTGAAGCTTACGCAAAAGTATTGCAGTGAAGCATAACAAGCATGAGAAGGGGCCACGGAACACAGTATGTATTCCTTAATTATACACGCAGGCACCCGGTATTTCCAGTCACAGTACGAGCATCTATATGCCTAATATGTGTACCGACAGGCCTTCAGAGCGTTTTCGAACGTGCCTGTGGCGGTTTGAGCCCTTAAGGGCAGTAAGTAAATGACACGGATTTATTTTTTTCCAGCTGGCCGATTTTTCGGAGGTTTTCGCGGCCCCTAGGGAGTTCGAAAAATTGGTCGTGCACTGTGCAACTGACCAAGATGCTTCAAATGGTCCTTGGGGCGAACGAGTGGCAGAAGGCGGACAAGAACAGAAATGACCTACGCAGTGAGTAATAAACGGGTATAGAAGCTTGCTGCCGCCGTTCTGAAAGAGCTTGAGCTCAAAAAATAAAGTTTTGGCTGATGCCGAGATGCAGGTGTCCCTCATCCAAACCAAAATAAACTCTTTAAAGCAGTGAAACACAACACTCGGGCGTCGTGCGCGGGCTGAGAGTACGTCAGGACAGTTGAGGTTGACTTACGAGCTGTTGAGAGAGAATCTCAATTGTGACAGAGTCCGGGCCTCATCCCGCTGAGGTTGCTTTCAGTTGATAGAAATAGCTCACATTCGAAAATATTTGCTTCTATATGCATCTCCTTTTTATTCGTATTTGATAATGTCCGACCCCATTTGCAATCTTTTTCGAAGACACTTTATTTGCTGTGCATTTTACTAACCCATGCCTTCTATTCTCTTTTTGGATAACATAAACACTGCTCCTTAGTATTCAAATTGGATTAAGTCACGTTTTTATTTTTTTCATGCGCTTACTAGAGAGTGACAGCATCAGGCGATATGGTTTCAGTCCGTCTTGACATAAAACGTAGTTCTGCATCACTCCGGGAAATTCGCAATGGCACTCAGGGAAAACCTGGAAAACTCGGGGAATTTGGAAATGTCAACTTGGTAAACACCCTGATTTAAATACCTTAGCTGCCCACCTGTTATCGTCCAATTTCCTCAGGCGTTTTTCATATAGGATTTTACTCTGAGCTCCCCGTGCTCCGAACGATGCCCAGCCCATATCCCCCTGTACTGCTTCGCTTGTGGTTTTCCCGTGGGCAGCTAGTGATAATCTTCCAACAGCTCTCTGATTTACTTCTAGTCTCGACTGAACTTCTGCCCTTAAGCACAGGACCGTATTCCCGAAAGTAAGCCCCGGCACCATTACTCCCTTCCAAATACCTCTCAGTACATATCATACCTGTTGTACCCCCACAACGCCCTATGTTTCATTATCCCGGCATCTCTTCGCCCTTTTGCTATGAAAGACTGTTCGTGCCTTTCCGTGTACATCTGTTTTTTGTTTATCCATACCCCGAGATATTTGTATTCGGCCACTCGTGGTATTTCATGGCCTTGCATTGTAAGCTCCTGATCAGTAATCAGTTGCATCGTTGAAAAACATCCCACTGGACATAGCTGCACAAAAACTGAAACCTAGACTGTCTCCTTCGTCTCCACAGTAATTAACCAGAGTTTGCAAATATTCCTGGCTATCTGCTACCAGTACAATATTGTCCGCATACATTAAACCCGGTAGTCGTTGCTCAACAACCTTTACGCCTAATCTGTACGACAGATTATACCCTAGATTTCTTCCTTGCAGCCTTCTTTCCATACTTATCATATAAAGCATAGGATGGATGGATGGATAGATGGATGGAAGGTAGGAGCGTCCCCTTTGAAACGGGGTGATGGCAGTTGCCACCATGCTCAGATTTTTATTTTGCCTTTAATTTTTATTTTTATCTGTGTTGTGTGTTATTGAATTTCTCGATTTTCTTTAAATACGTCTTCCTACCCTTTTAACCTATGCCACCTCTCTGCTTTTGAGCCACCAATCCTCCAATCGCCTTTTGCTAATTTCCACTGCATATTTATTTACATGGCTATTATTATCTCTGAACCCTAGGGCTTCTGGAAGGGTGACTGTGGCCGCATGCATTATAAGGGTGCCTCGATGTCAGCCCCGCCTCGCGCCATTCAACGGCAGCGCAGGACTATACATATTGTGACCGATGTCACAATATGTATAGTCCTGCTGTCAGGCTGCTCTGATCTGCTCCAGGAATCGCTCAACTTCTTGTATACACGCGTCAGCGGCTTGCGACGGCTGACGAATACGTTGCACTTGATGACGCGATGCTGTAAATGTAAACGGCTGAGTGTATAGACGAAGGCAACAGTGAATAAGATATCTCGTAAACGAACCAAGAAGTTTGAAGGCAAATTGAGGCGATAGTGGCATTCGACGAATCTGCAGCTTCACTTTGCGCGCCTTCTGCGTTTCGCCGTGGAGCTATATACAGTTGAACATCGATGCAATAATTAAGGTTGCACGCGCTGTTGCACGTTCTGTCAGACGAAGTGTGCAGAAAAAAAAACTTCGCTAGTTATTTCACAAAATGGCATATTCGACTGTATGTAGTTCGAAGAGCTATGCCCGAACGACCAGCCATCCCGACGTTGCACTTGACGTGTGATTTGACAATATAGAAAAGCCACACAATTTATCCGTCAACCAGGTAATTGTTACATTTATAATGCACGCGGGCTTACAGGTAATTATAGCTAAACGAGTGCATTAAATGTGCATCAAGCCTTGCATGCATGTATATGCAAGCAGACGGACAGGCCGGCGGTGCGCCAGATCCAGCGTGCTTCTACATATGAGCTAGCTGCTGGGACATCGACGCGCGATCGACGTACGTTCCGTCGGCACATTCGCAGCAGCCACAGTTCTACGAAGCGTGCGAGGCGTCGTTACCAGGAACAAAAAAAAGAAAAAAAAAACAGTTCGCGTCCACTCAACCGCGATTACGCGGTCCTTGATGACCATCGACGTGCTCGTTTCACTGCTTCGTTTGCTCTGCAAAAGCAGACGAAAAGGAGGAAGGAAAAAAGCAGAAGGCAGGGAGGGAGCAGACGAAAAAAGAAAGAAAAGAACACGCCAGTGCCGTGACACGACTGTTGACGCGTTTTTTTTTTCGTTTTTTTTTTTTAGTGAATAAGGCATTCATATGGGGTGCAATTCTATACGCTGGGTGAATCGCGTTGGGCAGAAACGTTGAGAGAGGGACGACCTTTTTACCGGCCGCTCGATGAGCCGAGGCGCGTGCATGTGTATATGCACTCAACGGGGCCGCGACCCGGGTCGAACGCGTACGCGCGCGCGCCACCCCATCCCACCGCACCGCTTGCGTGGACATATCTGTCTCGTTCGCGAGTTGGACGATGACGAAAACTGCTAGTAACCACGCGGTATAACGGCGATGGCGCACACAACGGCGTAAACACGACAGGCTCCTGGACCATGTAGATGCTTATCTTGAAGGACGTTTCGTTTTTATTATGCCATGCAGCCGCGGCTGGAAATGGGCCCGGCGCCGTGTGCTGCTTATAGAGACGCGACGGTGGAGTCGATGCGAGGCGAAGGACAAAATGCACATGTGCAAGGGATCTTGGGTTTTTACAGCGAAGCTGTATATGGCTAACGTTCTATGTAGTTTTCGTGTCCGTGCTTCAAGGCCACCAACAAAAGTGAGCGTTGGCCGATACCGAAGATAAAGCAGGCTTCAAGCATTCAATAATAATAATAATAATAATAATAATAATAATAATAATAATAATAATAATAATAATAATAATAATAATAATAATTGAAATAAATTGAAAAAAAAACTCGTAAGCAAGGTCTGCTGCAGAGGATTACATGGTGCGATGATGTTGAATGAATCTGCAGGCATCGGGCTGGGGGGGGGGGGGGTATTCTGTAAGGGTCTACCTAGTGAACTGTCCATTTCGGCCACCACTGATTGGCTGGAACTGCACGATAGAGAAGAAGGTAGGCTGCCTCCGCCCCCCCCCCTCCCCCGCCACCATCTGGTGAAACTTTCGGGGCATTCGTCCTGCAGTGGATGTAAACTGGGCAACTGCTGCTGATGATGTCTAAGACTTCCTGTTGTTTTCTTGGCTCCCTCATCGTGTTGTTAACCTCCTCTAATATGCCGATGTGCGGCAATAGGTCAGGCGTGCAGAAGGGTGGATCCAAAAGAGGGGCAAGTAAGGGAAACCCCCGAGACACTATATATATATATAGTGTCACGCTCCTCCCCCGCATGGAGTTACTGGCTCCATTTGGCTACGGCGAGGGTTCTGCAAACAAAATGCGAAAAAAAAAAGTACTGTTCTGAATTTTGCTCAAGATAGTCCGCGAAGAGAGTATACGTTCAGGAAATTCTGCCCCTAGTTTCACCATCATCATCATCAGCCTATTCTTTAATTGTGTCCACTGCTGACGAATCAGCAGTGATCTCCGATTGCCACTGTCTTGTGTTAGCTGATTCTAGGTTCGGCCAACAAATTTCCCAGTTTCATCACCCAACCTAATTTTCTGCCGTCCACGACTGCGCTTCCCTCCCCTTGGAACCCATTCTGTAACTCTAATGGTCCACCAGTTATCTGCCCTACGCATTACATGGCCTGCCCAGCTCCATATTTTTTCCCCTCTTAATGTCAACTAACGCCCCTATTTAATTGTCCTGAATTAAAGACAGGTATGCTTGGCTTTATCCAGCGAAGATTAAAGTCTGCATATAGTCACTTGAGCTGACCATCGCTTCGTGATTACGATGCGCCTCTGTCCTATATGGTCTGTTCGGGCACTCATATCTTTCAGTGGTTCTTTTTTAGCCCCGCAGAAGCGGCCGTGTGAAACTGTTCTAGCTTTCTGCAAAATTTTCGCTGCACCTTTGCTACTTAGTGTAGCTTCAGGTTTCGACGCTTCATCTGACACATGGCCATGACTTGGAACGTTCACCTTTAGAAACCAAATCTGAGTGCGCATGCGAGTCCAACCCCCCCCCACCCCACCCACACACACCTCTGTTGTCAATTTACTTCGACGGGATTGCCCTCCTTGATGCTACCCCGTAGACCCACTGTATTGGGACAGACGAAAACCGTGCGGGAGCCGATCCCGAAGATAGTGCAATGTCGGGCCGACCCGCGGCGGATGTGCAGTTCGCCACTAAGGGGCCCACATACACAGCTTCGCTGGTCATATCCTTCTTCACAGAGTGGAAGGGCACCGAGTTCTTTTTTCTTTCTTTCTTGAGCGTGTAAGTGCATGTACTGATAAAAGAAAAGTAATTTCCGAAGAATGCGCTTTTGATCTGACCCACAGTAAACGGTAGAGGCGCTCGTATGTCCTCTTTCCTTTAGGTACTCTTTAGCAAGCCAGATTAACTCGCTCAAACGCAAGTTCCTTGGAGGAGCATCAGTTCCCCTACAACCACGTGCAAATAGACGGAAAAAGCCAGTGGCGTAGCGCGAAATATTTTTCGGGGGGGGGGGGGGGGGGGGCGGTGGACAGGACGCACTTGACCGGAGACGGCGAGGGGGCCGAGGGTGTTCTGGACAGGCCGCATGCTAACACAGGAAATTCAGGGAACGGGGCGAGGGTTCGGGTCAGGTGACCGGTGTGTCACCCCCTGGCTACAGTCAGATGGCGGCCACATGGCAACATCCATGGTTCTGTATCCGATGGCTTCATATCCCATTCACAATCGATAGTTTGATCATGCAACGATTTCTCAATCGCGTTTTGCTACGCCCACACCAATTCTACGTCACCTACGTTCTCATTCTTGGTCACCTCCCTCAGTTAGGCTCTGTACTTCGTTTCATGAACCGCTGTGACGGCGTTCCGTCTCTTTCACGGACGCTGAAAGCTCGGACGATGAAAGCGAGCGGCAGTGAACCGACCGGGGGAAGAGGGGAGCGAGGGCATTCTGCAAGTGGACATGCCCATTTTGTCTACTGCTAAACTTCTGCTTGGCCGGGAGCGCCTGCCTCCTGACGCGTACCCCAGTCTAGCCAATCATAACTTCAGCAGCAGACGAAATGTACATGTCCACTAGGTGAACACTTACAGAATACCCCCCACCCCCGAAGCTAGAGCTATCGAACGAGAGCTACAGTAGCCATTCGGATGACGCCGTCTAGACTACCGAGCCTGCGCCCGTGTGAGCATTACTCAAAAGCACCTGCAACTACGTGGCAACACATGGATTTTAACGGTGCAAGAGATTTCGGTAAGGATACGTGCTTTCGCGTCCCCGATGCAAAAGTGGTGCAGACGTCGTGTTCCACGTGGTAGCTGCGTGGATATGAGCGAAGGGCCGCGCAAGTCACCTGCACCTGATGCACGCCATGAATTAAGTAGACTTCAGAGCTGAAGTGCGTACGTAAAAGAAATCCGGCTGCCGCAAGGTGGATACAGACCAGAAGGACTTGATGACAAGCCGCTTGTAATTGTTACTTTTATTCGAAAAAGCGCGCCGGTATACATTACCTCGCTCTGCGACCGGGATTCAACTTACATGCAGGAGGCACGGCACATAAGCTTTTTTCTTTTTTAGTTTGTTTGGCCTAAAAGCTGGCCGTATATTCTCCTCACACATAGCTCAGGTTTATAGTCGTCCCTTAAATTGCCTGCTTGCGAAGGCAACATTATCCATGTATCTGAGGAAAGTAACCGATACCTCACGATGTCCCTTGTGGCTAAAACCGCTTTGCGTGGTGCAACGTCGCGTGGTAGGTTGGCACGTCGATATATGCTGCATACGTATACATATATACAGTTCTGCGTGCATCCGATTTTCCATTCGGGATGGATATATTGCGTAATGTCTTCCGAATTAACGTTGAAAAGGGCTGAAGTCAATGCACATTACAGGCGAACTCCTATATAACGAAGTACTTGGGGCTTGCGAAATCATTCGTTATACAGGTAATTTCGTCGTATAGAGGCGCTTGACTGTATAGCGCACAATGGGTCGCACAAGTATATAATGTCGGTGTCACACAACGGCTGCCGATCGCAATCGAGCCCGATCCGGATCGGGTTCGATCGCGATCGAACGTGCGCCGTGTGACATCCGTATAAATTTGTTTCTAAACGCCCCCCCCCCCTCCCCATACACATATATGCGCGCGCTGTGCCATGTCAGCTAGGCAAGCATCCGCCTACGGCCACTCACATTCGGTTGCACTAAACGCACGTTTGCTTCGAAGTGCGCACACAACTACCGCAATCTGTAGAGGCAGAAGGCACGTGCAAGCGCGGTCGAGCAAGTAAAAGCGCGCTGCAGTTGGGTGCACGCGATTAGCGAGAGTATGTGTCGCAATCAACCGCTGCGCATCCTCACCGGCGATGCAAGCAGAGCCGAAGCCCGCGCCTCGCGTCCGAACCTGTTGATAGGCACCACACAACACGGTATGCGCCGCAGGCAGCGTGGAATGGACAGAGACATGCAGCCGTCACGGAGGAGGGGGGGTTACGGAGTTTTGTTGTCCCCCCCTATCACCATAACGACCGACCACAGGCTGGCACAGCACGTGATCCCAAGACATTTCTGAGAGCTCGGTGCGGAAGAGAGTGAGAAATCAATGGGCCACCGAGGTTTCTTTTTCGTTTTTCTTTATTGCGGCGGCGTGGCGTTAATTGTGCGTACAACACATACACACGC
This sequence comes from Dermacentor andersoni, assembly GCF_023375885.2. Lineage (NCBI taxonomy): Eukaryota > Metazoa > Arthropoda > Arachnida > Ixodida > Ixodidae > Dermacentor > Dermacentor andersoni. The sequence goes on along the minus strand of NC_092821.1, from coordinate 122,880,863 downwards.
GTCGAATTCGAGCAGCGATCGCCGACCGGCAGCGGTAAAAGCTCGTCGCCCGCCCCGGGAAACGATGAACATGACTACTACCACGGGGTCGGGAGGGGAGAACAAAAACAATAGAAGAAACAGGAACACTTTTGGAACGCGCGCACACCATCACGAAGACAAAAAAACTAGAGCACGGTGACGGGACGCGGCGTCTTTCTTGTTCTTTTTTTCTTTGTCGGGCAAGCCTGCCGTCGCTATGCGCACTCTGGTCGGGTGGCGCCACCCTGCGAGGTAAATATTAACGACGGATCAAGCGAGGCCGCACCGCTGCGGCATGCACACAACAGTACACAGCGTCACTGGAGGGCAGCAGCAGCGGAGGCTGTAAAATAGACACACACACACACGCACATTCAACCTCGGCGAGTCCACAGGGCTCAATTTTTTTTTTAGGACCGCGGCTTGCGCTTTGCCTGCTTGGCAAGGCGCCGTCGACGCACGATCATGTCGTAGAGTCGCTCGAGGCCGTCGTCCAGTCCTTCGCCGATGATGGCGCAGGCCGGCTGTACGTGCCACAGGTGACTGGCTGACAGTTCGTGCAGGCCGAGCAATCGCTCGATGACGCGCGGCTCCTTGGCACCGGGCAGGTCCTGCTTGTTGGCTAGCACTAGGAGAGGCACGCCCGGGTTCTCGCGCGCCACGCGCTGCAGCTCGAGGCGTGCTTCTTCCATGCGCTCCTCGTCGACCGAGTCGAGCACGAACACGACGCCGTCGGTACAGCGGGTGTAGGAGCGCCAGAGCGGGCGCAGTTTGTCCTGACCTCCCACGTCCCAGATGAGGAAGCTGGTGCCCTTGGCGCGTCCCGAAGTCCCCTTGATCTTCTCGCAGTTGAAGCCGATCGTGGGCACCGTGTTGAGATACTGGTCGAACTTCAGCCTGTACAGAGCGGTGGTCTTGCCCGCGGAGTCGAGGCCCAGCATCACGACGTGAAGCGACTGGTTGGGCGGCAGGCTGTCCAGCAGCGAGGCGGCGCCCTTGCCCATCGCCGAGCCCATGGCAGTGCTTGTTTAGTGGCCGCCATAGCCGCGGCGGCCCCGCTGCATCCCCGCCCGACAGCAATCGCGTCTCGCGACGATTTCACCAGCGACAGTACTCCACCCCGATCGCACGGCCGCCATGACAGCAGCACGGCAGGCGGCCGCCACGGTGGCCAGACGCCGAAGACGCGCGCGCGCTCCTCCCGCTAATGAGTCTTCTCGCGTGCCCTCAATCGAAGCCGAACGAGAATTCGTAACTCGAGAGTGTAGAGCTGTAGAGTTTGCAGGCTACTTGGATTAATCAGAAGGTTGTTTGCGCATACGCAGTATAGTGCACGCATACAAACATTCGTACACTTAACCAGAATAAGGAAAACTACGCAGAAAAGCGCGTGCGCGCGCCGCATGGAGGAATGAAAACTCCATGGCGCGCCGACATTTTCGAAGGGCATGCAAATGATTTCGCTGAACATGAAAGCGAAAATAAAATTATATGTAGGCACGCGACACTACAAGTAGACCTGATGACTCACAGTCGTTTGGCAATATTCTCAAAAGCGCCGTTTTACACGGGCGAAGGTAAAATGTGCGGGTATTAGTTTGTGTTTGTGCTTTCTAACACCCAACAACTCGATTGCACTAGTCTGTTCAACGCATGTAGAGTTCATAGATTCTCCATTACATTGGTCCTCGATGCCATAGAGTTTCTCAAAAGTATGGAAAACTATGCGGAGCGAGCAGACGATGGCAATGTAGTCTTTAAATCGCACTAGTAGTGAAATTTTACTTTTAGCAGAGCCAGTTCCCTGTGTTTTATTTTTGGAGTTTCCAGACATAAGCGTTACCTACTCATAAGAATGTATATATAAAAAATGTTTAAGCAATGTGAAGCTTCGATATTTTAGTTTACTCCTTCACTCACAGATGACGCAACAAGCAGTAAAAAGCACAACATTTTATTGTGCGGTAGGTCTTTTTAGTTTGACCAATCAGTAGACAGCTTTCGTATCACCAAGACAGCTGCACGGACCACATGGATACACATGGTGCACGTGGTTTTTCCCCCTTGTTTGGTTTCCACCTGCGCGTTTATGTGGTCGTTTGAAGTTGTTTACAGTGGACGCTTCCGATTTTCGCAATCATCGTAAACATCTCAAACTGCCGTCTCTGCGGTCATGGTGAAACCGGCTAAGCTGTGGTCCACGGACCTCGGTCTGCCGGCTGACTGCGTCGAGTTCTGCCCAGTTAGACCCGAATTGTTCGTCGTTGGGATGTACAAGTTGAATGAAGTAAGTCACACACGCCTCACAGTGCACTTTTTCTGGTGGGTGTTTTGGACGGATATCCGTAAATCACAGCCAGAAAACCGTCACCTTACCGGGAGTCAAATTTAAAATGTCGCGCGCAGAAGTGCTTTGTGATTGGCCGCCCGACCGAACAAGGACGCCATGCGATTGGATGGCGCGGGCAAATCACGAGTAATTTTCACACTGCAGTAGCCTTTCTTTGATTGGCTCACGGCATGTACGTATGCAGCCAATGATGCAGCAAGAATATGCCGCGGTCCATGGCTCAGTGGCTGCTGCTGCTCGAGATCTAGATCGCGGGTTCGAATTCCATGGAGGCGAAATGCGAAAACGCTTCCGTACCTAGATTTAAGCGCACCCAGAAACTCAAACTTAATCCGAAGCCTTCCACCTTTATAACTCGCAGTGCAGTTTCGAGTCGTTAAACCTGACAATTTATGGCTATTTCATTTTGACAAAAGGGGTGTTGAACTGAGCTAGTTGGTTCATTCTTTGAGGATTGTAGCAGCAAAAATTGTAGAACACTGACACCGAAAAGAACAAAGAGATGTGGACGTAGCTGCATCTACGTCCATGTGTGTTCGTTTCTTTCTGTGTCTGTGTTCTACAATTTCTGGTGCTACAATCCCAATTTTGCTGTTTGTTTTTTTTCCTGCGTATTCTCAGCTACACACTTCCATTATGTTTTCACGGCAGGCTTTGACTGTTTCCTATGGATCGGATTCACATGAAAAATTGTGCCAGCAAGGCCCAATTTACAGGTGTACTGCGTTGCAGATTGGTTAATACCTGATAAGGGAGCACATAAAAGATGTGCGACAGAAGAGAATGAAATGGACGTTTAGTACAAACATTGAAGTCGCCAAGGGAAAAAGAAGTAGAGGAAAATGTTCCTATTTTGATTGCATGCCTACAGTGACCCATTAATGGTTTTCAGTAACGAGACATTCTAGATAATCACGTACCCCTTCACTCCACTCTGTCCAGTACCAGTTGCCACTTTACCCGAGCAGTTTTCAGAGGATGGTGTGACGTACATAATGGAAGTGGTTTGCATGCTCATTTTCTTCGTCATATGCTAATCCGCCTTCGACAGTTGAGCAAATGGCATGACGCGAGTGGCAACATTTTAGGCAAGGGTCTGCCCATCTGTGTCAGAGCTAGTTAGTTGCACATTCCAAAACATTTATTGGCAGAAAGCCTGATCAGGGCTGCCACGTTAGAAGCGGAATTATGGGCACGACACGCGGAGCCACTGCCGAAATGTCTTTCCACTATCGCAAGTTCTGCTATATTGTGTGTCTTGGCAAACGTTGGAATGCTAGTCAACATGACGTCACAAGTCTGTCCTCGTGTCTTTTTTTCTGGTCGATAGACCTTTTGCAAAGATAGATATTCCATCCCACTGGTTCCAGCTACAAATAGCTTGCGTCGTTTGTTTTACAGGAGGCAGGCGAGCGCCACGGTGCCTTGACTACCTTTCAGTGGCATGGGGGAGCAGACGTGCAGCTGTTGTGCCATTCTGGCTCTCTGCCGGGAGCGCTCGATGTCAAGTGGAAGGACAACATACTGGCAGGCGCCTTCTCCGATGGCTCAGTGCGGCTATGCCAGCTGCGGAAGGAACAGCTGGAACCAGAGGCTTCTTGTCAGGCCGCAAACTGCCTGGCGTTGGCTGTGGCTTGGGCACCGGGGTCAGTCCTTTCCCGCTCACGCACTCACGAGGCAACCAGAGAGAGCCCTTCAGTCACCAGTTTCAGAAGTCCCCATGGGCTTCACATTTCATACATAATCCAAGCAGAGTGATTAGCGAAAAAGAGTGGGGGTATGTTTATTGTTGCCTCACCTATGGACAATGAAAATACCCACAGGACCATCCGACTCGTCCAGAACTTTGTGAACTATTTCACTGCAGTTTGGTGCCAGTTCTGCACTTGCACCGAGTTGGCCCATCACTTGACATAAACTCTGCACTCTACCTTTCCCATGAGGAGTGGCACGAACTCAGTCTGCACTATGACTGCACCAGGGGACGTATTCTGAAACGACCCACTCCCAATATTGCCTCGGTGATAGTATCATCGTCAGGTGCATGCCGATTGGCTGGTTGGGCAAAATCGGATGACATAGTGCTCAATCAGCCAATCAGCTCATCTGGTTTTTCTAAAAGAGCCAATCAGCACATGTCGATGGCACAAGCGTGGCCAAGGCAATAGTGTTGCCGAAAGTGATCGTTTCAGAATACAGCCCCAGGCCAAACGAATGGCGACTGCATACAACGCCCTATTGCACTGGAAAAATAGATAGCGAAATGCATAGCTTCTGCATTGGATGAGACAAGTGACTTTATGAAGAGCAGGCAAATTGGAATATGGACCTTATAAAGCACACATTTCTCGGGCACCATACAAAGAAGAAAATGAAGCAGGTCTATGGACACATAGCAAGAACAACAATGTAAACAGCATTTCCAATCAGCTACTTTTCTTTTTAAGCCAGATCTGCCATTTCAAGTGCATTTTAGCAGGTAATTAGCAATGGCACATAGAAGTAGAGTTTTGTTTTATCACCCACTGGTGGCACGTCAAGTCAGTTTACTGTTACTGTATAGGCTCGGAACACCAGTTATCCCTGCAGAATATGCCCGGAGGGTGCTAGGAGTTTGAAGTGGAAGTTTCAGAACTGGTGCAATTGGAAAAACACTGGAGGCAAGTAGTCCGCTGGAAATCTTGGCTAGCCCTACTATTCTGAAGGAACAAGTTGAACAACGACAGACATCTGTGCTTAGAAACATGCCACAGTAGCCACAAGCTGCACTTTTGATAGATACTTTCAGGAATACTTTCAAGGAGCCAGCCAACGATTTACTTTGTAATCATTATGCGTTTGCGAAAAGAAAAGCGATAATAATGCTCATCCCACCACAAACCGAATGTTGGCTTGTGTGACTGGACCTCTTATGCGCAAGTTTACTTCGTTTGAAACAGAAAGCAATAGGTTGCACAACCCGAAAGGATTCAAACAATGTCGCCTAATTCATATTTCATATTGTATCTAAAAGAAAGAGGGAGAGTTTAGAGATAATGCACACTCTTAGCAATAGACAAACAAAGTATCAACTGTCAGATATTGCAATACCAAAGTCTGTAAGCTGATGCTGGCGATTGTAATTGTACAGAACAAAGACTCCTGTCTTTGTGTTTGTGGCTCCCAATTTCATTTGCTTCCAATCTGTCTGCCTTGCAGTGGCAGAACACCTTAACAACTCCGTACCCTGCATTATTCAGCTGGCAGCCAAACCACAGAGAGCATAGACTTTGTGCTGGTTGCAGCGATGGCAACAGCCCTTCTAAGTTGGCGTCGTCCAACGCAGGGGAGACAAATTGGCTGCAAGCTGCTCCAACGGGTCCGTCTCGATACTGAGCTGTGGCTCGGCTTCCTTGGAGTCCATGGCGGAGATCCAGTGCCACAACTTTGAAGCTTGGAGCGTTGCCTGGGATGCCGCACAGCCGCAAGTCTTCTACACTGGTACACATGTTACACAGTCCTCTCGAGACGTTGGCAGACTCTGCAATTACTTGGCCCATGTTGTAGGCTTAAGAGGAAGCTTAGGTCAGGGCCAACTTCAGGTTCCTCTATTCGGATACACATCAAACGCCGAAATGATTTCATCACACAAATGCTGAATCGATTAGAATGAAATTCATTGCACTTAAGAGAAAGCCGAACCCGACCGTACGTAGGAACCAGAATTTTGATATAGGGCCCCGAATTTTTATCAAAAATTACCTAAATTTGGCAAGTTAAAAAAACAAACACAACGTTTACAAATCCATAATCCACAGAAAAAAGATAGCACAGTTCTGTAAACTACCTCTCTTTATGGCATTTGAAGTGAACAAATTTGATGTGTGTTCACAACGTATGTGAAAAAGTTATTTACAAGTGCTCTGCAAAAGTCCTACTCACAGATTACAGGTATATTTCGGAACAGTATATGTTGCATCAATTTTGTCTGCTCTAGATCCTTTATTAGGTGCAGTTTACAGAATTGTGATATTATTTATCGCCGAGTTAGAGTTGAAAAATTGGTGCTTGAGTCCTTGAGCAATTCTTCAAAAATGTTTGTACAACAATTGATGGCCTAAATAAAAAGATGTACTAGCTACAGTCACTAGATTTTAACTTTTTCTTTCAAATGCAGTAAACCTCATCAAAAGTGGTGCAGTGGTTTCAGAGAAAAATGGTTTCTCTGTTCACATGTACTTACATAGGAGAGGGAGCTCCGAAGTTATCCTTCTTGTAACAGTGAGCCTTTTTTTTTTTTTTGCTTTCATTGCGATGCAGGAGGTGACGACTGCCGATTCTGCTGCTGGGATGAGCGAAGTCCTGCGCAGGCTGTCCGCACGTTGCGCAGGTAGCTGAAAGAAGCCTTGTGCAGTAGTGTGCAAGTTATTGTAGTGTGTCAGGCAGCCAGTCTGTCATCTGTCGCTAGTCCGTGGCTGTTCACGAATGCACAATTAATTTCATCGATAGCTTGTCACCGACTCATACGTTACCTTGACTTCTGTAATCACATCGTCATATGTTTTACACATTGGTGCAGATCGTCGATTGCTTAGCTAAATGATAACAAATCTAATGGACAACAAAACAAAACAGGTTTTGCTGTGCACATGACGCTGTTGTGCCGCATAACACGCCCACAGCTTTGTTTGCTCTAGATATTAGTAAATTTACTAGTTCCCTCTAGTAAATTTTGTACAAATCTCTGTGGCAACTACAAACCTCCTCTCTCCACTTAAGACACCGGTGCAGGGAGAGCCTAAACATGCGAAATACGGTAACATTGAGGCTCAACCTGGTTGCAGGCACACCATGGGAGTGACAGCCATCGCGCCACATCCCAACCAGGGTCACGTGCTGGCGTCGGGCAGGTAAGCTTCTCCCACCAAATCTGAGCATGTCTGTGAAGCCTTCGCGCAGGTGCAAGTCGCGGGAAAGCTTTAGCAGAGTGTCTCCTTATGCTCCCCTCAGATTTCACGCACTGAGGCACTGAAGAGAAGCATACATTTAATATTTTTGATAAGCACGCCTTGCCAGGACACAAGCAGTTTGGTTGCAAAACGACCAAGAAGTCGCTCGCAATGTGCTAGGGCAGCGCGCTTCCCTCAGCAGAGAAAGCATTCTCCGTTCTACTGCTTGCGTGAGCGTTGTGCAGATGCCTACCAGCATTCAGGCTAAATGGGTCTGGCATCCCCACAATAAGAGGCCTTAATGGAGCGCTGATCTTCAAAATTTTTGAAACTCTATCGTGCATTTCACGCAGGTATGAAGGTTCAGAAACACCTTTGAGATGTTTTGATCTGGTGCTAGAGCTGGCCTCCAAATATTGGACCTGGCACCATCGGCATTATGACATCATGACAAATGGCAGAAATTTGTCGGCTTCTCGTTGCGATAAGGCTAGGTAGGGCAGCATTGCTCCTTCAAACATAACCAAGGGCGTTGGGTGCATTTGTTCTAGCTGTGCTTGTGTGTGGCAGCCGAATCAATCACAGGAGCGAAGCAAGCCAGTGTGTCATGACGCCATGATGCATTCACCTCCTGGATACTGAAACCAAAAATTGTTCTAGAAACAATTATTATAGTCAATTATTTGGACCGCTCGGACACTTTCCTATATATTTTGCTAAGGTTTAGAGGCTTTGACACCTTCATTTAAAATGACAAAGTCAGAAATATAATGTCCGTACCCCTTCAACCTTTTGCTGCAGTGTGGGCCACGGCACTTATTCCCGCTGTGTAGCTGTACAATGCTTTCCTGTAGTGCGCAAGCAACATCTTTGCTGGAAATAATAATAATAATTATGGGGTTTAACGTGCCAAAACCACTTTCTGATTATGAGGCACGCCGTAGTGGAGGACTCCGGAAATTTCGACCACCTGGGGATCTTTAACGTGCACCTAAATCTAAGTACACGGGTGTTTTCGCATTTCGCCCCCATCGAAATGCGGCCGCCGTGGCCGGGATTCGATCCCGCGACCTCGTGCTCAGCAGCCCAACACCATAGCCACTGAGCAACCACGGCGGGTTTGCTGGAAATCAACGGAGAGGAAAAATTATTGTTACTTCTGATCCAATGCATCGTGGCTCCATATCTCTCCAGCTCGAGAAAGTTTCAAAGAAGCACAGCTCTCTGGCGAATCACCGGTGGGTCAAGCAAGACACACCTGAGGACCGTGACAAGTGACCCACCGGCGGGTCATGGCACGCAGGAATTGAGACTTCAAAAAGTGCTGCCGCAGTGGACGTCTTAGAGGAACAGTAAATCAATTTAGACCTACAAATTATTTTCTTCCACAGGCAAGAGGTTGATTATGAGAAGAGAAAATGAAGGCCAGACTCCTATTTCTTGAATTTCACGCCAGAACTTCAGAACTAGCATGTCAGTGTGACACGATGAATTTCAAAGTATTTTCTTGAATTTGGGCCATTGCGAGGCAGTTAACATTGTCAAAACTTGGTGTTCAGTCTTCAATTCCTTTACAATATAGTCGAACCTCCTTATAACGAAGTCGCATCCAACACAAAAATGGATTCATTATGTCCTATATTCGTTATAAGCATGTATCTGTTACACTAATAACCAGGCAATTTTTTACTTCGTTATACCCAATAATTCGTTATATCCATGCTTATATTGTGGTTTGACTGCACAATATAGTTCACCTTCATTTATCAAGGATTAGCTAGGCTTGAATAGACACCATCAAAATCCATGATTTCATGGCAGAAACTGCTAGGGGTTGTTTCCACCAGTCTTTCGTTTCTGCATCTTTCCTGGCTTCATCAAGCTTCTCATCATGGTAAAAGTGGCAGTTCTTGGTATTGTGGAGGCTTAATGTACTGATACAGCCCAACCTATTTTTCTCTTTACTACTCCAGCGATTCTCTTTTGATTTACACAATGTCGGCCGTGCGTATTGGGAGTTATTTACGTAATAAAAATGCCACCATGACAATATTGAGCATTGGCATAACCAAATGGGTGGCCACGTCACGTGCAGCTATGACGAGCAAGTGCTGCTGTGGGACACACGAAGCTTCTCCAAGCCTTTGGCCGAGTGCCAAGCAGGAGGCGGTGTCTGGCGACTTCGCTGGAGAACGGGCCTCGCGTATCAGCAGCAGTTGCTGGCAGTTGCTGCAATGCATGGAGGGGCGTGCGTGCTTGCCTACAGCTCTGCAGGTAGGACTCCCACCGCAGTTTGAACTACATCTTGCGATTAGGACTGGGCCATTGAGCGAGTGAACTGGGTGGATCATATGGCAGGCACTACCAAGCTATGACCAGCAGCGTACAGATATAATTATAATAATAATATTTGGGGTTTTACGTGCCAAAACCACTTTCTGATTATGAGGCACGCCGTAGTGGAGGACTCCGGAAATTTTGACCACCTGGGGTTCTTTAACGTGCACCTAAATCTAAGCACACGGGTGTTTTCGCATTTCGCCCCCATCGAAATGCGGCCGCCGTGGCCGGGATTCGATCCCGCGACCTCGTGTTCAGCAGCCCAACACCATAGCCTACAGATATAATTGAAGAGATAAGTATGTAATTGCTGCTAACCTGCTAGTCCAAAACTTGGAGGACAACAAATGAAACTTGAGAGGAGACCAAGTACAGTGCAGTGTGTGTGTGTGTGCGTGTGTGTACGCCCACGTGCGTGTGTGGACAGGTATTTGGGCAAGCCATGCAACACATAGGACAGATTGGTGACCAGCGGTCTATTAGAGTAAAACAGAATGGACGTCAGGGAAAGGGAAGGTGCATGTGACAGTGCTAGTTTCAAAAACTGCAGAGAATAAGATGACGTGATGAGATTAGGAAATTCGCAGCCATAGGATGGAGTTGGTTGATGCAAAATTCAAGGTCATTTTGGATGTCGCTGGGAGAGGCCTGTTGCAAATAACAAAAGGGAAGGTGTGCCAAGCATGAACAGTGGCCATAGGTGCTGGCTCACTCAATAGCTGCAAGATGAAGACTCAGTCAGAGGCCTTGGTGTCTGTCTGATGCCAATGTTTTTGCTACAAGGCCTTCGTCTAGCACACAGGGCAATAGACTGATGATGACTAACTGTCCTATCATTTCCTCAGTTCAAATGTTGTTTTTCCCCTTTTAAACTACTTGATTGGTTAAAGCTGTGTGATCCATGTGAGTCATAGGTGCAGTTTTAAAACTCTCTTGCGCTTGCCTAGGGCAGTGCCTATGGTCAGCTAGCCTAATTCAGGCTACAGCTAGGTGCTGGGTAGTAAATAGTAAATAGTACATAGTACGAAAAACACACGAATAGTAAATAGTACGAATAGTAAATAGTAAACACACGAATAGTAAATAGTACGAAAAAACAACAACACAGTATCGAAAAGCAACCAGACAGGACAAGCACAGACTTCCAACTGACGAAATTTATTGACAGTAATGCGAATATATACTCATGCTCGGAAATATTTACATGAAGACAACTTGCAACGAGAAAGAAAATGAACAAGAGCCAACAAAAACCAAAACACAGCAGTTTAGACAATCAGACGCCCGCTGTGCACACCTCCACCTAGCGCTGCTGGCGTCTGCGATTGTCTAAGCTTTCACTCTTTCGCTTTTTGTTGGCTTTTTCTCTTTTTTCTTTCTCGTTGCAAATAGGTTCGATGTAGATTGTCCCGCACATGTGTATATATTCGCATTCCTGTCAATAAATTTGTTAGTTGGAAGTTGGCCTTTATCCAGTCTGGTTGCTTTTTGTCCCCATGGTTATTTATTATTATTTTTCTCACGCCATTTACTGTCAATATGGATCACCAACTAGCCCAGGTAGCCACCTTGTAGTTAGCATCACACTTCATTGACACTGTTCTCTCACAAAATGCAATGAAAACAGCAGGTCTCAGCTTGGCTCGAAAAACGGCAAACAACCTGTTCTGTAAGTTTGCATCTCCTTTAAAAGGATACAGACACGGAGTAAGTGGTGCCTGTACTTGCCATCGAGGCAGCATCTGCCAGGAGGTAATCATTACGTAATGTCAGAGACACTGTGGTGGCTCAGTGATGACTCAGTGTGCAATAACAGGCGTTTTAAAGGCGCATCCCCAACATACATTTTCAAGGCAATACATTAGAGTGTCACCTGTGACATGACAAATAATCTTCCAAAAGGTCTTGTCATTGGCTTAGCAGGTATTTGACAACGGACGTAATTTCTGCAGGAAAGATGAATACACAATAAAGAACGTAATGACAGAGGCATAAATGATGACTGCCTGTGTCTTTGCTTTGTTCCTTACTGTGTATTTGTCCCTTCAATGGTAAAATATGACATTTAGACAACAGCTGATGCTCCGACATTGCGTCTCTAAACTTTGATTGATTTGTTTATGTACCATAAATCTTAAAGGTAGTATCAGTGATGACTAGTTAATGTTTGCTCTTAAGCTGGTTTCCAAGTCCACTTGCAGAGTTTCAGTCCCGAACGATTATGACCACGCAGATGCCCTGAAGATTGTGTGCGCCTATGGTGGCCACCAGTCCATGGTGTATGGCATCGACTGGGCAAGCGAGGACACTCTGGCGTCATGTTCCTTCTACGACAAGCACCTAGCGCTGTGGCGGCACGACACCCTCCGGGAATGACGGCTGTGCCACAAATTATGCAGCATTACAAGATTATGAGCAACCAATTAACCACAAACTGCCCGAGCAGAATGTTATTGTGTTTTTGCATTTTTCTTACTTCTTTTTTATTATTATTATTCTTTTACGCCTCTTGTTGACATGGCAATCAATGGCAGAGGTGGTATTCTCGAGCTACCGCTTTCGGGGATACGATCACTTTCGCACGATTTCACACGACTCAGCACCGAATGCATATACAGCCGACGGCGTTCCTGGCACCACACAAAGATAGCGAGTGTGGCAAAGTGCCAGGAATGCTGTCCGCCGTACAAGCCGACACGTCCAGTGCCAAGTCACGCAAAATCTCGCAAAGGTGATTGTATCCCTGAAAGTGATCGCTTGAGAATACCACCCCAGCACTCTCTCAAGAGTCACTGCCACTTTCTCAGTCAAATATGCCTAAAAAAGATTACTTGACAGAAGCAGAAACACCTTGTATGGATTTAAAAAAAGAAAGTCCCTTGTACCTCCATTATTGTTAAATGCATGCCTTATTTATTACCTGTGGATCACAAAAACAGGGGCCAAGCAGGCACACTACTGCCAACAGGCCACGCCACGAAGTAAATGGCGGCACAAACCTCACAGCGAAATGAAAAACATAAGGCAAACAAAATGTCAAGTTTGTAAAACCACTGCTGCTGCTGTGGTGTTTGTTCCCACCTTTGGTGTAAAGCTGGTCAGCCGCAACTACAACAGTCACACAGTTAGGGTTGCCAACCATCCCGAATTTAGCGGGACCAGTCCCGGCCTTTTGAGTGTATAAAGGTTGTTGGAGAACAACAAATAAACCAGATTTCATTTCTATAATGCCTGACGGCTTGGCTCCGCATTCTTCTCTTTTGTCTTCTGTTGCATTGCCATAAACACAAAAGAGTTTTCGCTTTTTGTCATGGTTCTAGTTCTGTTGCAGGCCCAAACCATTTCCAGTACATCTATGCATTTGTATCGGCAGCTGTGTTAGCCAGGCAACTACTGCACCTTTCTTATTGTATACTGCGACATGGTAGGACAACAGAATTTGTGTACGTAAAGACTGGTGGCTTCAGCCACCAACAGCGTCAGTCGTCACCAGTTGCCTTCCCCCCCCCTCCCCCCTGTGCCCCAACTTTCTCCATTCTAGAGTAAGCAACCATAGCCATGGTTACTTGATTGTCGTGCACTTTTTTTGAAGGGGGGGGGGGATTTTTCACTTTAGTACGCATGTTGCAATTGCAAAATTGAAGCAGAGTAGTAGTGAAGTCACGCTTGCTTAGTAAATATAGTACACTAGCACCCCTTTCGAGATATCTGGTTTTGAAGTGTGCTACAAAATACAATTAGTGAATCTTTAATTAGCCACCTGGACAATGACATTTCTCACACAAGTAACATCTACTTCCCCAGGTGGATGTAGCCTGAACAGCTTGGCCTGAACAGGCCAAGCTGTGCTACATGCTCCATTGAATATTTTAAATTTGTCCAGGCTAAAAACAGAATGGTATATCAAAGCCTAAAAACTAATAAGTGTAAAAGGCATACTAGTACTGCCACTCACAATTACATCCCTTGGCAAGTTTAATGCAACGCACAGTTCAAAGTAAGAAAAAAGGCATGAGTGTTAGGTCCGAGTTCGAAACCAAAACTACAATGGTGACAAGCTATCGTCGTTGGCATTAGAAATTTCTGTAATCCAATCCACACATCACTGTAGCTGTGAAAGCTTTGTGCCTGCTCCATAAGTTCCGTCAGGCTCCCATGGTCTGCAAGGCATTTAAGAAATGCGGTATCTCAAATATCATCAGCATCATCAGCCTATGTTTATGTCCACTGCAGGACGAAGGCCTCTCCCGCTGATCTCCAATTACCCACCTGTCTTGTGCTCACTGATTTCAACTTGTGCCTGCAAATTTCCCAATTTCGTCACCCCACCGAATTTCCTGCTGTCCTCGACTGCATTTCCCTTCCCTTGGTTGTAGACGTATGACATAATCAAACGCTATAGACGGCACCATAGAGGAGATGCTCTGGCTTGTTGATGGTGATAAGACTCCTCCGACAGTGACAGATGTGTGATGCCCAGTTCACTGTAGATCGGATGCAATAAAATTTCTTCATCCAAGTTAGAACAAATCACTCCCACAGTGAAAAACTGGTGAGTGAACAATGAAAAGCATTGCATTTGTAATTTTTTTCAAGTATGAAAATCGGGTTGCACGTCAAAATCAAGGGCATTTCATTTTTCATTTCCATAAATTAAAAAAATTAAATTCTGGGCCATAATGACAATATGATTATGAGGCATGTTGTAGTGGAGGACTCCAAATTCGTTTTGACCACCCGGGGTTCTTAAAAATGTGCACCCAATGCACCGTACTCGTGTGTTTTTTGCAAGGCAGGAGTACATGATATGCTGGCACATTACACATATTTTTAAGAGGTTCTCCTTTCATGAACAATTGGAGCACAAGGTCTCACTTAGTAGTAGAAATATTTACTGCACACAACAATCTCTGCAATCACGCAACAAATTCAATAGTGCCGAACTTCTTCAGGTAGGCATCTTCTTTGGCGGCCTGTAGGACCTGCAAACAACAGGACAGTGAAAACCAGTCACGTCCCTCATTTCCCACACGTGTAATGCAAACACACCACAAAGTTACCCCACGAGAAAAACTGAAAAATTTCGCCTATCCCGAAACAAAGTCAGTTTAGATACGGCTGCATAGTCCGCACTTGAATCATTATTAGAAGCAATGGCAGAAAACTAATTGGGAGATGTGGGACTTGCCTATCATAAGTAATTTAAAATTCCCGATTTGTCCATTGATACATTTCACTAGCAAGACCTGACACCCATATTGCTGGTTTCAGGCTAGACACCTCAAAACAACATAGGCATTCACACTGTTGACAGGTCTGCACATGTGTGAGATTCACGCGCAGTTCAGTGGAGTCATGGCGCAACAGCAAATATTCACTGTATTTCTGTGTACACAACCCAATTGCACTTCAAACTACCATAAAACATTGCATGTTTCGGTTGCACAAATAACTGCATGTAACAGTCTTCAAATCTTTGTACAAGTAACCTGGTAACATTGCTAGCACAGAGGAGAGCTCAAGAGACAATCATGTTTTGTGTGCCCTGCATTAATGTGAGCTATTTGCAAAGCTTGCTTTCATGTCCAATTTCGTGGCAATGCATTCCTTACTGCCGCGAAGTCAGACCCGAAGGCTACATCTGCAAACAACTCGAACCTCCACTCTGGTTCTCAATCTTCTCGAATTTACGGTGTGAGCAGCACAAAAAATCTGGTAGGCGAGAAAATCCGGTGATCGACTGTGTGGGGATGCGTGACTCTCACGCCTCCCCTGAGATCTAGTTTTCCTGCATAGCTCGTCTCCTGCAGGGCGGCTTCGCCCGTCGCGTGGCCTGGCGCCCGCGGCGGTCGGAGTGGTTGAAGTGCAGTGCGAGAGATGGCGCTAGTGTTGCGCTGCTAACGGCGCCGACAGGCGAGGTTACTTGGGCGCCGAAAGGAAGGCGCTTGCTCTCTTTGGGTTCGGGAAGCGAGCGGGAGCGGACGTGCCGCCCGCGCGTGCGCCGACCATGCTTCTGCGAGACCGTCTCGCGTGGCCGCCTTCGAACGTGCCACCATTCGCGTGACTGTACACGCGAACGACCAGGCGTTGGGATCCAGCATGGGGCGAATATATTCGCTCGTAATGCGGTCGCGGTAAGTCGGACTTCTAGATTTGTCGCGCGCCCATCAGCATGTTTTGGGGATAGCACTCGGCTAGCAGGCAATGATGTATGAAAGGTGCAATAAATGCCCTTGTGACTGTTTGCACTACTGTGTTGTCGTTCCTTTGTCCCAAGAGTACGGAGGAGAACCCCGTATCTCCCACAACTGAAGCAGGTGACCTCACGCCTCGGCCATCGCGGCGTCGGGCATGTGTGGGAACACGTACCGGATTCGTAATGTAGAAGTTGCAGCCGTAGCACCAGACAGACAGGTCCGAGTAGCTCAGCACCAGAGGGTGCTGCGTTTCGTCGTGGTGAGTCACCATGTGGCCATTCACGTAGCGGCTACAGAACACCTGCACGAAAGGTGATGACGCACATTCGCACCTCTGTTCTAGCATTTTCTCGTGTCATCGCTTTTTTTTTGCTTTAATAAAGACGAAGATGACATGTTCCTGTCCTGAAACAGCGGTTCCACACTGAGGCTTCCCTTGTTTGCACACTGCTGATCACTTCATCTCCAACACAACGCTCATGTGGTGCACCCGCCTCAGTCAGTCCTTGTTTCTCACGCTGTTTTCCCACTACAAGATGCAATACCAAATAGCACCACGTTGCAGCTCTTTTGCAGTTCCTGTGACCCCTCTGTCACATTGTTATTAGCTTATGATATTCATGTCCTAAAGCCACACCTGAATTTAGCAGTGCCCTATTAGGCCAGTCAGTCCACAGTTCCAAGAAAAAAACGTATCGTAAGAGACAGACAGACTCAAGAAAGTCCGCAGCTTACATCCCGTCATTTTTCTTGTGTCTGTATACCTTAAGCTAAATCTCTTGAACTACACTTAGGCTAAAGGGACCTCCTTGTGGAAGGTTCAAGATAACTTTTTACCCTTCCAAAAGACTGAGTATCGAGAAGAAAATATTGTATCCTGCATGTTTATTTTGTTTCTTTCTTTGCTTTTATAGGTACCTGTTGACTCCATAATTAAGGCACAAAGCCTTAATTATGGTGCCACAAATAATTAATTACAGCACCTTTTATGTGACACATTGAGAATGTGTGAGGAGTGCAGCATGGCTTTGGGCAAAAAAATAAGACTATATGTGCTGTGCTTGGCACACATTATGAGCTGGTCGCAGAAAATTTGCTGTAATTATTTGTAGCGAGCTCGTGGTATCGGGGCTCTGTATTGTAATTAAGGAGCTGAAGGCCACATGAAAGAGAAGCAAAAAAAGAAGGACACAAGATTTTTCCTGTCAGTACCACTTTATAGACACCCTCGAATTTTGTGATCTGAACAACAAACGTAGTGCAACCACTCCTAAGGTGCTATGCATCTGTGTCCTATATTGCAAGCTCAGCCTGAAAGAAGCGCGCTTTCTTTGACAAATGAGGAAGTTGCCTGACGGAAGAAAAATTTGGGAACTCCTTGGGTTGAATACACAGGAGTGAGGGCTACTTCTTCCACGGTAAAAATAATTATCCCAAAGTGCACATGCTGGAATACAATGCAGCAGGACATGATACCTAGCATGATCATCGCATATATGTAACAAAAATGCCAAAAATATCTGGAAGTCCTGATACAGAAAGCCGACCGATTGACCCGAGTTTAACCCCTTCTGTGCCGTAGACGAGCTCAGTTCGCCTATAGGTTTCTGGTGCAATGGCCAATGACGACAGTGCTTGTCGTCAAGCTTGTCGACAGTACTTTCAATTTTCTTTCAATACCACGGACGGGCTGATTTTGTGTCAGTGCTTTGTCGAGCTTCTAGTAGATAATAGCACTCATTCCATGGAGCAGTGCAGGCAGGAGCGAGTTTATTCTAGTGGAGAAGGTAAAATGTCTTGGCAACAAGGGTCTTTAAAAATGGTGCCACAGGCACCTCGAATTTTTGTTGGCTTTGTCGCCGAAAAGAAAAGACAACTTCAGCGATTAAATGAGCGATTTTGAAGATGGCGTGTTCAGCTTTTTGAGCGAAGAAGACACCGAGTTTCTTGATGCACTCGGCTCATCGTCCAAGAGTGAAAGAACAAAACTGTTAGCAGCGCTTCCGGTGACTTTGATGCCAAAGGCAGTGGTGTGTTTTTTTTTTTTTTATGCCTGCGTGGCACAGGTATTGGTAGTGCCCCATTTCGTCCTTACAACACGGGCTTCCGGTGAAACCTCCCAAACTTCAAAAAAGGATGAAACGCATGCTTTGTGGGCCAAAGGCGTCGGTCAAACTCACCTTGAAGCAGTGGAGGCAGGTCCAGACCTCGCGGCGCACTCCGCACGTCATGCAAGGGCTGCGGGGGTCGCACAGGCCTGCCGGTGGCAGAGGGGGCAGGCCTTCCAGGTGTGGGCACCATGTCTCTGGTTGGATGCAGAATGGAGCCTCCTGTGCACCACATTGATAAGCGTAGTGCTGTGAAATCTCGAAACAGTGAACGTGGGCAGTACTATAACAAATTATCAAATCTGACGTACGCAGAGTTTGGTTGGCCATGTTTTATTTCAAAGGAGTATCACATTGCTATGATGAAGCCAGACAGTAAGCCGACACAAGTTATCCGATAAAACGAAGTGAATAAAAGAATTGGTTAGCCTTGTGCACAGATGACTAGACTAGGAAATCATCTGAATCACTAAATGAATACCTATACTTTGTCCTTAGCATTTCCTGCACTATTATTTTACTTATTTCTTCTGAATCCAGATCAACGGATTAGTAGAGTATAAGATCTGGATTGCTAGACGAAATATTAGTATGTATCTAAATTTTCTCGTAGACGTTCTTAGCACTCCTTCCCCCCATCCACCAGTATCTGGTGCAATGCACGCCATTAAAAGCTTGATTCAGTTTGAACTTTTTATTGGCATGAAAGCTCACCAACACCACTATCATGACCATGCAGTCTCACCTCGTTGTCCTCGAGGCTCAGGCCTTCCAGGTTCAACGTTGGCTCGCCATCAGGTACAAGGCTGGAGAGGATACAAACACACGCACACAAAGGAAGCATTAATGAAGCTGCGGTAACATAGAACGTTGGGATAGTAGGAGTGAACGCACACTTGTAATCAATGCTGGAAAATGATGACAACATAACAGATGTACACAGGACAAGCGCTGCAAGGTCAGCATTGCTGGCTTTCAAGAATAGTGTCCCACTGTGTTGCTGGTGTCCCAGGTTGGATTTAAAAAAAAAAAAAAAAAAAAACATACGAAGAATAAACGGAAAGGAAAAGAAAGACAGGAGCAAGCTGCCAACTGCTACGAGAAGGATCGCAACACCTTCCAAGCTTTTTCGGTAAGAAAAGGACAGAAACATAGGAAGATGGAAAGAGAGAAGACTTTAAAGAAAGTTGCAGTTTCGCTCAAAATGTGGAGCAGTAACATGATAGCTTGCACTACACAGTTAAGCATTCATATAACGAATTTCAATGTAACAAACTTCTCCATATAACGAAATATTTAACTTTTCATAACCTCTTGTCCATAGAACACCATGTAATTAGAACCTCAATAAAACAAAGTGTGTTTGTATGCAATTTCAATATATCGAAATTTCACTCCTGCAGCAAAGGAATGATGAGACAATAAATGGAAACTTCCGCGAATGCAGATGGTCAAATGATTGAATTACAAACGCACCTCTCAAATCATGCGCGGCACAACAAGAGCGACTGCTGAAGTGAAGCTGCATCACATTCCGTATACTGTCCAAGTGCGATAAGATCCTATAGCGCCCCACGCACTTTGTGCTTTAGGTGTGAGTGAAAGCATGCAAGGGTGAGAAAGAAAGATGGTGGCTTCACGCACGAGTGCTGCCTCCCCGTGCAAGCAAAGGGAAAGAGGGGGAGGGGAGCGAGCTTGCGTTAATGCGATCAAGCGCGCGCGAGGGGCGGGGGTGAGTTGACGCGCGTCTTGGCCGTGGCTGCACATGGCTGCAAGCGCGGCTGAGCGCACACGCAGCTGCGCACCCTACTATAGAGGTAATCTGCCGTGTGTGCAAAGAGCGGGCATGCTGAGACAGCGTGGCATCATGTAAGCTGTCTTCCTGCGCGTTTAGTATTGAGGGTTGCATAATCTCGAATTTCGGTGACCCACTGGAGCGAGAGGCGTCCCAGTGCCGACGACGCTATCAGCCGTGGGGGCGGAGTGCACGCGAAAGTGTGGCTGGCTTTGCTTAATTCCTACCGTCTATGTAAAGAGATATCGTTAATGTGGCATGAAACCGTATCATTCGTTGCTGACTCCCAAATTCATCAAAATAAATTGTTTTCTTATTCAAATTTTCTTTTTTCAGTTGCCCAATAATTAGCAAAATTCTGCAGCCCTTTCTCTGCAAGAAAAATCGATCAGTGACCATACTCATTTGAATAAAAGGTAAAATTTCAATACAACGGAATTTTGAGATAACGAAGCAAATTGGCGATTTTACCTACTTTGTTATACCGAAGCTTAACTGTATTATGTGTTACTAGCCTACCACGATTTTGTGCTCTATCGGAGTAAATATTTAACAGATGCACGCGAGCAATCTCATTTTGAGAAGGAGAGGGGAAAAGTTAGTCAGTGGTCTGGGGCCGAGTTTTCGTTTGTGTAGGTGGAACTCCCGTTAGAGAAGAAGCGGACAGACACAACTATTTCTTCCTCCTATTTCCTACCCTGGCCATCGCTTCTGGCCACTGGCTTCGTTTACTTTCTTTCACCACGGTGTTGGTTCATAGATAAACTGCCCAAGTGTTGTCAGCCAATCAATTTAATTAACACTCAAGAGACGACACAGTAATGTCCAGGTGAATTATTTTTTTGCTGCAGCATCGGCAGAGTGGCTGAGAGGTAGAACCTTCGACTGGCAATTTGTGGGTACACAGTGCAAATCCTAGTGGGACACTGCGATTTTTTTTCTTTACTCATTAAAAGAAATTCTGGCAAAGCACTCAGAGATTTTAATGATGAACTTAAGTGGCCTCTGTGACATAAAAACAACTACGGCAGTGAGCCCGTAACAGCTATAGCTGCAAAAACAAAATGACACGTCTCAAAGACTAATGTAGAACAATAACAAAGAGTGGAGCGAGGCAGTAAGGACAGGAGACTGAGTGCAAGTTGCACCAACTTAAATATGGAGATAATTAGTCAGCGGTCTCGACATTCATTGCACAAACTGTGTAAGTGCAAAAATGAAGAATGTTGTTACAAAAGGGAAGCCAAGCCGGTTGCTTTTAGGGGGGCGGGAATATGCAGAAACCACAGAATATATGGAATAACTTTCCAAATCTGCTGAATTGTCTTTAAACCCTTTAACTGCCGATGACAGATAACTCGTCGTGACATTTCTGAAATTTTCGGACGTGGGTATAGTATGCACCGTTTCTTGTAATTCTGACAACTAAATGAATGCAATGACATCTGCCATTTGTTTTTTCGTCAAGACCAGTAAAAAAATGCGACAGGCATTCCCGGTATCACGTTTCGTAGAAAAAAAAGTGGCGCAAAATATGTAGGTCTAAAAAAATTCTGCACTTTTATTTTTTTATTTCCTCAAAATATGTCATGGCAGGCTCCCGCTGACATCGAGCATTCGGCAACTTTTCCAACTACTGTTCCTTTTCTGTCACACTGATTGCAACAGCTCTTGGTGAGTCGGCGACCCGCAAAGTTCACCAAACTCTGGCCATTGATGCCAGTGCCTCCCTGGTAGGTCTAGCAACTAACACCTACAACTAACTAACAACTAACACTGTCAAAAGACAGTTGCGCCTCTCCCTCGATGACCCACTTTCTGTCCATCCACCTCTGTGGCTGCCCTTTCCTCGTCCTATCAGTGGAGAAAGTGCGGCCACCAACCCCGAGAACGAGGGGAACGAGCAAAACGCGTTAAATCCTGGGGTTTTACACACTTAGACCACCATGTGATTATGAAGCATGCTGTAGTGGGGGAGTCCAGATCAATTTCAACTAGCTAGGGTTCTCTTGACGTGCACCTAAACCTAAGTACGCAAGCATTCTTGCATTCTGCCCCATCGAAATGTTGCCAGCGGTATCGAAACCATGAGCTCTCTCGGCAGTGCAACACCATAGCCACTGGGCTGCAGCAGCGAATTGAAAATAGACAAAGAAAGCTGTTTGCTTTAAGACAGAAACACGGAAGGAACACAGTGCAAGAACACGAAAAGTGGCAACATGGAAAGTAGAAAAAGACGACATACTGCCATCTGTCCTGTCTATTTTTACTTTCTGCATGCTGGTTGGACATCATCTTTCTTAAGGAAGACTTATAAGATAGTAGCACGCTCACCCATTGGATGCCAGCCACTCCTCTGATGGCAGGTCATAACCTGTAATGCAACACCAACCATGAGACTATGACTGCCAGCACTGCTAGTGACTACCTATGACTATACGTGCAGACAGGCGAGCGTGGTCCCGCTGTGCCAGTCCAGCAAATGGAGAATGAAGCCTTACTTAAGATGCTCTTCGTCGGGAAAACAACCGGCAAAAAAGTCATAACTTCTTTCTGCCAATTTTCTTGTTTTCAGGTGTGAAACAAGCTCACCAGATGTGTTTAAGCTCCAGTTTGGGCCTACAACTTTGCCTTCAATGAATTCATCCTCGCCTGGTGATCAAACTGGTGACACAATAATGTCCAAAATTTCATAGCATCAATAACTTTTTAAAACTAATGATTAGTGTAAAAAAAGGCATTTATATACGGTCGCATCTGGAATAAAATTTGGTTGAAAGTATTCAATTCGCCCGTTTCCTTCCATTTGTCCTGTCCCATGCACTCTATTTAACTCGAAAAAGGTGACCGGAAAAAAAAAAAAAAAGAAGAACGACTGCTGCAGTAACCCAATCGAACCACATATCGCGGCATCAAAACCCGACCAACTCTACAGAGAAATCTTTGCCGTAATAACACACGACAGAGGATAAATAGAACTAGTTAGAAACACTTGTCCCATCCATCCGTCTTATATCAGCCCAGATGGTTTTCCTCACGCTCTTCGATTTTCGCAAGCAAGCAGAGGGCACACTGACTGACCAGAGTAGCGGAGACAGGGCCAGTAGCTCCGGTGGGCGTCCAGTGTTCGCCTAATGGACTGCACTGCACTGGAAAAAACATGGCACTGGCTCAACATACATCATTGTTTTCTCATTGTGTCTCAACAGCAATCGGACCTGATTTCGCTTGTTCAAACCAACAAGACAGAAAGCCCTCTGTTACAAATCAAGACGAAGCACTCTTTCGGTATGCGCACGGTAGTCGTAAGCTGTAAATGCAATCTCTCGACGTTTTAAATTTGCAGCATGAAAAGGTGGCCGTTCGGAGCGCTTGTGCCAAACACGCGCAAAACATCAACTGCCTCCAATACGTGTGCAAAAGCAAATTACGTGGATCTAGTGCATTACACAACTGTAAAAAGTGTTCAGAATGAAGATCTTCACACAGGCACATATTTTAGCGTTTAAAGTAATTGTGCCTATGTGCACCAAACAGCCCAGCTGTGGGAGAGTGCTTTCCAGATACTATTATGTCAAATTATCAGAGCAATTTGTTAAGTGTCAATGGCCAATGGAATTACGGCACTTTAAACCAAAGCCTTTGTTAACTCCAGAGGAACTCCTTCTTTTCTACGTAAATGGCAGTCGGCTTCCAGAAAACACAATTGCAGCGTGGGCTAGCCAAGAAAAACTGGAAATTGACAGGACAAAAGATAATGCCCTGTTGCAGCCACTAATTCTTTATGTGCGTGCTTGTTACACTGAGGTCAACTGTACGAGAAACTCGTTTACGAAGCTAGCCTTCTATGACAAGCAACTCTGCACAAATGTGTGAGAGATGCAGTGGCCTAGGCAAAGGCTTGCGATCCAGACACTTGCATACTTCTGTTACGAAGTGGCACTGCCTGCGCCTAGTGCATGCTGTGCAAACGCAGTGCGACTCCAGTGCGACTCCAGTGCGGAGCCCTAGGACACAGCTTGCCTTTGACAAGGGGCAGAGGATCGCAGCTGAGGCGGACGTTGTCCCAGGAGGGCGCTGACGCAGTGGCAGACAGCAGAAGGAAGCTTGGACAGGTTGTAGCCGCCCTGAGCCGGATATAGCCATTTAGGACAAGCAAAAGTCATAACGTTTGTTGCTGTGGGCAGTGAACCACATTTCTTGATTGATTACTTCTTAATGAAAAAGATAGTTCATTTTTAATGTGCTCATAGTCCACCTTATTTGCCTGTTATGTACTTGGCAGGAAATGCGTAATTGAATTCATGTATTTTTCCGGATTTCTCAAGTTAGGGTTCTGCTGTGCCTAATTAAAGCCTTAAAGGTCCTCTTTCTCTTACCTGACTAAGAAAGTCATTAACAGCCTTTTCGGCAACAAGCAAAAGACTGCATATAAACAGGAAACACAGAGTTGGTGTGCCCAATTTACATTAATTAATAGCACGATGTGCTCCTACCTTTCATCTGAATGTACAGAAAGCGACCAGTATTGCACAATATCTAGTTATCTATCATAGCAAGTTAATATCTCAGTTGTAGTAAGGACTCGGATAATAATGAAGTGTTCCATCCAAATCTTATCATTTGGACTTGTCATTTCATTTTGCATTACATAAAAATAAAAACGCTCAAAACACTAGAAAAAATACTGGATGACATCAAAATGCCTTATATAACTTAATATAATATATGTGTCAGTACTCCTTTAATAATACATATGGTTCATACGAATCGTATTTCTACCGAGCTTGCCTTTTATTTCAGTCCCACAAAATGATATTCAGCGTCTGGGTTCTCTACTTTTTTTTCTGCATCCATGTGCTTCTTATGCTGTTTTGTTTTCGAGCACGGATCCATACCAATATGCCCAGCTTCTGGTCTTTTTGCTAACGATACTGTATGTTCCAAAACTGGCATTAAAAATAAATAAAGAAAGAAAGAAAAGAAGAAAGTAAAAAGAAAAGGTGATGTGAAAACAAGGTTGCCTGCAAGCGTCATGGCCGCTCGTTAACTCACCTCGAGTGCGAGGATGACATGGCCTCGAGCCAAGGGCAGCAGCAGGTGTGTCAGCTGGGCGTATGCCTCGGCCGTCACCCGACAGTATCCCTGCACCCCGTCATCGTAGTGATCACCAGCTGGACCACGCCCCCTCCCCTCCCAAATGCTCTTCTGTACTTTGGTGCAGCATTAACATTCGGCGCGCCCTATGTGCTGTCGAACTACTAATTACAGCAGATCCCTCAGATCCTCAGCAAATCCCAAGTGTGTTTTATTTTTTGCATGCACCCATCCTGTAACTCTTAAAGACTTACTGTTTATCTTTTTTGCCTAATGCTTACCATTCATCTTTTTTTTAGATCACTTCTGCTTCGATGCCGCCAACTACACCCTCAAAAAGTCACATTTTCTGGGAAGCTCGTGCCATATAGTAGGCCAGCCATTCACACCAAAATAATGAAACAACTTCCACACATCTGTGGTACTCAGTAGACAAAAGGAAATCCCTGCACAAGCTAGACTCGTCACTGACATATTTTGGGGGGGAATGCCTGGCTGAGCAAGACTCGTGCTTGGCAAGGAAAGGGTCAATTGTCGATTCGTGCGGCAACCTTACATTCAATGATGAGCGAAATGTGCTCCACTCACCAGCGGGTCCCCGACACAACTGTCGAAGCCACAGGACACCAGGACTAGCTCAGGATTGTACTGCAAGAGACGCGGTGAAGTGTGTGCAGCAGGGTCACACTGAAAAGTTACCCCCGGCAACTCACCGCATAGGCAACAGGCAGCACCAGTTGGAAGAAGGCCGTCAGGTAGTCACCGTCTGACATCCCCTCCTGCATGTTAGCGAGGCTTCAGTCAGTGTAGAAGTGCAATGCTGCTTAGAGCATGCTGGCTTGTTAGTCAAACTTGGCGTTGTTAAATTTGAATTAAATTGGAGGGGTTTGAGAGGATGCTTTAGCCAACTCCAATTTCCCCTATTCAGATTCATGGAAAATGCAGAAGCGCTTTTATGACACAAACACCGGACCGATTTAAATTAAGTTTGTTGATTTTGAGAGAGAAATGTAAATTCTAGCCACTCGAGAAAGCAGAATGTCAAAATGACAAAATCAACAAATTAAAGAAAAAGAAGTACCAAAGTATTAAGAAATTCGTAACTCCCGTAACCCTGTACCAAAAACGGATATCGCAGTTCTGTACACTGCATATGTTAGGGCATTGTAACAATTACTTGAAATTGTTACAATGCTTACAAGGGTTTTGCAAAAGTCCTACTGATGAGTGAGTAGTACATTACTGAGCGTTGTATTACATTTCTAAGTATTGTACAATACATAATTTTCGGCCGCTTTAGATGTATTATTAGGTGCAGCTTCCCGAGTTGTGGTATAGTTTTTTATTGCTGAATGAGAGTTGCAATTGAACTTTTCTTTTAATTTCTGCAATTTCCGAGTACTTTTCTAAAAGACTTGTTGCCTAAATTGACGACCCACTTCCAACAGTTACCAAGAAAAGCAATATCTCTGTACTCATGCATTAAGGTAGGAACCCCCAAGCTATAGCTTTCCCTTAAAGGGGCTCTGAAACACTTTGCTAACTAATCATAGAATGGCCTCACTATTAAAGGATGTTGTCTCGCGAATCTTATGACGTAAGAAGTTTTTCCAATCTTTCAACTATAAGTGGAATTACCGCACTGATACGAAGATTTCTGTCTCTCTTTTCATCTCCGCTAGCGTGCTGGAAGCTACACCGCAGAGCAGCCAAGAGGGCAAAGCCCGGCCACAATTCCACTGTTGTGACAGCAAATGGGTTCGTCGTAACAACCTGTGGCAGCCACAGTAGACTATGCTACACAGAACTCCGCTGCCATCTTGGGGGCCATGCACAGCAGACGCAGCTACGCACAGTGCAAAGATGAAATGAGTGTTCAGACTTTCTGAGATCGCAGACGTATATATTTTTCATTTATTCACCTCAAGTTTACCAATTGTGTATTACTGAGAATGCTCTTGGAATCACGAAATCAGCCAATAGCATTGGTAAGCCAGCTGCTTTTGATGACCTTGTATGGCGACATTGCAGAAGCGAGAGCAAGCAATTTTTCACTGTGTTCGACAGTAGACTGTGAATTCCCTGCTTCACGCAGTGCAGCAATATTTGGCGCACATGTTTACAGCAGCCTCTACGACAGATCGGCAAACATTTTCTTACTACGTTCAAAAAGTGTTTCCCTTTAATACGCTTTCTGGAATCAATTTCACTACCTTCCGGAAATGTACTGTAAAGGGAACAGGCAGAGAACGGAAGGGCAACGTTTTTCTCACTACGTTCAAAAAGTGTTTCAGGGCCCCTTTAATGTCTCAAAGCTATGCAACAGGCTACAAGGAATGCCATAGTGGAGGGCTGAGAATTAATTTTGTCGACTTGCGGTTCTTTAACATGAACCCGTATCACGCTTCTCCCCCAAGCAAAAGTATACCGACCAGTGTTTTCGTTATAAAGGCAATTTTCTTCTCCGGCAATGAATGTGGCTTTAAATTGAGGACAGCAGTCCAAAATTGCCATTGGGAAGTTTCCAGTACACTCATCACTTTCAGTGTGAGCATCTTCACAAAGAAATTAAGTTTTTTCAGTGAGCCTGTAGTCCGTATACTTTAGCTCACAGTTGTACACGAGCACTTTTGCATTCAGCACCAATTCGAATGTGGCCACGGCTGCTGAGAATTTAACGTTGTGTTTAGCAGCACAACACCGTAGCCAACGAGCTACAGCGACAGGTTAATTTGGGGCTGTTGTCTCAATTAAAGGCCAAATGCAACTAAACTTCACTCTTGCTGAATTGGTTGTAAATGAGTAGCCTGCACTACTGAAGCAATCTTGGCAAAGCTGCAGGGCTGGTAACTGTGCAATTTTCTTATTAGCAGCCTTTAAGAAGCACTTAAGCAATTAAGCACTGGCAATTGGCAGCTATGGTGCAAGTCCCGGTGATGACACCTCCAAGATCTTTAAGCACAGCGTGGAAAGCCCAGGGCGAAACGGCAATCTTGGGGGTCATGCTGAGGAGTCGGGCTTTCTTAGTCATGCATAAATTCTCGCTAGCTAAAATGGCTTTTTTTTTTTCTTTTACACAATTTCAGCATCAAAAATGTCTACCTTTACGAGCTTTTTCTGACACACCACTGGTAACTTAAATGAACAATTGTGCGTGAAGGCTGCTATACAAGTACACTATCTGAACTGAGGCTTTTTATGTGGCCCAAGATTTCTTTGCAGTTGGCCTTTGATAACTCTGTGCTCCCATAAGCTAAACAAGAGTAAGCGGACACCGGAACAGTCTTTGTCGGCATTATTTTCATGTTGCATCTTGATTGATGCCACTAGTGGGATGACCAGCAGAAACACAGCAATGCGAGCGAACATTCTTCGCCACAACGGAGCACCATGCTGGTAGTCAATTATGACAAAGTGAAAAGACTTATCGCCAGAAGCATTTAGCTGAGAATAACATCCTCACTAGTCCATGCCAACGAAATGCTGCCAATGGTGTTCTGTTATGCACTAAACTATTGTTAGCGCCGGGCTGAAAAGTGAGTGCAGCGCTTCTAGCAGAAAGCCAGCAGACGTTTCACCAAGACAAATGGAATGCCGCAAGTCACCATGGGCAACAAAGTACGCAATGACCTCAAGAACACCACCTTATCAAGCCAAGGTCATAGAGCATGCATACAAACAGTAAAACTGAAGTGATAAAGTTTCTGGTATCACTCTGCTGCTCCATGCTTTATCAAAGAGAAGCCCCACAAACTTTCAGTAACCTTGCTTTAGGCTGAGATCGAAGCAGCAAGCAAACTGTGCCGCATTGCAAGTCCAACTGCACAAAGAAGAAAGTGACTAACTTCATTCCAGGCCACATTGATGTTGAAACCTTGGCCAGCACCTTCGCCAACGGCCCCATAGTCTCCTTCTGGGAGGCACGGGAAAAATGTGCCGTTGTCGTACCGGTGGATCGACAGGTACAGCACCCTGCACCAACCGCACTGCTCTCTGAGAACCAGCAGTCTGCTAAAACACCCGTCACCGGGATTCTAGCAAAGGTCAACTTCACCAAGACAACTTTAACTTCACCTAGACATGAGACAAGGATGAATATTTGCATTCAACAATGGTGTCCACTGTTGAGCAAGGACTTACCGGGGGTCATCGTAGAAGGCATGCTGCGTTCCGTTGCCATGGTGCACGTCCCAGTCCAGCAGCAGTATGCTGAAGAAAACATATACTTAGGAGATGCACATAAAGCTTCTAGGCCAGAGAGTGGACTTGTACAACAACACAACGAACCAGACACAGTCAAACATCGATATAACGAAGATGGGTAGAAAGAACTACGAGGTGTAATGAAGTAAACATAAAAATCTTCCAGTCAATATCAGCATGCAATGAATACAGAACCCCTATGATAGAGCTTGTCCCCGTGTGTCTCTTTCTTTGTGTATATGGTTTAGTTCACGCTGCTTTGACTTTAGAATGCAAAACCAACTGGCCCGATTTTTCACCCTATGGTACATTTTCCAAGGAACCACGGAAAACAATGACTTAACAGCCGGGAAACATAACAGCAAGGAAGGCCCCAAATCACCACAGCAAGGTCAGAACCGGCTCTGTGTGCACACATAATTAAGGGAGACGGACAATGTTCTGATCAGTAACCCCAATCTACTCTTATGTTTCACCGCATAACACAACTGTATAGCGGCGAAGCTGTCTTTAAAAGCTGGCGAAAACTACACTTTTGTTGCGACACGCTTATCGGAAATGACAATCGTATATTTTTTGTACTTTTGAACTTGCCTCTGCAGCACTAAATTTATGTGGCCGCTGCATTTGAATACGATGCAGGATGCAGGAAGGTTACAGAATGGCGACTTATGCAACAGGAACATGACACATTCCAGTCAATGGGCTTTAGGTCGGGACCACGAAAATGTGACGCAGCAGCCGGGAAAACACAACAGTGAGGAAAATATTAACAGGGCTCCACTGTATAAGCTTATAACGAATATCAGATATAACGGATGTATTTTCATGACAGATGGGCGATTCCATGTTAGATCGAACAAGCACGTCCGGTCGACATTTTTAGTTTTCATGAAGATAATATATGTTGGCCTTCATACTGCCAGAACACTGAATTAGTGCTTAGTTTAAAAAAAACAAAAAGATTGCCTTGTGAAGAAAAAAAATTTGTTTCACCTGCTGCCAAGCACAAGTTTTACCTTCTATCACTACACATCATGCCTGCTCAAAAGTTTTCTGTCTGGGCCCAACATCTTTTATGTATTATGTTTGTTGCAAAGCCTCTAGAAGGTATTATTTTCTGCACATGTTTTAGTATTGATCCAAAAAAACCTTAAGTTTGAAGAATTGAGCAATAGTGTGTAAATTCGCGTCCATCCCTCTGACGAGTTATTAGAACTGTGACAATGAAACTTTCTAGCAATATATACGTCTCCTTTCTCTGACCTGGAAGTCATATTCTCAGATAGCATTTATCTTTTATACAAAGTTGCATCCATACACATGCAGTGAGAAAAAAAAGCAAAACGAAAAAAGAAAGAAGGAAACCTACTACTGATAACACGAGTGTGTCCTGCACTGGGAACAGATAATGCTGTCTGCCAAAAAAAAAAAAAAGTGAAGCAAAATGTTACACACACAGAATTGAGTTCGCAGCTGTATAATGGATAACCATACCTGGTGTATACTAGCTTGCTTTTTTTATTATATTGCCTTTTTGTACAATGATTTGCATTGTTGAACTCGCACTGCAGAACAATTTGCATTGTTTGCATTGTAAATATGCAACTGCACAAGTGTTACACATACACTAAATGACGATGCTACCATATGCTTTTGTTCATTTTGTTCATAAAATATTTTGCAGTGTTTGCTTTTCGTATTCTAGCACTTTGCCCATTTATTATGTAACATTATCACTCTATTGAATTTTACCGGTACACTGCAATTTGCAGATTATATGGTAATTGTGTTTCATTTTAGGAGGTCCCCTGATGGTTTTCCCCTCTGGGACATCTGAATGTAACCAGTCCCAATAACAAATCAATAAAAACTCGAACTTGAAAACAAAAATGTGATTTTGATACTACTGCCAAAGGAGACCAAGGTGCAATCTGGGAGACTGTGTCAACACACCACAGTTTTTTGCACCTCATCTGCTTGCACCTTCAACCCGTCTCCCAGTTATACTGGTAGCCATGTTTTCCTGCCTGTGTGGCAGGCTGTACTCACCGCTGCAGTCCGTGTGTCTCGATGGCGTGCTTCGCAGCAATGGCCACATTGTTGAAGATGCAGAAGCCACCAGCCTCGGCCCGCTCCGCATGGTGCCCAGGAGGCCGTATGAGAGCCATGCCATTTTGGCACTGCGTCCGAGCCAGGATAGCACAGTCATCATTATCACCGTCCGCCTACTTCCGTTCACTACAGTATAAAGGCCTCTCTCAGCGATCTCCAGTCACCGACGTCCCGCGTCAGGTGACTCCATGCCATGCCTTCCAATTCCTCGCTATCATTAATCTGACTCAATCCCTGGCCTCCCTCTACTGTGCTTGACCACCCTTGTTGCTTCCATTCTGTTACTCTGGAGGTGCATTCACACTGGCACACTGACAGAGGTCACGCTACCGACCGTGACTGGCAACTAAGGAGCAACTCGCAGCCATTGATGTTCCCACAGGCAAGCGCGACCTGTTGGCCTCCATGCCGACATGCCTCGCGACTGATGCCGTTCACGTCTGCTCACACCTTTGCTGCCACGTAAAATAAGCGTCAGCATACACGGACGTCCTGCTCCTGTGGCCCTGCTTGGTTCAGTTGGTTTGAGACTTGTAAATTGAGCAGCGTGTGATTGACCCAAATGAGAAGCTTCTCAATCAAAGCGATTATTAGGGACCGGTCCCAAAGTGACCAACTTGGTCGGCAATCGCTGTGGGTTGCCAGTGTACACGAGCCCTAATGGACTGCTGAACTGTCTGCGCAATGCATTACAGCACCTGTTCAGCTCCACATCTTGCACTTATTTTCGCCTAGAATATCAGTAACCTGAATTTGTTCATCCATTCTGCTGTCTAAATGCGCACGGTACTTTGTTTTAGATGCCACCTGGAAACCAGGTGTAGCCTCACATGTGTCTGCCGTGACAAGGCACTTTTACGCGTTGGGCCAAAGCAGCTTCACTTCCTTTTTTAACACGACCACCGTCAGTTCGACAGGAGCTGGTAAACTAAACTTCATAGGTGCAGTGACCCTGTACGATTCCCTTATTTCTGATTAATACACACAGTTCTTCACCACATGCCTGCCCCCATGAAGAAATGACATAACTGTTTTCATCACAGCCCAACAGCGCCCATAGAGAATACAGCTGAAAGTTGTTATACTAAACATGGACATACCAAATTTATGGCTACACTGAACTCTTGCTCAAATTTTACCAGATACACATGCATTTTATTGATACTCAATGTAGTGAACCTACACAAGTGCGTTATGGATCTACCAAACTTCAGTGCTTGAACATGCTTTCCTCAGACACAGGCGTGAGCATAGCAGTGCAAACACAAGACGGCACAATCGGAGGCCATGCATCAGTGCATGGCCTCCAAAATTAGACGGCAGGCACTGGCACATTGGAAATTCCGGAGGCCAAACACCTGTGTGTCACCAATCTCAGAGGCAATGTGCGGCGCTCCACAAGTGCTGTGGGTGCTGTGTGTGGCTAAGTTGGTGTCGTCACGCATAATTCGGCTAGGTGGAAAATACTAAGTAAGAAGTGGAGAGCTCTGACGTATGCGATGAAGTTATGATGGCCATGCATGATTTTTATGACATAATTTTACGTGACAAATTTCAGCTACGCCAAACTGTTTTGCAAGTTTTGATATCGTAGTTATAACGAGGTCTACAAGGCACATGGGTGCAATTACTGTGGAGATAAAATACAGACCTTATTTGTACAGACAGCATCGACTAGCTGTAGCAAAGAGCCAGCTGCCAGAAGAGCACTGGAGAAGGTTTCCTGCAAAAATCACAATCACAAACTCATTTACTTCTATACAAGATATGGATAGAGGTAGAGGAGTCACAAAACAAAAATTTAATGGAGAAAGAAGTTAACAGAGCAGCAAGAAACTGCGAATAATGAAAGAACCAAGACTAGTCAGCCGAAAAGAAAAGGCAATCACAGCGATTTGCAGGAACTTGCAGAATGTGCATATTTCCATGACTATGCAAAAGACATGCAAAAGGCTATGCAAAGATAAAAAACACGGGTATAGAAGTAAAATTGTGCGTCTACAATACCAAAAAAGTCGCTCCTGCTATGAGAAGAGGCTAAGCAAAAAGAAGACACAAAACAAAAGATGGTTGGTGAACCCGCCTCTGCACAGTCCCTGCACCAGTTCCCTGCACCAGCACCAGTCTCTGCACCAACTCACTATGATGTCATTGATTTTAGAGCTATTTGTACAGCCCAATTGATTATTTATTATTTCTTTAGTAAACATGAGCTGCACTGTATTCTAAAAGAGCCACAAAACGAACGTGGCAAGTTTCAAGAGTTCTTACTTAGTGACAATGGCCCAAGTGCAAATAAAATGCGTTGAAATCCATGACATCACACTGACGCACCAGTGCTAGGGTTTTGGCACAAAAGTACAAGAAAATGAAAATTTCACCTTCATTTTCTCTTCTAATAATTAACCTGTAACCGTGAAGTTAATGAAAATGGAGTTTTCAAAGAACTCTTTATACTATCTACACTGATTTAGTGTCCCCCCTCTAAGGTCCCCTTAATTGCCACGGCAAATTTTTTTATGAATTTTTAAGAGCAGAAGAAAAAATAAAGGAAAACTCATTGTGTATTACTTTTTTGTCAAAATTGGAAGAAACTGAACACACACACAAGTGCAAGAATTGCAAAAAAATTCATGATATGTTAACTCATCATCGGGACCAGAGGATGCTTGCTGTGATGGTGATCGCGTCAACGGTAGTTAAGGCGTTAACATGCCAGCTAGCTGGCTCGAGCACTCACACGGCAGAGGTAGACTGAAGAGTACTTCTCTTGCAGCTTTATCAGATTGGCACTCTCCATCTCCTGGCAGCTGCGCATCTTCTGCACATGCTTCTTGCTGCGCATAGAAAATCAGCTGAGGGAGATTGTGAGGCTCCCTAGTTGATAAGAGATCTACAACAAACGGGTGGGACAACGTTTACATATCAAGCCAGGATGGCTTGCAGGGTGTTCAGTGCATTGTTTTCAACAGCAGGCAGTTTTGGAGTGACGTTTGCAAGCAAACGTAAACTCATTACGTGCGTAAAGAAATAGCCTTGTTGTCGCTGCGCATGCTCCGTTATGTTATTGAGTTTCTGTGGTTTACATACACTACATTAATGAACATTCTTTGGAGAGCTTAACATAAATAATGTTTACATGTGGTAAGCAATTTCAAACATGGCGGCATCCGTGGCTTCAGCCCAAGTTCTCATGATAGCTACACTCTGGTGATTGGCAACAAATGGTCAAAGCAGCTTTTTCTGCTTCACCTTAAAGGCTACTTTTCAGTTCATAGTGCATCAAATTTTTGAGATCGTGCGGCGATCGTGACAACCATAAGCCTGATGAGACAAGTAGACATAGAAACGATAGGATGGTTGCTAATAGACTGTCTTGGCTTGGACTTGCTTAGCGTGAATATTTCCTTTTTATTTTCCATTCCCATACATTAAAGCAAAAGGTTTTCAACAGACACACAAGCTTGCATTTAACATACTTAAGGCACTGAATGCTATTCTAAAACTGTCTATTAGGTTCTCCAACTCAGCGAACATGGTTTCATATTGGTATCCCTACTGTAACGTGCAGGCAATTTTCCGACCCATACTTCAGGAAAAAAGGTCTGCATTAAAATTGGGTAGATATAATCCTTCATAGTGAGCTGTTTTCACTTGATGCTCTGCCGAGGGCAGGCCAAAAACCAGCGTTTTCATTGGGAGATAGGCGTGCAGTTGATGCCTTTGCTTTCCTCCAACGCCACTAAGACTAACATCATCGAGTTCACCAATGGGTTCAGGCGCATGCGTGCTGATCAGTCAAGTTCAAATTATTCGGCAAGGGCAAATTTGATGACTGAAATAACGAAAGCCTTGGCCCACAGAAACATATGTACATCAGCCAGGGCCTTCGGTTCAAATTAATCAGAGGCGAATTAAAAGAAATTCTGCTGTAATCACTTATTATTTAATTCAAGGCCTTGAAAGTTCAATGGCATTACAGAAAAGAGTGGTATCATTAAATGAGCAGGTAACAATATTTAACACAGCATTACCATTCTACTGTTACCAATGCTGTCTGTTGCCAACTACGCATGCATGGAATTTACTGCGCATATGCGGTTCAGGGGAAATGGTAGTGGTAATGGTCGTGGTAATGGTAACAGCAGAAGACTGCCACTGTGATAAAACACTCTATTAAATATTTGAATGACTGCCTCATTAAGAAGTAGCTTTACCTACAAGACTCCTGCAACTTGGATGGATGTGACACTCAGAAAAAATGTCCTCTGGTTGCTGATAAACCAACTTGAACTTTTTTTTGCCAGCTCGTTATACCATCACAAGAAGATTCCCGATCTAGGCCCTTCCATCTTTGTCTTTTCTTTTGTTGTTGAGAACATGCACTACTGAGAATCTGAAACTTTCGAAAACGTGTAGCATCAAGTTTCTATCAGAGCAGCTCCATAATAAAAACCGGTCACAATTCTGTCAACTGCAAATATCAGTAATCGGGCATTAATCTAATAGGTGTGCAGGGCCCGCACCATCGTTTAATTCAGGTGCAATGGTTCACTAAGACTTCAACAAAATGAGGCAAACAGGTCAGGTTAGGTTAGGGTGAATTAGCATGTGGAAGAACTCCAGCCCACAGGGGATGGTGCGCTCACTTACTCATGAACCAACAGCAACTCATCCACAGTGGCCGACCGAGACTGCAAAAGAAGAGCATGGAACTGTATTACATTTTGATTCCAAGGGTCCACCCGAAATCCCTCCTTCTCCTTGGTTTCTAACTGTTCAGAGATTTAGACCTCAGCAAGCCAATTTTTCCAAACTCAAGCATGCAATACCGTATTTACTTGATCCTAATGGCACTTTTTTTTTCTGCAAGAATTTAATTAATTATGACGCACACTTCAACATCTAGTAAGAAACAACACTGCAATTGGGACAGGCTGTCACTGTTGGTATTCAAGATGGCTGTAATTCAAAGCAATCAACGTGTCGGCTGCAGCTACGGCAGCAGGAACATTGTCTATGCCCGCTTTGTAAGTTTGCTGGGTTTCCATAGTCTGCAAGGCATTTAAGAAATGCTGTCATTTCAGATGACAATGAGGAGATGCTATGGATTCTTGACGTAGCGATACAGAAGCCTCCGACGGCAACGGCAAGTGTTGCTTAGTCTACTGTTGCTCTGATATAATAATTTTTTCCAAGTGGGAACAAATTGTAATCCCTTTCTCTCTTACAACGAAAATCTGTTAAGTGGTCAGACAAGACATTACTTTCCTGTTTCGCTCACAATAAAGCCAAAGTGCACGTCGTCTGTGAGGACACCACTAAAAAAAATGTCTATTGTGCTGCAATGGAATTGTGGCACCACCTCTCACTGCTAAAGTGGAGTACACATTTCACCATAGCAGTGACAGAAGGCATCACTTATCCAGTGCACCAAGGACAACATTCTTTTTAGTGGCATTAACACAGATGGCATGCCCTAGAGCTTTATTGTTCACAAAACATGCTCGTAATGCTTCGAAACATAGTAGAGTAGACAACGGATAATTCGAACTCGACGGGGACCGCAAGGAAGTCAAGAGTAAGCAGAAGTCCGAAATACTGGATTCGCCCGAAAATAAGCGACTCTGTTCCACAAGTGGCGAAAAAAGATGTGTCGTATTCTCGGATCGTCACTTTCGGGGGTACCATATATATTTTGCATGACTAGTGCGAGGCACATCCACATCTATGAGCGACGGCATTCTTAGTACAGTGCCAGGCACACTATCTTATTACAGTGCAGAAACACTGGCACTCGTTGACATGGCCAGTGCTAGTCACATTAAATATCGCGAAAAATGCAACTATCATCAAAAACACGTCCCTAGTTTGTCAACGCGTTGCTGAGTTCACACACACTTTCCTTTAGCCTAGATATTTCGTGGCTGCATTTTCTAGCAATGTATTTGATGTTTTTCCTTGTCACACTTTCCATGCTTCGGCAGTGGTCAGAGTGATGTTCTGCATACGTTATCAACGGGATCAGCTGGCCACCAACGATGGATGGTAAGAGTGGCATAGAATCAAGCGAAAGGCATCGCTCGCTACAAAATCGTGACCCATATCTCGACCACTGTTACGCTGTCGCTACAGAAGGCCAACGTACCGTCAATGCATGCCTACGAATCTTCACTGGCGACTAATAGACTGACTAGGCTTCGGAAGCTTCGGTTTCAAGAAGGCGCCAGTGACATGGCCAATGAGATTTCCGGCAACACATCAACACAAAAATATCGCTATTTCTGCTCGATGCAATGGCCAAATCAGCACACGGTCACGCAGTTGGAGCCCAAATTATCACACGGCGCACTGCCAGGTGTCCGGTCATCCTCACAGATTAGCTCTATAGGGCCAGTAGTAGTGTGATGGAGCTCTACGAATAATTAAGCATATCCGAATTATCCGTCAGAGACTGCATCAAACTGAACCTACTGCAGAATGCTACCTCCGTGCAAAACTTGAGCGGAAATCAGCCAGTGTTCTAGCTGGATTGATCACAGGCACCTGGCACTCGTATTTAACCAACACTCAATTAGGAGTCCAAGACTAGGTGCTGCAAGGAAAAGAGGCATATTACAAGGAATCGCGCATGAAGACATGCATCGGACAGGATGCACTGGTTTCATCCATGTCTTCATCCGTACTATTCCTTGCAACAACCAACACCAACACACCAACAAGGCCAATTCTCTACTTCAGAAGAAACACAGGGCTTACATCAAGCAAGAGGCAAAGGTTGAGCAGTCCACGCCTCTCCAACACCTGCCAGGGCTTGAGTATGCGCTCGGGTCGCTCTGGGTGGCCCCTGCACGGGCAGAGTGGCTTTCTGAGCTCAATGTCACACTCTACACAGCCCCTATGGCAGACAGTGCCTTTACCTTTACCAGCATCTTTGAAGTCAAATCCATCGTGTAAGTTCTGGACAACAACAACAACAAAAAACATGCCGTCATTATCACCAGCCTATATACTAGACTAATGCAGGACAGACACTTCCCCACCAGCGATCTCCAAATGTTCCATTCTTGTGTCAGTCAATTCCACCCTAGGCTGGCTGCACAATTTCCTAAGCTAGTTATTCCATCTCGTCCTCTGCCACCATGAACAGTGTTTCTTTTTCCTTGGTGCGTACTCCATTCTGTCACTCAAACAGGCCACTGGTTAACTACCCTATGTGTCACATGACCTGCCCAACTCTATTACTTCCTCTTAATCTCAACTAGAATATCAGCTACCCGTTGGGGAGGAGCTCTGGGTTCGCTGACTACTGCGCTGTCTTCAGAGGTGAAAGACACCGCACAGCGGAACGGCACAGAACAGATCTAACAAACTGGTGAGCCACATCTGCAATGGTGCAAGCTAGCAGCTCGTGAGGAGCAAATTACATGATGATGAGTGGCCGTCTGCTGAAATGCGAGAAAGAAGGAAGTTCTAATGCCCATGTTTGCTCTCTAATCCTAACTGGCACATTCCCTTCTCTGAACGTCGTCTGCCGGAGAGCAATGCAAAGCAAACCCAAAAGTGCGAAAACAGCTAATGAAACACCGGCTGTGTCAGCTCTATCTGTGGCTATGGCCGCTCCACTGACTTCCACGAGAATTACAGCATCCTTAAAGTCTTGCTTTCAGTTTTACTAACGAGTCAGCAACAATGGAACAAATCTTTCGCTTTGAAGCTTTACTTGGCTCAGGTTCATTGTAAACTTCTGCTAAAATGCCGTTTCGGAGCAGGAGGCTGTAAAACGCCCAGCCTCGGCACAATTTGGCGCTGCCATTTCGTCCTCTCATTATGGCAATCATCGGCATAAGTTAAGAAATGCAGACGACAGAGCACATAGGTCCAGTACAGCTTCACCACTTGGCACCAGATTTAGAAGCGTGCCCAATCAGAACAGGGATGCAAGAAACTCCATTGCATTCCTATGCAGTAGCACTACCACTAACAGCAAGCAGTGTGCACAGGCACTACCGGCAAGCCACTCATTGTCTCATCTCAATGAGCTCTTGCGAGCACACGACAGCAAATAAGCTCGCGGGAGGCAGTTTGTGGCCACTGGCAACAACACGAAGTGTCAAGAGAGCCACACACCTCTCGTCAAGGCAGCGATGTTTTGCCATACGCTCGTCGTATGCCAGGGCGGTTCGGTTAGGCGGCACTTCCAGGTTGGTGTTGGATCTCAGCGCTTCCACCTCCCTCTCCAGCCGTTCCTTGTCCTCGGGTGGGTGCTCATAGTAGCAGCTGCGCGTGGGGAACTTCTCGGGTCGGTGCACGCCCAGCTGCCCCCGGTACTCGGATCGTGGCAGATGCGCTGACCCGGCGACGGCTCCTTTCGTGCCACTGGTGCGCTGGATGCGGAGGCTCTTCCAGTGGGGTCTCAGCACCGACACGCAGTTCAGCAGGGTTTCCGTCACACTGCACTCGGATCACCGCCCCCGTTAACCCCTTTAATGACAGGACATATAAACACCAGAACGAAATGTTTATCTGCCATCTAAATGTGCAAGAAACGCAGAGAAATCACGAGAAACCACAATGACTACTCTAGTAAACGCCATAATCAACGAAAATTTAAAACTATGTTACGGGAACATTTTAGCAATAGGGTTGGAAAAGAAGTGGGCTTCACCCTAAGCCACCTATGGCTTCGCTTGGAATTTGTACAGTCCTCAACATATGTGAGCCACAGCTGCATTTCATCTGCTTCACATCACGTGTGTGACGCCACTGCAGCTGGAGAGCAAGCATTGGTTGCGCGCCGAACTTCTTCTACCTCACTGCTCTAAACCAACAAATGACGCTGACTCAGTGTTGGTTGAAGACATTAAGTCAGAAACTTCGTCAAGAAACCCAAGCTCATCAAGAAAACAAATTTTTCTGTTATGTTGCCTGTAGGAAACATTCGTCAATAAATAGTCAAATAGACAGAAAAAGGCTTTAAAGCCAGGAAACAAAGGCACAAAGAAGAGAGGAACGTAGAGCCTTAAAAGGGTTTAGGAGGGCTGCATGCAGAAGCTCCTGAGTCGTAGTGAAGCAGGCAGAGGAGCGGTCACAATTGAGACAGCGAAAATCGAACCGAGCTTGTGGTAGGGTGGTACAGTTAAATGTCGTTATAAAGAAAAGTGCAAAAAGTGTGAAATAGCTTGGCATAGGTCAAATTGCACGAGAAAAATCATTTAAGGCCAGCGCTACATTATCAGATATGTCCGAGCTCTCCACTTCAACATGTTTTCCAGCATGGTGAACCTTGTACGACGCCAACCTCGCCACGTGTAATCAGCAGCACTTATGAGCATTGCCTCCAAGGCTGGCAGAACGCACATAGGAATGATTTCTGAGATCTTCAATGAACCAGCATGCGTCACCCAATCTCGCACGTCATGCACCGAGGTTGCCATTCGCGACTATGCTAAGAGCAGTGCTCTCGGTGCTTGGGACAAGAAAATGTTATGCAAATTACTTGTGGGTCATTCCACGGCAAACTTCCCTGACACTGCACTCAACCCTCTCTGATTCCATTACAAAAAATTGTGGTCAATCATTTTGGTTCACTATTTGCCCTCATAAACAACATTTGCGAGAAAAAAAATTTTTCTTTCTCTTACAGCGATCTGAATGTTGTCATGGTGGCGAAACCTAGGTTGCAAAAAAAAAAAACGCCAGCAAAAATACCATAATACACTGAGCAGCTTAAAGATCAGCTGGTTGCTCGAAAAAGAATTGTGCTTTCTTATTCGCTCTCATTGGCGTCTGCTTCTGCTATTTCGTCTCACAATGTGTTTTGTGGTAAAGCAATGTGGAGATTCTGCACCAATCTTGACTATTTTTACAAAATTCTCCAAGCTTTACAGACATAACACAACTGCATCATGTGGCTGGACAGCTGGTAGTAGGTGTGTCCAAAAACTACTGAAGTAAATGGTCGCAAGTAATTTTGAAGTTGAAGAGGCGCAAACATTGAAAAATGTGTGAAATGCCTCGTGCTCAGTTACAGAAGCAGACAACTAACTCCCCGGAGCACACCACTCCTGTGCTATAGACAGCCGGGGGGCTTTACTAAACCTAGCCTTGGAAGTGTTAAGGCCAAGCAACGTGTTCGCTTGCCAGCTCGCGCCTGTTTGCTTTGCGATGTACAGCACAACATAGGGAAGCAACAAACAACATAGTGGGTAGCAGAAAGTTGACGTCTTGTTTTGTCAGTTGCCTTTGCTTGCTCCAATCCTAAACCATGCCTACACATTCACACTGTGGCCAGAGAAAAAAAAAAAAACAAGATTTCCACCTGTCACTGACGTGGCCGAGCGGTTGCGGCAGGCTTGGGCAGGGGTCCCCCAACAAAGCGCGCAGGGTCAACGCCACGCCTTCCGCAAGGGATGGTACGCAGTAACCGCCCTGCACAGACACAACAGTGCGGAACTGTGTCTAACATCTTCGCTCTTGAAAAATTGACTGAGCTTGCAACGGTGCTGCTTATACCTCGTCGACAGATGTAAGCAGAAGATACTCTGTTTCCATATATATAGCAGGCAGCTCTGCGGAAGTTATACGCAAGTAGTGAGGTCAAGGAAGTCTCCCTCTGCACGTTTCACAATGCAGTTGACTTGGACCTGTGAAGCTTTTTACGGACTACTACTTTATGTATATTCAAGTTACAACTCGCGGACACAAGGTGATGCCAAACGACATATCACTCGTGCACCTCTGTGCTTCTAGTATGTGACATACTATCATATTTATTTATTTACATGTACCTTACAGGCCTTCGAGAAGGCATAGTGTAAGGGGGGAAATACGGTAACATATTAGTATGGAGTCGGGAAAGAAATAAACATCAGCAACAGAACATGGAAAATTAATACGTTAGCAAATACAATATGTAGAGCAATAACAATAAATGGTAACCAATAACATAATAGCATAATAACATCGTAAACGTTTTTGCATGTTATACAGTAGTAAGTATAGTAAAAAAAAAAATGGGAGCACTGAAATTCTTTAACATTGCAGAAAAAATGTAAGAAAATTACAAAAGACATGACACGTTTAGACGGTTGAAACGGCATATTGATTGGTTAGTAGATTGCGAAATGCAGTGTGTTTAGTTTGGCATGCAATGGTATCTGGCAGTGCGTTCCATAAGCGGACCGCACGGGGCAAAGCTGAAAAATTTAAAGCGTGCGTGTTGCCATAAATTCGGGTGTAGCTGAACTGATTGTTCAGTCGTTGTGACGTCGAGGATGCTTTCTTCAGGTTTGATAATGTTAGGCCAACTGTGTGAACAAATCTATGAAATAATAATAGAAGGGAAATATCACGGCGAGTAGTTAGTGGTTGCAACGAAAGAGCGATTTTTATTTGGGTTACACTTGACTGGTTACTATAATTTTTAGAAATGAAACGGCTCGCTCTATTCTGGATGCTCTCCAGGAGTTCGATGAGGTAATTTTGATGAGGAGACCATATACAAGAGGCGTACTCAATTTGTGGCCGTACAATAGATACGTAAGCTAGTTTTCGTAGCGGTGAAGGCGCACTTCTTAAGTTGCGGCGCAGATATCCCAATGATCTGGAGGCGTTAGCTGAAATGGAGGTGATGTGTTTAGTCCATGAAAGAAACTTCGAATAAACCAGAATATAGATCAAATGGTAATATATGTCAACCTCTTAAACCGGAAGTAAAAAAAAAGAAGGGAGAGAAAGAGACAGAAAGATGAAGCAACAAAAGAAAAATTGCCAAAACAGGTTTATTTTCACAACAGTGCTGCAGCTTTGCAGCGAATTGGCTGCACCGTCACAAGTAGCAAGCGTGCTGTACGACGCCGTAGATGCACTGTATGACGGCAACGAAGTGACATT
This sequence comes from Dermacentor andersoni, assembly GCF_023375885.2. Classification (NCBI taxonomy): domain Eukaryota; kingdom Metazoa; phylum Arthropoda; class Arachnida; order Ixodida; family Ixodidae; genus Dermacentor; species Dermacentor andersoni. The sequence goes on along the minus strand of NC_092821.1, from coordinate 122,837,814 downwards.
TTCTGTTAGTTGCATGCTGACAGTTGGCGCTGAGCGGCCATGTTGCCATTCACTTTGGTGAAGTCCACAACATTTATTTTGAATGCTGCTCAAAACTGTTCCCACGTATCGCTATGCATCGCTAACCAGAAGAAAAAAAAAGGAAGAAAAGAAATCGCACACGAGGTCGATCGGGAGTGTGTACACAAGGAGACACAGTGATAAGGAAAAGAAAATTCCAGCAATCATATCTGGATGTGGATGCAGCTTTGGCTATGCATTTGCCAACATGCGCGTCCATCCCGCCGTAGGCTGCTAGACAACTCATTTTCTGCTAAAGACCATTATATAAGACAAGGAGTGACTTAAGCCTGTCTTTTTCAAGAAAATACCTCGACTTATGTTACGGCTTATACGGTATTGTCTGGTTGCGAGTGCAAGCAATGCGCAGTGGCCACTAGCCGCAGAATTTTGTCACTGAGTCTGTGGCGCCTCTCATACAATAATTACGTCGTATTTTGCAACATGACAGTATATGAGACTTAACGTTACGTCAAAGTATATGTTGCCTTCCAACACATTCATTTCATATGCAACGCACTATATTTTTGTTTCAATGTGAGCAGCAAAAGAAAACTCTCTAGCTTTGATAGCGTTGCATACTGCGTATGAAACAATGTACAGCTGGTGCCTTAAGAGTGCAGATGAAAACAGCATCCAAAACCCCTCGTGCTTAGATTTAGGTGCCCATTAAAGAGCCCCAAGTGGTCAAGACTAATCCACGGCGTCCCTCGTAGCTCTTGTGCTGTTTTAGGATACCGAACCTTAATCAATAAATCAATGAAAAAGATGAGCACCTACCTCAAGCACGACACAAACGCGACCTCCTGCCAAGGCCATCAGTGGGTGGACTAGGTGAGCATAGGTGGCCGGTGACAATCGCATGAGACCCTGCACAAGCAGCAGCAAACTCCAAATGTTCAGGCTTTCACATGTAGCTCCAAAAGCAACTTGGTGATACAATGTACTCCGCACCTGACATGCTGTGCTAATTGCACATATTGTATTAACTCGCGTAAGCTCCGAACTTCTTTAAATAAATTTTTTACAAGGTGCGGGGCCTTACACGAGCCACATTTCTGGCAAATCACCGAAGCCTCGAACTACACTCGGACTGCTATGCAGAATAACGCAAAGGCAGACTGTGAAGCTTTATGTTAGTCCTGCTCACCACTTCCGATGCCCTCATTGCCCAACTAGCTCGCCTTAGCAGTGCCCTCCCAATGGGGTCAGAATGCAAAAATGTTCGTGTACTGCACTTTGGCGGCACACTAAAGAAACCATGACATGGTCGTCAAACTATTCTCGGTTTATCACCGAGAGTAGAGCAGGCAATGTGATTATGTGCACAAAAAAAGGGGGGGGGGGGGGGGCTCTCTGCGCACCTGCTAACCTGAAATATTGATTTTACATTGCTGCCCCTAAACCGTTCTTATCGACAGCTATCCCCGTTTTGGCATGGCTTGCACGACGTCAAAAGCTCCTGGAGCACCACTGCATCACCTTCTCCGACACACTCCCAAGACCGGACCCTTCCTTGTTCCACGTCCTCTGGCACCCAACAGCGCAGGAAAGTCATCGCAGTTACACTGTGGTCAAAATTCTTTCACCGACGTGATAAAAACGGCGCAAACCAGAGAACGCCTGCAGAAACTATCTCACGCCAAACTGCTGAAATGCACACGTGGAAAGATGCAACATCAGCTTCATTTCATCAGCCGTCGGTGTTGCTATACTGTTGCACATTTCTCAACCGAGATACAAAAGAAAAATTTGAAACACAAATTTTGTATCGCACCGAAATGTGCGCTAAAATCCTGCCGGCTTGTTGGATGCGCGCACGGGTTAACATGCAATGCATAATTCAAAATTTGAAAATTCGGTGTCACGGCCCCTTTAAAGAAACCCAGACGGTGGAACTTGACCTGTCGCCAACACAACCTGTGCGGCATCTCTCATAGCTCGTGCATGCTTTGGGACATTAAACACGATAATCTATTTTTGCTCACCTCAGGGCATCCAAGAGCAGCATCGTAGCCCGCCGATACCAGCACCAGCTCTGGCTGGAACTGCAAGAGATTGGGCATCGGCTTGGAGGCCGATGCTCTTGGTGGCGAATGTCAGAAATGCCAGAACTGACCTCGTAAGCCACCGGAAGCAGCAACTGGTGCCAGATGGCCAGGTAGTCGGCGTCCCCAAGGCCCACCTGCCAGCACAAGTCACAATCATTACTACAGTCATTCATGGTCACAGTACTTACTAGGCTACTTTTAGTGACAAAGCTCCTGTCGAAGCTGGGCTCATTTAGACATCCTCACCATCAACAGCACAAGGAGTAGCAGTATACTTTTCAGTCAACTTCTGGACAAGGGCATTGGAGATACCAGGGATCACCAGTTAACCCTTTCTAACGTTAACTGATATTATCCTTAAAGGAATGTAAGTTTGGGCAAATTGGTGTTCCCTTTTCGTCTTTCAGCAAACAAAAAGACAGAGACACATCGACGTCCTTTATACTGTCTGTTTTTTCTCTGTTAGAAGGCTAAAATGAAACTATCCTATGCCAGAGAACTTCCCAAATCTCCCAAATCTCTTCACTTCCTCCAGCCTATGCTGCGTGCACACAAGTGAAAGTCCCTTCTATTGGCACCCGTTTGTTTACCTTAATACACCAGTTAACTAACTGTTCAATGCAATAACCCCACTTCTGCCTCTCAATCTCAGCTATACTATCGCCGACCTTCATTTCATCGATGATCCACATGACTGTCTTTTTGCCTCTATATGTTATGCATATTATATTTCGTTTCATTGTCCATTGTGCAGTCCTTAGTGTCAATCCACATTTCTTTGTTAACCTTCAAATTCCAGCTACATATATTTTTAGTACTAGCAGAATACTGTTGAACATCGATGTAATGAATTGCTGGAAAAGAAAATTTAAAGTTTTCTCGACGATACAAGTGTGCCACAATTATATGCTCATAACAAATACTGGATATATAGAGACCTTGAAGTCCCTGTAAATTTATATGTTGCATATTCAAGTTGCGTTACAAGTCAAAAGCCTATAGGGATTGAAGCGAAGTGCTACAGCTAAAGGATATGCCATAGGGAAGGCAGACACATAGGCGAGGCAGACACATAGGCGACCAATCAGAGCAGCAGCCAGAGGCCACTGAATTATGTGTAAGAGCGTGCGGCTGCGTGCTACCCAAGCATGGAGCAGAAGCGTGTCCAATTGGAGCTGAAGAACAAGGAAGACAACAGTGCTACTTGAGATGTAATGAAGGTAATTTTGTGTTGGACACAACTTCATTAGAATGAGGTTCACCAATGCATAGGCATGTATACTCAGCCCGAGATTCTCTTACAAAGGACCTACCTGGTTGAGAGGTACGTTAATGTTGTAGCCCGCACCAGCACCCCTGCCCACATAAGGGAAGTCCGACTCTCGCAGTTCGGGCCAGAACTCGCCATGCTCGTAGCGGTGCACGGAGAAGTACAGAACCCTGTACAAGATGCACGGGGAAGGCTTAGGAACATGCCTCCTGTTGATCATTATTAGATTAAAACTCACGAAACATGCTGGCACATGAAGAACACACAGAAACAGGAGACAAGCATTGTCAACGACCTTCACACGCACGCTGTGGAGTCACTTGGCTTTTTACGCGTTCCTCAATGTTAGTCTTCCCTGCACCATGCTCTCATCTCTGGAGGTTCGCCTTTCCCGCATACCATAGTGCATGCGATGGCAAGAGCCAGTATCGTAGTTGTGTGGCTGCGATGAGAGATGGTGCGAGTACTCCTCTTTGACTTGAGAATGCTGCCATGTGCAGACCAACTGTGCAGTCATTGGTGCACTTCATGGGAGTGTCCCATAAAGGGCTTCGCATTTGGCTCCGAAGCATGGCACCAGCACTGATGCACACAATCACTTGCACGCACTTTGACTGCACCTGGGAACGATCTAGGCCTCAGAGTCTAACACGGAACTTTCACAACTCCAAAACTTTGACACAAAAATGTTAGTCTACCCTGTATACAAGAATTAAGGTGTGTGCACAAAATGCTCCTTCGCATGAACATGTCTTATCTCAGTCCTTGAATTACATGGTAGATCACAGACCTGCGCACACCAGGGTGTCTGCATAACACAGTGGTAATGTGGGAAACAACCAAAGGCTGCAGCTGTGGCGTCATGTATGCCATGGCACACAGCACGCTAGGCATGGTAGGCCAAGCAACTTATGCAGTCACAGGTAGTCACAGTTAAAGTTAAGTCTTGTGGGGTTCTCTCACCTGTACTCTTGGGACAAAGGAACGACAACGCAGTAGTGCAAACAATCACAAGGGCATTTATTGCACCTTTCATAGATCAATGCCTGCTAGCCGAGTTGCTATCCACAAAACATGCCGATGGGCGCGCGACAAATCGCAGAAGTCCGACTCACCGCGACCGGATAGCGAGCAAATATTTTCACCCCTTGCTGGATCCCAATGCCTGGTCGTTCGCGCGTACAGTCACGCGAACGGTGGCTCTTTCGCACGAGGCCTCACGAGACGGTCTCGCAGAAGCAGTGCGGTCTCGCACGGCACGTCCACACTGCTTGCCGTCCCGAACCAAAGAGAGAGTGCCTTGTGTTACCCGTACCCAAGTAACCCCGCCGTGAGGTGGTGTTAGCAGCGCAACACTCGCGCCATCTCTCGCACTGCGCTTCAACCACTCCGACCGCCGCGGGCGCCAGGCCACACGGCGAAGCCGCACTGCAGGAGACGGGAGTTATGCGGGAAAACAAGATATCAGGGGACGCGTGAGAGTCACGCATCCCCACAGTCTCTACTAGAGTCATTAGAGAGTTTTAGCGTGTCCAGTATTCCACTAAATGCAGGCGGACTGGGCGTTCTACCAGATGAGCAGAGGTGCAAATGTAAATGGCCTGCATGGTGAAGCCACCTGGTGGCACAGAGGTCAACCAGACAAACACAAAACTAATATTGCAGTAATCAATTCTACTTCACTGCTGGCGTAGCTTTTTGGCAGTGGTGTAGTCGTACTGCTGCCGAAAATTTACGCCAACAGTAAAGTAAGATACGCTTGTTTTCTGCAATATTGGCTCTACATTTGGTTGAGCTCTGCACCACCAGGTAGCTGCACCATGTAAGCCATTTAAGTTTGTGCCTCCCCTCATCCGCTGAAACACCCAGTCCGCTTGTGTTTACCAGACTGTGCTAAAGCTATTACTACATTGCAACGAAGTGAGAGATAATCCACGTTGTCAGCATACTTGTGTAATAGTGTTCTGCTTGCAGAATATTCAACTTCTTATGTGTCTGCACAATTAAGTGGAAGTCTTAGCTATATGGACACCTGCCACTCTGCTTTTAGCATGGTTAGGGCAGTGCCATAAGTGTCTGCGCAAGTGTACTGTTTGCTATTGGCTTCCAAATACGTGCAAACGCATTGCAAATCTCTGATGGCACCTCGCACACGTTTTGCACATAGCACGAACGGCAAAGCCAATAGTTTGAACGATGGTAGCTCAGTGTCAGGCTACCAGCTGCAGCTGGATGCACCAGCCTGCATCCAATGCACCGCGATGCCGGTATGCAAAGCTTTGTTTTTCTTCGCCTTATGGTGAACACATAAATGTTGTTAACATAAATAAAGCACCATGTTGAAAAGGACTTGCACAAGGTGAATGAATAAAGCATGTCTGACCATGGACTTTGCCTGGAAACAAAACAAAATTTGCCAACTCATCTCAGGTAATACAACAGAGCTGAAATAGTTGTGCATTTTTACTTGGCCATTTAGAGTTTAGGCACTTGCACTTGAAACTTGCACGTAGTTCCAGGAAAATATCTCTTTTAGAACTACCTGCCTGCTTCGGCCCTGTGGGATAATGGAAATACAAATTATACATATAACACCTAATTCAAATTGAAAAAAAAAATTTATGGGAGATATTAAAAATTGAAAATCTTGTGCTTTCTTTTTTGAGAATACTTATTTTTGCGGTTCTTTTACAGACTACAGGGAATTATTTTCTTTGGTAAGTCTGCAAAGTAACAAAGGCGACACTAAGACAGGCTCACCGGGGGTCCTCGTAGAAGGCATACTGTGTGGCTTGGCCATGATGCACATCCCAGTCCACAATCAGAACCCTGTACAGCACATGTGCAAAAACAGGTCATGTGCTGCTTGTGAAAATAAACAGGTACTTTCGTCGCTCTTCCAGGTCACGTCAGCTTATTGAGTTTTATTCCACACCGTGCAAAACAAAACTATCTCACAGAGGATATCTATAACAGAATGCAGCAGAATAAAAATAGATGAAGGCAGTACAAGAATGTTTTCAAAATTAAAAAGAAAACAAAAACAAAGAAAGAAAGAAAGAAAGAATGCACACGGGCTTTGAAAACGAGCACTTCAGCGATGGTACTAAAAAAAGCATGCTGCGATCGTTGCACATCTTCAAACTATTTGCTCAATTGCTTAGCTTAACCCACGAAGTAAGACATTTAGGAGGTGAAAGTCGCGTCAGTGCGAGCGAGCGCGGGCGACCAGATAAAGTCACAATTGTTGTATGCGCCGACGGGGCCGTATACAGTGGCGGCGCCATGCAACGCGTCGTAGAAGCCGCAGCGAAACAAAAAAATCCAGCGCCCGGGCAGGCGGCTTCGGCGCGCTCTCAACGGCGGTAATTTCTTTCCAGGCCGCCAGCACGATAACGGCTCCGCGGGCTTGTGACCTTTTCTGGTTGCCGCAAAAGTTTCCACTCCTAAATGTTTCTTGCTCCGTGGCTTAACCCCAGCCTCCTGTATATTTTTCAATGTTCGGAGATGAATAGAGATGTTCGGAGATGTCACTTAGCTAGAGCCACTTTCCCAGAACAGTTGAATTGCGTTAATTCAATCTGACAGGACCGACAATATTGACCAAATTAGCCAGCAGGCCGAATCAAAAAGAAGAGACATTAAAAGTGTCCAAACAAACCAATGCTTCATTTGACAGTGTTAGCCCGATTCCAGGCGAGAAATCTGCGTTTTCAGGGGGAGATTGTGTGTCTTCGATGCTTTAACCACACCCTAATCCCCTGTTTACAGAGAAATTTCCAGTCAGTGATTGAAAAAGCTGTGTCGCACAACAGAAAAAAGCGCTCGCCGCACGAAAGAAAAAAGCCCTCGTCGCACCTATCAGTCTGAGACTGATTCTCGTGAACATAAAAAAAAAAATCACTTCTCACAAGCCAATAAAAATGTGGGATTACGAGAGAATGGAGGGAACACAGGCGGAAGCTGCTCGTAGTTGTAAACATCTGGTGAGCCATTTTGCAAATGGCACAAGCATGGCCAGTCACATCATTCTTTGCAAGTAGTTTGCTGGCATTTTGTGCATTTCTGCCATGCTTCATGCGAAGAGAAGTCTCCAGGACAAGTTTACTTTGTAGTACATGGACATTATGTGCATTACAATAACTGTGGATTGAGATTGCAAGTGTGTTTGCAGTGTTGGTACGAGCCAAATCCGGCTTTCACTGTGAGTACGGAGCATTTCTTTCTTCTCTTCACTGTTGTGTCGGAGAAAGTTAATGTGGTCATTCTAGCCCATCGCAAAATTCACTGGTCTGCAAAGTAAGAACGTGGTTTATATCCTGCCCTCTGTATATGCAAATGCAGTGCAATGCAAGTGGTGAACCCTAACGACGTCTTGCTTTACGTAGCGAATAGTCGAGACCGGCGGTATAGTCATGCATACACTCTAGCTGTGAGCACAATCAACACGGTGCTGTGGGCTAGCACACCGTCATTGTAGCCACCGAGCCTACAGTGTGAGTGTTTGCAATGATGAAGCGGCAAGAAGCAAAACGAGATGCAAGTGCGATCCACAATCTTTTTCGTATTTGCCCACGTAATATAATGTCTGTGATGTTGTGTGTGCAGTGTATTTGGCATTTCCTTTTTATAGACACATACAAAATGCTCTTGCATTACCCATTAATTTGGAACAAACCTGCGAGAAGTGACCCGACGACCTTCAGCACATCTCGTGAGAGTTGGCAGGCGACAACGTGCATTTCATCGCAGACTATCACATGGGGCCTCATGTGGTGGAAAATTTCTCAGTGTGAATGCACCTTAAGTGCTGCCAAGACAGACACTACAGCGATTAAGGTCAATATTGGGGTCAGGCACATGCAAGCTCACTCATAAAGTTCAAAACATGCGGTGAAGGACAACTTCAGGATCGAAATAACACAAAACTGCACCCGTGGGCACTGGCCAGGACCTTTGTTCAGAGTTCAAATTAACCAAAAAATTGGAGTAACTGGAGTTCAATTAATGGAAGTCTACTGTATTTAGTCACAGATTACAGGCACGGTTAGGGCTGCATCGACCTTCTAGCACCAGATTGCAGAAATGGCAGAGAAAATGCCACAGTCACTGAGTGACCATGGCACAAAAGTAGACAATTGAACGTACACATAAGCAGCATGGGAGACATGCGACTTCGCACCATAATCTTTCATTTCCTCCTCCTCTATTTGTCCTAATGATGCATAAATTCTTGTGGTACAGGTATAACCAAAGAGTGCCACAAGGTTCTTTTTTTTTTTAACTTTAACAGTGGCATATGTGTAAGAGACCTTTTACGTAGTCAGTATACCATGGCATTAAAGACGCCTAAAATTCCCTAGCTGTACAGGTGCCTAAAAGGTATAGTCACTTAAAACAGGGGTAGTGTACATTTCAATGCATGCCGAATGGTGATGCCATAAGTTGCTGAATTGATTTGGCATCTGTTTACAGCTTTAAGGGCCCAGGTGCGCCCTAAGATCATCAAACAGAGGTTGTTGCACCTGATCATGATTAACCAGGGCAAATTATAACAGATTATGGTTATCAACACTCGTACTTCTCTGAACCATCTTGTGCTAAATATTACAGCACCAATGATTATTCACAGAAGAAAGAAAAGAAAAAGAAACACAATAATCTTAGGGCCGCACCTTTTCAGGTGGAGGTCGTCGACTGCATGCTTCGCCGCCAGGGCCACATTGTTGAAGAAACAGTAGCCGCAGTACTCATTGCGCATGGCATGGTGGCCAGGTGGACGGACCAGGGCCATACCATTTCTCACCTGCACACGAGACGCAGTCTCATACAACGGCCAAGAGAAGCTCCTTCTCTCCGGGAATGTACAATTGTTTGTGTGTTTCGTGCATCAATTTCATGTGCAGCTTCTTGTGCGAGCGACATTAAATTACATTTAATGGTACATTTTTCATGGGATCATAGGACTTGAATGAAGTAACTGTGCAAACGTACGCTCTATAGTGCTGAACATTGTTCGTGTCTCGGGCACCACACACCACAGACATTATAAGTGGGGAAAGTGTATTTATGAGAAACGTACGACAGTGGAACGCAGTTGATACATTCCTCACTGATGCATATTCCCGGCTTATATGTGGCATTTACATGGTCCCGACCTAAAGTCAACTGACTACCATGTATTACGTTCCCATTTTTATATGTTGCCATTCTGTAATGGTCCTGCACTTTACACTGCATTTGAATGCAGTAATCACTTAAAATTTAGCAATGGAGAGGGAAATTTGCTCTCGCACATTGCAACAAGCGACCGAAGTTGCACAAGCCAGGTGCTAGACAAGCAGCACGAAAAAATCTGCACAGAGCAGTTGGCAAAGCAACATTTTGCGGCGAAGCATGCCAAGAGTAAAGAAGGGCCACTGTCACAGAACATCACACGAGTCCCTTAATTACACACGTGCCGTCTCCAGTCACAGTACAAGCGCCGAGATATCTTATAACTGCCTGGCAGCCATTCAGAGCTGTTTCTGATGTTGCTGTCGTGATTTGAGCTCTTCCTTACTGTTACGTTACGTATTCCCAGCTGCTACATTTTTTAATTTCTGCAGTCCCTTGAAAAACGTATCAACGGGGTTCTACGATATTGAGGTTCTAATATACTAAATGTCCTTCCCACCAGGTTTGGGTATTGCAAACACACAAGCACGATGTGTAGGTGATCAAGCACCGACTGTCGCGTCTACGAAGCATTACCCAATTGGAACACATCGTGAAAACATTTGAGTCCAAAACAAAGCAAGAACAACTATCTTTCTCTGCCATGTTGTAAAGTTCTGTAGCCTATGCTTCTTACAGGGCCATTTCTGCACTTCTGAGACAAGCAAGAAACAGAACCGAAAATGACAGCCAAGAAAAGAAAAAGACACCTACCTTTCCCTGGACGACAGCTGTCACAAGGTCCTTGGTGCAGCCCGCCGCGAGCAATGCCAGTTCGTACGTCCTCTGGCAGCAAAAGTAAAAAATCAGTCTTGGCAAAGTCGGCTGGCTTTATTCCACCAAAACATCCCCTTGTACAGCAACTACTCGAGTAGGCTGTAGAAGACTATGTGAAACATATGCACACAGTACAGCAGTCTCAAACAACTGACCTGCAGGCCACTTGTCTGTTGACCTTCCTTTCCAATGAATTCATATTGAGGTCATATATATATATATATGCAGATTAACGCATATTTTCAAATCTGCGTGATATGAAGCTTTCCTGAAGCGTTTAATTAACACCTTCCTGTCTGCACCTACTCCCATTGATAGCACGCTACCAACGGTTGCCAATTCGTATTTTGCCACTTTGCAGGTGCTCTCGGACAGCTAGCACCACCTATTGGAGTTATTCAGGAACTATTTAGTCAGGGTTCTTTTTTTTTCTTTCTCCACTGTGTGTGGCTTTTTAAAGCACACTGTTTTTATATTAAGGCATATAAACCTACACTTTAACAAAGGAATTACGTGCTCATATGTGTACATTCGTTGCACACAGGATCTTAAGGTACCATTTGTTGTTTCACTGTGTGATTCTATAAAGAAGAGAGGTAGCCACTGGCACAGATTGGGCTACAAGTAAGCCAGTTCCCTATTCATTATACAAGTTCAATATATAATTCAGTGTATGTCACCGCCACTGCTATCATATGCGTCATCTCACCAAGCAGCTTGCACACAGGACAGCGTTCATAACAAATCAGAAAACTGCTTATATGAAGACCCGTCTGGCGGCAGCAGCAGCAGCATCCACCAACAGCAAAGGTGACAGGGTTTGCCTAGGAAGCGTCGCTTAAAGAAACAGTTCTCGTCCACAACCCTACCTCAGCTAAACAAGGAAAACCGAGTCACTCTGCCTGCTAAAACTGATGTTTACACTAGAATGCAACCTTAAGTTCTAATAGGCTCACAGCAAAGCAGGAACTTTTTTCCCAGAGAAGAAAGGTCCGAAGGCAACTAAATGTGCTCAACATCTTTCATAATAAACAGTGCAAAAGACAAGTGAAGGCAAGGACTCCTTCGCAAATGACACTTCATAGGGTACGACACTGCCTATGTGCAAAGCAAATGACAAGATATGACAGTAGTTTAGCATGTGAGTGTCATAAGTATAACTGAGCATTTTTTTTTCTGCAGTTATGTTTGGTTGAAGTTCAGCTCTCATCATGTGTGATCACTTCTCTGTCCTCCTTGTTTGTGCTGCCCTTAAAAGGCTTAACCTTGAAACCAAATATGATTTCTCTTTTTAAAGATATGTGAAATGCCAGCAATGTTCTCAATAAACAGCCATTGAAACAATTTGAATGAAATTTATGGCAATTAAAAGAGAGCTAAATTGTATCACTTGTTGGAAGTGGAATTTTGATTTAGGGTCTCATGGTGTTTTAACAAAAATCGCCAGGAATTTGTAAGTTTCAAAACAGTTGAAGCAGAATGTTCACAAATTCATAACTCTGAATCAAAACTCTGAATCAAAAACATATCACAGTTCCCTAAACTGCAACTGCTAGAGCATCTGAAGTAGACAAAGCTGATGTGTGAGTTTACAACTTATAAGAAACTTTAGTACTAATTAATCTCAAATTGTTATGTATTCCAGGAGGTTTGGATACATCAGTTTCGCATACTTTAGAAGTATCGATACACACAGTTCATAGAACTACGATATCAATTTTTTTTTCCAAGTTACAGAGCTGTGAGCTTGATGGATCAGTTTTTTTTTATTTTTACCAACATTTGCTAACAAAAAAGAACAACTGCAAAAAAAAAAAAAACCTCCCAACAGTCGACAGGTTTTAATTTAATTCCTTTATATGCAACAAACCTCAGTAAATTCAGTGCCACAAACGACGAAAAAAAAAAATTTTTTTTTTGTTCCCATATAGTTAGACAGTAGTGCATGAGGTAAAGCTTTCTCTTAATCACGAAGGATTCATAAAATAAAGTCTGGGGCTTTGCGTGCCAAAAAGCACGATCTGATTATGAGGCTTATGATTATGATTACGTTGTGGGAGGACACCGAGTCAATTTTGACTACCTGGGGGTTCTTTAACGTGCACCTAAATCCAAGTACACAGGTGTTCTCGCATTTTGCCTTGATTGAACTGCGACCCCGTGCCCGGCAGCACAACGCCATAGCCACCAGGTTAAAGTGGCAGGTAAATCACGAAGGACCAACAAAGTATGATACCGGGTGAATGTAGATCGAGTCAAAGCGTGCACATAGGGCCTCCAGAGCATCGGCATCCGTTTCTCCGTGCGTATCCTTCAGCTGCCCCAAGTGTGCTGCCCTGCATCAAACACTGTGCTGACTCTCATAGGCATTGCTTCACAACGTCACAGACACCCATGCCAACTTCAACAAAAGACCACACTTACAGTTCATCATTCACACGACCAATAAAAGGAAATAAGGTTGGCAATGACCACGCTGTAGTTCGTCATTCTGCTTAGCAACATGGCGAGCTCCTGAGCCTGCAACCACGAACTTGACCGGTTATGCATCGCTTTAACGTTCTCTGCCAATACAAAAAGAAAACACTTCGTCTGTCTTCAAACAGTAATTCTCACAAACATGCAAGTCAGAACCTCGTCCGCAGCGAGCTATTTATGTTGTTCACCTGTTGAGGCATCCCACTCGTGAAACTTTTCCTCATTACAAGCACACACGCAAGAAAATTAGCAGCTTTCAACACAAAGCCGGTGCTTCCTTTCATATTGGCATAGCATGTTCAGCATGATGGACCACACACACGACGGGAGGAAGGATACGCTAAAATGCGGCAACGAGAGGAGTGAACAGGACAGATTTGCCGAGTGCGGAGGACGGGAAACAAGATGTGAGTAGGGCTGCTTACATTAGGTACCGACGAAGAATAGCGTGAAAAATGAGAAAACAAAAAATTGAAAGAAACATTATGCAAGTGCAGACTGGTAACTGTGGTTTATTGTCAGAAACGTGAATATACTGCAACATAGCACAAACCCGCGTGACGATGCATAAGCTACGGCTTGGTAACTTAGCCGCTAATCCTTAAGCCTTTAGATGAATAAAACTCAAAAAAACACTATTCTTCGTCAATATAGAATACCTACTCTTCCAGCATTCACTACTTCTCAATTACGTGAGGTTTAGCACAAAGCAAACAATTGCATGCACATGCGGGACAATCCTTGACACATTCAGCACGAAGCCAATGACCACACATTCAAAAACACCCAGGACAAGTGAGTGCTAGTGCTTGTGTCATTTTTCCTTGTATATGTAGTTGTTTGCTTCACACTAAACCTAAAGCTAGCAATTTTGCACCAACTAGTTCAACTAGAAGTTCTAATAAAAAATATGAAAAATGCACTGAGTGCACAGATGACAGGATGAGAAATATACAAACATACAGCTGTACAAAGAATGTTATTCAGTGTGTCTGTCTTCCTTGTATATACAGTAGAACCTTGTTGACACGATGCCTTTTCTTACGATTTTCTGGCGCCAACATTTGCGAGCAAGAACACAAAAATTTGACCCAATACACTAGAATCTTGGTGATACGATACCACCTGATATAAATTTCGGGATCATACAAATTTTTCAAAAGTCCCTGCCTAAGCCCATTAGCTTACAATGTGCTAAATTTCAAACGTTACGAACAACTTTTAGCGCCACGGCGAGTGACGCGAACAATCAAGCTGCCGCATGCTCCCCCGTGAGAACACTCCGACAGGCTGGTAGCACCAGATACTGGCTGTTGCCAGGCCGGCAGAGCAGCCAGAGTGACCTACGCCACTCCGCCTTGACTACATTCCCATCCACCCACCCCCCCGCCCCACCCCCCAGTCGAAAGAAAAAAAAGGTTTTGCTTTGTGCAGTATCATGCAACTTGTTGGCTGTTTTCAAACACCTTGTAACCTTATTGTGAGCCAGCCATCACTTCCACAGACATCCTTATCTCTGTATTCCATGCCTTCCATTGTTTTTGGCACCCGATGACAATTAGAAACTTTTCTACCTTTGCGGCCTTCAGATTACATCATACCAAGTAGCTTCACCCCCACAAAGGAAAGTGAACAAATTCCCTTATCTTGTGCAAATCATGTGCTTGTCACCATCAGGCGGTAGGTAGGACGCAGCAACGAAAGTATCTCGAGATAACCAGGCAGATCTTGAAATGTCAGTTTCGAAACATGCAAAGTGCATAGCTCACTGCTGCCAAAATGTGTGCGAAACAAGTACGCAGGTGTTTCAAATTTGAGTCGGCCAATAGGAGTGCTCCCTATGCACCAAGTGACTGCAGCAACGAATCACGAAGGTAGTTTTTCTTTTTTGCATTCACTTTTGTTGCTTTAATTTTTACATGGAGAAATACAGCTCTGCATCTATCTAAATGTTCGATCTCTTGTGTTGACGGTGATACCAAGATGGCGGCACTGCATCAACAAAAAGCTGCGGTCACCCAATCAACAGCGCGATAGCAATTCCGGAACCCGATTTTCTTCCCGATTTCGAAGACAACACCCTAAAAAAGTGCAGTTTTCTGAACTTCTGCTGCGCACATGTTCCAAATATTTTGCCACGAGATAAAGGAATGTGATTGGACCGTGTAAAAAAAAATTAAATTAAGAAATTGAGTAAGTCAATTCATTGCAGCGTCCCCCCTTAATTTCCCAACTTTTTAAAATGTTTTTGGGTGATACGAATTTTGGTTGGTAAGAATTCTTGTGCTGTCCTCAGATTCAGATCATTGAGACGCTACTGTACTACATTAAACTTCTTTGTTACTGATTAATACATTCCTGGAAAACACAATCTTTCTACATCGCCAAACTGCAATCGTATAATGTTTTCCGGCTGCCAGACCCCCTGAAAAAGAAAAGGCATGAGACATGCATGATCGACAGCAACAGATGCCTGCTACGGTAGGTTCCTCGAAGTGCTCGCCCGCCCGTGTGAAGTGCAAAATGCCGGCACGAACTCAGTTCTCTCTTTCGTTACCAGCAAATATCCTTGCAAGTCATCGCACATTACATTCAGAGATACTGCGACCCCAACCCTATTGTGATAAGCATCTTCAGCTATCTGTCTCACAGTGAGTGTCACGTAGAGCCGTCTGAACCCTGCTGCACACTTTAATAGGCGATAACGCAGACACACGGTGGTTCCCTGCTGCACGCGGTGGCCCGAAGCGAGCGTGGAACTCGGCGGCATCGTATTTCGTCCCCAACCAGCTCAATTTCGTTCCCGTCACCAACATGCAATAGGAAAACAACAAAGGGCATCTCAGGTTCCTCGAGCCCCGCCAGCTGGAGGCAAATAGGCGTCTCATGCTGCAAGGATTCTCACCGAGTAGGCACATCAAAACTTTCCAGAAATTACTTAGCCTGAAGAAGCTGCTGACTCTAGCTAAATTTGAGCAGTGCAAACAAAATCTTGCCAAAGTGACAAATATGACGATGCGTAAGTGCCTCTTCAGCCCCACTAGCTCGGCACACGATGGTGTTTTGTGCTGCAACGCTTAGCGTAATGCTTTGTATTATGTAGATGTCAGCTACAGTTGAGTCTCCTGAATTTTTTAGTCACTTTGGGTCTTATGCTTTCCCCGTCTGTATGTTTATTTCAGTATTTTCTTCTTTTCTTTTTGTAAAATGTTTGAACGAGGTTCTACTGCAGATTTCCTGCCTCGGAATACGTGCCATTCGCCACGTTGGATGAAAACCCCCCATTAGCTGTGTTTTCAACTCTCATGCGTGCAGCCGACTGCAACTAATGCTTATAGGAAATTGTGTTTTCCTTAATTAAATATTTTCAAAAACCACACACCAAAATACCAAATCAGGTTACTTCCCCATTTGAGAAAGAAAAAGAATTCAGTTCACATCACTTCAAACACATTCGCACATCCTTAATTGCACTCTTTTGTCGTTTTCGTACTTCAGAAATCCCAAACAAGCCAGCGTAACCAAGGCAGACACTCACTCGTGTAAAGGCAGAATATCAGCTTCCTCGGCCATGCGGGCCTGCAGAGCAAGAAAAGGACACTTATATCAACTGCAGAATACAGTCATTAATGTGAGAATAGTGTCTCATTTTGATATAAAACAGCACACATAGAAACTAGGACAGATAGCCAGAACGATACACCCCACCAATGCTATGTGGCGTTATAGCTACCTGTTCTTGTATTTATGAGCAACGTTTTATATTGAAATGAAGCAATCAGGGAAACCAGCAGGCTCAATTTATTGTAGCAATCAAATGAAACCAACAGATAATGAAGCCAAGAAAAGCATAGTGAAAAATAATTGTGTTTCTTGACCCTTCAACTTTCAATATTGAGCTGTGTTTGTCTTTGCTGTTTTTTACCAATGTTGCCAAAGATGAGCCGTACTTGTCGGCGCAGTTCATGTTGTGCATTTTACTTTCGATGCTTGAACGTATTCTTCAATGCTTTTGATTCGTTTCACAGCCACCTGCTCAGATGATAGCCCAACCTCACATGTGTGTAAAAGGAAGGCCTCCTTTTCAAAGTATATAGATGTCTTGCATTAATATTTCGGGTCAATAGAAGATATAAGCCACACATGTACCATATTCACTAACACCAGATATAATGTGGAAGAATTTGTTGGGGAAAAATAGGTAAATTTTACTCATTCTTCACAAAAGAACTTGGGAGCTAAAGGGTTCATTGAAATTTAGAAATAATAACATAAACGGAAAATAAAAGTGAAAGAAAAGACAACTTCCCACTAGTGTGCTGCAGTTTGGTGGGTGCGGAATTCATTTTTTCTGCTAACAATTAAAACAACTCTTCCCCACCAAATAAATGGAAGCAGAGTTCTGAAGGAACGCATTACCAGTTCAATTGATTTAACACCGCTCTTTAACACACCCTGAAGTTATGTGTAAAGTTGCAGACTCAGAATTCCAGAATTCAAGGGGCATGTACTTTTGTGAGCAAAAGTAAAAAGCTTCCCAGCATTTTTTTAAACTGTGACTGGACATTACAGAACAGTCACAGTTCAGCACAGTCATATGCTTGAAGAGCATTCTCAACTAGAACTGATTACCAGTCCTGCGCTAGTTCATGCAGAAATGTAAGTCAAAACAGAGGTGAGGTCTTCTGTTTCTTGTAAACACAGGCAAAGTTAGCATCAAATGTCTACAGACCACAGGATTAGAGAAAAAGCTATTTCCACAGTCTGGTATTAGAATTTCCAGTCTTTACTGGTACGCGTGGAAGAGATGGTGTGACATAGCTTCGCTGGTTATGCTCACAAACTTCTTGGAAATTCAATATTTTCTCAGCTCCAATAGTTTGTAAACTTTTGACACAGAATGTGCATGATACTATGGCATGCATGCATGCAAGATATGATGCACTATCGAATTACCACCAAAACTCACAGGTATACGGAAGCAACGGTCGACCAAGCCATAGTCGACGCAGCGCTGGTAGCTAGCCGTCAGCCGTTCGGGCCGCTCTGGGTGCCGGCTGTCCCACAGGCTCTGATGCTCTGCCATGCGTTCATCATAGATCAAGCCTGTGTCTTCGCCCAAAGGCACCTATAAAGTCAAGCTTTACATTAGACTGCAAGTTATACAACTGGCATGCATAGGACTCCACAAGTGGGTCGTGACAAAGCAGTGCTCAAAATGGTGTGGTACCTAAATAGACTAATTGATGACTGATCGAATTGATGACAGACATAGACAGAGGAGCATTTGGTAAATCAAGCGCTGCAAGCTGGGGGAATGGTCATGAAAGACAAAAATTGTCACTGTCTGTAGCACCAAGCCTTTGCAGCTTGGTGCTACAGTTCGGTGGAGGACAATTTTTTTTTTTTTTTTCACTTTCATGAACCTTCCGCCACCTTGCAGGTTTTCGCAGAACAGATTTTTCATATTCAACGTCCCTGTGCTTCAAGTTGTCATTTAATTCACCCTTCCATGAGAGACCGCTATCGGACGAATTTCTTTTAGGTCCTTGGCCTAATGCAACCCGCGCAGCCCTGGTAACAAGAGCCGCTATAGCTTTTCTCCAAGCCACTGGGCTGGACGCACGGCTTTAGAAATGCCACAACTCTGTGAATTTGTATATACGCATCTCTTCCTTATACCATCATCATTCATCAGCCCTTTTCCTCCCCGTCCCTTTTCCCCAGTGTAGAGTAGCAGGCCAGAGCAAGTTATAGCTCAGGCCGACCTCTCTGCCTTTCTGTAAATAAATTTCTCTCTAATTCACCCTTGCTCTGCGATCTGCTAGCCTTCTGGTTAGCTCAGACAGTACAACATCTGTCCTGAGAAGGCGTTTGCCACAGGTTCGATCCCCAGACCAGAAAGAATTCTTCAGCCATGAAGTTTTATTTCTGAGGAACCTGTCTAGCTTCATGCCACAGTAGGGCAGATGAAAATTATTTGCACTTATAGAGGAGCATTATTCTTGATGGATGAGACCTTGAGCGGGGTATTTCAGCTCCAGGTCTCCTGCCTGAAACAAGGTAGCATGGACACAAGGTTCCGCTTGCTATAAGCCCTGTAACAGCCTCCTATATATTTTACACTGTCCACCCAGTCACTCCACAACGCAGGGGAGCCAGCAGTCTCCTGCAGCCGGGACATGTTCCCAGACATTCGATACCTGTTGTTGCTAGAGCATGGACGACTTTTGTCATGGTCTTCTACCACTCCATTGATTTGGAACAATGAGATAAAAGTAAGTTGATGTGACCCTAATATGCCCATAAACTGTGATAAACTGCTTCGAAAAAGGCGAAGTGATCTTTAGTTTTGGCTTCACTAAGCAGGCAGTGAACAATACAGGAGGTTATGGCTGTCTACAAAGCTGGGCATACGGTTAAGAGTTGGAGTAAAGGATGCCACAATGCTATATGAACAAGCTGCATGTGTGGAAAGGTGGCTTCTAGGCAAGGGGAGCAGACTTTCAATTTCTTTTTCAACTTCCACTAATCTGAAGAATACCTTCAGCACAGATTTTTCAGAATTTATCCTTGGGTAACAACAACAACAACAACAACAACAACAACAACAACAACAACAACAACAACAAAAACATTTGAGTTTGTCGTAACTGCACCAGTGTGCCAACAAGCATGTGTGGACACCTCTTCCAATATCAACGACCATCCCTTTCAGCAATGCTCAAACTGATGGCACCACCATTTCCTCTCCGGATGTGACACTGTGTTTTGTATAGAACTGTGGCTGGCCCCCATGAAGTGAAGCACATGACAGTAGGCTCACCTAGGTCGATGTTGACATGGTAGTCGTAACAGATAACAGACACTTCATGAAGATGCAGCTGTCACAAACTATGGTTGTCAGATATCAATGCTTATGGTGAGCACAGTCTCGTTCTGTATATTTCATGGTGAGGACAGTGGTAAGGTGAGGGATGTCACTCTTACCGTTAAAAAAGCTGGGGCCCAGGGCAAATTGCCAAGGGACCCAAGAAGATACATAGTGAAGCTATCAGAATGACATCTTGCAGACGAGTTGATAACCAGTCAGATAAAAAAATGTTTAAAAAGATTCACCACAGCATGGCCTGACCACATTGCAAGATATGTTTCTGGGCAAGATATCCTGACCACGAATTTTAAGGTAGCCGAGAAATTCCCGTAATTAAAATGGCAATACAGCTCGAATATCCATGCTGTCACTGATGAAGATGCATATTCAAGCAAAGGTAATTTGAAGATGTAAATGGTCAAGGCAGATACAAGTGTGCTAGCACAAAAATACAGCGAAGCAGAACATACCAGGTGATGTGTTCCTGGAGAATTATGCTATCAGTAACATATGGGTATTGAGGATGCCTCGCAAATTTTCACGAATTATTTAAATGTTTAGTATAGATCGGGGGAAAGAAGGGGTGAGGGTGTCAAGCATGTGTTGTCCGGAACAGGAAGTTCATTGATTCACATCGTAAACATGCAGTTTCTGTAACATTTTTGTTGCTTCACTTATCACTGGGCATTTTCCAAACACAGGGTGCTCCCTTATTATCACTTTCCTGCCTCATTTATCCGATCGCAGTGGTCTTGGACCGGCTTATCAATGTTATATTTAAGACCACAGAGACATTAGATATCTTTTCTCGGTGCTCGATAACCTGATTGCCCAATGACTGCTAAGGATAGTGCAGTGTGCACCACAAGCTTTCATGAAATGAATATAAAAGAAAGCAACGTTCATGTGTATAAAAAAAGGCGGTACAACTTGCTGTCCGCCGACAAGAAATGCTGTCGAGAAATGCTTCTAGACTACAACCATTTTCTTACCACTGTAGTTCTAACAAACATGCTGGGGCGCAGCACCTATGTAGGCATCTAGTTTGCGGCCAAGTGAACTCACCGCCGACTTGGCGGCATGATCGCCGTCGCCTCCGTCATTTACTGCGGCCATCCTTCACTGGAGGGACCCAATGCACGGCGTGGAAAAACGAAAGAATCGCACAGGGGTCCTCGTCGCCGTAGTTTCAGATTTGAAGGCGTTGCCGCTTCCTTCAGCGATGCCGCACAGCGCTCAGGATGCTTCTGCGCTGGCGTATTTTACGCGAGAACAGCAATAAGCGCACAGATGTTGCCGCATAGCTAGGGCTTCGCAGGGCATGCGGCTGCAGCAGCCCACCACCGCAGCAGGCATCCGATTGCTCTCTCATATGCGTTTGTTTGCACGTGACAAAAGTCAAAAGTACACGTGACCGCAACAATCAAAATTCACGGTCGAGTGCAAGACGAGTGCATCAACAAGCCTTATCGTCCGTCAAAACTTTGCAGAGCATTTGCGAAAAATGTAGTCAGGTGGCGCTGTCGTCGTATTGGCTACGGCGAGCCAGCCAAGTTGATAAAGCCCTTGGAGCGACGGAATTCTCTGTTGTAGGTTGTTTGTAGCATTATCGGTTAATGTTAGCCATTATCAGTTACGTCCAAAATGACGTACATGCGTGCATTTTATTTCAGTTGTGTATTCTCTGGACGAGCTCGCAGTAGATAATCGCTACGTCGGGCACCGCTGGGGGAAGGCGTCAAGCGTACGCATGTCCCATTTGCTGACAAGCGGCTCTGTGATTCGCACGCTCTTTTACGATCTTCGCCATATGGCGAGTACTTTATTGCTGTGCCGGTCATAAAAGTGTCTGTACATCCACAGATATATTCCGCGTTAGCCGCTGTTTTGGTCCGAGTTTATTGACGAGTACTTAGCGCTTGCAATAAACGGTAAAGTGACATTAATTTGGCCCGGTAAGATGATTAATTGTGCGACAAGCAAATGGGTTACTCTTTTCTAACATTCGAGGCACGCTTTATATGACGTGGAATGATGTGAGAGACAGGTTGCAGTGGGTTACTCTTTTACTAACATTCGAGGCACGCTTTATATGACGTGGAATGATGAGACAGGTTGCAGTGGCGCAGCCAGACATTCTATTTAGAGGGGGACGGAGGCACCAACTTGACCAAAAAGGAGAAGGTCTAGGAAGGCCGCATACTAACAAAAAAATTCGGGGGTCGAGGGCAGGGTACGGGCCCGGCGTGCCAGCCCAGGCCACGCCATTGACAGGTGGCGACGCCACATTCAAATTCCAACGTCTCTTCCCAATGACGTCACAAATTTCTGCAACACACTGATCATGGTAGCCATTGTTTTTTTACTAAAAAGAAAGAACGATAGCTCACATTAAATTACAAGAGAAACGGAACACTAGTTTATACAAACTGGGAATTTCACTGCATTCAACCAGCTTGATATTCAGTTGAAATTTTTAAAGTGTGTTTACAGCCAATTTCACATAAATGCAGCAAGAACAGATTTCTCACACTGAGAGCCGAGTTGTGATAACATATCTGAATCAAAATCAGGTCCGTAATATAGGACAATGCTCACAGTGTTGATCTCGTGTTTTCGTCAATATGTTTTCACCGATTTCCTATATTGGTAATAGGGGAACCCAATGTGTCGAAAGCAATAAGGCTGTCTAGGTATGAAGCCTTTATGTCATCGACATGCAGGGAATCCAGAAAAGTAATTGTTTATAGCCACACAGAACTAACTTAATTTCCCACTTGGTGCATACCTCATGACGGAAACCAATTTACGTGTATCTCCGCATTAAAAAAAATAAAGTGGCCTTCACCATTATTGGCACCTACACCTCCCCATTTGGTCTCTTCAACGGCAACAGACTACAAGACATCCTGATGGTGACTTCATGGACCCTGGATTACAACTGGTGACTTCAACGCTCAATATTTGCTTCGGGAAAGCTCCAGAATTGATTCCTGGGGCTGAAAACAGGTAGAATTTGCTTCCATTAATGAACGACGACAGTCCAACATACTTGCATGAAATAATAGTTCTGCAGAAAACACGCAAGGTGGAGAGAAGTAATTAATAGAGGGAAAATGAGACATCCACCCAAATGTAGCTAAGTGCTAAAAAGGAAACCCATACAGGTTCCTTGAAAGAAAAGCTTCGCAGTTGAAGAAAATTTCAGCACTCAAGCTCTTCAACAATGCCTGAAGGCGACAGACTCGTGTGTCCAACTAAAGATATGCTGCGCCTGGCTTAGTGCATCTGAAAGTGTGATCAAAACTAGTGTCTTCTC
Organism: Dermacentor andersoni; assembly: GCF_023375885.2. Classification (NCBI taxonomy): domain Eukaryota; kingdom Metazoa; phylum Arthropoda; class Arachnida; order Ixodida; family Ixodidae; genus Dermacentor; species Dermacentor andersoni. The sequence goes on along the minus strand of NC_092821.1, from coordinate 122,814,769 downwards.
CCTCCTTCTCTCTGGAAAACTGGAAAAAAGTCTAGTTAACCTCCATGTCTTTCCTTCTTCAGTTATCGCTCTCTTTCTCACAGCATGGAAAATAATTACAGCAATCGCAGCATGTCCTGTCAAAGGAAAGTGCCACCTAATTTCCCACAACAGTTGCTTTAAAATTTCTCAAAGCAAAATTTTACATTGCACTATAGAAATCAAGCACAGCAAAGCAATTGTAACACAGCTAATTGTACACTTTGTCAGCAATAGAGTTTCACCAAAGGCCCAGATACCTTCATTAACTGAATGAAGTGTTCATAGTATTAACAAATGGTGGGAACACAGAAATGTTGATATATTTACTGCATTTATTCATCTGTGTCACCATATTCAGGCAACCATGCAAACTTCAGCGGTTTATAGCGGGTTAAATGATGACTCCCCAAGGATAATCATTGTCATTGGTGGCGGCCATCCTCCAGTTAGTGCCAAGGTCTTGAATGTGACCTATAATCCATATCACTATGACACCATGTAGCGCAATAAAAAAAAAAAAGGTCATTTCAGCCAACCACAAGAGAGAACCAGAAGTGTGCCATTACATTGTCGCTGAATCACCGTTTATGCAACTCTGACTGCATGGAATAGTCAAGGAAGGATCAGTGTCCCCCAATGGGCAAACCCTCCTCCTCCACTTTCTGGAACACGCAGCTGGCTCTCTTTACTGATTGGATTATACAAGCCATGTCCTTTGGTGCACTTCAGGTAGTTATACAGTGGAATCTCGTTGACACGACTCTGCATAATACATATTTTAGGATACACTTCTTTCCCTCTTCTCCCGGCCAATGTCCTATAGGAGCAATGTATTTTTATACGGTTATTCCCTGCCTTTCCTCTCCCACTCTTTCTCTGTACAATTGCTGCGATATTGTTCTTACCTGAAATTTGATAACACGACTGCAGAAGTGGGCTTTTACTGGTATTTATAAAACTCGTAGCTTTGTATTCCAACGTATTCGCTCGAATAACATTCCAATGACCCACAAAAAATGTGTTGATCCCTAGCCACACTAGAGGAAAAATGGAGGCAGTGGTAAAATGCAGCTGTCGCAGTGCGGCAATACAGACTGGCAGAGCACCGCTGCTCAGTGAAGAGAGGAAATGGCAGTTTCTTTCTTAACTTCCAAAATAACTTTTTTCAAAGACATTGCAAAGAAAGTTCAGCACTAATAGAAGAGCTATTTCATTGTTGCTGAATAAAAGCGCATCGGCTGCAATTTGTGTGCCATCGAGTGACACCGCTTCACGCAACACATCATGCGGTATCACTAGACACCACACGAACCTTTGCTATTGCATTTGTTTCCGAGTGTGCCTATTTTCATACTTTTTGGAGCTTGTTTTGGATATCACGAATTTCGGATGATACATTGTTTTCCGGTTCCTGTGAAGATCGGAGCAACGAGATTACACTGTAGTTTTCTTAGTGCCCACATCAGCCCTGTTGTCACGGAGTCCTTGCTACTTGAAATCGTGAAACCTGCAGAAATCTTTATGCACAAACTTCAACAACAGCACCTGTCAAAGGCGCTTACAGAACAGGTTCAGTGTACCTCCCATCTTTGTCATTTAAGACTGGTAGCATGCCTTCCCCGTTCTGCGCAGACTGTGGCAAGTGGGTGATAAGAGTCCTTCCGGCATTACACGGTGGAGTGAAATGTATTGCTTGGCGCCATGAGAAGAGGATTTCCGCACGAGTGTGTTGTGGTACATACCGGAGTAATTGTGTACGACTAATGTTTCCAGAAGGCCACCAGAATGGCCAAAGAGAAGTACTGTGCCTTCTAGAGTTTCTTTGAGATAGCGGACTTTCGGTCGTGTGGTAAACTATATTTACACCGTGAAAAAGGTGCCGCAGGCAGATCAGTTGCCAGCATTGACTGCAGCAGGCTAAGTCCACCTGTCCCAACATCACCAACACCGTCCAACTTCCATAGCCCCTGTTGGTGGCGTCATCACCATAGTAGAATATAAAGGCAAGCTAGTTGGCTAGTGATCACAAAAAATGCAGTGTGAACGGTGTCCTTTTATTTGTCCTGTTTCTTTGTTTTTCCTCATAGCCATCACCATGTTTGCTCCACAATGGAAGTCACCGGAAAAGCTCAATTTTTCCCCACCCAGGATTTCTGTATCATAAAAGCTGCCATGCCTCTGTTGGAGTCGCGACGTTGCAAATCCTTTCATGCTTATGCTATAGTTAACGCCATTAAGTCAGCTAATGCGACTTGTTACTTGAGGCACTGTCTCAAGTGATCCTAAATTCTTTTCTCCCTATTAGCCGTACCAGTAGCCTGGTTAAATGGGGCGCTTTTGATTGCGATCAAATTTCTTGGCTGCGATTGGCTACCTTCCACAGCTTGCACAGAGGAGTCAATCATGATCAGGGCTTGACTGCAATATAAGTGTGACCCCCCAGTTACGATAAAGCTGGGAAATAAAATGCTCTGCATCTGAGAAAGACACGAAGCATCACATGTGAGCACTGCCAATACATAAAATTGCAGTGTCCTTTTATTAACTTTTACGAACACGTTGCAAAAATATGTTTTTTTTATTACATACAGGAAGTGTAAACATATTCATTTCACTCGCGGAGTAAACGGGCATTATGCTTGGCACACTCTCCTATAAGGCACTCCTCAAAAATTTGATTAACGCCTATAGCTACCACCACTCCAAGTTTCAATATATCACCAAGTTGACATTCCACCCATGCAGTTAGCGCTCCATCATTTATCATAGGGCTTACATAATGGTGTGAGCTAAGCTGTGCTTGGTAATTAAAAAAAGCAGAAATATTGGTATTCTACTTTTCTGAAACCTTTCGACCAGTTCAGATGAGATTATGCCAGATCCTATCAGCACACAGTACGGTGCCATTGTGTTCTGATAACAGCACCATGAACTGACTGCAATTTGTGAGAAAAAAAAATCTAAATTTGGCAAATCAGTTGTGCGGAATCCCGCAAGGTGGAGGAAGTGTCACGAAAGGGAATATAGTCATCCACCCGAATGTAGCACGAAGCTACAAAGGAAACCCATACGGGTTCCTCGGCAAGGTTGGCTCAGATGGTAGAGCGACTGCCCCGGAAACACATTGGGTCCCAAGTTCGAATTCCGTACCAGGGCAAATTTGTCCTCAACCGTGAAGCTTTCAAAGAAACCCATGTGGGTATCCCTTGTAGCTTCGTGCTACATTCTGGTGGATGACAATTTTCACTTCCAGAATTAAATTTTGTTACCTTTGATTATGCACAAAAGGCTTACATAAAGTTAGCTTAAAGAACACACAAACTGGACAAAGTTATGGTGACTGAATGTACAGCCTTCCAGTGCCTTATATCGGCGAGTAGTAGTGAGATCGGCAATGGTATGTGCAAGTGCACAAAACAACTTCTAAGGTGAACATTTCTGCTATGCTATTTATTCCAGGAGCACATACGTTCCGCCTTACTAGTGCAAACGTCTGCTACGCTATTCATTCCAGGAGTGCATACGCTCTGCCTTTGTTATCTCTCAAGACCCATAGTTCACAGGCAATTCCTCGTACGTGCTGATAAATACACACCCCCCCCTATCGCAATTCTATGGCATATGCATTGGCCCAGTAATATGAAAGAAATATATCGTGTCGCACACGTTTTCTGCTTCACACAGGCTTTTTTTGTCAACAGGACTGCACTGATAACCCAGGAAGGGGGTGTGTTCGCCTAGACCTAACAGCGTAGCAGACGATGCCGGCACCAAAGCGTGCCCTGTATGCGTAAGCATACTATTGCCAATCTCGTCATTTCTTGCCGTTATAACGCGCTGACATGCCACGTGGTCGACGCTTGCACAATTAAAAGAATCTGGGAGGCTGTGCAGTATGGTCCACTGTTAAAGGGAACACTTATTCATTAATAAAGCCAATATAACTGGAACTTTTCTTTGCCTTCATTTAAAAGAAATAGCCGATATAATTTACTGGACATACATTTATACATAAAAAGCTAGTCTGTGAGCTCTTATGCCATATCTCGGTGGTAATCAGATCCACAATGCTCACTTACATGTTCCCTTTAATGTAGACTTGTACATGCAATGTACTCTGCCAGAAACCTGCCAAGGCTCGCATAACATAAAATGGCACAAAAACCAGTTAAAACTAATGGTTGCTAACCACTGCAGAGAGCTCCACGTACAATGCATTTGGGTGCTAACCCAACACTCAAGCAACTTGCCCAAAGACCATCTATGGACTTACATAATCTCTTTCTTTGCCTGTTAGCTAAAAGGAGTACTGACAAAAAATGTGTTTCTGCTTTAATAAGTAGCTAATTACAACAAGCTAATGACCAAGCAATCACGGCACGAAACCTCATTTACTTCAGAGCATGACAGGTAATTTGGAGTGTTTCTTGTAGTGACCAACCCAAGTTTTGGTTCCAGAACGCTACGAGATGGGCGAGAGAAGGAATGTAAACACAGCTGGGCACGTGATCGCAAAAACCTCCGACTTATGCTACGACGCGAACGCAAACGCTGGCACGCAAGCTTCGTGTTGCTAGTTTGTCTACTATGCCTGCACTTGCTTTGCACTATCGTCGCCCTCGTTCTGATCGTCCAGTGGTGACGATTTCCTGCAGGCGGGAGTTGCTGCCGTATTAGACATGGCCAATCACTTTCAATTCGACGCACTAGAAAGCAGCATCTCTGATATTGTGGCCAGCAACAGCGAGGACGAACCTCAAGACTCTCGCATTGGCCACATTCAATAGTCAGTGCAACGAGTCAAGCTGATTGTGTGGGAAATCTGCGGACGCGGCAAAAACTGCCACTTAATGCTTCAGTTGCAGCAACACAGAAAGCGTCCCACTACAAGCAACAACTAAGAGCACATGCAAGCAGCATGGCAGCCAACGAAAATACATGATGTAACGTTTTCTCGGTTATTTACAATCCTTCCTTGATGTCAATGTCGCGAGGCGCCGCATTGTGCAGTTGGCTGCGTGCACATACTTTAAAATTGATTTTAAATGTGTTCTAAGTAATATTTGCCGTTGTAATTTTGCAGACGATGTGTGTGCGCCGACATAAATTGTCCTCACGCATTATCTCCGCTTCAGAATTTTGTGTCAGTACTCCTTTAACGTATGTGTGAGCCGCCCATATGAATATCAACACACCTGAAGATTTCCATGAGCTAGTCTATATTCTGCTTGACGCTGCCACCGGCGGCGGTGGCAGAGTTATGCAAAACCACAACAACGCGTCATTCTTGCAAAAGACTAGTGATCCGAGCAACCCATACTCCTCGCACAACCACAGCTGCACAGGGATGCCAACAAACACAACCCACACAAGCGCTCTTCAGTTTCATGAACAAAAAGTAATAGACACGCCAGTCCGCTGCTACATCCAACACAGCTGCGCACAGACTGTCTGGTGCAAGATACGTAGACTGCATGACAAGGGGAAGCTGCGAAAAGTGAACGGGACCACAAAGGCACTGGTACAACAATGCTACATCTGGTACAACAAACAGAACAGCTGGTCTCCATCATGTCAAACTCGCAATCAAACACTGTTGCATTGGCTTCAAGCCTCTAAACAGTCCACATGTAAGTTGAGAACGGCGGACCTTTTAAGTTATGCCAAAAACTATTCTTTGCCTTCTTGGACTTGGGACTGCAATGCATATGTCATTCAGAAGTTTTCACATGACATCTAGCTTAAGCCCTGTAACATGTCTACGTACAAGTTATGAACAGTAGGCCCCGACTTACTTTCTCTCTCTCTCTTTTTGGACTTGGGCACTCACCTCAGCACGCATCGCACCTGCAATCGAAACACTCGCAAAGAATGCCCTGCTCTAGACTAGTCACCCTGGACCTGATATGAATCGTACTAGTAAAAGAAAGCGATCTGCCTCTGCACACAACGTTAAGTCGCCACCGCTTTGCAAATTCATGAAACTGATCGTGGGCACAGACGTGGCAACCATGCAAGCTCGTGACACTGAGAAGCCAGGAATATTGTATGCGTTTCTCCCACCACGCATTAACAAGATGAGTCAGTGAAAGCACGCTGGTCCCGAATTGGCCATTGCCCCTGCGTTTCCAAAATGCCCGTGGCATCAAGGCATCGCGGAATGCTACTGCCGGCAGGTCGGCACTCTAGGGCCGTATATCGGTGCGGTTGAGGGCAAAGAACTTGGCCACTATGGCAGTCAACTCCGGGTCGCGGTGCAAGTGCTTGTGGCCGTACCCTAACCGGCCATCGTAGGCGTGCAGTAGCAGTGGTCCCGCGCTCGGGTTGCCCTGGCGTGCCTCGCGGAAGGCCTCGTGCAGCGTCTCACCCAATGCGAACGGCACTGTCGCGTCATCACGAGCATGCAGCACCAGCACTGGCAGCTTGGGCGAGACGAAGCGGGCACGGGTGGTGCTGTTGAACTCGACGACGGGGTCGTTTTTGAGGCTCGCAACGAAGGTGAGCTCAAAGTAGGGCAGCCAGCGGTAGGGCAGTGATAGCGGGTGCGTGGCGGCGACACGGTGCAGGGCGTCGAACGGGGCTTCGAGCACGAGACCCGCGGGTGGTGCCTCTCCACGGTGCTGCAGGTCTTCCATAAGGCGTATGGCGACACCTGTGCCGAGCGAGTGGCCCCACACGATCAATGGCCGGCCTGTCGTGCGTGCCTGGAGCCAGCGCAATGCGGTGCGGGAGTCTTGTGCCAGCGCCTCTGCCGATGGTCCCATGGGGCCCGAGCCGGAATCACCATAGCCCCGATAGTCAAGTGCCAGCACATGTGCGTCCAGAGAACCGGTCAGCACCTGCATGCGGCCAAGTGCATCAATGTTCCCCCTGCACTTGCAGCAACGCCAAAGTGACTCCTTGACAAGACGACCTAATTTCCTCAAGAATTCCGACTGAAGATATAAGAGTGATCTCTGGTTGCTTTAGGTCAATTGGATCAGAACCTCTTTTCAACTAAAGCTGCACCTTTCTTGGGAGTGGTAGAAAGGACTGCAAGGAGCATGTTTTTCACGGGTTTGTTCATTGGCTTCAGATCATGTTTAGCTTTCACAAAAAGGTTTCTCACATACTTCCGGAAATTGATGAGTAATTTGCCAAAGACAAAGAAGGAAATGACAGTTACCTAATACCATCATTCTACAAAGAGTGGCCTACTTAGGAATATGGGGTAGAGGGTCACAAACTTGTACCATCTTTTAGGCACCAGTTCTTTACCAAAGATTCATTGAGCATCAACAGGCTTTTCATCCGTGCCCCAGTCCATACCTTGTAGAGGCTAACACGGTGCCCACCAGCACGGGAGCCACCATTTCCATGCAGGTACAGCACTGCGGGTCGCTTGTCGTGTGCGAACCAGTCCTGGTCTAGCTGCTGGCAGCCGAGCCGATCCACGGAGGAAGCCGGTGGAATGTGCCAGGCTCCGAGGCGCAGACCCGCCTCCTCGGAGTCTATGTAGAAGTTGTGTGCACACCTGCAAGCAGGCATAGCCCCGTCACAGCTCTATCGATGTTGCAGCTTTGAGCCTGAAACTTTTTGCAACCACGTTCTTATAATATTAGAACCAACTTCTGTGCAGGCAATAAGATTCCATTATAATTTTGTTAAAGAATGGTGCTTTTTGTCGCTTTTATTTGCCTGCAGAAGTGTCACGTCTATCTTACCGCCAGAATCGCCCGATTAATGGATAAGAATAGAAGTGAATAAAAAGAATTTGGTAGCATATTGCCATGAATACAATGTGACTCCTCCCAATGACTGCTTTCACCAGATTGCGGCTGTCACAAGTTATTGTGCCAGATGCACTCGGTGTATCCAAAATTTTGTGAACGTTGTCACCAACTTGACATAGCGATTGGAAAAAACACACACACACACACAAAGAACACGAAGGAAATAAATGGACTGGGGACAAGTGCAACTAGACCTTCAGCAAGTCCTGTTATGTTGTTGCCAAATTGACGACGCAGGCATGTCTAATCAGATTGCAAATGCAATGTGGATAGTGTTCTAACTTCCCAAATCTATGCAACCACTAGTGATTGTTATGGAATGTACAGTGACGCATGTTGTAAAGGCCAGACTGACTTTAGCTGCGACATTGAACTCGACAAATGACGACCCTGCTCGTTGCTACTATTGTCATTTGAGAGTTGCTTTTCTTTCTGTGCACCCAACAAAATGTTTGATTCTTTATTAATTCCTTCTGGCAGGCTTTCTGCTTTGTCACCCTCACTACACCGTGACATCAACTCTGGCTCGCTAGCTACAAATATCAGTGAGACAAAGTCTGGTACCCAAGTGAGAAAGATGTGCTGGATCCAAGGTGATGCATAGAACATGGCCAACAAAAGCACCACTAAGATCTCTATGGCATGCAACATCGTGTCAGGTCTTGACTCACTAGCTTGCAACAGCGAGCAAGAACTGCTACGCTATCTGATGCTCCTGACCAGCAGTCAAATCCTGGAGAGTGGCAGCCATGGCTTGCACGGTGGATCTTGTGTGCCTTTTGCAGTGCCATCCGTGCAGTCACAATCTTCCTAATTACTTACAGCTGTTCTCTGCGCCTTACTCTGTGCTTAAACAGACTACTCTGTGCTTAAACAGACTTTACACCAGTGATTCACAGACTTCTAGCCTTCACATACTCTTTAAAGAAGCTGCAGGATGATTGTTTACGTTAGAACATAAGTCGTTCGCAGAAAGTTATGTCCCACTGGGGACATCAGACCTCATAAACGTGTTATGTTTCAACCTGACAGTGTTTCATTTCAGGCACTCGCTGTCCGGGATCTGTATGAAAGAATGTGTTGCAAAAAAAATAGGGTACTCGCACGTTATATGCCCTATTAACCCCTTCCATGCCACGCTATTATCCTAACACATAATATACACTATATATTAGTCATCTTTAAGGACCCCAGTTGGCGACACATGTTGCTTCCTCTGCCAGAAGACTATTGCTCCTGCTTGTGCTGCCCCACGGATCTTGTGCTGCCATCTACCGGAAGCACGACAAAGCACCGAAATGAAGCCAGCGTGTCCATGGCATTGCTGGAAAATTAAGTACTGACGACGAGTTGAGCTCATCCTTGGCTGTTTTTACCAGAAATGCGTGGAAAAACAACCCAGCTTGTCCACGGCACAGAAGGAGTTACGCTCACATCAAGTTCTGTTGAAGGCATTCAAGGTTTCAACACATGCTCAACCTTAATCCTATTTGTTCATTTGAAAGAGAGCATAAAAAAATATTCTGCATCGCACAGCTTATTCCAAATGCTTCGCTAGACATTTAAGTGTGATCTTTTGATGGATTATGCTTGCAATTATGTGTTTTTCGAGCCACCGCCTCTTGAGGACTCCTTGAAGTCGGCGGGCCACATTTTTTACAAACGCTGTTCCACACCATGCATAGGTAGGGAACTGCCACACTTAAAAAGAACTTCAACAACGAAGACAAAAAGTAATTCTTTAAAAACAAAGTGTAAGCTGTACTTTCCAGAAGCACCTTGCTAGGGAAACGTGCAGCGTTGTGTCAAGTGGTTCACGTCAGACCTGATGTCATGTCACTCTGGTTCATGCAGATACAAGAGAACTACTCCAGGTCGCTACTGCGGTGGCCAGTTGGCCTCCATACAAGGCCCACCTCACTAGATGCAACCTAGGTTGGCAGAATAAGTGGTCACTTACTCACATTCACACACAAATAGTTCTTTTTTTTTATATGCACCCACTCTCATTCACCAACAATGTATTGAACACTGCAATGACAGATCAATGTGTATGAAAAAGAAGAGGGGCAAGTCGGACAGGACAGGCGCCCACTAGGAACAGTAGTGTTAGTGAAACCTTCCCAATGAACAACAGAGGCACGCATGTGCTGGAGAGCATACACATGTACTTAGCCCAAACTGAGCACTGGTCAAGTAAGAAAGGCAAAAAACTGTTACTCGTGTTTATCACAGTAAACGAATTTATCATACTCGCTTGCGTCCACTCACACGTAATCAGTGTCATGTTCAAACTAACGTAGGCTCTTCACGCAAACTCACACTCAATACTGTGAAGCGAGTGTGAGTGAATATGTGAGTGAGTGCACTAATTAATGATTGCGCTGAACTATAAGTTGCAACTGCCAGCAAAAACTTGCCAAGTGGTCTGGTGCCCACGACTGGCAGCCAAAGTGTTTGCAGCCATGACTTGCGTGGAGCAAGAGGGTTCTCAGCTTGGCTAGTCAGTTTACGTTCGACATGGCAAACAACGCAGCTCATGGGACAGCTGAACGAAACAGGGCAAATGCGCTGCATCCTGTGCATTTACTCGTCACATTTGGCTTATCAGTCATCCCATATGTCTTATCAAGACATACCTGATCTTTTGTCTGGTACACGTCTTGTGTTATTGCATGTCTTATTAGTTTACCATTTGTGCTTCACCTGCGTTCTGTATCGTTACTCTGTGTTTACGCTAGGGTAAGAAGACAGAACCTCGAGCCAATTAGTCCAACTTCAAGCACTGTTCACTATTTGGAAAGACTGGAAGCACTTTGTAGACAATCACAAGGAAGAAGACGGGACAGGCGCAAACTAACAACTGAGGTTTATTCGAGGGAAACACTTAAATATACTATAATATGATATGATATTTAAGTGTTTCCCTCGAATAAACCTCAGTTGTTAGTTTGCACCTGTCCCGTCTTCTTCCTTGTGATCATCTACAAAGCGCTTCCAGTCTTTCCAAATACAATGAACCAGCTTGCCCAACAACGCATCCTGCTAAACTGTTCACTATGTTGTGTGGAGGTGTCCAGGTGCATTTTTTTTCTAGAATGACAGAAAGTTCAGCTAGTTGGCAGGTATTCATGCTAGCGAAAAAAAGAAAGGTAGGCGTGCAGACAAGAACACAAGCAGAGGGATACGGGCAACACAAACGCTGGGGTACGTTTGGCAAGACATGCACGACAACTGATAAGAAAATGTGACAAGTGACCTAACAGGGCCCAGCACAGCGTGGTGCTTGTGTAGTCTGTTTCCCTCTATTCGTGATCGTGTCTGCCCATCAACTTTTTTTTAACTCTGCCGCTTAGTCGCAAACTTCCACGTTACTTTGAGCAGGCATCTACAGCGTACTTTTGTGGAAACCCTTCGCTAGGTAATGCGACCGCAATGTTCAATCACAAGTCTATCGGCCCATGCCAGACCTCTAAAAAAATTGAATCCTGGGTTCTTGCATGCCAAGACCACAATCTGATCATGAAGCACACTGTTGTGGGGGGCTCTAGATTAATTTTGACTGCTGAGGGGTTTTTAATGTGCCACCCAAATCTAAGTACATGAGTGCTTTTTTTTCGTTCACCCCATCAAACTTTGGCCACCGTGGCTGGGATGCAACCTGTGACTGAGTTTGGCCACGATATGCCATAGCCACTATAAGCTACCGTGCCGCAGTGGGTTGGCAGACCTCCATTGAAGTTATTTAAACGAAATAAATACTCAAGAGAGTGCCAGCTTCACTTAGCTATAGCAGGCTTAAAATTAATTTGAAAATGAAAGAAATGCAGGAATTAAAGCAACTCAAAAATTATTTAGGATAAAAGAAGCAAAACTAAAAAAAAAGAAGGATGGAAAGAATTGAGGCAGGAACACAGGGGGAAGATGTAGATGGCAAGAGTGATGTCATCATGGAACCTTGGTGAGAACAGGGAACCCAAGAACAGTAAGTTTAATGAGGATTTAATAAAAATGAGGAAGGCTGGAAGGAAGGGTTGAGAAGAAACTGCAAAGGAACCTAAAGAGATGGCAAAGCAAGCCATGCTTCACAGTGAACATAGTGCAAGTAAAACATCCAAATCAAGCACGCAAGAAAAACGATGCAATACATAATATGGTGACTAGTCTATGCAAAATTTGTGTGGCCAAGTAAAAGTGTCCTTTAAACAGACAGCTTACACGTTCAGTGAAGCCAGATCGCACACTGCTTGTCACACAATGCTAAGAGCAACAAAAATATAGTTGGTTGAGCTGATGACAGATGCCAGACCTGAGGTCGTACGATCGTGGGTCGCTCAGCCGGGGGAAGGGTGGCAGGTTGACGAAGGTCAGAAAGACCGTGTGGCGTCGAATCCAGGGCGATGCGTAGAAGACTGCAGGTGCTATCACCAGCACACCAATGGCTAGCGACACCAGCAGCAACAGAAGCACGGACAGGGTACTTCTCTGCTTCCGTTTCGGGGACACGCGCGTGGGACTCTGGTCCTCCTGCAGTGCCTCCTGTGGCGCTCCGGCCACAGTCGAGGTAGTGGAGCCGCGCCAGCGCAGCATCTGCACATAGCCGGGATTTCTTATGAACTGCACATCTACCAGGATTCTTTACACACTGTGCATTACACATCGTAGCGATCTGCACAGTGTTGGGATTCTTAATGTGCTGCATGTTACGCAGTGAAAATTGCAGTACCTACATATTATTGGGATTATGTGCTGTGCATTACACATCACATATTACACATTGTTGGGACTCCTTATGCAGTGCACATAACACATTGAACACTGCGGCACCTTCACAGTGTCACAGTTCCTTTTGTATACTGCACATTACACAGGGAAAAGTGCAGTGTCTGCACATTGTCAGGATTCCTCATGTGCCAAACACAACATACTGCAACATTCTAGCTGCATAATGTCAGGAATTACTTGTGTACGTAGTGCACATTATGCACGGAACATAGCAGCATGTTCACATTGTCAGGATTCTTTATGTGCTGCATATTAGAGATTGCAACATCTTCACAACGTCAGATTTTGGAGTGTACATTGCACACCGAATATTGCAGCATCTTCGCATTGTTGGGATTTTTTATTCATAGAGTCAGAATACCATAAGCACAACACATCATGCAGTGAAAGTTACGGAATCTTCATAGTTTTATAATTCCTTATGTAGTGCACATTACACAGTGAAAATCAGAGTGTCTGCACATTGTCAAGATGACTTATGCACTGTGCCTTAGGTACTGCATGCTACATAGTGAACATTGCAGCATCTGTCCACTGATGAGATTCCTTATGATCACATTACTTACATTACTCATCACAGTACCTACACAATGTCAGGATTCTGTTGACGCCTTCAAATGGAAATGTCGAGGGACAGCAATGAATGACTATGTATAGAAAGCATGACACTGTAAAAGTGCTGTGAATGCAGGATCGCTGCATGGTCAGTTGCTGAGCATGCTGTTCCAAAACGTGGAATCGTCGCACACATACACCTTAACACAGAGAAGTGCAAAGATGTATTCAAGTTCATTCTGGCGTCTTGTTTCGATTTGCATTATTATTTGTGCAATTGCACATTCATATTTTAGAAGGCACCCTGATGCTTATGCGCGAGTTTCCAACAAATGCAGAAAGTTCCCAATCATGCTGGGCATGCATTATTCAGACTGACAAAGGCTGTCCTCTCCGGTATTCTGGTGCACGCAGTGGCATTTGCCGGATGCTGGTAGCGACATCTTGTGACGCTTTGTCTAACCACAATGCCTCGTAGACAAGTTTCTGTGCTCCTCGAGTGTTCTTGTCGAGGGAACACTTAAAAAGGCACCACATTCACGATTATGATGCTACAAAAAAAATTTACAACCACCGGGAAGTAGAATGCACTTTGTTACTGCAATAATAGCTCTGTGTTTGTTTGGTTGAGCTCTGCGCCACAAAACCCGATTGCTCGCGTTTATGCCTTCTGCTCATCTGGTATTAGGCAAATGCCATTGCATACACCAAAGGACCAGACACGCACAAGCTCTCTAATGTGTGCACAATCATGAGGCTTGAATTCAGAAGGTGCCACATCATCCTTTGCTGCAGGGATTAGCATTTGTCCCCATATGCAATTTATCAGACATGAAACTAGGAAAAATCGAGCGGAAGTTATGAGGACGCTGCAAAAATGCACCTTTTATATTTCGTTACTGACATGCATCCACTTGCAATAGTATATATATCTATGTGTGTGTGTATGTGTGTGCATACACATTAGTACAATCGCTACTAATCAGAAATTAATTAGTGCACTAAAGCTAACCTAGGCTGATGCTTTAGTCCATACAACTGGAAAAATGCACTAGAGTGCGAGAGAATGCTTGTAAATGATGTTTGAATGAATCGGTTTCTGGTTTGTTGCTGCTAAGCAGACAGACGCTTAAATGACTTAATCCGTCCCTCAACAATTCATGTGCCAAATTTTCCCTGTAGTAGAAGCAAGGTCAGCTTGGAAAATTAGGTTTCCTTGAACTATTTAGTTGCATTCAGTGAAATGATATTCTTAAAAAACGAGCTCACGAACAAAAAGAATATTTGCGGTATATCTAAAAAGATGACGTCCTCCATAGAAAATGTTCGAAATTCTTTCGCAAGCTCCTCTTTAAAAAAAAAGATCTTGTCAATGTGGAAGGGGCCATAAGTGTGCCTGAACAAAGTAGGTTGGCATCAGATTGTCTACCATGCAACAAAAATGCCTGATAAGTTCTGATATCCTGGGTGTGCTGAATGATAAGGTAGGCTGCATATCATAGCGCACACCTGATAAGTTCTAATATCTTGGGCTTGCTGAAAGATAAGGTAGGCTGCACATCATAGTGCATTAAACGAGCTCAAAAGAATGCTCGCACCCTGATGTCTTTCATGGAAGTGCACCAGTGATCCAAGCACATATTCATGTTTGGCGTCTACAAGCCAATATGCATATCAAGGGCAGATCGAATGATAAAAATGCTGCCTATAATAATACAAATGCAAGCTACATATTTACTGACGAATTTTGATGCTTGGAAACTGCAGAGAAAGATCTGCGATAATGGCCGCAGAGGAAAGACGTGTCACCAATTAGGCCGTGCAATGCCAAGGGTCATATGTTGAATTTCTATGCACTTCTACAGCAGTTCCTGTTTTTTAAGCTTCTTACAGCACAAAGTGATCTGTCTTCCTGGCAGACGCATTTTCCCACACAAGTGTTCTGTGTGAACACAGCTGACTCCATGCATCTGTTAGGAAATGCAATTTTATGACGCATAGTTCAGTGACTTCGTGCACTTCCCGGGGAGGGGGTCGAGGGAGTGCACAGCGATAAGAGGAGGTTGCTATCGCCACATTAGCTGTCTAAAATGCTAAAAAAAAAAAAAAAATCCGGAAAAGAGCACTGCATGCAGAACTATGTTTTTAATTACAATCATGAGCACCCTGTCGGGATGCCTGGCGCTCCTTGTCACGTACACTGCCTTGAATCACTCCCGTCAATCAAAGCCGTTTCAACGTGCACGATGCACCGAGTCTTGATCGTGCTGAGGAGTTAAAAAAAAAAGGAAGAAGAAAGAGAAAGGAGAAAAAAAAAAAAGAAGTGCAGACGCTTTCTTGCGTACTTCTAGGAGATGCGCAACAGGTGTAGATATATATGTGTATACAGGCCGAATTGTTCGAGTTTCTGGTACAGAATTCGAAGCGCTTACGATCTTTCACGCTTTCTTTTTCGTAATGACGTGATGCGCACATACGTAAACTTGAAACCAGTGCCACGATCGCTTCTTTTTTCGCTCGATCAGCTGGTCGCGATCACGCCAATCGATTAGCGCGACGGCCGGGTGCACAATTACGAGCGGAGTGGAGCAAATTGTGCACGAATGACTTCGCGGATCGCGCAACGCGAGCCCATTGTTTCGCATGCAAACGCGTACAGACGCGAAACAGCGCCGCTGCCTTTATTTTATTTTTTTGCGCAGCCTTTGTCCGACAGCCCCCAGACCTTGATGCAACTCCGCGCTCGGGTGACAGGTCGGTGCGTGACGCAGCGCAAAGAGAACAATCGCTTCTCCTATCTCACGAGGAAGTTGCTCTCGGCTGGTGTTTGACTGCGGTAAGCAGCTTACACCATCGGAGGGGGCGCATAAACGTGGATGACCATTAGAGAGCCAAATCAAGTACACCGCGCGGGTGGCATGGTTAGCGGTGCTCGACTGCAGCGTTCGCCGTGAAGTGACGGTGAAGGAGGGTTCGCGCTCGCGACCCTTTGAACTCACCTTCCCGCAAGCGTCGTCGCCCCGAGGTCAGGGCAGTCGGGCACCGTCTAGAATCGAGGAAAGCGCGTACCGCACTACCTACTGGCAACGCCTCCGCCAGCAGACAACTCTCTCGTCGGCAGCTGTGTGGTGGTGATGATGATAGTCAATCACAGATGGCGTGACGAACGCTACTGGTACAGTTCTAACTCGCTGTACTACTGGTCATAGAGTTAATATAACCAACTCCTATTCACGCATGCAAATGAAAAAGTAGCGCTGCTTCGAAGAAAGAAAAAAAGAAAGATTGATATTATTTGTGATACTTATCTACACTGTTTTATCTTTGTGGATAAGCTTTGGTTGGTATATGGTATGCAGGGCGGTGGAATGTTCGTGATCGTGCATCCGCCGAGTTGCTTCTTTATTCTATGCCGACTCTCTGAAACTCGCCCCTTCTTTAAATGTTATTGCAAGTTTCTGCATCATCCTTGATCAGTTATATTGATGCAGTGATGAAGTATCGGGGAAATGTATTGAGCACGACAGTAGGTCGTGGTATTGAGCTAGTGACAAAGCTCCACGGATGGTATGTTTCATTTTACTTCAGAACAGTTCGGCGATTGTGACAGGATTTACGCCCCATACCAAGTTCGCCCATACCTTGCGGCTCGCAATGCCCAAAAATGAAGACAAAGAACTTCCAAGCAAGCTTTTGTTTCAGCAAAATTGAACTTCTGTTGTTGTTACTTTATGGCCATGGTAGAATTTTAGTTTTATAAAATCGTGCAGGCTCTACAATCTCTATCTTTCGATTATAGCTTACCTATTATAAAATGTTGCCTTATTTTACACTTTACTATATATAACGTACCCGATTCTTGGCCAATCTCCCGAGTGGGAGATCACAAGGATCGATCTACATCGAACCGAGTATCCACCTGCATCTACAACCTGAACGCACGTAATTCAACGTGTGTCCCCTTCTATCAAAGTCAATCAAGTGATGCGCGCGAGCACGTGTTCCTGCGGTTTCACACGCGTTCACTTTCGATCGTGATTGAGCCTTATCCCCGCAGCTTGCGCAGAGAGGCCAATCGCAATTGAGAAATTCGATCGCGATTGAAAGTGCGCCGTGTGATACACGTATAAATTGGGCACGCCGATGTAGGAAGAATTAGCGCCTCTTTGAACAACAATAATTATAAGTTGCAGAGAGAAAGGTAAAGAACGTGGCCTAATAATTGCGAACTTGATTCGTCTTTCTTTTCTTTAGATCACTATCACTTGATACGAACCGCCGGGTTGGGGAGGTTGCCCAAAGCATCGAATTGAGGCTAAAATGAGAGGCAAATGCAACACGAATAGCTTCATCGAGCTCGCGTTTCAAGGAGAGCTTTTATCATCTCGAACAGCTGAGCAATATTTTCGCAGCTGTCAGCTGATGCATAGAGCCAGCATACTTTACGAGCATGTCTCCACTAGCGTGAAGCGCGGTGTGAAGAGCCCGCCGTGGCGCTGACTGCCATTTCCATACAAGCGGCCAATGTGACGCCGTATGTATATAAACAAAACCCGTCCGGCAATGGCGTCTGCCAGGCAGATCTGGTTGTTGACTTGTCGGTCTTAGGGGGGATCGGTTTTGGAAAACATTCTCCGGTCGAGTTTTTCTCGCCGGAGGAGCAGCATGGCGGACCTGGAATCTTCTCGCCGCGAGCTGCGCAAGTCGGCGGACCTTAGAAGGATACTTTTCAAAGAAGAGGAGCAGGCTAAAACGAGACACGTAGGTTGCTTTATTGCTTTGGCGCTAATGTGTGGAGAGAAGCTTTGGAGGCGAAGGGCCACGCATATGCATTGCTTTGCGTTCGCAGATTCGGAAGCTGATGAACAAGCCAGCCTGGGAGCGCAGTGCCGACGAAGAGTGCATTCTGGAGAAATCGCGTGACCTGGTCCAAATTCTGCAGGAGAGGTCGCGGAAACGCCAGTGCAACGAGCAGCGCCTTCAAGAGGTGCGTATGCGGCGCGTGAGCTGGTTTGGGGTGTAAAGTCGAACTGAACGTCCAGCATTCGCATTGGGTTACGCAGCGTAATAGTGCTAGCAGACAACATCTACAGCCAGTTGGTACCAGCAGTTTAGGTACGCATCCTGCACTTGTCGGTATTTCCGTACGTGTGCAACAACAAGCGTACAGTGACCGCTTACGAGCTGCGTTTAGCAGGGATGCCGTACTATGGTCGCTGACCGACGCTGTGCGTTCGCGTTGCTACTTGTGGTGATTCGTTTGGCAAAAGTTTCCAGCCAGCTCAGTATTTACTGATGACTCGATCTTGCTGATGTAGTTTTGATGTCGAAACTAAGTGGACTTCAGCTTGTTGTGTTTCACTGGCGACAAGGCAGAACCTTCCGCAGCGCGTTCCAGCGTTTGGGAGGAACATGGCAGCATTCGCGCAGCTGTTCACCCTGGACAGCTGTTTTGCCGGCGCGAATATGTCGATGTGGATGAAGTGCCAGCTGCTGCGAGCCAGCCCGAGTCGGCCCTACCACAATGGACGCTTTGCGAAAAAGCTGCTGCGCATGCGCGAGCGCGCCGCTCGCGAGCGCCCCCTATGCGGCTGCAAAGCTAGCGGATGACTCCCCGCCTGGCTAGGAGGTGTTGGCTCAGGCAAGCTTCCGTGTCCACGTTTCTGAATGCCATGCCAGCGAAGTGCGTCGTGTAGGGATGTACGAATTATTGCGGCAATAATAACGTCATTTTTGTTATCGTTTCCGCCAGAGTAGCAGTACCCGCTAAAGAGAGCGTTATGGGTGAACGCCGTAAAGCGGTTGAATGCGGACGGCTCAGTTTGGTGACTCAGGGATTTAGATTTGCAGCGAGCACATTATAACAAGTATACGTCATGAATTTTTGTCTGTAATGAGTCCTTTGCATTAATATCTGCCCTTCTTCAATTTTAGGCCAGCCTTCAAACTTTTCTAGCCACCCTGACTACGTGCCAACTGTTTTCACATACACCCGAACTTCTGGTCAGGCTGCAGTGCAGTGGCACGGTTGTTGCATGGATAAAGAAGCATGTAAGAGCATGTTAGTGACAGCGAAGTAGGATTTCAGTGTGGCATGTGCGCTTCGGCGTCGGCTAGTGGTTTCAGAGCGCACTTTTGTGCTCGATGTACACACACAGCTCTCAGCGCGCGGGCTCGCTCCGCCGGCATATCGCCAGCTTAAACCGTGCGCGTGTGCGTGCACGCCAGCTAATGCACGCATTTTTATTGCGAGAGGAAATGAAAATCAAGGGCCATATTCGCTAACGACTATTTTTAAAATCATGTCTTACCGTCTCGCACGTCGCTACACATTCGATAGCGCATAGATTGGCTACTTGATGCGACAAGTTATATGACATAAATGCAGTCTGTTGGAACATAGGGTGCAAAGTCCGCGATCATTCTACGTTGCCAATCAAAGTGCGAGATAAGTGAGCGATATGAAGCAAAGGCTAGCCGACGGAATGCTGCCAGCTTCAACAGCTGATGATGCGACAGGTTGTATGTGCTAGCGTCTACCCAAGCCACTCGATCCAGTTCATCCCTGAACTTCATTTTAGCTTTGTTTTAATTCATACATGTAACAGTTTGCACAGCACTAAATGTGCATTGTAATGCATATAGTTCAGCTTCTACAACACTGCTGGAAGAGAAAACCAAGAGTGAATCTACAGATGTCAAATCCAATGGGGTAGTTGCAAGATGCCTGAACAAGAAGCACTTGTGGGTCACTGACGCTCAGATTGAGCATAACATTCTTCACGTAACCCTCTTTTTTAAATGCCCAACCACGAAGAGCCTGACTTACGGTCGTTGACTGCAGGGGGCTCCACACCTGGTCGCTGGCTATTGAGCATTGCGACAAGTCCCAAGTCCATCCCGTGTCCAAAAAAGAAAATGGAATTCAGTCTTCCTCCGTAATTCTGATATGATCTAAGGAGACTAAACAAACAACGCAAGCTAAATTTCTCGCCATGACACTCGATGGCACAGGTAGCAACAAGGCAACGACGGGGAATGTTTTCCACACAAATACTCTCGCACCCAGCACCCCGAACGCTTCCTCAGACCTACGGCAGGGGGCGCTCACTTTTTTGCAAAGTGTCCATTGAATGTTCATGATCGCGCATCCGCCGAACGTACTGACTTCCTTAAACACACCCCTTTTTTAAATGTATTGTAAGTTCCTGCATCATCCTTGATCAGTTATGTTGGTGCAGTGATGAAGTATTGGGGAAACATATTGAGCTAGTGAGAAAGCTCCACGGAATATGATCATATCTGTATGGACATTTCGTACTGGAGCTGTCTGAATGCTGCTATGATCTGTGTTGGACTGCTGTGAGCGAATGTGTGAACTGGATCAGAAGGAACACAACAACCGTCCTTGTCTGCAAGTTTTAACTGTTCCATTTGAAAAATTCATTCCTGAGCCAACTAGTTGTACCTTTACTGTTGCAAACGTGTGTGCTTTTGAAAGCTCTAGGAAGTCCACAGCAGTTACCTTCTGTACCAGGTTGTAGAAGTCCATAAAGCATGCATTCTGGCTCTGTGATGTAAAAAGTGAAAGGGCTTTTTGCAGTACAAAGCCAAGAGAAATTGCTTGTACATGCGTATGTACTCACGAGCTTCTTTGGCGCTTTAGGTTCATATTGATGGCTCAAGCTTTGTAGTACCAATTCAAAATAGCTGCTAATTGATGAATGAATTTGCACTTATCTAGCTCGGTGTCATTTCAAGTGAATTGCTTTTCAGTACATTGCTGGACATTGGGGTCACTGCATTATGAGCAGTTTTGTGACCGGGCTTTTCAAGGCAGTCTTCTCTGCAAACTTATATGTATTGTATATGGACTGTGAAATGGCATGTCTGATACATATTGAGTTTATGTCATGTTATCGGATGTGTTGATGCATTCACCTTATTCTGATCGTAAGGGGAAGATAGACAGCTTTTTTCTTTTTTTCGCTATAACTGTTGATCACTGACCAACCCCTCTGCTGTTGGATCCTTTGTTGTAAAAATTTATCGGAATCTGGGGCCATATTTTGTGAGGATTCTGTGAGCAGCCGTGGCCCATTCTATTAATTTCTTAACACCCGTCAAAGCAAGTGGCCAATACTAGTGATGAGAAAGCAAGGTGTTATGCTAGCAAATGGCCAAAAATAATGGAAACTGAAATGAATCGTCACGTAATATGAGCCCAGGTATTATAAACTGTTTTTATGGGCCATTCTTGTGTAGAAATATCTGGTTGATCCTGTTGATGAACAACACGTATGTAATGTTCGTTGCCACCGATTGCTCCAAAGCCCCAACAGATACTGAAAGGCAACAGTATATGAATGTGATCCCTTGAACCGCGCAGGTGCAAGATCCACCAGCTGTGCTGGCCGAAAAGTGCCAGGCACTGGCGACGGCTATTGCCGAGGCGCGTCACCTTGTGGTGTACACGGGTGCCGGCATCAGCACGGCAGCACGCATCCCCGACTACAGGGGTCCAGCAGGCGTCTGGACTTTGCTGAACAAGGGCCTGCGACTTCCTGAGTACGTGCCACCTCGCTCGCTTGTCTCTTGCACTGGATTATGACCACAGCATGCCTCTGCCATATTCGAAACTACAGCATGTTGCATTGATACGGCAGCCCAGTATAACCAGCCGCTCAGACTCAACTTATGGCTTGTTTGCGCCCGAATTACACTCGGAGAAACCAAATGGCTTTCTCTGTGTGAAATTCACTACAGAAAGCCAGTTCCCCAGTGTAGGTTAACCAACCAGGCTCTGTCCTGGTTTACCTCCCTACCTTTCATTTATCATTTGCTCTCTCTCTCTCACTCACTACAGAAAGCAAGTGACTGTGTAGTGCATTTTGTTTAACGCCATGCTTGGATGCAGTGCATGCCTGTTTCACATAGCGTAAAGCAGAAGTACTCTACATGTTGTTTGCAGTGGTGCCGTAAAAAATATTTTATTTTCTCAGTGCAGGGAACAGTGGCACTTTCTGCTGACTGAAAAGTAGAACAACTCCACATGTTCTTTGCAACATGTGATTTGCTCTCCTCTGTGACAGATGGCGCCAGTGTTCCTTTCACTCAAAGGACTGATTTTCCATTGCAGGGTCCAGGACCTGAGCCAGGCTTGCCCAACCTTCACTCACATGGCACTGGCGCAGCTGCAACACATGAGACATGTCAAGCACGTCGTGTCACAGAACTGTGATGGCCTCCACGTTCGCAGCGGCCTGTCCCGGAAGTGCCTCTCTGAGGTGCACGGCAACATGTTCCTTGAGGTGTGCCCGCGCTGCAAGCCGCTGCGGCAGTACTTCCGCCTCTTCGACGTCACCGAGCGGACGGCCCTGCGACGGCACCGCACTGGCCGCCAGTGCCATGTCTGCTCTGCCGACCTGGTTGACACCATTGTGCACTTTGGCGAGAAGGGTCGGTTGCGCTGGCCGCTTAACTGGCAGGGTGCGGGACGCGCGGCCGACCGGTGCGATGCCATCCTCTGCCTAGGCACCAGCCTCAAGGTATTTGTGTTCCTCCGCACTTGACGGACTGTGCATAAACTGTGTTTGTGTGTTCATTTCTAGAGCACATTTCATCAGCCAGAGGCAGGTTAAGCATGACCCAGTGACTTGTTTAGTTTCTGGTCTGTTGATGCTACAGCCAAGGGTGGCAAACGTGAAAAAAATTATTTTATAGGGAGTTCTACCGATGGCTTCCTGGGAACTATGTGAATTCTCGAGTGAGGTATCTAAACACGCTCGTATTTCACAGATCCAATCCTCTCAGAGTGAAAGGTGATGCTCCTTGCTGGATCACAGTGGAAATTGTTGCATGTGGCCACCAGATGTCAGGGATGCTAGATGCTCTGTCAAACTTTCAGTGGAATCCCTGTCTCAACGGTTGCAGCAAGAGTAAATTGGTCTGAAGCTACCAGCGGAAAATGAAGACTTGTTCTGAATGGGTAGGGTCACCACCTGGCTGGCTTACCGCTGGTGCAGCCATTTTTGGTCTTGCATGCTGCCTGCCTGCTTGACTACACAATGGCCTGCCATTTGCCAGTTTTCTAGTTCTCCCTAAATTGGTGCAGTGTAAGCAGCATTGCTTTCAATGTTAGTGCACAAGTGAACTCCTTCCTAGGTCCTTAAACTTTCACCTTTTGTTATCAGAAGTTTCTGTACTGAACCACTCCATTCTTTTGCTTTTTTTTTTAAAGCAAAGCTTTCTTTGCCTTTCTTTGTGCAATTTGTTGTGTCCTCATCATGGTTCCCCCACCCCTTTTTCAGTGCTGTTAACTTTTCTCTGCAAAGGTGGCAACTGTAGGACCTGGGCTTCCCGTGCGCCCGTCCCCCTAAATACATTGTTGCACGAATGTCGCCTATATTAGCTTCACCAATAAAGGAATAGAAAGCACAAATGCGTTACTCTCCATTATGTGCAGGTGCTTCGGAGATACCGGTGCTTATGGGGGCTCGACCGGCCCGTGCGTGAGAGGCCAAAGCTGTACATTGTGAACCTGCAGTGGACACCGAAGGACGACTCCGCTGCACTCAAGATCAACGGCCGCTGCGACGACGTCATGCGAGCCGTCATGGAGCACCTGAAGATCTGCGTCCCCGAATATGAGCGGTGAGGCTTCCGTGCCACGTTCAGCGGCACGTTTCTCGCAGCGAAGGTGCAGGCCATCTCGAGCATACAGATATGGGGTGCAAGCAATTCGAACTGCACAGAGGTTGATGAAGACTTGGGACTCGGGCTGAGGCCAGTGTTTCGACAAAGGAGCTCGTCTTCATGACAAAGACAAGTGTAGTTGTCTTAACGCTGGCCATCGCTTGCGTGGCAACTTGTTGATCAGCGTGAGTAATTAGGTATGCGATTACCGCAAAAAATCTGCCAAGCAGTGCTACATTCATGAAAGCACATGTCATCAGCATGACTGCACCGTAATGGTGTAAATACCTGTATGTGTACCTGTGAAGGAATCTTGTAGGTTGAAAAATTCCAGCAGAATTTCAGCGAGAGTGGCTGCCCCCTTTCCTCCTTTAATATGCTTCACCGCATGACACATTCATAACAACAACGTATTGAAATGAAGCTGACTTAATGGGCCCCTCAGCAGGTCACATAGCACAGCAGGCCACATAGCAAATTTTCATTATACGCTGGAAATTGTTACGTGCCTTCTAGGGAGTGCTCTATCGTAATAATTTTTGCAAATGGGTTCTTTAATAGCCAAGATAGAAATATTTCAGCACCACGAACCCTTGATTTCAGGATGCGAGGGTCTCTGCCAACATAGACACTCTCTCCACTTGCCTCCGTGTTTATGAAGGTTTATTATGGCCGTGTCTGTACTGTTGGGAGGATTGGTTGAAATTCGGCACTCTCCCGGACAACTCGGGACAGTTGGCAAATAGGCATTTTGTTCACTTCACCTCTTTCTCCACACTTGGCTGCTTTTGATGCTGACTTCTTTACTTTGTAGCTGAGTTATTCAATTTTCTGTTGCCGACCTAACTGCCTTTCTTGTTTTGAACCGAAACTGAACCGAAAACAGTAAAAAAAAATTTTACGTTTGCTCGAACTGTGACTGAACCATAACATTACCATTTTTTCCGCTCCGCAGTAAAACCAAAGGGAAACAATAAGTTTTCAGTTCAGGTTGGCCACCTTTTCTGGAGTTTTTCAGCCATGCATTGCCTGTATTTGTGGCCCAGCTGTGCTAACTCATCTATAAACACATCATCTTCTGGTGATTTTACATGTAGCAGCACACTTGGTAGTTTTCAGCGTATTGTGTCGAAGGGCAGACTAGGTGTTTTATTAACGCAACAATACTTGAATAACATCTGACACATGAACTTGTCGGACTGTGGTGCATGTTCTATGTACCAGAGACAGTGAAGCACATACCGTATTTGCTCGAATAATGATCGCACTCGCGTAATGATCGCACCCCTGAATTTTGTCGTCAAAATTCGATTTTTTTTATTTCCCGTGTAATGATCGCACCCCAAACTTGCCGCAGCGATATGTCGTGTGCTAAGTCTAGCTAATATTGATCACCCTTACCATCTGTCGAATGCTACGCGAACGACTCCTCAAGACAAACCAAGCGGTCTGCACGCACCAAACATTCTTAAGTAGATGCCTCATTTCATTACTTTCATCACTTTCCGCACATCCATGACTAAAAAAAAGCTGCAACCAAACTTGCTGTTATTATGTGTAGGCTTTATAATGGTTGTCAACGACAACAAAAAAGGCACCTTTCAATTTTTCTCATCTGCACTTGTGGGCACGCAACAAATCGCGAGTGGCAACAATAGTAGCCACGTTTACACTGATACGTTAAAAGTGTACCCTATTCATACGCCGACGCTTGTAACACAGCTAAGATATTCACCCACCCCTAGAGGAAACGTGCCGTATTAGGACAGTAGTGAAGACAGATGCCACAGTTTCCGCAGCATGCCGGCCATGTATTTCTATGTCACTGGCAGCTGAGAGCGCCCATCTGTTTCTGTCCGCTCAAAGTGGACATGGCGATGTTATTGCCGCAAGCTTGCCGATATTAACGTTATTATTCATTACTGATACGGAAGAAACTGTTTCAATGCACGTAATGTACTCACGAGAATAATAAAACATTGCGTTCGGCGCGTTCGGCTTGCTCCGCCGGCCGCAATTCTTGTTTTGGTGTCCCGCAGCAAACGCGGGACGAAAAGAATTGTTCTTTTCGCAGGAAATTTAACCTGCGTAATGATCGCACCCCTGATTTTGCGTCAATTTTTCTGACAAAAAAGTTCTATCATTATGCGAGTAAATACGGTATACAGTAGAGCATCGTTTATACGTTTTGAGAATGAGCAAAGGAAAAATATGCTAAACAGGGAAATGTTTAATCCACAGTCACTAACGGATCTGGCAAAGTCAAAGTGTTGCACTAATCATTGCAGCACAAGACACACCTTGTCATTTCTCTATTGCATAGCCACGAGAAACCAAAATCACATCAAACTGGTATGTGACGATGGAATATGTTGCCTATGATGCCACCAGAAGGAAACATGATGCTCACTTCATGCAGCCTGCTGCAGGTAACGGCAGCGCGTTTAGGTTATCTCCTATGAAAAGTGCCGTATGCTTCCAACGGCACCATGAAACACGCACCGTGAGACAGATAGGTGAAGATGCTTATCGTGAGAGGGCTGGTGACGATAGCTGTGAGTGCGGCCTGCCACGACGGGACTTGGGAGGATATTTGTTGGTACCAGAATGGGAAACTTAGGGCACGCCGATGTTTTCACATGGGACTGGCAGGCGAGTATTGCGGGCAAGTTGCGGCAGTGGGAGGCTTCTGTTCTCGATCATGCATGCCTCGCGCCTTTGGCAGCTAAGCTAGATGAAACTTGGCGATGACATGGCAGAGGGCAGCAGCAGCAGCAGAGAAACTCTCATACCACCCCATCTATGGCTACCGACACTCATTTTTTTTATATCCCCAGTTGCTGACCATTGCTACGTTTCTTGGCATGATGAGATATCATTTAACACAATTGTCATGTTCATATGACATCTACAAGTCACTTAAGCAACTGTTTCTTTCTAGAAGCGGATACAAGATACCCAGATACGCCAAATCCTTCTGAAGTCAGCTAAGAAGACCTTGTCTTCAAGAACAAACAGGACGCCCCAAATGCATGTACTAGAGCGTATTGTGCTATTTGAACGAGGGAAGAGCAATGCTATAGTGCCACGCGTCGTTCTGCAAGAATCCTAACAGGGCAAGATTGGTGAAATAATAAATTGATTTGTCCAAACTGAAGCACCGAATTCATAGGCTGCCTAAGTTGAGGCATGCGTGCGCAAAGACTCGTAGCTATTGTGTATAAGTGGCGTCCTCCACGTGTTTGTTCAGGAACTCAGTCTGTGCTACAGCTGCGTTCCTGCTAAACCACAATCATTCCGATGAGCCTCCATTTGTGTCAGTCATTCGTCCCTGTAGACTGCAAGAGCTGGTGTTGTCCCTCATATCTTTCATATGAAACAAATAGTCGACAACAGAGGCTTGCATTGGCCTTGAAGATGCATTGTGCAGATCAGGCCGTCGAGATGCCGATGACGCGAACAGCAGCCGCACAATTCCGTCCTGGGTCATTTTTTTCTTTTGTACACTCATTTGAAGCACGATGCATGTCTCTTGGGTAAGCTTTTTGCACTACTGAGGCACCTTGATACGCATAAGTAACGATGTTGTTCTCTAGAACATGCAGTATATGGAGGGATTGCACAGATATAAATTTTCTTTTACCTAACAAAGGCGGGGTTGATTAGTGTGAATGCCTGTGTCTATGTGCAGCGGGCTTAACTTCCATGCCTTTGACGGCAGTATAGTTAACTTTTTTCGTTTTAGCTAACTACCATCTGGTGGTGAGCAAACTGTGGCATACGACACAGCCAGTATTCATATTGTATTACATAAATTACAACTACTACTCTGTAGCAAAGAAAAAAAAACAAGTGAGATTCTGCTCACTTTTCAATTTTTTTTAAAATAAAAGCAGGTAAGGACGTTTATGTTTCTGAATCATGAACAAGGACAGTTCTTGGTAAACACCGCAGCAATCTTTCTTTCACGACGGCACGTGGTGCCGAGTCTTGCACCGACTAGGTGAGGACAAAAAACATAGGAATCTTGCATATTGTCCCGGAAATAATTGCAGAAATCGAATAGGATTTTACTCTGCTTGAAGGTGCCAAACATGCGTTGAACCATGGCATGCAACAAAAGTATGTTTCCTGTGCCGTTTACAGCCATTGTTACCGCACACCGAGAAAGCGACGGCATTCATTAGCAACCAGTGTTACGGTTACAAGAAGCTGTGCTGGCGAACTAGCTGGTTTTCCTACTTTCCATTCTCAAGGACACCATTTTTTTTGCTATCCGTGTATCCTGGGGTGTGCATTTTACGGTTAATCGAGTGATAGCAGCGAGCTGGCCTAACGGCAGAAATGGGTGCTTCAACAGAAATGGCGATACTGTACTGCAGGGCCCCTGAAACAACCTTTGGGCTGCGGAACACACCAGTTCAGAAGCGCCAGCATCTCTTCCTATGTGGCCGTATATTTACCAACACACACCAATCGTTTATCCCCATTATTGCACATAATGCAACTCACGAGTCGCAACAATCTGCTCGTGGGGTGCACTGACTGAAAAATTAAGTATATTGAAGAATCTATTTATCTATTGAGTGCTTGTTTGTACCCTGTATGCTTGAACCATTTTGTGCCGAACTGGTAACCATTATTCTTTTCTTTTTTTCGTTCAGGCTTGGTTCCGGATCAGGCATGTTCTAAGAACATTGGTTCAGGTTCAGTTTCGGCTAGAATTCCGGTTGGGGTATGGCTCGACACCCTAGTCATGTGTGCCGAGCTCAGCGACCTGTGTTTAAGTGTTGGCAGCCGTTCGCTGTAAAATTTTCTCAAATTTTCATGCTCAGATTTTTTAGCCCCTTTTACAGAAGGAATCGGCAATGACCACAGTCGAATCCATTTCAAACAAACCTGGAAGTGAATTATCTTCTATATTGAACATGAAACTTGCTGACTGATACTAACGTAAGTTCCTCATAATGAATCGGAAAGATAAATTGAACTCTCAAGGTGTCCGCTTGGCGCATACCCCAACATTTAAGGACGCACCTCCTGTAGTGGATGCATTGTACTGGCACTCTGCCAACATTACGCGAAGTTGGCTGGAGCAGGTCTGCACAATCTCGTGCATCGGGAATGCCATTCTTAGTCACCATGAGAAACTGTGCCAAGGCACAGCCATCAAACAGTACTACTTACTGTGCGTTGCATTTTTCTCAATAAATGGATTCCTTCCTTGCTTTATAGTTCACTAGAGTTCTTGTAGGCTGGCAGAATAAGCGGGCACTCCCTTGTACTCGCTCACCAATATTTTTGCAAGATAAGTACTCACCCACACTTTTTGGCATTCACTCGCGCTTACTCTCACTCACTTTCTCACTCACGCGCTTACTCCCACTCACATACGTAAATACGTGCATCCACCCACACTCGCCGACAGTGACAAAATTTCACACTGACGTCTTCTCAAGCTCACCATCACTGACTCGTTCATAATTACATCAACTGGTACACTCTGCTCCTTCTACTCGCATACACTCAAGCTTGCTCGAGTGCAGGCACACACTTGCGTTCCCATACTCGTGTCTCCTTGTGCTCTTCGACACTCGCTAAAGCTCCGTCTCAGGCCCGTGAATCGAGGGTGGAGCGAATATGTATGAAGTGTGCCGTCCTATGATGAAACCGCATATAATGACCACATTATGAAAGTTTGTTCAAATTCGTTAGTCGACCCTAGATACAACAGTTGCACCTGACACAAAAATAACCTCGTTATATCTGATAATTGTTATAAACACATATTTGTTACATTGGAATAGCAGTAAGGTGTTTTTGTTTACTTCGTCATATCCGATACTTCGCTACGCCCGCGTTCGTTATATCGAGGTTCAAGTGTATAACAAACATGGATGTAACGAATTATCGTATATAACAAAGTAGCTCCAAGATAGGTCTGACTGACACCAGTGGCCAACACATAGTATATGCTTATAATGAATGTCGGATATAACAAAGCTACCTTTGCATTGGGTGCAACTGTGTAAGGCAAGCTTCGGTGTGATGAAAATGCCTCGTGTATCAAACTGGTTAGAGTGCCCGCTCGTCGTAACTGGGTTTGATTGTATTTACGCAACGCTTTCGTGCAGGCACAACGACCCACTGTGGAAGCTGCACACGCCTGTGCGGCCCAAGGAGCTGCGGACATTCACCAGGTTGCCCCTGGTGGTGGTTGAGGAGCCCCCACATCAGGACCACTGTTACGCTATGACAATCAAAAAGGAAGCCGAGGACGGTGATGAGGAGGAAGACGACGACAAGCAGGGGATTGTCGAGCAGGAAAGAGAAGAGGACACAGTGCAAGAGAGGGAGGAGGAGGAGGAGGAAGAGGTCGAAAACCCCAAGAAACAACCTAGGCTCGTCGGCTGGTACGGGAAAGGGTGTGCTAAGTGGCGCCGAAAACGCTAGCAGACCAGCTCCGTGGCATCGGTATGAAGAAAATAGTCTCGTTGTCTGCCACTGGTTGCAAAGAGTGATTGTGGTGGATGCTGGCTCGAGGACGCGTGGACTCCCCCCCTCCCCCGACACCTGTGAAATGAAAGGGATGCAGATTGGGCGAGCCACGGCATCGGATAAGGGTGGCTTTGCGAAAAGTTGCTGCTTGCTGTGCATTTGTGTGTTGCCCCCATGACGTGTTTGTGCAATTGTCCTGTGAACAGGTGAACAGTGTGTTTGCTACGTCAAGGTGCAACTAGAAGTGGGTAGAGTGTGCAAGACATTTTGTTCCCAAGAGTCTTTTTTGTGTGAGACACCATCTACCAATCGCGCGTTGATAGATACGGTGCACTCATCGTTAGCGAGGCCAGTGTAGAAGCATGGATTTTATCATGTTTGGCAGCATGGCTCATTTTTATATCGAGGAAGCTGAAGGTAGTCATGCATTTGTGACCAGCGAGGGTAAAACTTGTATGGGAAGCTGATTGCATGAAAATATAGAAAAACAAGCGTAAAATTGCTTAAGCCTGTGCGCATTTTTCAGTTTTCTCGACGAGAGTGGCAGTTTGACACCCATCAAAATTCAGCGGAAGGCATACGCAACATAATTGACAAAACGGAGCAAGTGTGGCTAGTGTGTGGTTTTTGTCCACGAGACGTCTCACAGACCAACCCTGCAAGACGTTTTGCCGATGAGTTCTGCAAGAGGTCTTGCAGATTAACTCTGCGGGATGGATCGTAAATGAGCCGAGCTCTTGGAGAACTTGGTCATTAGGTGAGGCTTCTCATTAGCTACACTTGTAGAATTTACCTTGACAAGTTTGGGCTGTCATTGACTCGAAGATGGTGTTTACACCCTTTCATTTGTAACAGCTGGGCAGAGTGCAACTCTTGTTGCTTCTAAAGCCTGCCTTTGAAAATTAAATTAGTTGCTTATTTTACATCCCACACTAAACTAATACAAATCACAAATTATAATAATTGCATACGTGAAGTGTGGTAGCATGTTTACAGGCGGCATTCATTGTTCTTTTGAACTTGTTGGCTATGTGATGGAATAAGGAAGGAATCCTTTTCTTATCAGACTGGGAAAAGGACCTGTATTTCAATGGACAAAGGGTCTGCTCATTTACATTTTCTGGAATTCAAACCGTCGAAATACACCTTGCTAACAGACTAAGGACCAAGGCACTGTGATTATATGGGGTGGCACCAGTAGAAAAGCGCGAGAAGCTTTGGCGAAGTGCCACAAGTAGACTAGACCAGACTGCACCGTTGGGGGTTCAGTCGTTCCTTGGGGTACGACTGTTATGACAATTTAAGATTGTGCAGCGGTGATCCCGTTACATGTAACGGCATCCCGAGGTTCCTCTGCAACTTCATAGTGCTCATGGCAGATGGCGCCACTTGAGCTGTTGCATAGTGACAGTACGCTGCGGTCTACAAACAGTGCAGGCTGCCAAGAGCTCTGTTTTGTGCTGCAGCCACGCGTGGGCAACCTGTGTGACCAGCAAATTTTTTGTCTTCCGATGGCATTTCTGACCAAATTTGGAATATGCAATGATTTAGTAAGGTGGTAATGTTGTGCGAAATGCTGTGTTAAGCGACCTAGTTTTTGATTGCCGGTGAAGTTTGTAATGTAAAGGTTCTCTTTTTCGTGCCGTAACAAGGGTCGTGTTTTTGCAATTGCTATGGAACTTCTTTTACTGTAGCTATGTCGACATTGTGTGGACTGAGGGGAATTGCAAAACCTTTATTGATGGTTAATCATGCAATTACTTCACTTTTGATTGCTAGTGTGCAGTTTTTACTGAAGAGCAGTAGTTTGCCAAAAACTAGCCATGACTGTTGCTCCGGCTCGTAAACGGGGAGCTTGGGAGACTGTCTCATTAACTGAAGCCTCTTGGCAAACTGACTCTTCAAGTGGCATCTCCTGCAATTACGACGCAGTGTGTTAATGCATTTCCTTTTCCCATGGTGCTCTGTCCAGAATTCTCTGTATCGTGGCGTGGCGGATGTTGTACATCAGTAAACGTCTGAAGGCACTGGTACAAGGTTTCTTTTTTTCATTCTTTGGTGATGTGCACCAATTTTGTGGACCTTGATAAGAAAAAAGAAAATGCTGGTGTTTCAATGGCATGAAACATGTAGCCTCCACAAGAGGTGTGCAACAGTTTCTCAAAACGGACAGGCGTTTGTGTTAAAATGCAGTTCCTCAGACACGCTCCTGTATTTGTTAATGTTCCTCCGCCTAACTGTAGTCTCGGATCTTGCTTTCATAAGCAGCAGTACAATACTCATTAAAGAAAAGCATGGTCAACCAAAATTTATATTTATCCCAGTACGCCCAACAATTTGTTGTATCCGTGCTCGTTACAACAAGGTTCGACTGTAGTTGAGTCTATGCAGAGCTGTCATCCTACTCTTGACTTGAGGTGGAGGAATATTTGTAAGACTGCTAGAAACCAATGATGCCGTCAAGCAGGTTCACTCACTAGCATGGTTTTAAAGCCTGCAGGGGGAGGTTCATTTAGAGCACACGCACGCACAAAGGCATCCCACCACTGCCGCCTGTCTGGGAGTGCAGCGAGACGCACGATCTCCTCTGGTGACACGCCAATCACAAACACACCCAACGCACGAAGCTGGCGCACTTTGGCTGCCATGATACCGCGAAGGCGCTCCCCACTGTTTCGCACCAACACGCTGTCGTCCAGTAGCTCTACGCTGACGATGCGAGGCTTGTGGTTGCTGGCAGGCGTCGTCTGTCGCTTCACGTCTGCCACGTCCAGCACGGGGCTGACGCGCAGTGACTGTGGACACACTGCAAAAGCCACGCCGGCGATGCGGATGTGTGGCAAGAGGCAGCTGGCGCGCAGCCGACGTTCTCCAAACACGGCCACTAGGTCTCCAAAGCTGTCACGTCTTGGGGGTTGCTCTCTGTTACTGGGCAGCATCGCAGTCAGTGGAGCGCCCCTCATCAACTGTGCGGATGCTGTGACGAATGCCAGCCGCAGAGTCGCTTTCTTCTTGCCATCGAGAGAGACTGCGCGCTCTGCGCTGGGCGAAGTCGCTCTGTCAATGAGGCCCCACGGGTAGCAGTCGAGACAAATGAGAGATTGCAGGGCGTCAAGCACGTGGTAGAGATCTCTGTTCAACGTAAGGTTCTGCTCGAGAAACTGGACTGTCGTTTGCAAACTCTCGTTCTTGGCGCGATGGTTTACAGCTGCAAATGTCCACAGCACCTTAGCCACATCTTTCACTCTTGGACGCAAGGAAGGGTGCAGCTTAGACGAGTCGCCTTTGATTGATGAACGTACGCGAAGTAAGGAAACCACACTGTCCTCGAGACGGTCAAACGTGCCTCTGTCATACGCAGCAACGCTGGAGAAGGCAGCCAACATGTGAGCACATTCCGTGACAACTAGTTCGCGGCTGTGACCAGCGACGTAACTTGCCAGGTTCTTGAGAACGTCGGCACTGTAATGCTCACAAAGTCGCAAGAATTTCAGCGCGGCTAGAATGTCAAACCTGTCCTTGCACAATGCCAATGCACTGGCTGTATGCTGAGACACGACATGGAGAAAGGCATCATTGGAGACCCTGATCTTTAACTTGAACAGACTACTACACAGCACAGCCAATTCTCTGAAATCTCCTTCCAGCTTGAACTCTGGCAGTCGATGTTCAACAGCACTCGCAAAGTCAGGTGGAACACTGCATTTCTTGAGAGCCAAAAGGTAAATCAAATGAACCAGATGTGGCCGGGGCAGCTGCCTTAAGTCAACAGTGCGCAACAGCTGCCGTACGTAGGTGCCTCCGCAATGAGGTGAACCAGTCGCCCAGGCATCCATAACACGAATCGCAAGTTCAGGTGCGAGGTGACCTACTCTACGGCAGCACTCTCTTTCCAAGGCATGTGCGCGTCCTCCTCCTGCAGAAGAGGCACAGGACAGCACAGCACCGACTAAATGGTCGTCGCCAAGGGCTGAGAGAGCAGACGCCTCCGGTGCTGTAGGTCCCAGCTGAGCATTGGTTGTCGCTACGGTCCGGTGATAGACACCACTTTCCCGAAAGAAGCCGAAGTAGTGGTCTCTGACGTAGCTGCGGCAGTAGCGGCGGCCTGTGACTGTAATGCCCCACACCATAGGGCGCAGTTGTAGCAAGCGGTGCAGGAACAGCCTCGTCATGGTAAATGCTACTTCATGTCGAAGTGGCACATACTTTTGTACTTGACCAGCAGCTCGCGCTTTCGTGCCAGTTGGCGCCGCAGTGCATCCACCCGACGCAGCTGCTCCTCGCGCGTGAGCTCAATGCCCGGCAGCTTGTTGATCAGGTCGCGGCACAGCTGCAGCTTGCCGCGCAGCTCCTGGATCTTGGCAGCACTGTCGTAGCTATCCCGCTTTTGCGTTGGGTCATGTGAGTCCTTCTCGATACTGCGGAGGCAAGAGGCACAGAAACACAATGCTTTCAGACAGGTAGCATGCAGACCGTACTATCAGAGACATCACTAGAGAGACATCGGGTCAATAACTTGCCAATCTGAGGGAGTGGCTTCTAAAAATTGTCTTTAAGAAAGTAAGTAAAGCATGTCGAGGATGGCAGGCGACAAACCAGTGGGGATATTCTGTACGTGTCCACCTAGAGGACATGTTCGTTTTGTCTTCTGCTGAAGTTCTGATGGGCTAGGCTGGGGTACATGTGACCAGTGGCGTAGCAATGGGGGGGTGTCCATGCACCCGGGGCCATGCACCCCCAGGCCCCGGGTGCACGGGGCCAGAGGGGGGGGGTGTCATATACGTCTGAAGGCACCAGAAAATTTTCGATATCCTCGCCTTCCTCGCCTACACCCAGGGGGGGGGGGGGCAGAAGAGCTAAGGGCCCCGGGTGCCAGACGACCTAGCTACGCCACTGCATGTGACAAGGAGAAAGGCGCCCCCAGTCAATTGGCACTACAGCAGCAGATAAAATGGACATGTACGCTAGGTGGGCGCTTACAGAATACCCCTCCAGGTGCAGCAAACCCTGGTGATGTCTCTGTGCATGTGAATCACGACTAAAACCAGGGAAAGAACTGCACACACAAGAAACAAGTAGCACACAGCTAGGATGACTGCCGCACCACGATTTTGTAGCCGTGCCTTTTCCCGATCGCCAATGCCTTTCGACCGTACTCGCGTTGGTGAGTGGTCAAAGCAACGAAACGCCAAGGTAGCATTGGGAAAAAGGCATTGACACAAAATCGCGGTCCTGGACACATGCTTCAGTGTGGTTATTCATCATAGTTGGTTACGTACCAACTCACCCGCCTCTGTGCACTTATATGAATGGACAGCAGTTTGGTTAATCGTCGAAGTGAAGCAATTTGAATGCCGGGAAGGGCTGAGATGTGTAATACACAGAACAATTATCTTCACACACAAAGTGTGAAACTTAGTTTCTCACGTCACGGAACAGTATTGACAGTGAATGATATTCGACCATGTTCCGACTTGCGTTACAGAAGTTGCAGGGTGCTTTGTTTTTTTCATTGCTACGATAGATTTAATTTTTTTTAGCTACTGCTTCACGAAGGCACATGTAACTGGGAAACAGAGGCTTCAGGAGAACACCTGAGATTATAATAAAGCAGAGGCGGCCCTAGGGGCAGCGGGGGGATCAAAGCAGGGCGATCCTGGCTCCAGCTTTGGTGTCCCCGTTGCCGCTTTGTTGTCCTGGAGGCGCCGTCAACAGTACGAAACAATGATACCCTGTTGCAACTAGTAAAAGAAAAGTGATCAGCAGCACCATTGGGAACATCGCTCGATAAATCGGGCGGTTTTTTTTTTCTTCGTATACAAGACCAGCTTTTCGCCATAACGGACAGCAGATTTCGGCGAGCCAGCAACCCAAGGGCCAGCCCGAGCTCCAACTGGCGCTGCCAAAGTACAGTGCTCGGCGACTGAAACGTGATATACACGGATGGCATGGCGGCCGGCACTTTTCCTTTCTTTCTTTTCGCCACCGGTGTGAGCGCTACGCGATTGCTGATGGGCCGAATGCAGTCACAATGCATCGCAAACGCTCTCGCTTTCATGCAGTAAAAAAATGCATCAGCGTGGTGTCCCCTGGGCCCACCAGCGGCGCAAAAAGCGCCGACAGCCACGCGCCCCGGGTATCGCGTTTCAATCGCTGAGCACCGTACACTTAGTAATGAGATGTTGCTACAACGTGTTAAATAAAAAAGAAAGCGAGCAATGAGATGAAAGCAGACCAGGCAGCGATACAACGGCTCGCCGAGCCGCCAACTTGCGACGCTTCAAAGCAAAGATCGGGGCTCCGACCAACGATGGCTCCGACCAGTCTCCGACACATGTTGCATTGCATTTAGATTTGACAACAGCGTATCATGCTGGCCTTCACTGCTACACGAAAACCGTTGCAGAACTCCACATAACAGCTTCGCTGTAAAATAGAGTGCACCGAAATCATACCTTCTGATAACGTCGTAAATAAGGTGCAAGATCTCGCTGCTCACTTCTTCAATCGTTGCCATTTTGCACACTTTCGCACGATGTCGATGATGGCTAGTCGATCGCCAAGAGCAGCGACTTGCGAGTGTAAAAAGTGAGCGCATAAAGCCAGAAACGTAACGTGAAAACAATACAGTGCACAAGTTGTAATTTTTTCACGTTTATTATTATTGTATTTGTTGATGAGTGCATTTCAAGACTAGTGCTAAGCTCCAGGAGGCGCTTCCTTCGCTTTACGCGCGTCTAGGAGGGGAGGTGCGCATTCTGTGTGAAGTGGTTTCTGTTTCTGTGCAACGTTTGAAGCGGGTAATTTCTTTCCGAGATACGAATTATGTGGTGGGCGCATGGTTAAGTAATTTGACTCTGATTAAACTATTTAGTGGCGTGCAGTTTCTGATCGAGAGAGCGTTAATTTTAGGCGAAGACGATCCCTCCTAGCAGTCATCCGGCGCTGCCCTGAAGTGTCGATGTGCTCAGCGCTTCATCGGTTTTTCGCACGGCTATGACAATAACTTGGTAAGTCCTTTCGCGTCTTCTTCAGCAACGTGGCTCTACTTTCTAGGTATCTCCAATACATGCTGATGTAGCAGCCGAAGTTTCATTCGATCGACTGGGTGCAGTCTATCTACCGGCAAGTCTATCAAGATGAATTGCGGCATAAGTATAGAGTTGGCGGTAACTTCAAGACGCGTTTAATTGTCAACCATTGGTTACTTTTCCGGAAAAACGGTATCGTAGCATGTATCACTTTTTGAGAACAACGATCTGTTGCTGTCAGCCATGCACTTGTGCCTTCAAAGCGGTGTCGGAAACTCTTTGCCGGTGCCTCTGTAGTGCGGCAGAGATACGTCGAGACGAAATTTACTACTGTTTTATTGCGATAGCGATTACGCCAAACGAACTTTTGTCATCGGCGTCGCCGTGACGGTCCGTATATGTTTAGGTATATGTGCGCCATGAAGTGCGGTATATGCGGGTATTATGTTGCCGCACACCATTCACTAAAGTTGCCCATGCCAGGTCTTACATTCTTGACAAAATTATATTCCTCAGAATTGTGATAATCGCAGTCCACTAACAAATGATCATGAAGCAAAGTACCGACAGTGCGCGTGTCTTTTATCTTAAATCTTCTCAAACTTAGATATTAAAAGTGCAAAACAATAATAATCTAGAGCTCAAACCTGAAATGATTTATGTAATTTTATTGCCTCGGATGTACACTACATCTGGGATCAACCCAAGAAAGAGGGTTGAAACATAGCCGATACGGAAAAGTGATGGTAAAGTCGCTAAGAAAGACATTGGCTTTAATTAGTAAACATAAATGAAATTATTCAATGTCCATTTAGGGCCAAACAAAGGACCTCTAGCACAATAGCTCGTTTTTACTTAGTCAGCTTACGTTTACTTCAGTTCATACTGCCACTACAACTACGAGTCTTACTTTTTGTGTAATAGTGTAACATTTTGCTATTGCATTCATTGCTTTGCCCTTAATTATGCAGAAACTATATATACTTCACCACACCACACTTTGCTCACCATACCCAGCACTTATGTTGGGTTTAAGTGTTTGCGGGAAGTCCTGCGTGTGAAGCTGATGTTGTTGACACGTGGTAAGTAATTAGTGCTGGGTAGAAATTTAATAACAGTTGATTGGCGGCGCAGCAAGCTGCTTCGAACCAAAAATATTGTGGCCTATGACGGACAGCTCCAAACCAAGCTGCACTTGTTACCTAGTTTAGGAACTCGATAGTGCATGTAATGGCAGGCTCATAATTGTTATGGGCGATTGGGAACATACTGGAGGTATGAGAACCCCATCACAAAAAAAAAACAAAAAACGCCACCTGCGTGCGGAAAGGCACACCGTATATGGAACATTTTTCAGTGCACTGGAAGTCGTCTTTGTCCAAAAGATGCTATTCTATGAAAGGGCTAATGGAACACTACATTTTAAAGTTTAATCAGCGATCGAGGTGCATGGCTTTTGAAGTACGCGTGTGGTTTGTCCATTTATTTGTCTTGATTGTTCATTAGACCATTTGCATCACCATCATCACCACATGACATCCTGTATAGGGATGCTGCTGAACGGGGCTATCTCAGTAAAGAGAGCTGGATTTAGAAGTCGACATTTGTCGGCTAGCTGCTTAGCGAACCAGTGTTGGCCAGGTGGCAGTGCAATTTTTTTTTTCAATGCGTTGGTGAGGGCACCTACTGCCAACTGCCCTATATGGTTCAACTGAAAAAATAAGTTGGCATTCTGAATTGCTTGTGTTTATGCTAACAATTAACCGCTCCATGCACATACCCAGTGTGTAGGGTATGGCTACTGGCACTTCGCCACTAACCAAATGGTGCAAAAAAATGGAACTTTGATACTTAATCGCAGCAATGTCTTGTCTTTATCCAAAGGGTAGAAGGCAGCACTTTGTCCTGTCCTACGGCCCCCTATTGTTTTTAATTGTACATAAACGACTTGCCAGAAAACATTGATTCCTGCATGCGAATCTTCGCTGACGATTGCATCATATATCGTCCAATAACCTGTGCCGATGACCGCTTAACGCTGCAAAACGACCTTTACCGCATTAACAACTGGTGTAAAAAATGGCTTATGTCGCTGAATACAGAAAAATGCAAAATAATCTCCTTCACACGCAAGCAAAACATTTCCAACTACTGCTACACCATTAGCAATTACCAACTGTCGCAGGCATCATCTTATAAGTACCTTGGTATTCATTTCACACCCAACCTCTCCTGGTCTTACCATATTACCACCATATGTGCAAAAGCTTCAAAATCTTTAGGAAATTTACGTCGAAATTTACATAACTGTCCCACTCACGTTCGTCATCTAGCTTATCAGACCTTCGTTTGCCCACAGCTTGAATACGCCGCATCTATCTGGTTCCCCTACCAAAATTATTTGATTAACATGCTTGAAGCGGTTCAGAATAGGGCTGCCCGTTTCATTTCACGCAATTATGACAACCATAACAGCATAACGCAAATTAAGCTCAATCTTTCACTTGAACCCCTTAGTGCTCGTCGCGACATTGCCCTTTTATGCCTTTTTCACAAATACGCATACAGCAACAGACCATTCCCACTTCACCTTGATGCTCCTTCCATCACATCCCGTCGGTTGCATAATCACTTAAGTTTCACGCGATTATATGGGTCAACTCACACCTTCAACGCATCTGCTCTTCCTCGTGCCATACGTTTGTGGAATGGTCTTCCAGACAACATTGCATCCGAACCAGACCACGATAATTTCCGTCAACTCCTGGACTCTTTCTTTTCGCAATAAAAACTTGCCACTAGTATTTCCAGCTTTATTTTACTTCCAGTGCCATGTTCTGTATACCACCCATGTATTTATTTATTTGTTATTTTGACAGCTTTAAGACCAAAGACATCTGTCATCTTTTGTACCACTGCACGTGTTTTTTTTTGTTTTTTCAGTATCCCACTTTGTGCCCGACTGCATTCCTTATATTGATAAATGTTTTTACTGTGCACGCCATTAGTTCCTGCGTTTTTATCATGCCCTACCATGGTGCGTATTTTAAACCCTGCCAACTGTTCATGCTCCTAGATTCCACATATTTGTCAGTCTATCTTTGGTTGTAGTTTCTTTTCTTGTTACTGTTGTCATTGTAATCGGTACACTTTATAGTTCTTGTATCCAGTTTTGCCATATGTATAATGCCAGCCAATATATTTTTTTCTCTCTTCATGTTATCCTTTTTCCCGCCCAACCTTGTACTTGCCGCCATACCACATTATCATCGATTCCTCTCCTTCATATTAAACTGCAAATTTGAGCCGTACGTTGTACACCGACAAGTTACTTTGTACTTTTTTATTACCCCCCTTACTCAATGCCCTGTCAAAGGGCCTGTAAGGTATGTTCAATAAATAAATAAATAAATAAGTAAATAAATAAATAAATAAATAAATAATCCAAGTCTTTTGCCCCTTTGGTTAACGGGAAACCTGTACCAACGAGCTCAGGTTCAGACATTAGTCCTGGCGCCTCGAAAAAAGTGGTGGTAGATGGCACCGCAGAGCCACAGATGCTGCTGTCCAAAAGACATTCTGCCTCGGGCCATTTGAATCGAACTGTGTGTTATGGCACTGTCAGCTCGGGAGGCTGTATTCGAGTGGTTTTGCTTCTCAATGCTACCAGGCTCCCCTGCTTACTTTCCCACAAGAAACTGACGCAGCTTTCTATTTGTACTGTCTTTTTTTTTTTGTGAGATACAAGGCCTTTTATTGTCATTTGTCTTATTTTTCTATTTTGTAGCAATTAACCCATGGCCCTCAGTCCCCAGCAGCTGCGGAGCACCTGACCAAGGCAGCGGTCAGACCTGTAACGCAGCAGAGGGTGCTAAAAATCTCTGGACCCATACAGGCCACCTATGGAAACTGACCGTTGCAACCCTTAACACCCTAATTCTTTCGAGTGAGGCTAACTTAGCAGGACTCTTTGAAGAACTATGAGGCATTGTTTGGGATATCATTGGCCTTAGCGAGGTTTGAAGAACTGGTGAGGCTTATACAGTGCTGACTAGCGGCCATGTCCTCTGCTATAGAAGACTCCCAGATAGGAAGTTATATGGGGTAGGATTCATAACACATAAGGACATAGCGGACAACATTGACGAATTCTACAGCATTAATCAGGAGGTAGCAGTAGTCGTAGTAAAACTTAATAAGAGGTATAGATTAAAGGTGGTACAAGCCTACGCTCCAACCTCCAGTCATGACGATGATGGTGAAGTAGGTCACCTTTATGAAGACGTGGAATTATGAGAAAAGCGCAAACTCAGTACACTGTGGTACTGGTCAACTTCAGTGCAAAAGTAGGGAAAAAGCAGGTTGGTGAACAAGCAATTGGCAACTACGGTACCGGCTCTAGAAACACTAGAGGAGAGATGTTGGTAGAATTTGTGGAAAGGAATAAGCTACGAATAATGAACACCTTCTTCAGAAAAGTGGATCTGGAAAGGCCTAATGGTCAAACAAGGAATGAAATCGATTTCATACTTTCTGCCAATCCCAGCGTAGTACAGGATGTAGAAGTGTTAGGTGGGGTAAAGTGCAGTGATCATAGGTCAGTGAGGTCTAGGATTCACCTGAATTTGAAGAGAGAAAGAGTAAAATTGGTCAAGAAGAAACATGCCAACCTAGATGCAGTAAGGATAAAAGGAGACCAATTCAGGCTGGTACTTGCAAATATGCAGCCTTAGAACAGCGAGATGTAGATGACATACAGGTAATGAATGAAGCTGTAACTAGGCTGGCTTCAGAAGCCACTTGAAGTAGGAGGCAACGCACCAAGGCAACCAGTAGGTGCGCTTTACCAAGCAACAAAGGACGTAATAAAGAAACAACAAAGAATGAAACAGTCAAAGTCGAGAGATCAGATAGAATTTGTGGAATTGTCAAAACTGATCAACAAGGAGAAAATAAAGGATACTTGAAATTATAATGCAAGAAAGACTGAGGAAGTAGTCATAAATGGACGTAGCATGAAATCAGTGAGAAGAAAACTTGTCATAGGACAAGCCAAGATGTTTGCACTGAAAGATAAGCAGGGCAATATAGGGGTGTGCAAATGATAATAGTTCGGGGTATGTGAATGAAAACTTCTGAGGCCGAATCAAATACGAATTCAATAGAGCCAGAACTAAATGGAATCGAATATTAAATGCTTTTTTTGAGTAGCTTTCGAGTGATGAACAGCAGTTTTCACAGTTAATGTAAAACAGTGTTCACGTCTTAATATTCATGACGTTAGTGAGTTCCATTCATTGCACTGCACATTATGAAGCGTTGTTTACCAAAAGCACAAATGGAGCAATTGGGGAACAAGTAGGCAGTTTGCTTGCTTACAACATGACTTTTTGGAGAGGGCTAACAATCACTGAATAGCCTATAAAGTCTAGCTCCCTGAGTGACGTAGCCCAGCCCACTACCAAAGTTATCAAATTTCATGCCTTTAGGGATGAAATTAGTTGTACTTTTGGTCCATTTTTATGTTTCATTGCACACAATTGACATTACAAAATGTTATACAGCTATTAAAAATATATATTTGTATTTGCAAACAATGTATATTCGATTCTCGAATCGAATAAGACACCATTCAATTTGTTATTTGAAAGGTTCAAATATCCATACACACCTAAAAATAACAATAATAGGAAGGTATTAGTACAGATTCTGTTACATTGTATGCATTTCTTCCTTAGGGAGAGCAGAGTGATCAACTATGAGGCAGAGCGCAAGGAACGCCGAGGTATTCTCGAGGAAGTTTCAGACCACCCGCTGAGGTCAAATGTCATCACGGTAAGAACACACCTTCCCTCAGTGAACTTGAAGTCACGATGGCTTTGCAGCACTCATAATAGCAAGTGTATACAGTTCAACAACTGCTTGTACTGAGTCTTGTATGAACAGGAATTGCAGGTGTCGTTGCAGGAAGTTACAGTTCCAGGTAAATTACCAGCTCATTTGCACTGCAGTATTCGATAGGAGTTCACAGTGTTCTAGAATATTAGTTAGTTGTCTTTGCATATGTGGCTAATATTATAGGATATTCATGTGTTGATTGCACTGACAGCTATGTTTACTGTGAGCTCCTTTGTACTTATTTTTGTAATGATGCTATTGTATGATTAATTAATTATTAATTGCATACCCACAGCACCAAATGATTTCATTACAGTGAGGGGGAGGCTGACAAAAATGTACAAGTTGAGGTAGTCAACCAAGAATCAATTAATGAAAAAGAAATAAATCACTAAATGTGTTAGTAGCAAATATATGTGATATGTACAGCATTTACAACTCATTTTGTGTTTTGTATTATTATGGCACCCATATTGAACATTATCGAAGCATTACCCCCTTTTCTAATACTATAATCAACATCCAGCATGAGGTGTACTAAACGCTGTCAGCCAAAGGGAAAAAACAAATGTTTTCTTTCATAGTAGAGGAGAATTAGTCAAGCCACTTCGAGTTCTCTCTCTCTCTTTCTCTCTCTCTCTCTACCGTCACCGTCTTGCATTTGAATGAAAATAAAGTAATTATTATAATTAACAGCAGCACTGTTAGGACGACAGAAACAAGGTACACATTCCTTCATTTTCGCAAAGTGCACTGTTGTCAACTATAAGCCAGCAACAACTTGCCCAGTTTTACTGGTTTTCATTAGTATGACCGTTCCCTGTCCAGTGAAGCATATGCCATGCTGTGTTTGCAGGAGCAGCGGCGGCTGACTCCGGTGGAGCGGTTGCGTCCATCCACCACATCGTGGGGCGGTCCTGACCCACTGTCTATCAGTGATGGTGCCGACCCCTTGTCTGCCATGGCCAGTGAACAGCCGGTACGTAGGTAGAGCGACCTTTCTTCCAGCGATTGGTAATAGCAGGAGTTTGCGACTGGGGTTTGTTGTGTGATGCAGTCCTCTTATTGATGGGAAGGAAAGGTGTGGCATAATCATA
Organism: Dermacentor andersoni; assembly: GCF_023375885.2. Classification (NCBI taxonomy): domain Eukaryota; kingdom Metazoa; phylum Arthropoda; class Arachnida; order Ixodida; family Ixodidae; genus Dermacentor; species Dermacentor andersoni. The sequence continues at coordinate 122,770,417 of NC_092821.1, read as the reverse complement.
ACCAACATGTTTTAAAGGGGCCCTGGAGCACTTTTTGAACATAGTAAGAAAACATTCCTGATCTGTAGAAGAGGCTCCTGTGAACATGTGAGCCAAATGTTATTACACTGCATGCTGCAGGGAATTAACAATTTCGTGTCAAAAACAGTGGAAAACGTTGCTTGCCCTTTCCTCCGCAATGTCATCAAGCAGCGATGCCCATCGACTGCTATTGGCTTATTTTGTGACCGTGAGAATGTTCTCAGTGACACTATTATTGCTAATATTAAGTGAAATAAATGAAAAATGTATATATCTGCAATCTCAAAAAGAGAGAAGAAGAATTTAATCATTGTACTGCCGGTCTACACACATCGTTTGCTCATAGATGCGTCTGGTCTGTGCAGCCTCTGAGATAGCAGTGGCATGTTGCGTAGTGTAGCATACTGTGCTCGCCACGAGTTGCCATAATGAGTAGGGGTGCCATGGCATGACAAGGGTACTTAAATATCCTCAATGCAACAAATGTATGCCTTCAGGCACATAATTATATTATTAAAGGGAATCTTTCGATACCTTCTTGTCCGAGGTTCGGCCTCTCTGCGCAGTCACTTTCCCGCCATGTAAATTAGGCTGATCCCTGAAACAGTGCAATAGTAAACTGGGCCTATCCTGGAGACAGTGTAATACGCAATCGCATGGACATATTGCTTCCATTCTTGGGCTCTCTGCATCTTGAATGCACATAATTTTATGTAATGTTCTTGTGCTCTCACAATTCGCTCCATATGCTGAACAACCAAAGACCACTGAAATTCAAAGTCCCTTATGCAAAAAAGGTTGAGGCGTGCAGACAGGACACAAGAGAAGAGAAGTGGACAACACGAACGCCAACGACAGAAAGCTGAGCTAGTTGGTAAGGATTCATTATGCAAAAAAGGTGAGCCGTGCAGACAGGACACAAGAGAAGAGAAGTGGACAACACGAACGCCGTGTTGTCCACTGTAGTTCTAAGCTTCAAAGTCCCACAAGTTGTAAGTACAGGTGAGCTTGCAGTTTGTTCGTGCTGGTGTCAAGACAAGCAAAGGACACTAGCACATACAAAAAAGAACCTCAGTTTGTGTTTTGGAAGACTTGCTTATCATAAGGCATTAGCATTAAAGCACTGATTCTGTTTGTGACCTCCTGCATGCTTTTAAAGTGGCAGGGCATACAAAATTTCTTTGTTGTTTGATGGAACAATTTAAAAATGCATTAATGGGACACTAAGGAGAAGCGTTTACTCAACCTAGACTCATTAAGCATTCCTCCGAAATTCTTTTTACAATAATTTCACGGTAAGAGATAATTATCAGAAGGGAAAATAAAGGCCAAGGTTCTTTTTTTTTTATTTCATGCCAAAACTGCAGCCCTGGTATGTGAGTGTGACATCGCGAATTTAAATTATTTAAAAATATTTTTTGGCCGTTTTTGCTCAGTAAGAGTTCTAGAAATTTGCCAGCTTCACTCTTGGGCTTCATTAGAATAAAATGTAGTCGATGTTTAATGATTAAACGATAACTAGGTACGAGCAGACATAGTTAAAATTCTTCACATCACAGCAAGCTGGTGCGGGGACACCTACAAGCACGAGTGGTGGCACATCCACCTTTCGTTTTTGTGTCTTTCCAGCCTTGCCAAGCCTGTTCTCACAGTAAGAGGGACTTTTTCGCACTGTAGAAGGGTAACTTACGAATATAGCTCAAATAATTGTTCTCTTTAGTGTCCCTTGAGTTTACTTATGTGGATTTCATCGTCGACCTTAGGGCGATAGATGAGAATGCCAGCAATACCTATTTTTGACAAGGCAAATCTGCCTCACCAAAGATTCTCTTTTCTTTATCACAGAGAAAATGGAGAATCTCGCTCTTGTGCGGTTGTCAACCGGCCCGGAGATGAGTCTGACTTATACGTGCAATTTCCTTAGGCAAATGCTGCTTTTATGGCTTCATGCAGGACCTGGACGTGCCAAGTTCTTCTGCAGCCGAGGAGGGTCGTAGGCAGGTGGTCTCGCCGCGTTTCGAACCGTGGGAGAACAAGAAGGCTGCCATACTGGCCAAGTACTCAACTGCCGAGAAGCTTTCCATAGCCACAAGCTTCCTCTCGGGTGGTGAGAAAGGTAATGCCCCGTCTAGTGAACATTGGGATTAATGACATGCATGAGTGTGTATCTGTATGTGTGTGTTGCTCTGCATCACATAAGGGCGAATTCACACGGGCAGGTCACGGCGATCGTGCGACCAAGTTGGTCGCAAATATTCACATTGGTCGAAAAGTGACCGTTTTAGGTCAGTCACTCGCTGCCTGATTTTTCTGCTCTGTGATTGGATTTGCAAAGCTGCTAAACCAATCAGCAGCACAGAAGTAGATTGTTGGAATAGCATGGGAAAATGATGATGCTGTAGGCATGGCAGTTTGGGCAGTTGCAAATGCCACCAGTTGCCAGGCATTTCAGTGGGGCAACAGGTAGGTCGCGCTTGCCAGTGGATCAGCCACTGCGAGTCGCTCCTTGGTTGCGACTTGTGGTTGGTCGCATTTCCGCTGTGGATCGCCGGTGTTAGTGCACCCTAAAGGAGACTGGATTGTACGGTGGACTGTGACTGTGCGACGCTGTGTACAGTCTGATGCTGTATATCTGTGTGTGACGCTATCACTGTGTGTGACTGTGTAAAACTTAGACAGACTGCTTGTGATAGTCATGCACAGACAGTCTTAGTTCCTTCTTTCCTTTTCTCAAATTTTCCTACTCCTATTCTCTTTCCCCGGTATTGGGTTGCCAACTGGAGATATCCCCTGTTTAATAACCTCACTGTCTTTTATTTTGTCTTGTCACTCCCTCTCTGAGCCATGTGCTCCGTGCCTGATGGTGTCTGCGCAGTGGTGGTGAAGACGCAAAGTTCCGTCACGGACAAGGTCAAGAACCGGCTCGAGCAGTTGGATGACTTCGAAGAGGTGAGTCTCTTGTCTTGAAAATGCGTAAGACGTCCACGTCTCTATGTCCGCTCCATGACAAGCCTTTGACCTCAAAGTGTGTCATGCAGTCCTGATGCAATTTCTCTTTTTCTGGAAAGAAAACAATAGACAAGGCTGCAAATGTTCCCTCTGATTTGTATCTTCTTTTGTTTATTCAAGGCCTTGTAGTGAGCTATCGATGCAACGCAGATGCGTTTAAGTACACAGAAGTGTCAAAGCATTGTTTTGCCCTGAGGGTCCTCTGCCCCCTTGCTCGGTGCAGGGTTCGGTGCGGGAGATGTTGAACCTGTCTCAGCAGGAGTACACCACACGCATCGAGGAGCTGCATCAGGCCCTACGCCAAGCGTGGGACCAGGACCAGCGTGTGCGCGCACTGAAGATTGCCATTCAGGTACCTGCCTCTCCACGCAACGTTGTAATTATAATGCATACTTAAATGTATGGCGAGGGACCACTACCATAACTGCCACATAGTTCCTGTCACACCACTGCTGCTGCCTCTCCTATGCAGCAGGAGAATGTTGAAGCTTTACCCCTTTTCTGGAAAGGCTATAGCCTGCATTCCGCCTAAATTTCATGCAAATTGAGCGTCTGCAATAGGTAGTAAGCATGTTTAGAAACTTCCAACTTCGTTTTTTCTGTGTTTTTTTTCTCTTTTTCATTCATATGCTATATTTAAAATTTGTGCACACAAATTATTGTGCGTAATATCACCCAACCTCAGCCAAATTTTGCTTGCATATGCACAAGGACGTCTAGAATGCAAGTATGTCTAGGTTTTATTGTAATTTGCAGAAATTTTGGTCATGTTAATCTGAGAAATAGTCACGATAGTTCTCGATAACAACAGTCCAAATTGAAGTCTTTCTTTAGCTAATGAAAGTGAACAAAAGTAATTCGAGAGCTTTCTTGCAATTATTTGTTTGTAAGGGGCAGTATAGGTTATATTATAACACTTTGGCTAGGCCTGGTGCGAAGCCCAAACCTTGCACAAGAGACCCTACTTTTCCGACTTCCTAGGAGTGCAAAAAAATAACCAGATAAGAGAGTCAGTAATTAAAATCATATTCGAAAATGGGAGAATAAGTCCTATATTTTGCATAAATTCCATCCAATTAGCTTAATTATTAACAAAAAGGAATCTCTGAGGCGACCCGCCGCGGTTGCTCAGTGGCTATGGTGTTGGGCTGCTGAGCACGAGGTCGCGGGATCGAATCCCGGCCACGGCGGCCGCATTTCGATGGGGGCGAAATGCGAAAACACCCGTGTACTTAGATTTAGGTGCACGTTAAAGAACCCCAGGTGGTCGAAATTTCCGGAGTCCTCCACTACGGCGTGCCTCATAATCAGAAAGTGGTTTTGGCACGTAAAACCCCATATATTATTATTATTATAATCTCTGAGGCGGTCTCCCCTTGGGGCCTTTACCTTCAGTGAACTTGACATTTTGGCATGGTACATTTTAAGGTGATGTGATGGAGAAATGACAAGCATTGCTGGCAAAAATATTTCTTGATGGCTGTTGTATGAGTGACTATGATGCACCTTCGCATAAGGGTTGACCAGGAAGTTGTTGGCACCTGAGCATGTTAGTTTTTTTAACACTTCAGAAGTAGGAAACATTTCATAACAAAACTTTTCATGCAATAAAGTGTTTACTGATTGGCCAATGTTTGTACACCCATGATAGAAATGATAGACTCATGATAGAAATAGGAATTGCTTTATTTGCAGAAAAAAAACAATACAGATGCTGTTGCAGTGTGAAAATCGGCGCTACAGTGGCCAGTTTGCAGACAATAATTATGTGGGAGAAGGTTTGTGAACATGAGCCCAGTTCCCTTGCAGCTCCTTGCAGAGGCTTTAGGATTGAACCATTGTGTTGTTGGGAAGGGTTTTATGGAAAAGCATGACACTATTGAAGTTGAGATTTTTGCGAAGCTGCTCATTCTGGGATACGCTGCAGGGAGCTGATACAAGATGCTAGTTTGACACTGTGTATGTTGTATTGTGCTAACATGCCTGTGGGCGATGGTGTAGATCCACCATGTTCTCAAAGACAAGCAGTGATGTGGTGACATGTGTGCATACTGATGCAGTGCTCAAAACTTCTGGTGGACACGTCGGTGGTGCAGTTCTACCCGAGCAAGTTTGTCCTCATCACCGACATCCTGGACAACTTTGGTGAGCCCTGGTGATGCAGCACCATAGCACATGATGAGCGGTGCCTGTGCTGTGAGCACTTGATTATTTGAGGCCATCGAGCTGAGATCTTTAGGTACACAACGGCACACTTGACTTCTGTTAGTGCAGCCATGATGGCGCAAGAAGAAAATTGGTCTAAATTCCTTGGCACTCGCATCGAGGGGGGTGCTCAACATGTGTGGGCTCTCCTTTTGGGAATTTCAAACAATTCCGAATCGGAAGGCACGTAGAATTAACTGATATCTAATCAGTGGAAGTCATCCGCGCACTCGAACTGCACTTTGCAGCGAATGTACAGTGGTCAGGGAGTTCAGATAAGAGTCGAAATAGCAGTGCGGTGTTCTTGTTCTCTTGGCAAATGTCCACTGCACTTTCACCGGGTGGTGCCGTTTGCTCTCAAAGCAATAGTACATTGAAAGACGGGTAAATGTTGTTTTTGTCTGGTACCTTGTGTGCAGGCCAGTTGGTGTACCAGCGGATCCACTCCAAGGCCGAGTACCTCAAGCCTGGAAGCAAGGTGCCCGTCCCCCTGCCTGGTTAGTCACACCGTGTCCTGTACGCAGCTCTAACGTGGCTCTTGAAAAGGAGTGTAAAAGCTCAATTGAGGAAAACTAAGAGGGGGACTGGCATGGTATATATAAGTACAGATACCCGGGCTAACTTGTAAGTGCTCACATTATCAAAACCACTGTGCCGTACATGTGACTAAGCCTCTCTCTCTCTTTTTTTCCAATGCGACCGTTCTTCTTTTGCTTTATTTCTGCACTGTGAAATATGGCATCATGGCTATTTCAAGGTCAGGTCTCTCCTCTTTACGATGGTTCCAAAGTGGCAGTGTTGCATCAACGGCAAGCTGAGTGGTCCGCGATGCAATGATACCTTCTGACGCCATATTTTCTACCTGATTTTTATCAACAGCGCACTAGAAAAATTTGACTTTCTCAACTTCTGCGCAATTTTTTTTTAATACTTTCCCTCAACGTGACAAAGGAAAATCCGAGGATCGCGAGAAAAAGAAGAATTGGGAATTTTGACCGGTCAGCCTAAGTGGTGGGTGGTAAACATTGTGCATTGGACAGTAAACCAGGACAGTAAAATGGAGCGGTGAGCAGAATTTCCACCGCTGCCTGCCATGAGAAGAATCCTGTTGTCATGGCAACTTTCACTTGGAACCTTCAAAAACATTACAATGCTTCAAAAAGGTCCGTACATGTCAGCTGTCGCCAGTAAAGGTATTAATACCATTTGGAGGCTTACTAACCAGCTCATGTTATTATTACTGCACAGTACTATGTCATGCCACTTGTATAGCTTTCTCCTTTTCCTGTACATCTTATCTTTCGGTTCTGATGCGAGGTGCCAGTGTGGTTGTTGGCTGATTCAGAGTTGTGAACAGCATGAAACTCACAGGGTGGAACGGGTACTATATATTTTCTCCGTGGTGCAAGCATGAGTGAGCGGGAGTTTAGCACCAACGTAATTTTTGCATTTTTCTTCGCACATATCCTAAGATATGCAGAGAAAGCGTCTGGTTTTCACTCTATGTGCACAATATTGACACTAAAATGGGGCATGCACAGCACAATCTGTGCATGGTTTCATGTATGACCAAATGAAGCAACAACTCTGTCCGACAAGTTTTCTGCACCCATTAGCAGGTTGCAAGTTTCTAATGCATTCCTATAGCGAGAGCAGCCATCATTCCGACACCTCACACGTCTTGTGGCTGTTTGAGATTGTTGGTTCGAAATCGTGGCAATTCGTAGTGCAGAAAGACAGGTGAACTCGACAGAGGAGCTGCAGGTTGGCACTTGGTCTGTTAGCCCTTTTTTTCTGTCCGTCTTTGTTTTTCTGTACTATCAATAGTTATTGCACATTGTATTGGATGCCACATTATACCATGCATCTCCCGTTTAAGAAGAGCTGAAGCACGCATCACACGAAGTGCTTTGCGTGTTGTGGTGTGCTTCGTACAGTTTTGTTTCTGTGCACGACGGCACATTTATTTGAGAGTGGTGCTCGCATGCAGCGGACTTCACGCCAGACCAGGTGCCCGAGTCTGCCAAGGAGACCTGTCGCAACTGGTTCTTCAAGATAGCCTCGGTGCGGGAGCTCATCCCCCGCTTCTACGTGGAGACGGCCATCCTTCGCTGCTGCAGCTTCCTCACCCGCAGGTCAGCTCTGCCGCACGCAGGCAGCTTTGTCGCAAAACGAAATTTCCAGTTTTGTCGGTGATCGTATTTTACTTTTAAAAAAAAAGTTAAATGCCACGAATTCACATGGGTATGGGCAGGTGCCACCAAGCGAGGGTATGAGGGCATCTAAAATGTGTTTTCATAGGAAAAAAAACAACCCAGCGTGGTGAACAATGGGGGAGGAGATGTAATAATAAACTTGTCGTTTTGCCACTGAAGTTCTTATGCTTCAACGCCTCGTCATCGGTAGCCTAACCTTTCACTGCTGACAAAGTGCATGTACTCGTGTGTACTCTTGTGTCAAAGTTGTACTTTTTTATGTTAGATTTGCGTACCTAGTAATTTTCTCAACATGCTAAGGTAAAACAGTTTTCTTGTTAATTTGCTTTGGGGTATGCTCAGACAATGAGTGAGATGAGAGGCATAATCATAATTTATGGTTGCAAAAGGTTCTTTTCTCAAAAGCAGCTTTGAGATTAAGCCTAACTGTTCTGTAACTTATTTATGTTAGTTCTTTCTGCTCTGCCTTGCCTGTCATTTGGCTGTTTTATCGTTTTACAACAGTTGTTTGTAATCTCAGTCCCGATTACTTGTGCTTTGCACTTCCATGTTATAGTTTCTCTCTTATAAAATTAACTGTCACTTTTTTAGTCAGTGCCCTGTTGACTGTGTCCTGCCTTAGGTCTATTTTGTAGAAGTTCTCTTGCATAAACCAGCCCAAACTTCCTATGTAAGTCCTGCACAGTCTAGCTTCTTATTTAGGCCACACAAGTGCTGCAGAACTTTACAAGTGTACCTATGTGCAGGTACACTTGAAGTACCAACCTTAGAGGCACATCGGCGCTGAGCATGACACACACTGCGATGGAGAGGGTGGTGGGCGGAGGCAGAGCGCTTGATTGGGTTTTCCATGCTTTTAAACTCTCCCAAATTTTTATGAACTGTACCAATTGGCTCGTTTTCTGATGTTACAAATGGTGTTGTGTCAAGCTTTACGAAAACTTAATTCTTGTCACAAGAAACTTTTGCTTGTTGGTCTCCAAATCCTCATTTGGAATACTTGTGATGGTGAAAGTCCGCAAGAGGGTTACTTACTTCAGGAACAGACAAGTTCCCGAAGCAGGCGAAATTGGCAGCAGCTACACTGCAGAAAAAAGTTGCCGTTATCTAAAAACAATGGGCTGTTTTCAGTCTCTGCTGTTCCATGTTTGATGTCTGCTGCTGCTAATGTGTTGTATCCTAGGCTAAATTATTTTTAATGAAGTCCGCATGTATCCCACAAAAGGCATCTGCTTAGAGCAAGCTTGTTGCCGACTCTCAAATTCAACAAAATGATCTTTTTTTCCCATTGAAATTTGCTTTAACTGATTGCCCGATAAGTCAGAAAATTTTGCGGCACCTTCCGTGTAACAAAAACACGTCGACAACTGTACTTATTTTCATAAAAGATTGAATTTCAGTATAACGAAATTTCAATAAAACGAAGCAAATTGGCGATTCTGCCGGCTTCACTATATCATGGTTTAACTGTAAGATGTTCGTGCAGTAAGTACTATAGCTTGACTCTTTTTTTTTTCTTTATTCCAGGGAATATTCGGGGGTGCTGCTTCGGCTGACGGGCACAATCTGTGGTATCGGCGATCCCCTGGTAGCTGCTTACGCGCGGTGCTATCTCTGCAGGGTAGGTTGCCTCGTCTGCGGCTTCGTCTCTGGCTTTAGCCGGACACTACTGAGTGCCTCCTATTGTTTTGCTCAGGTTGGCATGTCGGTTGCCCCGGAGGTCCACGAGCATGTCCTCGAGAATTTCTGGCAGTTCCTTCTCACCTATCCTCAGGTGAGAGGTTGAGAAGCAGTTTTCCAAATGCAGCTGCTCCACTGAGGCATCGTGTTTAAAACACAAGGCAGTGTGAAATCTCTGAGGCTATACATTCTTTGCTGTAAGAGCGTACAGAATGAAAAAAAAAAAAAAAGATGGACGGTTCCAGTGTATTGCCCAGAAGGCCATGATTTGGAGTTGCCTTGGCTAGCTGCTGCCAATCGGTGTTTATCGTTGCTGATTAGGAAATGAGTTGGTCTATGGGCAATAGTGGTGGTACACATCCTTTGCCCACAGTTACGCAGTGTTACCATGTTACCGACAGTAAAAATGGTGCACATCGTAGGCAGGCTGAAGGCGCTTTGCTGGGCTGGACCTTTCTGTTCTCTGCTATGATGCTAGCTGCCACAAAAAGTTCAGTAGTTCACTGAAAGTTCACTGCCACGCCAAATGTCTTGTGGTTTGGCTAACAGCAACAAAAATCTGATGTGTGTATGTGAAGGCAATATTAAATTGAATTGAATTTAGATCCATAAAAGCTGCATTCAGCCAAACTTGCAGCTTCAGTGCCAGTAGATGCCATCTTGTGTGGACATTGCACAAGCAGGAAGGCACCTTAACGCGTTAACAGCCAACGCTTCTGACAGAAAAACGGTGCCATAATAGTCCATGGGTCCATGTGGCTCAAAGCTATAAGCTAAGCCTCCCGAAGCTTAAGAAACACGACAAGGACTGTTTAACCATAATACACGAGATTTCCCAAACAAGGCTGTGCCAGACAGTTAAAACAAGCTGGCAGTCCCAAGTTTGACGTGTAGCTCACCAGTACCCATACCACCTTCTGGTGCATGCAGTGCTAGCTATGAAACTGTGCTATGCACTCAGTTCATCAGACTTCTCAAAAAGCAGACTTCAAAAAAAAAAAAAAAAAATGTTTTTTAATAGAAACAGTTTATTTCAGACATTTGTGAAGGGCTAAGCCAGCAACCCATCGCAACCTCTGCATCTGCTTAATATAGTGCTTCTTTGCACTTAGGGTGCCCAGTCACAGTTGGCACAATTGCACCAGTTGTGCCATTTTGATGCAAGCACACATTTCTGTGTCAAACTGTCGCAAACACAGAAAATTGACTGAGATTGCACCACACTGCACCGGAAAGGCTTCGGCACGTATGCTCCGGCAGTGGCTACGAACAGCGAGCGGGTTCATCCTCCGAAAAAGAGTGCAGCCATTCGAATTCTGCACACGGTGCGATGGAGCCTCTTGTGCAGTTTCTCATAATTTGCGCGCTTGTAGCACTAGACTTTTCCGTGCTTCCGGCTAGTTTCCGGCATGCTTTGCTGCCACGCTCGGCTGTTGTCACTGCTGTTGGCGTGGCCAGGGCGACTGTATTTAGAGTGTGCTATAATACGGTTGAGTGAACCGAGCGGTGTGGCAATATAGCTGAGGGGCAAAACAACGAAAAGTAGGCTGAAGGTGCTGCAAGTGATCTAGATATTAGGAAGACGCAAGCTGCAGCGGGTTCAGAGAGCGGGCGTCTAAATTAACAAGTATGGTGCGACGTGCGCACAAGCAAACATGAACACATCTCATTCGATGACCGCAAGAACTCGCTTTTAAAACGCTGGAGTGAGGAAGCATGGCAGCAGCAGCAGCAGCGAATGAATTGACCTTCGTGTTGCCTCGCTCCGACACGAACTAAGTGGCGAAAATACAGCGCACACGAAGCTCTCAGCACTTGCACTGTGTTTCCATCACAGGTTGCTGTCTAGATAGGCCGCGCCATACGCAGCAGCCGCCGCAGTTGAACCCCTACCTTGTCCCCTCTGCCCATTGCCTTCTGCGCGACGAAAGACGGTGTGCTTGCTCCCCACTTTGCTCCCTTACGCATGCGAGATTGAGCAGCAATTGTCGACTCACCCTCACACGCTTTCACTCACACATAAAGCATATGGCGTGCGGCGACAATGTTATTGGCCCTGGACTTTATACAAAACAACACGGTGACGGCGACGATGACGGCAGAAATGCTCATGGAGTGTGCATATAATTGCTATCGCAGTAGAAACAGATTACAGTAGTTTTATGTTAAACGAGCCCAGGGTTGATTGCGGCTCTGTGGGTCTGCGGTGACATATAGTGACCCTGAAATTATGTTGCCGCGTTGATTGGACCGCACAGTTTGAGAACATTTTCTGCTATAATCCTGAGCATCGGCGCGGGTATATGTTTAAATCGTAGTGCACGAATCTTTTCGGCTTTACAGGAAAGCATGTGCCGTGCTGCCGCTCGACCCACTCTGCTATATTCTAGTATACTATAGATACAAAGCGCGCTTTTGCTACATGCTTCGTGTTGGTTTGTTCTGTATTTCATCGTGGTTTCGAAGTGTACTGCCATATTCCATCTGCCATTACTCCACGAAAATTCATATTGGCCTGCTCCAAATTGCTCTAACCTGCTCTAGAACGAAATTTTACTTGCTTCAAAAATTGCTCCAAAATGACTTTGGGCAGTCCCACCCCTTGGTGCCCTCTGTATTGTTCATTGACTCCGCCCATTCACCAAACTGTACCCCCGAAGGGATGTACAGCTCTGATAGGGCCAGTTTCGGGGGCTGTCATGAGAATGTTGTGTTCCACTAGCTTTGCCATTAGGCATATTTCATCTGTCATCACATCAAATGGTCCTTTACTCCACTGTGCGCCTCGTCCAGCAGTCGCTCTCTGCACCACCACATGCAAGACACTGCTTCCTTGTGCTTCCCTGCACAGCTCGAGCGCCCGGTAGTGCAGCAGCTGCTGAGGCAGCAGAAGCTGGACCTCTCCACCTACCTGACGCTGTACTGCCCAGCGCTGGACTGGATCCTGCAGTGCGTTGCCCACGGGGCCTCTGAGGATCTGCTGGACCAGGTGCTGGCACGCTGCAAGGCGCAGTGCAACAGTGCCCTGCTGCTCAACTCCATCATGACTGCCTTCCGGCCCGAGTTTGTGGCCAATCGGGCCCTTGAGTTCGTCAGCCTCATGAGGGACTGCGATGACGCCTCGTTCCCCAAGGTGTGTGTGAGCACCGCTGCTCGTTTCTGAGAATGAGAGACGGGCTTGTTCTCATTGTCCGTAGTAGTGTGTTGAGGCCTGTTCTACATGTCCATGCATTCTGCATGCTCCTGCCAAAGTAGGATTACCTGCACAGTGCTCAAGAGCGTCTGACTTTGCCAGCAAGGCGATGACCAAAGCATGTAAGCTGGACATGCATATCTGTAGATAAACAATTAACAGCAGCTTGGCTTTGCTCAAACTGTGACTGAGTGCTCGCATGTTGTGTCTATGACATTCGGGAAGAATGACAAAATTAAATGCTAGGTTGTTTAGAAGAGATCTGTGGTGAAATATCCGGGCCTGCTACGATTACCTCAGTAGCACAGCAGCAGGTCAGCATTAGCGCAGTAGCAGCTGCATTTTTATTGAGGCGGGATGCAATAACACTGGTGTACATAGACTTGATGCACTTTAACAGACCCCAGGCAGTCGAAATTAAAATAAATTCTGCTACAATATCTTTCATAGCCAGCATGTTGTTTTGCAATGTTAACCCCCGTAATTTGATTTGATTTGGCTTTGTTTCAAACTGTCACTGGATGCTTGCATTATGTATCTACGACATACAGAAAGAACAAGTTAGGTTATTCGAAGGTGATCCATGATGAAAGAGCTAGCATTCTTGGACATTGGCTTTTGTGCTAGGCTCTTTATTGTGAATGTGTAATAATCCCAGTCTCGGGGTCATGCACAAGTGGGTTGGGGCGAATTCACACTGGTGATTAACAAAGGTTGTGTGACCGACCATGACTGGCGACCTTGGAGTGACTTGTGGTGACCCATATTTGCATTGATGCTGCACCAAAATGTTTTGCGATTGATGCTGTTCACTATCACCACCATCACCAAGCAAAATAAGCATCCGCATATACATACGTCCTGCTCTTGCATCGTTGATTGGTTGAGAGGGTTTGCGACTGCAGTTGCGTGACTGAAAAATTGAGCAGTGAGGGACTGACCCATAACAGCCTCTTTTCAACCAAAGCAACTGCTTGGGACCGGTCACATTGCATCCAACATGCTCCTGCGACCTCCGTGAATCGCTTGTGTGAATGACCTTTAAAGGCCAACTGTAACGAAATGTTGGACTGTGTAAAAAGCCTAGCTTAAGTTAAATAGTGTAGATATAGAAGAGCCTCCATGCAAAATTTTATGTTTTAGATATAGGTGGATGTGTTACGGATGTGTTAGGGATGTGTTGAATGTGCTACGGAAAGCTAGCAAAAATATACACTTTTGATTCCGAAACTGAACAAAACACTGCCATTACCACTTGATGGAAGTGACGCATGACCAAGCGCATTGAGAACCAGCATGGCTGCTTAGGATGATCTACGAGGTTAATGGGCAAGTTATACTCCAGCGTTTTCTGCTCGCCGAACTACACCGACCAAAGCTGGCTACACAGCGGCAGCGATGGCGCGAAAATTGTACCCTACAACCAGCTGCAATTGCACCGGCTGCACATTTTGCCACAGAAATTGTCGCACATACGCAGAGAGCCACACCTCCGGGCATGCGCTTTCGCTGGGCCACTCTTTCCAGCTCCGCGCAAGGAATGCCGAGTTGCCTGGCTGATGTCGCCTGGCGCAGCCAAATGAAAAATAAGGAAAGAGCTATCCACGCGTCAGTGACCTTAGAGCCTGCCTGACAGTGCCAGTTATGCCAGCTGCGTTGTATCGCTGGAGTATAGAAGTCAGTTGTTCACCACTGTGATGTCGCCGAGTCTGATGTGCGCATGTATTACGTTCGAGTATAACTTGCCCTTAAACAGCACCCACAGCTGCTCGTGGAGCGCCGACCGCTACGACTTGCGTCGTCCGCCTAGGTGCTACTTAAAGGTTGCCGATAAGAAAACGAGATTTTTACCAGCCCTGCAGCTTTGCCAAGATTGTTTGAATAGTATGTACTGTTGATTTGTGACTAATGCAGCCAATGTGGAATTTCGTCCCATCTGGCCTTTTAACTGTGCCTTCCTTTCATGTTGCCAGCATGTGCTGCTGCGCACGCTGGGGCTGTGCCTGGTGTTGGCCGACCCACCCGAGGACCAGCGCGTACAAGTGCTCAACCAGGCATGGAAGGCCATTGCCAAGCTGCGCAGTCCTGCCGTGAGTCCTGTCGCAGGCACTGGCCTGTGTGACAATGCCCGTTATCATTCCCTTACTGACACAAAACCAACCGTCCTTGCATGGTTTTTGTCAGAAGTTTTGAAGCCATTATGTGCGTGACTGAACCTACTGCTGCCAGGCCTGTGCCGAGGTTTTTCTGCAGCTTTCGCCGGCATCATTGCCTGCCATCATCACTTGATTATTGATGTGGACCAACTAAAGTGTATTGGCCCTGTCAAAAAATTGGAAGCCACTGTTGTAGGGTCTGTACTGACAGGTATACGGAGATTTCCTCCCTCCAAAGATAGCAAAGTTCAGATTAGTCGGCTACCTAGACATACAGATAGGCTGATCGTACGAAGTTGAACGATGCAATCAATCACGATACATAGTTGAAGTATTCGGAGTATTTACATGTGCTGCCACTGCTAGCGGGAGCACAAGAACCCATGGCAGCACTCTGCGGAGTGCTGCTATTAGCGCCTTCTGAAGTATTGGCCGACGACTCAACATAGCAGACGACTTGCCGGGGTTTTCAGCAATCGCTTTGATTGCGCCTGCTCCGCAAGACTTCATGAGGCGCCGGTGGTGGGGCACTCCACAGAGCGATGCCACGGGCTTCCATGTTCCCGCTAGATGTGACTGCAACTGTACATCGCTTCACGAAAACTGCAGTTACTCACAAATTGTGGACTATCACTGTCAAACATGGCACTCAAGAGAACGGCACACACAAAGTGTGCACGCTGTCTGCGTTGTATTTGTCACTGAAGCCAACGCGCCTAGACAATAGGCGCCCTACCCCTGATGAGGAAGTTGTGAGGCTGCTGAGTAGGGACAACTGAGAAAATGTAGGCTTCTTCCCTCGTGAAGCACACTCTACGATGCTAAGGCACGGTTTGGAAGGGGTCAGTGGTAGTGTAGGGGTTTCCGAGCCGTTGTCCAGATGAACCCTTTTAGGATGGTCAGTGGACACGTTGTCTTCCTGTCTGTTAATCAAATTGGTGAAGTGCTTCGGTGTGTGGCTTAGGACCTTGAACTGGCCGTCATAGGGCAGTTGTAGCGCAGGACAAGCTGCATTGTGGTGTAAGAAGACGCATGTGCAGTCACTAAGGTGCGGGCTGACAGACGTGTTCCGACAAGTTGAGTGAAGAGTGTGTTCAATGGGGCTGATTGGTTTATCTTTAGAATCTTTGTTTTTATTGAGCGAAGAGCTGGCGGAACGATGGCGTCCATCATTGCTCAAAGCCAACTTGTGTAGTCGGTGGTGCCAGAGGATGCAAGTGATGACTTCATGCCTAAGAATACATTGGGTATGCCAAAGTTTTGCACTGAAAACAAGTTCTGCTATCAAAAATAGATGCCTGCTACAGGATGGATGTTATGTATGTACTAAGCTTCAGAGTGCTAGCTGTGTTACTGGAACACTGCCTTGAGTCCAGCAGTCAACCTTGTAACCACTCGCAGAGTAGCTTTGAAACTGAACACAGATTACCTACATTTCATTGTAAAATGCCTCACCGATTTTTAATTTTTCAATAGGACGTCACATTTAAATATGGCTCGTTCTGAGCATGATTTAGTTTGCATGAATCATCAGCAAAGGTGGCACCACAAATGTTCTCATCGGCTTATATTGTAGCAAATTCTATGCTGTGATCTTGGAGGCATTGCCGCACCCCTTTAAGTTGTCTGTATGGGCCAACCGGGAAGCAAAGTTCACACTTTGTTTCCTGATGGGCATGAAAGGCAAGAAAAGGTCACTCATGGCACAGTAATTGAGAAACTGATAGTAACCTAGAAGTGTTGATTGGAACTGCAGTGAGGTGGCATGGCTCCTTGAACTTGCAGCCATCTGTGCTATTGCTGCTGTGTGTTGACAATAGGGGTGTTTCGTTGCAGGACTATCTGAGCTGCGTCGAGGTGTGGATCGAGTTCCCCTGCAAGCACTTCACGGTGAGAGCGCACAGTCTTTTTAAATTCTGTTTTGTTGGTTACTTGGCGCTCTTGCTGGTCATTCGGCTTGGAAAAGCTTGGGTGCCTCTTGGCACTTTTACGCAAAGTCGAATCGGTGGAGTAGATTGGAATACAGTCGAATCTCAATGTAATAAACTTTGGTATAATAAAATCATCAATGTAATGCAGCACTTAACTTTTCGTAACTTCATGTTTAGCTCAGCATAATGAAGTGTGTATATCTGCGAGTTCAATGTTCTGAAATCTCACCACTGCCTGACTGGGCGCCTTGTGGTGACAAGGTGCCTTGTAATTGTCTAGGTCTTCTTATTTGTCCTTCGTATTCTCTGGCACTGTTTGCAGTCAGTCACAAGTATGACGGACAGAAACAGCTGCAGTTAAACCTTGATACAACGAATTTCAACATAACGAAATCCTTGCCATAACGAAGTGTGACTAGCATCGGATGCGTTGACATTTATGGGCGACATGTCTGGTCCTGGCCATGCGAAAGTGACTGGATCGCCGTAAGTGAACGACTGAGAATACTGTCCCTATACTTGTGAGCTCCCTCTGACAGTCAACACCCTGCCGTGCGCACAGGTGCGTGAGGTGGATATCCTGCTGGGTGCCCTGGTGCGTCACCTGATGCCCGACCGAGCGTACGAGCAGCACCCTCAGCAGCTGGCGCGCATTGTCGAGCGGCTGCTGCAGCACGTCACAGACTTCGGCCGGCTCTGCGCCATGGAGCACTTCCTGCCCCTGTTGGACCTGCTGCCTCGCGAGGGAGACGCCCGGGTCCGGGGCTGCAAGGCCGTCATGGCCGCCTTCCTAGCCCAGCAGCGAGAGCCCACCCGCGACCCCCTGGTCCTGCACGCGCTGATGCATGTCGGGCAGGCCCTGCATGCCTCGCTGAACGCACTCGCCCTGGAGGACGAGCGTCGTCACATCGGACAGCTGTTGTGCGGCTTCCTGCAGCGGGTCGGCTTTGGGCGCGACTTCGAGCAGCAGCTGGCCTTTTATGTAGACGCCCGGGCCGCGTTCAGTGCGCTCGACCCCGTGCTCGTGCAGCTGGTGCAGGTGCTTGTTTTTCTCAGCTTGGAGAAATTCAACTTGAGTGGACTGCCTTCTGCGAAATGGCATCGACCAAAAATCTTACGACACTGTCACATTGTAATGGTGCTGAAGAAATCAGGATACTGAAAAAAAGTGTGTGAGTTAAAAGTCTAACTCTTCATCGGGCTCAAACTTGTGCCCCAGAAGGCAAGCAACACTCTCCTTGCAGTGATACTAGTAGTGAGCATGATCATTTGCGCCTGATTTGCAAGTCAAATCTGTCCTCTGTCTATATGCGTATCATCATACATTCCTGAGTAATTGCCGGTACTTGTGTACACTCAAGTATGTGCAACACCATTTTTGTCACATCTGCAGTCTGATTAGGCTCGCTTCTTTCATTTGTAGGATACAACCTTTTCATAAGCTAGCTTTCCAGCAAGGCAGTCGGCCCAACCAGTGGCACCATTGTCGTTTTTCCCATACGGTGCATGCAAGCACGGTTTGCTTGTGTTATGACATGGATAATGTAGGCAGGGCTCTTGCGATGAAATCATGCACAAGAGACAACCAGCTAGCGCTCTGCCTCCATTTGTATGATGGCCAGTGTACGGGTACACTACAGTATGCATGCTTGTGTTGGGTGTTCTTTGCCACGGTGTTAGACTAAGGTCTCACGATTACTGATTTTTTTCCAAACGGTACCCTACGGAGAAAATGCTGCAGTGTTTGTGTCTTCCATGTGTATAGACGTGTCTACCTCTGACCTTGTACAGAAAGGTCTGCATGCATGTGACAGAACTTTGTGTCCCACCACCTTCTTCATGCACCCGTCACGGTAGCTTAGTGGCGATGGTGTTACGGCGCTAAGCTTGGGGTCGTGGGTTCAGTCCCGGACTTGGCAGCCGCATTTCGATGGGGGCAAAATGTAAAAAACGTTTGCGTACTTAAGATTTAGGTGCACATTACAAAATCCCGGGTAGTCAAAATTATACTGGAGTTCCCCCCACTATGGTGCGCCTCTTCATCGGATTGTGGCTTTGTCACTGAGAACCCCAGTGTTGGAATATTGAATTGAAAGACTTGAATTGCGCAGGACGTTAACCTGCTGGCCATGCGTACTCGTCAGGTGGTCAAGGGCCACCACACCCGCAAGACAGCTGCCTTTGTTCGGGTATGATGCTCTTTCTTGGTCCTCTTTTGCTTTTTGCATGCATGCTTGCTAACAACTTGAATGATAAGGCATGGCGTATTGCGGCAGGGAGGAGACGAAAGTACGGTTGGAAACAGTCGGAGAATATTTGTGTGTTACAATAAAGTATGGTCAAGCTTGGCCATAATCGACTGGTTCGTGTGGTAAGAACAGTTCGATGCAGCAAGTAAATAATATATTTGAACAAAGGTATCGTGAACTTAGGTGATGTGTTCATTACACGTGGGCTTGTTATTTACAACTGGCAAACAAGCACGCACAGAATATGTCGCTTAATAAATAAGAGCTGGTCACATGTGGTAAGTGCCACGTGCAGTAAACGCCACATGTGAGTGGTATATCTTCAGGAAAATGAGTCGGTAAGCCGTGCCTGCCCTTGTGGGTGGGTTTAGTCTCGCTGACCGCATTTGCCTTCACTGCCGTGCACACTTGCAGGCGTGTGCAGCCTATTGCTTCATCACGATCCCGTCCCTGAGCAGTGTACAGTCACGGCTGGAGCTCTACCTTCTCTCGGGACAGACAGCATATCTCAACCAATGCCTCTCGCAAGGTGACCACCAATTAATTTTTAATGAGCAAACTTGAAAAACTTTTTCTGAGGAAGAGGGGGCAAGAAGGGCCAACTTGACTATTATCAAACCTGCAGCTTTGGTGAGATCGCTGCAGTAGTGTGTGCTACTCCTTTATGGACCAATTTTACGCCAAAGTCAAATTTTGTTGCAGTTGGCTTTTAACACGAGATAAAGTATGGGTAATGTTGAAGATCGCTGGGAGATGCCTTCGTCCTGCAGTGGATACGAAAGTCTGACGATGACACGAATGACTTTGTAGGTGATGCCTTCTTGCAAGCAGCCATCGAGCTCCTTCCAGAGCTGCCGCCCTTTGTGGAGCCCGAAGGGGGTGGCACGGTGGCACAGCGAACGAGCACCGAGCCCTTCCTGGTGTCTTATGCAAGCAGCCTGCTGTCGACGCTGCTGATTGTGCCGGACCATCCGGACCACGAGCCGGTGCGGCTGCTGCGGGGCCTGCTCCAGGTGCTGCACGAGCGGCCGGCCTCCACGTGGACCAGCTCGGGGGGCGACGGCCGGGCCCGCATCTTTCTCAACGCGCTCAACCTGCTCGTGGCACTAGGGCAGGAGCACTACCTCTACCACTTGGACAAAGGTGTGTCGCGGTTCATGCAGTGCGCTTTGTTTCTTACTACATGATGCCACTGCTACATAATTAAGCGAGCTACCCACCAAATGCTGCACAAGTAACATTGCCAAGTAAGCATAGCTGTTCCATCTAAATTGACACCTCGTTTGCATTCAGATTTCTCGCAGAATGCATTTCGCATTGAGAAAGAGGGACAGGCATATTTATTCTCTAGAGGCCCGAATACAGTCACGGGACATAATCACGTGAAAGGTTGTCTTCTTTTTAAATTTATATACAGTGAAATCTCGATAACTTGAAATCTCTTCATTCAAATTGACAGATAATTTCAACTGTTCTATTGGTCCCGGAACTTCCCGCACACGCGCAAATTACAATTCTAAAAACTGTGCGATGGTTATTTGAAACAATATTTCGCACTCCCATGGACCGCTTTTCGGACAACCCCGAGCCAAAGACGAAGGTTCAATGCGTTGCCTGGTATTGTAATGTCATGTGTCGTAAAAATGACGAGAAAAGAAAGATGCGTGGGAAGCCGAGACTGAACCGGAACAAGCAGAGTGATGTGCGCCCTCCTTTCCCATCCGCCTTAAAAAGAGCAGAAAGGAGACCTTAGTGTGTGCATGATTATGTTACCGCACATACGATCACGTCATCTCCAACATAGGGCACGCGGAAGGACAAGCACGGTGCACATCAAGCTACCATCCTTCTCGGCTCGCCATCATACGTTTTCCCTCACGCCCACAGCAAATATCGCACTTGGAATTATACGGAACTTGGGCTTCCTC
The DNA here is from genome assembly GCF_023375885.2 of Dermacentor andersoni. Classification (NCBI taxonomy): domain Eukaryota; kingdom Metazoa; phylum Arthropoda; class Arachnida; order Ixodida; family Ixodidae; genus Dermacentor; species Dermacentor andersoni. The sequence goes on along the minus strand of NC_092821.1, from coordinate 122,749,829 downwards.
CGGCATATGTTGTCGCGCACTGGTGGAGGAAAGATAAGACTTTCAATGTGAGCCCAGCGACAGCTTTGGTTTTGTGCGCTGCAAGCCGCATTTGATCGAATGCTAAATTTAAAGGGACTCTCTTTAGTTCAACCTTTATTTTATTTTATTCTAACGAATTTCCATTCCCCTTGTAATTTGAATTAACAAGATTCTCCTGTGCCGTGGTTAGATGCCAAAAGCTGCATCTCTGTGAATGTGCAAGAAGTAACCATTTTGTCATGTTTGGTATGATTAAAAAACAGCATTTCATTGCCTAAACACAGAGATGAAGATGGAACTAGTATGCATAGTGCATTGCCATGTTGCTGCTGCATCCTGGATTTTCATGCAATCTCAAGGAATTCAAAACACACTTCAAGGTCTAGACCACAGAGGTCTAGATCAAAGAAATGTCAAATTTCTCGAAAGTGGATATGAGCAAACCACTTTCGTACAGTTCCCCATGCTCCAGACTTCATATCTGGGTTGAATATTTTGAGTAATAACGTCTGAGTTAATTTAAAAAAAGAAAGACCGACGGCAATGTGCAATTTGTTGTACAAGAAGTTTTAGGAGCGTCTTGAATACTTATAAGTTATGTTGTCCACTCTTGACTGGCCTCATCCATGGACAGAGGGGTGGGTTAGTTGGGTTCATAGCGATCAGGGCAATGCATTCAGATAATCTCTTGGTGTCTTGCCTGGTCGAAAAAGGGTGTCTTGCCTGGTTGATAAAGACCAGTGTCGTGTCCAGGACAATCTTGGCCTCATCCGGCAGATGCTTGGGGGGACACCACTGTTCAAAACTGTCTGTTAGAAGTCTCAAAGGCAGGGTCTCGGGGAGCTTATGCTTGGCGGCCGCACAATCAATCCTGCAGAAGATGACAGGCACTTACTGAGGTTCGTGTTTTGTATGCGGGGCAGTTGTTTGTTGCAGCGATTCCGAGTGTCTTGTGCTGGAAATGCAGAAAGTTTGTTTGACATCAAGTTTGGATGAAGTGCTTGCCTGTTTTATCGAGGGCAAATTGCAAGTAGTATCATCCGTGATGGTAGCAAAAAAAAAAAAAAAGCAGATATTTTTGTTAATGAAGCAGCTGTGCCGTCGACTGTAGCAAAGCTTTGCACGTGCGTCAGTTCTGCATGGCCTTAAATGCTGGCATCCTGCTGTTGCTACTGTGTGCTGTGACGCAGTCTTGGAGGCCACGTTTTCTTCAAATTATGTTCGTCACCAATGCGTTGTGCAGGAGCGAAAATGCACAATGAAAAGCCAACATTATTCTGTCGCATTGAGCCTGTAACATTGAAATCATGGTCAGTCAAAAGTAAACTCTAAAACACCCATTGGGTATCTGCCTTAAGGGCCAGCGTTAAGCAATCGTGGGCACCAGAAATGATTGGTGGACTAATAGTGTGTGCTAGCTTGTCTTCTTACCGTTTGTGGATTACTGACTTACCGGAGCCTTAGACAGGAAATGATGATGTTGATGATCTTTATTGGCATCCCTTTCGAAACGGAGTGATGACAAATAGTCCCCTAGCCTGCTTGAGCTCATCAGGTATTAGTAGCAAAGCTGGAAGAGACACCTTGTGATGATTTGTCTAACTACAACGTGTTTGAAAATTATTTGTGTTGCTTGAGTGTTCTTGTCGAAGGAAAATCATAATAGTAGGACTGCATGCTAACGATTATGTCGCTTTGTTGATTATGATGATTTACACTAGCAGTTGAGTAGAATGTGGTAGGTCATTGCAGCATTAGCTTTTCTTGTTCTCTGGTAAATTATGCCAGTGTCACTGCCAGTGTTGTGCCTGCCGTTCGCCTCTTTGGTAAACCGCAAACAGTGAGAAGTTTGCAAGGCAAGCTAAAACTATCTGATGCTTTGGTGCGTCTTGAACACCCCGTGCACTTGAGCTTACAGTGGACTCCAACGATGCACTGTATGGTGGTGACCCAAAGTTCCGGGCACAGTTGGAGCAGCTATGCACCAGCGTGCTAGACCAGCTGCTCGCACACCTGCGTGCCCTCGGGGAATCCGGGGTGAGTGCCACAGATTTTCTTAGGTCAGTTTTCGATAACTTTCAATGTGTCTTGCAAATTGCGTTGTTTGTTAGGTTCAGAACCCACGCATGGTGTTTGCATTGAAGAAAGAATGCACCCACTGGTGCTCCGAGCTGCAGTACCCAGTATGCAGGCATCGTGGCGATCAGTTTGCAGTGTGCCTGACTCTGTCACATTGAGTCGTTGAGCAAGTTGAAAACATGGCACGCTTCGCCTGTAGGTATCATGAAGAATGGCATGTGAAGCTACTGCATTAAGGGAATCCTTTGCTAGTTTCAAAGGATAATTCGAGGATTGACTGAATAGGTAAATCTTACCATGGTCGAAGTGTAGGTGCTCCTGTCCTGGCAACACCATGATGATGTTAGTCCTTGCCACTTTCCCCAGTGTGCTTAGGATTAAGGTAATCTTCAGCTGGATGCCAAAGCCAGCTGGATTGCTGTATTTGCCAGCAGCTTATTTGAAAGAGCTAGTGGTACAGTTCGATGCCATGGGTGTCTTGTCAGCCCTGCTTCTGCAACATTGTTTTACCTTCTCCTAATCTCGTTATCATTGCCTCCTTGCCCATTCTTCACAAATGTTCATTTCAGAATTTTGAATTTGAATTTATTAAACTTAAATTTCTTTTCTTTTGCAAGAATGCACATCATTGGAGCTATAGCCATAGGCTAGTTTACAGGCCTGAGGTTCTCACTATTTGCATGTAAGCAAACCAGAACTCATACAAAATTCAGTATAGTAGCAGCAAACAGATTACCTAACACAAAACTAGCTTACATAACCGTGATTGTAATATAACATAATGCAATAACCAGGTATGATCTTGTCATACATGGAAACACTGATGGTAAGTACTATAACAAAATAATGATAATAAGCAGTACCGGTGTGAGTCAGATTGCACAAAAGTCAACTGTGGGCCGCATGTTTGATCGATTGCTTTTAGTGACATCACTTTCAGGCAACGCTGATTGGCTCAACCATCAGATAGGATGCCCATTGCTCCAGTGAGCACCATATGCAACTTCTTGCAAAAGTAAAAGTATCTCCTTAAGTGATCAATCAAGGGTACGACCCTGTGATAGGTGTAGTAGTTGCTGCATCTTGTCTTCCTTACGCGTACAATTTGGAATAGTTTGGACTTTCTTGCTGTTGCAGCATGTGGAGCGGCAAGCCCGATTGGCCCTGGAGCTTCTGCAGAGGATAGTGATTGGGGCGAACTTGGAGCGGCGCCCTCTCTTCTCCCTGGCGGTCAGTCTGTGGAGCCTGGCCCACCGAAATGCTGCCCTGGATCACCGCGCCTCGGTCAGTGCTAGCTTCCCATCAGGAGTGAAAGATTTGCTTTGCTTGCGCTAGTTTTTCACTAACGCAAGCATGACGTGCGTGCGTAACGTGCGTGACGCATGTTAGTGGGTGCGTGACGCAAGCACTAACGATAGCGTGACGTCTGCCGTGATGTCCAAGGCAGCTGTGTGCTAAAACATCACCCACTCCCTCCCTGCAAATTTTTGATATCCTCACCTTCCTGACCACCAGAGGGGGTTGACAGAAGACCTATGGGCCCCAGCTGCCAGATGACCTAGCTATGCCACTGCACATCCCCTTTCTTATTTACGATGTGCATCATAATCTACTGTGCAGTCTTGGGTCCTCAAGCCCCGCAGTATAATTTTGTTTATTTAACGTAGTGGGGCCTTTTTTCTAAAATTTTCAGGCTCGGGTAGTCGCTTCCTCATATCAGCCCGAAGCTATCAGCTACAAGCATGTACTATAATGCAAAGCTTTTAGTGTTCATGCAACAAATTAAACTGCCCAGCGAAGAAACTGTGAAAGAAAGCCCACTTTAAGTTTGCCTTTAACGTCCAATCAACACCTTCACTTGTTTCAGGTGCGCTGTCTGGAATTTGTCAAGAAGCGAGCCAGCAGGGCCGGAAACAAAGGTCCTTATGCCGAGCTAGCCACCAAGCTACAGATCCCTTCACCAGTCTGAGGCCCATCTCGTCTGTGTATTCTCCTCCTAGAGCCAGACCTGGTCGCGTTTCCTCCACAAACCTGGCAAGGCCAAAGCTATGCCAGCTGCAGTCTCCTCACCCATCTTGAGCAATGAAGGCTATGCATGCACCGTAGACCTCTCTTATAATACGTTTTGAATACGGAAACGCAGAAATAATTAATACTGACGAAAAATGTACTATACAAATGGGGCATTTGGCAACATTCCCCACTCCAAGCGTCTGAATTGGAACAAGGTTCTTCTGTAGAGATGAACTGGACTGCTGGAGCCACGTCAGTGGCCTTGGGTCGGGAGTTCGAAGAGCTTGGAAAATAAACATTTACAACAGAACTGTTTGATTTCTTGTGTCATGCAAAGTGTGAGCCCTGTAATGCTTTTACAATAAGACAAAAAGGGTTAGTGGGTTGCATCCTTTCAGATTTTTAAGAAATGGTGCAACGCACACAAGTGCACGTAAACAAGGATACTGCTTCTCAGATAACTGAAGCAGCCTTTTGTGCAACTGTAGCCAAACGTTGCAGCTACAGTTGTTTGGTATAAACAATGCAGATGCTAAGCTAGGAACATAGCTAATGCCAGCTACTGCTGGTAAGAGCGACTTCAACGTGCGTTCGTTAAGTCTTCGAGTACTGATGTCGCTAGCAAACTGCAGTGGATAGCACATGCATCCTCATTACACGTCATTCCTGCTCTGCGCGTTGTCAGGATTGGGGGCTCAATCCCATCACTCGTGATCCGTAGTCAAGACTGGAGTTTGGCATGAATTCGAAGGTAGCTGGCCCATGCTGTCGTCCAACTTATCCACGCTGAGGACGTTGATGAAGGGAAGGACTGTTTCTCATAGAGAACGAGGAATAAGGGTTTATTTACAGTATTTACATGCAGTTCATCAGTCTAGCATGACTGCGAGAGAAAGTACGTCAGTCTAACACGACTGCTTGAGAGATTGTCTCAGTCTAACATGACCGCTTAAGAAAGTGTGTCGAGTATCTGCACAACAGCGGCTTATAAGCACTCAGTCTCCCCCTTGATTCCAAGGGGACGGAAAAACGTTCGTCCAGTCATTGTAAACAGGCCGCCTCTCCCCGGGACGGGTTACTCACACACACGCACACACACACACACACAGGTTCAATGGTCCGGAGCTGACGTCGGAGGGGCTTCGTAGAACTCGGAGCTGTCCCGGGTAGCGTGCCCGGGTAGCACATTGTCTTGCGTCTTGGTCGGCGCGTGGGAAGGAGCCTAAGACAACGTTCCCATGGCAAATCCCCCACCCGTAGCAGATCAGGTCCACGTTGGGGAGTTTGGCAACAATAGTTGGCCCGCCGAACTCATTCCGTCACAGCGGCGACGAGGCTAGAGCGTAACGGTGGCGGTTTCAGCACAAAGCCTGCTTCGTCAAATGCATCCTAGCTGAAGCGACGGAGAGTGGAGGATGTGCGTATTGTTCCCGACACAAAGTCTACTTAGTCACGCCGTGGCTAGAGGTTGGCGGCGGCATTCCAAGATGAGGTTGCCACCGCTGCCGTAAATGGCTGGCAAACTTGCACTGCAGCTGGCCATTCTTAACAGCGTCTTAGATTGGCAGTATAAGCTCACTCACTCACCATCATCTTTCTGAATTTACCCACAGTCACACTTGCGTCTACTCACACTTGTCAGCACCCAATAGTGTTCATACTTGTGTTGACCATCTCTCAACGATACCCACTCACCCACCGGTACTCGCTTGTGTTCATACTCTCACACTCTCGTTTACTCTCAAGAACTGGCATAGTAGACTTTCATTAATTCAACTCTCGACAAATTCAATCTTTTAGTTCATTCGATCCCTACTGAAGCTCCCGGTGTCCATGCATATCATTGGGCCCAAACTTTATTTCCATAAAATTGGCCTTCGGTGGGCAATTCGAACTTGACCAGTCAGCACGCACGTACACGACCAACAGTGACCCCTTTACTGGTAGCATACTTGCCGTGGTAGCGTAGTGGCTTTAGTGTTGCGCTGCTCAAGCCCGAGGGTGTGGGATCAAATCCCGGCCACAGCGGCTGCATTTCGATGGGACCAAAATGCAGAAAGCACCTGTGTACCGTGCATTGGGTGCATGTTTAAGAACCCCAGGCTGTCAGAATTAATCCGGAGACCCGAACTACGGCATGCCTCATAATTGTATCGTGGTTTTAGCACGTAATTCTCCATGACACTGCTGTGGCGAAGCTGAGAAAACTGGTCACCATTGTGTAACATATGTTAGACCCTTGTCCATTTTCCTAGCTAAAAAGTCTGGGGTAGAGTAGACTTCTACTTTATTGAGTTTTAATGTTATCTCTACATTAGTTTCCTACTTTGAACACCCAGAAAGCGTTCGGGCGTTGGACTCAGGTGGGTGCCTTAGAGTCTGTTGTGTGTCCCGACATTTTTTTCTGCGTCTTGTCTAATTCGACCCACTGGACAATTTGATCAATTTTGTCGGTCTCTTCAGGGTCGAATCAGTGAGTCAAGTGTATTTTCTCACAGTTATACCGTCTACTTACTCTCGCCGGCACTTATGTAGTGGTCACCGGCACTCACATTACATCTTGAACCTACTCGCACCAACAGGTAGTCACTCACACTCACTGGTTCTCACTTACACTCACGGGTTCTGACTCACACTCATGGGTCCTCACTCACGTTCACACATCTATTCAGACTCATTGGTGCTTATTCTTGTCCGTACTCGTGTCCACTCTGTGAGGTCCGAAACATGTTCTTGGTACAAAGGAACGACGATGCAGGTAACCTCGCTGTTAAGTGGCGTTAGCAGCGCAACACTCGTGCCATCTCGTGCTATTCTGCAGTTACACCGACCGCCACCGGCACTTAGCTACGCAGCGAAGCCGGATTACAGGAAATGTGCGAGCCATGTGGGGACATGAGAGTAGAGTGTCCCCACAACTCGCACTCATTCATGTTCATACTCACATCTACTCACACCCTTTGTCACTCACTCGCACTGATGCCTTCGAAATGAGTATACTCATGAGTGTGCCGATCTATGGTGCCTGTCCCAATAGCAGTGGAAAGTGCAGCTTGTAATGGCAAGCCAGTGACGAAGGGTGAAAAGAATGGAAGCAACGTGGGTCACACTGCAATATGTTAAAGTGGGGAAGCAATGATGTCATTTTCTTATTCTTTTCCACTGGCTTCTCCCCTGCCATCCACTGTGCACCAAAGGCAGAGTGCAGCAGAGTACTAGCAGCCTTTTTTTCCCAATTGACTCACAGAGCGGCAAATGTTTTTCTAGAATACATATTTATTGTTCTACACTATGATTGATCTTTCATATGCTGCTGCTGCTGCTCCTCTTGCAAGCCATACACGACTAGAAGAGAGTCTGAAGATGGGTCACGACCTAGGAACCGCCGGAAAACCTCGCTTCCGTTGACGCTACCTCCAAGCTCCAAGAAGGTCTCCCGGAACCTGCGCACAGCGGGTGGCAGATCAGTGCTCAGCACGCCATCAAGGCAGGCAAACCGTTTTTTTTTAGCACTGCAGTGATACCAGTAATTTGCACAGTTGGGTTCCAAAATGATGCTGCCCCTGTTATTAGCGAGAAGTCTGAAAGGAACCAAGGGGGTCAATATTTTGTTACTAACAAGCATAATAAACCAAAAAGAAAATGGAACAAAAGAAAGTAGAGGGAAAATTAACTGCATTTTTTAGTTGGAAAGAACAATGAAAAGGGGAAGAAATGACAACATGCCGCCGGTGAGAGCTGTTACTATAAGCAATGCTAAAGTTGCTGCTGGTTCAGCTTCCTTAGTGTCGAACAATGCAGCTTGAGGCAAAGGCCAAGCGTGTGTCTTGCCACTGTTTCAAGATGCACCATTCGATGCTAAAGGTGTGAGACCGTTGTGGCCACACCAAGCAGACTTACCGTTTTCCTACGCTGCTGATGTCGGATGAGGTCTCGGCTTTCTGGAATGCCCCCAGCACATCCGCAGCTATCATCTGCAGCATCAGATTTTCAACACAGGTGTTACTGAGCGGCTTCAACATAAGTGACAAGACGGGCACACAGCAGGGACTGTTCGTAACAACCCAGAGCAATTATGACACAAAGATTCCTTCTACTCAAATCTGTTTCTTTCTTATCCACTGTTCAAGAACGGCCAGTCCTGGTGATAACATTGGCGGAGGGCTACTCAGATCACTGATATAATGCGAAAAGGCAAACTCGATTAAAATTGCTAGATTACCTGGCTCAGGCGACAAAAAAAAGCACACCTGAGCCAGACATTCTGCGACTACCAGAGCAATCAGAGGAGCCATGTGGTCAGAATTCTATCGGGTCTCGGCTGCACAGCCAGCTCAAAGGTGAGCTGGCATTCCGAGCTGGAATTCCATTCCGAGCTGGAATGGTAACCTGTGGATGTGCCATTAAAGAGCCCCTAAACATCCGGAGCTCGAGAACATGTTATAAACCGGCAACTGTGTCTACAGAGAACATGCAGACGCAAACACTTTTTTGAAACAATGCCATAACAATGAAGTCACAGGCATTTGAACGGCTATATGGCCACTGGTTTCCTGCTCACCTTTGCTACGCTCCCCTCCCCACATGCGCCCTCTCCGCCATGTTGGCCAACCAGAATAGTGAACGAAAAGACGAGCTCTTTCATTGTCCATCGTCCTCCACAGGACAACAACTGGAAGCTTCACGGAAGGATCAGCAGAGCACAATGAACGAGCCCCGCTCCCTTCTCGGAACGTGCAGCTGCACTCTTTATGTTGGCGCTCCTGTCGTTTCACCAATCGACAACTTTTGCCTTCGTGATGTCAAGCGTGAGATTCTGCTGGCATCACAATGTGCAACGGAAGGACAAGGAAATTCTGAAGAGAAGCACCAGAATGTTATTTTGTTTTTAATTTCTGGCTTCTCTGCAGTGCATAGAGCTGCAATGTTCGCCAAAGATGAACATCGCGGAATGCACACAACATGCTCTGCTACTGCTAGTCGTATGCATCTGTCTGTAGACCTTTTTGCTCTTTACAAATACAGGCCCTGGACATCTTCCGGTTTTGCACACTGAAATAGCCTGACAAGTTTTGGGGGGCAAAATAAATACAAGGGCGAGCAGCAGGAGTGTGTCAAACTGGAAGCCTACAGATATTACATGCTTTTACCCTGTCCGTAATTACAATATTACAAGTCAAGGTTGTGTAGGTTGTATGAAAAATTATACGTGTTATTCTTCAGGCATAATGCAGCCTTCTTTTACAAGAAAACGCAAAGAGAGACTTTCTGCACATCGAAACAGCTTAAAAACATGCTTTTTGTTACGACACAGTAGACCGATAAGGTGTGTGACCAGAAGTTTCTTGGGACTGCAGGCTCGATGCTGTTACTTTGTGCATGAAACCAAAACAAAAACTAACCTGAGCCCACAGGGGGCAGAACTGGGCGGCTGGAGCTGTGAGGAAACTGTCCATCGAGCAGAGGCGTCCCTGGGCAACCGTATCGTTCGCCACTGGCAAGAACTGCTCCCACAGGCTTTGGCTCAGGTCCCGCCAGAAGTCACGCCTGCGAGTCGCACGAACAAACATTTACATCAGGAGGGGCACTCCTTCAGTCTTCTTCATTCCTGGAGCCAGCAAACGAGCCAGTGCGAACGCATGAGCCAATGGCTTCATCTGAGAAAATGTCGGCCTGGATCTTTGAACACTGCGGTAACTGGCAGCGTGTTACATCAAACTAATGGTGTAGTGGGGAAGAGAGTCAGGAACTGTTGAGAGAAGATGATGAAGGTGACTGCCGAAATTAGGGGAGAAAACGATGACGTCCTCCACGTAGCGCAGGTGTGTCTTCCATTTCCAACCAATGCAAAACACTGTCAGTCATCCTTCCGAATGTTGCTGGGGCACTACAGAGGCCAAAGTGCATAACACTGAATTCGTACAGCCCATTGGGAGTCACAAAGGCAGTTTCGGGCGATCGGATGGCGCCATAGGGACCTGCCAATGATCATTCCTTAAGTCTAGTGATGAAAAGAATTTGGCTCCTTGCAAGCAGTCCGCATTATCGATGCTTGGCAGAGGAGACATATCTTAGTGCGTAACTTTGCTTAATCGGCGGTCAAATTCACCTTATCTGGTGGTAGTGTACACCTTACAGGCAGGAAATTCTAACCACGAGGGTGGACAACATTCATAGTGAAGTAATTTAAGCTCTAATTTTGACTTCGTTGTAGTAAATGTTTATTTATCACCACAAGTAGCTCCTACATATGCACATGTACACTATGAGCTGCCCAAGCAAATCCACTGAACACTGAATTCGTTGCACGATGGAATTAAATACACAACGTGAAATACAGTTAACCTTTTTGCTCTTTGCACTGTCGGCCATTTTGGTACCATCTTTCAGTCACACCGACTATGCTGACGGTTTTTCACATAATGGGGCATATAATGCTTTCGCATTTAAAGAAAATATCCATGATGGAGCTGCATTCTATTGAGTCAATATTGAATCGGACTGCAGTGGACTGCACTCACCGAGAGTGCAGTTCAAGGTCCAACTTGGAGTAGTACAGCTGCCAGCAGAGGTCCCACGCCACCATGTGCCTGTCAGCTGCCAAAGCCAAGGAAGCCATGCGGAGAGCAAAGAGGCACGGAAATCGGAGCATTACGCATTTCGCTGGACAACTTGAGACAAATTCCACTTGTCAACCACTAGCACACTTTCTTGCTCCACAGCTGAATAATTATTTTACCGCGGCCGAATCAGAGTGAGCCCGTCTTTTCCGAGAGTTGCGGCAGACAAACTTGCTCCATAGTGGATATCGCTCCGCCGTCGAGACACAGAGCCAACCGAAAGTCCTAGTATCACCGGTGTCACTTCTGCGGTCTTTGTGCGATGGCTTCCATTGCGACAAAGAGTGAAGCGCTATTTTTTCATCTAGAATACTTGGCGTACTAAAATCTGATAGCTGAAAGCAGTGGGTCTGGCGCGACAGATTTGTGACAGAAGTTTGCCATTGCGTCTGCAATGACCCGTTCACAGGAAACTGCGTTCTCAACACTGACAAGTGTTGTGCTTGTTTCTGACGAAATCAAAAAATGAGAAACTGGGCTGCTGACACTAATTCAAACTTGCACTGTCCTCCACTGATCCCAACATGAGGTTTTCCGGTGGTTTTCTGGTGGTTCTCTGTATTTATTTCTTCTTTAAGCCCTTTTTCATTCACTGTTAGCAGGTCGTGGATGATGTACAGTAGAACCTTACTGATACGTTTTGGGAAGAAAAAAAAACATTATAAGAGAACATACTAACCGGGAAAACTTGCAATCCAAATTCACAAAAGAACTTGGTGTACTTGACTGTAGCTGACATCCACATAATGCGAAGCATTTTGCGAATTGTTACAGCATGAAGTGCTGACATGCACCGAGCTGGTCCCGAACGTCTCGAGACGTTCTTGGACTCGAATGTCCTGGGACGCACATTGTCGTTTTTGCGGCTTCCGCAAGATTATGTTAGCGCTCCTCGAATTCAGCCTGGGTCAGCAGCATCTTCGGGGGGGACAATCTGGCTGGAAGTTTTTACTTGCCGACTCAGTGAGAATCATTGCGTCACGACACACCGACGCGCGTCGAGCTGGTGGGGTTCGAGCACTCTGAGATGTGTTGTTTTCCTCTTGCATAGTGTTTTGAGGTGGCGACTAGAAATCGAAATGAAATCAAGAGGGTGGTTGACTCCGGAACACAATGCCACCAGAGTGAAGCGCGACACTCACTTAGCGTCGCCTGTAGCAGGGAATGGCAGTGCATTTGGGCTATTGCCTATTGCAAGCATGCGGTATGTATGCTTCCAACGGCACTGCGTCATGAGCACTGTGAAAGAAATAGGCGAAATAGGCGGTAGGCAGAGATAGCTGTGAATGCAATGTGCGACGACCCACAAGGAGATTAGTTTGGTCCGATAGAGGAAACTGAGCGCGAGCTGGCATTTTGGGGTGGCATGGGCGGACGAGTACTGCGGGGAAGCTGCCATAGTGGGTGCTTACTAGGGGTGTGCGAATATCAAAATTTTCAGATATGAATCGAATACGAACACTGAACATCGAATTTCGAATAATGATATGTACATACATTGATTGGCAAGTTGGTGTATGCTAACGTGTTGAAACATTGCAATTACATTGTCATCGGTAAAAAAAAATTAAGCTGGTAGGCCGTCATACCAAAAGATTGTCCAGTTGGAAGGTTGAGTTATTTCCACTAGTTGTGTGTTCTCACCAACCTGTGCCTTATTATACTGCATCAATTTCCCATAAACCTAGAGGCATTTCACCCTGTACCAGCTGTCACTCATCGCATTTGCTGTCAAGCAATAAGCTCAGGAATGGGGGTGGAACCTGCAAAAAGGAGTGCACCCTCTTTCACGAAACTGTGCCCCTTGCTACCGAGACGCTGGCGTTCCTGCAAATCTTAAAAGTCCAGCATGAAATTATAGCAAAATTCAGCACAAAATCACACACGCTTTTTTAGATCAGATAGAAATATAAATGCTAAGAACCACGTGGGCTCCCGCACAGCCAACAGTATATTCGATTTATTTCGAATATTTGTATCCAAACAATATTCAAAAATATTCAAATAGTTAGTTTTCGAAACAAATACGAACATTAAAAATGTGATATTCGATAATATTAAAAATTTTCCAATATTCGCACACGCCTAGTGCCTACTGCTCCCGATTGTGTGCGACTTATGGCTTTTCTTGTTCACACAGGATCTAGTGTCCAGAAAAGGTATCATACAATCATAGTTAGGCAATGTACACAATGTTGCTGTCGAAAGACTGCGTTTTCCAGGACCATATAAACTGGTAATAAACAAGTGTAACTGTTGTGGGTAATTTTCTGTGTTCTCGATCGTGAACGTTAGCGCCGGGAAATCGTATGCAACGGGATTGTATCAATGAGGTTCTACTGTACAAAGGACCTAAAATGTAATCCTGGCACAAAAATGTTTTATGCACAAAAGAGAAGAAGGAGAGAAAAAGCCTAAACAAATTCCTGCATGACCTGCCGCTTGGTTAAGTGGTCCGGTGAAGTGGTTAAGTGGTCTGTCACAGACAAAAGCTTGGGAACCACTGATCAAAGTGTTCGTATTACGCCACGGCACTGGAGCCAAACCAGGCGATTAGCTTAGCATCCACATTTACAGCACTCTTCCTTCCTCGTGCCTCAGCGCAAAAAACACAATTCCCTAGTGTAGCAGCTGCAGTAGCTCGAGTGCCGCACCTGCCTTCAGAGCATCGTGCATCTCGGTGGACAGAGGCTGGCCGGCAAGGCGCGTGGTGAACTGATGCTGCCCCAGCAGCAACAGGCGCAACACGTTGCTGCACACCTGCACCCGGTCCCACTCGAGGCCCCGGTTGCCCGACAGATGGCTGTGCACCGACCGACTCAGGCATTGCTGCAACACATGGCCCACCTGGCCAACCAAGAGGCCCAGCTCCCCGTACGACAGGCCCGCCACAGGCGGTCCCGGTACACTGAGCACCACGCTGGCCACTGGTAGGCTGCCCAACAGGACGCTGCGCCCTGCAACAGAGATGTCAAGGAAGTGTCACGGGTGTCACTGGCGGGCTGTTCAGCAAGGTGCTGCGCCCTGCAGAGGTGTCAAGGAGGTGTCGGAGGTGTTAGTGGCAGGCTGACCAGAAAGGGTGCTGCGATGCAGAGGCATCAAATGAGTGTGAGAAATGTAAGTGGCAGGCTTACTGTAAGAAAAGTTTGCACCTTTCGGGGCTTATCTTGCCCCCAAACAATAATCGTTGTCTATCTTGCATGCCTTTCCATTCTTTAATGCTGCATGCCCCGTAATTCCAGATTCTGAATGACGTGCATGTTATCAGTGTGACATAGTATTCTAGACAGGAAAGTAAAGAGTGCATACCTTTCAAAAAAGGAGACACAAGCAAGACAGGTCATGATTATTCTTTGGGAACAAGATGTGCCCCAAGGGGTGTAAGCTTTTTCTTTTTTTACATTGCTGCTAACCAGGGCTCTACTATATCCTGCACAGAGGTGTCAAAAGGAATGTCCAGTGCGTCGAAACTGCACTTTACACCTTTTGAGGCATACTTTAAAAAGTTTACTTTTCGGGCTTTATCTTTTCCCACAACAATAATCCTTTAACTTGGTGCATCTTACGTCTTCAATGATGCAGCGCACTTGGTAGTTTCCAGTCAGGAACGGCACTCGCATCTAAGAATGCCGCAGACAGGCAAGTCGAGAGCACACAGTGTTAAATAAAGACAGTGCACACGAGATTGATGATTATTGTTGTAGAACAAGATAAACCTCAAAGTGTGTAGCATATTTAGTGTAGTTTCTTGTTTCATGTTTTACACTCTTTAGGGTACAGTTTTGGTACGCAGCAACATTTCTCCATGATGTGTCTTCCGCTATGGGATTTGACTCTCGTTTCTGTTGCACCTACTCAAGCCTGTGAGTTTTGGCGCGTCGTAGGTGCCAAAATCGGAAGCAGTAGCGCCTATGTGAACATGCAAAATCAAATTTGAACTGCCTGCCACGGTGGCGTTCAGTAAGCAGAGCGTTGTGGCCGTCGCTTTGCTCCACCGTAGCCTTCGCAGTGCGAGGCATTGAAGAAGGAGCGGGAGCACCGCAAAGGGGATGAAAGGCAATCTTTGACTCCACTTTGACTGAATGCACTGAGGTACATTTTGCTGCAATGCATTTCTGAAATAGCCTACTTCAGCTTCAAATGCATTTCTCGACTTCAATAAAAAGTGTTTCAGAACCTCTTCATGTGAGTGGGCGTGATGTTCCTTTCAGGAAAGTATTTCTATCCTTCTCACACGCTTGTGCGCTTATGCATGTTTTCCTGAAATAATAGTAACCAGGTTCATGTTGCTGCCTGCAGTGGTTGCCGTGTATCCTGCCAGGATTCCTTGTCTCTCCACGCAATGACAATGCTGCCTACGTTCAGGAGAAGATTGCAGGCAGGCACAGTTGGCCGAGATTTTTGTGTTAAACCTTCTCTGTCATTACACAACAATCAGGCGGCAAGTGCAAAGATAGGTTTCGTTAAAGAAACTAGTACAATGCCCCTACAAAAACAGTTGACGTGCATAACACAGTAAGCACTGCACTCACGAATGATAACACGGCAGGTGTCGTACCACATGAATGCGAACAAGCACCCACGGTAAGGGCAGCAGAACGCTCGCTGAATGTGCCAAACTCCACTCACCCCTGGCTGGCTCTGTCCAGCTGCCTCTGTGCTTGCCTGCCCTTGCATAAGGATCCAGGAAGAAGCTGCCAGCTACCTCACCTGAAAGAACACAGCCAAGTTAGAAAAATTATTTATGCAGGAACCTACATTGCCTGAAGTGGCAGTACAGTAGGGCGGTGAGATACTGTATATAGGTATACTCGTGTAATGGATGCACTCGCATAATAAATGCACCCCCAACTTTGCTTTTGTGTTTTTGGGGAAAAAAGTGTGTTCATTACACAAGTATATATGATGACTCAAATATACTCAAACCTCAATATAACGAACATGGATATAATGAAGTAAGTCTAAAGCATTCTCACTGATATCAGCGTGCAACAAATATATATGCTTATAACAAATATCAAATGCGACAGCTCACGCTGTAAAATGGCTTCGTGAAAGTTGGCGTAGCTACACTTAGCTTACACCAATTTTAAAAAATGCTGACTTCCTACACCAGCTGCACTTGTGTAGCCAGCGTAGGTAAAGAAAAAATAACCCCAAGGATTCAATGGAACCACACAAGAATGTGCTGCCATGAAGCCACACCCGGAGGCAACATTTGTACACTAGTACCAGCATTTGCACATCACACCAACCTGATGGATGCAGGATTTCATACACCCGGAGGCAACATTTGCACACTACTACCAGCATTTGCACATCACACCTACCTGATGGATGCAGGATTTCATACACCCGGAGGCAACATTTGCACACTAGTACCAGCATTTGCACATCACACCAACCTGATGGATGCAGGATTTCATACACCCGGAGGCAACATTTGCACACTAGTACCAGCATTTGCACACACACCAACCTGATGGATGCAGGATTTCATACACCCGGAGGCAACATTTGCACACTACTACCAGCATTTGCACATCACACCTACCTGATGGATGCAGGATTTCATACACCCGGAGGCAACATTTGCACACTAGTACCAGCATTTGCACATCACACCAACCTGATGGATGCAGGATTTCATACACCCGGAGGCAACATTTGCACACTAGTACCAGCATTTGCACACACACCAACCTGATGGATGCAGGATTTCATACACCCGGAGGCAACATTTGCACACTACTACCAGCATTCGCACATCACACCTACCTGATGGATGCAGGATTTCATACACCCGGAGGCAACATTTGCACACTAGTACCAGCATTTGCACATCACACCTACCTGATGGATGCAGGATTTCATAAGCACGCACGTCAGAGTGCCAGGCCTTGGCTGCCAACTGCGACGACTCCCTGACAGTAATGCCTAGCAGATCGTGCAGCACCTGCCAGAGGCTCTCTAGCACAGCTGGCAGTGGGAAGTACTCCCGCACCGCTGCTTCGTCGTACCTGCGTGCACCACAGTCAGCTGTGTAAGAATTCCAAGTGTAAAACACGCATCCAAAAGCAAGCTACAGTTTGTCATGCAGTGTACGAACGAGGTGACAGAAAAACAGTTCACTGGGTAAAAAGGAAAACACACAGTAAAACGCTTTTACTGGGCGAACTTGCATACGAAAAAACTGGGACCTGCTCGGTGGTGAAGACTGTGACAAGCACAGTAGCTGTGAATGACTCGGAACTGAAGCAGCTCTCTGCTACTATACGTAATGCAGAAGTTTCTCGATGACGTGTGTCCAGCACCGTGAATGCTCTCAAATGAGCCGGAAGCTTTGAAATGAAGACACGCTAAGATAGGGCAATAATAGGACAACTCTGAGAAACACACTGGTTGCATCAATGTAGAAAGTTATGCAGGAGCTCGTGCGTGGGTTCTGCGAAAAATTCTGCACCATTTCGAAAACTCTCGGTTTACGACATCCGAGGAGTGGTTACAGGTGCTGTTCTAAAGCTGCACAGTGACACCAGGTTAAACCAGTTCCCACCTGGCCAGCAGGGCTTGGCGCTGCTTTCGTCGCCAGTAGGGCACGTCCCACAGCTGCAGCTGGTCTCGAAATCCCCGCTCCTGACAGAAACCCGCGAGCGTCTCGAGCTCTTTCTCCGCTTTTGGCCGCACCTGCTCCGCTAAGCTGGGGGAGAGAGAGAGATATTGATTGATTCGCACGGCTTAAGGGTCACTGAAGAGGAGCACTACATTTAATAGAACAGAAAATGAAGACCAACCTGTAATTTTTTGACGTCACTCTGCAATCAAAGTGACGTCATGTTATCTTGTATTTAGGTTATCATGGTGCAGTAAACGCTACCCAAACTTGCCAAGTTCTGTTTTTGGCTCTTTCAGAATAAAATACAGTCTATCATTACCATTGAAAAAATTGACTAGACTCGAGCAGAGACCGTCAAAACACACTATGTCACCGCTTGCTGGCCAGATATAATGATTTATATTCTGGAATTTTACGTGCCAGAGCCACGACCTAGATTACGAGGGAACTCCAGATTAATTTTGACTACCTGGGGTTGTTTGACGTGCACCTAAATCTACGCACACAAGCGTTTCTGCCTTTCACCTTCCCATTAGAAGAATAGGCTTCTGGGCGGCAATTTTTCAAACCTTTGTTATTCTGAATAAATTGCTTGTAGTAAGGAGCTTTCATAATGATTGTTGTCTGAGTAAAACACAAAACTTGTGGGGAGTGAGAAATCTGCCAGCGCAAGGCCCAAAAACGATTCGTCAAGTAGTGCTGCACACGCCAGTGATGCCAACCTGTCAATGAAGGCATTCACTCGCTCCGTGGAGCCCGCCATCTTGGTCTCCATGGAGAGGGCGGCGAAATGTGGGTACCCAAGCACCTGGGCCTGCATCTGCCTCTGGGAGCGGATCTCCTCGATGGGGAGGCTGTTGCTGCGCTTGATTGAGGTGGCCCTCGCGTGGTACGCCTGCCAGAGGTTCCACCGCTGCAGCCG
Source organism: Dermacentor andersoni (assembly GCF_023375885.2). Classification (NCBI taxonomy): domain Eukaryota; kingdom Metazoa; phylum Arthropoda; class Arachnida; order Ixodida; family Ixodidae; genus Dermacentor; species Dermacentor andersoni. The sequence goes on along the minus strand of NC_092821.1, from coordinate 122,731,558 downwards.
ATTGCCACAGTGCTGCATGAATCCCTGGTACGTCTCTTCCTCCAAGGTCGCGAGCCAGGGACCTCGAGACGGTTGACTCCTGCAAAGTGCGGCCACACTTTGCCACTCGTTTTCTCCACAGGGGTGTGTGAATACATGTATTCTAAACTTTCTAATAATTGCCCTGTTCAGATTGGGCCTTTGAATCGAATAGTCACTATTTGTAAATGTGAATGTTTTTCAAAAGAGTTTTCTAATACTTCATGTCGCCAACCGTGCGATAAATTTTGTCCCGGCGGCCATAGCAGATGTAAAACACGAGAGGTTACGGGTGGGCAGTGGTTGCCTGCTCCGAATGCTCCACCTGTGCTTTTCATAGCTTGCCATGTAATCACAAGGGATTTGCTAACGTTGCGAACACACTAGGATGTGAAAATCTACAGTGACAACCGAAATTCATTATTTGAGATGTTTTCGCAAGGCATTCAATAGTCAATTCGATTTGCTGCTGGCGATATTCAATTCGTATTCGCCTCGCTCAAGAAAATGACTATTCACACACCCCTACAAGTTATCTAAATGAACCCTGTTGACAAGAATCGGACATGCCGCTGACGTGACATGCAACAGCAGTTAGAGGAGCATCTACACATTCTCAAAGCTGTAAGAAACTCTACCACAGGCTTCCTGCTCACAGAAGAACGATACTTAGCTAGTGCTAGTACACAGGTTAGAAAACACTTCTAGGATACCAGTAAAACATCACTGTTACAGCAAAGTTGCACGCAATATGAATATACCTCCGCTAGTATGTCTGATATTCATTATAAGCATATACTATTCGTTACATACTAACATGGCTGGAAACACCTTGGATTTATCTTGTGACATCTGATAATTCATTATATCCGTGTTCGTTCCATCAATGTGTGCCTGTACCTCAATTCGATTAGTAATTAAGTTGGTGTTGAAATTACGAACCAGTCATCATCGACATTGTCGTAACGTCATAACAAAGAGCAAAGTCAGCTGACATTCACATGGATGGATGGATGTGTGTTGTTTAGTGGCGCAAGGGCCAGGTGTGGCCAAAGAGCGCCATGACTGGTAATGATGTGTTAAGCGCTGATTGGTGAGTCAAGATGATGGGGTGTAGCATGGCTGTAAAGTGGCCTAAAATTAATCGCTATCGTAGAAGCATAAAATGATATATAGGTATAAAATTATGACAGTGATACGTGGAGTGGTCTCTGGGTATAGTAGGAGTGATAAGTGATCATGGGGCTAAAATGCATGAATATGGAAATAGCACATATGTCTCCTTAAAGCCTTTGAGCCCGAAGGCTGGGAGGCAGGTGCTTTCTTTCAATGCAGCTACCGCAGCAGAAACCTCTGTTAAGAGGCTGTGCTACGGGTTTCCTGGGGCTATAATATGAAAACTATGTACAGCTTTTAAAAATTGAAACAGTGATTGATGTTTAAAGAGAGGTTCCATACCTATAATCATTTGGGGATGAAGTGGAGTTTGTTGCCGGTGAGGTAATGGAAAATGCTTTTTTCTATTTGCATCTAATTCTCTGCATTGCATCAGGATGTGAAGCACGGTAAGTGGCTCGCCACACTTATCACACATGGGTGGATCACCACCTGACAAGAGGTATGCGTGTGTGTCCTATTCTAAGTCTGCAAAGTATTACTTCCGTGCGGCGGTTCTTGGATACCGGCGGCCAGTTGCCAAGATATGGCTTGATGACATGCAGTTTATTTTCTGTTTCTTTATCCCACAACCGCTGCCAGAAAGCCCTGAGCGTTTTCCTTATGGAGGGCTTAAGGTCCATTACAGGGACAGTCGTGGAAGTGTCATCAGCGTTCGCGTGGACGGATGTGGCTAGCTGGTCAGCCAACACGTTTCCTTCAATCTCGCGGTGCCCCGGCACCCAGCATACTACGATATGCTGCCTGGACGCATAGGTGGTGCATAATGCTGAATAGAGAGATACAATTATAGGATTTTGATATTTCTTCACAGTTTTCAATGCGTTTACGACGCTCAAAGAGTCTGTATATATAACTGCCTTTGGGATATTCAATTCTTTAATGTGTTTAACGGCAGCCAAAATGGCGTAGGCCTCTGCTGTAAAGATACTTGCGCTCGTGTGCAGAACACCGGTATCCGAAAAGGATGGACCGACTGCTGCGTAAGATACGCCAGAATTACACTTTGATGCGTCTGTGAAGAATTCAGGACAGGAGTATTTGTGTTGTAATTCCAGGAAGTACATTCGTATATGCGCGAGAGGAGTGCGCTTTGTAACAGTTATGAAGGATGTATCACACTCTATTGGTTGCCACTGCCACGGTGGGGGCCGTATAGCTGGGGACATAAGGTGGTATTCAAGCAGGGGAACCCTTGTTTCTTCAGCTATGTCTCGGACACGGAGTGAGAAAGGCTTTGCCACTGTGGGCCGGTTTCGAAAAAGTTGACAACTGGACAAATCGTTTATGGTGTAATACGCAGGGTGCTGACTGTTTCCGTTAACTCTAAGAAAATACATGAAAGACGAGTATGTTCTCTGCAGTTGAAGTGACCATTCTTCCGATTCAACGTACAGACTTTCCACTGGGCTTGTTCTAAAGGCACCTGTGGACAGGCGAATTCCTAAGTGGTGGACAGGGTCTAGCATCTTTAGAGCAGTTGGAGTAGCAGACTGGTAAACTATGGCTCCATAGTCTAGTCGTGTGCGTATGAGGCTTTTGTACAAGTTCATGAGACATTTTCTATCACTGCCCCAGGTTGTGCGTGAGAGAACCTTTAAGATATTTATTGTTTTCATGCACTTGTTTTTAAGATATTTTATGTGCTGTACAAAGGTTAGTTTCGCGTCTAAAATTATGCCTAAAAATTTATGTTCCTTGTTTACAGGCAGACGCTCACCATGCAATACAATTTCAGGATCAGCGTGCAGGCCTCTTTTCCTCGAGAAAACGACACATGTGCTTTTTTGTGGGTTCAGTCTGAACCCGTTCTCATCAGCCCATTTGGAGACCTTGTTAAGGCCAAGCTGGATCTGTCGTTCACAGATTGCAAGAGAACTTGATTGAAAACCAATCTGCACATCGTCAACATATGTTGAATAGAAGATGTTACGTGGTATGTGTAGACGAAGAGAATTCATTTTTACTATAAAGAGCGTGCAGCTGAGCACACCGCCCTGTGGCACTCCTGTTTCCTGTACAAATTTCCGTGACAAAACATTGCCCACTCGAACACGGAATGTCCGATTTGACAGATAGCTTTCGATAACATTGAACATATTTCCGTGTATACCGAAGTGTGAGAGGTCTCTCAATATCCCGAACCGCCACGTAGTATCATAAGCTTTCTCCATATCAAGGAATACAGATAAGAAAAACTGCTTATGGACAAAAGCTTCACGGATACGTGCCTCAATACGTATGAGATGATCACTGGTGGCTCGACCCTCGCGAAACCTGCACTGGTATGGGTCGAGGAATTTATTTGATTCGAGGATATGTAGTAGACGACAGTTAATCATTTTTTCGAATACTTTGCAGAGGCAATTTGTTAGCGCTATAGGTCGGTAACTTGATACAGAGGAAGGATCCTTCCCGTGCTTCAGAATTGGAATTACAATAGCCTCCTTCCAAACAGAGGGGATCTCGCCGGAAGACCATATCACGTTGTATAGGTAAAGAAGGGTTTTCTGTGTTTCGGATGGTAGTTGTTTTAACATCTCATATATTACGCGGTCTGAACCTGGGGCGGATGTATTACAACAGTTCAGTGCTGCCTGCAGTTCTGCTATACAGAATGGATCGTTGTACGTCGCACTTTTAGCAGATTTTCTTTCTAATTTTTGCTGTTCTATTTGTGTTTTGTACTTTAAGAAGGTTTCGGAGTAGTGTGAAGAGCTCGATATGTATTCAAAATGTGCACCGAGAAGGTTGGCTTGGTCTTCAAGGCTTTCTCCGTGGCTATTTACTAGAGGTAAGGAATACGTTTGTTGCCCATTTACTTTCTTCACTCTATTCCAGACTTTTCTCTCATCTGTATACGAGTTGATGCTTGATATAAACTTTGCCCAGCTCTCTCGTCTTGCTTGTCGGCGCGTTCTCCTTGCCTGGGATTTGACATGCTTAAAGTTTTCCAGGTTTTCTGCTGTTGGCGAATCGCGAAGCAGCGCCCATGCTTTGTTCTGGATCCTCCGCGCTTGCCTACATGCATCGTTCCACCAGGGAACACGCCGCTTAGAACCAGTGCCGCTCGTTTGAGTAATGCACTTAGAGGCGGCATCAAGTATAAAAGCTGTAAAATATCTGACAGCATCATCTATGCTTATACCGAACATCTCAGTCCACGTCATGTTAGTAAGAGCTCGGTACCGTTCCCAATCGGCTGATTCAACCTTCCACCGGGGGACCTGGGGGAGAAGTTGATCTTGTTCCATCGTACTTATGATTATTGGAAAGTGGTCACTTCCATACGGGTTGTTAAGCACACTCCATTTAAAATAAGGTAAAAGTGTCGGCGATAAAATGCTAAGATCTATGGCAGAATATGACTTGTTAGCCAGGTTAAAATATGTAGGCTCCTTTGTATTCAAGAGACATGCTCCAGAAGAAAAAAGCAACTGTTCAATCACGCGACCTCGCGCATCACAGCGTGAATCGCCCCACAAACTACTGTGTGCATTAAAATCACCAAGAATCAAATATGGCTCCGGGAGCTCATCTATTAACGATTCTATGTCTCGTCTGTGAAGGTGATAATGTGGTGGTATATACAAGGAGCAGATGGTTATGAGTTTATTTGAAAGTACGGCTCGAACGGCCACTGCCTCAAGGGCCGTTTGGAGCTTTAAATGTTGACACGCTACACTTCTGTCAGCAATAATGGCTACACCGCCAGATGATGCGACAGCATCCTCGCGGTCTTTGCGAAACGTAACATACTTTCGGAGAAAGTTTGTGTGTATAGATTTTAAGTGTGTTTCCTGTAAACACAGCACTTTTGGATTGTGTTTTTGTATAAGTTCCTGCACATCATCGAGGTTTCTGAGGAGACCTCTGACGTTCCATTGAATTATTTGTGTATCCATATTGGGAGTTAATAGGTGCTGTGTGTACAGAAACAGAAGTAATGATTATAGAAATTACAGTGATTAAATTACAGAGCTCTTTCGAGGCCCTGTAACGGGAGTTTTGCCCTTTCTGGAGCGTTCGAGCGAGCCTCGCCGCTCCTTAGGCGCGCCTTGAGGACAGGTGTTGTGTCCATTGCCTCTTGTGAGGCGCCGGACACGTGCTCTTGCGAGCGAGAGGTTTTCAGGAGGAGCCCCGCCTTGGAGGGCAAGACCCCTGCACCCACCAGCCCGGAGGTCGATGGGGCACCCTGCGGGATTTGGCTGCGCCGGCTGTTGCCAGCGCTCGAAGGGACCTGGGAAGATGAGGCAGCCTCGGCTACGCCCACCTTCGGTGTCGACGATCCCTTCTCCTCGGTTGGTGGAGCAGCGCTAGCTGCAACCGCCGCGGGGGCAGAAGGCGTAACTGCCAACTCACTGGGTGTGGGTCGGTCAGTCGCCGGAGGCCGTTGTGGCGCTGCCCCCTTACGCGCCACATCGGCAAAGCTGCTCTTAGACAGGTATGACACCCGCCTCCGTGCCTCCTTGAAAGATACGTTTTCTTTGACTTTGATTGTCACAATCTCTTTTTCTCTCTTCCAGGACGGGCAGGACCGCGAGTATGCGGCATGCTCGCCATCGCAATTGACACAATGTGGAGTGTTCTGGCATGTTTCGGAGGAATGTTCTTTGTCACTGCACTTGGCACAAGTCAGCCGGCCTCGACAGTTCTGTGAACTATGGCCGAAACGTTGGCACTTAAAGCATCTGAGAGGATTGGGAACGTATGGCCGAACACAAAGTTTGATATAACCGGCCTCGATGGACTCGGGAAGGACACTTGAGCCGAAAGTGAGTATCAGGTGTTTCGTCTTGATTTCTTTTCCGTCTCTCCTCATCTTAATTCGTTTAACATTGATAACATTCTGGTCACTGAAGCCCTCCAAGAGTTCAGCCTCAGTGAGCTCCATCAAGTCATCGTCAGAGACCACACCACGGGTGGTGTTCATCGTGCGGTGCGGGGTTATAATTATTTGGTTTTCCCCAAATGACTCTAGTTTTGACAGTTTTTCATATTGCTTTTGATCGCGGAGCTCCAAGAGAAGATCACCGCTTGCCATCCTCGACGCCTTATAACCAGGACCAAAGACTTCGGTCAATGACTTGGAAACAAGGAAGGGTGAGATAGTTCTTACTGGTTTATCTGGTTTTGCAGAATGAATAACATGGAAACGTGGGAAGTTGTGGACTTGGCGTCCGAAAAACTGAAAGACTTCATCGGTGCGCCCTCTTTTCGGAGGGCGATCAGGGAGTCGAGGAAAGGAGCTATCCATAAATAGATGTGATATTTCGGCAGTAACGCCAGCCACCCACTGTGGAGTCCTACAAGGCGACGCTGCAGGGCGTGTGAAACACGGCCTGCAAACGCCAGCTGTACATTACCGCTATAACCAAATATGAAATAACCTAGGTTGGCTATTCACACAAGGTTAACCCTTGCTGCCTGGAAAAATTGGAAGTAAGCGGAAGCTAGGAGAAGACAGGAAAGATGAAAAGTAAGAGAAAGACGAAGATTGGAGGGAGAGAGAGAGACAGGAAAGGGCAACTACCGATTTCCCCCGGGTGGGTCAGTCCGGGGGTGCCGTCTATGTGAAGCAGAGGCCGAAGAGGTGTGTTGCCTCCGCCGGGGGGCCTTAATGGTCCAAACACCCAGCATCGGCTCAACCGCCAGGATCCCCTTTTCCCCAGACATGGCTAAGCCGCGCACGGCTACACGCGGGAGGGTCCAGCCCTCGTGTGCTCGGGTCCGTGGTGTCGCAACACACCAAACGCCTGCTCACGCAGACGCCCCTGCGGGGGACATTCACACAGCAAGCGAGCTTAGGTATGATGATGCTGCTGATACAATAAAATTAAAAAAAGAGTGCTGTGCATGTTTTTCTTCGGGCTGAACTTGCATGTGGCAGCTGTAGTGATTTCAGGAATAGAGCGAACTACTGTTTCATGGCATCATGACTCATCCTTCTCAAGGGTACCAAAACCCGAACTGGCTTAGAGACAGAAGTAGCAGACATAAGCAAGTTTTTCTTGCTGAAATATTGGGTGCCCATTTGGTTTCTACTTTGACAAGGAACTTTAATGTCATATTTATGTTAGTTTTCTACATTTAAACCCATAAAAAGTGGGTGCGCATTCGATTTGGGGGCATGTTAAGAGTCAGGGCAAATAGTGCCAAATAAATCAGCCGTGTGCTGGATATTTCGACCAGTAATGATTTGGCACTGGCTCTGACGTCTGAATGTGCATTCTCATTCGACGCTTCAGTCATGTGGGTGGTTTGGGGGCTTCGATGAAGGTAGCGTTGCCGACTTTTCTTTGACTTTTGATACCGATGACGACGCCACAGGCCACGTGCAAACCGTTGTGGAACTCCCCTTAACAGTTTTGTTGCAAAAGAACTGTACTCGCCACCACCGCCTTTAAGCAATGGGCAATGAACTAGTTGATTTACTGTGAACAAATAAACGTCACTCACTTGTCGGCTGCCATCCGCCTGACCAGATCTTGAGGAAAGTGCTTCACCAGGTCTCCGTCGACCTGGTGCCTGAAATCGTTGGTGGCCGCTTGCATGTTTTGCCTGCACCAGACAGACTGGGATCAGTGCACAACTAGTGTAAGTAGCTCAACCAGTGCATTAAATGCAAGATAGTGGCAATCGGCTTAGAGACAAGCAGGGCACCCTCATCACCAGTTTCCGTCATAGACACAGTGAAGTATTTTTGTATGTGTCATTGGGAAAGTGAAAATTATGTTACACGGAAGCAACACGGAAACAATTCCGTGTAAAACACAGAGGACTGCTCAATCTATACGATGAATGAGAAGAATCGGGGAACTGAGGGGCTACGTTTCTTGCAACTAATAACCTTTTGGGGCCAACAGAAGCAGTGGCCAAAGAAAGCATGGGGCAAATTACCGTATCTATTCTGATCTAATGCGCACTTCTTTTCAGATAGAACGGGTCCAGAAATTGCGTGCGCGTTAGAATCGAGTACGACTTAAATCTGCGTTACCATATCGCCATCGGCATTTCAAAATGTCTGCCTCCTATGCGCTTCGAGCCTAGCTGCCACAGCTTCCTCCGTGTGCTGCAGTACGTGTGGTTAGGCAATGCTTCCTTTGGCCTAGGTTAGTACACCGTTCGTCTTCCTGTTTTCTGTGTTTGCTCTATCAGCTTGGAAGTGCCAGCTGCAAAGACATACTGATTTCATCACGATCCTGCGATTAAAAGGAAAGCGATCACGCATGCGGAGACGGACGGAAATCGGGCCGTATCACAGGCGTTCGGAGTTCCCGAAAACTTGAGTGCGGGACTGGCGCTAACAGGAGAGGCTTTCTGCACCGGCGGCTGCTATGAAAGGCACGGCCGCGCTGCCCCTATCCTGAAAGCGATCTGTGACGGAGACAAGAGTCTACACATCTAAGCGCACCGCGCTGTGTTCTTGTCCCTTAGTTTGCGTTGAAGTGAGAGGCCATACAAAGGTCAATGCCCTTGCTCCTGCTACCACACTTCCTCGCTCCAGCATTTTTATAAAGAGTTTCCGCGGCCGTTGAGTGAGACGTGCTCATGTTTGCTTGTGTGTGCGTGACACCATGGCCTGTAATTTAGCTAGTAAGCGAATGTTTCAAAGTTTATAGGGCCAATCAAACTACTATTCTTACTTTTTGTATAGGGGCTACTAATTTGCTATTGTAATCAACGCTTCCCCTTTTCTTTATTTCTTTTCTTTATTTATCGCAACTTTAGTGCATTGGGAGTAAATCCTTGTTTTTCCCAAATGAGAGAAAGTTGTATTTCTGAATAAAGAATGAGGTGCGCGGTATTGTAAAGGACTTTTTTTTAGGTCACAGCAAACGGGTGCGCGTTACAATCGAGGGCGCGTTAGATTCGAGTAAATACGGTAAGTGTTTTGTTACTGGTATGTGGAAACAATTAGGAAAAGTAAAAGGAAAGTGCAAGAAAAGACACCTTGCCACCAGCACGATTCAAACCCGCAACCTCTGTGCGATACATGCGATGCTCTCCCAATTGAGCTATGCCATCCAATTTCTGAGTTACTTAGGCAGATGTGTGTGTGTAGTGAGCATAGCACTGGAAGTATTAGCCAGTGCAACTCACGGCCATGGCAGCAGATGTGGAACATCCTTTCAACCACGTAGTACATGAATTTCGGGGGCAGGCAATTGGCCAATAAACCCCTATATGTGAAATCGAGACATCCAAGGTTGCCATGCAATGAGTGTGTGTCGTCATACAGAGGAATCCCAATGACTTGAAATCCTTGAATTCGAATTCATAAATAATTCAAACTGCTTCGTTGGTCCTGGTAAAGTCCTATGTATTGGAATAGAGAAAAACTCCACGAATTCAAACTTGTAAAACCATGCAATGGTTATTTCGAACAAGATCTCTCACTCCCATGCACCGCTCTCCCGACAAACCCAAGTCAAAGGCGAAGGTTTGATGCCATGTACCATAATGTAATGTCGCATGCAGTAAAAATGACAAAAGACGCATGGGTAGCCAATACTGATCCGGAGCAAGCAGAGCAGCATGGCCCTCCTTTCCCATCCTGCTTAGAAGCAGCAGGAAATAGTCCCCAGCGGATGCTTGATCACGTTGCTGCGTGCTCACCTACTCACCTACCCCCTTCTCATAGCTAGCTCACGCTTGATCATGTTATTGCACGCTCACCTGCACACTCGCCATGTCTGCTCTAAAACATTCTGAAATCATGTGCGCAATGTGCTGGACTCTGCTTGCTCAGGCACCTAAGGGAGCAGCAAGGGTGTCATTGTTGCACTGTGCCTGCATTTATTTCACTAATAAAGGCAGCACATAAAAGCAGAAAAAACCAGAGAATATCTGCAGAAACTATCTCGGCCTCACTAAAGCCCCTCCATCCACGCGCCACCGTCAACCAGATTAAGTACCGCCAACCTACCCTCCTCCTCCACACTCCTCTCCCACTAACCCCCTTAGCTACCAGCGTCAAGCGGAACTTACGTAGCTGCAGCTTCCTGTTCCGAGTGGAAGTGACGCTATGTTTTTTAGCGTTGTTTACTTTCGCGTCGATGGAGAGGCTTTAATTGCACCAGCTGTGGTTGAACTGTGAATGCGATTCCATCCAAGAACCACCGCCTATTGTAATCAGCGATCTGGTCGTGTTCGCTGCTTCGTGTCAGCCTGCGACGGGTTGTGGCACGAGAGACAACGTACAATGGAATGTAGTGCCTGTAAGCTTGGAGACCACTGCTGTTTTTTGTGAATTTGGAAAACAGCGACCGCGAACTATACTTCAGCGGAATACAATAGCTTGTCCCCTTTGCATTCTTCTTATGGTGACTGCCACAGCTCTGCTAAGCACGCGCGGGCGTCTTAACATAATCTAACCGCAGTCAAAGTGGAAATTCCCGCAGCGCAACTCCAGGAAGCGGAAACGCCGGAACGGAAATTTTGAAACTGGAAATGCCAGAACCGGATTTGGTTTGAGGGGAAAAGGCGGCGCACAACAAAGGTTGTCGCTACTTAAGAAAGCAGTGGTAGCGCGTGGATGGAGGGGCTTTAGGGTTAACCACCGAGAGACACATGCAAAAACGAAACCACGTATATACCGCATACGACTGACCACGCGGAGCGCACATCAGTTTGTAACCCATGTTAGCAAGATGCTGTATGGTATAGCTATGATATTGACACATGCACATTGTTTATCTTTTCCCGGTAGCTTTTTTTCACCTCCCAACTACTTTTACAAAGTTATGGCAAGGTGCAACATGTGCCTTCGTGCACAAGAACTTTCTTGAATGTTGTCGACGATTTTATCGCGAAAGAATGTTGTCTTATCCGACTGCATGTGCGACACATTCTAGAGCGCGCACGAGCACCAGCGATTAGGCTGGAATATACGATGAGCCACGTAAAAATAACCGACTCGTTTGACCCACAGATCAGATTTCGATAACTGACGACTGTGCTCAGCGCTATTGCTGTGCTTTGAGTGTCACTTGCTCTACTGGGCACAGGTTCGCCCAATAAACCGTTCCATTTGTGACTCACCGTTTTGCTACTGTCTCGGTCATCACTGTCGCTACAACACCACAATAAAACAAAGAAATTCAAATACAAATTTTCTACTGCACCGGATGCAGTGAAATTTTTTCAGCCTGTTGGGGGATGCCACACAATTTACCGTGTGGTGCACAATTCAAGCTTGAAAATTTGGCGTCATAGCCTCTTGAGTTGAAACTTTGAAAGTGTTGCCCTACACACAAGATTTTTGGCTTCTACTAGATTTCATTTGGCAGTGTTCACTGACCGGAAGGTCTGCGCCTCCTTCTCGATGCGGCTTACAGCTTGCCCCAGCGACTTCTGCTGCGGCACTGGGAGGTCAGTACCCATGAGCCTAGCCTCGAGGCAATGGCGCTGAACGATGCGTTGCTCCTCCTCCGAATAGCGCTTCTCATCCTCGATCAGCTCCTGAAAAAAAAAAAAAAGACATAGTGCGTCCACTTGTCAGTAACTGCTTTCCACACAGCGGGCGTCTTTGATTTGACATCCCGAAGTGCTCAGGGTCGTCCGAGGTGCTGCCTTCAGCTAATAAGCGTTGGCGTGTGCATCGTCTCAAGCAGTCTAGGTTGACTAATCCATAGCTACCACAATAATTACTAGAGGAAACTTCAGCTGCCAGGGGAATGGCTTGTGGCTTCAGATGGTCTTGCGGCTTTTTTTGCTATCCTTCATCTGCGTTTAGGCTTTATTGGCCTAAATTTCGAGGCAGTCATATTTCTCTAAACGCAGAATGCAATGAGACAGACTCTGCGTACATATGTATCGTTGCCAAAGGTTGCACTTATAGCCCAACACTTGGGTGAAAGTGCCGAATTTGCAATGTCAGAAAGCTGTTTGAAGCCAGAAGAACGAAGTTCAGGCAACTGCATGTACTGACCCTTGTTACTATGCTGGCTGAGCCACTGGTCATTGCAGTTACTATAGCCACTAGTGCCAGTTCTGTCTGGTAATGTTCTTTGTAGGAAGCTACATGGGCTAATCAAAGAAACCTGTGTAGGAGGATGTCATTGGCTGCAGGCGGAGCTAGCCTTGCTGGCGCTGCCTTTCAGCAGCGAGTAAGAAACACAAAATCTAGAGGTACGCCGTTCAGTAACCGTTCATTCCGCTCCATGCATAGCAATGCAAAAGATGCTAGAGCGACTTCCCTTCCTGCTCGCATTTGTGGCCAAAATATGTGGTGTCACACACCAAAGAAAGACATAGGTACAGGCCATTGTAATTCAACGTGATGTTAGGTCTAATACGTTTGGGTTGCAAAACATGATGTCAATGTTACGAGGAAGGCGTCGCAGATCTGAGCTTTTTTACCAATGACGCATTTCTGCAACCACAGGCCACAGTGCACCATATGCACTCGCGATCCAAAGATGGTGTGTCGCAAACTGGATGCACAAAGCTGCACAAATAATATATCATTCGACGTAAGCTTACATCCGCAATTTGTATAGTTGTCACATATCAGGCACAGCAGACTTTCGCTAATTCGATCCCGGCCGAAGGTCCAGGTCTATGGGCCCAAAATTGAGTTATTTCGACTCTAAAATTGGCCATTTCCGGGTAATTTGAATTTGACCAGTTGGCACACACGCACCCGACCCCTGTGGTGACCCCAACAGTGACCCCTTTAGAGGCAGCATCTGAGCCGACAGAGCTTAGAGATCGGTAATTGGTTGAGCACACATCATCTCTTGTCGAAAACGCCTATTTACGGTCCGCCCAGGAAGATTTTCAAGCAATAATCGTAACTCACAATGTTTGATTAGGGTATTTACCCGATTGTAACGTGCGCCTTTTTCTATTAAAGGTGCATTTTCTATTATTATTTTGTGCCAAATGAATCAGCTGTGTATACTGGCGTTTTTTTTCCCTGCATCTTGTTTAATTCGACCCACCGGATAATTCGATCAATTTCGTCGGTCCCGTAAGGATCAAATTAATGGAAGTCGGGTGCAGTGAATTGGTAGAAAGCGTTGCGGATCAAAAGCAACTTCACTGTGCGATGCACGGGGCGAGACTTCTACGACTGCACTACTAGGATTGCTTCTGCAGCATTGCGTGCTATATATGCAACGGAGCATAGCTTATTCTCACTTTCAGAGTGCCACGGTACTGCAAGTATTATGACGATGCGATGAAGATGGCACAAGGTTAGTAAGGTGGACTGTCTGCCGTCTTGACTACTGAGCGACACATTGCAAATAGTTTGCAAACATAGTTTCGTTTATCTATCCACAATATCCACAACTTTGCAGCGCATGTATCCAGGGCCATTCTGCAGCACTGGCACACATAGGTGCTGCTCACCTCAGAGGCCGTACAGACCAAAGTGCTGGCCTTACAGGGAAAATACTGCAAAAAAGAATGGCATATAAAAATGCAGTGGTACATTGCCAATACATTCCCAGTCTGCACAGCTCCTTGCATGCATGCCAACCTGTAGACCTTAAAATTTGTAAAAATCCTGCAAACACTGCACAAGAAAGGGGCAGAGCGGGGAGGGAGGGGGCAGCAACAAAATATTTTTTTTTAGATTGCACATAGCACACTCTTTTCGTGTGATACACATGCACTATACTAACGATTTTACACAAGCAACACAAACAATAGCAAACTTGGAACTGCACAAACCGAGAAGCAACTCACTACAACTTTGGCGACTTTGATGTCTCTTATTTTGCCTGCTTCAGGGGCTTGTCTAAATAAAGTTGCTCGAAGCAGGTACTAAAGTGCTCCTCTCCTATGCTTTCACGGTCAAAAGAGTTCTAAAGGCAAGGTTAGATACTGATTAGTGAAATTTTTTTGCAAGCAGGATTTATTTTTCATAAAGCTTTGCAAAACATTCGTAAGATTTCAGAACGAGCCCAAATTCGTAAACTTTAGGAAAAGGAAATTTCGGGAGAGTAGGTAGATGTGCCCCTGGGCTTATTTCTATTACGCCTTCTTGAGATTTTTTTGGCTTCATACGGTTCATACAACCAAAGCTCTATATAACAAACACAATATAATGAAATAAACCCATAATTTTTTCTCACTGCTATTATTGTGTAAGAAATACATGCTTATAATGGCTATTAGAAATAATAAAAGTACTTTTTTTCTGTCAGATGCGACTTCACTATAATGAGGTTTGACTGCACTAAATTCATTCTTATGACGTGGGTATAAGACACACCCAGGAAAGCAGACGAGCTTAGATGTAGCTCACCTTGACAGCGTGGTAGATGGGCAGGCTCTGGTACTGTCTGGACAGTGCTCGATGCACCCGCGCCTGTAGCTGCAAAGACAGAGACCCACAAACCTTCGTTATATCCAGCTGTGGACTGCAGCTCTTACATCTAGCTGAGCTCCCGGGGGCCCCCTCCAGATCCGCCAGTGGACCTGAGTTACAAACATGAAATAAAATGTGCACAATGAACTAACCCTTTCATATGCCTCGGCAATCTGTTCTGTTTGATTCACCAGGTACAACAGGCGGAGTGCGCTCCAAGCTGACTCCAAGGGGGCAGCCAATCTTTCCAAGGGCTCCATGACGGACTCAAAGGTCTTCACGTAGGCTCCATCTGGAGTGGAGTAGCAGAGCACAGTTGAGCTGTGATTATTAGACTATTTGTAAACTATAGCTTGTATGGGTACATCTCCACAATTCAGTTGATTTGCTACACATTTAAGACTGCTCTTTAAGAACACTTGATTTAAACAAGTGTTCTAGTTACCTCTAGTGTAGTACCAAAATGATACAGCCTAAGAGAGAAAGCTTTACCTAGGGAGCTTCTATCTAACTACATGGGCACACAGAAACGGTTTTGCTTGACATGTAGTGCACCGAATTGGAGGTTTATTGAATTTAAGAGAAATAATTATAATATCTACCGATAGTAGCAAGTATATTTTTTTATCTAGGCCATCAATTTTTTTTAAATATGCAAGTAAAAAAAATCTGAAGCATCAAGTTTACAACTTTGTAATTCAGCAGTAAACAATGAAATTACAAGTCTGTAAACTTTACTTATCAAGGCATCTAAAGTAGACAAAATCGATGTACTATGCCCCACCCTGAAAAATACCACTAATCAGTGCCGACATACAAAATAGCGGTGAACTGTTTTTCAGTTCACCAATTGTTTTGTACGTCGGTGCTGCTGTGAAGTCTCAGAGCACCTTTGAGCATGCACGCTGCGTTGCAACCAGTATTGAGTATGATAAGTACACAAAAAACAACTAATCCATCTTAGCATATGCAGTACCGAGGCAATAATTATAAGTCAGTAAAAGCAAGTCAGGTGTTCAAAAATTTGGATTTTTCATCATAGAGTGCCGGTGATGAGTTGCTTACACAGTGTGTTCCATCCTTTTGTGCTCTCATCTATTCTGCGCATTGCATTCCATGTGAAAATGAATCCGTACCAACTTGCCCAACTTTCGGTTTAACTGATAAGGAAATGGACATAATAGTGATGGACAGACAGAGCAAACTTGGATTCAAGTTTTAAACTGCTGCTGAGGAAAAGGAAGGGAGAGATGAGAAGGAAGGTGTACACACAGTCACTGATCACTTCAGGTCACACATGCATCTCCCTAACTTTTATTAGCGACTGCAGCTAATGAAACAAGCACCTTGCAATTGTTCCTCCAGCTGGGACACACCCGCCTCGAACTCGACGAGCAGCTTGCCAACAGCATTGTAGCACTGGGCTCCCGTGAGGTGCACATACTCTGGCGGCGCAGCTGTGAACCGCAGCAGCGGGTTGGTGTCGGCCGTGTCCTCGGGCACCTCAGGCACCCTGCGCAGTGGCCAGAGATGTACTTGATTTTACACTGCTCAAATGCTCCCCTGTGGCAGTAGTGCTATCTGTTGCTGAATACGAAGTTGGGGGTTTGATTGCCGCAACTCTAGTGGGTGGGATTGGAATGCAACTGCTCACATTTGCTGCATCCCTTACCTAATAAAGCATCTGCATCTGTTCTGCTTTTTTTTTTCGAAATCTTTTTTTAATTTGAAGACACACAGACGTCAACAAGCCAACAAGCAATCATACGCCCTGAACAGAGGTTCACAAGAGTGGTTTGTGGCAACATCATTTGATTTTGCCATTTGGCTTTTTAGCTATGTTACAGGCTAGTATCGGCAAGTGTGGTTGACAAAGGGCGAATGCAATACACAAACTATAGAGCATATTATTCAGACATAGCAAATATCTTTGGAAGAAGCAGTTGTCAGGCAGTGCATCTTGATTAAAGGCTTGAGATGATGATGACAAAAGGTCATATACTGCACCATGAGGTTAATAATTGTTGACACCTACCTAGCATCTGCCTAAAAAACGGTTGGCACCTTGTTTTCTCCCTCATAACATCGTTAATAACGATACTGTGTCCACACTCCAACAGACATCGGCTAATTCTTACGTCCTGTAAGCCAGTGAAAAACACGTTCACTCGAGTTGTTCAATTCTTCGCGCAGCACTAATATAGTCAATATGCTGAGCCATAGGCAGTGGCTAAGCAACGGCCGGTAGGCGAGTTAGTGAGCAGTTTCGGTGGGCCTTCAAGGTTTTATTAAATTGTCCTTTCTTCGCGATCGCGTATATTTTGAGTGGGTTAAACTGAGAGCCTATGAACACGCTAGCTTGCTCGCACGCATCCCATCACAGAGGCAAGGTAATTAATTAAGCATAACGATTGGTTCTAGCGTTTGCTGAAAGCGGCGGTATTCGTTTCCGCTTTTTTCCGGACACAGTGGAGGCGAAACTGCGTTGGTTTTCTTCAGGCGTGCTGACGCTCACAAAGGTCCGGTTAGGGGTTCGCTTCAGCACATGAGAGCGCATTGTGTAAAGGCTTGCGGACACTTACAGAACAATATACTTGTGTCTTTTCTGAGTGTTGGCTACGCCAAATCGCCGCGCCGCAGCGATCACGGCTCTGCGCGAAGACCACATGAGCGCGGCCATGTTTGAGTTACAGACCGGCAAAGTTGAGGCATGTTGAGGCGTGAAGAACAGCAACTTTCAGTAATTGCAGGCAATGTAGACCCGTCACTTTGTGTCTACCGGTCGTAATTTATTTAAATGGGACGGGTGTGCCTGCGCTACGGGTGAGATAATATCATATTTAAACATGTTCTGTCTGTGTCTTACATTGTAGCCAATAATAGCCAGTCCGCAGCCATAACTCCTCCGTTTCTGTAGTTTCTGTAGCTCATGCTTGGCTCATACTCTAGCAACTAGAATATACTCTATCATGTATTCTAGTATTTTCTAGTTCACTAGCCATGTTTGAGCTTTACCGCCGCAGGCACATGCTTCTTTGTTGTTGTTGTACTTCTCGTTCTAAGGCATCCTGCAGTCCTATCTTTCTCTATGGTCGTACCACCACCACCACCGTGGAAGGTACAGTTTCCCTTCTCTAATGTGCTGCCGTAACGCATTTGGAAAAAAAGGTGAGAGTTGTACGTCTTGGAGTTTTGTACGATTGCCTGTTCTTTTGCTGACACTTGTAGGAAAGATTGCGAATTCGTGCGGTACAAAATGATCTCAAAATGCGAGCTAGCGCGAAACAGTTGCCGTAGTCTCGCAGAGATCGCAGATCCAACTATTCGCGTCTTCGATGAGCACTACTGCAGTTCCTATGTGCTGCCCTTAGTTGAAACTATTAACAGAGTACCACTGTTAGTAGAGCGCAACAGGCTTGTGTTTAGCCGCGATGTCAGAAAGGTGGCACCTCCTACGCGCCAACACATGCATGTGCACTGAACTGTTAGCGCTGCAAATGCTGCCTTGTGGGTCTTTTTTTCTTTTTTTTTTATACGCCTTTATTCTCATATGCGGAGGTCACGGGACAGTTGTGCTATTGTGCTCAGTAGTGGCCACACACGTGACAGCATTCCTTTCCTCACTGTTTGTGCTGACCACTCCAGCTGGGGCATCAACACTTTCCGTTTGTTGCACTCAGATAATGACAGTGTTTCCTTTACTTAAATATTCTTAGCAGACCTTATGCGTGAGCTGTGCAGTTATGTCATGTTATGTGTGCGCGGTGAACGAGCGCGTAAACTTACTTCCCTGCTGCCATCGCTTAGCACTTTCAAAAGTAAACACGTATGAGTGCACGAATCAGCTCATCCGTCTGTTATACACACGGCCCCTGCTTTCGTTGTTCATACATCATGTGCGTAACTCTGCATTCGTGATTGACATCGTGAAAACACCAAGAAGGCAGATGACACAGGCACTGTGCCTGGCTTAATTTTTTATCTGTGCTGTTTTTAGGATAAATTACGACCTACAGTGTTTAAAAATGGTGATGGGAAACCGAAATGAAATCAGTCTGGTGGGTGGTGCCAGTATACGATGCCGCCAGAGCGAAACATGACGCTCACTTCATGCCGCCTGCAGCAGGGAACGACCGTGTGTTTGCAGTATCGCCTATTAAAAGCATGCATTACGTTTCCAACGACACTATGCCACAGGTTCTGTGAAACGTATAGGTGAAGATGCTTATCGCAGTAGGGTTGGCTTCGATAGCTGTGAATGCAATGTGCAACTGCCAAAGAGATTTGCTTGTATCAGAGTGGGAAACCAAGTGCGTTCCATCATTTTTACTTCACACAGGCAGATGAGTACTGCCGTGGCAAGCACCTACTACTTTCAATTCTGTGTGCGTCACACCTTTTCTTGTTCACTTAAGATCTAGCGGCTGCAAAACATTTGCAGTTTGGCGATTTACTGAACACTGGTGGCAAAAGATCTTAATTTCTGGGAACGTACAAAAGAGACCCTGGAACGATTTCGACAATATTCAACAAACACACCGAGTTCTTAGGGTAGGCCCTTCTGATCGTTAAGTGACACATTTAAGCGCTCCTCACAAGGCACATAATATGTTATAAGTAGGGGTGTGCAAACAGCAATTTTTGAGACTGAATCACATGCAAATTCTCTGCTGCAGCATAATGGTGACCACGTCTTTTTAGCTGTTTAAAATGTTCTGCACTTGGTTACGCCAATATTATCTCAGTGTTTGGTTGGTTGAGCTCTGGGCCACCATGTGGCTGCACTGCGTGCAGGTCACTCATGTTTACGCCCCCGCCTATCCATAAAAATGCCCAGCTAGCCTGCGTTTATTTATTTTTTATTTATTTATTAGTACCTCAAAGGCCCCATTGAAGGGGTATTACATGAGGGGGTGGATCGACGGCCAGGCTGATAGTGTTTAGGTTGGAGAGGCTTTGCATGCTTGCTCCAAGTCACCGGAAGTAGACGTCGTGTGTCACATCATAACGAAGTACCAGTAAAGGCAGAGTTGCATGGCAAATGACTTGAAGAGGAAAAGCATGGCTAATGAGGAGGGTAACCTGTAATTGTCCGTGCCTCTCGAAGCATGAGACGCTTCGCTTAAATTGTGGTGCAAATGTTTTACTCTAGCTGCACTCTATGTGTCCACAAAATTTGTCCACACCATTCGAGGGACCCATTAACTGGTAAAAAGGAAGCGTAAATGCATTAAGTCATTTCTTCTGTTCTTGGTCACAAACGTTGGCTTTGGAAAACCGTACAAAACACGATCGTATCACCGAGCTTCTACTGTACTTGCAATATCGTGCAAGTGTGAATTGTATGTTACATTTTTACCCATTGATACTAGCATCACACTGTCTACGAAGTACACAAAATTGTCATCAGTGCCGCTTAACAAGCTTTTCATGGTGCGTTCTTGGGGCCTCTTTAAATGTGGGACTGGCAAGCCCAATTGCACAATTTTCGTGCCTAATTTAGGCAGTTGCAGGGGCATTTTTAGCAATCGGATTGCAGTCCACTACAGTGCCCATGTTCATGTGATATTCATTCCTGTAAAGGCACAACAAATAAATGCTTATCCATGAGGTATGCCCTCAAAAGGCTGAATGTGTGATAATATACTAAGTCATGATAAATTCTGTTAATTAGATGACTCACTCAGCTGTATTGGTGATCTCCAAATATACGTCTGTCTAATTGAAGTTACGAATATGTGTAGGCAATAGACAATGAAGCCGGAAGAAGCATAGAGCAAAATAATTATTTTGATTGCAGAAATGTTGAATTAGGAAAAGGCAAATTAAAAGATAATATGCCACGGGGGCGGTCACATCTTCCAGATTATCTGTGTAGTGCTTTACTTCTTAAGGTTCTGTTTAATTAATTGGTTAGCCCTTTGGGCAATTAAACCATCCTCCCTCTTCTTTTTGTAAGTGTACATTAGTCCTAAAAGTGTTGGCACATTAGCCCTAGAAGTGTTGGCCGGTGTTGCTGGCGCCTTGATGGTGGAGGTGGAACGTCCTTTTATGAGCTTTAGGTCAGACCACTTATTAATAAAAGGTTAGCAGTTGTAATAAAACTCAATAGGATCTATAGATTTCATGTTGTACAAGCCTACTTGCCAACCTCCAGTGATGACGATGGAGAAAATAGAGCAGTTTTATGAGGATGTTGAATTAGCATTGAGAAAAGTGCAAACTCAATTTATTATACTCATGAGTGACATTAATGCAAAAGTGGGGGGGAAATTGGGTGGGAGAACGGGCAACTATGGCATTAACTCTAGAAATAGTAGACAAAAGATGTTGGTAGAGTTTGTGGAAAGGAATCGCCTTCGAATTATGAATGCCTTCTTCCAGAAGCGCAATAACATGAAGTGAACCTGGAAAAGACCTAATTGGGAAACAAGAAATGAAATAGATCTTGTTCTCTGTGCCGTGTTACAAGTATGTAACATGGCACTGTGTTACAAGTATGTAAGCTATCTCAAGCAACAAAGAACCAAATAAAGGAATGACAGACCGTGAAAGTACGCATACTGCAGACATCATCAAATTGCTATCATTCAAAAGAAAAGTGTACAATAATTGCATTCTACTGGTACTAGTTAAGAACTGCACAACGAGCAACAGAGCGAAAAAGGTTAAGTGTAACTTGTAGAGACGGGACGAGAGCAAGCAAGGGTCATGGCCAGGTTGCCATGACCAGGTCATGTAATGCATAGGGCAGATAATTGGTGGTCTATTATAGTTACAGATTGGGCACTGAGGAAAGGAAGGTACTACTGAGGCTGGCAGAAAGTAGGATGGTGAAATTAAGAAATTTGCAGGCACAACTTGAAATCAGCTAGTGCAAGACAGAGGTAAGTGGAGATCATTAGGATAGGCTGCCCAAGATCGTTGAAGAGCGGCACATGCCCAGTGACCCTAGCTTTGATCCCATTTCCATCAGCACAGCAGCCAGATGTTTTGCCCATTTGACCATAGACTACTCAGCGACCCAAGATGGCAGGAAAGAGGTTAGGTGCGTGTGCGCACGTGCATGCAAGCACACATGCACACACACATGCATACAAACACACACACACTCAGTGCTAACTGGGTGACATTCTTAAATAATGCTATTGCATTAAAAATGAACTTTGGCAAGAAATGTAATGTGTTTGCCAGCTAAATAACGGTCAATTGGGGCTACTGAATGGGCCCCAATAGAATTGACGTGCAATTCTGCACAGCACATAGCTAGGTAGTGTGATGAAATAGAAAATTTACAGGCATTGGATGATATCAGCTGGCTCAAAACATGGGGTGATTGGGTACCCTAGAGTGTACATTAAATAGGCTGATGGCATTGATCTTAGTATCCTGCAATCACTTTGCATTAGTTAGACTCCACCAATGGCTTTGAAATGTATGGGATGAAAAAAAGTTGGATATACATTCTGCTGTCATAAGCCTTGCACAGAAATGTCCCCGCTCTCATGTATGCAGTGTGGATGGTCCCTTGTTGCCTTTTAGGAATACTGAACCAAAAGGGTTATGTTGTGTTCCACAACTGTGTACTTTAAAGTGCCCCTCCATTTATTCTATTGATGGATTTGCTGCTTGTTCTCGATGCTGTAGCAGGACTGCAACCACTCCCATTATTTTCTGCAGGCCTCAGAAATGCCATAAGCCTAGCTGAATGTATCACTGCCAAAATGGCATGCCACACCCCTTCCAAGGTCATCGGTCAGGTTGAAGTCGGCACGCAGTGCAGCTTGCCTCTGGCTGACAAGTCTGTTGGGTGCTGCTTCAGACCAGGCAGCGAGTCGAGGAGTGTGCAGACTACAGAGACTGTAGATCAGTCAAGCTACACCTCAGGTGAGCAGTGACCGGCACTTCTCTTACATTTGCTTGGTTGTGTGAGTTTGTGGTAAATAGCCAAGTCTGCCTAGCAGGGTACGACCTGCTCAAGTGTGTATGACATTCCGCTGCTGAGGATACATTACCTGGTTTGTGATTCTTGTCTGCATTCTGATTGGTGGCAAAATGCAAAACTACTCTCTACTGAACACATTGAAGCACCTTAGGTGGTAGAGCTTAATCCAGAGCCCTCTTGCCCTGGTGTTGTTGTAGCCCTTACGTTGCTTTACGATAACGTTAAACCCAGCGAGTCTCTTAGTAATGCCTAAATAAGTAGGTTAGTGTGAAAATGTGAATACAGATCAATAGGAATGTAAGTTGACCCCTGTGTTTAAGGTGAATAAAATTCCAACAAAATTCTTTAATGCAGTTAACTACAACACATACTTTATTTTATCAATATGCTCATTCACTGAGGTGAAAACCACACCGGAACTGTCGTGATTCTTGTTCCGAGACAGCTTTGAGTTATGACATCCCCGCAGCACATGACTAAGCAGGACTAGGCTTACACAACACTGCCATCAGGCAATGAGCAGCATGTACTGGGCATCTGAGGTGCACGCCAGCTATCACTTCAGCCGACCTGTAGGTCTCTTGAGGTGACTGTTGGTCATACTCATTTTTATCTTCTCCAGTCGATAGCAGCTTCAGTTTTTTTTGCGCTGTGTTTGTGGACTGCAGTGGTCGACGAGACCTCTTCCGTAGCACCAATTTATCCCAGCGGACAGTTGTTGTTTCACAGCACTCTTGTTACAATGTGCTAAAACCTCGTCCACCTTTGCCGATGCGAAAAGTCAAGCCTTTTCACTTTGAGAAGCGAGACACAAGTGAGCAAGTTCAATTGCCTTTGCAATGAATTAAATCTGCTTTTATCAGTAGAACTCGTGCATGGTGTTCAGAGAGAAATTCCACCACAATGTCTTCAAGTGCACTGTCAACAAGGTAGCCGTTGCGCAACAAAGCTTCCAGGGAAAATCGAAATTTACACTGTTTCTAATTCTGTTCACAGAAACCAGATGGTGCTGCCACAGTCCTGCTGCACGCTTCCACCCATTTTATCACATTGTCTGCAAAGGCAGTAATAAAGTCAAGCCCGGAGATGTTATCTTTTTTTCCCCCAGCTGTATTGATACACGTTTGCACAAAGGTTGCAAAGTTGGCATTTTGGCCACAGTAACAACCATAATTGTGACGCTTTCTCCATTTTGACAACTACAAACAACAAAGCTTCTTTATTTTGGTTCACAGCATACATGACAAACACAGGAAGATTGTGCTGAAGGTATTTTGCAACACCTGACCAAGGCCGAGCTTCTCCTTGGTAATTCAGTTGCATGCAGTTGGAGCATAAGATTTGCAGAATGGTTTACATAATGTTTACTGACACTAAGTGGAATTTGAATCTGCTCTTTGTCACAGCATATTAATAATACAGTCGCTGACTAATTGTTTCGCACACCCAAATATTTGGACTCTGCCACGCTACAGGAACATGCTCCATAGAGTCAGTGTATAACAACCAAAGTTTGGCATGTTTCAAACTCTTCTAGTTCAACTTTTGAGACTTTTTCTCTCGATCAAAATCAAAAGCCACTGTAAACACACACAATACACTGTCACTTTGTTTTTCTGCGGACTATTCCTGTGTTGCATCTCGCATGCCAATTCACAACTTCTGTTTCAAGTACAGCCTCGATAGCAGGCACCGCTTGCTGCACCCTCCTGCAAGGCTTCACGCTGTCGTTGCTGTTGGCGCTTGTCGGTCGCATATCGTTAGTTGTACTATTTGTATAACCTGTAGCGTGCATTGTGGTTTGCTTCAGCTGCGTACCCTAATGCTAGGCTCAGCCGCTTAAACAACCATTCGTCTGCAGTGGTTTCATTGGCAGCTGCTAGTGATGATGCCAACACCGCCTTTGTCATCCGCTTTCAACTTGACAAAAGCCCTGAATCGGCGAAATTATAGCACCTTGACGATAGAAAAGAGGGCCACAATTATCAGGCAACAGCAAAGTGGCCGATCACAAGCGGACATCACAAAGAGAGTCGAAATCTCAAAGCAGACAATATCAGACTATCTAAAAAACAAGGTGAAGATTTTAAAAGCTGCTGAGGAATCTTCTGGATCCCAGCAGAAAAATGCCAGCCAAGGTGCCCACCCAAAACTTGAGGAAGCTATTCTGGTGTGGCTGAAAGCCATGATCGGCATTTAAGTACCAGTGCCTGGTGATGTATTAAATAAAAAAGCAGAAACCCTTTCACTTTAGATGATCATTGAGGGTTCATCATTTATCTTCGTCATTCATCTCAAAACGTCTCCTGTTTCTCCACTGCAAAAGCTATTGCTGCGGTTCTTTCACAAAAAAAAAAGGGAGGGAGGGGCTTACAACTACACCCTATGTTGAAACTACATGAAGCCATACTGCGAGCCAAACAAGACCACAAGTTTTCAGGAGTTTTATTCAATAAGAAGCTGAACTTCCTAGTGCACACAGATAGCCTGAAGATTAAAGTAAGCAAGGCACCTATCACGAAGGGCTAATGGCAGATTTGGAATAAAAACAGCGTGAAATAATATTACATTATACCAAAAAGCTAAGCATTAGGTGCTTTGGAATCGCCCTCATCTACTTTGTAAAATTGCCTTTCAAGAAAAGTAGTTTCACCCGAAAGACGAAGCATTACTCGCAATAGCAAATTAGAGGACAGTTATACGAAGTAAGGATAGTAGTTTTATCGGTTGTATAAAATTGTAATCATTAGCTTACTAACTAAATTAACAAGTGTGGTGTCACACACGCACAAACAAGCATGAACACATTTCGATCAGCACGTGCACTTGCTGTCAGAGCGCTGGAGTGAGGAAGCTCGGTAGCAGCAGTGGGCGAATTGACTTTCATGCTGCCTCGCTTCAACGTAAACTAAGCTGCGAAAATACAGCATACACGAAGCTATCAGCACTCAGCGCCTGCCTCTGTCCCCGTTGCAAATCGCTTTCAAGATAGGGCCTGTGCGACTGCACTAGCCACACCATACACAACAGCCACCGTAGTAGAACCCCTTCCCCCCAGTTGCCTTGCGCGCTACCGAAGATGGAACATTTTAATGTGACAGCGTTAAGGAGCTCGTGTCGCAGAAAAGCCGGTGTCGTCGGCGTCAGCGGCGTTGGCCGTGAGCGATAATTCCCAGCAGGCACTTCATAAATAAAAAACATCTTGCAAGATGGGCTGGTGGGAATCGAACCAGGGTCTCCGGAGTGTGAAACTGAGATGCTACCACTCAGCCACGAGTTCGTTCCTTCAGAACAGGACAAAATCGCCTCTAGTGAACGCGGTGTCGCCTTAGAAACGTGCCGTAGAAAGTTGTACTGCGGTGTATATCGGTAATTATGACCATGTAACTTACAGAAGTCGCAGTTTCACGAGTAGCGAAGTACGTTTCCGCTACGTTTCTTCTGCGCTCTGCGCACACGCAGAGCCATCTTGCGGCAAACACATAAGACCCCCTCCTCGCAATGTACGGTGCTGCCCCGACACGTGGCGCGCCACTCACCCCATGATCGTGTCCGCCTTCATGGCGCGTCGGGGCCTGGCTATCTGTGCCGATCGCGACGTTTGGCTGGCGTAGCGCGTTTGAGTAGGCGGTGCGAACGGGGTGCGATAACGCTATCGTGTTCCACTCTTGAAGGCGAAGCTTAAGCGTCCTCCTATTTTTTTCCCAGTTTTCCTCCCTTGCGCGTATGCAATTGAGCCACCATCGTCGGCTCACCCTCGCACGCTTTCAGTCGCACATACAGCTTACGGCGATGATTTTATTGCCCTTGGACTTTGTACGGGACATCACGGCACTGCCGGCATAAATGTCCCTGAGGTGTCTGCGTAATTGCTATATCAATAATAAACCAGAGTAGTTCATAACTCCGGCTTCTCCATATGGCCTTTTGGTGAAGTGCATTTCCAGTGTTACGTTTCAACTGGGCCAAGGACATTAATTAGACGATTGCCACGAGGCAAACCCAGCCATTCATCAATGCATACCCAGAAGTCAACGCAGCATTGACACCAACTACTCACAATTCCACAAAAGGCCCCCACCCCCTACCAATACTTGACAGCCAGAACTAATGATGGAAAAGGGCCAACGTCGAATGTTGCCATGGGAACAGCTTTGACCTTGAATTCCCAGGTACCCATACAGTCATCTATTCTCGGTCATCTATAGCATCGGAGGTGGATTGCAGCAGAATGAAGTGATATCGTGGGTGGGGTATCGCAACCGATTTAACGATTGTGATTGGCCACGATACAGTCGTCAGATTCTCTAGTCAAGTCGCCTAGGGAAGACGGCGGTATTAAAAGCGGAGACTTCTTGTGCAGATGCTGACGTGTCCTTATGTGAATTCAGCCATTTAATATGCTCCTGCAAGGAGTGGGCTTCTGTATCTGGAGGCAGTGTAACTAATGTAAAATAAACCCTTTTTCCTTCATTCCTACTACTGGACGTACTCATTGTTGGGCTTGGTGGTTTCCTCGCCCAAACACCACCTCAAGCCGCAGCACCAGGCACTTCACCCGCACTGTCAAGAGGTTAAAGCAAATTGTATTTATAAAAAAATGTCTTGGGCAACATTTCAAAATTTCTGACTCACTATTGCAGAATGCATGTTTTTGTGATTGCTATCACTAATTAAAGGTCTACAGGCACTATTACTAAAATTTCCATGCACTGGAAAATTTGAGTATTGGAGTAATCTGCTTTAAAATTCAGCTTAAGACGTTAGTAAAGACAGTTGCAGTACAGCAGCTCGTGTTAGTTTGTTGTGGTTCCGAAGTACGCTGCCATATTTCGTTATTCCGTCAAAATTCAAATTGGCCTGCTCCAAGCTTCTTCAAAATGAAATTTTGTCTGCTCAAAAGTGCTCTAACACTTAATTTTACTTGCTCCAAAATTTGCACCTAAATGAATTTGGGCAGTCTCACCCCTGATAGAGCTACCCGAGACCATTGAGGCCGGATATGTCAAGATCTGTGTCAAGCCATATGTGCCTAACCAGCTTCGATGTTTTAAGTGCCAAAGATTCGGCCACAGTTCCCAGAACTGTCGAGGCCAATTGACTTATGCTAAGTGTAGTGCCCACGAACACACCTCTGAAACATGTGAAAACACTGCACACTGTGTGAATTGTGATGGGGGGCATGTCACATACTTGCAGTCCTGCCCGTCATGGAAGAAAGAGAAAGAAATAGTCACAATAAAAGTCAAGGAGAACATCTTGTTTAAGGAGGCACGCAGGCAGGTATCCTACCTGCCAAAGAATAGCTTTGCTGAAGTGGCGTATCAAAGGGTAGCTTGAAAATCCAGACCCAGTGGACAACCGCTGTAAGCCGTTGTAAGCCGTTGTCCACTGGAAGCCAACCGGCCCCCCAGCGGATGCAGCCGGCACTGCTCCACCATCCAAGAAAAGTCCATCAACTGGGCTGGTGTCCTCCCGTGTTTGTTCTTTGGAGGCAAAACCTTTCCCGCGAACAAACCGCTCGCAAGACCGGGTGGCCAGCGCCCCGATAGACACAACCCACGATGGACACAAGCCACAGCCAGGCAGCACTGCCAGCATCTAAGAAGTGGCGAGATTCTCGCGATCGCTCCAAAAATGTAAAGCTGTGTATCACAGGGCCTGTTGAAGGTTCTGTAACCTAAATTTAATTTCCTTAACACCCACCGCAAGCCTCTTCTCAATATGAACATGCAAATATTACAGTGGAATGTCCGGGGACTTCTCCGTAACCTTGATGACGTTAAAGAGCTCCTTCATAAATATAGTCCGAGGATGCTGTGTGTCTAGAAGACTCATCTGAAACAGGCGCACACAAGCTTATGAAGGCAACATGACATTTTTTGCGAAGACGCGACGACGCTACCCGCCTCTTCGGGCGGTGTGGCTATAATAGCAGATAAGGGTGGATGCTTCTCACATTTTCCCAGGTGGAAAGTCAACACAGCCAAATAGGAGCTCATTCGAGAGCTCACACATTTAGACTGAGACCACATTGCTGCGTTTGATAACGACAATACTAGCTTATTTTACAGGTTTTATCATTGACGCTGCTGAAGAATGCATACAGCAAAACTAGTGAACTGGCTAATAAGCGCTCTTGCCTTGGCAGAACGCCGAATGCGAAAAAGCATGTAAAAAAACAAAACAAAGTCTGGTGATTGCTTCGTGACTCTCCAACAGCCGAACACCTGATTAACTTTAACAAGCAATATCACAGGGCAGGAGAATGTGTCGACATGCTAAGAGAGAGAGTTAAGAAAAGTACATCTCCAGTATAAATTCATAAAATGATGAAATTAAAGCCTGGAGTAAGGTAAATAAACTATAGACCGGGAGTCGCACCCCCTATCCTGAGTAAGTAACCAAGGTGATAGCCTGGAAGACCAGGCAGGTTGTCATAGTCAAACACTTTGAATATATCTCAAGTGCATCACACTATAGAGAAACTTTCCTGAGGTTCAAAGAGCTACAGCCCCTTAATTGCAAAAATTCATAAAGTGAGGCTTTCAATTGTATCATGTGTGAAATGATTAGTTACCTACATCCTTAAGCAGTGAAAACACTCCTGCTCTTTTTAATGCCATGTGGGTGGCTGGATATATTCCGTCCTGATGGAAAGAAGCCATAGTCATTCTGATACCTAAACAAGGCAAGGGCCCGCCCACAATAGGTAGGTAGGTCCACAATAGATCACCTCGTTCGCATCAAGGCAAACATCATAGATGCATTTTTACATAAGCACATTTGTACATAAGCACAGAGAAAGTGTACAACACAACATGATGCTTAGGGGTTCTGCGAAATCTTTCCACGTTGGGAGTCCGTGGAAATATGTGTAGTCGAAAGCTGCTTGACCATTTGACGCAGGTTGCCTTAATGATGCTAGTAGGGTGAGGTAGCTGATTGGCTGCCCAGGGTGCATCATCGATAATTTTTCCAACTTCATGGTAAACAAATGTTCATAATAGTTGGAATGTTAGTTAATTTGTTTCTATAAAAATCAAGTAGCAGAAAGAGAAAGCACAAGGACAATTCCGCACTTCTGGCACAAAGCAGGTGTCGTCTACTTGTGTTACAATGTGCTCCGTGTAGAGGAGAGCGCCATGCAAAATGTTGATCTCTATATATCTTTTCGCAAGCTCCATGGTTCGCCCTTGTTACATTGTGGGCTGCAAACCTAAAGACTGGCAATATGTCAAGCTGCAACATTGCATCCCTCTGGAAGGCAGCAGACGAGAGGAGTGGCTGCAGTGCATCAGAATGTTACTATCCAATTGGCACCAGGATTTGTGTGTTTGCGGCCGTCGCTTTATGCTGGAGTATTACTACCACAATAGTGTTTCGTGTGTTCGGTATTTGGGTAAACGCAAGTGGATTGGGCCTGGCCATTTGACCGTACCATTTCATTTCGGGTAGAAACGTGAATGGTGTGTGTGGTGCAGCCACCTGGTGGCGCAGAGCTCAACCTAACACAGTAGCAGTAACAAAGTATATTTGTCTATGTTGCTGGTGTAAATTTTTCACAGGAACGTAATCTTGAACACATTGTTTTTGTAGATGTTTAAAATATTTCACAATTAGTTAGAGTAATATTAGCTCTTTGTTTTGCTGGTTAAGCTCTGCGCCACCAGGTGGCTAAAGCTCCTTTGTCAGATTGAGTTTATGCCTCCACCCATCCGATGAACGTCCAGGTCACCTGTATTTACCGGAATACTGGGCACACTCGGTGCTGCGATAAAATGCTCGCAACGCATGCTGCTTGATAGCTCTCGCTAGGGGTCGACAGCCAAGCAGCTCTGGCGGAGAGGTTGGAAAGGCTTCGCGTGTGCCCCCCTGAACAACCGCTAGTAGATGACACGATGTGCCATTATGATGCAAGCAGAGCCAGTGAAGGCAGAGCTTAGCTCCGATCACTCAGCAAGCAAATTGAGGAGAAATGTATGGCTATGGAGGAGAATAACCTGTAATCGTCAGTCACTCTCTTAATACGAGGCGACTAACGCAAATTATGGTACGAATTATTAACTTTAGCTGTACCCTATGCGTCTACAAAACTCATCCGAACCGTTTCAGGGGCCCTTTAACCATATGAAGGCAAAATGTCTGAAGACAATGAACCTTTTAAAAATGTTGTCATGCACAACGTAGGGTAGTGATTGAAAATGCCTCCTGAACTTGTACACAAGCCTTGTCTGCTCTCGCCTTGACTGTGGTGCTGTAGTCTTATCATTCTGCAACGCCAAGCGCACTGAAAATCCTAGACCCTGTGCACCATTAAGCTTTGTGACTGTTGCCGTCGGACATGGCCTGTAGAAAGCCTCTATGTAGAATCAAACAAGTGGTCATTCCGTCTACAGAGATCATATTGCAGCTTCACATGTTATGCGAAAGTAAATTTGAATCCTAAACATCCTTGTTACACAACTGGTAACGATGTGTTCCGTGCCATATCTTTTAATAACCCTCAACTAGGGAGCCCTTCTTACTGCGTGTGAGGAATTTTAGTGAAGAAATGCATGTCCAACTTCTAAAACACCATCTAATGCTTCCAGAATGTGGCATCATTTGTTGAAGTCACTAAGCGTGCTCCTGAGATGCACATTCAAATGCACCTCCTTGAACTTCGGTTGAAGTACTTCTGCCCGGAGTTTTACACCAATGCGTCAAAGTCACAAGCCGGCATGTCTTACGCAACAGTCGGTCCATCCTTTTTAGAGTGCGACATGCTGCACTGCCAAACAAGTATATTTATGGCTGAAGCCTACGCGCTATTCCCGGCTGGGAAACACATCAAACAATTAAACCTAGAGAAGGCAATTATATTTACAGACTCTTTAAGCATTGTCAAGGCTTTAGTGTCGCTACAAAAACACAATAATCTTTTAATTATTGACCTTTATACACTCCTGTGTACAGTTTATGCATGTAAACAACTTGTCATAATATGCTGGGTGCCTGGGCACAGAGGCATCGAGGACAACATGCTCGCCGATGATATAGCCACATCCACTACAACAAAAGATTTGAACTCATTCATAGCTGTTCCCACTGTAGATTTGAAACCTTTCATTTGAAAAAAATTAGAGATTATTGACAATGCTTGTGGGGCGCCAATACCTTGAATAAGCTTAATCTAATTAAACCACAATTAAGAACTTCATTAATAACACAATGATGACCAACCGATTTGCTGTTATGTCTACTAAGAATAGGGCACACATATGGTACGCACAACTTCTTGCTGACTAATGGCATGAGTGTGTAAAATAATAAAGCATTAATGTCCACTTGAACGCTCCTGAGCAGACCTTCACGTTATGAACTCCTCGTAGGCAAGCGGGTGCATTGAGACGCTTGGCGCATTTTGATTTGGGCAGTTAGAGTGCAAGTAAGAGCTTGCATGGACAAGGAATGCGTGGAAAAAAAGCATTTCACCAAAGGAACTGTAATGCTTTCACATTCCCACACCTAAGCAGTCTTAAGTAAGCTTCTACCAATCTTTTTTAACCTCCCAGAGGAATTGCATATTTTTTTCTGCCCTATTTTGAAAGATGGTGCAGGTTTTGCGTGTTGTTGGGTTATATGCAGAAAAATACTGTATGTGCTAGCTGGCTCCTTGCAATTTCAACTTACGAAAACGTTGCCAAAGTTAGGCATGGCTTCCAGAAGAAACCCATTAATGAAGTCTCGTTTGAGAATTTTGTCGTGCTGGCAAATAATAAGTTTTGCAAATGTCAAATATGGCCTCCAGATCTCGAGTGCTCATTGAGGATCGGAGAGCAAGCTGGGTTGGATCTTCTTGACACTGTCGTTTAAGGATCAAAGAAATCCGCAACTGTCTTGGAACACTCCAGGTTCTCTCACTTGGTGATTTTTTACCTTTAGTAATTTTTTACCTTTCTGAAAAATAATTTATGCAGGTGGACTTTGTAAACAGTCATGAAGCATTCAGATGCAGAAATATTGACTAAGTCAAAAAGGACAACTAGGTATCATTTGTTCCATCATACCTGAAATCACCCTCAAGACCTCCCAAATGAAAAAGAAGAAAAGAATGCTCATCATTAGCTTTTTAGTATCTGTATTCATTTTTCTTGCATTTCATAATACTACTTTTGTTTCATTTGTGCAGCATCAAGACCTTCTGTTTCTCCATCAACAGCCAGTGGTGACCAGTCACAGCAGGGACACCTCTCCGAAGATCATCTCTGTGACTATGAGGCTGGTAAACTGTTACGTCTGGAACCTCGGGCCAGGGTCCATAATGGCGAGCGTTTGTTTAAGTGTGCTTTGTGCCCTAAGAGCTTCTTTAAAAAAGACCACCTGAAGAGGCACTTGTGCGTTCACACGGGTGAGCGGCCATTTCAATGTCCTTTATGCCTTCAGAACTTCACACGAAAGGCCAACCTGGAAACCCACCTGCGTATCCACACAGGTGAGAAGCCATGGCAGTGCCCTACATGCCCTCAAAGGTTCTCACATAAGTCCAGCATGAAAGACCACCTGCGCACCCACACAGGTGAGAAGCCATTTCAATGCCCTTCGTGCCCTCAAAGCTTCTCGCATAAGTCCAGCATGAAAAACCACTTGCGCACCCACACAGGTGAGAAGCCATGGCAGTGTCCTTCATGCCTTCAGAGCTTCTCGCATAAGTCCAGCATGAAAGATCACATGCGAAACCACACAAACGAGAAGCCATTTCAATGCCCTTCATGCCCTCAGAGCTTCTCGCGCAAGTATGTCATGCGGGAACACCTGCGCATCCACACAGGCGAGAAACCATTTCAATGCCCTTCATGCGTTCAGAGCTTCTCACGAAAGACCCACCTGAAAACCCACCTGCGCACTCACACAGGTGAGAAGCCGTTACAGTGCCCTTCATGCCCTCGAAGCTTCTCACAGACGACCCACCTGAAAGACCATCTGCGCACCCACACAGGCGAGAAGCCATTTCAGTGCCCTTCATGCCTTCAAAGATTTGCTGTAAAAAGCCACATGAAAGTCCACTTGCGTACCCACACAGGTGAAAAGCCATTTCAATGTCCTTCATGCCCTCAAAGCTTCTCGCATAAGTCCAGCATGAAAAAACACTTGCAAACCCACACAGATGAGAAGCCATTTCAATGCCCTTCATGCCTTCAGAGCTTCTCACGAAAGACCCACCTGAAAACCCACATGCGCACCCACACAGGTGAGGAGCTGTGACAGTGCTCTTCATGCCCTCAAAGCTCGTATAAGTCGAGCACAAAGGAACACTTGTGAATCCTCACAGATGAGGAGCCATTTCAATGCCTTTCATGCCCTCGAAGCTTCTTGCGCAACCAACATGAAGGAACACCTGCACACGCACACAGGCGAGGAGCCATTTCATTGCCCTTCATGAATTTAGAAATTCTCGCTGAAGAGTGCTATGAAGCAACACCTGAGCATTCATAAAGATGACCGACCATACCGTTGTGCCGTCTGCTCCAAGTACTTTGCACTGGCTGATTACTTGAGCAGACATAAGAGAACACGGCACTATGATACTGTAGAGTAGGTCAACAGCTATGTTGAACTAGAGTTACAGTTAGAAATGTATAAATATGGTGATTGCTGCAGCGTGTTCTGCAGCATCGAGTAGCATGTGTGTCTCTATGTCTCCAAGTGTGAAGAGAGCAAGGGCACTTTCTGCGAGTTCTCAGACACACCAGCAGAGACGACTGTGACAGCACGTTGATTCAGAGGCTGCGCCACCTGTATGAAAATATCTCGCACGTGATCAACGACCACCAGATTGCTACACATTTTAGTTTTGTATAAAGGTAGCACCCTACAAGTTAAGCGGGAGGAAATGTCATGTATGTGATAATGCCACATGCTGTCGATAGCATCTGCAAGTCAGTCTTCCAGGTAGTCACATGACCTGACAGCAATTGCTTATAAGGCTGGCATATTTCTCTTCTGGCACTTGCACTTGTACTTTTGTTCTTGCTGCACCATGTAGCAATAAACTGTTTGCTACTGTTCTACGTTTGCCTGCGAATTCCTACGACATAACAGTGTCGCCATGGCCTTTTGGCACCAAAGTTCTCGGCATGAGATGCATAATTCTCATGATTGCAACACCTTGCCCATGGCTGTACGTTACCTTAAATGGTTGTAAAATGTAATGCCATAGCTTTTGTCGTAGTACACCAAAGCATTTGTGCCCTCAAAGATTCTCAGAAAAAGACCCCCTGAAGAGGCACTTGTGTGTCCACACGTGTGAGTGGCCATTTCAACTTCCTTCATGCCTTCAGAGATTCTCACGAAGACCAAGGTCAAAGAATACCTGCGCACCCACACAGGTGAGAAGCCATGGCGGTGCCCTTCGTGCCTTCATTGCTTTTCTCATACGACTTATTTGAAGGAACACCTGCAAACCCACACAAGACGAGAAGCCATTTCAATGCCCTTCATGCCCTCGGAGCTTATCGTGGAAGTGCAACTTGAAGAAACAGCTGCACAGCCACCCCGGCGAGAAGTCATTTCAGTGGCCTTCATACACTCGGAAATTCTCGCTAAAGAGTGCCAAAAAACAACACCTGGGCATTCATACAAGTGACCGACCATACTGTTGGGCTGTCTGCTTTAAGTCCTTTGCGCAGGCTGATTACTTGAGCCGACATAAGAAAACACAGCAATGTGATACTGTAGAATAGGTAAACAGCCATGTCTAACTAGAGTTTCAATTAGAAATATAGACATGGAGCATGTTGTAGGATGTTCTGCTGCATCAGGTAGGACAAGTGTGCCCATGTGCTCTTGAAGGGGCCTTGGAACGCTTCTTCTGGGTCACCATATTTGCTCTAGATCTATTCTCAGTGTGTCATAAAACAAAGAGCAAAAGAAATGATGAAAATCGACCCACACAAACCCATGTTATTGCTCATAAAATATTCAAGAGACAAGGAAAACAAGAGTTAACCTCAACCTCTGGTGGATTTTAGCTGCTCTAAGTTCCACAATTCACTTTGTCATGACTTCATGTGCTGACATCGACAAGCAGTAGCAGGTCATTAGCAAAAGTCGGTGCGACACCGTTGCCAAGCCTGCTTAGCCTGTTCATGATGTACCCATGGCCTCCAAGATCTGCTGACTGAGTGCAGATGGCATACATATCACCATAGAAAGGACGGATGCCATTTTAGCAGCACCAGAGAACGAGCAGAAGCTTCATTCTTTGCTTGGAGCTGTAAACTACTACAGTAAATTCCTGCCTCAGCTGGCCACGCTGGCTCATCCCTTGTACAAGCTACTGCGCTTAAAGCACTTAAAGATGCCTAGCACGTCATTTAAGCAGTTGTAGGTACAGCTGGCCGGCGATACCCTGGTGAGACAAGAAGCTCTCGTCCAGCAAGTACGTCGAGCAGCCATGGCCAGTGGAGTCCTGGAGTGAGGACACCACCCACTCGACCTCAAGAGCAACGACCTCGATGGCCCAAATAAATGTTTTCTCTCTCTGGCACTTGCACTTGTACATCTATTCTTGCTGCATCATGTAGCAATAAACTGTTTGCTACTGTTCTATGTTTGCCTGTGGATTCCTATGATGCCACACCAAAGTGGTCGGCCGTTTGTGTGTGTTTATGACTTTGTTTACGAACTTATTGTGGTGCAACTTGCATTTGACTTTTATACTGTTCTGTTCATGGGCATATAGGACTGTGCTGTGAATTTCTGACCGTATGAAGTGGTGTCTTTTCATTTTCCTACATATTTTTTATATTGTTGTTTCCGCTATGAGAAAAGGAGTAGCCGTCACCATTATAAGGTGACCATGTCTCTTTCTTTTATTTTTAGGGAAGGTCCTTCTGATCATTAAAGGTGTATCCAGATGATGGACCGCGTACCACAATGGACTGGGCCACAGACCAGCTAAGTGGGGTTGACCATGCTTGGCCCTGCCCGCAATAGCATCCACACAGCGAGCCCGATGAGCAGACAGCACGGCCCAGGAGGGATACTCTCGACCCCGTAGCTCCGCGAACTCGATGCAGCTCACTGCTTCCAAGATTAACATGACGGATGCTGCGATGGTGTTTCCTTGCAAATGTTTATCCACAAAAGTTCTTTTTTCGGACACCTCAAGGAATCATCCCGGCTGCTGTCCTACAAAGTAGGAAATTGTTGGACCAAGGTCAAAAAAGTAAAATGTGGCATCATTTGACCATGATACCATGGTCGCAGCAACACGTGAAAAATCAGCTTGTCACTCGTGCTGCAGCTCATGCGTATAGTGGCGCTGCTGATTCAGTTGCTGAAAACAACCGGCGTTGTACTGTTGCTAGACCTGGTGACTGCAAATACTCTAAAGAGTCCGTGGGCCACCATCAGAAAAAATTCGCTCGCATTTCTGGCCTGTGCCAGCCCGCGGAACTGCCACGGGCCTGAAGGACCGGAAGTAAATGCGACGTGTCACCAGATCCGCAGGCCAGGACAGGTCCGTGGTCCGTCGTCTGAATACACCTTTAGTAATACATTCAGGCACTCCAGGTAAAGCTCCTATTTTATTGTAGGTAGGGGTGAGCAAACAGCAATTTTTGAGACCTAATCAAATACGAATTGAATAGTGCCAGAATCGAATTGAATATAGACACTTTCCAAATAATAAGCAGCTATTCTTATAATAGATGTAAAACGGTATTCAGATCATAGTAGTCACACGTGTAGCATCTTTCTGTGATGACCAGCAGAACTTTTTGTTGGGCTAGTTGGTGCATATTTACTGAAGTACTATAGCGCCAAACAGACGACACAAGAAGAAGAGACACGGACGAGCGCTTACTGACAACTGATGCTTTAATGACGGAAACAAACAATATGTATACGCAAATTTGGCGGCACGACATGCGCATTGTCAACACATCACATGGTAACGTTGTAAAAGGCGATAGAACGATTGTGAAGGTGACGTTCGTGAAGATGACACATGGTGTACAGGGCCAAATGACTATAAATGATAATGGTTACGCGATACACAAACACCGCCGTAAGGGAGTACCCCATAAAAACTATAAGATTAGGAATATTCACCAGGCGCGTGCGGCGCAGCAACATGCTCAGATTTAACTATGGGCTTCTAAAAATGACATCTCACTTTTATAGAGAATTTTCGATGGTTCGCTTACGCATTCAAGGCCCTTCCTTTTAATGTGGAAGGCTTCCTTCAGCTCGCGGGCCACGCTGTCTCGACTTCTGTCCAGAATGATGGTCTCTCTTAGGCGAGGCTTGCACCCGCACTCTTTGCAGTGGATGGCCATATTGGAACCAGTTCCTTTTTCCTGTGACCTTTCGTGTTCCTTCAGCCTTTCATTTAGACACCGCCCCGTTTGTCCTATGTAAACCCTTTTGCATGAGAGCGGAATTTGATATACTACCCCTTCCTTGCAACTGACAAGTGGATTGGTATGCTGGGTTCCACAGGTCGCGCATTCTGTTTTTTGGTTGTTAACGCGGGCGCACAATGTAGAAAGTTTTGAAGGGGCTGAGAAAACAACCGGGACTTTGAATTTACTTGCGACCTTTTTCAGGTTGTGGGCTACACGGTGGGAGTACGGTATAACTACAGGTCTAAGTCTCCTGGTTTGTTCTTGCGTGTTTTTTCTTGCTTTCCCTTTTATCTTCTGGAGCAGGCTCTCTACTACAGAACTTAGAACTTTCTGTGGCAACCCCGCCTCCTTTAACCTTTCAATCTGCTGATGGAAGCTGCTCCGTATGGCATGCTTACATGACTTTCTGGTAGCCGATTCCAATGCCCCTGTGGCTGTGGTGGTGCCCACTCCCCTTCACAGTGCCAGTTCTCTCAAGCACAATGCTTTACGTGCGGGAAAACTGGGCACCTGGCACGTGTATGCCGAAGTGGGAGGACGAACAGCAAGCAGCAGCCTGATTCAAGCCCAGGTACAACACAAGCCTGTGGCCAGGGTAGCCGTCGCTAGGGTACGCGGCGGAGGCATGCGGCAGCAAGCTCAAGTTCTTCCGCGGCCAGGCTCCACGTCGTGGCCGAGAACCCGCCGATTTTCTACATGTGGCACACAGGCTTTGTACCGTCGTCTGTGCCGCCATACATGCTGACCGTCGAAATCTGCGGGCACCCCATTTCCATGGAGCTGGACACGGGGGCCAGCGTGTCTGTAATGGCCGGGAAGCTCTTCAAGCGGACTTTCCCCTGCGTGTCCGTCGAGGCTTCCGGCGTGATGCTGCGCAGCTCCTCCGGGCAACTCTCCCAGGTCCAGGGTCAGGCACAGGTCAGCGTTCGTTTTGGCGACAGGGAGGCAACCCTTCCCCTTTACTTAACGAAGGGGTCGTCGCCGACGCTGCTGGGCCGAAACTGGATTCAGGTACTAGGCATTCGTCTGCCAGAGTACCCGGAAGCCAGCCTGCATGTGATGCAGAGCTGCCAAATCTGCCAGGAGCATCAGCGAGCCTCGCGTAATGTGGAAAGCACCCCCTGGCCGTTTCCACAGAGACCCTGGTCCCGCCTACATGTGGATTTTGGGGGCTGTGGCGGTGGTGGCGGAGCAGCCTCCCTGCGCTTGGAGGACCTGCAGAGCCAGCTCGAGGAACAGCGGGAGCTGGCATCGGCACGGCTGCTGGAGCTGGAGCAGCTTCAGCTTGACCACAAGGAGGCCCTGAAGACGGTGGAGCGGCTGCGGATTGAGCTGCGGTCGCTGCCCAAGAGCCTGGTGGTGAGCACGGCGGCTCGCCGGTCAGTAATCTTTCAGCACCACCACGCTGCGGAGCGTCCGGCTATCGGAGGATGCGCCCTCCCTTGTTCACGACCCGGGGTGGATCGTGACACTGGCGACGAGGATGGGATCCTCGTGACACCAGGGTTCTTTAACGGGCTCCTAAATCTAATACCAAGATGTGCGTCCGCATTTCGCCCTCGTCGAAATGCGGCCATCGTGGCTGGGATTCGATCCCGCGACCTCGTGCTTGGCAGCCTAACACCACAGCCGCTAAGCAACCGCGACGGGTGAGTAAATTTTCTTGTTGAGTTGCGCCTAAAGATGGGTGGCCTCCTCAGTCCAGGTAACCACGAAGGGGTAAAGAAAAAAAAAAACACTTTTTCGCGATTGATGCACAAATCTCAAGCGTTTATTCATTTGTACCAAATAATTACATAAATAAACAAAATAAATAAATAACGAGTTGAAACCTTTCCGCCATAAGAGAAAAACGTGCTGCCTAGCCGAGAGCACACATGTGCCCCTTTCACAACAGTAAATTCAACAAACAAAATCAACATACGGAGTAGGAGCTGCACAAGACCACACTACTATAGCCATAAACGCGCCGCAAGGCACAAGGAAAGAGCTGCTCCATGGCTGCGCCCATGTGTCGCTCGTGATCGCAAACTCGGAAAGTACAAAAAGCCCTCGTTGCCTGGGCCGAAAGGGTCGCTCCTCGTGAGGGGCCATCCTAGGACTCGGACCTGCCAGTCTCAATAAAGTTGTTACCACCACCGGACACTATCCGGTTCTTCCAACGTAACTAACTAGGAGAATATTCTAGCACACAATACAGTAAAAAACCATTAAATGGTGTTCTAATAACGCTCAATACAAGCAGCTCAAGCAGCGCGCGCAAAACTACAAACCGGAACACGCTATACTTGTGTGATAAGACGTCACGATTACGTCGTCATAACTGTGACGTCACTTCCGCGCGTGGCAGCAGCGTTTTGGCCGGGCATTTCGCTGCATTTCACAGGCTTTTTCAACCACACGCATGTGACCAGTTGCCGCCGTATCTAAAAACTGGGATGCGCGCGTTATGGACGTCAGACTCTGGAGTTTTGCAAGACACGTAGCGCCACCTGCCGTTGCGAAGAGGCAGTAATTGAGTAGTGCGAAGCCAGACTCCCTTGCTAAGTTGCCTATGCAGATAGCAACTGCGAAACAACGATTTAACTAGATTTTGGTCCATATTGCGAGTGTTTTGCGCATTTAACACCCAGACAGAGAGCTATGAATTTCTACGCTAGTCGGACGCGCCGCCGAAGTGCCATAAAGCGCTTGCTGGCTCACTCTTCAAACTGATGGCGGAAGCGACGGCAACCACGATAGCTCCGCGCGCTACGAAGAAACGCCGCAATCAACGCTACTGTTGTGTTGTAAATCGCCATGAACGTGAAGGGCAGGATAACAACGTTCAGTTTTACCGATTTCCATTGCGATCGTATGAAGGGGAAAGGCGAGAGCGCTGGATACGGGCCGTTCAACCTGTTGGTTAATCGGATTACTTGCATTCCCCACAACACAGCGGCTCGCATGAGAAAGTGCGACAATTTTGTTATTCTGTAATTGTGTTGCGTGGCCCTGACGGAGGACCGTGGTAACCATGCGAAAACTCAAGCATCTGCAGCCGCCACTTCGTTAGTAACAGAAAAAACAACGTTGCGAACCATCCTGCTTATGTACCATCGATATCTCCACCTTTTAACAGACGTCCGCGTCCGCTTGACTCAACAAGTGGAACGGGGAGATTTGGCAGGTCAGCGTAACCAAACATTTTGGTTCGTTTATGAATTCAAAATCCTGTTCTAGAGCATCGTCGTATCGCGAGCACATTTCTACTTTCGGTATTTTGCATGTCCTGCGCCGATACAACAAGCACGCTTCGCAATGTACTGAGCCTGCTCGACTGCGTTTTTCAAATGTGAGCAATAAAGTTGCTGTATAGGAGCACTGGATGAGTAATTGCGAGGTAACGCATGTGTGTAAAGAAAAAAAAATGTCGCGTTTATTTACATTTATTTGTGCGCGCTTGTTGCTCGAAGCGTCTGCGAAAAGTTCAAATTAAGGTACTGAGCGATGCTGTAGCTCCTGCGAGAAAGAAAGATGCAGCGCGTAGGCACTGTAGGAAGCTTACTTTCGTTATGAGAGCTGTTCGCTGCCTTGGAAACCGTTTTCTGTCTGCTGCCCTGGAAAAGGCTATTAAAACATTTACTCTCTGTAAATAATTGCGAGACAAAACATTACAATAAAATACATAAAAATATAGGAGATACTTAAGTCTTGTGTTCAGGACATATTCAACATGAACCAATTTGAAATCCTTAGATTTTTATGCTGATATGCCTATAGACAAACCTGATGCTCTCCGTACTTGCGAGTTGCAGCACGCCGAAATAACACTTGAGACTTTATTTTATATTGTACACGTACTTCGCCCAGCTGAGCTTCCTTTCCGAAGCGTGGATAGGCGGAAGAAGTTTTCCAGGTCCTTGATTTTTAGGAAACCGTGCCTCAACACAAACGAAAGAGAAGGGTCCATTGTGGTCTATGCACCTTCGCTTGCGGACAGCTTTTCTTGCACTACCCAGTTAGCGCCAAGGCTGCGATGGGGGCGCTGGTGACGGGTTTTTCCGCAGCGCCGCCTGGGCAGAGTCTGAGGTCTATAGCACTGTTTCTTTATTCTGTGAGTGCGAGAAATCTGAGATGGGGAGACGTCGCAGCGCGCTCACGCCGGAGGAACAAGCGGAGAGGCGCCGACAACAGAGGCGCGAATACAGCCAGCGACAGCGGGACCGTGCAAAAGCGGAGACATTGGCGGACAATGCACCCAAAGACCCCGAGGAACGTCGCCTCAGTCAGATGCGAGAATATAGCCGACGACGTCGTGCCCAACTTGCCGATGAAGATCGTGCACAGGAAGCCACTCGTGAGCGTCAAGCGCAGGCGTCCGAGGCCGTGTCCAAGCGACAGAAACGTGAGTTGCGACCTCCGCCGAGTTTTATCGGGGCAAATTCCAAATTCAAGAAAATTTTTCTGGACGCGGAGTTTGGACATAGCTATTCACTCTGCAATCGACTGTGTGGTTCAAGCATGATTTGAAATGTATTTGAACCGTGACCGACGAGAATGACAGGGAAGCTGCAACGAGAGTGCTATCGGAATCGTTCGGCGGAAACGTGGATGTGAGTAGAGATGGGAAGGAGGGCTCACTTCATTGAGCGGCTCGGAACGACTCAGGGACCGTATTCTGGAACGATCACTTTTGGCAATGCTTGGCAACGCGTTCGCCGTCAGCGCGCGCTGTTTGGCTGTCATAGAAAACTCGGATGATCTGATTGGCCGGTTAAGCATTACGTCATCCGATTTTGTGCAACCAGCCTATCGGCACGCACCTGACGGCGACAGTATCGTCGAAGTGGATTGTTTCAGAATACGGCCCCAGCTCACTGAAATGAACCAGTTCATTTAAACAGCTCATCGGTTCGCCTAAATCCGTAACCTGTGGTATGCACAGCGTGCTCTGAAAAAAGAAAAAAAAAGATTTTAAATGCATTAGTAGAATAACACGCAGTAGTAAAATAAGCATGTTATAGTATTGTGACTATGCTTGGGGACCATTGGCGTAGACAGGGGTGGAGGCGGGGGGGCTGTCGAGACACCCTTCCCCCCCGAAATCATTCTGACGGAGCAGAAAGTTTCAGGCCGTGGACTCCGAAAGAGTGACATGGATGAAAAGGAAAGTCCAAAGGAGGAGGAGGGGGTTGTCATGTCACCGTACCTAGAACTTTATCCAGTTTGCCCACAACCACTGTCGCGTCTATAGTAGTAGCATTTTCTTGCCTTCTCACGTCACCTTTTCCCTGTCCCCTCGCCTCCCCGCCCGGTATGGGAGTTGTGAGTGAAGAGTGGCAAGGCTGTTAATCACTCGTTTCGCGACTGCGCCGGTTCTACCCATTCTCTGCCTCCTCTCCCCCCCTCTACCATTTTATCTAGCTTCCTTCTGGACTTGGGTATAGTAGAAAGGTAAGTGCTGTAATTTCTGCAGTGGTTTTGCGGGGGGGTCACAAATAATTACAGCTGTCAAGAGGCTAATGTGGCAATCAATGCCCAGGGAGCTTCAGAGGGCATTGTGCATATTTGACGTGGTACAAAGGTCCAAACAAGTTTCCCGCATCTTCTTTCCTCTCTGCCACGCTCTTTCCATCTATATACCCACTCTGAACTACCCCCGATTCGGGCAAACCTGACCCAGCACCCCCATCAATGATGGGGGTGCTGGGTCAGGGAGGCTAAGCAAATGCCACCACAACAGCTGCCTCTTTTGGCGGATAATTATGGATGTAGGGAGAGCACATCGTCACTGCCCGATTGCTCAACCCCAGACAGATGTGGCCGGTTCCCTACCTGAGGCTCACCTACCACGTGGTAACATGTGCTGCTTGCTGTGGAGAGCCCATCCTAACTAAACGTCTTGGCAATGTTCAGAATGAGCGGGTGTCAGGAGACACTACGTTTTCAAGTCCCTCGGAGCTACCTGTTCTTATTTTACTGCGAACAATGGATGCCGTAATTTTCACAAAGGCTTCTAAACAAGAAGCAGCCCTGCTTGGGACTGTCTGCCTCATCCATTCCCGAGGGTGATCAAATAACAATATGCATTGTGTGAAGACTACAATACCATGTTCGCAACTTACTTTCAAACATCTCTTCAAAAAAGTCGGACAGCAGGTCGCCAAAAGTGCTTGAAACTTGCATCATATGATACTGTCGAAGTTCTAGCGCAAAGCTTTGTTCCTTTATTTTTAAATCTAAAATAATATAGCATGCTAACGACTTGCATAACTGCAAATTGGTGCCGGGCCTCTCCCGTACGTAGCCGTGGCTGTAGGACTCACTAGAAGGTCTGACTGCAAAAAATGGTGATCTCCACTGTTATTTGGGCTGCAGCAAGTCTGGCCTACAAATCAGAAGTCACATGATATTGTGCTGTCTTGTTTTTGTGTGGCCCCGTTTCTAGCACTGTTTATTTTTCCAAGACATGTACCAGTTACGTCATCGACATACATTATATAGATGCATCAATTCGTAAACGAAATTTTCATTTTTTTAATAGCTTAAGGATGATAGCATAATTGATTCGAAGTGGCTGCCAAACGTGCACCCTCGTTGTTAAAGCATTCTTGTCTGGGGAGTTTGTCCTTGCATGATGTACAACTTCCATACACATGCACGCGCGCACACACACACACACACACACACACACACACACATGTATAGAGAGAGAGAGGGGAAGGAGCAGTAGTTGTTGGCAGAAACCCCCTCCCCCACCCCGAAATAAATTTCTGGCTAGCCCACTGTTGGTAACTATTTAATAATACCTTTCTTTTCTGATATTGGCGATAAAATTGTACTGTGACTGGTATGTTACTGAGTAGGCGGCATTCACTGCCACGTACCTTGCCATGCTGACAATTGTCCGCAGACGAAAGTGTGTTGCTAGCGATACACTAGTGCACAGACGAAAATTTCGAAAACAAGATGCTTGTGCGATCTCGCCTCCT
The DNA here is from genome assembly GCF_023375885.2 of Dermacentor andersoni. Lineage (NCBI taxonomy): Eukaryota > Metazoa > Arthropoda > Arachnida > Ixodida > Ixodidae > Dermacentor > Dermacentor andersoni. The sequence continues at coordinate 122,686,726 of NC_092821.1, read as the reverse complement.
GTGATCCATGAGCCAACAAGCTGAGTGGAGCTGCACTCTCTGTAACTGGGTGAGAGCGACGGCAGAGGGCCAAAACAGAACAGCAGCCGAGTCCGAGCTGAGCTGACTGGAACAGAAATGCACATTTGGAACCTGGAGAAAGACAACTGACGAAATCGCAAAGAGCTGGCTAAGAGGGAACGGCTCAGCACGTCTTTCTCTCTAAAAGAACTGTGGTTCACTTGTACTGAACCATGGCTCACTTGTTCTTTAAAAAGAGCGGCTCAAAAGATCTGGCTCGCTCCTGAACAACCCATCTTTAGATGTGAGTGCGTTTACTGTGTGCAGTTCGTGCAAGGACTCTCTCTAGCACGGGAAGTTTCCTCTCTTGTCTACGGCTCGCGGCTATGTGTACCTGCCCGTATCGGCCCATCTTCCTCCCTTGAACGTCTTGGAAGAACTCCTCGTTGCTCTGCGGATTGTGTTCATGTCAATTCCATGTCTGTCTCACGGATGCAGATCGACATTCTGTAAATGCTGCAGACACTTCCATGCAAGATAGACGACATTGCAATAAATGTTCATTCGAAGTGTCAGCGCCTCTCAAGATCGATGTATGTGGCTGGCACCATGCAAAAGAGTAAAATATAGCTGTGGCTTGACTATTTCATAGAAATTTCTCTTTATAGATAGAACAACATACCCGCACACATTCAAAGATCTCTCCACAGACACCGACTCCATCAACGAGGATGAAGTCGAACATCTGGTAGATGTTGACGACGGGAACGACTGGTGCGATTGTGTGAAAACACTGAATGCAACAAGCGAGACGTGGTGTATGACGAACAGCAGATTGCAGACATTATTTTGAGCATGCGTATGTTGAATGTGGTAAACGGGACTGAGCATGTGGTCATTGCTCCTGGCAAAGGTCAGATGCCGATTTTTCTGCGGTATGATTCCAATGTAGAAGTTGTATTTTCCCAGATATAGCTTCGGCATTCATGCAAAATCCAAATTGACCACACAACTCCGTTTTTGCTGTCCACGAGTGAGATTCGTCTTGTGGATCGACGGGGCATGCACCCTACACACGTGGTGTATATGGTAATAAAGGTGATTCGCCATCACATGGTGGAGTAGATGGTGATGTCGCCGAGTAACCATGCTACGAACTGCAGAACACATAATCAGCTTGAAGATGGAGTTTGTGAAGTTGGCCATCGATCAAGAGCGAACAAGAAAGAGGTGTTTGCGATGGTTCAACAACCCGGAAAGCCCACTGCATTTCTCACATTGTCTGCATCAGAACTGCATTGGGGTTGCCTGCTCATACTTTTGGAGTAATTGCAAGTGAATGGAAATGAGCCTTTTTCATCGCGGTTCCTCGAGGAGTTGAATCTTATGGGTGTCACAGACCTCGTCAATAATGATCCTGTGAGGTGTGCCATTTACTGCAGTTGCATCTTCGACATAATTCTCAGCATACTGAAAGACAAGACAGTGTCCCAGTTTAAGCACCATCACCACGGCAGCTCCTACATGCATGTTCTGCGGTGGCTGAATGGAGCTCCTGCTGAGGAATTCAGTATGAACATGCTCGACACGATGGTTCACTGGCTGATTGATTGCTTTGGACTCATCGGTGTTGCCTAGAGAGGCGTGTCAGATCTACCATCACACATTCACCTGGTACAGGAAGAACCAGAACATCTGTAGTTTCAGAGCTCTGTTCATCCTGAGTGACCACACTATGGTTATTGTTCTATTTCCACCAACGGAGTTGCCCATAGAAGTAGACAGACAAAATGTGTTGAAAGAAAAGTATCATGCCATGCACGCAAAATTACAAGACGTTGAATATGAAACAAACGAGGACTTTTTTGATTATTTTAATGTCCGTATCAAGGAAGAGTATGTCGACATCTTCAGGTCTGTGTTTGCAAGACTGTGCATTCTTCACAAATGCACTGTAAAGGAAAAGTAGACGAATGCATTTAACCCTTGGATTGGTTTGATCCTTAATTTGAACATGGATCTCCAGATTATTCTCAATCACTACGCGAACTATGTGGTCAACTACGTCAACAAAGAAGACAGAAGCATTTTGCATCTGCATAAAGCCATACTTAAGATTATGGAAGATAAGCTGGAGAAGCAGTACGCTGAAGGTGCTAGGTGCAACCATGCTGAAAGACTATCGAGATGTCTGCACAGGAGGCGGCATGGTCTCTGTTCAAGCAAGACATGCCGGAGAAGAGTCTGGCCGTACTGTACGTACCTACATATCCCAAAGAGCGAACAAAAGTTGAAAAGAGCCACGAACCAGGGAAGGCATTGATGGAACGTTGACGCAGGTCTGGCAACATAATGTGGTCCAGAGTATTAGGATCGCCCATCAGACCTTGAACATGTATGCCTGGCCGATTACATATTGTGGTATACATATGATGCCAAGACACACACTTATAAACTCAGAGAGAATCCATGCCCCATACTCTCGAGGCAATACAGCAGTGGAGACGTTTCAATCTACAAAAGAGAACAGGTTCTCTTCTTTGCAGTCAGACGAAAAGTGGACATCCACGACGGCAACAAGTTTCACATAATTTTCGACCAACACGTTGAAACTGTAGTGACAAAAAGCGGAGAGTATGTGATGGGAATGGATTGTCGAAAGATTATGGAAATTTTGAGAACCGTCATTTCCGAAGAACATGACTTGCAAGATCAGCAAAGAGACAATGGCATTCAACAGAGACTGGTTGCGTCAGTGGACATCGACTTGGACCAAGACGCAGACATCCTCGGAGACACCAAGTACGAAGTGCTCATTAAGAGCGACATGTCTTGTGCTACCGTGTGCAAGAGGACTTATATCTACACCAAGGAAGTGATATATACACGATGTTGAGACTGACTAATCAGGAACAGTACGAAATTATCCGAAAAGTCATGTATTACATTACTATGTCAGGACCCTGTTCACGTTGAATCTTTCTGACCGGGCCTGCTGGAGGGGGGAAGACGTTTGTTCTTCATTTGATCATGGACACGTACAACAGGTACTGCAGTGTGGTTTCCCTAGGTAAATACAACACCAACGCGTACTGCATATGTGCCAGTAATAGTAAAATGGCAGTTGCCATTGGAGGCACTTCGGTACATGTGGCATTCAAGATGAATTAAACGATGTTGGTTTGTTGGACTGCAATCTCAACACGTATCAGGCCGCCTTCAGGAATGTCAAGTGCATGTTTATTGACAAAATTAGTGTGATATCTACCGCCATGTTCGCCAGAATGGATGACTGATTAAGACAAATCATTAATTAATAAGGGGAAATGAGACGTCCACCCAAACATAGCTAAGTGCTACAAAGGAAGGCACTTAGCTGTGTTTGGGTGGACATCTCATTTCCCCTTATTAATTAGTTCTCTCCACCTTGCGGGTTTCCGCAGAACTATTGCATTTAAGACAAATCATGTACAACTACGACGAGCCATTTGGGGGGCTTGATGTCATAATGTGTGAGGATTTGCACCAATTGCCACCCATTAGAGCGAGCGCCATATACAGATGAGAACACGATACAAACAAAGCATTCTGCACAGGGTGAGGTGGAATCGCCGGGGCTACTTCCCTTTGTGCCAGGTGGTGTAGCAGAAGGATGCTACATTCTCTGCGATTCTGACCAAGATCGCAGATGGGAGCCGAAAGCAGCTTCATGATCGCCAACCACGCAATGGCACTCGCTCCCAATGTGCTGAGATTGTACTGCTACAATGAACAATCCCAAAAGGTTAATGTGGAAGTGGTAGTGAGTGAAAATTGATGGTGTCATTGTGGCAGGAGCCAAAGATCAGTATGTGGATTGGCACACGAACACGCAGCAGTCTCGGATGGTCGAGATCGTCAAGAAGAAGGTTGCGGAGTTGGGTACTCTGCCCCCTGCGATTATTCTTGTGGTCGGAAGGCCTTCCATGATAACACTGAACATCGATGTGAAAGACAGACTTGTGAATGGTGCCGCTCGTTTTCTACGCATTCTGGAGTACACCAACAATTCCACTGACACCCCCTGTCGACTTTGGTTCAAGCTAAATGCAAACAACAGCAGTAGGTTAGCCCATCTCAAGGCAAAGCCGCTAAGGGGTGTGGCTAATAGACCTGGCATGCGCATCGAGTACAGACAAGCACTGTCACCATCCACGTGAAAAACGACATGTGATGTAAGCGGACACAATTTTTGTTGGTGCAGGACATCGCATTGACTCGAATTGGTGTTTGTTGCCTTGAGTAGGTGTGCCGATGTCGATCGTCTGTATCTTACCCGTGCAAAAAAACAACTTTAAATTCTACAACTACAAACACACTGTCGACTGGGAAATGAGTGACGAATTTTGGCGACTCGAGAACCATAGGTTACATACTGTCACCAGCATGTGCCTCTTATACCTGAAAGAACCACGTCCCGTTGCACTCGCGGCTCTTAAAGTCCGTTCGTTGGCGCTGCATTCGAGAGATGTGCCCGACTGTCCTCCGCGAAGTACCCATCTTGTGCTTCTCCGAGACGTGGACAGATGTTGCATTTCACGAGGTGAAAAGGTATGGCGGAGTTGCGTGGGCTAACCCGCCATGGTTGCTCAGTGGCTATGGTGTTGGGCTGCTGAGGAAGAGGTTGCGGGATCGAATCCCGGCCACGGCGGCCGCATTTCGATGGGGGCGAAATGCGAAAACACCCGTGTACTTAGATTTAGGTGCCTGTTAAAGAACCCCAGGTGGTCAAAATTTCCGGAGTCCTCCACTAAGGCGTGCCTCATAACCAGAAAGTAGTTTTGGCACGTTAAACCCCATAATTAAGTTGTGTGTGCTAAAACAAGGGGCAATCGGTCTGCAGGAGTTGCGATATATGCCAATGATGCAGTCGAAATGGAAGGATATGAACTTTGGTCGAACTCCGTCTACTGTTTGAAGTGCGCACCACAAGGACATCCGACGGAACCGTCGTGTGCACTGTGTCCACATCGCTGAATACGTCAAAGGTGGACGTGGAAAAGTGCCTGTGTGTCCACTTCCCGCGTCGTGCGATGGACCAGGGCACGGTGTAGTATAGTGTCGCCCCCTGCCAGATCTCTGTGTTGATCATACATTTATGTTTCGTAGTAGTTTAGCTAGATGGCGCACCCCCTTCTGTCATGTGACGAGCTGGGACCAATCAGGAGGTTTCATCTGGCATGTGAAGTCCTTTTTAGGAATAAACGGCCGCGGGTCGGCTGAGTCTTCGTCCGGTTTTCATCAGGAGCAGTTGACTCCGTGTCTCCCTCTCTGCGTCGGCGCTCGCCGCGCGTTCGCTGGCCGGGGGCCCCCACTTGCCTGCCGCTGCTGACACAACATTTTTTGGCGACGAGGATGGGATTCCCGCAGCGGTTCCGACCGAAGCCCCGGGAAACCAACGAGCTTCGTAAGTGATGCGCCCCTTCCTGTGTCCGCACGGCATGCAAATGCCGCCGACGCCCTTGGCGTCGCGAGGCTTCCGAGCCTAGGCCTACTCGCCCCCTTGTTCTTCCGTGCCCCATTCCTGCTGCGAGCTCCGGCTTGTTTTCTGCACTGTCTCCTGCACGCTACCGGGCATGGCGTCTTCTACGGCGAACCTTACCGTTTTTCTGGAATTGCCCGGGCCACCGTTAATTCCATAGTATCGATGGAAAAAAATTTTTCAGGCCCACCTCGAAGCGGCCGGCGGTGGCGGCTGGACGGACGCGCGACGAGCGTCCGCGCTCGTCAGCGCTCTCAGGCGTGAGGGACAACGAAAGTACTTTGCAGACGAGGAGCAGGAAGCAGCAAGGCAGTCGACCGGCGCAGCGTCAACGTCAAGTGATGCGGTCCCGCCAGCGTCAGAGTTCCAGAAACTCTTGCAGCGGCTTGACCGGCCGTTCGCCGCGTCAACAAATGTTCTGGCGGAGAGGCACGAATTCACCTGTCGAAGGCAGTTCGAGGGAGAAGGATTCCTGGAATTCGTGACCGCATTGAAGGAGAAGGCGGTACAGTGCAACTTCGGCACAACCTACAACGAGCACGTCCGAGACCAAATAATACATGGGGTAGTGAACGTCAGCGTTCGCGAAAAGTTATTGGCTCATGGCGAAACCCTGTCCCTGGACAAGGCAGAAGAAGTTGGACGCTCTTTAGAAGCCTTGCATCGAGCGAACCGCGCGTTCGGCTCCGAAAATGTACGAAGAATTGAGGCATCTCAACTTGGCGTTCCGTCGACGGGCCAAGATGACAGACCTCTTCCGGGAAGCTGCCAAGATGGCCGACTTAGTCCGGCAGGCCATGAAGAGGGTCGACTTCTTCCGTAAAGCCGCCAAGAGGGCCGACTTCTTCCGAGAGGCCGCCAAGAGGGCCGACATTTCGCACATGGCTCCTCCGAGAACCGTGATGCATGCGATCGGTGTGGCAGCACGAAACATATTGCAACGTACAGGAATTGTCCAGCAAGGAACCGGCGGTGCAACGCCTGCCACACGTTGGGCCATTTTGCATCAGTATGCCGAAAAACCCGTACTGTTCAACACGTCTCTTCCGCAGAGACGCTGTCTTCAACTTCCGCGGGGCAGCCGTCCACGTCTGTCTTGACAGTAAGCGCTTTTGAAACTAAAAAAGATTTGGAAGTTCCGGTCGTAGTGAACGGCGTCTCCATGCGACTGCTCATGGATACGGGAGCATCTGTGTCATTGATGACGGCCGAAGATTTTAGAAATAACTTTGGTCGACAGCACAGGCTGTCACAAGCAACAGTGGACTTTAGAAACCTCTCCAAGCAACGCATCGACATTCAAGGCCTGTTTCAAGCCACTGTCCAGTTTTTCCAAAGTCATGCTCCGTCACGTTCCACGTAACGACTACAGGAACATCACTGCTGGGTTTAGACGCCATCCAACGCTTGGGCATACAGATCGACGGTACGTCACTGACATGTCGTCTACCATCGCTTCCTTCAGTACAGAGCCCCACAGGTGTGCCTCCGGGTTTTGATCACCTCTTCAGTGACGAGTTGGGTCTCGTCAACAACTTTGTGCACCGATTTCATTGGCAGCAGGATGCGAAACCAGTATCTTCAAAGTTGCGCCGACTACCCCTGGCTCTCCGTGACCAGGTCACACATGAATTGCGACGTCTCGAGGACTGCAACGTCATCGAGCGCGTCGAGGCTTCTTAGTGGGTGTCTCCACTCGTGGTGGTGCGCAAGAAGGATGGAACCATGCGGCTCTGTGTGGATCTACGGGAACAGGACAGTCTTGTGCCTCAAGTTCAAGAAAGAGTCTTGCAGAAACAGTGGCAGACTAAACAGTACGTAGACAAACGTTGAGGTGCTCAGGCAACTCGTGTCAAGGTGGGAGACACCGTCAGAATTAGATTTAACAGGAAAGGATTTTTTAAGTACAGTAAACCTCGTACAGTTAAGGCCCAGATGGGACCATCTACTTTTCTACTCAGTGATGGGAAGACGTGGCATGTGTCTAAGTTAACCCTAGTGATAAAGGATTTAGCAGATAGTACATTGTGTACAAGTGATAGAGACATTTTGTACTCGTATTCAAATCTGGATAGTCATTCCGATGACTCGTCTGTAGTGACGTCGTCTTCTCATAGTTATAAGCATCAGCTAAGTAGTTCGTCTGACTGTATCACTTCCGAGTCTACACAGTCAGCAGTCGTCTCTGATTCCGTGGGGGAATCGGTAGCCTCCCAGGACTTGTTGGGACTTCGAGAGGAGCTTCCTGGGCAACCCTCTCCAGCTTTGAGCGTTTGAGCGACAACCACATTCAATTGTCCAACCAGGGGGAGGGAAATAGTAGTGGGACGACTGGGTCTTTAAAGTCGACCAATACGCGTCGCAACCCCCAAAGTTCTTCTGAGGTACGCACGCGTCCTCATCGTGTCAAAAAACGGCCTCCGTAGCTCGATGATTGTTTCTTGAATGTAGAGCGTATTGCCTCGCTGTGACATTTAGGAGGCAGTTCACATGTTTCATTAACACAGGTATAAAATGTATTCCTTGTTGCGGTGCAGTGAGTCTTGTGCCGTGTTCCTTGTCGGACTTTGTTTGAGTGACTGCCTGTGTTTTGGTGCCCAAGACTGGTGCGTGTGTATGTGAACTTGGGCGGGGACGGACTGAATTTGTTGTGGACTTAAGTGCGTGCTTTGTGTGACTGGTGCGCGTGTGTGAACATGGGGGGGGAACGAACTGAATGGTCTTTGGACTTAAGTGCGCGTCTTGTGTGCGTGTTTCACTGTATGCTTGCTTTGTTTCCAGGGGGGGATGATGTAGTGTAGTGTCGCCCCCTGCCAGATCTCTGTGTTGATCATACATTTATGCTTCATAGTGGTTCAGCTAGATGGCGCACCCCCCTTCTGTCATGTGATGAGCTGGGACCAATCAGGAGGTGTCATCTGGCATGTGAAGTCCTTTTTAGTAATAAACGGCCGCGGGTCGGCTGAGTCTTCGTCCGGTTTTCATCAGGAGCAGTTGGCTCTGTGTCTCCCTCTCTGCGTCGGCGCTCGCCGCGCGTTCGCTGGCCGGGGGCCCCCACTTGCCTGCCGCTGCCGACACAACACAAGGCAATCGTGGTGTTTGGCAATTTCAACGTGGACATTTCTAAACTGCAAAATTAGTGGTTTGTCAAATATTGCACCTACGAATTTTGTTTCGTGTGTGACACTGCCACATTGAAAGCAATGACCATACACGGTTCGTGCATCAACTTGACTTTGGTGAAGAATGTGTCCTATGTGAAGACGGAATCATAAAGCAGGGATCACCAGCGTTTTGAAATAAAATTTGTATATATGTATACGTGTGTATGAGTGTCATGTATGCAAAATAATGTATGGTTTCATAATGTGTGCAGCCCAAACAGCTCGGCTGGTAATCTGTACCCGAATGAATGTTGCAGCCCCGCAATTTATTTAAGATGTCAATCACTAACTAGCTAGACCAACTCTCTAAAATTGTGATGCTTGCAGGTCAAATAATGTTTTTCCCAGTTGCGGGAGGAGGATATGTTTCAATTTGTGGCAGTTATGTGGTGGTCCATAGGTCCACCACATAAGGTCCACCACTTATGTGGTGCCCCTTGGTCCATATCCCTGGCTGTGTGTACAGCCATTTATCTAATGTGTTTTACTTTGCTACTGCTGTCTTTACAGCTTTTACTGATGTTTGTTGTGCCAACGAAGATCTAGCCTGTCTCTGCACCGTTGACAACAAACAGCCACAAGTGCCGATTGCTGCTGGTCGGCTCAGTCCAGAATTTGGTATGTATATCCATTTGCTCAAGGCATGCTGTTTTTTCTATAACTTGTGTTGCCGCAGTAAAGGAGGAGTTAATTAATAGTGGCTTGAGTGATGTATGACATCCTATCACTGCGCGCTGGACAAGTGGCAAGGCTTGTTCACACATTTAAGCTATTAAGGTTTGCCATTTACAGGTTGGAAGTTCCCACAATGTGTTAAACTCGTAATAAAATTGTGTAGGCCAGAACACATACAATAGTGTATTGCACTTAATGCCTGGTGCCATCACAAAAGACACAGTGGAAGAATAATCCAGGAAACTTGTTTGCAGCTGTCCCAAGACAATAAATCCTAAAAAAAGAATAGTGTTGCCAACTACCAACAGATTTTGTCATCTGTGAGCCATTTTTCTACGGGACCACTGTTGTTCACCAACATCCTTTGCATCAGGGGCCCTATCACTTGCCAGTGGCATTCTCAGCGTCTGACTTATAGTTGTAAGACTCCATCTGGACGATGCAATGGCTGTACCATGAGCAATGGTGCGCGAAAGTTTTAGTTTAGCTTAGGTCTCATGCACAGGGAATGCCAGTCGGCTGAAACAAGTGCCTAAACTGCTCCAAACACATCAGAAATAGCTCTGCAGTTCAGCAGGTGTTCTTAAATGTCCCAATATTCGTTTGAGTTGGGATTGGCAACTGTTGGTATATTGTTGGTAGGGTGGTATATTCTTGCAGCTTCACCACTTGCTCTGGGCTTTATGTGTAACAGCGTGGTGTAATCTGTACATTTCATTCTGGCATGGATGTGTGGCTGCAACGAAATCTTTTAAGGTGGACAGCTTTTTCTTTGGCTCTTTTGGCTGTTTTCGTTCTTAGTTGGAGGACTGTGATTGTTGGTGGTCGGACTTGGCAAGAAAAACATTAATTCACCCTCTCGTTCGTTCGGCCTATTTGCTTACATTGACAGTCATCGTCTATGGTTTCTGCACAATTTATTTCATGCAAGTTCACACTCTAATTTGCTGAAGAAGGGGCCAGAAACCTTACTGACAAGAACTTAGGGCTTGTATTCTTGTTTGCTAAGAATGTGGAAACTTCAGAGGTCAAGATGCATCTTGGATATAGTTTAGTCTCTCTGCCCTTTTTTGCAGTACCCCATTTCTCATTCTGTGTTCAAAACATGGGGCTTTTCTTAATCATTTACTAAACGGTCTCTTTTTTATTGCACTTAAATGCCTGAAGTCTCCCGTCACCTTTTGTAATCAGGGATTATGACAAAATGAGCTCGGCTGATATCAACACAGCAAAGGCTGACGTTATGTTACCACGTCATACATGTTTCTCCCCCCTCCTCCAACCACAGCAGCCACGTCCTGCAAAATTTGTCTATGTTAAGGTGTCTTGTCATTTTCTGTTAAGCTAATTTTATCTCGATAGTTTATTGAATTGTCTCCATGGAGGCGATGTTTTCCTCCCTTCTCATTGCCTTGTCAAACCATCTCGGTCTTCACATTTTGTACATGGGTTTCATTGCTTGCAATCTTGTAATGCTTACGGTGCTTGCAATCTAGGATGCCGTCATTTCAGATTTTCTCTCCCTTTAATTTTGCACATTCACCTCAGTGTCCTCATTCAGTGTTTCACATCTTTTTTAATTTAACACTCATTTGCTTTGTATACATCATTCTTCATCTTCACTTTAGGTACCTACAAGTAAATGGTTTTATGCTTTCCTTGTCATCGTTGTCTCTTGTCTTTGCGTAGCTGTCGCTAACAAATAATTGAGCCACTTCGTTCTCCTTATTCTTCTCGCTCACTGACTGCAGAGGTCTCGACTTTGGTCACCTTGACGCCTAAAGGTAACACACAAGGGTTTGTTGGTCACTTGCCTACTTCTAAGATTACATGCTACATACAGTGTAATGCACCTATAATGACGCAACATATAACAATATATCAGTCACAACTATGAGTCACTCTAGAGTATCCACTTATGCATTAGGGCTATAAAAAACACATATAACAATACGTTATGACCGCGTGTCGACTACAACGTTCAAAGCTTTGTCTTCTACATGGTGCTTTCAAAGTAGACTGAGCTTGACATTTGCGTTAGCGAGTTCCTTTTAAATGAATGATCCCGAGACAGGGCGGAAAGGTTGTCTACGCAGCGTAGTATCTGCCACCATCTCCACGCAGCACATCCTGCCCACGTGGCGCTTGCGAATACCACAGGGAGCTTCGCGACTTGGCGCAGCATGCCACAAAATGGCGCCAGCTGCGTTTCACGCATGTCACTCCCAATGGCACTTCATATGCATTCGGACAGAAAGAGAGAGAAAGAAAGAAAAAAAAAGGTAAAAGTGAAATTCGAAGCGCCGCAGTGGTGCCCACCCTTCTACAATCTCTCTCTCTCTCTGAGAATGCAGAAACTGTGTGGCCCAACGCAGTGGTAGGCCTAGTTTGTAGATGATAGTGCCAACAAAGCGCAAAGCTGTGTTGCTTGAGATGAAGCTGATAATGTTGCAAGGCTCTAGATAGTATGAGCTCATATTGACGATTGTGAAAACCGGGAGTGCAGTGATCATGAAGGCTAGACCTAGTGGCCATGCCGATCAATGGAAGAAGAGTTAGGGAACCCTTTTTCACCATAAACAACTGTTTCAAAAAGGCGGGCTTTATGTCATCATCATCAGCAGCAGCAGCCTGGTTACGCCCACTGCAGGGCTAAGGCCTCTCCCATAGTTCTCTAACTGCCCCGGTCATGTACTAATTGTGGCCATGTTGTCCCTGCAAACTACTTAATCTCATCCGCCCACCTTTCTGCCGCCCTCTGCTACACTTCCCTTCCCTTGGAATCCAGTCCGTAACCCTTAATGACCATCGGTTATCTTCCCTCCTCATTACATGTCCTGCCCATGCCCATTTCTTTTTCTTGATTTCAACTAAGATATCATTAACTCGCATTTGTTCCCTCACCCAATCTGCTATTTTCTTTGCTTTATGTGCCAGGACGTAACCCCCCATGATAGTAAAATGAACATGGTGCAAGCTGCTGACATTACTGAGCTCTGGGTGTGCCTCATTACTTCTAGCCTCTAAACAGGTGGTGCTTCAATATAGGAGTTTGATTGCAGATATTGATGCATCTTTTTGCGAAGAGATCTCCAATGAGGTGACCATTGTCGCAACAGATGGCGGTGTTGCGCGACGACGGCAGCTGCAGTGACAGTGCGACTGACAATGGCCCATCGTTTACCACGACCCCGATGTTCACGCAAAATGCGCTGTCATTTATTAAGTTTCTCATTGATTTCCTGCACTCTTAACCCTTTCCCTACTGTAGAAGAGCTGAGCTCATCCACACGGTTTGTACCGTTACCACCGAAGACGAGCTGGGCTCGTCCATGCTGAAACAAGCGCTTGCGTACTGCTGATGTCAAGCTACTTTGATACATTTTGTTTAGTTCTTTTTGGCTTCGACAGATGCTGCAGTAAAAAAAATTTTAAATTTGCTCAAAGCTTGCATTTTTGTCGAGAAACTTTTCTATGCTGGCAACTGGAATTTAAAAATGGCATCATCCTCTGTGCGTGCGTGTGCCGGCAATGGCTCTGCTCTGGAAAAAAGGAAAAAACATTTGTTTGCGGAAGTTTTGTTGGACTCGGATAGTAAAAAAAACGTTCAGTTTTCTTCCGAGATTGACAGCGACGATACTGAGCAGCATATCTTCTTCTCAAGTCATTGGATTCGGACGACGGCAGTGCCTCAATGGGTTGGCACTGGATGCCAATAGATGTAAAGAACCCCCTACCGGTACCTCCAAGGTTTGTTTTCACGGTTGTGCCTGGAAATAAAAGTACCTGTGAAAAAGGATGGGAACATTGCGCAGTATTTTGAATCGTTTCTAATGAATGAAATTACAGATTTCATTCTCCATGAAACCAACTGCTACGCTGAGCAGTTTCTTGCTCGGCACAACTTGAGCGACATATTTTGGAAGAGGTTAACTGCGGAAGAGCTCAGCGTGTTTCAAGCGCTAATTATTCTTCAGGGGATAATAAAAAAAAGGAAATTTCTATGTATTGGTCGAGGAGAGCTATCCTACAGTTTCAAATGAAACCAGTTTCAGATGATAATGAAGTTCCTTCATTTTGTTGAGAATGAAGCTGACCTTCACAAAGAAAATCATCCTCAGCCAAGACTGGGAGATCTGGCCTATGTTAGAGATGATAAGGGAACGTTGTCGCACTGTTTACATGCCAGAATGCGAATGTCTCTGTTGATGAGAGCCTTTGTACAAGGGGTGCCTCATTTGCAAGCAGTTTTTTTTGCTCTGCGAGTTGGCATCCTAGTATGTGTCCAATGCTATTATATAAACCAGAAAAGGAATGATAGAGAGTGATAAGAGCATCTGTATGGGAAAAAAGGCGGTTCTTCCACTGATGGAGAACCATCTTGATTGTAGGTACTACCTAACAGCAGATAACTTCAACTGCTCTCCTCAGTTTTTCGATGCTGGTTGAAGCTGGTCGATGCTCTGATCTCGAAGAAAATGGATGTGTATGGTACCGTGCGTGCAACACGCAAGGACGCACCTTATTCTGGCAAATAAAAGTTGAAGAAAAGCGACCTGGTTGCTTTTCAACGGCAGAAATGCTTGTCCCTTCAATGGCAAGGTAAGCGCATCTCTCTCTTGAGCACTGTTCATGCCGCAACAGCCACAGAAGCGAGAAACAAGCGGAAAGAGATGCTCACAAAACCACATGTAGCGCTTGACCACTATCATAAAATGGGAGGTGTAGATAATAACGATCAAAATCTTTCTTATTATCCGTCTGTGCAGCACCAAAAAGAGTTAATCTATAAGAAGGTGTTCCGTCACATTCTGGAGTTGGCCATATTCAATGCTTTCATCATTTTCAAGAAAGCTGAAGGTGGGAAAAGCATGCCCATAGATTTTCGACTGAATCTTTTGGAGGTGCTAATCGCAGGGAACCTCCGAAGTGAAACTCGCAGCGAGAAAGGAAGGGTGGCTGACAATTTGGTACCAAGACCCCTCACCCACCACTTTCCAAGGTACCTCCCTCCCACTGAAAAAAAAAAAAAAAAAATACCTACAACAACCAGAAGCCCATGGAATGCTGCTTCACTGTTCAAAGTGTTCAGGAAAAGATGTCACAAAGACGTCCAGGAACGAAACACGTTTGGTGTGAGGAATGTGGAGTAGCACTCTGCACTATTCTGTGCTTTGAAATTTACCACACCAAGTCTACAATGTAAGGATCTGACATCCCTTGCCACAAGTATGAGCCCCGCCTGTCACAGTATTGTTTTTGAATTTCTAATGAGACATTTTTTGCTATGAGGACTATAGAAAGTCGGAGACTCTCCGCTGTGAAGCGCAGTGAAGCCGATCTTCACTCCATATTCTAAAAAAAAATATTTTCCATTTATCTTACAAATAAAGTGCTTTTAAGGATATCTTTTGGTTGTTTCAAAATACTTGGAATTATTTAGGTAAGTAAAAAAAAAAGATGGTAGGCAAATAAAAAAATAAGTATCTTTGTATTATTTTTGGCCAAGAAACTCGGCAGGGAAAGGGTTAAGGATTGCCGCCAGTGTTTGCACAACAGCAGAATGTGGTACACACTGCAGTTGTACACATTAAATTACCTCAAAATAAAGTGCAGATTTCCGACTATTGAAGTGCGCCTAACGCTTGACAGGCTGTTTAGAGGGATAAATGAACATTTCATTTTTCACAGCCTACCTTCTATGATGTGTACCATATGTCGCAAGTTGCAAATTTGTGTTTAGAGCTACAAGGGTATGTTTGACAGCTTCCTTTTTTGTGCAGCAGTCCAGATATAGTGATGCTTAGTTGTAACAATCCGAATTTCTCATTTTTGATATTTTTATAAGTGAACTGCACTGTAATCCCTATTGCTTAAACGAAGCCTCACATCTACGATCATACCAGTGAGGAGTGCTGGCAAGCATTCCCAGGTCTGGGTCCTGAAGTAACTCGAGAAGCAGTTGGCAAAGAACGAACGCTTTATTAAAGGTTAGTGTAGCTTTTATAGTCTTTATCTTGTGACGTCAGCCGCAGCCACTGCCGATTCCCAAGAGGCAAGGCCGGTGAATCTAACAAAACAAACACGTATCAGCGGTGCATGCTGATTCACAACAATTCTTCCCCCTTAAGGAGGGAAGCGGTCCGGGGGCCGGGGCTTCTGCTTCGACCTACGCAGTGTCACTTCAGCCCGGTCAGTCACTTGCGGCTCGCTGGTAGCAACCTCTGCTTCGGCCGGCCCGTCTGATGGCCTTCGAACGTCGGTGTCTACTTGAGCCTGACTGTGACTGCTGTCGTGTCCTTGTGACTGCGAGTCTGCCGCTGCGTTCTGACTGCCTTTAGTCGGTACTTGCATGGGGGCGTCGGGTTCCACCACTTCTCCTCCCACGCTGGTCCTCCTGGTTTTGAGCTGATCGAGGTGGCGGCGATGTTGCTCCCCATCTGCAGTCTTTACCGTTGCCATTCGCGAGCCTTCGGTGGACTCTACCGCGCCTGGTTTCCATTTGTCACCCACTCCATAGTTCTTGAACCAGACGTCTTTGCTCAGCGGTGGGCCACTGTTGCACGCACCTGCAGAAGGGAATGGTCGTGACACGACGTTGTGCAATAAAGAACGTGGCTGATATCCGAGAAGCATAGAAGCTGGGGTTTGCCTATTTGGCAAGGGAGTGCGCCGATAATGCGAAAGAATGGGGTCCAGCCGAGCATGCAAACTGCCACGTGTGTTTTTGTTTAACCCCTGTTTGACAGTTCGTACTGCTCTTTCCGCCAGGCCATTAGACTGCGGTTTGTAGGGAGCTGTCCGCAAATGAGCGATGCCATTGCGCTTCATAAATGCCCTGAACTCTTCTCTAGTAAACTGCGGCCCGTTGTCTGTCACCAGGGTCCTCGGCAAACCGAACCGGCTGAACATAGTCTGCAGTGCTTCAATTGTCTTTGCCGAACTGGCGGTCTTCATGGTGGTAACCTCGATCCATTTCATATGGGAATCAACCACGATCAACAACATGTTACCTTCCACAGGACCCGCAAAATCGACATGGACCCTAGACCATGGCTCCTCTGTGTCCGGCCAAGGCACGGGTTGTCGGGCAGGAGGCATGCTGCCCCATTCTATGCATGTTGGACACGCGTTGACCAGCTTCTCAATGTCTCGATCGAGCCCTGGGTACCAGAAAACAGAACGTGCCAGGTTCTTCATAGCCGTTATCCCTTGATGTGCATCATGCAGCATACGCAGCATTGACTGCCGCGCACTTGCTGGAATAACCGCTCGATGGCCCCAGTACACAATTCCGTGGCTGTACGTCAGTTCGTCTTTCCTGTGCATGTACACGCGTAACGGCTCCTGAGCCGGTTGCAAGTACCGTGGCCAGCCATTCTGAATGTAATCGCGGACTTGCGCGAGGTCGCTGTCGTCAACAGTCATTTTAGCCAAGTCATTCGCCGACAGAGGACAGGTATTGAGGTGATCGGTCAGAAGAACATACTCACGAGCGTCATCTTCTGCAGCCTTAGTGTTGTTATGCTCCTGCCTCACCGGTAAACGGCTGAGGGTGTCTGCAGGAATCAACGTCTTTTCTGGCTTGAACTGAATTTTGTAGTTGTAGGTGCTTAGCAAGAGGGACCAATGCTGAATCCGGGCAGCGGCCATGGCGGGAACGGGCTTGTCAGGGCTGAAAAGGCTCAGAAGAGGTTTGTGATCTGTAACAAGTGTGAAATGATTCCCGAGCAGATATTCCCGGAACTTTGTAACTCCGAAGACAACTGCCAATGCCTCTCTTTCAATTTGCGTGTAATTACGCTCAGCAGCTAAAAGCGTTCGCGACCGGAACCCAATTGGTCGATCTTGCCCATGGATGGATGGAAACAACTTTATTCTGAATCTGGCAAATTTGACGACCCGGGCTCAGGTCTCCCATGAGGGGACTTCGAGGCCTTGCCTCATCGCCGCCTCTCGGGCTTGCTGGACAGCCCACTCTTGTGTCTTGAGGTTGGAGCTGCGCAGAGCGGCGGCCCACTTCGACGCAAGAGCCTCCGGAGCTACTGCCATTGTAGCTGATGCAACCCGACACTCCCTCAACATGTGTGACAGCGTCGCTCTAGTGTCCTGACATAATTTGCAAAGAGCAGTCTGGTATTGCGCGGGGAAAATGTGCTGCAATCGCACCGGACTGGGGAACGTTTGTGTTTGCAATTGTCGCCAGATGACTGCCTGGCGACGTTTCAGCATGGGGTGAGGTGGGGGCAGCAACCGCCTGCCTAGCTGGTAGTGCTTGGTGATGTCATTGTACCTGACCAGGCGTTCTCGCGTGTTTTGAGCCAGCAGTTCCGAACTCGAAGAGGCGGTCTCCGATTCTGCGCGGCGGGTCAGTTCTCGCGCAGAGCGGTGTGCTACCTCGTTCAAGTTAATGAGGCCCTCATCGGTGGGGGTGGCGACGTGCGCTGGAAACCATATGATGGCGGTGTTATCGAAGTGCTGTCGACCAGCTTTCCTTAGAATCTGGAGAGCTTCGGAGGAAATGCGCCCCCGCGCGTAGTTGCGGACTGCGGATTGTGAGTCGCTAAAAACTACCTCGCAGAGGGGGTCGGTAAGCGCAAGCGCAATCGCTACCTCTTCTGCTGTTTCGGGGTATTCCGTTGCGACACTACACGCGTGCGTAAGCCGGGAGCTAACGTCTACGACTACCGCCGTGAATCGGTGTTCTCGTGTGTATTCTGCGGCGTCTACAAAGCGCGTAGTCCTCTTTCCACCCAAGGAGCGCAGCAGTGCCTTGGCACGGGCCTGGCGTCGGCCCCGATTAAATTCGGGGTGCATGTTTCGAGGTATAGGGGCGACAATCAGCGTGTCGCTGAGGTCAGGTGGAATGACCTGTTTCTGACCGTGTTGGACGTGGTAGTTGAAGCCGAGTTTCTGCAGGATGTACCGGCCCGTGGCTGTCAGAGACATGCGTTCGAGTTGAGAGGTTCTTTGCGCATCCACGATTTCCTCAAGCGTGTTGTATACCCCCAGCTGTAGCAGACGAGCAGTGCTTGTGGACTCCGGTAGGCCAAGGCCGATCTTGTAAGTCTTGCGTATAAGGGTGTTGATTTTCTCCCTATCAGTGACATTCCAGTTGTGGAAGGCAGCCACATAAGTGATGTGACTGATTGCGAAAGAGTGTATGAGGCGCATGACACTGTCCTCCTTCATGCCCGTGTGCTTGTTTGTAATGCGTTTGATCAGGCGGGTAGCCGCTGTAACCTTGCCTTCGATTTTGCGAATAGCTTCTATGTTTGACCCGTTGGCTGTTATATGCATGCCTAGGATGTGTATCTTCGTGACTCGGGGAATGCAGGAGCCGTCTTGCGTATAGAGGATTATGTCGTCACATTGGCGCGATTCGGCTGTAGGCTTGGGCCGGCGGCGCGAGCGGTAGACGAGCAGCTCCGATTTCAGTGGAGATATTCGGAGACCTGTGTCTTGGAGGTAGGTTTCGACTGCAGAGACCGCTGCTTGTAAGGTGCATTCTATCTGACCATCACTGCCCTTGTTGACCCACAGGGTGATGTCATCTGCGTACAAGGCGTGATGGAGGCCATCGATCTCGTCGAGGTAGGCCGGGAGACCTAGCATCACGAGGTTGAAAAGGAGCGGGGATATGACCGATCCTTGAGGAGTGCCGGTGCTTCCTAGTGTATGTTCGTCGGATGTCATGCTGCCGACCGCGAGGGTGACTGTGCGGCGCGAGAGGAAGTCTCTGACGTAGTTGTAGCTTCGCTCACCCAAGTTGAGCTTGTTTATGCGGCTCAGGATTGCTGCGTGTGCTACATTGTCAAATGCCTTTTCCAAATCTAGGCCGAGGATGGCCCGGTTGCCACTAGTTGGGTCATTGATAATCTGGTGGTAGAGCTGGACCATGACGTCTTGAGTGGACAGGTGTGACCGGAAGCCCACCATAGTGGGTGGGTAGGCTCCAGTGTCCTCGAGGTGGTGGTTGATGCGGGAGAGGAAAGCGTGCTCCATCACCTTGCCGATGCAGGACGTGAGGGAAATGGGCCGCAAGTGGTCGTGGCTGGACGGCTTGCCTGGCTTCGGTATCAGGACTGCTTTAGAGCGTTTCCACGCCTCTGGGATGCAACCTGCTCGCCAGCATTTGTTGATGTATGCCGTAAGAGCGGTTATCGAGGCATCATCGAGGTTTCTTAGAGTCTTGTTCGTAACCTTGTCGGGACCAGGTGCTGATTTGCCATTAAGGTCGTGGAGAGCTGCGCGGATCTGACTCGTGAAATTCTTCATCGAGTGTCACATTTCTCTCTCCAGTGTAATCTCCGTGTTGAACATCAGGCCGTTGAGGGAAGTACTTGGCTAGCAGGCGTGTCACGAGCTGATCACTCGTGGTAGCCTGTTCCTTGTGCAAAAGGCGTTGCAGGTTTGCTTGCTGAGCAGACTTGCTCTGCGTTTCCCCCAAGAGGTGATGAAGGAGATGCCACGTGCTGCCATTGTGGAGCTGCCCATCGACCGCGTTGCAGATGTCATACCACTGTTGGCGGCTTAAGGTCTGGCAATGTTCTTCCAGCTGGTGATTGATATGTGCGATCTTCTTACGAAGCTTTCGGTTGTGCCTTTGCTTTTTCCATCTTGCGTTTAGTGACGTCTTGGCTTCCCAGAGGTGGGCTAGTCGGCTGTCGATCTTGTCAACCTGGACCTCGGGTGCGAGCGTCTGCGTCGCCTTGTTCATGTCGTCGTTGAGCGTCTCCATCCATGCCTCGATGTCATCGATGTTCTCCTCACCTCTCTGTTCAGCTCGCTGCTTTCGGAATTTGTCCCAGTCCGTCCATTTGAATAGCTTAGGAAAAGGGGGTGTACCTGCCTGAGGAATTCGTGTTTCTATGATCATGTGGTCACTACCGAGATCTTCAAAGGTATTGCGCCACATTGCTTGAGGGATGTTACGGACCGCCGTCAGGTCTGGTGTCGTGTCCCGTGCCGTAGACGTGCCCGTGCGGGTCGGCGCCGTGGGATCGGTAATAAGAGTTAATTCGGCATCATGTAGGTCCTGCCACAGGCGTCAACCTTTGGCGGTAGTGTAGCCATAGCCCCAGGCCTCGTTCGGGGCGTTAAAATCTCCCCCCACCAGAAACGGGTTTGCGCCCGCCAAGGCAAGCACCCCTCGGAACAGAGAGAGGAAACAAGCCCGTGAGTGAGCCGGATTACTATATACGTTGAGGAGAAATACACTGTGGTTGCGTGTTCTACAGGGAAGGAGCTCTACAAGCATGTTTTCCGCATGTGTGCCGCTTACGCTGTGTTCTTGCACTACTGTCCCTTTCCGAATTAAAATTGCAAGTCCGCGATCAACGGGAATCTTGCCCATTCATTCTGCGATATAGCACTGCGCCGACGCCGCACGACGACGCATCGGTTTCCAATATAAGCGGCTTACTTGAATCGTAGTGCGCCAAGAACTTAGCTTCCTCTAGCAGCGGCTTTGTTGCTCGGAACGCGTTATCTTGTCTTGCTCCCCACTGCCAGCGTGTGTTCTTTCTTAGCAGTTCATGCAGTGGCTCTAGAACAGTAGCCAAGTTTCCCAGAAATGAGTGGTAGTAGGTCACGAAGCCCAAAAACGCCCGTAGTTCCGCAACACCGGTTGGCTTCGGCATTTTCATTATTGCAGCAATGTTGTCCATCTTAGGTAACAATCCGTTCGTATTTATACGATGTCCCAGAAATTCAACTTCTGCTTGTCGGAACTTGCATTTCTGCGGATTCAGCTTGACCCCGTGTTGCCGGAAACGTCTGAAAACTTCACGCAGCGTCTCGCAGTTGCCGCGTTTCTCCGCGACTACCACATCGTCCAGGTACACTTGAATGCCCGGAATGCCTTGCAGGATGCCGTCCATACGTCTCTGAAAAATCGCAGGAGCAGAGGCTACACCAAAACGAAGCCTATTAAAGCAAAACAGGCCTTTCGGAGTGTTTACGACCAATATCTTCTTCGTTTCCTCGTCAAGTGGCAACTGACTGTAAGCATCCTTCAAGTCGATGGTGCTGAATACTTCACCACCGTTTAGGTTTGCAAAGATATCCCTTATTTTTGGCAATGGGTACTGCTCCGTGACACACGCAGCATTTGCGGTCACCTTAAAATCGCCACACAACTGAATGGAACCATTCTTTTTGATAACAGGAACCAAAGGCGTTGCCCACTCTGCACTGTCGACAGGCAAGAGAATGCCATGCTTAACAAGTCTGTCTATTTCATTTGACACTTGCTCCCGCATTGCATACGGCACAGAACGTGCTTTGCAGAACCGCGGCATCGCATTTTCCCGCAACCGCAAATGGACTGCGGGGCCATCAATTAGCCCTAGACCTGGCGTAAACAAATCGCCGAACTCCACTAAGAGTCCGCTAACCAAACTACTGTCAGGGACATTTTGCTCACCGGAGATTTCCTCGCCGAGAATGCTGAAGACGGGCCTTCCGCTACGCTCAAATGCGCTGATGACATCTCGCCCGCACAAGTTCGGGCCATCGCATTGCAGTACGGTTAGAGTTGCATCTAGGGCCTTTCCCGCGTATGAGACCGGAAGTTTCAGCTGACCCCACACGGGAAGCTTGCCAAGAAAGCAGGACAAGTGCAAGGACATCTCGCGGAGCGCAGGTCAGGCATGCCGATGCTTGCAGTATGTTTTCCACGTAATGATGGAGACAGGCGATCCGGTGTCCACTTGCATTGTCAGCGGAATTCCGCTCCAGCAGAGGGTGCGAACCACAGGTTTGACCAAGTTTACCGACGTAGTGTACAAACTCAGTAGACAAAGTTCGTTGCCGTCGCTCTCTGAAGAATGCTCTTCACAAAGGGCCACCCCTTGTTTCCATACACACATCTTAGCTAGGTGCCCTTTACGTCGGCAGCGAAAACACTCCGCCCCGCGAAACTTGCACTTTGCTGCCTTGTGCTTAGTGCTACCAGAGCACGGGCAAACGACGTCTTCGCTTGGTCGAGAAGTGCTCGGATGAGTCTTGTGGTAATACGGTTGACCTTGCACCTTGCTCCTCACGGCATGGACGTCGCCATAATCCTGTGTCCTCTCCATGTGATCAACGTTGAGAGCTGCCATCTCTGCTGCTAACACTATATCTTCGGCTTCTTTCAGCGTCAGCGAAGGTCTGGCCAAAAGCTTCCGACGAACGCCGGCATCACGTAGACCACAAACAAGTCTGTCTCGTAGCATCCTGTCCCGTGCCTCGCCAAAGTTGCAACTGCAGGCCTTCTTCCGAATTTCCACAATGAAGTCCTTCGTAGCCTCGTCGGGACGCTGGCATCTCGTGAAGAACTTGTAGGACTCCGCTATTTCGTTGCCCTGTGGCGCAGAGTGTTCTGCCAGCAGTTCAAGCAGCTTCTCGTAGGTAAGGTCTTGAATCTTCGCCGGCGCGCACCGTACCGTTATTATGCCGACTGTTGCCGTGCTTAAGGCTGCCGTTAGCAGGGCTCGTCGTTTCTTCGAGTCGACGATATCGTAAGCTTCAAAGTAGGACTGCAGACGCACCTGGTAGGCGTCCCAACTGTCTTCCGTTTCGTCTAAAGCCGGTGGTCCGGCGTGGGCTGCCATGGAGCAGGCACGGCCCGGTGGTGGGCAGCCTCGTCGCCACTGAAGTAACTCGAGAAGCAGTTGGCAAAGAACGAACGCTTTATTAAAGGTTAGTGTAGCTTTTATAGTCTTTATCTTGTGACGTCAGCCGCAGCCACTGCCGATTCACAAGAGGCAAGGGCGGTGAATCTAACAAAACAAACACATGTCAGCGGCGCATGCTGATTCACAACAGGTTCAATGCACATAGTTGTGGCATGTAAATATCAGAATCTTTGAATAGCGGTTTTGAATGTTTTGGTATTTGATGCTTGCCTTAAAAGATATTCTGTGGTGATTTAGTGGTAAAAATGAGAGAAATGCATTAGGGTGCATTACTTCACACCTCTTTGAGCTCCCAGATCCACAATTTAAATCACCACATTGAAAATTGCTGTTCAGGAGCTTACTTGACACGTCCTGGCTCTTAGAGAAGTGCGATGCCACTAATGAAGCTCAGGAGTAGACCACTGTCACTTGCACTATGTGTGCATATATACACATATACACATACATGCTCTTCTAAGCTCTCTCATACCCTTTCTAACTTTACCGCATGATCGGCTTTGCCCACTTTAAACAAATACACATTTTTCCACTTTGACACTCCTAATGTCAAGTCATTAAAAGAAGTAATATTCGACTTTGCGAGGTGCGATGATCAGTTCTCTGTATTTAGCTTTGTCGCAATACAGCTTCGTCTTGCAGTGAAGCATATCAGCTGTACAGTGAAGCATGTCAAATATGGAAAGAGGCCTAGTATGCGTTCCTTATGCATGCATGCACCGCCTTCTGGTGGCCTTCTTTGGTTTCCTTTTTTTTTTTTTTTTGACGCCTGTTTGAAGCTACAGAGTGCGATCGAAAATCACTGCCAATAGGAATATAAGCAAACTGTTTAGGAAACAAAAATATACTTCTTTGAACATTGAATGTTATCGCCGGTTCTATCTGTTGTCTCTTGTCACCGAACCTTGTGTAATCAGATTGTGTGCGCGACATGAATTGTAGTGCTTTCTGGAAGGCATGAAGACACCAGCGATTATCCTGGAACATTCCACGAGTCATGTATAAAAGCTACTGTACTTTACCCATTGATCAGATTTTGACGATTATTGTTGAGTGTGCTCCCTGCGCTCATTGTGTTGAGTGTTACTTGTTTTGCTGGGCACAGGTTTGCATAATGCATTTTGCCACTATGGTTGTTCACCATCATTTCAAAGTGACAGCATTACTAAAAGGGTAGCAGTCGTTATAATAAAACATAATAGGAGATATAGATTACACGTTGTGCAAGCCTACTCTCCACCCTCCAGTGATGATAATAGAGAAATAAAACAGCTTTATAAGGATGTTTAACTGGCAATGATAAAGGCGCAAACTGAATTTACACTACTCATGGGTAACTAATGCACAAGTCGGAGGTTAATTGGATGGGAGAACAGGCAACTGGCTACTATAGCATCGAATATAGACATAGTAGAGAAGAGATGTTGGTACAGTTCGTGGAAAGGAATCGCCTTCAAATGATGAATACCTTCCTCCGGAAGCACAGTAACATGCAGTGCACCTGGAAAAGCCCGAATGGGGAAACAAGAAATAAAATAGATTTTGTACTCTGTGCTGACCCTAGCATAGTGCAGAATGTAGAAGTGTTGGATATGGTAATTAGCAGTGATCACAGGCTAGTGACATCTAGGATTGTTCTCAATATGAAGAGAGAAAGACAAAATTAAGAGGAAACAGGCCAACCCAGAAACGCTCAGGGTAAAAGTAGCTGAAGTCAGCCTGGTGTTCTCAACAAATATGTAGCTTTAGAACAGAAATATGAAGATAAAATTAAAGGTAATGAATGAAACCGTAATTAGGCTAATTTCAGAAACAGCAATAGAAGTCGGAGGTAAAGCACAAGGGCAACAAGTACTATGTAAGCTAACCCAAGCAACAAAGAACTTAATATAGGAATGACAAACCATGAAAGCACACATAACTCAGACATCATCAAATCATGACTAGTAGTAGCTTATAGCTATCATTCACGAGAAAAGTGCACAAAAATTGCATTCTACTGGTACCAGCATATGGGGCAGTAACTTAGAGGTTAACAAAGAAGCTTGGGAACAAGTTACGAACTGCGCAAAGAGCAATGGAATGAGAAAGATTAAGTGTAACTTGGAGAGACAGGAAGAGAGCGTTGTTGGTCTGAGAGCAAGAAAGAGTAGTCAATATTCTAGTTGACATTAAGAGGAAAAAATGGAGCTGGCCAGGTCGTGTAATGCATAGGGCAGATAATCGGTGGTCTATCAGAGATACGGAATGGGTGCTAAGGAAAGGAAGGCACTATCGAGGACGGCAGAAAGTTAGGTCGGATGATGAATTTAAGAAATTTGCAGGCACAACTTGAAATCAGCTAGCGCAAGACAGAGGTAAGTGCAGATCATTAGGATAGGCTGCCCAAGATTGTTGAAGAGCGGCACCTACCAAGTGACCAAAGTTGGTGTCAAAAAGGTTCATTGAAGGGTGGCACATACGAAGTGCCACATACCCAGTGATTCAACTTGGCGTCAAAGTAGACCGTAGACGTCAAAGTGGCATAAAAGAGTGGCACGTACACAGTGTTACATGCTCAGTGACCCAAGTTGGGCCGATGTCTGGTTTTCAACCCAGTTCGATCAGCACAGCAGCTAGGTGCTCTATCCATTTGACTACTCAGTGACCCAAGTTGGTGGGAAAGAGTTTAGGTATGGACATACATACGTACATACATACAAGCATACATAGAGACACACACACAGTCAGACCTACTACTAACTGGGTGAAGTTCTTGAAGAATGCTATTGCGTTAAAAATGAACTTTGGCAAAAAATGTGATGTGTTGGCCAGGTAAATAATGGTCTGTGAAGCTACTGAATGGGTACCAATAGAACTCACGTGCAATTGTGGACAGACAACTAGGTAGTGTGATGAAATAAAAAAATTTACAAGCTTAGGATGATGTCAGCTGGCCCAAAATATGGGGTTATTGGGGATCCTACAGTGGGCATTAAATAGGCTGATGGCGTTGATTGTAGGAGCCTGCAATCACTTTGCATTAGACTCCACCAATAGCGTTAAAATGTACGAGGTGAAAAAAAGTCGGATATACATTCTGCTGTTGTAAACCTTGCACAGAAAAAGGTGTCCCTGCTTTCAAGTATACAGTGTGGATTGTCCCTTGTTGGCTTTTACGAAAACTGGACTAAGAGGGTTATGTCGTGTTCCATAGCTGTGCATCGTAAGTTGCCCCTGCATTTATTCTATTGCTGGATTTACCGCTTGTTCTCGATGCTGTTGCAGGACTGCAATCACTCTCATTATTTTCTGCAGGCCTCACAAATGCAGTGAACCTAGATGGAAGTATCACTACCAAAATGGCATGCCACGCCCCTTCCAAGGTCATTGGTCAGGTCGAGGTTGGCACGCAGTGCAGCTTGCCTCTGACTGACAAGTCTGTTGGGTGCTCCTTCAAAGCAGGCAGCGAGTCGAGGAGCGTGCAGACTATAGAGACTGTGGATCAGTCAAGCTCCTCTTCAGGTGGGCAGTAACAGGCACTTCTCTTACATTTCCTTGCTTGTGTGAGTTTGTGGTAAATAGCCAAGTGTGCCTAGCATGGTACGGCCTGCTCAAGTGTGTATGACATTCTGCTGCTGAGGATATATTACCTGGTTTGTGATCCTTGTTTGCATTCTGATTGGCGGCAAAATGCAAAACTACTGCTCTACTGAACACATTGAAGCACCTTAGGTGGTAGAGCTTAATCCAGAGCCCTCTTGCCCTGGTGTTGTTGTAGCCCTTACGTTGCTTTACGATAACGTTAAACCCAGCGAGTCTCTTAGTAATGCTTAAATAAGTATGTTAGTGTAAAAACGTGAATAGAGATCAATAAGGAATGTAAGTTGACCTCTGTGTTCAAGGTGAATAAAATTCCAACAAAATTCTTTAATGCAGTTAACTACAACACATTGGTCAATATGCTCATTCACTGAGAGAGGTGAAAACTGCACCGGAACTTTTGCAATTCTTGTTCTGGGACAGTTTTAAATCAGGACATCTCGTAGCACATGACTAAGCAGAACTAGGCTTGCACAACACTGCCATCAGGCAATGAGCAGCAAGTACTGGGCATCTGAGGTGCACGCCAGCTATCACTTCAGCCGACCTGTAGGTCTCTTCAGGTGAATGCTGGGCATACTCATTTTGATCCTCTCCAGTCGATAGCAGCTTCAGTTGTTTTTGCGCTATGTTTGTGGACTGCAGTGGCCGACGAGACCTCTTCCGTAGCACCAATTTATCCCAGCGGACAGTTGCTGTTTCACAGCACTCTTGTTACAATGTGCTAAAACCTTGTCCACCTTTGCCGATGCGAAAAGTCAAGCGTTTTCACTTTGAGAAGCGAGACACAAGTGAGCAAATTCAATTGCCTTTGCAATGAATTGAATCTGCTGTTATTAGTACAACTCACGCATGCAGCTCACAGAGAAATTCTACCACAGTGTCTTCAAGTTCACTGTCAACAGGGTTAGCTGCTGCACGACAAAGCTTTCAGTTAAAACCGTCATTCACACCGTTTCTATTTCTATTCATAGAAGCCAGACGGGGCACTGCCACAATCTTGCTGTACGCTTCCACCTTCTACGAGGTGGAATAGGGACACCCTACACACGATGCTTCGTAAGGCAACGAAGCAAGCACTGGGCATGCCCATATACTCGTCCACGCAAGGACTGCTAGACATGGGCGCCCACAACACAGTGGAGGAGCTCATCGAAGCCCACCTCTTTAATCAGAGAATCCGGCTCAGTCACACGGAACACGGGCGAGCCGTCCTACGCAAGATAGGATGGCAGATCGAGCCAGTACCCATCAAGGCGGCCCTTCCAGAAGACTGGAAGACGACCATTCAGACCAAACCCCCTTCCCCGGAACATGACCGGGCAAGGACGACGAGAGGCGCACTGCGTGGGCCAAAGCCATAGCCCGGAAGCTGGAAGAGAACCCCAGGGTCCTCTACGCGGATGCCTCGCTCCGAAAACACAGTGACCGTGCAGCGGTGGTGGTTACGTCCAAAGACAGACAGGCTGATCGTCAGTGCGTCCCTGAAGGTAACAGACCCCGCAGTTGCCGAAGGAGCGGACGTGGCCCTCTCACTCGCACAGCCGAGCGTGGATGCCATGGTCGCCGACTCAAAGACAGCTTACGGAAGCTTCCGCAGGGGGGTAATCTCCTCCGCGGCCCGAGCCATTCTATCCAAGCGCAACCTTCCGGGAAGAGCCATAGAGCTCATGTGGGTCCCAGCTCACTCGCAGGTAGCAGGCAACAGCATCGCCGACTACCATGCCACAAAAATGTCAATCCGGGCCGAGCACGAGCCGGAAAAGCTACTGCACCCGGTTACCAGCTTTCGGGACATTACCTGGATGTACTGAGAGGAAAGGTGCAGATTGCCAGAACCACACCCCAAACTCACCAGGCAACAACAGATGATCCTGCGTCGAGCGCATCCCGTACTGATGAACCACATGTACCCTGCGGAACACGATATGCTCTGTCCTTTTTGCAAAAGAGAAAAGGGTACTCTGCCGCACGTCTTGGCAGAGTGCACTAAACTGAAGACCCCCCCCTCCTCCCTTTCCCACCAACACCCCCAATCCCCAACCCCTTGAGCGATGGGAGACTTTGTTATCCAGGCCCGCCTTGCCGATTCAGCTCGCACTAACGGACAGGGGCCAGGAGCTGCTGGGAACATATGGGTTCCGTAACTAGGGAACCTGTCCGGTGCCTGCTTGCACCACCGATTTATTTCGGGCCCAATAAATATTGATTATTCATCATCATCATCCACAGAATTTATCAGATTGTTTCCAAAGTCAGTAATAAAGTCAAGCCCGGAGATGTTATTTTTACACTGCTAGCTGCATTAACATGTTTGCACAAGGTTTGCAAAGTTTATTTATTTATTTATTTATTGTACCCTCAGGGCATGTTGGTCATAGTAACGACCAAAATGCTGACGCTTTCTCCATTTTGACAACTACAGACAACAAAACTTCTTTATTTTAGGTCACAGCATACATGGCAAACATAGGAAGATTGTGCTAAAGGTATATTGCAACACCTGACCAAGGTCCAGCTTCTTGGTAATTCAGTCGCATGTGGTTGCAGCATAAAATTTGCGAAATGGTTTACATAATGTTTCCTGGCACTAAGTGGGATTCGAATATGTTCTTTGTCACAGCATAATAATAATACAATCGCCGACTGATTTTTGAGACACTTGATTTTCCAGACCTGCCCTAATGTTCGGGCTCTACCACGGTACCGCAACGTGCTCCATAGAGTCAATGTATAACATCGACCAAAATTTTGCATGTGTCAGACTCTTCTCATTCGATTTTCTGGAGTTTTTCTCACAATCACAAGTCAAAAGCTACCGAAAACGCAAACATCATCATCGTCATTTTGTTTTTCTGCAGCCTAAAACCTGCATTGCATGCGTCTTGCATGCTAATTCAGGGCTTTCGCATCTGGTACAGCCTCGATAGCAGGCACTGCTTGCTGCAGCCGTCCCTCCAGTGAGGCTTCGCACTGTCGTTGCTGTCAGCTGTTGTTATTGTTGGCACTTGTCAGTTGCACATGGTCATTTGTGCTGTTCATATCGCCTCTAGTGCGCATTGCGGTACAGTTCAGCTGTATATCGCAAGGCTAGGCTCAGCCGGTTCAACAACCAGTTGTCTGCAGTGGTTTCATCGGCAGCTCTGCTGACGGCTTCCATACCGACTTGTTGGAATGGGGCTTTTGGTGGCTCTATTGGCTGGAGGAGGCCGGCCGGTTTTACGGATGGAGTCTTGCGCCTTTGACACTCGCGACAAGTCTTGACGTAGTGCTGCACTGATGCTAATAACTTGGGCCAGTAGTATTTCAGACGAATCCTGGCGACTGTACAGCTCACGCCCATGTGTCCAGACGTCGGCTCATCGTGACATGCATGCTAAATTTCTTCTCGCATAGATGTGGGTACGACAAGTAAAAACTTTGTCTCGCTGTTCTCGAAGTTTCTCTTGTAGAGGACACTTCCTCGCAGACAGAATGAGGATAGCCCCCTAGAGAAAATACGCGGGAGTTGAACGTCGAGTCCCTCCAGGCGCTGTATGAGTGGAAGCAATTCCGGGTCATCTCGTTGTTGTTGAGCAATTTGTGACGCGTCAACAATACTAAGGAACGGGAAATCCTCTTCTTCTGACACAGTTGTCTCGACGGGTGCGCGTGACAAGCAGTCGGCATCGCTCTGTTTCCTCCCGGATCGGTATACGACAGTAATGTCATACTCTTGAAGCCTTGAAGTCATACTCTTGAAGCATTTCAAGTGGCTTCAACTGCAGATTACGTAAACTGGACCCCACGCTACGGCTACAACTGCCATCTAGCTTTTCCCGTGGCGAAGCAACCTTGTTGTGTCGCTTGTGGTTGGGAGTGTCGTTCACGAACACATACTCCTACCATATGGAAATGGCCGAGAGCCCGATGTGCGACTCCTGTGGGTGCGAGGAGACCATCGAGCACCTATTGTGTACCTGCCCTCGCTACGATGTCCAACGCCTCTCTCTGCGGGCAACTTTACGCAGACTAGACTCGAGACCGTTCACCGAGTCAAAGATACTCGGACCGTGGCCACAACCGTCACTGGCTCGAAAAGCGATTCGTGCACTAGTGCGGTACTTGAAGTGCACGGGCTTAAGAGACCGCTTATAGTGTCATTGTGTACGCTGTCCCTCCCACACGTACTCAGTACTTACTCTCTCCCTTTCTTCCTCTTTCTATTCCCCTTTCCCCCACCCCCAGTGTAGGGTAGCAAACCGGATGCTGTTCTGGTTGACCTCCCTGCCTTTCCTACCCTTGCTTTCTCTCTCTCTCTCTCTGCTGACGTTGCTGACACCGCCTTCATTGTCCGCCTCCAACTTGACAAAGGCTTCAAAATGAGGAAATTATAGCAGATTGACGATAGAAAAGAAGGCCACCATTATCAGGCAAGTACAAACTGGCCGATCGCAAGTGGACGTCACAAAGGAATTTCAAATCTCAAAGCAGACAATATCAGACTATCTAAAAGCAAGGTGAAGATTTTAGAAGCCGCCGAGAAATCTCCTGGATCGCGACAGAATAATGTCAGCCAAGGTGCCCACCAAAAACTTCAGGAAGCTATTCTAATGTGGCTAAAAGCCATGATCGGCAGGGAAGTGCCAGTGTCTGGTGATGTTTTAAATCAAAAGGCAGAAACCCTGACACTTCATATAGACATTGAGGGCTTTAAATTTAAAAATGTCTGGAGGAAGAAACACTCATTTAGCATGCTGGCATCATATCCCATTACACCTAGCACAGTTTCTTGGTGAAAGCCCATTAGTCCACACCAAATCTATTTAAAATTTTTTTCACTGACATTCTTACATTGCAAATTAGCAGTCCAAAAGTTACATAGGAGAGCCTCTTACCAGAGGCTGCAGCTGTGTTAGGTATACCTCATATAGCATGTGTCTCCAGACCCTTGCATTCAAGGGCCCTGATGAGGCTGCAGTGCTACGTTGACCTATACAGCACCCATGCGTAACAAAACATTTATGGTCATAGCTCACATGTCTGGTCATTGTGATTGTTTTGCTATTTAAATATTTTGCACAAGCTACAGCAACTGATTTTAGGCCTATTTATAGGCATACTACATCCACAGTGCAGCCAATGGGGAGGACGTGGTGTAACTTCATGAGTGTATAAAATAAAGATATTAAATTGAACGCCACTGAGCGGTCCTTCATGTTATGAACTCCTCAAGGGCAAGTGAGCCTGTTGAGATGCTTGGCGCATTTTTATTTGGCATTAGCGAGGTGCAGTGAGAGCGCACGCGAGAGCTTGCACGGACAAGGAACGGGCAAAAAAAACATTTCACCAAAGGGACTATAGCGCTTTCGCAAATCCACGCGTGAGCAGTCTTAAGTGTGTCTGCCAAATTTTTTTAACCTCCCAGAGGTATTGCATATTCTTTTTTCTGGGCTATTCTAAAAGGGGGTGTGGGTTTCCCATGTTGGCAGGTTATACACAGAAAAATAAGTATGTCCTAGATGGCTCTTTACAACCACAGTGTATGAAAACGTTGCCAAACTTAGGCATGTGTTCAAGAAAACACGCATTAATCGAGTCTCATATGAGAAATTTGTCGTGTAGGGATTTGTAAGTTTTGCAAAGGCCAAATATGGCATTCAAACCTTGAGTGCTCGTTGAGGATCAGAAAGCAAGTTGGGTTGAAGCTTTTTGACACTGACCTATAAGGGTCGTAGGAATCCGTGAAAGTCTGAACACTTCAGATTCTCTCACTTCATAACTTCTTAACTTCTGGAAAAAATAATTTATATGGGTGGACTTAATAAACAGAGTCATGAAGCATTCAGATGCAGAAATATTGAGCAAATCAAAAAGGACCATTAAGCATCATTTGTTCCATCATTCCTGAAATCCTCAAGGCATCCCAAATGAACCAAATGAAAAAAAAAAGGAAAGAAAGCTTATCATTAGCTTTAGTATTTCTGTTCTTTTATTGCATTTCGTAATACTATTTTTGTTTCATTTGTGCAGCATCGAGGCCTTCTGTTTCTCCGTCAGCAGCCAATGGTGACAATTCACAGCAGGGATGCCTCCGCCAAGATCATCTCCCCGACTGTGAGGCTGGTAAAATGTTTCTTCCGGAACCTCATGCCAGGGTCCATATTGGCGAGCGTCCTTTTAAGTGCCATTTGTGCCCTCGGAGCTACTTAAAAAGAGACCACCTGAAGAGACACTTGTGCATTCACACTAATGAGCGGCCATTCCAATGCCCTTCATGCCTTCAGAGATTCTCAGAAAAGTCCAAGGTCAAGGAACACTTGCGCACTCACACGAATGAGAAGCCATTTCACTGCCCTTCATGCCTTCAGAGTTTCTCACGAAAGGCCCACCTTAATGCCCACCTGCGCATCCACACAGGTGAGAAGCCATGGCAGTGCCCTTCATGCCTTCAGCGCTTCTCGCGTAAGTCCAGATTGAACGACCACCTGCGCAACCACACAGGTGAGAAGCCATGGCAGTGCCCTTCATGCCTCCAGAGCTTCTCGCATAAATCCACTATGAAAGTCCACCTGCGCACCCACACAGGGGAGAAGCCATTTCACTGCCCTTCATGCCCTCGAAGCTTCTCGCATAGATCCAGCATGAAAAACCACTTGCGCATCCACACAGGTGAAAAGCCATGGCAGTGCCCTGCATGCCTCCAGAGCTTCTCGCATAAATCAACTATGAGAGACCACCTACGCACCCACACACGCGAGAAGCCATTTCAATGCCTTTCATGCCCTCAAAGCTTCTCGCATAGATCCAGCATGACAAAACACTTGCGCACCCACACAGGTGAGAGGCCATGGCAGTGCCCTGCATGCCTCCAGAGCTTCTCGCATCAATCCACTATGAAAGACCACCTACGCACCCACACAGGCGAGAAGCCATTTCAATGCCCTTCATGCCCTCAAAGCTTCTCGCATAGATCCACCATGAAAAAACACTTGAACACCCACACAGGTGAGAAAGCATAGCAGTGCCCTTCATGTCTTCAGAGCTTCTCGCATAAGTACAGCATGAAAGACCATTTGCACATCCACACACACGAGAAGCCAGTTCAGTGTCTTTCATGCCAACAGAGCTTTGCACAAAAGACGAACCTGAAAACCCACCTGCACACCCACTCAGAAGAGAATCCATGATCGTGAACTTCATGCCCTCAAAGCTGCTCGCATAAGTCTATCATGAGAGAACGCTTGTGAATCCACACAGACTGGAAGCCATTTCAATGCCCTTCATGCTCTCGGAGCTTATCGTGGAAGTCCAACGTGAAGAAA
Organism: Dermacentor andersoni; assembly: GCF_023375885.2. Lineage (NCBI taxonomy): Eukaryota > Metazoa > Arthropoda > Arachnida > Ixodida > Ixodidae > Dermacentor > Dermacentor andersoni. The sequence goes on along the minus strand of NC_092821.1, from coordinate 122,652,798 downwards.
CAGCTGCACAGCCACACCGGTGAGAAGTCATTTCGGTGGCCTTCATGCACTCGAAAATTCTCGCTAAAGCGTGCCAGGAAACAGCACCTAAGCATTCATACAAGTGACCGACCATACTGTTGCACTGTCTGCTTTTAGTTCTTTGCGCATGCTGATTAGTTCAGCAGACATAAGAAAACGCAGCTTCAGGGTACGTCAACGGCCATGTCGAACTAGATTTTCAGTTAGAAATATAGAACATAGAGCATGCTGCAGGGTGTCCTGCTGCATCAGGTAGCACAAGTGTGCCCATATGCTTTTGAAGGGCCCTTGGAATGCTTCTTCTGGGTCATCATATTTGCTCTAGATCTATTCTCTGTGTCATAAAACAAAGAGCAAAATAAATGATGAAAATTGACCCACACAAACCCTAGTTATCACTCATAAAATATTCAAGATACAAGGAAAACAAGATTAACCTCAACCTCTGGTGGATTTTAGCTGTTCTAAATTCCACATTTCACTTTGCCATGACTTCATGTGCTGACACCGACAAACAGCAGTAGGTTGTTAGCAAAAGTTGTTGCGCCACCGCTGCCAAGCCTCCTTATCCTGTTCATGATGTACCCATGGCCTTCACAACCTGGCAACTGAGTGCAGGTGGCATACATCCCACAACATAAAAGATGGATGCCATTGTAGCCATGCCAGCACCAGAGAACAAGCAGCAGCTTCATTCTTTCATTGGAGCTGTAAACTACTATGGTAAATTCCTGCATCGACTGGCCACACTGGCCCCTCCTTTGTACAAGCTACTGCATCGCGATCAGACATGGACGTGGAGAAGTGCATGCCAAAGATTATTTGATGACACCAAAATTTCGCTGGCATCTACAGAAGTCCTAAGCCACTATGACCCACAAAGAATGCTTCAAATGGCTTGCGACGCATCAGAAGATGTGGTATGTGCTGTGCTTTCGCACATTTTCGCTGACGGTAGCAGCCGTCCTGTGGCTTGTGTTTCCAAGACGTGGTCTGATACAGGGCAAAAATATAGCCAGTTCGAGAAAGAAGCATTATTAATCATCTTAGCTGTTAAGAAGTTTCAATACTATCTTTACGGACGCTCTTTCACGCTGATAACAGATCAACTGCTGCAATCAATCTTGGGGCGAAAGTCTGGCATACAAACCTTGGCAGCAGCATGAATTCAGCGTTAGGCGGTTACGTTGTCTGCCTATATGTACTCCTTGCAGTTTTGACTGGCAAATGAAAATGTAGAGGCCTACTGTTTTTCGCATTTTTTCACCGGCTGACGAAGCTGAAGCACTCTACTCGCTATGTTTGCAGTCGATTCCGGTCACAAACAAGCACATTGCACTCGCAACATCACAAGACCAACTTTGCAGAGTACTCGAGCTCACAGGTACCGAATGCCCTAACTTTGTGGACAACACGGCTGACCACGCATCAAGGCTACCTCCTTCAGGGAATGCGCGTAGTGATACCTTCAAAGCAGAGGTCCCTGGTTCTGCAAGAACTTCACCACGGTCATCCAGGTATAGTGCGATCCAAAGAATTGGCGCGCAGCTACATTTGGTGGCCTTCTATTGACCCTGATCTGGAATCTCACACGAATTAATGGAAACCATGTCAGAATCAGCGTAATGACCCTAACAGTGCCCCTTTGCACCTGTGGTCGTTGCCAAGAGCTCTTTGGAAGCAAATGCGCATCAATTTTACAGGGCCCTTCCGGCAGACCATGTTCTTAGTTGCAGTTGATGTTTCATTCTAAATGGCCAGAAGTCTGCATTGTGAATAACACAACCAGCAAGGCAATTATCCACTTCGCAAAATGTTTTCCCACTCCGGTTCACCAAGAACAATTGTATCTGACAACGCACCACAATTTACATTAACAGAGTTCAAAAATTAGGTGAAGAGATAGGCTCACGTCAAGTCACAGGAGTGGCTTATCCCGAAAGTTCGGATGCCTTGGCAGAGCATTTTGTTCAGACACTAAAGAAAGAATGAAACATGGTAAACCTGCTGGCCAGCATTCACAATTTCTTACTAGCTTATCGTAATACACCTCATGCTACTACGAAGGAAGCCCTGGCCACTTTAATGTTCGGTTGCCGTCTCCATTCCAAACAGGACATTTTCAAACTGGCAGTAGAAGAACTAGTTCAGCACCAGCAATTTTTTTCAGTTCAGCCAGCGCAGCTCCATGGCTCGGCAGTTTTCTGTGGGAGACTACGTTCTTGTTTCTAAATTGCAATGGGCCACCAAGATGGCTTCCGGGTACTGTGTTACTGCAAAATGGACCTGTTTATTATGCCGTCAAGGTGCACACACCAAAGGGCTTCGCAGTATGGCATCGTCGCCAAGGTCGGCTTCTCCTGGGCACCACTGACGTCTCCAAGTGCGAAGAGAATAAGGACACTTTCTGGGAGTTCTCAGACACACCTGCAGAGATCACTACGGCAGCACACATTGCTTCAGAGGCTGCGCCATCTTACGAAGATATCCCGCGCACATTCGGCGACCACCAGATCATTACACACCATCTTAGTTATGTATAACTGTAGCTACCCACAAATTAAGTGGGAAGATATGTCATGTACGTGATAGTGCCACATGCTGTTTATAGAATCGGCAAGTCAAGATCCCACGTAGTCAAATGACCCAACCCCGATTCCAGAGAAGGCTGGCAAGTTTCTTTTGTGGCAATTGTACTTGTACATCCATTTTGCTGCACCATGTAGCAATAAACTGTTTGCTACTGTTCTACGTTCGCCTGCGCATTCCTACGACGCTACATGACGCCATGGCCTTTCGGCACCAGAGTGCTCGGCCTGGGATGTAAAATTCTCATGATTGCAACATTTTTCCAATGGCTGTGTGTTACATTAAATGGCTGTAAAATGTAATGCCATAGCTTTTATCGTGGTACACCAAAGCTTCTGGGGAAAAAAACGCTAGAAAACACATTCTAACTGGGCAAACATACCATCTGAAGTCAGTGAAACATTTGGCAGGCTCAGCTTTTCTTGGCATCTGTGCATTGCACAAATTGTAGTAGCATGAAACACCGACACATGCTGAACTGGTGGGGCCAGAGCGGCTTGAGGTGCGTGTTGTGTTTTCTTGCTGCTTCGTAAGCTCTCTTTTGCACTCTTCGAATTTGGCCTTCGTCAGCAGCTTTAGGTGGGGCATTATGTGGGTAGGATGGTTTGACATGCTGACTTCGCGAGGATCGTTGCAGCATGAGCGTCTACATGCTAAGAGCTGGGGCTGCTCGTGCAGAACTACATCCATCCATGGTGGGTGATGCCAGAATACGATGCCACCAGAGTGAAACATAATGCTCACTTCATGCCGCCTGCAGCAGGGGACAGCGGTGTATTTGGGTTATCGCCTGTTAAAAGCATGCATTACGCTTCCTATGGCACTATGCCACAGGTGCCATGAAACGTATAGGTAAAGATGCTCATCGCATTAAGGTTGGCTGCGATAGCTGTGAATGCAATGTGCAACAGCCGAGGAGATTTACTTGCATCAGAACGGGAACCTAAGTGCGTGCCATCGTTTTCACTTGGCACGGGCGGGTGAGTACTGCGGGGTGAAGCTGCTGTGGCGAGCGCATACTGCTCTCAATTGCGTGTGCCTCACACCTTTTCTTGTTCACTTAAGATCTAGCGGCCACAAGACATTACCAGTTATGTGATTTACTCAACACTGGTGGCGAAAGATCTTAATTTCCGGGAACATATTAAAGAGACCCTGGAACGATTTTGACAATATTATACAAACACACCGAGTGGCTAGGGCACATCCTTTTAGTCATAAAATGATACATTTAAGCGCTCCTCGCAAGGCACGTAATATATTAGAAGGGGTGTGCTAATGGCAATTTTTGAGACCGAATTAAATACAAATTGAATAGTGCCAGGATCGAATTGAATGTCAATACTATTCTAATAGTTTTCTAATAATAAGCAGCCATTTTCATAATGGATGTAAAACGGTATTCAGATCATAGTAGTCATAAGCTTAGCATCTTTCTGCCATGATATTGTGCATTATCATGTTTTTATCAAAATTCATGAATGCACCATTAGAAACCATTTAACAGTTTGTTCGCATATACAGAACTTTCTGAAAGTGAGAATGACTTCTGTAGCATAGCCTGTTGCACTATGTAGTCTATCAAGTTTATATGTATTTTATGCTCACGGGAATGACAATTATTGTGCTTTTGCCCCAATTTTCTGTTTGGTTGCCCACAGTTGACATTTTAATGCATTTGAGAAGTATTCGAAAAATTTTGGTATTCAAGAATTGTGGCTATTTAATTCGTTATTTGAAAGTTTCTAATATTGACACATGCCTAACTAGAAGGTTTGGAAATGTGCATTGCTGCCGATCGCATTGGCGCTGGTCCCCTGAGCTTTCAGCCTCCCGTCTCCATCTGTGTAACGGGAACACATGCAATCAGTCAAGCAAGCTAACCGATTGACTACTCACTTTGCATCATTGATAATTGTTTCAACTTTAATGGTGAATGAATATTCACAATAGTTGGAACGTTGATTAACTTATTTCTATAAAAAATGTAACAGAAAGACAGTACACAAGAATTTATCACTACACTCACATACTTCCGAAACACTGCAAGTATAATCTACTTGTGCTACAGCTTGCATCCTGTTGGTCTTGAAGTTTCTTTCCGTGGCCGTCCTGAATTGACCTTGTTGCGTTTTTGGCTGGAAATCTGGTGATTGACGACATGTCAAGCTGAGATATTCTGTCGCAGATTGACATGGTATGTTTTAATTTGCTGCTAGTATAAGTTCTCGGGAGCAGCATAATGGTGAACACGTCTTTTTAAATGTTTAGAATGTTTTGCACTTGGTTACTGCAATATCACCTCAATGCTTGGCTGGTCGAGCTCTGCGCCAATATGTGGCTGCCCTGCATGCAAGTTGCTCCGGTATCCACCTCCGCCTATCCGTAAAAATGCCCAGCTCCCCTGTGTTTTCCGTAATACTGTACCTGCTTAGCGTCCCAACAAAATGCTCACCATACACGCTACTTGGATAGTTCTTGCGGGTATCAACGACCAGGCGGATACTGCTTAGGTTGGAGAGGCTGTGCGGGCTGGCTCCAAGTCGCTGGAAGTGGGCTTCACGTACATCACATCATAATGAAGAACCGGTAAAGGCGGAGCTTAGCCCTTGTTGCTCGGCAAACAAGTTGAACAGGAAAAGCATGGGTAGGGAGGAGGGTAACTTGTAATTGTCCGTGACTCTAATTATGAGGTGCTTCCCTTGAATTCTGGCGAAAATGTTTTGCTCTAGCTGTACCCGACATGCCTACAGAATTTGTCCACACCATTCCAAGGACCCGTTAACTGGTAAAGAGGGAGCACAAAGGGATCGGGTCACTTTTTATGTTCTTGATGGCAAACGTTGGCTTCGGGAAACCATACAAAATACAATCGTTTCAACGAGGTTCTACTGTACTTGTAGTATCGTGCTAATGTAAATCGCACATTACATTTTCAGCGGATGATGATAGCATCACTCAGTCTATGAAGTACACAATATCGCCATCAGTGCCACTCATCAAGCTTTTAATGGTGTGTATTTAGTGCCTCTTTAAATGTGGGACTGACAAGCCCAATCGCACGATGTTCCTGCGTAATCTAGGCAGCTGCAGGGGCATTTTTAGCATTGAGATTGCAGTCCACTACAGTGCCCATGTTCATGTGATATCCATTCCTGTAAAGGCACAACAAATAAATGTTTATTCATCAGGTATGCCCTCAAAAGGCTGAATGTGTGATAATATACCAAGTCATGATAAATTCTGATAATTAGATGACTTACTCAGCTGTATTGGTAATCTCCAAATATACTGCTGCCCATTTGAAGTTACGAATATATGTAGGCAATAGGCAACAAAGCCGGATATAGCATTGAGCAAAATAATTATGTTGATTGTAGAAATAATGGGGAAAAGGGAAAAAAAAAAACCATAATATTCCACAGGCGTAGTCGCATCTTCCGGATTACCTGTGTAGTGCCTTACTTTATAGGGCTTTGTTTAATTATTTAATTAGCCCTTTGGACAATTAAACCATCCTCCTTCCAAGCAATGGGATGAAAAAGCTTAGTTGTAACTTGAAGAGACAGGTGCTCATCGTATTATGTACAAAATGATTAGATACCTACATCCTGATGCACTGAAAACACTCCTATGTCTATTTAATGCCACGTGGACAGCTGGATATATTCCGTCTTCGTGGAATGAAGCCATAGTCATTCTAAGACTTAAACAAGGCAAGGACCAGTCCTCAGCCACCAGCTGCATGCCAATAACCCTAACAAGCTGACTGTGCAAACCGTATGAAAAAATAAACGAGCACTTAATCTGTTTCCTAGAAGATAACAAAACACTGGACCCCTTCCAGTGTAGCTTCTGAGATGGTAGGTCCGCAGTAGATCACCTTGTTCACGTTGAGGCACAAATCAGAGATGTAAAAATGAATTCCCTGTATAGAGTCATTCCACGCACTATATTTTATTGTATGTCTGTGACGTGCAGATAGGTTTCATATCACGTAATATTTCTATCTGCGAGTGACAGGTGCCGCTTGTATTAAATAAATTGTCTGAATGGGCGAATGTAAATGGATTTAAAATGCAGAAAAGTACATGCATACTCATTTCAAACGAAAGAGTCGTGACACCAGTACCAAAACTCACGATCAATCGAGAGGAACTATCTGTGAGCAGCGAAGGAATAGTTCTAGACTTTATCGTCCATCTTAGATGATCCTTTTAAACATATTGTCACGCACAACATAGGGTAGTGATGGAAAATACCTCCTGAACTTGTACAGGAGCCTTGTCCGCTCTCGCCTTGACTGTGGTGCTATAGTCTGTCATTCTGCAATGCCAAGCGCACTAAATATCCTATACTTTGGGTACCATTTAGGTATCTACCTCACGACTGGTGCCTTCAGGACAAGCCCTGTATTAAGCCACTATGTAGAATCAAACAAATTGTCATTCTGTCTACAGAGGCCATATTCCAGCGTCACATATTATCTGAAGGCAAATGCGAATGCTGAACATCCTTGTTACACAACTGTAAACGATGAGTCCTGTGCCGTACTTTTTGATAATCGGCCCACAGCGAGGGAGCCCTTCTTACTTCATGTGAGGAATTTCAATGAAGAAATGCGTGAGCCACTTCTAGAACACCATCGAATGCTTCCAGCAAAGCTGTCACCGCCGCGGCAATGGGAGCTTGTGGAATGTGACGTCGTTTGTTGAAGTCACTAATAGTGCTCCTAAGATGCACGTTTGAATCTACTTCCTTGAATTTGTTGAAGAACTGCTGTCAGGAGTTTTAAACTGATGCATCAAATTCACAGGCTGACGTGTCTTATGCAGCAATCGGTCCTTTTTGGAGTCCGGCATATTGCATTGCCAAACCGGTATATTTGTGGCTGAAGCCTATGCGCTATTGTCGGCTGTGAGGCACCTCAAACAATTAAAGCTAGAGAGGCCAACTATACTTACAGACTCATTAAGTGCAGTGCTGTCAAGGCTTTAGTATCACTACAAAAGCATTAAAATCCTGTAATTAGTGACCTTTATAGACTCCTGGGCTCTGTTTATGCATCTCATCAACATGTCATAATATGCTGGATGTCAGGGCACAGAGGCATCAAAGGTAATATGCTCGCCGACGAAATAGCCACATCCACAATAACAAAAGATTTCAACTCATTCATAGCTGTTCCCGCCATAGATTTGAAACCTTTCCTTAAAAAAAATTAAACCCTGTCGGCAATGCATGTGAGATGCCCAAACCTCAATTAAATTTAATCTATTTAAAGCACAGTTAAGCACTCCCCTATTAATAATAGAATCACGACAAACCGATGTGCTGTTATGTCGAGTAAGAATAGGGCACACATACTGTACACACATCTTGTTGACTGGCGACGAACCTTCTACATGTGGCAGATGTGGTGAAATGCTGACCATCATCTATGCTCTTGTGGAATGTTGGGAAGCAGAAATTCACATGAAGAAACACTTTCCTTTAGCTTACCGACAGCGTATCCCGTTATGTCCAGCACAGTTTCTTTGCAAAAACCCATTAGTCGACACCAAATTTTTGAATGACATTCTTACATTGCAAGTTATCAGTAAAAAAAATATGTAGGACAGCCTTTACCAGAGGCTGTTGCTGCATTAGGTACACCTTATATAGCAGGCCCTTGCATTCAACATTTATTATCATAGCTCGCATCTCTGGTCATTGTTGTTTTAATACTTATATATTTTATGCAAGTTAAAGTGACTGATTTTTGGCCTATATACAGCCCTGCTACATTCACCATTCTATAGTACATTACTCCATTTCATAATCAATTCATTGAAAACCCATTACCATGTGTATGGTGCACTTTGGCCATATCTGGCCCTTGCGCCATAAAACCCCATACATCAATCAATCAGTCAGGTTTGTTTAGACCATTATTTGCCCGTTTCAGCAATCATTTGCCACAATGTTGCGATGGCAGAGCACAAGGAGCAGAATATAATGCATGCCAAATAGTTTTCGCTTTGAGCGAAACTGCAACTGAAGATGTCATACATTGTTAAGCCTATAAGGACGACACTGAATAAAGCTCAGGAAGTCAAATAGTCTTCTCAAATAAAGAATTTTGAGATCAATAAAAAGAAGCTACATGGGCAAGTTGTTTCACCCTGAGAGGAGGCTGTTTTTTCAAACATTTGAGGGTTGTATGCAGTTATTTGTGGGGGTTATATACACGCAATTTTTAATGCGAAAGCAGTATGTCCAGTACACGAAAATCTGCCAGCGGCAGCGGTGACACCGAGCAGTCGTGCCAAATATTGCCGATGGTGCAGAGTAAAAACACGTCAAAAATTCTCGGATTGACTTCAAATTTCTCAGGGAGGTTGCTGTAAACAAAGTAAATCGAGGCCTATGAAAAGAAAATTTTGTAAATTTCGGTCTTGGTGGGAAATGATCCTGGGCCTCCGAGGAATGGGAAGAGCAGCATGCTTCCCCGATGCCACAGTGGCTCCACGGTTCTGGTTAGCTAAAGGTGTGCCTTGTGCATGTTTCATTGCACATATCAAGTCTTACTAAAGGTGTGGCCTAATGTGTGCTTCAGTGGGCATGAGACGGTGCAGCCAATGGGAAAGAGGTGGACTATAACACTTTCGCATTCTGACAAGTAAGCACTCTTAAGCATCTCTGCCGAACTTATTAATCTCCTAGAAGTGTTGCATATTGTGTTTCTCGGCTCTTCTGAAAAGGGGTGCAGGTTCTATGTGTTAGCAGGTTATACACGGAAAATACTGTATGTCCTAGCTCGCACTGTACTATCTTAACTTATGAAAACATTGCCAAAGTTAGGCATGTGGTCAAGAAGAAATTGATTAATGAATTCTCACATGAGAAATTTTTCGTGCCAGCGAATCGGAAGTTTTCCATGTGCCAAATATTGCCTTCAGACCGCGAGTGCTCTTTTTAAAGGCTCAGAGAGGAAGCTAGGTCGAAGCTTTTTGACGCTGCCCTCTAAGGGTCGGAGAAATCTGCAGATGTCTTCGAACACACCAGATTCTCTCACTTAGTAATTTTTCACCTTTCTGAAAAATAGTTTGTACGGTTGGACTTCATAAACAAAGTGATGAAGCATTCACATGCTGAAATATTGAGTAAATCAAATGGACCACTAGGCTTCATTTGTTCCACCATACCTGAAATCGCCCTCAAGACCTCCCAAATGAAAAAAAAAACTAAGCTCATCATTAGCTTTAGTATCTGTATTTCATGCATTTCATAACATTACTTTTCTTCTATTTATGCAGCATCCAGGCCTTCTATTTCTTCATCAACAGCCAATGGTCACAATTCACCACAGGGACTCCTCCGCCAAGATAATCTCTGTTACAATGAAGCTGATAAACTGTTTTGTCTGGAAGCACATGCCAGGGTCCGTACTGGCGAGCATCCTTTTAAGTGCCATTTATGCCCTAAGAGCTTCTCCAAAAGAGACCTTCTAAAGAGGCACTTGTGCGTCCACATGGGCAAGCGACCATTTCAATGTCCTTTATGCCTTCAAAGATTCTCGCAAAGGGCCAAGGTCAAGGAACACCTGCGCACCCACACAGGCGAGAAGCCATTTCTATGCCCCTCATGCCCTCAAAGCTTCTCGCATAAGTCCAGCATCAAAATCCACTTGCGCACCCACACAGGTGAAAAGCCATGGCAGTGCCCTTCATGCCTTCAGAGATTCTCGAATAGGTCCAGCATGAAAGTCCACCTGCGCACCCACACAGGCAAGAAGCCATTTCAATGCCCTTCATGCCTTCAGAGCTTTGCATTAAAGGGCACCCTGAAAGTCCACCTGCGCACGCACACAGGTGAGAAGCCATTTCAATGCCCTTCATGCCCTCAAAGCTTCTTGCGAAAGCCTGACCTGAAAACCCACCTGCTCATCCACACGGGTGAGAAGCCACTTCAGTGCCCTTCATGCCCTCGTTGCTTCGCAGTAAAGAGCCACATAAAAGTCCACCTGCGCACCCACACAGGTGAGAAGCCATTTCAATGCCCTTTATGCCCTCGAAGTTTCTCGCATAAGTCCACCATGAAAGACCACCTAAGCACCCACACAGGCGAGAAGCCAGTTCAGTGCCCTTCATGCCCTCAAAGCTTCTTGCGAAAGTCTGACCTGAAACCCCACCTGCGCACCCACACAGGTGAGAAGCCATTTCAGTGCCCTTCATGCCTTCAGTGCTTCGCATTAAAGGCCAACCTTAATGTCCACCTGCGCACCCACACAGGTGAGAAGCCATTTCAATGCCCTTCATGCCCTCAGAGTTTCTCGCGTAAGTCCAGCATGAAAGATCACCTACGCACCCACACAGGCGAGAAGCCATTTCAATGCCCTTCATGCCCTCAAAGCTTCTCACATAAATCCAGCATGAAAAACCACTTGCGCACCCACACAGGTTAGAAGCCGTGGCGGTTCCTTCATTCCTTCGGAGCTGCTCTTTTAAGTCCAGCATGAAAGACCACCTGCAAAACCACACGAGAAGCCATTTCAATGCCCTCTATGTCCTCAGAGCTTCTCACAAAAGCCAGACCTGAAAGGCCACCTGTGCAACCACACAGGACAGAAGCCATTTCAGTGGCCTTCATGCCCTCAAAGCTTCTCGCATAAGAACAGCATGAAGGAACACTTGCGAACCCAAACAGACGAGAAGCTATTTCAATGCCCTTCATGCCCTCTGAGATTCTCGTGCAAGGCCGACATGAAGGAACAACTGGACACCCATGTAGGCGAGAAGCCATTTCATTGCCCTTTATACACTCAGAAATTCTCGCTGAAGAGTGCAATGAAGCAGCAACTGAGCATTCATACAGGTGACCGACCTTACTGTTCTGCCACCTGCTCCAAGTCCTTTGCACTTGCTGAGTACTTGAGCAGACATAAAGAGGACACAGCACCATCATGCAGTGGAGTGGGTCAGCAGGTATGTTGAACTTAAGTTAGAAATCTCTAGATATGGAGAAAGCTACAGGGTGTTCTGCTGCATCAAGTAGGACAAGTGTCCTCATGTGCTCTTAATAGGGCCCTGGAATGCTTTTTGTGTGTTACCATATTTGCTCTAGATCTATACTCAGCATGTCATCAGACAACGAGCAAAAGAAATGATGAAAATTGACCCTCACAAGCGCATTATCACTCATAAAGAAATTCCAAGATATACAGCACAAGGAAAACAAGAGTTAAGCTCAATCTCCGCTGGGATTTTAGCTGCTCTAAATTCCACATTTCACTTTGCTATGACTTCATGTGGTGACGTCAACGAATAGCAGCAGGACATCAGCAAAAGTCGGCACGCCAGAGTTGCCAAGTCTGCTCAGCCTTTTCATGGCATACCCATGGCCTCTATGATCTGGTGACTGTACGCAGATGGGATAAATTCCAAAATAGAACAGACAGATGCCATTGTAGCCGCACCACCACCAGAAAACAAGGAATAGCTTCATTCTTTGCTCAGAGCTGTAAACTACTATAGGTAATTCCTACCTCTAGTGTCTGCGCTGGCCCATCCCTTGTACAGACTACTGTGTTACAACCAGACATGGGTGTTGACAAGTTCCCACGAAAGATCCTTTGATGACATCAAACCTGTGCCAGCGGCAACAGAGGTCCAACAGAGCAGCATAGTGACACGTCTCACCAACAAAGAAGGAAAAGTTTATTGCCGGAAAGTATGACTGTCACGTGAGTGAAACTACAGGAAGGAGTTCTGGAAATACCCGAGATGTGGTCATCAGCTGGTCACGAACACGTTCACCACAGAAGGCCATACACACAAATTTGAGCGCCCGGAGAAAACAAAGCTAAACTTATACATGCTCTTGTGACAAATATAGAAACGTATCGGTACAAGTTTACACCTACAGTGGTCTTACTGCTATATCTATCCTCCTTGTTACATCTGACTGGTACTATCAGTGCAAGTAAATGTTGAGCTGCAATGTGGTAAAACTCCCCAAAAACTTTCTCGTGAAAGCGATATGCTCAGTCCAAGCAATTACTGGAAATTTCACATTGGGTTTGAGCAGGCTTCTTGTCACTTTGATTAATTATTTAGTCGGCAAATGCATCTTTCAGAAAATCTCTTGAACACTACTTCACACTAAGGCATAAAATGTACGACATAAGGGCTAACGGGAACAAGGTTCTTGTCCAATTTTTTCAGGGCACCAGGTCACGGTGAAATCCAATACATAGGTGTGGTTCACTGTTGCACTTGAGCATTAAGGTGCGAAGCTACTGCACATGATTTAGGTTTTTTTGCTATAAAACTATCGCACACTTTTCATCTCGTGTCACGTGCCCGAAAAGTAAATTTAGTGAATACGTGTACGGCACCATGGAGAATACAGACACCAAGAAACATAACAGCACCAGAAAACATGACAGCGCCATGCTGACAAATGCAGCTACATATAGTATAACCACTTCAGCTGCTAGCAAAATGTGGTGGCAGTGTACTACTGGGCAAAGGCCATCACTACCCTGAATGGTGGGATGCTAAAGGACACAGCCAATCGATGACTTACCTGGGCCAACATTTTGATACCTTTTTGCTAGATTTACTAGCCATAGAAGCTTCAAGTACGTACTTTATATAGCGGAAACTTCTTTCAGTCGAAACCTCCTGATAAATGTACTTTGTTAAATCATCAAAAAAGCCACATGATTTTCAGTGAAGCTAAGATAGGGTAACAAAAATATTTTGTTACATCGCTGGTTCTGTAAATTGAGATTTGCTATTTTAAGGTGTGTCTGTATTCGCATTGTTGCTATGTAGCAGCTTTAGAATAATTGATGTTATCTTTGGTGGCTGTACTTCTGTATATATTTACTACATCTGCATGACTAATTCTTTCAGTATTATTCTTTTTTTTTTTGCATATGAACATTTTCTATTAAGCTCATGTATTCGTTGTCTCTAGGTTCTGCTATGTCTGGTGTTATCCTGGAGACTCTGATATTGTTCTACTTATGCTTCTTCTTTCCACAAATAAGTACTTGTTTACAGCAATTGATTTTTAAAGAGTTTACTTGGCGTTGGAGCACCAAATAAATGCCTGTGTTTAATGAGTGTTCATTGTCTGTTCTTGTTATTTTGGTACTCTCATGACAGCATGCAATGCAGTTATTTTAGCATTTAATTGTATATGGGGCTCCAAGAGAAGTGATGGCCAGCATTGCTAAGCCCAGTGGAGGGAGAGAGAGAGAGAGAGAGAGATATGGGCTGCACGCCGGCTTGTGAGAGTGAGGATGATGTGGCGTCACGACGATGCCCTTTCCCCTCACGCAACTCCTAGTGTCCTAGAGTGACGGCAGGTGTGCCTGTTCACCTGCTCTGCTCCGTCGCGGCACGCTCTTGGGGTACGTGTCGCAGCCAATGGGATTTTAGGTGCCGTTTCGCTGAGGCTATAGACACCAGCTTTTTCGCTCAATGCACAGTTCGATGCTTTCTCATAAATAATCTCTAGAGAATAACAATGACATGTTTATGTTGAGCTCACGTTCGCACTTCGTCTGCAAGGTCTGCCCGACCCATGTACTCTCGGCACCGGGGCCAATTTTGTACTGTGCAAGGCATGCAACCATGGAGCAGCCGCAAAGCTCAGGCGATAGGCAAAGCAAAAGCGGTGTTTTAAACATGCACCCTTAGAGTGCCACAATATTACAACCTGCAGACCCGCGCACGGCAAGGTGCCCACACAGTTGCATTTCCCACATGGCCGTGCTATGCTAGCGTGTGGCTGATAGTGTAGGAGTAGAGGAGGACGTCGTGATGAAAAACTTGGGAGATTTATTTACATTATTTACAGTGAGAGTCAATGAATAGTCTTAGAGTCATTACGGGCCGGCAGCAACTCGGACACTGCGGCCCGTCGCAAGAAGTTCGAGAGAAGTGAACCAGGGAATGCTCTAGGAATGCTCTTCTGCTGCTCCCGGTCTGCGTCTTTTAAGCCCTTCGGTGTCTCGGCTTAAAACGACGTTCGGCCAATGGGCGAGCCCGCTCAGATGACGCCATTTTCGGCCAATCGGTGAGCCCGCTGAAGTGTCATCATTTTCGGCCAATGGTAGGCACCCGTGCGATGGTGTCATACCCGGCGAAGTGAGTCGCCGCTTGGTCCCCCTGCGGTCTTGCCTTGCTGACTTGCAACACGCCGTCACAATAGCCAGGTGGGGCGACGGCGGACCAAGGCGGGCAGAATTTCACGGTGCCTTACAGCCGTCTTGCCTCATGACCCACCTTACCTGGAACAGTGCCAGGCTCTCCCTTCACTTTCGGGAAGAGTCAAGCAATGAATTGCTCCACCGGCGGCACACGAAGTGGGGGCCGCCAACTTGTTTGGCCGCCAACGCCTCAGGAATGTGGTATCTGTGCTTCTGCGCTGCTTAATTAGCTGTGGTGCGATTCGATGTGGTCTGGGGAACTCGAAGTAGGCTCAGGAAACGGTCCCGTGTCTAACAATAGTAAGAATGGGTAATCGAAAGACTCCTCCCGAATGCCTATAACCATTTCAAGTCCGTGGCACTTTCATGTTCCGCTTTGAATGAATGCGTGCGGTATTGTGGTTCCCTCAGATTTTTTCTTGCCCAATGCACGTAACGTGTACTTTCACAGCAGGGCTCGGTTTTTTAGACTAAAGCAATGTCATTTTAATTTTGCTTACCACTCATGGCGTCTGTAGCTTCTTTGGTTATACAGTACTTTGGTTATAAAGTACAGCAAGTCTAGTTAACAAATTTTATTAGGATATGAGGTTTTATATTTTTTTTTTGATTGAGAGCTTGGTTAAAACGACATTACTTGATTAAATCAAGCAACATACCATAATATCTATGCAAGAGCAAAAAATGTCACTTTTGCCTACGTTCACACTTATTGTAACAGTTGAGCATGTACTCTGCCTTCCCGGCAGAAACAATTAAGCATTCTTAAAAGCTATACAGCAATGATACTAAAATCACCATAACTCAATTAAACCTACTATATCCAGATTTTTCTTTTTAGTTACTGTAAATCAGGCAAGACGGTTGATTCTAGCTTTTCATTGCTCATAAATGTGACAGCTAGAGTATCGAACGGCATCTAATATAGTGCAACAAAAACAAGGATAGAAAAAGAAATGGAACACACATAATTTGGCACTTGGGCCTGTGTTTCATTTCTGTTTGTGACCTTGTTTTTGTTGCACTACACTACATTCCATGATTGACCAACAAGCCCACATTGTCACCCTTGTAGAGAAGAAAAAATTTCATTAGATTGAGATTTGAATGTGTATACTATATTGGGAGGGGGAGGGGGGGGAGTACCTCCTCGAATCACAATGTCCGCATCATTCATGGGTGCAATTTTTTATTTTTTTTTGCCAATTCTGTTCAGTATAGCGGGATCGAAAAAAAACCACAGAAACTGAGCTCAGGTCAATTGATGCTACTTACCCTACGTTACTTCAGTTCACTCAGACTGCAGAGTACTGCTACATATGACAGCTTCATTAAAAGGACTATGCAGAGGCAATATTTGGACAAGTTCAATGCTCTGTTGTGGTAGCAATGGTGAAGTAGTTTTGTTTTTATCCTTGAACACTGGTAAAGGAAGCATTATTTTTAGGGGTGGACGAATATTTGAAGTATTGCATATCAATTGTATATTACACGCTAAGTATTTGTATGCTAAAATTATTAACTATTTGGCATTTTTTATTATGTAAAACTAGCCAAATGTTTTGCAATAACCGGGTGTTAATGTTTTCCATCTGCTAATAAAGTACAGCATGGTATGGCATGGTAATATAAATTGGACGCCAACCACAAAAATGAAAAATAAGATTGTTCAAGTGGAGCTTTGTTCACAATCGTTGTGAACAAGGCTCTCGTGTGTGAGCCAGAACATCTCATATTTTCTGTTTTAGTGGATGGTGCCTAATTTTCAACTGCTTATTATTTGCATTCATCTAGTCCTAAAGAAATGGTGATATATTAGGAGTACTATTCTTTGCATATTGTTTTAATTGCAGAGTTTTTTTTTTTTATGTAACTTCATCCACCACACAATTTCAACTCATGCATTTTCATTCTTTCAAGGACATCACCACTAGTGGAGGTTATTCCTCTGCACTAACATAATCTTTTTGATATTTCCAGTAAACATGCAGTTCTAATAAAAATTAGCTAAATAATTTTAGCCATTGCAGTTATTCATCAAACAAGTAGTCTGCATCAACTTCTGGCATGACTCGTTCTTGGAAAACTTGTGAGCCAACAAATTTGAGCATGCAGTCACCCCTCTCCATATTTGTTTCGATGAAGGGTTTCCCTTTGGAGCACTGTGGATCCAGCCCCGTTTCTCGTGGTTACCACTACGGCCTTCAAGCCGCACACCCTCAGGAAAATTTTTCATGCACAAACCTGGTTCTTTCACACTTTTGCTGACAAAGACATTGAAAGCAAGGGTGGCATAGTAAGCATGTTGGTCACAGAAATACTATGTTAGAGAGCTGGGGGTAGCTGGGCGTGGGTGTTGGGGGGGGGGGGGGGGGGGGGGCATTCTGTAAGTGTACACCTAATAATGGACATGTCTATTTCACTGCTGCTGAAGTGCTGATTAGTTGGGGGTGCCTGTCTCATTCTCATGCGTACCTCAGCCGAGCCAATCAGAACTTCATCAGCAGATGAAGTGGACATTTCCACTAGGTGGACGTTTACAGAATACACTCCCTGCGCTCTGTCCCTTGTTTCCATCCTTTGCCATGTATTCTACTCAGTAAACTACTTTTTCAGCCTGTTGGTCACCTTAATCTTCCAATAGCTCAATGCCTAAATAGGTGTGAACACTATAAATAAGGCACTGTAAACCCAAGCAGTAAGGTTAGCAATTGAAACTGTTACATACCATAGAGGTTTAACCAATGGCATCACCGTAGCTTTCTAAGTTAGCTTTACTGAACTTTCAATGTAGACAAGGCAGAATATAAAGACATACTAGCATTCTTCTAATGTGCCCCACTCCCACTGCTTTCTCGTGTTATTACAATCAGTCTATGCAACCCAAATGAAGTAAAAAAAAAGGGAATTGTGACACTAAATTCATTTCACTACGTCATTCTTAAAAGTATAGCGAGATTATTTAATGGCATTGCAAGCTGTTACTTTTGTTTCCATCTTAACTTATTTTTCATGCTCCAAATAGGGCTACCACTGTTCCCTCATCCACAGTCATCAATGTGTTATAGCAGCTTCAAAAGTTCTCTGAACTTAGTAAACGCTACATATTGCATAAATTCTCAAAACATTTTTACAGCTGCCTTTAACGTCTATAGTTTCTCATTAAAGCCATCATATCTCTTGTGACCACCATTAAATATCTTGTTTTCATGTATACCTAACCTGAAAGATGGGTGCTTTGTAGTGCTAGTATGCTCTGTCTGAGCATATTGTTTTACGCGAAAATTGCTGACATACAGCTCTGACAAATGCTGCAGCAAGCATGGATGTTGGCTATTTCGCCTTCTACTTCAATTTTACTGAATGTATGCATTTTACCAGTGCACCAGGAGAAAGGGCTCAGCGGTGCTCCTGAAAATGCTCACGAGAACTTATCACGATCAATTCCCCATATAATTGGTTTTGCTGGAAAATACAGGGATACAAGCAGAAGTAAACAACGAGGAATGTGGGTAGAAACAGTTTATTTACAGCAGACTTCTTTTTCTATCCATTTCTCTGCTCTCACACCATGATACATACTGTTAAAGGCTGTAGTAATGCATAGCTTGAATGAACCAATACCAGCTACACACATTGTGCTGTTGAACATGGCAATGTAAGTTAGGTTCATGCACAGCAGATTCATGTGCTAAGTGCATTCACTCTTGATTCTAGGCAAGATAAATAAAAAGAAGGTATGTAAATAAATATGCTCTATTTGATTTGGTGTCGGGCTTGTAGGATGATCGGAGGAACTTGGGGTGACAGGACTAGGCGAGCAGGATTTATTTACAGTATTTACATTTGAATATGAGATACATCGACAGTCTAGCGTGGCTCCCAAATGGAGCACACAAGACGAAGCATACAGCAATAAGCTTACGAGCACACAGCTCACGAGTACATTGGCGAGCACAGAGCACGACGACGAGCACACACTAGCCGCCGACAACAGCTGGTTATATCCACTTCGTGTTACCTAGATCCCTAGGTGAGGGAAGGAATACAGCAGGACAAGGTGCGCCTTGTCCTGTCTGTATTCCTTCTTGTGTGCCGTCACTATTGGCACTTCACCTAATGAAAACATACTCTTATGTCTAGTGACAGTGGCCCCTTTTCACTTTTAGCATGCTTCACTGCACTACTTGTGAGTATGCTTCACCGCTAACGCACATCTACTGCGACGAAGCTGACTTTAGGAATCAGATTTATGCAGCGTTTCTTACTCGGTACCAGGCTTGGCAAAGTTTAACCACACTTGCTGCATTAATTTCGTTTGTTCTTTTTAACTTTCATATCACAGAGACAGACCCTGCATCACGCAGTAGCAGGGTGATGCCACGTCTTAATCCTTTTAGCTGCGTCGTGCAGCAGGCACGACGCCAATGGCTGCTGTTGGGAAACGTCAAGCGATCCTCTTCCGCGCAGTGATGCCATTTGTCTCATTAAAGAAAATGCAGGTGATGATTAAATGAGCTGCAAGAAAGCTGTAAAAAAAGCAGTAGCAAATTTAAAGCTGATTAAAGCGAGAAAACAAGCGCGATATAACACGATCTGGCGGAACAGCTCATGCCAGTGGTTTTTTACGTCTTCGTTCTTTAGCGCATCCTTCCCTGAAAAAGATTACTGAATAGTTCTATGAACGAGATGGCGATCCTGACGGAGGCAATGCCACGGTCTCCACGGCCCACTCCCCAGGCCGGTTGCAATTTGACATGGCCATGAGGCAAACTATGCGCGCGCAATATACTCGACTGTAACGCATCAAGCGGGTGACAGCCCCAACCTTTTCTGTGGAAATGTCAACATAGAATAAAGAAACATGTCAATAACGCACGCTGTAAGTGGGCATGCAGCCGGCAGTGCACAAATAGGCGGATGCGACGTCATAATGTAGACGTTCTGCTGGACCGCTTTTGTCTGCTGTGACCTGGTTGCAGCAGTATGGCAGCAGTCGAGGCCCAACTTTCTGTAACTGCATTCAATGTAGAGTCGTTGCACTGTGTCTGCCGTTCGTGATTTGTTTAAATCAGATAGGTGCATCTGCGCTACGGCTGAGATATTATTTTAAATATGTTTTTTTTTTGCATTATAGCCAATAATAGCCACTCCGCAGCCATAGCTTCAACTTTGATCTCTCTAGCTTCTGCTTCTCTTCCTTCAAGATTCAAAATGCTCTAGCTTTGCCGCAGCAAGCAGGTGCTTATTAATCGTTGTTGTTGTACCTCGCGTTCTAAGACGTCGCAGTCGTACCACTACCACTGTGTAAGGTACACTTTCCTTTCTGGTATATGCTACCGCAACGCATCTGGAAAAAAGGTGAGAGTAAATCAGTATGGAAGTGCTTTAGATGAGAGTACTTTTAGGAGTTTTGTACGATGGTATTGTACGATTACCTGTTCTTTTGCTGACACTTGTCGGAAAGATTGCGAATTCGTGCTTTATAAGACGGTCTCAAAATGCGAGCTAGCGCGCAACAGTTGCCGCCGTCTCGCAAAGTCGCAGATCCGCCTATTCCTGCCTTCGATAAGCACTGCTGCAGTTCATATGCGTTGTCCTTCGTTGAAACAATAGACTGTCACTGTTAGTAATGCACAACACGCATGTGTTAAGTCGCGATGTAAAAAAAGGTGGCACCTCCCACGCGTCAACACGTATACACATGCATTGAAACGTTAGTGCTGCAAATGCTGTTTCGTGCGTCTCTTTTTTTACGCACCTTTATTCTCATGTTCTCTATGCTATAACAACACTGCAATCACTCCAATTATTTTGTGCAGGATTCACAAATGCGATGAGCCTAGCTGAAATTATCACTGCCAAAACGGCATGCCACGCCCCTTCCATCGTCATCGGTCAGGTCGAGGTTGGCACGCAGTGCAGGTTCCCTCTGGCTGACAAGTCTGTTGACTGCTCCTTCAGAGCAGACAGCGAGTCGAGGAGCGTGCAGACTACGGAGACTGTGGATCAGTCAAGCGCCACCTCAGGTGGGCAGTGACCGGCACTTCTCTTACATTTGCTTGTTAATGCGAATTTGTGGTAAATAGCCAAGTTTGCCTACTTGGTACGAGTTGCTCAAGTGTGTACGAAATTATGCTACTGAGGACATATTAGTTGGTTTGTGTTTCTTGTCTGCATTCTGATTGGGGGAAAACGCAAAAAATACTGCTCTATTGAGCACACTGAGGCACCTTAGGTGGTAGAGCTTAATCCAGAGCCCTTTTGCCCTGGTGTTATAGCCCTTACGATAACGTTAAACCCAGTGAGTCTCTTAGTTATGCCTAAGCCAGTATATACTAATGCAATAATGTGAATATATATCAATGCAGAATTTAAGTTGACCTCTGTGTTTGAGGTAAATTAAATTCAAACAAAATTCTTTAGTGCAGTTAACTACAACACATACTTTTTTTTATCAATATGCTGATTCACTGAGAGAGGTTAAAACTGCACCGGAACTGTCGGGATTTTCGTTCCGAGACAGCTTTGAGTCTCGACATTCCCGCAGCACGACTAAGCAGTACTAGGCATACGCAACACTGCCATCGGGCAATGAGCAGCATGTACTGGGCATCTGAGGTGCACGCCAACTATCACTTCAGCCAACCTGTAGGTCTCCTCTGGTGAGTGCTGGGCGTACTCGTTTTGATCCTCACCAGTCGATGGCAGCTTCAGTTTTTTTGCACAGTGTTTTCAGACTGCAGTGGTCGACAAGGCCTCTTCCGTACCACCAATTTATCTCCGAGCACAGTTGTTATATTGCAGTACTCTTGTTACAATGTGCTAAAACCTTGTCCATCTTTGCTGATGTGATGAGTCAAGCCTTTTCACTTTGAGAAGTGAGACACTAGTGAGGAAACTGCATTGCCTTTGCCAAGAATTCAATCGGTGTTCATCGGTAGAACTCATGCACAGTGCTCACGGAGAAATTCCACCACAATGTCTTCACATTCACTGTCAACAGGGTAGCCATTGAGCATCAGAGCTTCCAGTTAAAATTGGCATTTACACTGCTTCTAATTGTGTTCACAGAAACCGGAAGGTGCATTGCCACAATACTGCTGTACACTTCCACCTATGTTATCGCATTCTTTACAAAGGCAAAAATGAAGTCAAACATGGAGATGGTATTTTTGTGCCCGTAGCTATATTAACACATTTGCACAAAGTTTGCAAAGTTGGCGTGTTGGCCACAGGAACGGAGTTGGAGCGTAAGATTTTTGAAATAGTTTACATAATCTTTACTGGCAATAAGTAAAATTCATATCTGTTCTTTGTCACAGCGTAAGAATAATACATTTGCTGACTGATTTTTGAACTCTGCCATGGTACTGCAACACACTCTATAGGGTCGACGTATAACAGCGACCAAAGTTATTCATGTTTGAAACAGTTGTCGTCTGATTTTCCGGACTCTTTCTCTCAATCGCAACTCGAAAGCTACCGAAAATGGAAACAACATCACCATCATTTTGTTTTTCTGCAGCCTCAAACTTGCGTTGCACGCAGCTCGCATTCCAGTTCAGAACTATCATTTCCGGTACAACCTGTACTATAGCAGGCACCACTTGCTGCACCCTCCCACAAGGCTTCACGCTGTCATTGCTGTCGGCACCTGTCAATTACATATGGTGATTTGTACTATTGGTATTGCCTCTAATGTACACTGGGGTTCACTTTAGATGCATGCTGCAATGCTAGGTTCAGCCGTTTAAACAACCAATTCTCTTTAGTGGTTTCATTGGCAGCTGCTACCAATGGTGCTGACACCACCTTCGTCATCCGCCTCCAGCTTGGCAAAAACTTTGAAGTGAGGCAAATATTGGAGACTGACGATGAAAAAGAAGGCCAGCATTATCAGGCAAGTGCAAAGTAGCCAATTACAAGCAGATGCCTCATAGGAATTTGAAAATTCCTGAAGCGTACCATATCAGGCTATCAAAAAGAAGTTGAAGATTTTAGAAGCTCGGCAAGAAGTCTGATGGATCCTCACAGAACAATGTCAGCCAACATGTCTACCGAAACCTTCAGGAAGCTATTCTGATGTGGCTGAAAACCATGATCACCAAGCAAGTGCCGGTGTCCATGATATTTTAAATCGTAAGGCAGAAACCGTGGCGCTTCACATGAACATTTAGATCTTTAAATTTAGTGATTGCTGAAGCCGAAATGTCAATGTCCAAGATTGACAGTGGTTCATCTTTGACACTGACCCCAATGTTCACCCAATCTGCACTGTCCTCAACTGTCCACTTATTGCACTGTTCACTTTTTTATTTCAAGCACACTAAATTATTCCAGCCAGTGTTCGTGCAGCAGCTGCGTGCGATGCACACCGGCGTTGCGAACGTCAAACTTCTGCGAAGCAAGTGCAGCTTTCTTACTATTTTGGAGCACCTAACACTTGGCATGATGTTTAGAGGTATAAACATTTCATTTTTCACAGCGCACTTCCTATATTGTTGACTTTTTATTGCAAGTGGCAAATTTGGTTTGGGAGCTACAAAGCTACGTGTGGCAGCTTCTTTAAGGCAGTCCAGATATAGCGAAGATCGGTTATAATGATAGGATTTTTCATTCTTCTTGATGTCAATATAAGTGGGCTGTAATATAATTTCCAACTGTTGGTGCCTGAAATGAACTGTATGATGCTCCCCTGACACTGCTGGACTTAACCGGTCAGACCTGCTGGCACGAACACGCCAGCGTGCCTTGGCCGCTTATAGAATTCAGTGATTGCCCACTTATCACAAGCATAGCTAAAGGCTCCGCTGGAATTTTTTAACATGAATTCTGAAATGGTAGTAATGCCAAATGCATAGAAAAAACGCAGTAATAGCTCTAACATCTTCCAGTAGCTACTGACTTATTGCTGTCACCAGCGGTTTGGCAAAATGGTATGAAAGTATTCGCACACAAGGCTAACATTTACCCTGATACACCCGCCGTGATTGCTTATTGGCTATGGTGTTGGGCTTATAAGCACGAGGTCGTGGGATCAAATCCCAGCCACGGTGGCCGCATTTCGGTGGGGGTGAAATGCAAAAACACCCTTGGTACTTAGATTTAGATGGACTTTAAAGAACTCCTGTTGGTCGGAAAAATTTCCGGGATCCCCCACTATGGCATGCCTCATAATGAGATCTTGGTTTTGTCACGTAATACCCCATAATTTATCCCAATACACAAAACCTGTTAGTCATCTATGTGGGAATAAAAAGGGTTGTTCAAGAACTTACCACCTTGTTTGATTAGGACGTGAATTACGCAATGCCTTTCTACACAAACACTGCCTCAATTTCCTTAGACTTGGACAAAGCGTACAATACTACATGGATATTTGGTATATTGGAGGATTTGGCAAACTTGGGGATTTGTGGCAAGATGCTGAGGTGTCTAACGGACTTTGTCCAATTCAACATTTCAGGCACGTCTGGGCACAGTACTTTCATGCATATTTGTTGAAGAAAACGGCGTGCCACAAGGTTCTATTGTAAGCACAACACTGTTCGAAATGGAAACGAACTCCAGAAACATAATTATGCCATCTTTAACTTTTCAGGCTAACTCTAAATTTTTATACCTTTATTGTGTGCTGTGCATCGAACATGTTAACTTGTGAGCGGCTGAACCAAATTGCTTTGAATGAATTGACAGAGTGGGCAAATAAAAACATCTTCGGTTTCTCCACTGAAGCAGCTGTTGCTGTGGTTCTTTCATAATAGAAAGGGGCTTACAACCATATGCTATCTGAAAATTACATGAAGCCATACTGCGAGTCATACGAGACCACAAGTTTTAGGGTTTTATTCAATAAGAAGCTGAACTCCTTGTACACATAGTCTGAAGATTAAAGGAAGCAAGGCACTTAACATTCTGAAAGTATTCTCCCGCAAGCACTGGGGCTCTGACTGCAAATGTCTTCTATATACAATGTGTTTCAGTGAACACTTTCAAATATTCATAAAAATATACTCTTCGAGAAAAAAAGAAAACCTCTTCAGAAGGAAACTGCTAGCTGTGGCAGACACCAGGAGGTGTCAAAGGCGGGCTCATTGGTTAGCTAATTGATTAAACTTCACTAATTAACTTCTTGGTGGTGGTAAACTTTATTGAAAGGGGGGAGGGGAAAGGGGGAGGTGGCTGATGGATCGGGCTCAAGTAAGACCCTGGGCCTGCGTGGCCTTCTCCGCCCAGTCCACCAGTTCAAGCTGTCGGTCGACGTCCCCGGAACTGAGCCAGGCTGTCCAGTCAGTTTCGCTCTTGACGGGGGGATGAGGAAACGGGAGTGATGTGCATTCCCCCATTATGTGTAGGAGTGTCCCTGTTAGTGAACAGAGCCTACATAGGTCGCTTTCTTTCCCCCTGTGATTTTGTTAATGTACTTTGGGTGTGCGTATGTGTTTGTCTGGAGTCACCTAAATGCGACCGCTTGCATTTTATCGAGTTGCTTGGCCGGTGGTGGGAGCGCGCGATGCCTATGGGCTATTTCGTGATGGGTAAGTCTCGCAGGGTTCCTCATGTCTCTCCTCCTCATTCACGCCATCCGTATCTGCGGACGAGGCTCGGCGCAAGATCTCGAGCCAAACTGTGAACCGACACGTTGCCGGGCACAGCTGCATGAGCGGGGGTCCACACGAGAGTTTTCAAGCTGCTTTAGGGGGTGCCGCGTGAGGACATGGTACGCCTGTTTGGAAATTCTACCGCAGACAAAATTGCCAATGGCCTGCTTGCTATCGGTGATGACGGTATTCGCTTCAGCATGCATGGCCATTGCAGTCGCGGTTTCCTCCGCATCCACCACTCGGCCAGCCATGATTGTTGTCTGTTCTACCAATCCTCTGTTATGATCCGCTACAACCGCGGTCATGAGGTCGCCGCGAGGGTGTCTCGCGGCGTCTGTGTAGACCACTCCATCTTGCGAGCCGTAGCGTTGCCAAATGGCTTCACTACGAGCCTGCCGACGGCCCTGATGGAACTCGGGGTCCATGTTGCGGGGTAGAGGCGGGGCATAAATATGCCCCCTGACCTTTCGCGGAATCGTCATGTACTCTGTAACGTTAAGGATGGCTTTGAGACTGAGCTTCTGGAGGGGTTTACAAGAAACGACAGACTTGGGCTGTGTGGTGAGCATCTAAGAACTCCTCGATCGTGTTGTGCATGCCTAAGGCCTCTAGCCTTGCGGTGGCCGCGTGTTTCGGAAGGCCCAGGGCTGCCTTTGGGGTTCTTCTGATCATTGTGTTTAATTTAGCCAATTCCGTGGCTGTGAGTTTGGCATATGGTGTCGAGTGCATGGTCGAAGCAGCTCGCCCTCGCCCATGCCATGGTGCTGATTAGCCACCCGGCGAATGAGCTGTAGTGTGTAATTCGTCACCCTCTTGAGTTTTTGGAGCCCGCAGTTATCAATTAGCAAAATTTGGGGTTATTGTCAATCCTGAGTTTGTAGCCCCGGAGTAGACGATGTCATATCAGTTTTTAAAACAAAGAAAAAGTGGTTGTCTACAGCTCTGCAGCGTGAGAAAACCTGACATTTTTTCCGCTCATCAACGAAACTCGGCGCTTGAGGAGAGCCAGAAGTCTTGAGCATTCCCAACGTCCGCTGGTGATGTGTTGTAATAACTGCGGTGGCCAGTTCGAAATGTACGTGCTGTTTTCCCTAGCCAGAAAGCCTCGACACTCAGCATAGGGTGCAGCCAGTGTTAGCTTTTACTTACTTACTCGGTGGAAGGCAGAGGCTAGTCATCGCCAACTATGCAGCTGTCGATATCAAGATGCTGTTGGGAGCTGGCCTGGTGCTTTGCCAATGCAGTTGCCTCAGAATTTTCATTCACATTACGCTAGCTTCATTGAAAGAATGAAGCCATGCTTTTGTTACAGTGCAGAGTTTGTTTTAGCGGTGCCGATATTGTCACATGCAACTCTCAGGACTTATTTTTACACGGTATGGGCTTGACAGCTAAAATAAACGAGGGATCTGTAGCCAAGAATTTCTTGGCATTGTAGCGTGACATTGTTTCATACCAGCTGCCGTCCCATTTGTGCTGGCCTAGGATTAGGAAATCCTGACTTCATACTATGTTTAGCAGTTTTGAGTGATGTAACAAACATCAATGAACAAAAATTGCTTATTTCAATCTTTTATTTGGTTATAGGCCTATTCGGGCACTCCACAAGAATATCATTTTGGGCAACAACACAGAACATTTACATGATGTGCTCAAATTGCTTTCCATCCATTGCGATGCACAGATGAAGGCGCTCTTTCATAGAGTTCATAGTAAATAAAAGCATCTGTCTGGAAATGTTGTCGAGAGAGATTCTCACACGTTTCTTCATATCCTCGAGGTTGGCTGGTTCCATCTCAAAAACCTCATTTTTAACATATCCCCAGAGAAAGAAGTCCAAGGGTGACAAATCGGGTGACTAGACGGCCAGGATGTGTTTCCACCACGCCCAATCCACTGGTTGGGAACGGACTTGTCAATGAATTTACGAACCGCTGAATGAAAATGCGGCCGGGATCCGTCGTGCTGGAATCATATTTTTTTTCAGCGCAGCCAATGGAAACTCTGAGGCAAACTTGGAGACAACTTGTATGTCTGTGACGTGCAGATAGGTTTCATATCATGTAATATTTCTATCTGCGAATGACAGGTGCCGCTTGTATTAAATAAATTGTCTGAATGGGCGAATGTAAATGGATTTAAAATGCAGAAAAGTACATGCATACTCATTTCAAACAGAAGAGTCGTGACACCAGTACTAAAACTCACGATCAATCGAGAGGAACTATCTGTGAGCAGCGAACACAAATTCCTGGGAATAGTTCTAGACTTTATTGTCCATCTTAGATGATCCTTTTAAACATATTGTCACGCACAACATAGGGTAGTGATGGAAAATGCCTCCTGAACTTGTACAGGAGCCTTGTCCGCTCTCGCCTTGACTGTGGTGCTATAGTCTGTCATTCTGCAATGCCAAGCGCACTAAATATCCTATACTTTGGGTACCATTTAGGTATCTACCTCACGACTGGTGCCTTCAGGACAAGCCCTGTATTAAGCCACTATGTAGAATCAAACAAATTGTCATTCTGTCTACAGAGGCCATATTCCAGCGTCACATATTATCTGAAGGCAAACGCGAATGCTGAACATCCTTGTTACACAACTGTAAACGATGAGTCCTGTGCCGTACTTTTTGATAATCGGTCCACAGCGAGGGAGCCCTTCTTACTTCATGTGAGGAATTTCAATGAAGAAATGCGTGAGCCACTTCTAGAACACCATCGAATGCTTCCAGCAAAGCTGTCACCGCCGCGGCAATGGGAGCTTGTGGAATGTGACGTCGTTTGTTGAAGTCACTAATAGTGCTCCTAAGATGCACGTTTGAATCTACTTCCTTGAATTTGTCGAAGAGCTGCTGTCAGGAGTTTTAAGCTGATGCATCAAATTCACAGGCTGACGTGTCTTATGCAGCAATCGGTCCTTTTTGGAGTCCGGCATATTGCATTGCCAAACTGGTATATTTGTGGCTGAAGCCTATGCGCTATTGTCGGCTGTGAGGCACCTCAAACAATTAAAGCTAGAGAGGCCAACTATACTTACAGACTCATTAAGTGCTGTCAAGGCTTTAGTATCACTACAAAAGCATTAAAATCCTGTAATTAGTGATCTTTATAGACTCCTGGGCTCTGTTTATGCATCTCATCAACATGTCATAATATGCTGGATGTCAGGGCACAGAGGCATCAAAGGTAATATGCTCGCCGACGAAATAGCCACATTCACAATAACAAAAGATTTCAACTCATTCATAGCTGTTCCCGCCATAGATTTGAAACCTTTCCTTAAAAAAAATTAAACCCTGTTGGCAATGCATGTGAAATGGCCAAACCTCAATTAAATTTAATCTATTTAAAGCACAGTTAAGCACTCCCCTATTAATAATAGAATCACGACAAACCGATGTGCTGTTATGTCGAGTAAGAATAGGGCACACATACTGTACACACATCTTGTTGACTGGCGACGAACCTTCTACATGTGGCAGATGTGGTGAAATGCTGACCATCATCTATGCTCTTGTGGAATGTTGGGAAGCAGAAATTCACATGAAGAAACACTTTCCTTTAGCTTACCGACAGCGTATCCCGTTATGTCCAGCACAGTTTCTTTGCAAAAACCCATTAGTCGACACCAAATTTTTGAATGACATTCTTACATTGCAAGTTATCAGTAAAAAAAATATGTAGGACAGCCTTTACCAGTGGCTGTTGCTGCATTAGGTACACCTTATATAGCAGGCCCTTGCATTCAACATTTATCATAGCTGGCATCTCTGGTCATTGTTGTTTTAATACTTATATATTTTATGCAAGTTAAAGTGACTGATTTTTGGCCTATATACAGCCCTGCTACATTCACCATTCTATAGTACATTACTCCATTTCATAATCAATTCATTGAAAACCCATTACCATGTGTATGGTGCACTTTGGCCATATCTGGCCCTTGCGGCATAAAACCCCATACATCAATCAAGCAGTCAGGTTTGTTTAGACCATTATTTGCCCGTTTCAGCAATCATTTGCCACAATGTTGCGATGGCAGAGCACAATGAGCAGAATATAATGCATGCCAAATAGTTTTCGCTTTGAGTGAAACTGCAACTGAAGATGTCGTACATTGTTAAGCCTATAAGGACGACACTGAATAAAGCTCAGGAAGTCAAATAGTCTTCTCAGATAAAGAATTTTGAGATCAATAAAAAGAAGCTACATGGGCAAGTTGTTTCACCCTGAGAGGAGGCTGTTTTTTCAAACATTTGAGGGTTGTATGCAGTTATTTGTGGGGGTTATATACACGCAATTTTTAATGCGAAAGCAGTATGTCCAGTACACGAAAATCTGCCAGCGGCAGCGGTGACACCGAGCAGTCGTGCCAAATATTGCCGATGGTGCAGAGTAAAAACACGTCAAAAATTCTCGGATTGACTTCAAATTTCTCAGGGAGGTTGCTGTAAACAAAGTAAATCGAGGCCTATGAAAAGAAAATTTTGTAAATTTCGGTCTTGGTGGGAAATGATCCTGGGCCTCCGAGGAATGGGAAGAGCATGCTTCCCCGATGCCACAGTGGCTCCAGGGTTCTGGTTGGCTAAAGGTGTGCCTTGTGCATGTGTCATTGCATATATCAAGTCTTACTAAAGGTGTGGCCTAATGTGTGCTTCAGTGGGCATGAGACGGTGCAGCCAATGGGAAAGAGGTGGACTATAACACTTTCGCATTCTGACAAGTAAGCACTCTTAAGCATCTCTGCCGAACTTAATAATCTCCTAGAAGTGTTGCATATTGTGTTTCTCGGCTCTTCTGAAAAGGGGCGCAGGTTCTATGTGTTAGCAGGTTATACACGAAAAATACTGTATGTCCTAGCTCGCACTGTACTATCTTAACTTATGAAAACATTGCCAAAGTTAGGCATGTGGTCAAGAAGAAACTGATTAATGAATTCTCACATGCGAAATTTTTCGTGCCAGCGAATCAGAAGTTTTGCATGTGCCAAATATTGCCTTCAGACCGCGAGTGCTCTTTTTAAAGGCTCAGAGAGGAAGCTAGGTCGAAGCTTTTTGACGCTGCCCTCTAAGGGTCGGAGAAATCTGCAGATGTCTTCGAACACACCAGATTCTCTCACTTAGTAATTTTTCACCTTTCTGAAAAATAGTTTGTTCGGTTGGACTTCATAAACAAAGTGATGAAGCATTCAGATGCTGAAATATTGAGTAAATCAAATGGACCACTAGGCTTCATTTGTTCCACCATACCTGAAATCGCCCTCAAGACCTCCCAAATGAAAAAAAAAAAAACTAAGCTCATCATTAGCTTTAGTATCTGTGTTTTATGCATTTCATAACATTACTTTTCTTCTATTTCTGCAGCATCCAGGCCTTCTATTTCTTCATCAACAGCCAATGGTCACAATTCACCACAGGGACTCCTCCGCCAAGATAATCTCTGTTACAATGAAGCTGATAAACTGTTTTGTCTGGAAGCACATGCCAGGGTCCGTACTGGCGAGCATCCTTTTAAGTGCCATTTATGCCCTAAGAGCTTCTCCAAAAGAGACCTTCTAAAGAGGCACTTGTGCGTCCACATGGGCAAGCGACCATTTCAATGTCCTTTATGCCCTCAAAGCTTCTTGCGAAAGCCTGACCTGAAAACCCACCTGCTCATCCACACGGGTGAGAAGCCATTTCAGTGCCCTTCATGCCCTCGGTGCTTCGCAGTAAAGAGCCGCATAAAAGTCCACCTGCGCACCCACACAGGTGAGAAGCCATTTCAATGCCCTTTATGCCCTCGAAGTTTCTCGCATAAGTCCACCATGAAAGACCACCTAAGCACCCACACAGGCGAGAAGCCAGTTCAGTGCCCTTCATGCCCTCAAAGCTTCTTGCGAAAGTCTGACCTGAAACCCCACCTGCGCACCCACACAGGTGAGAAGCCATTTCAGTGCCCTTCATGCCTTCAGTGCTTCGCTATAAAGGCCAACCTTAATGTCCACCTGCGCACCCACACAGGTGAGAAGCCATTTCAATGCCCTTCATGCCCTCAAAGTTTCTCGCGTAAGTCCAGCATGAAAAATCACCTACGCACCCACACAGGCGAGAAGCCATTTCAATGCCCTTCATGCCCTCAAAGCTTCTCACATAAATCCAGCATGAAAAACCACTTGCGCACCCACACAGGTTAGAAGCCGTGGCGGTTCCTTCATTCCTTCGGAGCTGCTCATATAAGTCCAGCATGAAAGACCACCTGCAAAACCACACGAGAAGCCATTTCAATGCCCTCTATGTCCTCAGAGCTTCTCACAAAAGCCAGACCTGAAAGGCCACCTGCGCAACCACACAGGACAGAAGCCATTTCAGTGGCCTTCATGCCCTCAAAGCTTCTCGCATAAGAGCAGCATGAAGGAACCCTTGCGAACCCAAACAGATGAGAAGCTATTTCAATGCCCTTCATGCCCTCTGAGATTCTCGTGCAAGGCCAACATGAAGGAACAACTGGACAGCCATGTAGGCGAGAAGCCATTTCATTGCCCTTCATACACTTAGAAATTCTCGCTGAAGAGTGCCATGAAGCAGCAACTGAGCATTCATACAGGTGACCGACCTTACTGTTCTGCCACCTGCTCAAAGTCCTTTGCACTTGCTGAGTACTTGAGCAGACATAAAGAGGACACAGCACCACCATGCAGTGGAGTGGGTCAGCAGGTATGTTGAACTTAAGTTAGAAATCTCTAGATATGGAGAAAGCTACAGGGTGTTCTGCTGTATCAAATAGGACAAGTGTCCTCATGTGCCCTTAATAGGGCCCTGGAATGCTTTTTGTGTGTTACCATATTTGCTCTAGATCTATACTCAGCATGTCATCAGACAACGAGCAAAAGAAATGATGAAAATCGACCCTCACAAGCGCATTATCGCTCATAAAGAAATTCCAGGATATACAGCACAAGGAAAACAAGAGTTAAGCTCAATCTCCGCTGGGATTTTAGCTGCTCTAAATTCCACATTTCACTTTGCTATGACTTCATGTGGTGACGTCAACGAATAGCAGCAGGACATCAGCAAAAGTCTGCACGCCAGAGTTGCCAAGTCTGCTCAGCCTTTTCATGGCATACCCATGGCCTCTATGATCTGGTGACTGTACCCAGATGGGATAAATCCCAAAATAGAACAGACAGATGCCATTGTAGCCGCACCACCACCAGAAAACAAGGAATAGCTTCATTCTTTGCTCGGAGCTGTAAACTACTATAGTTAATTCCTACCTCTAGTGTCTGCGCTGGCCCATCCCTTGTACAGACTACTGTGTTACAACCAGACATGGGTGTTGACAAGTGCCCACGAAAGATCCTTTGATGACATCAAACCTGTGCCAGCGTCAACAGAGGTCCAACAGAGCAGCATAGTGACTCGTCTCACCAACAAAGAAGGAAAAGTTTATTGCCGGAAAGTATGACTGTCACTTGAGTGAAACTACAGGAAGGAGTTCTGGAAATACCCGAGATGTGGTCATCAGCTGGTCACGAGCACGTTCACCACAGAAGGCCATACACACAAATTTGAGCGCCCGGAGAAAACAAAGCTAAACTTATACATGCTCTTGTAACAAATATAGAAACGTGTCGGTACAAGTTTACACCTACAGTGGTCTTACTGCTATATCTATCCTCCTTGTTACATCTGACTGGTACTATCAGTGCAAGTAAATGTTGAGCTGCAATGTGGTAAAACTCCCGAAAAACTTTCTTGTGAAAGTGATATGCTCAGTCCAAGCAATTACTGGAAATTTCACATTGGGTTTGAGCAGGCTTCTTGTCACTTTGATTAATTATTTAGTCGGCAAATGCATCTTTCAGAAAATCTCTTGAACACCACTTCACACTAAGGCATAAAATGTACGACATAAGGGCTAACGTGAACAAGTTTCTTGTCCAATTTTTTCAGGGCACCAGGTCACGGTGAAATCCAATACATAGGTGTGGTTCACTGTTGCACTTGTGCATTAAGGTGCGAAGCTACTGCACATGATTTAGGTTTTTTTGCTATAAAACTATCGCACACTTTTCATCTCGTGTCATGTGCCCGAAAAGTAAATTTAGTGAATACGTGTACGGGACCATGGAGAATACAGACACCAAGAAACATGACAGCACCAGAAAACATGACAGCGCCATGCTGACAAATGCAGCTACATATAGTGTAACCACTTCAGCTGCTAGCAAAATGTGGTGGCAGTGTACTACTGGGCAAAGGCCATCACTACCCTGAACGGTGGGATGCTAAAGGACACAGCCAATCGATGACTTACCTGGGCCAACATTTTGATACTTTTTTGCTAGATTTACTAGCCATAGAAGCTTCAAGTACGTACTTTATATAGCCGAAACTTCTTTCAGTCGAAACCTCCTGATAAATGTACTTTGTTAAATCATCAAAAAAGCCACATGATTTTCAGTGAAGCTAAGATAGGGTAACAAAAATATTTTGTTACATCGCTGGTTTTGTAAATTGAGATATTCTATTTTAAGGTTTGTCTGTATTCGCATTGTTGCTATGTAGCAGCTTTAGAATAATTGATGTTATCTTTGGTGGCTGTACTTCTGTATATATTTACTACATCTGCATGACTAATTCTTTCAGTATTATTCTTTTTTCTTTGCATATGAACTTTTTCTATTAGGCTCATGTATTCGTTGCCTCTAGGTTCTGCTATGTCTGGTGTTATCCTGGAGACTCTGATATATTTCTACTTATGCTTCTTCTTTCCACAAATAAGTACTTGTTTACAGCAATTGATTTTTAAAGAGTTTACTTGGCATTGGAGCACCAAATAAATGCCTGTGTTTAATGAGTGTTCATTGTCTGTTCTTGTTGTTATTTTGGTACTCTCATGACAGCATGCAATGCAGTTATTTTAGCATTTAATTGTATATGGGGCTCCAAGAGAAGTGATGGCCAGCATTGCTAAGCCCAGTGGAGGGAGAGAGAGAGAGAGAGAGAGATATGGGCTGCACGCCGGCTTGTGAGAGTGAGGATGATGTAACGTCACGACGATGCCCTTTCCCCTCACGCAACTCCTAGTGTCCTACATAACGGCAGGTGTGCCTGTTCACCTGCTCTGCTCCGTCGCGGCACGCTCTTGAGGTACGTGTCGCAGCCAATGGGATTTTAGGTGCCGTTTCGCTGAGGCTATAGACACCAGCTTTTTCACTCAATGCACAGTTCGATGCTTTCTCATAAATAATCTCTAGAGAATAACAGTGACATGTTTATGTTGAGCTCACGATCGCGCTTCGTCTGCAAGGTCTGCCCGACCCATGTACTCTCAGTACCGGGGCCAATTCTGTACTGGGCAAGGCACGCGACCATGGAGCAGCCGCAAAGCTCAGGTGATAGGCAAAGCAAAAGCGGTGTTTTAAACATGCACCCTTAGAGTGCCACTATATTACAACCTGCTGATTCGCGCACGGCAAGGTGCCCACACAGTTGCATTTCCCACATGGCCGTGCTATGCTAGCGTGTGGCTGATAGTAAGAATGGGTAATCGAAAGACTGCTCCCAAATGCCCATAACCATTTCAAGTCCATGGCACTTTCATGTTCTGCTTTGAATGAATGCGTGCGGTATTGTGGTTCCCTCAAACTTTTTCTTGCCCAATGCACGTAACGTGTACTTTCACAGCAGGGCTCGGTGTGTTTAGACTAAAGCAATGTCATTTTATTTTGCTCGCCACTCACGGCGTCTGTAGCTGCTTTGGTTATACAGTACTTTGGTTATAAAGTACAGTTAGTCTAGTTAAGAAACTTTATTGGGATATGAGATTTTATATTTTTTTTAAATTGAGAACTTGGTTAAAACAAAATTACTTGATTAGATCAAGCAACATACCATAAAATCTATGCAAGAGCCAGAAATGTCATTTTTGCCTCCATTAACACTTATTGTAGCAGTTGAGCACGTAGTCTGCCTTCCCGGGAGAAACAGTTAAGCATTCTTAAAAGCTATACGGCAATGATAATAAAATCACCAGAACTCAATTAAACTTACTATATCCACATTTTGCTTTTTAATTATTGTAAATCAGGCAAGGCAGTTGATTCTAGGTTTTAATTGCACATAAATGTGACAGAGTATCGAACGGCACCTAATATAGTGCAACAAAAACAAGGATACAGTACAAGAAATGGAACAAAGAAAATTTGGCGCTTGTGTCTCTGTGTTTCATTTCTGCTTGCGACCTTGTTTTTGTTGCACTACACTACATTCCATGATTGACCAAGAGGCCCACATTGCCACCCTTGTAGAGAACAGAAAATTTCGTTAGATTGAGATTTAAATGTGTATATCTTGTGGGGGGGGGGGGGGGGGGGGGTAGCTCCTCGAGTCATGATGTCCGCATCATTCATGGGTGCAAATTTTTTTTTTGCCAATTCTGTCCAGTATAGCGGCATAAAAAAAACCCACAGAAACTGAGCTCAGGTCAATTGATGCTACTTACCCAATGTTACTTCAGTTGACTCAATCAGACTGCAGAGTACTGCTACACATGACAGAGGCAATTTTTGGCACATGTTCAATGCTCTGTTGTGTTAGCAATGGTGAAGTAGTTGTTTTGTTTTAATCCTTGAACACTGGTAAAGGAAGCATTATTTGTAGGGGTGGACGAATATTTAAGTATTGCATATCAATTGTATATTACACGCTAAGTATTTGTATGCTAAAATGATTAACTATTTGGCATTTTTGATTATGTAAAACTAGCCAGATATTTTGCAATAACGGGGTGTTAAAGTTGTTACTGTTTTCCATCTGCTAATAAAGTATCGCATGGTATGACATGGTAATATAAATTGGACGCCGACCACAAAAATGAAAAGATTGTTCAAGTGGAGTTTTGTTCACAATCATTGTGAACAAGGCTCTCGTGTGTGAGCCGGAACATCTCATATTTTCTGTTTTTGTGGATGGTGCCTAATTTTCAACTGCTTATTATTCGCATTCATCTAGTCATGAAGAGGTGGTGATATATTTGGAGTACTAATCTTTGCATTTTGTTTTAATTGCAGAGTTTTTTTTTATGTAACTTCATTCACCACACAAGTTCAACTCATACATTTTCATTCTTTCAAGGACATCACCACTAGTGGAGGGTATTCCTCTGCGCTAACATAATTATTTTGATATTTCCAGTAAACATGCAGTCCTCATAAAAACTACCTAAATAATTTTAGCCAATGCAGTTATTCACCAAACATGTAGTCTGCATCAACTTCTGGCATGACTCGTTCTTGGAAAACTTGTGAGCCAACAAATTTGAGCATGCAGTCACCCCCCTCCATATTTGTTTCAATGAAGGCTTTCCCTTTGGAGCACTGTGAATCCAGCCCTGTTTCCTGTAGTTACCATTATGGGCTTCAAGCCACACACCCTCAGGAAAATTTTTCATGCACAAACCTGGTTCTTTCACACTTTTGCTGACAAAGACATTGAAAGCAAGGGTGGCATAGCAAGCATGTTGGTCACAGAAATACTATGTTAGAGAGCTGCGGGTAGCTGGGGTTGGATGTTGGGGGGAAGGGCATTCTGTAAGCGTAAACCTAGTGGACATGTCCATTTCGTTAGGGGTGCCTGTCTCATTCTCATGCATACCCTAGTGGAGCCAATCAGAACTCAGCAGCAGATGAAGTGTTCATTTCCATTAGATGGAGGACACTTGCAGAATACACTCCCTGTGCTCTGTCCCAAGTTTCCGCCCTTCTCCAAGTATTCTACTCGGTAAACTACTTTTTCAGCATGTTGGTCACCTTAATCTTCCAATAGCTCAACACCTAAATAGGTATGCACTATAAATAAGGCACTGTAAACCCAAGCAGTGAGGTTAGCGAATGAAACTGTTACGTACCATAGAGGTTCAACCAATGGCTTCACCATAGCTTTCTAAATTAGCTTTACTGAACTTTGAATGTAGACAAGGCAGAATATAAAGACACACTAGCGTTTTTCTAATGGGCCCCACTCCCTCTGCTTTCTCGTGTGGTTACAATCAGTCTATGCAACCCAAATGAAGTAAAACAAAAAAAGGGAATTGTGACACTAAATTCATTTCGCTGCATCATTTTTTAAAAGTATAGCGAGATTCTTTAATTGCATTACAAGTTGTTCTCTTGTTTTCATCTTAATTTGTTTATTTTTCATGCTCCAAATAGGGCTACCACTGTTCCCTCATCCACAGTTATCAATGTCTTATGGCAGCTTCGGAAGTTCTCTGAACTGAGTAAACGCTACATATTGCATAAGTTAAAACATTTTCACAGCTGCCTTTAATGTCTATAGTTTCTCATTAAAGCCAGCATATCTCTTGTGACCACCACTAAATATATTGTTTTAATGTATACCTAACCTGAAAGATGGGTGCTTTGTAGTGCTAGTATGCTCTGTCTGAGCATATTGTTTTATGCGAAAATTGCTGACATACAACTCTGACAAATGTTGCAGCAAGCATGGATGTTTGCTATTTCGCCTCCTACTTCAATTTTACTGAATGTATGCATTTTACCAGTGCACCAGGAGAAAGGGCTCAGCGCTGCTCCTGAAAATGCTCGCGAGAACTTATAATGATCAATTCCCCACATAATTGGTTTTGCTGGAAAATACAGGGATACAAGCATAAGTAAACAACGACGAATGTGGGTAGAAACAATTTATTTACAGCAGACTTCTTTTTCTATCCATTTCTCTGCTCTCACACCATGATACATACTGTTAAAGGCTGTAGTAATGCATAGCTTGAATGAACCAATACCAGCTACACACACTGTGCTGTTGAACATGGCAATGTAAGTTAGGTTCATGCACAGCAGATTCATGTGCTAAGTGCATTCACTCTTGATTCTAGGCAAGATAAATAAAAAGAAGGTATGTAAATAAATATGCTCTATTTGATTTGGTGTCGGGCTTGTAGGATGATCGGAGGAACTTGGGGTGACAGGACTAGGCGAGCAGGATTTATTTACAGTATTTACATTTGAATATGAGATACATCGACAGTCTAGCGTGGCTCCCAAATGGAGCACACAAGGCGAAGCATACAGCAAACAGCTTACGAGCACACAGCTCACGAGTACATTGGGGAGCACAGAGCACGACGACGAGCACACACTAGCTGCCGACAACAGCTGGTTATATCCACTTCGTGTTACCTAGATCCCTAGGTGAGGGAAGGAATACAGCAGGACAAGGTGCGCCTTGTCCTGTCTGTACTCCTTGTGTGCCGTCACTATTGGCACTTCACCTAATGAAAACATACTCTTATGTCTAGTGACAGTGGCCCCTTTTCACTTTTAGCATGCTTCACTGCACTACTTGTGAGTATGCTTCACCGCTAAGGGACGTCTACTGCGGCGAAGCTGACTAAGAATCCGATTTATGCAGCGTTTCTTACTCTTTACCAGACTTGGCAAAGTTTAACCACACCTGCTGCATTAATTTCGTTTGTTCTTTTTAACTTTCATATCACAGAGACAGACCCTGCATCACGCAGTAGCAGGGTGATGCCACGTCTTATTCCTTTTAGCTGCGTCGTGCAGCAGGCACGACGCCAATGGCTGCCGTTGGGAAACGTCAAGCGATGCTCTTCCGCGCAGTGATACCATTTGTCTCATTAAAGAAAATGCAGGAGACGATTAAATGAGCTGCAAGAAAGCTGTAAAAAAAGCAGTAGCAAATTTAAAGCTGATTAAAGCGAGAAAACAAACGCGATATTGCTATTTCGCCTTCCACTTCAATTTTGCTGCATGTATACGTTTTACCAGTGCACCAGGAGAAAGGGTTCAGCGCTGTTCCTTAAAATGCTCACGAGAACTTATCATGATGGATTCCCCATATCACTGGTTTTGCTGGAAAATACAGGGATACAAGCATAAATAAACAACGACGAATGTGGGTAGAAACACTTTATTTACAGGAGACTTCTTTTTCTATCCATTTCTCTGCTCTCACACCATGGTACATACTGTTAAAGGCTGTAGTAATGCATAGCTTGCATGAACCAACACCAGCTACATATACTGTGCTGTTGAACATGGCAATGTAAGTTAGGTTCATGCACAGCAGATTCATCTGCTAAATGTATTCACTGTTGATTCTAGGCAAAATAAATAAAAAGAAGGTATGTAAATAAAAATGCTCCCTGATGCGCTATGCCTATGCAAGTGCGCTTGCATTTGGACAGAACCCGAGCGCAGCTGCAGTGAACAAGAAAACATACAGCATTTAAGATCTAGGATGTAAATGTGCGAGAGTTCTTTATTAAAGGATATCAAAGGTGATGCATACTTAAACTGGTCTCTGCTAAGACTGGTAATGCTATGCGTTGCCTAGATTTATAAAAAAAATGGCTGTGGCTTAAGGTTAAGCCCAGGATGCGAAGCATACTAGCCTTTATTTTAGTTGTTGAACCACTGTTTAGCCTGGTGAACTGCTGTTGCTTGGCTATATTTGGTTCGGCTAGACGAAGAAACAACTCATGCGTTACTCTGCTTCGCCTTCAAGAGTGGAACGCGACAGCGTTCCCGTCGACCCGCCAAGGGGTGTAAGACAATGGCTTACGGCGCAGCGACTACGCGCCCCGCATTGGACGCGGTGAGCGTCGAGCAACGCAGCGTTCGGCGCGGCAACGAAGTGTGCGCCTGAGCAAGCGACGCACGCCTGAGCCTTAGAAACGGCTCGTTTCTAAGGCAACACCGCATTCACTAGAGGCGCTTTTGTACCGCTTTGAAGCATCGTACTCTTGGCTCAGTGGTAGCGTCTCCGTCTCACACTCCGGAGACCCTGGTTCGATTCCCACCCAGCCCATCTTGCAAGAGTTGAGCCAATTAAGCCACCTAGAAAAAGCGCAGCTGCGTATATACCGCCGCGACGCCGCGTGTTGGAGCCCTGTTTCTCCTCTGTCGTGACGTCACGGTGTCACGTGGTATTGAAGGCGACACCGCGGCGCCTGAAGAGCTGGGTTGAGCTCTAGTAATATGCTTCGCATAAAATTGGAGCTTAAGCTTCGCCTTCAAGAGTGGAACGCCACAGCGTTCCCGTCGACCCGACAAGGGGTGTACGACAATGCGCTACAGTGCAGCGATCACTTACGAGGCGCCCCGCATCGGACTTTGCACCCACCAATCACGCGGTGAGCGTCGAGCAACGCAGCGTTCGGCGCGGCAACGAAACGTGCGCTTGAGCAAGCGGAACGAACCAAAGAATTGGGTGTCTCGGAGGGGGAAATGATCTATGCCAGCCAAACGTCGTGATCGGCACGGGCAGAGAGATAGATAGATAGTGATCTAAAGAAAGGAAAGACGCTTGATTCTAAAATGTGCCCTACCACTGGTCTCCCAAGGTAAGCCCTCCCAAGGTAAGGAGGTAAGCCCTCCCAAGGTAAGGCTGCTGCCCAGTTGCAAGTGTAAATTGCTCAATTATGTCTAAGGCACACTTGAGCAAACGGTAGATTGAAATTACTGCGCCACTGAGAATGTACTTGAGAGTTCAGCAAAGCAGCTAAAAGCCTCCTTGGAGTGAAGAAAGAGAATTGTGTGTTTTGGGTCTAGGTGTGCAGAGCTTGCAGTTGCTCATGGGTGCTATTTAAAATATTTTACATATTTCAGCTAGTTCTTGGTTTCAGGCAAAAAAAGAATTTTCATGTATTCTGCATCAATTCACCGTTAGATACTAAAACCCAGGGTACCACAGGTCTGTTTTCTGATACGTGATTTCTTCACGGGAAACTATACCCCTCTCAAAAAAATCTTCACAGCAGCTTAACCCCTACCTCTCTTTAGAAAAGCCATCGCACTAGTCTTTGAACACTAATTACACAGAGACTGCTTGCGATGTGATGTTATGCACGTCATCACCTTACAAAGAGGAAAATTTAACAATGGTAGTATGACAGATACACAACAAAGCAAAAGGATAAAGCATGACACATACGGCCATCAATGTTCATGTCTTCATTTCAATGCAGATGTCTTAAGCAGTGAATATGTCTTCATTATACCGAGTGTCATATCACAAAAGCGAAGGGCAAAGGTCTTTGCATTATAAACTGACAAATGTGCTCTAATATGTTTCACCGCAATACACAATGTGTTTTCCAGTGAAACATGCTAATAGCGGCAAGCGTGAACATGTCACCTAGGGTTTCGGCTAACTACGGAGGCAGTGTCCTGCAGTGAGGCATCTTCTGTATTACGGTAATGCATACTGATAGTGACAAGAGCTAACCTGGCATGTATGCCTTTACCCAACAAAAGTTGTCAAAACATCATCCTCCCGCGAAAATCTGCTTTGCTGAGATTAGAACATTACCTTCTTCGCTGACTGAAACCCTAATTCCCGATTCGCGTGAACCCTTCGCAATATCAGCATGCTTCATCGTGCACAAATACGGGTGGTCAAATAGGCTTGTGCAAACGTTTTGACAAGGGAGCTTGCCTCCATCAGGGCAACTGCTTTCCTTGGCAGTTTTCACGCAAGTGAGTCTCCCCCATTTCAAACAGAATTAGGTAGTAAGACCTCTGCAAAGCGACGTACCGACAAGCGTTTCGTAGTGGCTGGTAGAGAAGCAGGAGTAAAAAGTTACAAGTATGCTATTCGATTAGATATACAGATTGTCTTACGGTGAAACATAGCATGGATGCAAAGCAGCTCCTCGAGAGGAACGCTGATCTGACGGCTAGTTACGAAATTCCACGCGTGCGAGTACCCCGCGTTTGGTGGTCTCCCAGTGACAAAATGACATTGATTGTGTTGTAAATGGGTGGCGACACTACTGGTGCAGAAGCGTCGTTTAGCTTTCGAAAACTGCGAAATGACCTATAGCTATTGAAGAACTGAACAGTTCAGGGGAAAAAAGAATCACCGCCCAAGCACTCCCTAACCAGCGAAGCTGAGACGTGCGGCCCCAGTGGTTATCACCAGGTTAATCCTGACGGCCGGTTCATAAACGACGGCTCGATTGCCGGATTCTCGGTACGCATTTGCTGCTTGTGCGTTGCACGACATACTACGTCCGTACCACACAGTAAACTAAACAAGCTTCAGGGAGATCACGTGCCTGGCGCAGGTCATGCACAGACACACTCATACCCGAACGCCTACGTATACTCGCACATTTATCCGGAAACTCCGTACTGTCACCTGTGCGGCGAGCTAGCTTCGCCAAGTCGCATCTCTGGGACTGTGAGAAGGACCCCACCCCCATTCATCCAATCCCCTGGCCTCTCCCTCACCTTCATCGTGGGATGAAGTGCTGCTTAGCTTCAGCCCATGCGTGCAACTCCGATCCGTGGAGCGAGCTGAAGAGGTCGCCGTCACGCATCGCCTGGCGGCCATCTGGCCTACCTGACGAGCATATGAATTAGCTGCCCACTCTAACGAATAAAGTTGTCTCTCGCTCTTGCGCTAGGCTGCAAGAGCCTGCAGTTCTTGTGCCAGGGCTACAGCATCGGCGCAGCATAGACAAGTTCATTCTCGGTTCTCCTCGCGGCTTTGCTGATCGAAAGCTGCCTGCTCCTAAGGAGTACGTATTACGTGTGGCCTACCCATTTCGGAGCGGGAGAGAAACTGCTGCGCGCGCGCTCGGCTACGACGGAGAGTAACGAGGTCAATTAATACTGGTGCAGCTAATCCAACATGGCTAATCGCGCGCCTCTCTCTCACCTTTTTTTTTTGTGTGTGTGTGCATGCGCATGGGGTTTCACCGGAGGAGTTTCCGGCGTACATGCAGGCGCCCGACAGGCGGTCGAATCGACTAGCCATATACAGCTTGGCTCTA
Organism: Dermacentor andersoni; assembly: GCF_023375885.2. NCBI lineage: Eukaryota > Metazoa > Arthropoda > Arachnida > Ixodida > Ixodidae > Dermacentor > Dermacentor andersoni. The sequence continues at coordinate 122,609,557 of NC_092821.1, read as the reverse complement.
AAAATGACCCGCGTGAACATTTGCTTACGAGGTGGACCAAACAACGGGTCAAAGCGTCACGACCACGTCCGAAATAGCTCGGAAGGTCTGCCAGTACACTTATTAGGCGCCTCGGCGCGCGTAATGTGAGAGGATACGGCGGATGCGCGTGCACATCATTAAGGATCCACATAGTGTTACAGTAAAACACGTTGTGGGGCTAGTTGGTGCATAGCTTTCATTACGTGAAGCGCCAATAGTGACGACACACAAGAAGAAATACAGACAGGACAAGGTGCGCCTTGTCCTGTCTGTATTCCTTCTTGTGTGCCGTCACTATTGGCACTTCACCTAATGAAAACATACTCTTATGTCTAGTGACAGTGGTCCTTTTTCACTTTTAGCATGCTTCACTGCACTACTTGGGAGTATGCTTCACCGCTAACGCACATCTACTGCGGCGAAGCTGACTTTAGGAATCCGATTTATGCAGCGTTTCTTACTCGGTACCAGGCTTGGCAAAGTTTCACCACACTTGCTGCATTAATTTCGTTTGTTCTTTTTAACTTTCATATCACAGAGACAGACCCTGCATCACGCAGTAGCAGGGTGATGCGACGTCTTAATCCTTTTAGCTGCGTCGTGTAGCAGGCACGACGCCAATGGCTGCTGTTGGGAAACGTCAAGCGATGCTCTTCCGCTCAGTGATGCCATTTGTCTCATTAAAGAAAATGCAGGTGATGATTAAATGAGCTGCAAGAAAGCTGTAAAAAAGCAGTAGCAAATTTAAAGCTGATTAAAGCGAGAAAACAAGCGCGATATAACACGATCTGGCGGAATTCAGCTGCTCATGCCAGTGGTTTTTTACGTCCTCGTTCTATAGCGCATCCTTCCCTGAAAAAGATTACTGAATAGTTCTATGAACGAGATGGCGATCCTGACGGAGGCAATGCCACGGTGTCCACGGCCCACTCCCCAGGCCTGTTGCAATTTGACATGGCCATGAGGCAAACTATGCGCGCGCAATATACTCGACTGTAACGCATCAAGCGGGTGACAGCCCCAACCTTTTCTGTGGAAATGTCAACATAGAATAAAGAAACATGTCAATAACGCACGCTGTAAGTGGGCATGCAGCCGGCAGTGCACAAATAGGCGGATGCGACGTCATAATGTAGACGTTCTGCTGGACTGCTTTTGTCTGCTGTGACCTGGTTGCAGCAGTATGGCAGCAGTCGAGGCCCAACTTTCTGTAACTGCATTCAATGTAGAGCCGTTGCACTGTGTCTACCGTTCGTGATTTGTTTAAATCAGATAAGTGCATCTGCGCTACGGCTGAGATATTATTTTAAATATGTTCCTTTTTTGCATTATAGCCAACAATAGCCACTCCGCAGCCATAGCTTCAACTTTGATCTAGCCAGCTCTAGCTTCTGCTTCTCTTCCTTCAAAATTCAAAATGCTCTAGCTCTACCGCAGCAAGCAGATACTTATTATTCGTTGTTGTTGTACCTCGCGTTCTAAGGCATCGCAGTCGTACCACTACCACTGTGTAAGGTACACTTTCCTTTCTGGTATGTGCTACCGCAACGCATCTGGAAAAAAGGTGAGAGTAAATCAGTATGGATGTGCTTTAGATGAGAGTACTTTTAGGAGTTTTGTACGATGGTATTGTACGATTACCTGTTCATTTGCTGACACTTGTCGGAAAGATTGCGAATTCGTGCTGTATAAGACGGTCTCAAAATGCGAGCTAGCGCGCAACAGTTGCCGCCGTCTCGCAGAAGTCGCAGATCCGCCTATTCCTGCCTTCGATAAGCACTGCTGCAGTTCATATGCGTTGTCCTTCGTTGAAACAATAGACTGTCACTGTTAGTAATGCACAACACGCATGTGTTAAGTCGCGATGTAAAAAAAGGTGGCACCTCCCACGCGTCAACACATACATATGCACTGAAACGTTAGTGCTGCAAATGCTGTTTCGTGCGTGTCTTTTTTTACGCACCTTTATTCTCATGTTCTCTATGCTATAACAGCACTGCAATCACTCCAATTATTTTGTGCAGGCTTCACAAATGCGATGAGCCTAGCTGAAGGTATCACTGCCAAAACGGCATGCCACGCCCCTTCCATCGTCATCGGTCAGGTCGAGGTTGGCACGCAGTGCGGGTTCCCTCTGGCTGACAAGTCTGTTGACTGCTCCTTCAGAGCAGACAGCGAGTCGAGGAGCGTGCAGACTACAGAGACTGTGGATCAATCATGCTCCACTACAGGTGAGCAGTGACCGGCACTTCTCTTACATTTGCTTGCTTGTGCGAGTTTGTGGTAAATAGCCAAGTTTGCCTACTTGGTACGAGTTGCCCGAGTAAGACATATTAGTACGAGTAAGACATATTAGTTGGTTTGTGATTCTTGTCTGAATTCTGATTGGGGGCAAAACGCAAAAATACTGCTTTATTGAGCACACTGAAGCACCTTAGGTGGTAGAGCTTAATCCAGAGCCCTTTTGCCCTGGTGTTATAGCCCTTACGATAACGTTAAACCCAGTGAGTCTCTTAGTTATGCTTAAACCAGTATATTAGTGTAAAAACGTGAATATAGATCAGTGCGGAATGCAAGTCGACCACTGTGTTTGAGGTGAATAAAATTCAGAGAAAATTCTTTCATGCAGCTAAGCACAACACATACTTTGTTTTATCAATATACTCATTCATGGAGGAGAGTGAAAACTGCACTGGAACTGTCGGGATTCTCGTTCCGAGACACCTTTGAGTTACGAGATTCCCGCAGCACATGACTGAGCAATACTATGCATGCGCAACACTGCCATCAGGCAATGAGCAGCATGTACTGGGCATCTGAGGTGCACGCCAACTATCACTTCAGCCAACCTGTAGGTCTCCTCTGGTGAGTGTTGGGCGTACTCGTTTCGATCCTCACCAGTCGATGGCAGCTTCAGTTTTATTGCACAGTGTTTTCAGACTGCAGTGGTCGACGACGCCTCTTCCGTACCACAAATTTATCACAGAGGACAGTCGTTCTTTTGCAGTACTCTTGTTACAATGTGCTAAGACCTCTTCCATCTTTGCGGATGTGAAAAGTCAAGCTATTTCACTTTGAGAAGTGAGACACTAGTGAGGAAACTGCATTGCCTTTCCAATGAATTTAATCTGCGTTCATCAGTAGAACTCATGCACAGTGCTCACAGAGAAATCCCACCACAATGTCTTCAGGTTCATTGTCAACAGGGTAACCGTTCAGCAACAAAGCTTCCAGTTAAAATCGGCATTTACACTGTTTCTAGTTGTGTTCACCGAAACCGGACGGTGCATTTGCCACACTACTGCTGTACACTACCAATTATGTTTTCACATTTTTGCAAAGGCAAAAATGAAGTCAGACCTGGAGAAGGTATTTTTGCACCCGTAGCTATATTAACACATGCTTGCACAAAGTTTGCAAAGTTGGCGTGTTGTGCACAGGAACGAAAATATGGTGACTCTTTCTAAATTTTGACTACTACAAAGAGGAAATCTTCCCTATTTTGATTCACAGTATTCATGGCAAACACAGGAAGAGTGTGCTAAAGGCGTCTTGCAACACATGACCAAGGCCCAGCCTCTCCTTGATAATTCAGTCACATGCTGTTAAGATTTGCGAAATGGCTTACATAATCTTTACTGGCACTAAGTAAAATTCGTGTCTGTTCTTTGTCACAGCGTAAAAATAATACATTCGCTGACTGATTTTTCGAACTCTGCCATGGTACCGCAACACGCTCTATAGGGTCAACATATATCAACGACCAAAGTTAGTCATGTTTGAAACAGTTGTCTGATTTTTCGGACTCTTTCTCTCAATCGCAACTCAAAAGCTACCGAAAATGCAAACAACATTGTCGTCATTTTGTTTTTCTGCAGCCTCAAACTTGCGTTGCACGTATCTCGCATTCCAGTTCAGAACTACCATTTCCGGTACAACCTGTATAGCAGGCGCCACTTGCTGCACCCTCTCACAAGGCTTCACGCTGTCATTGCTGTCGGCACTTGTCAGTTGCATATGGCGATTTGTACTATTGGTATCGCCTCTAGTGTACACTGTGGTTCGCATTATTTGCATACTCCAACGCTAGGCTCAGCACAAATCCTCTGTAGTTGTTTCATTGGCAGCTGCTACCAATGGTGCTGACACCACCTTCATCATCCGCCTCCAACTTGGCAAAAACTTTGAAGTGAGGCAATTATAGAAGACTGACGATGGAATAGAAGGCCACCATTATCAGGCAAGTGCAAAGTGGCCAATTACAAGCGGATGCCTCACAGGAAGTTGAAAATTCTCAAAGCATACGATATCACACTATCAAAAAAAAAGTTGAAGATTTTATAAGCTCGGAATGAAATCTGATGGATCCTGACAGTAGATTGTCAGCCAAGATGTCCACCGAAACCTTCAGGAAGCTATTCTGATGTGGCTGAAAGCCATGATCACCAAGCAAGTGCTAGTGTCCATGATATTTTGTCATAAGGCAGAAACCTTGGCGCTTCACACAAACATTTCGGTTTTTAACTTTAGTGATGGCTGAATCCGAAATGTCAATGTCCAAGATTGACAATGGCCCATCTTTGACACTGACCCCAATGTTCACGCAAACTGCAATGCTCTCAATCGAGTCACTTATTGATTTCGAGCACACTAAATTATTCCAGCCAGTGTTCGTGCAGCTGCCTGCGATGCACATCGGAGTTGCGAACCTGAAGCTTCTGCAAAGCAAGTGCAGCTTTCTTACTATCTTGGGGCACCTAACACTTGGCATGATGTTTAGAGGTATAAACATTTTATTTTTCACAGCGTACTTCCTGCATCACTGAATTTTTATTGCAAGTGGCAAATTTGGTTTGGGAGCTACAAAGCTATGTTTGGCTGCTTCTTTAAGGCAGTCCAGATATAGCGATGATCGGTTATAATGATTGGATTTTTCATTCTTCTTGATGTCATTATAAGTGGACTGTAATGTAATTTCCAACTATCGTGGCCTGAAATAAACTCTATGATGCTCCCCTGACACTGCCAGAATTAACAGGTCAGGCCTGCTGGCACGAACACGCCAGCGTGTCTTGGCCGCATGTACAATTCAGTGATTGCCCACTTATCACAAGCACACGTAGAGGCTCTGCTAGAATTTTTTACATAAATTCGGAAACGGTAGTAATTCCAAAAGCATGGAAAAAACGCAGCAATAGTACTAACATCTCCCAGCAGCTACTGACTTATTGCTGTCACCAGCTGTTTGGCAAAATTGTATGAAAGGGTTCTTGAAATAAGGCTAACATTTACCCTGATACGCCCGCCATGGTTGCTTAGTGGCTATGGTGTTGGATCAAGGTCGTTGGATCAAATCCCAGCCACGGTGGCCACATTTTGGTCGGGGTGAAATGCAAAAACACACATGTACTTAGATTTAGGTGCAATCTAAAGAACTCTCGTTGGTCCGAAAAATTTCCGAAATTTCCCACTACGGCATGCCTCATAACAATACCCCATAATTTACACCAATGCACAAAACGTGTTAGTCATCTATTTGGGAATAAAAAGGGTTGTTCAAGAACTTATCACCTTGTCTGATTAGAACGTGAAGTATGCAATGCCTTTCTACACAAACACTGCCTCAATTTTCTTAGACTTGGACAAAGCCTACGATACTACATGGATATTTAGTATATTGCAGGATTTGGCAAACTTGGGGATTTGTGGCAAGATGCTGAAGTGTCTAGCCGACTTTGTCCAATTCAACATTTCAGGCATGTCTGGGCACAGTGCTTTCACGCATATTCGTTGAAGAAAACGGCATGCCACAAGGTTCTATTGTAAGCACAACACTGTTCGAAGAGGAAAGGAACTCCAGAAACAGAATTATGCCATCTTCTCTAACTTTTTAAGCTATCTCTAAATTTTTATACCTTTATTGTGTGCTGTGCATCGAACTCGTTAACTTGTGAACGGCTGATCCTAATCGCCTTTAATGAATTGACACAATGGGCAAATAAAAACATCTGTTTCTCCACTGAAAAAGCTGTTGCTGTGGTTCTTTCACATAGAAAAGGGGCTTACAACCATATGCTATCTGGAAACTACATGAAGCCATACTGCCAGTCATACAAGACCACAAGTTTTACGGTTTTATTCAATAAAAAGCTGAACTTCCTGTGCCTGAAGATTAAAGATAGCCTGAAGATTAAAGCAAGAAAGCAAGCAAGGCACTTAACATTCTGAAAGTACTCTCCCTCAAGCACTGGGGCTCTGACTGCAAATGTCTTCTATATACAGTGTGTTTCAGTGAACACTTTCAAACATAAAAAAAATATACTCTTCGAGAAAAAAAGGAAACCTCTTCAGAAGGAAACTGCTAGCTGCGGCAGACACCAGGAGGTATCAAGGGCGGGCTCATTAGTTAACTGATTGATTAAACTGCACTAATTAACTTCTTGGTGGTGGTAAACTTTGTTGAAGAGGGGAAGGGGAAAGGGGGAGGTGGCTGAGGGATCGGGCTCAAGTAAGACCCTGGGCCTGCGTGGCCTTCTCCGCCCAGTCCACCAGTTCAAGCTGTCGGTTGGCGTCCCCAGAACTGAGCCAGGCTGTCCAGTCAGTTTCGCTGCTGACGGGGGATGAGAAAACGGGAGTGAGATGTATTCCCACATTATGTGTGTGAGTGTCCCTGTTTGTGAACAAAGCCTACATAGGTCGCTTTCTTTGCCCCCTGTGATTTTGTTAACGTACTTTGGGTGTGGGTACGTGTTTGTCTGGAGTCGCCTAAACGCGACCATTTGCGTTGTATCGAGTTCTTGGCCGGTGGTGGGAGTGCGCGATGCTTATGGGCTATTTCATGATAGGTAAGTCTCGCAGGGTTCCTCGTGTCTCTCTTCCTCATTCACGCTGTCCGTATCTGCGGACGAGGCTCTGTGCACAAGATCGAGCCAAACTGTGAGCTGACACATTGCCGAGCGCAGCTGCATGAGCGGCGGTCCACATGAGGGTTTTCAAGCCGCTTACGGGGCACCTCGTGAGGACATGGTATGCGTTTGGAAATTCTACCGCGGATGAAATTGCCGATGGCCTGCTTGCTATCGCTGATGATGGTATTTGCTTCCGCATGCATGGCCATGGCAATCGCGGTTTCCTTCGCTTCCACCACTCGACCAGCCGTGATTGTTGTCTGATCTATCAATCCTCCGTTGTGATCCGCTACAACCACGGTCATGAGGTCGCCGCAAGGGTGTCTCGCTGCGTCTGTGTAGACCACTCCATCTTGCGAGCCGTAGTGTCGCCAAATGACTTCACTACGGGCCTACCGACTCCCTGGTGGAACTCGGGGTCCATGTTGCGGGGTAGAGGCAGGGCATAAGTATGCCCCCTGACCTTTCGCGGAATCGTCATGTACTCTGTAACCTCGGGGATGGCCTCGAGACTGAGCTTCCGGAGGACTGTGCGGCCAGCCGGGGTTTGCAAGAGACGACGGACTTGGGCTGTGTGGTGAGCGTCTAAGAGCTCCTCGATCGTGTTGTGCATGCCTAAGGCCTCTAGCCTTGTGGTGGCCGCATGGTTTGGAAGGCCCAGGGCTGCCTTTGTGGTTCTTCTGATCATTGTGTTTACTTTAGCCAAGTCCGTGGCTGTGAGTGTGGCATATGGTGTCAAGTACATGGTTCTGCTGGTAATGTATGCCTGCACAAGTCGAAGCAGCTCGCCCTTGCCCATGCCGAGGTGCCGATTAGCCGCCCGGCGAATGAGCTCTAGTGTGTAATTGGTCGCTCTCTGGAGTTTTTTTAACCTGAGCCCGCAGTTCTTAATTAGCAAAATTTTGTGGTTACTCAATCTTGAGTTTGTAGCCCTGGAGAAGAGGATGTCATATCAGTTTTTAAAACAAAGAAAAAGTGGTTGTCTACCGCTCTGCAGCACGAGAAAGCCTGATGTTTTTTCCGCTCATAAACGAAACTCGGCGCTTGAGGAGAGCCGGAAGTCTTGAGCATACCCAACTTCCGCTGGTGACGTGTTGCACTGACTGTGGCGGCGAATTTGCAATGTATGTGCTGTTTTCCCTAGCTAGGAAGCCTCGACACTCGGCATAGGGAGCAGCCAGCGTTATCTTTTACTTACTCGGCGGAAGGCAGAGGCCAGTCATCGCCAACTATGCAGCTGTTGATATCAAGATGCTGTTAGGTGCTGACCTGGTGCCCTGCCAGTGCAGTTGCCGCCAAAATCAGTCCCTTAATTAATTTCCATTCACACTATCTTTGCTGAAAGAATGAAGCCATGCTTTTTGTTACAGTGCAGAGTTTGTTTTAGCAGTGCCGATATTGTGACATGCAACTCTCGGGACTTATTTTTACGTGGTATGGGCTTGACAGCTGAAGTAAACGAGGGATCCGTAGCTGAGAATTTCTTGGCATTGTAGCATGACATTGTTTCATACCAGCTGCCGTCCCATTTGTTGTAAGTGCTGGCCTAGGATTAGGAAAGCCTGACTTCATACTATGTTTAGCAGTTTTGAGTGATATCATCATCATCATCAGCCTAGTTACGCCCACTGCAGGGCAAAGGCCTCTCCCATACTTCTCCAACTACCCCGGTCATGTACTAATTGTGGCCATGTTGTCCCTGCAAACGTCTTAATGTCATCCGCCCACCTAACTTTCTGCCGCCCCCTACTACGCTTCCCTTCCCTTGGAATCCAGTCCGTAACCCTTAATGACCATCGGTTATCTTCCCTCCTCATTACATGTCCGGCCCATGCCCATTTCTTTTTCTTGATTTCAACTAAGATATCATTAACTCGCGTTTGTTCCCTCACCCAATCTGCTCTTTTCTTGTCCTTTATAACGTTATACCAATCATTCTTCTTTCCATAGCTCGTTCCGTCGTCCTCAATTTAAGTAGAACCCTTTTCGTAAGCCTCTAGGTTTCTGCCCCGTACGTGAGTACTGGTAAGACACAGCTGTTATAAACTTTTCTCTTGAGGGATAATGGCAACCTGGTGTTCATGAACTGAGAATGCCTGCCAAACGCACCCCAGCCCATTCTTATTCTTCTGGTTATTTCAGTCTCATGATCCGGATCCGTGGTCACTACCTGCCCTAAGTAGATGTATTCCCTTACCACTTCCAGTGCCTCACTACCTATCCTAAACTGCTGTTCTCTTCCGAGACTGTTAAACATTACTTTAGTTTTCTGTAGATTAATTTTCAGACCCACCCTTCTGCTTTGCCTCTCCAGGTCAGTGAGCATGCATTGCAATTGGTCTCCTGAGTTACTAAGCAAGGCAATATCATCAGCGAATCGCAAGTTGCTAAGGTATTCTCCATCAACTTTTATCCCCAATTCTTCCCACTCCAGGTCTCTGAATACCTCCTGTAAACACGCTGTGAATAGCATTGGAGATATCGTATCTCCCTGTCTGACGCCTTTCTTTATTGGGATTTTGTTGCTTTCTTTGTGGAGGATTACGGTGGCTGTGGAACCGCTATAGATATCTTCTAGTATCTTTACATATGGCTCATCTACACCCTGATTCCGCAGTGCCTTCATGACTGCTGAGGTTTCGACTGAATCAAATGCTTTTTTGTAATCAATGAAGGCTATATATAAGGGTTGGTTATATTCCGCACATTTCTCTATCACCTGATTGATAGTGTGAATATGGTCTATTGTTGAGTAGCCTTTACGGAATCCTGCCTGGTCCTTTGGTTGACAGAAATCTAAGGTATTCCTGATTCTATTTGCGATTACCTTAGTAAATACTTTGTAGGCAACGGACAGTAAGCTGATTGGTCTATAATTTTTCAAGTCTTTGGCGTCCCCTTTCTTATGGATTAGGATTATGTTAGCGTTCTTCCAAGATTCCGGTACGTTCGAGGTCATGAGGCACTGTGTATATAGGGCGGCCAACCTTTCTAGGACAGTGTTCCCACCATCCTTCAACAAATCTGCTGTTACCTGATCCTCCCCAGCTGTCTTCCCCCTTTGCATAGCTCCCAAGGCGTTCTTTACCTCTTCCGGTGTTACTTGTGGGATTTCAAGTTCCTCTAGACTATTCTCTCTCACCTTATCGTCGTGGGTGTTACTGGTACTGTATAAATCTCTATAAAACTCTTCAGCCACTTGAACTATCTCATCCATATTAGTAACGATATTGCCGGCTTTGTCTCTTAACGCACACATCTGATTCTTGCCTATTCCTAGTTTCTTCTTCACTGCTTTTAGGCTTCCTCCGTTCCTAAGAGCCTGTTCAATTCTATCCATATTATAGTTCCTTATGTCCGCTGTCTTACGCTTGTTGATTAACTTAGAAAGTTCTGCCAGTTCTATTCTAGCTGTAGGGTTAGAGGCTTTCATACATTGGCGTTTCTTGATCAAATCTTTCGTCTCCTGCGATAGCTTACTGGTTTCCTGTTTAACGGCGTTACCACCGACTTCTATTGCGCACTCCTTAATGATGCCCATAAGATTGTCGTTTATTGCTTCAACACTATGGTCCTCTTCCTGGGTTAAAGCCTAATACCTGTTCTGTAGCTTGATCCGGAATTCCTCTAGTTTCCCTCTTACCGCTAACTCATTGATTGGCTTCTTATGTACCAGTTTCTTCCGTTCCCTCCTCAAGTCAAGGCTAATTCGAGTTCTTACCATCCTATGGTCACTGGAGCGCACCTTGCCGAGCACGTCTACATCTTGTATGATGCCAGGGTTCGCGCAGAGTATGAAGTCGATTTCATTTCTAGTCTCACCATTCGGGCTCCACCACGTCCACTTTCGGCCAACCCGCTTGCGGAAAAAGGTATTCATTATCCGCATATTATTCTGTTCTGCAAACTCTACTAATAACTCTCCTCTGCTATTCCTAGAGCCTATGCCATATTCCCCCACTGACTTGTCTCCGGCCTGCTTCTTGCCTACCCTGGCATTGAAATCGCCCATCAGTATACTGTATTTTGTTTTGACTTTACCCATCGCCGATTCCACGTCTTCATAGAAGCTTTCGACTTCCTGGTCATCATGACTAGATGTAGGGGCGTAGACCTGTACAACCTTCATTTTGTACCTCTTATTAAGTTTCACAACAAGACATGCCACCCTCTCGTTAATGCTATAGAATTCCTGTATGTTACCAGCTATGTTCTTATTAATCAGGAATCCGACTCCTAGTTCTCTTCTCTCTGCTAAGCCCCGGTAGCACAGGACGTGCCTGCTTTTTAGCACTGTATATGCTTCTTTTGGTCTCCTAACTTCACTGAGCCCTATTATATCCCATTTACTGTCCTCTAATTCCTCCAATAGCACTGCTAGACTCGCCTCACTAGATAACGTTCTAGCGTTAAACGTTGCCAGGTTCATATTCCAATGGCGGCCTGTCCGGAGTGATATAACAAACATGAATGAACAAAAATTGCTTATTTCAATCTTTCATTTGGTTGTAGGCCTATTCGGGCACTCCACAAGAATATCATTTTGGGCGACAACACAGAACATTTACATGATGTGCTCAAATTGCTTTCCATCCATTGCGATGCACAGACGAAGGCGCTCTTTCATAGAGTTCATAGTAGATAAAAGCATCTGTCTGGAAATGTTGTTGAGGGAGATTCTCACATGCTGCTTCATATCCTCGAGGTTGGCTGGTTCCATCTCAAAAACCTCATTTTTAACATATCCCCAGAGAAAGAAGTCAAAGGGTGACAAATCGGGTGACTAGGCGGCCAGGATGTGTTTCCACCCTGCCAAATCCACTGGTTGGGAAAGGACTCAATGAATTTATGAGCTGCTGAATGAAAATGCGGCCGGGATTTGTCGTGCTGGAACCATATTTTTTTCAGCGCAGCCAATGGTAACTCTGAGGCAAACTCGGAGATGACGCCCTTTAAAACACACTCTATGTACTTCTTTCCAGTAAAGTTTCCGTCGATGAAGTAAGGACCCACAATACGGCAGTTATAAATTCCACCATACATTCAATTCACTGACCACCTTACCTGGTGCTTATGCTCGTGAAGCCAATGGGGATTCTGATCACACCAATAATGTGCGTTGTGCAAATTGACATTTGAATCCCTACAAAATTGGGCCTCGTCGGTCCAAAGCACTCTTTTGAGTAATTCCGGATCTTCGTCGCATTGAATAAGGCACCAGCTGCAAAAATCGAACTGTTTTTGAAAGTCGCTTGGTCTCAGCTCTTGGTGAAGACACACAAGATATGGGTGGTAGATGTCTCTTGAAAGTTACCTCCAAACTGAGGCTGGGCTCGCTCCATATGTGCTGGCAATTTCCCTGACGCTTGCTTCCGGTCTGACAGCGACGTATGCAAGCACATCGGTGTCAATATTGTTACATGAATGAAGCATTAATGCTGGAGACTATATACAAAATATATTTACAAGGGATAATGCAGCGCTCGCCAGTTCAGCCGACAGCTGGAGAGCCAGAGAGCGTTGTTCCTCCTCTTTTCTCGAGCGATGGTGCCCACACGCCTCGTTCAAACAATCAAATACCACACGCATGTAGCATAATGCCCCGACGGCAGAAGCAACATCCCGGAGTGTCTAAATGTCATCACTGAGAGGCTGATAATGCTTCTGTCGTGTAACATGCACAATATCACTGGACTGGGATGTAGATGAGGCGTCAGGGGTGATATCGTAGGTGACGGGAGTCACGGCAGGAAGCACTCGGTATGGGCCTGTGTAACGGGACAGCAGTTTTTCTGACATGCCGACCTGACGTGACATAGACCATAGAAGCACCAAAGAACCAGGCGGGAAGTGCACGTCTCGGTGTCGCCGGTCGTACAAACGCCTTTGACTTTCTTGCTTATTTCAGAAGGCGGTCACGGGCAATTTCCCTTGCGTGGGCACAGCGGGCGATGGCGCCAATTGCATATTCACTGGTCGGTGCTGCGTGAACAGGGAGGGTTGTGTCGAGGGGCAGTGCTGGTTTTTGGCCGAACAGAAGGAAAAACGGGGGAATAACCGACTTTGTCGTGGCGCGAGGAATTATAAGCAAATGTGACAAATGGTAGAGCGAGGTCCCAGTCAGTGTGGTCTGAAGAGACATATTTTGTGAGCATGTCTGTGAGAGTGTGATTGAGACGCTCCGTGAGGCCATTTGTTTGCGGATGGTATGACGTGGATAGCTTGTGCCTCGTGGCACAGGACTGCAGGATGTCTGTGATAACTTTGGATAGGAATGTCCGGCTACAGTCTGTGAGATGTTGTCGCTGAGCTCCATGTAAAATCACGTAGCGTAGAAGAAAATCGGCGACATCTGTGGCGCAGCCTGTAGGAAGCGCTCGGGTGATGGCGTAGCGCATGGTGTAATGCGTGGCCACAGCGATCCACCTGTTCCGAGAGGTAGAAAGAGGAAAAGGGCCAAGTTACTCCAAACCAACCGAAAAGAATGGTTCCGCAGGAATGTCGAGTGGTTGAAGGTACCCAGCAGGAAGCGTCGGTCTTGCGTCGCTGGCATTTCTCACACACAGCTTCATATCTTCGAATGGAGCGAGCAAGCCCTGGCCAAGAGAAGCGTCGGCGGATCCAGTCATGGGTACATGACCCACCCAGGTTACCTTCAGTGGGGAGGTTGTGAAGTTCGTAGAGAACAGCCGAGCAAAGGTGTTTAGGGATCACAAGGAGTAATGCAGGGCCGTCGCGGTAAACATTGTGTTGGTAGAGTACGCCATCTTGAAGTGTGAATAAGCAAAGGGAACTGTCAGCAAGTGACGATTTCAGGCGGTCAATTATGATACGCAAGGACGGGTCACAGCGCTGCTTGTTGGCGACAAGGAGCAGTGGAAAAACAGAGAAAACACGGGCGTCGGTGTCAGTATCAGACGTAGAGGTCGCGTCTTTGACTGGGTATGCGAGAAAGGCAATCTACGTCCTGGTGTTGGCGTCCCGACTTGTAAGTCACTGTGTAGGGGTCGGAGGGCCCAACGACTGAGCTGGCCAGTAGGATCTTTGAGCAACGAAAGCCAACAGAGCACATGATGGTCTGTGATTACTGAGAAGGGCTTGCCATATAAATATGGGCGGAACTTTGAAACAGCCCAGATGAAAGCTAGACATTCGCGCTCTCTAATCGAATAGTTGCTCTCTGCAGTTGTCAGGAGCCGGCAAGCATAGGCTATAACGTGGTCATGTCCATGTTGGCGTTGCGATAAGATGGCGCCGATCCCATAACCGCTGGCATTGGTTAGAAATTAGCCTGAGGGGAACCTCACATAAAAGGCACGTCTTTCTTCAGAAGTTCAGTGAGTGGTCGAGCGATCGCTGCGATATCTTTCACAAACCGTCCGAAATTAGAACAGAGCCCCACAAAGTCCGGACGTCTTTGACAGTACAGGAAAAGCCGTTACTGCTCGAACCTTCTCCGGGTCGGGTTGTACTCCGGAAGCATCGACGAGATGGCCTAGCACTGTAATCTGTCGGAGCCTGAAGTGGCACTTCGATGTGTTTAATTGGAGCCCAGCCTTGCAGAAGACGTCAAGGATAGCTGTGACGCACTCAAGGTGCGTCTCAAATGTAGGAGAGAATACAAGAACATCGTCAAAGTAACAAAAGCAAGTTGACTATTTGAAACCTTGAAGCAGAGACGAAAGCGGTCTTTTCTTGGTCTTGCTCATTGACGGAAATCTGCCAATAACTAGATTGAAGTTCGATGGACAAAAAGTATTTGGCACCGTGAAGACAATCAAGAGCATCGTCGATTCATGGTAAAGGGTAAATGTCCATTTTAGTAATTCGGTTTAGGTTGTGGTAATCAACGCAGAAATGCCACGTGCCATCTTCCTTTTTGACGAGCACGACAGGCGATTCCCAAGGACTCTACGAGGGCTTAACAATGCCTCTGGCGAGCATCTTGTTTACTTCCTGCTGAATAACTTGCCGCTCTGGCATGGACACGTGATACGGTCGGCGGTGAATGGGAACAGCATCACCACTGTTTATTCGATGGGTAATAAGGGACATCTGACCAAGTGGTCGATTGTCAGTGTCAAATATCTCGCAGTAGGAAAGCAAAAGGCGATATAGGGCGGCTGCTTGGTCGGGTGCGAGGTCCGGAGCAACCATGGGACGTAATGGGCTGTCGAGGTTCAAGGCATCCTGTGGGTGATCAGGAGGATTTGGAGACGCGTCTGCTGCAAAAGCAGTGACATGGCCGTCTGTCACTGACCGGAGCGTGGCCATTGCTATGCCTTCAGGTAACACTTGCTTCGTCGAGCCAAAATTGATAAGGGGGAGACGCATCCGATTAGCGGCAAGGGTTGCGACGGAATGTGGCACAGAGATGTTGCATGCCAGGAGGACATCACGAATAGGTGCGACGACATAGTCGCCATCAGGCACGGTTGCCCTTGAGGCCAATTCGACGAACATTAGGGCTTTTGGAGGTAAGCAAACAAACGCTGTAGTGCAGAGGGTGTTCGGTTGTTCGGGGCAAACGTCTGAAAGAAGCGGAAGCCCGAGGCACAGTGTACCGGTGGCACAGTCAATGAGGGCAGAATGCATCATCAGAAAGTTGAGCCCGAAGATTAGGTCATGAGGGCAACTGGTCAGCACGGTGAACACGACTGGAACTTGGCAGCCAGCAATTCCTATGCAAGCAGTGCACATACCCTTGATGGCAACAGTGGCGCCATTGGCGACGTCTACGGCTCGAGTGATGGCAGGCGTAAGAACTTTTTTGAGGCGACGACATAGGTTAGCGCTCATTATGGACACTTGGGCTTCAGTATCAATTAATGCCGTCAACGGAATACCATCTAGGTCTACTTCAATTACGTTTCTAATTAGATTCTACTTCAACGGAGGATTTGGACAGGACGAACGTGATGCAGCACTACCTCCTAGAGCTGCATGGCCTAGTTTTTCGTCCGGGAGGGTCCATAATTGGTCAGCGACAATTAGCGGCGTGGTTGGGGCGACAGGGACTGATGGCACTGAGGTGACAGCGAGCGAGCAGGATGACTGACATCGACGGATACGTCAGGGGTAGGAGGCATACGGCAAGGCAAGCAACGGCGCGGGTCGGCATATGGGGGCGAGGAGACGGGGAAAGGTGCCTGAATACGGCGACGTGGCCAATGCGGAGGCAACGGAAGCAAATGGCTTGTCGTCCGGAGTTCTCTACTCGGTAGGGTTACAGTATCTGGGAGGGGAATAGAGATTGCCGTGAGGCGTAGCAGTCGGCACCGGTTGTGCGTCAGGTCGGGAGACGGAGCAGGCAGCAGGAAAATTAAGGTTTGCAAATTCTTGCCGCACAACTGCCTGAATGAGAGAGATCGCTGGGGCTGGTTGGTCAATGGTGGGGTCAAGGGGGCGTTGATGGAACGGCGCAGGACTTGTGGCCTCGAGCTCGGGGCGAACAATATGTGTGACGTGCTGCTTTGAAGGTGGTGGAGCGGTAAGGTCGACGCAAGACGACATTGCAGCCACGTTAGGGAGCCGGGAGAATTGTGGAATGACGTGGCGGCTTTTTGTGAGCTGAAAGCGGTGGTATTCCTCGCAGGAGTAGAAGGAGACGAGGTGTCGTCACCGGGAGCTATGGCAGAAAGCAGGACGGTGCGGCCCGCTGTGGAGCTTCGTGGCAAGGATGGGGAAAGGCACCCTCCACCAAAATGTTACGTGAACGAAGGATTCAAAGTGGAGACTGTATACAAAATATATTTACAAGGGATAATGCAGCGCTGGCCAGTTCAGCCGACAGATCGAGAGCCAGAGAGCGGTCTTCCTCCTCTTTTCTTGAGTGATGGCGCCCATGCGCCTCGTTCAAACAATCAAATACCACACGCGTGTAGCTATATCATCGGTTGCACTGGCTGGTTGCTTCCTTTTCTGTGCATGGACTGATCCAGTGGTCCTAAACTGATTAAATATCGATACAAATCTGGGGCGATCTGGCACACGACAGCCAGGATGTTGGACAGCATACATCATCGATGCCAGCTCCGCGTCCTTTTGCACACTCACGTAAGCCAGCACAATGTCCACTTTCTCAGCAACAGAGTACTGGATTTGCGCTGGCATGGCTATTTGCACAATATTACCGCTGCGGCGTTGAAACCTTGATCCTCAAATGGACGAGGTCGCACCAGTGGTAATGCAATAGCTATGTTGCGAGCGCACCTCAAAAACAAGTACTTTAAAGGGAAACGTCAACGCGTTTGTAAAACTGGCACTACGAGCCACACGAACTAACAATATGCAGCCACTGCCACGAAAGTTCTCCTTGCTCCGCAAATGAACCTTTCCTTTGTTTCATGCGGTTCCTAACATGCAGCTATTATAAACGAACAGCACATGAACCTAACGAATAAATGAACGGATAGTGACGCCTCACATCTAGCTTGTCAGGTAGTCACGTCAGATGTGGTTGAGACAAAGACAACAAAAAGCAAACCTGCTGGCAATGACTACCAGAACTCCCAAAACGGGTCACCGTGCAGTGGGCGATGGCTAGCCTCTTTCTTGCACCTACCAACAAAAGAAAAGATAATGCCAGCCATTGTCTAAGCTGAGTGTTGAAGCTCCCTAGCCTGGGGAATCATCACAGACATTTTGAATTGAAGCTGCTGTCACCGCAACGCGTCATCAGTGGACATTACGTTTGCACTAGCTTTCCGGCGCACAACGTTCACCGCATTTCGGTTTCATGCGGGAAAAAGTACTTTATTCTTGCGGGCTCCAGGGCGCTACAGAGCGACTTTTTCTTTGCTTTAAAAACTGACACGGCATCATCGTCTCCACGGCTACAAACTTGCCATTGGCAATAACTGCCAAACGCCGCTAAATAAAATGTTTGTTAGACAATTTTAGTTAATTAACTATGTAATTCGCATGTTTCTTATAATTTCTGATGTCCGCTGAACCTGAAAGCTTGCTGCTTAAGAGAATTCCTATTTTTCTTGAAAAACCTACCTTTGCGATTTTTTGAAAGTGTTCACTGAAACACCCTGTATCTGTCGTTGCTTAGTACACAGTAAAATGTACTCGTTGCATAATTTATGGCTCGGCCAGACAGTCATGCCTGTCACAATCAGATGCAGTTCATAATCAAGGTCTACACCTACCAACCGGTGCCTGTAGGACATTGCCTATTACCAGTTTGTACTCTTGAGAGTAATGAGCAGAGATATATTCAAATGAGCAAACATATATTCCTGCGCCAAACTGCACCAAACACGGGAAATTTGTTATCCTTAAGAGAGTACACCCGTTTACGTTCCTCGCCCTACGCAACTCCGCTTCCTGCACAGTTTCTCGTAATTTTCACGCTTCTACCATAACGTTTCGGTGCTTCCGGCAAGCTGTCAGAATGGCCAAAGTGGCAGTATTCAGTGTTCATTGGAATACACTTGAGCGGACCGAGCTGCGCAGTGCTTGCTATAGCAGAGGGGCAGAACAATGAAAAGTATGCTGAGGATATTGCGAACCAACTAGATATTAGGCAGGTGCATTAGTAGGCAACTATACGAAGTAAGGATAGTCGTTTTATTGGTTGTATAAAATTGTAATCATTAGCGCACAAGCAAATATGAACACCTCTCATTCGATCATCATGCGCACTCGTCGAAACGCGGGAGTAAGGAAGCGCAGTAGCAGCAGCGGGCGAATTGACTTTCATGCTGCCTCGCTTCAACGGAAACTAAGCAGTGAAAATGCAGTGTACACGAAGCTATCAGCTCTCAGCACTTGTCTGTGTCCCCACCACAGATTGCCTTCAAAACAGGGCTCACGTAGCCGCACTAGCCGCGTCGTACACAGGAGCCACCATAGTAGGATGCCGATACGCCCCCCCCCCCCCCCTCTGGCCCCTGAAATTTGGCACGAGCATGCTTCCCCAACAGCATGGTGGCCCCACCAAAGGTGTGCTTTGTCGTACGAAAGCTGTGGCCTAGTGTGTGCGTCATCGGTCACCTGACTACATGTCAGTGGGCAAGAGGTGGCATAATGTCATGAGTGTATAAAATAAGCATTAATGTCCAATTGAATGCTGCTGAGCAGTCCTTCAAGTTACGACCTCCTCACGAGCAAGCGAGTGCATTGAGACATTTGGTGCATTTTGATGTGGCCTTACTGAGGTGCAGTCAGAGCACAAGCGAGAGCTTGCACAGACAAGAAACGCACGGAAAAAAATTCACCAAGGGGACTGTAATGTTTTTGTATTCCCACACGTAAGCAGTCTTGAGTGCCTCTGCCAAATTTTCTTCAAATTTCTCTGAGAGGTATTGCATATATTTTTTCTGAGCTATTCTGAAAGACGCTGCGAGCTTCATGTGTTGGCGGGTTATACGCAGAAAAATAAAGCTTGTGCTAGCTGGCTCGTTACAATCTCAACTTACAAAAATGTTACCAAAATTAGGCATCTGATCAAGAAGAAACCCATTAATGAAGTCTCATTAGAAAGTTGTTGTGCCAGTGAATTATCAGTTTTGCAAACGCCAAATATGGCCTTTCAACCTCGAGTGCTCGTTGGAGATAGGAGAGCAAGCTGGGTTGAAACTTTTTGACGCTGTCCTCTAAGGATCATAGAAATCCGTGGATGTCTTCAAACACTCCAGCTTCTCTCACTTAGTACTTTTATAACTTTCTGAAAAATAATTTATACGAGTGGACTTGATAAACAGTCATTAAGCATTCAGATGCAGAAATATTGAGTAAATCAAAAAGCACGACTAGGCTTCATTTGTTCCACCATACCTAAATCACCCTCAAGACCTCCCAAATGAAAAAAAGAAAGCCCATCATTAGCTTTAGTATCTGCGTTCCTTTTTTGCATTTCATAATACTATTTTTGTTTCATTTGTGCAGCATCCAGGCCTTCTATTTCTCCATCGACAGCCAACAGTGACAATTCACAGCAGGGACGCCTCCAACAAGATAATGTCTGTGACTATGAGGCTCGTAAACTGATTTGTCTGGAAGCACATGCCAGGGTCTGTACTGGCGAGCGTCTGTTTAAGTGCGATTTGTGCCATAAGAGCTTCTCAAAAAGAGACCACCTGAAAAGCCATCTGCGCACCCACACAGGTGATAAGCCATGGCAATGCCCTTCATGCCCTCAAAGGTTCTCGCATAAGTCCAGCATGAAAGACCACCTGCGCACCCACACAGGCGAGAAGCCATTTCAATGCCCTTCATGCCCTCAAAGCTTCTCCCATAAGTCCAGCATGAAAAACCACTTGCGCACCCACACAGGTGAAAAACCATGGCAGTGTCCTTCATGCCTTCAGAGCTTCTCACATAGGTCCAGCATGAAAGCCCACCTGCGCACCCACACAGGCGAGAAGCCATTTCAATGCCCTTCATGCCTTCAGAGCTTCGCAGTAAAGACCAACCTGAAAGTCCACCTGCGCACGCACACAGGCGAGAAGCCATTTCAGTGCCCTTCATGCCTTCACAGCTTCTCGCGAAAGACTGACCTGAAAACTCACCTGCGCACCCACACAGGTGAGAAGCCATTTCAGTGCCCTTCATGCCCTCGGAGCTTCGCAGTAAAGAGCCACATGAAAGTTCACCTACGCACCCACACAGGTGAGAAGCCATTTCATTGCCCTTCATGCCCTCAAAGTTTCTCGCATAAGTCCAGCATGAAAGACCACCTACGCACCCACACAGGCGAGAAGCCATTTCAATGCCCTTCATGCCCTCAAAGCTTCTCACATAAGTCCAGCATGAAAAACCACTTGCGCACCCACATAGGTTAGAAGCTGTGGCGGTATCCTTCATGCCTTCGGAGCTGCTCGTATAAGTCCAGCATGAAAGACCACCTGTGAAACCACACAAATGAGAAGCCATTTCAATGCCCTCTGTGTCCTGAGAGCTTCTCACAAAAGCCAGACCTGAAAGACCACCTGCGCAACCACACCGGAGAGAAGCCATTTCAGTGGCCTTCATGCCCTCAAAGCTTCTCGCATAAGTCCAGCATGAAGGAACACTTGCGAAACCAAACAGACGCGAAGCTGTTTCAATGCCCTTCATGCCCTCTGTGATTCTCGTGCAAGTCCAACATGAAGGAACAACTGCATACCCATGCAGGCGAGAAGCCATTTCATTGCCTTTCATACACTTGGAAATTCTCGCTGAAGAATGCCGTGAAGTAAAAACTGACCACTCATACAAGTGACCGACCTTACTGTTCTGCCACCTGCTCCAAGTACTTTGCACTTGCTGATTACTTGAGCAGACAAGACCATGATGCAGTAGAGTAGGTCAACAGCTATGTTGAACTTAAGTTAGAAATCTATAGATATGGAGAATGCTACAGGGTGTTCTGCTGCATCAAGTAGCACAAGTGTTCCTATGTGCTCTTAAAAAGGCCCTGGAATTATTTCTTTGTGTCACCATATTTGCTCTAGATCTATTCGCAGCATGTCATAGGACAAACAGCAACAGAAATGATGAAAATCGACCCATACAAACGTGTTATCGCTCATAAAGAAATTCAAAATATACAAGGAAAACAAGAGTTAAGCTCAATTTCCACTGGAATTTTAGCTGCTCTTAATTCCACATTTCACTTTGCTATGACTTCATGTGGTGACGTCAATGAATAGCAGCAGGACATTAGCAAAAGTCGGCGCACCACAGTTGCCAAGTCTGCTCAGCCATGGCATACCCATTGCCTCCACGATCTGGTGACTCAACACAGATGGCATACATCCCACAATAGAACAGACAGATGCCATTGTAGCCACGCCACAACCAGAGAACAAGCAGCAGCTTCATTCTTTGCTTGGAACTGTAAACTACTATAGTAAATTCCTGCCTCTAGTGTCTGTGGTGGCCCATCCCTTGTTACAAGACATGGGCGTTGACAAATGCCCACCAAAGATCCTTTGATGACATCAAAACTGTGACAGTGTCAACAGAGGTCCAACAGAACAGCATTGTGACACATCTCGCCAACAAAGAAGGAAAAGTTTATTGCTGGAAAATATGACAGCCCCACACTGACGAATGCAGCTACATATAGTAAGACCACTTCAGCTGCTAGCAAAATGTGGCGGTGGTGTAGCACTGGGAAAAGGGGATCACTACCGTGAACGGTGGCGCTGACATCAAGGCACACTAACATGCTGATGTTCACCTGTGCATGCGCCTCAGAAAATCTAATTATCTCATTTGTGCTGCAGCATTTGTTGCTGCTCGAACGTTGGATGCGGAAGGATGCGGGCAATTGATGACTTCTACCTTGACCAACAGTTTGATAGTTTTTCACTAGATTTGCAAGCCGTAGAGGTTTGAAGTACGTGCTTGAAACAGTGGAAAACTTTGCTCAATCGAAAGATTCTGATAAATGTACTTTGTTAAATCACCAAAAAAGCTACATGATTTTCAGTGGCACTGTGATAGGGTAACATAAATATTTTGTTACATTGCTGGTTTTGTAAATTGAGATTTGTTATTTCGAGGTGTGTCTGTATTCCCATTGCTATTCACAGCTTTAGAATGTATGTTATTTTTATTGGCTGTACATTTGTGAATTTTTCTTACATTTATGTGACTAATTCTTTCAGTATTATTTTCTTTTTTTGCATATGAACATTTTTTGTTAGGCTCATGTATTCATTGCCTCTAGGTTCTGCTATGTATGGTGTTATCCTGGAGGCTCTTATATTGTTGTATTTATACTTCTTTTTTTTTCACAAATAGGTACTTGTTTACAGCAATTGATTGTTTATAGAATTTACTTGGCATCAGAGCACCAATAAATGCCTGTGTTTAATGAGTGTTGTCTGTTTTTGTTATTTTAGTACTCTCATGACAGCATGCAGTGTAGTGATTTTAGCATTTTATTGTATTGGGGCTCCAAGAGAAGTTAAGTGATGGCCAGCAGGTAAGCCCAGTGTGGGGGGAGAGAGAGGGAGAGAGATATGAGCCGCACGCAGATTTGTGAGAGTGAGGATGATGTGCTAGTGCTAGTATGCTCCGAGTATATTGTTTTATGCAAAAATTTCTGACATGCTAGTGTGAGAAGTGCTGCATCAAGCATTGGTGTGCGCTATTTCGCCTTCCATTTCAATCTTACTGCATGTAAACATCTTACCAGTGCACCAGTATAAAGGGTTCAACACTGTTCCTTAAAACGCTCATGAGCACTTATTATGATCAATTACCAATATAACTGGTTTTGCTGAGAATACTGGCATACAAGCATAATTAAACAACGAGGAATGTGGGTGGGAACCCTTTATTTACAGCAGACTTTTTTTTGATGAACTGCTCTTATACTGCTAACTCTGTGTTTTAATAAAAGTACACTGCTCCGCTTCTTCACTCCATGTCAAGTGCAAGTATCCTGTACTAGGAAGTCGAACCGAGACATGGGATGTTCATTCTGTGAAAATAAAAGAAGATTTTGAAACATTAACGTGTAAAAAAAGCACACTCAAGAAAATAAACATGGCACAAGAGCTAATCCAGTGAATAAGAATTATCTTTGAGAGCAAAAATGGCACAGTTTCTATGGCACAGTGAAAAAGGCCTTATTGCTCCAGGTTTTTTGTGTGTAAGAAGAGATGAAAGCGCATGTGTTCTGTCATTTTGTGTGTGTTACCTTTTCAAATACAAAAAGATGCTGTTTTAACGTGCCCAACTGTCTTTACATATCCATTTCTCTGCTCTCGCACCATAATGCATACAGTCAAAGGCTGTAGTAATGCATAGTTTGAATGAACTTTGCCTTCTGGATTTGATTGGCGCGGCTCGCTGCGTGCTTTTCCGAGCACTGATTGGTGTGCGCCTGCTTTTGCCACTGTGCTTTCAACAGATCGCTCGCTGCAAGAGGGCGTCGGTTAGTGCGGAAGTGTACTGTAGATTTTCTACAGGAAATATATCGAGAAAATAATGTCGAAATAACATGGGAAGGAATTAAGAGTAAGTACAACTGTCGAGGTACACAAAGGATTAAGGCAAGGTTGTATATGATAAGCATGGAAAGAAGGTTACAACGAAGCAATCTAGGGTATAATCTGTTGTACAGATTAGGCGAAAAGGTTGAGGAACGACTACCGGGTTTAATGTATGCAGACGATATTGTACTGTTAGCAGATAGCCAGGAAGATTTGCAAACTCTGGTTAATTACTGTGGAGATGAAGGAGACAGTTTAGGTTTCAGTTTTAGTACAGCTAATTCCGGTGGGATGTATTTCAACAATACAACTAATCAGGAGCTTACAATACAAGGCCATGAAATACCCCGAGTGGCCGAATACAAATATCTCGGGGTATGGATAAACAAAGGGCAGATGTACACGGAAAAGCACAAACAGTCTCTCATAGCAAAAGGGCGAAGAGATGCCGGGATAATTAAACATAGGGCATTGTGGGGGTACAACAGGTATGAGGTACTGAGAGGTATTTGGAAGGGACTAATGGTGCCGGGGCTTACTTTCAGGAATGCGGTCTTGTGTTTAAGGGCAGAGGTTCAGTCGAGACCAGAAGTAAATCGGAGAGCTGTGGGAAGGTTAGCACTAGGTGCGACGTGAAAACCACGAACGAAGCAGTACAGGGATATATGGGCTGGGCATCGTTCGAAGCAGGGGAAGCTCAGAGTAAAATCCTATACGAAAAACGTCTGAAAAAATTGAATGAAAACAGGTGGGCAGCTAAGGTATTTAAATACCTATACAGAAAGAGTGTTGACTCACAATGGCGGAAAAGAACTAGGAAGCTAACCAGCAAGTATGGCAGACACGAGGACGAAGAAAGACAGAGTATTAAACAACAGGTTAAAAATGCGGAAGGTAAAAATTGGATAAATTCAACAGTAAAGAAGCATAGTGTGGAACTATATCGATACTGGAAACAGCAGATCAGGAAGGAAGCGTTTTATGATAACTCAAGAGGCAGTGCCCTACTCTCTGAAGCTAGATCAGGACGTCTCAGAACGCGAAGCTATAAAAAGAAATTTAATGAAGAAGACATGTACTGTGTGTGGTAAATATGTAGAAACAATGGAACACCTCATACTAAAATGCGATGGTATCAATCCCGATGTCGATGCGGCCACAGTCACGCTTCCTGAGGCCCTAAGGTTCAGAGATAAGTCATGTAAATAAATATGCGGTGGTATTGGTGGCTCAAAAGCAGAGAGGTGACATAAGGTTAAAAGGGTAGGACGACGTATTTAAAGAAAATTGAGAATTTCAATAACACACAACACAGATAACAATAAAAATAAAAGGCAAAATAAAAATCTGAGCACGGTGGCAACTGCCATCACCCCGTTTCAAAGGGGACGCTCCTACCTTCCATCCATCCGTGTACGGAAATGTTGTGCCGTGTATGTAAGCGCAGCACAGCAATGTCAGAAAACATTCATACAAAAGCAAAGGGTCAGAGAACTACGCTTTATTTTACTTTGTGATGTACCTTCACACTGGGTAGCACCGAACGATGGCTTCTAACAAGCGCAGAAAAGTCTTCATACAGGGTAGCGCCGAGCGATGGTTTCTAACAAACACAGAAATGAGTCTTTGCAGCACTTCTGGCCATTGACTGCCACTGCAGCCATGTCATAGAATAACGAACTAACATTAGAGAACAGAAACTGTACCTTCTGCAGTGGTACAGTGAACTAGTCATAGAGTTTCCTACAAAAATTTGTAGGAAACTCCATGGAACTAGTATTCTAGTACACTGTAGCAGTGGTACGAAAATAAGCAGCAGCTGCGCATGGAACTTACCTAGGTGGACGCCAGATGACGCTGCTCAATACGGAAGCGGATTGAAAGAGCTTGGTAGTGCAACCCACCGCCCCGTTCCAAAGGGGACGCTCATAACATCTATCCACCCATCCAGCGGAAGTGCACTTTTTTTAGAGCAAAATCCAATATGGCCGCTTTTTGCCAGTCACGTACGCTGGTACGCGCCGTGCTTGCCCTGCCGGCTATGCGGCATGCCTCAATGCCTTGGCTGCTGCGTAGCTGGTGCGTTCTAGTAGCCAGGAGACCAAAGAGCGTCTACTGATACCCATACAAACAAGCCACAAGTGAGCAGAAGACAAGCAGTGTACCATTCTCGTGCAATAGCAGAAATAAAATTTGCATGTCGAGATATGCTGGAATCATCGACGCGAGCTCGTAAACGGCTCACCGCCGTCGCACATGGCGCTCTGGTAACGAGCGGCGCAAGCAGATTGGACAGAATGTCCCACCTGTTCGCAGATGGGATCCTGTTGGTAGATGGGAGCTCCTGCGATGACCAAGATGTGCTTGGAATAGACTCTGTAGGGGCAGAACAGTGACACATGAGATACAGCACAGATTAGCCAAACGCATGCAGTGTTTTCTTTTATGTGCGAACCAATTATACTGAACCATAAATTTGAAGAAACATTCATATCTCCTGCAAACAAACGACATGTATCTCAAGACAAGCAAGCCAATACAGCATATATCAAGCATTATTTATTTCTGAACCGGGTGTTGTTTACCTTGTAGTAGCAGCCCAAGTCCACACAATGGCCTTTTGTTAGCAGGCAGCAGCTTGTTTAGTGCCTGGAGTGTGTTGCTTTATACTGGGTCCGCCCTCATTACTGCATGTCTGGAACAGAAATTTTGACTGCATCAGAAATTGAATAAGCACAATTTTGCAATATAATGTGCGAAAACGTGCGACATATACATTGTAATGGTTTGCGACTATAGAACACATGCAGATGTACACTGTTCTAGGGTGCTTAAGCAGCATGGTAAATAATTATTGTTACCCTCTGTAAAATCGATGTCTGCCTAACTACAATGCATGTCAACAGCTTAAGTATTATTAAGGTCACAAATGAGAACATTTGTGCGCTGGTTTATACACTAGAAGAGCTTGTGAAACCACTGCTGGTTTCACAAGCAAATGAGACATGAAGCTATTAGAAATGATGCATTCTTTTTCTGCGTGAACGTGACGCACCGCTTCACTACTGCAAAAATAAATGTCCTGAGGTTAACCAAACTGAACAGCAAGAACATTTGGAACCAACAGGTACAAAATAAGGGTGATTTATCAGGCGTGCAACTGTTTGATACATTAAATTCAGTACTTGAGCTTCAGTTTATCAAAGGGTTATTCTGTTCTGTGAACGAAAGAAGTTCCCGGCGGACACGAAAAAAAAAAAATATTGATAAGGCTACTCAGTCACCCATGGCCACGGCTACAATGAGATGAAAAATGTGACGCGCGTTCTGATACCGCTTTCTCTTTCGTGAACATGTGTATAATGATGGCATCGCAATTCAAAGTTTATTTAGGAAACAGCAACGGAAGGTCCTGACTGTCCATATGTAATGCAGCATCTAGTTCGTTAACTTCCCTCCGCCTGTAAGTTAACGAGACGAATACATTACATAGCCATTGAAGCAGCGATGTTAAACGACTCACCGGTATGGGCACGTTGCAAGTGCTAGGCGGCGCCCTGTCTTTCCGACCCCTAGCGCCATCTGACGAATAGTTGCGCGAATGCGGTAGGATGACTCACGGCGTCAGCAGCCCGCGCTGCGTGTTTGGCGCCCTGTCAAACGGTAGCGATGGCGCGAAACAGCGTGCCGATATTAATTTTAGCCTGGTTTCGGGAATTACAAGATCTCCACAGCTTTTCCCATGAAAAGAATTTACAGAAAGGAAGCCGTCTAATTGAAGTGGGGCACGTCTATGACGTGAGGGAAGTGTTGAACTCGCACTGATCGGAAGTGACTGCTAGGTGTATTCCGCAAACGAAAAATAACGCACCA
Source organism: Dermacentor andersoni (assembly GCF_023375885.2). Taxonomy (NCBI): domain Eukaryota; kingdom Metazoa; phylum Arthropoda; class Arachnida; order Ixodida; family Ixodidae; genus Dermacentor; species Dermacentor andersoni. Next base: position 122,581,815 of record NC_092821.1, on the reverse strand, counting down.
GCGAGATGCGTGAAGCTCAGCGTAAGGTACTTCGTTATATAATCTACGGTGTGGACGCATGAAATTATAGGCGACATTGATTCTTGAAGATCGGCGACAGCAGACAAATCCTAGCGGAGAGCTGCGATTGCCGTGCTGGCATCGCAGGGAAGTGCAAGGACGTCGCGGTAGTTTCCCTGTACATACAGGACGGCAAATACGAATCCAAAACATCTCATCCAAGAACGTGGGGCGTACGAACGACTCGTAAGACCTACCCGAAGTATTCTAACGTTGCTCTCCCCAAACACAAAAAAGGGGGAGGAGCTTACCAGTTGTGTTAGATTACGCTGGGAAAATATTTTCGCCCAAGTTACTAGAAGTGCGATACTTTTATGTTGCGATTTTTCAGTGCGTGCAAAGGAGCTTCCAATAAACCACGCCGTCAAAAATTTTGATCTCAACTGCCCCTTAGTTGATATGCCGGGCGCAGAAGGGTGTATGCCAGCTCAAAGAGCTGCAACCCCTCCTCAAATCTCTCAGCAAGCCCTATAGCGCTCTTTGAATGGGAGAGGATTGGGAAAGAGTTCCACTGCTTTACTGCGATACAGTGTGGGAACAAACTACTTTGTTTGCTGCATATCCTGGTACGCACTGCAGGTGTCCCGTTGCTGCCATCATTGCTGTAAAAGCAAAGAATTCAGCGTTAACGCGCTTGGCATAACGCCGGAACATAAAACAGCTTATGCCGTCGGAGGAGCGCTATCCAGTGTTGACGCCGTTCTGCTTCATACGGTCGGCTTGGAAACCTGTAAAACTTTGTTCCTCGTGAGTTGGTGTACGTGCTGTTGGAGCCCACTACGCAACAGCTCGTGCTGCACTTCGCCATTGCCCAGAAAAGGCAACAGCTACGCGCGAAACAGAGCGCAGACAGGCTTTCCGAACGCAAGCGCGCCGGTCGTATCCTGCCGGTTCCGCGCGCGCCGCCGCCAGGGGCGCCCTTGTAGGCGCGGGAACTACGTTCGCAACCTGCCTATTGCTGTCCCCAGTTGCAGCAGGACCCGGTTCCCATTTCGATGCAGACTTGTTCCACATGACTCACGACTAAAACCTAGCTTTCGGGCTTACACCCCAAGTTAAATAACGCGAGATATCGAAGCGCAATAAACAGTTTTAGCATAAAATAACCAACCGACGGACAAACCAAGGAATCCGTACCTGCCGTGCACGCGAACATACCGGTAAAAATTTGAAATTCTGGCCAGAGGTCACGTGGGAGGTCGATGATGCTGAACACTATTTTGTGTTTAAAATGGCAAAAATCAACAAAGTTAGTAAAAAAAAGTACAGTGTAAAAATAGCAATGATAATTTTTTACTTTTTGTCATGTAATAAAAACGCTTCGATTACTGTATAAGAAAGTTTGTAGCTTAAAATTGCGCTTACTACGGCGCCTCTAGCGGGAGATAATGTGCTCACGAGGGAACCTTTTTAATTGGTCTACTATGGCTGTTTCTTTAGCGGCGCCGTGCAGTCGATTTTTTTCGTTCTCTGTCGCAATTTCCTTGAAGTTGAGAGTGTTCGGGTCGTACCACCACCATTGTGGAACGCACAGTTTCCTTTCTCCAATGTGCTACCGCAACGCATCTGGAAAAAAGGTGAGCGTAAAGGCACGTTCACACCGAAAGCGGAGCGTCTATGCGGACAAGCGGATTTTCAAAGCGGCGCGGCGGCGAGCGCCCGCGCCTGTTCTGACCAGCCGCGTTGTCTCGCTGTCCGCGCCGCCGGGAAGGCGGGGCATCTCGCAATATCTTTAACAATTTCAGGGACGTGCCGCCATCTCGCGGAACTTTAGGTTTGCACGCGCACTTTCGATATTTATTTTTTTTTCGACGTTGGTTGGCGCGCTCCCGTCCGCTATCTACTTCTGCAAAATGATGAGCTCAGATGAAGAAGACGAGATCGTTGGCATTTTACTCGCCACTTGTATAGTCTCTTTTCAAGATTTGTTACAGCGCAACACAAGACAAAGACAAAAGAAGGCATAAAGCGTCGACACGGCGCCGTGTCGTCGTTTTATAGCTTCTTTTGTCCTTGTCTTGTGTTGCGCTATAACAAACCTTACTATAAATCCCAACCAACTGGCCCAACTTGCCGTTTTGACGCTTTTCAAGAACAGAAGCGAAAAGCCCAGAGAAAGACATTCGTTTACATTCGTTCACCAACGCTTCCTCAGTGTCGGGTACTGATTGGCTGCGGCCAAAGCGGCCAACTTGTCCGCGTGGAAAAAATCGGTCCGGGCGCGATCCGGCCAAGCGGCCGCGTATTTTCCGCAAAACGGAAAATCCGGAGCCGCTTGGGCGGATCCGCTTGTCCACTCCGCCTTCGGTGTGAACGTGCCTTAAAGCAGTATGGAGATGCTTTAGGTGAGAGTACGTTTAGGAAATTTGTACGATATTATACAATTACCTGTTCTTTTGCTGACACTTGCGGGAAAGTTTGCGAATTCGTGCTGTGTAAGATGATCTCAAAATGCGAGCTAGCGCGCAACAGTTGCCGAAGTCTCGCAGAGGTTGTAGATCCACCTATTCGTGCACTGCTGCAGTTCCTTTGCGCTGTCTTTAGTTGAAACAGTATCACTGTTAGCAATGTGCAACACATGTATGTTAAGTAGCGATGTAAAAAAAAGGTGGCACCTCCTATGCGCCACCACATACATATGCACTGAACTGTTAGTGCTTGCCAATTATTTTTTGCAGGCCTCACAAATGCGATGAGCCTAGCTGAAAGTATCGCTGCCAAAATGGTGTACCACTCCCCTTCAGAGGCCATCGTTCAGCTTGAGGTTGGCACGCAGTGCAGCTTCCCTCTGGCTGACAAGTCTGTTGGGTGCTGCTTCAGAGCAGGCAGCGAGTCAAGGAGTGTGCAGACTACAGAGACTGTAGATCAGTCAAGCTACACCTCAGGTGGGCATGCCCGGCACTTCTCTTACATTTGCTTGCTTGTGTGAGTTTGTGGTAAATAACCACTTCTGCCTGGCTTGGTATCACCTGCTCAGGTGTGTGTGACATTCTGCTGCTGAGGACATCTGAGCTGGTTTGTGATTCTTGTCTGCATTCTGATTGGGGGCAAAATGTAAAGATGCTGCTCTATTGAGCACATTGAAGCACCTTAGGGGGTAGAGCTTAATCCAGAGCCCTTTTGGCTTGGTGTTGTTATAGCTCTTACGTTGCCTTAGGATAACATTAAACCCAGTGAGTCTCTTAGTTATGCCTAAACCAGTATATTAGTGTAAAAACATGAATATAGATCAATGCGGAATGTAAGTCGACCACTGTGTTTGAGGTGAATAAAATTAAAACAGAATTCTTTCATGCAGTTAACTGCAACACATACTTTGTTTTATCAATATACTCGTTCACTGAGAGAGGTGAAAACTGCACTGGAACTGTCGGGATTCTCGTTCTGAGATACCTTTGAGTCACGACATTCCCGCAGCACATGACTCAGCAATACTACACATGCGCAACACTGCCATCAGGCAATGAGCAGCAAGTACTGGGCATCTGAGGTGCACGCCAGCTATCACTTCAGCCGACCTGTAGGTCTTTTCTGGTGACTGCTGGGCGTAGTTGTTTTGATCCTCTCCAGTTGAAGGCAGCATCAGTTTCTTTTGCACAGTGTTTTCAGACTGTAGTGGTCGACGAGGCCTCTTTTGTACCACCAATTTATCTCAGAGGACAGTTGTTCTTTTGCAGTACCCTTGTTACAATGTGCTAATACCTCGTCCACCTTTGCCGACTCGAAAAGTCAACCTTTTTCATTTTGAGAAGCGAGACACTAGCGCGGCAACTGAATTGCCTTTGCAAAGGATTCAATCTGCATTCATCAGTAGAACTCATGCACAGTGCTTTCAACGAAATTCCACCACAATGTCTTCACATTCGCTGTCAATAGGGTAGCCGTTGAGCATCAAAGTTTCCAGTTAAAATCGACATTTACACTGTTTGTAATTGTGTTCACAGAAACCGGACGGTGCACTGCCGCAATACTGCTGTACACTTTTACCTATGTTATCGCATTGTTTGCAAATGCAATAATGAAGTCAAACCTGGAGGTGGTATTCTTGCACCCGTAGCTATATTAAGACGCTTGCAAAGTTGGCATGTTGGCCACAGGAACAACAGAAATGATGACTCTTTCTCTATTGTGACTACTACAAACAGGAAAACTTCCTTATTTTGATTCACAGTATACATGGCAAACAGAGGAAGCATGTGCTAAAGGCATTTTCCAGCACCTGACCCAGGCCCAGCCTCTCCTTGGTAATTCAGTCGCATGCTGTTGGAGCATGAGATTTGCGAAATGGCTTACATAATCTTTACTAGCACTAAGTAAAATTCGTATCTATTCTTTGTCGCAGCGTAAAAATAATAAATTCGCTGACTAATTTTTCGAACTCTGCCATGGTACCACAACACGCTCTATAGGGTCAGCGTGTAACAACGACCAAAGTTTTTAATGTTTCATACTGTTGTCGTTCGATTTTCCAGACTCTCTCTCTAAATCGCAACTCAAAGGCTGCCGAAAATGCAAACAACATCCTAGAACTGGTGCAGCGCAACATACAAAGGAAGAAACAAGTTGAGCCGGCCAGATAAAGGAACAGAGTGCTGACTTCCAACTGGTTTATTACAATGTGCACCGGGCTATACAGGGACACGTAGGAATTCACTGTTGCGACTGTGGATGTAAACCGAATTTTTATCCGTGTGAAGTGCTAAAAAAGCACTGATCACAACTTACACGGGAGACAATTGAAGCTGATCTCATAGCAAGGGCTGGCAGCATCTGCGTTAGCGCGCCATCTTTGTGCCTATCTCCACAGGAAAGAAGATTTCTTGATTAGTTTAACCTTGCATGACGAAATTGCGCATTCTGTGACCCATGATGGTGTAGCCTTCTATTGGTGTGACATCTTGTGAGGTATTGTGATGACTTGTCCTGATGCTTTCTTGTAGGTATATATTTCGTGCAACTCGCTAATAAACCAGCTGGAAGTCAGCACTCTGTTCCTTTATCTGGCCGGCTCGGCTTGTTTCTTCCTTTGTATGTTGCGCTGTACCAGTTCTAGAATGCAATACACACTCGCCCAATCCTGAACCCTTGCAAACAACATCGCCATCATTTTGTTTTTCTGCCACCTCAAACTTGCGTTGCACGTATCTCGCATGCCAGTTCAGAACTACCATTTCCGTTACCTCTATAGCAGGCACCACTTGCTGCACCCTCCCACAAGGCTTCACGCTGTCATTGCTGTCAGCGCCTGTCAGTTGCATATGGTGATTTGTACTATTCGTATTGCCTCTAATGTACACTGTGGTTTGCTTTAGATGCATTTTACAATGCTAGGCTCAGCCGCTTAAACAACCAATTCTCTGTAGTGGTTTCATTGGCAGCTGCTACCAATGGTGCTGACACCACCTTCGTCATCTGCCTCCAACTTGGCAAAAACTTTGAAGTGAGGCAAATATAGGAGACTGACGATGAAAAAGAAGGCCACCGTTATCAGGCAAGTGCAAAGTGGCCAATCGCAAGCGGATATCTCATAGGAGTTTGAAATGTCGAAGCAGACAATATCAGACTATCAAAAAAAGGTGAAGATTTTAGAAGCTGGTCAAGTAATCTGATGGATCCTGACAGAACAATGTTAGCCAAGGTGTCCACCGAAACCTTCAGGAAGCTATTCTGATGTGGCTGAAAGCCATGATCACCAAGCAATTGCCGGTGTCCATGACATCTTAAGTCATAAGGCAGAAACCTTGGCGCTTCACACAAACAATGCGGTTTTTCAATTTAGTGATGGCTGAATCCAAAATGTCAATGTTCAAGATTGACACTGACCCACATGTTCACGCAAACTGCACTGTTCTCAATCGAGTCACTTATTGATTTTAAGCACACTAAATTATTCCAGCCACTGTTCGTGCTGCAAGATGTGGGAAACCTTGTCTGACTCAGTCATGTGTGCGTCAACTTTGTGGCACAGAGCCAAGACGTCCTGAATGTACGAGACATAGGGCTCTGTTGACATCTGCACATGGCCGGAAAGCGCGTTCTGCGGGGCAAGTTGGCGACCGTAAGGGTTGCCGAACAAGTCTCGGAGATTTGGCTTAAGTGAATCCCAACTGGTGAGCTCATCTCCGTGCGTCCGAAACCAAACTCAAGGTGTGCCACCAAGGTAAAAGTCTACGTTGGCGAGCATGATAGTAGGGTCCCACCGGTTATTGCGGCTGACGTGTTCGTACAGGCTGAACCAGTCCTCAACATATTCTCCATCTTTGCCCGAGAATACGCCAGGATCACGGAGAGCGGGGAGAGTGATGTAGGTCATCGAAGTGGCAGCAGGTGTCGGAGCCGGCGGAGTCAAGTTGTCGTCGCCGGGAGCCATGAAGGAAGGCTCGACGTACCGTCCACTGCGAAGCTCCGTGACGAGGTACAGGGAACGTCCACCTCCACCAGATATGTTACGTAGGAAGACGCAGACGAAAAGCTATATACAAGTATATTTACTAGCAAATACGCCGCACTTGGCCAAGAGGCAACAGCCTGCGCTAGCCTCTAATCGTCGTAGTCTTCACACTGCTCGCCTCTTCGTGATCGCAAATACTTTTCCGTAGCAATATTAACACTGCGGCGTTGAAACCTGCATCCTCAAATGGACGAGGTCAAACCAGTGGTAATGCAATGGCTATGTTGCATGCGCACCTCGAAAACTAGCACTTTAAGGGGAAACTCAAACGCATTTGTAAAACTGGCGCTACAAGCCACAAGAACTAACAGCATGCAGCCACTGCCGCGAAAGTCCTCCTTGCTCTGCAAACGAACCTTTCCTTTGTCTCATGCACTTCCTAACACGCAGAAATTAGAAACGAACAGCACATGAACCTAAGGAATAAATGAACAGTTAGTGACTCCTCACATCTAGCTTGTCAGGTAGCCATGTCAGATGTGGTCAAGACAAAGAAAGAAAAAGCAAACCTGCTGGTAATGCCTACCAGAACTCTTAGAACATGTGATCGTGCAGTGGGCGATGGCTAGCCTCTTTCTTGCACCTACCAACAAAAGAAAATGACAGCCATGGTCTAAGCCGAGCGTTGAGGCTCCCTAGCATTGGGAATCGCCACAGACATCTTGAATTGGGCACAGCAGTCACCGCAACACGTCATCAGCGGATGTTGCATTTGCACTAGATTTCCGGTACACAAGGTTCGCCGCATTTCGGTTTCATGCGGGAAAAAAATACTTTATTTTCGCACGCTGCAGGGCTTTATGGAGCGACTTTTTCTTTGCTTTAAAAACTAATATCGCACCCTCGTCTCCGTGGCTGCGAACTTGCCATTGGCAGTAACTGCAAAAAGTCGCTAATTAAAAATATCGTTATGTAATTTTAGGTAATTAACTATGTAATTACATGTTTCTCATAATTTACTGTCCGCCGAACTTGAAAGCTTGCTCCTCAAGAGAATTCCTATTTTTCTTGAAACACCTGCCTTTAGGATTTTTTTAAAGTGTTCGCTGAAACACCCTGTATCTGTCGTTCCTTAGTGCACAGTAATATGGACTGGTTCTCAATGTCCTTTCCCAGAAGCATGGGGGCATTGACTGCTAATGTCTTCTATGTATCTGTCACTCCTTAGCACGCAGTAAAATAGACTGTGGCTGCGTAATTTACAGCTCAGCCAGAAACTCATACCTCCGGCGATCAGATCCAGTTCATGATCAAGGGCTACACCTACCAACAGGTGCCTATAGGATATCGCCTATTTCCAGTTTGTACTCTTGAGAGTAATGAGCCACCCTTGGAACACAGAAGAATGCAGCACATGCTTAGCTGCATTCTCAAAGTTCTTTCCCCCCTACTCCCAGGTCACCCCCAAATACTGGGGTGCACAAAAGCTTTCAAGTTTCTTGGCCGACAAAGAAAGAATTTCCCGCACTACCATGTAGTACACTGTGATGAACCAGATAAGACCATGAGGGTGACCTCACTGTTTCTCATTTGTAAATGTATGACCAAAGCTATAGGCAGAGGCTACAAGGCTACGAAGTTGGCCAGCAGCAACTTCCTTTTGGAGCTCCACGTTAGCAGTATGAAAACACTTGTCCTCGTTGCCTTTTTAGTGTTCGGTGTCCACTCTTCCGCTTGTCACTTCAGCGTGGAATACCAACTCGCCCGGTCTCACACCCTGTTTCAGTATTAAAAGCTACGTAATCTAGTTTGTTTTGGACAAGTCCGAGTTACGGTCACCCCTCAGCATATCATCAACACCATCCGAGGAGTAATCTGAGACGATAACATGATGAAGCTCACTGAGGAAGCGCTTTTGGAAGGACTGAAAGAACAAAATGTGGTTAACTTCAAACAAATTAAGACGAGGCGTGGCGCAAGAGAAATTCAGACCAAACACATTCTTACCTTTGGATCAAGTGTGCAGGGGTGGGACTCCACTTGCGCCATTTTGATACAAACATAAATTCCTGCGCCAAACTGTGCCAAACATGGAAAGTTCGTTCTCCGTAAAAGAGTACAGCTGTTCACATTCCTCACCTCATGTGACTCCGCTGCCTGCACAGTTTCTCGCAATTTCTCGCAACTGCGCAGTGCGTCCTATAGCCGAGGTGCAGAAGAATGAAAAGTAGGCTGAGGGTATTGCAAACCAACTAGATATTAGGGAGGTGCATGCTGCAGAGAGTCCAGAGGGTGGGCATCTCTTTCGCCAAGGCTGGTATAGCGTAAAACTATTCCAGTCTGTTAATGCTCATATGGGCGAAGCCTGAGCCATTGTGACCTATCACGAAGGCTAATGGTGGATCTGGAATAAAAACATATTGGAGTAATATTACGGTATACCAGAAGTTGAACATTAGGTTCTTTGGAATCGCCCTGGTTTATTAAGTAAAGATGCTTTTAAAAAAATAGTAGGTTTGCCTGAAAGGCGACACATCGGTTGCAATAGCAAATTAGGAGGCAGCTATATGAAGAATAGTAAGTTTATCAGTTGTATAAAATTTTAATCATTAGCTTACTAACTAAATTAAGAAGGTGTGCCGCGCGCAAGCAGACATGAACACCTCTCACTCGATCACTGTGCACACTCATTGAAACGCTGGAGTGAGGAAGCGCACTAGCAGCTGTGGGCGAATGGACTTTCATGCTGCCTCGCTTCAACGGAAACTAAGCAGTGAAAATGCAGTCTACACGAAGCTATCAGCACTCAGCACTTGCCTCTGTCCCCACCACAGATTGCCTTCAACATAGGGTGAGTGTCGCCACACTAGCCGCGTGATACGCAGGAGCCACCGTAGTAAAATGCCGACCCCCCCCCCCCCCCCCGGGCTTACGAATTTGGCACGAGCACGCTTCCCCTAGAGCTTGGTGGCCCCACGGTTCTGGTTGGCTGGCTAGAAGTGTGCTTAGTGCGTGTATCATTGCACATGTCATGTTGTATGAAAGCTGTGGCCAATCCATGCATCACTGGACCGTGCAGTCAGTGAGCAGGAGGTGGCATAATGTCATGAGTATAAAATAAGCATTAATCTCAAATTTAATGGTGCTGAGTTGTCCTTCAAGTTATGAATTCCTTGCGAGGAAGCATTGAAACAGTTGGTGCATTTTGATGTGGCCTTACTGAGGCGAAGTTAGAGCATAAGTAAGAGCTTGCGCAGACAAGGAGCGCATGGTAAAAAATTCGCCAAGGGGCTGTAATGCTTTCGTATTCCCACACATAAGCAGTCTTGAGTGGCTTTGCCAAATTTTCTTAATCTCCCAGAGGTATTGCTTATATTATGTCCGGGCGATACTGAAAGGCGCTGCGGGTTTTACGTGCTGGCGGATTATACGCAGAAAAATAAAGCATGTGCTAGCTGGCTCATTACAATCTCAACTTACAAAGATGTTACCCAAGTTACACATGTGATCAAGAAAAAATCCATTAATGAAATCTTATGAGAAAGTTGTGTTGTTGAACCATAAGTTTTGCAAATGCCAAATATGGCCGTTAAACCTCGAGTGCTTGTTGGAGATAGGAGAGCAAGCTGGGTTGGAACTTTTTGATGCTGTCCTCTAAGGATCGTAGAAATCTGTGAATGTCTTCAAACACTCCAGCTTCTCTCACTTAGTACCTCTTTACCTTTCTGAAAAATAATTTATATGCGTGTACTTCATAAACAGTCCTGAAGCATTCAGATGGACAAATATTAAGTATATAAAGAAGGACCACTAGGCCTCATTTGTTCCCCCACTGCTAAAGCACCCTTAAGACCTCCCAAATGAAAAAAAAAGCTCATCATTAGCTTTGGTATCTGTGTTCTCTCTTTTGCATTTCGTAATACTACTTTTGTTTTATTTCTACAGCATCCAGGCCTTCTATTTCTCCATCAACAGCCAACAGTGAAAATTCGCAGCAGGGACGCCTCCAACAAGACCATTTCTGTGACTATGAGGCTGGTAAACTGTTTCGTCTGGAAGCACATGGGATGGTCTCTACTGGCGAGCGTCTGTTTAAGTGCGATTTATGCTGTAAGAGCTTCTCAAAAAGAGACCACCTGAAAAGCCACATGCGCACCCACACTGGTGAGAAGCCATTTCAGTGCCCTTCATGCCCTCGGAGCTTCGCATTAAAGGGCAACCTGAAAGTCCACCTGCGCAGGCACACAGGCGAGAAGCCATTTCAATGCCCTTCATGCCCTCAAAGCTTCTCGCAACAGAGCGAAGTGAAAAGCCACATGCGCACCCACACTGGTGAGAAGCCATTTCAGTGCCCTTCATGCCATCGGAGCTTCTCGCGAAGCAGCGATGTGAAAAGCCACTTGCGCACCCACACTGGTGAGAAGCCATTTCAGTGCCCTTCATGCCCTCGGAGCTTCTCTCAAAGGAGCGAAGTGAAAAGCCACATGCGCACCCACACTGGTGAGAAGCCATTTCAGTGCCCTTCATGCCCTCGGAGCTTCGCATTAAAGGCCAACCTGAAAGTCCACCTGCGCACGCACACAGGCGAGAAGCCATTTCAGTGCCCTTCATGCCTTCACAGCTTCTCACGAAAGAGCGAAGTGAAAAGCCACATGCGCACCCACACTGGTGAGAAGCCATTTCAGTGCCCTTCATGCCCTCGGAGCTTCGCAGATAAGACTCACATGAAAGTCCACCTACGCACCCACACAGGCGAGAAGCCATTTCAATGCACTTTATGCCCTCAAAGTTTCTCGTTTAAGTCAAGCATGAAAGACCACCTACGCACCCACACGGGCGAGAAGCCATATCAATGTCCTTCATGCCCTCAAAGTTTCTCACATAAGTCCAGCATGAAAGGCCACCTACGCACCCACACAGGCGAGAAGCCATTTCATTGCCCTTCATGCCCTCAAAGTTTCTCGCATAAGTCCAGTATAAAGGCCCACCTACGCACCCACACAGGTGAGAAGCCATTTCAATGCCCTTCGTGCCCTCTAAGCTTTGCGCATAAGCCCAACATGAAAAAGCACTTGCGCACCCACACAGGTTAGAAGCCATGACAGGATCCTGCCATGGAACTTCTCGTATAAGTCCAGCATGAAAGACTACCTGCAAAACCACACAAATGAAGCCATTTCAATGCCCTCTGTGTCCTCAGAGGTTCTCACAAAAGCCAGACCTGAAAGACCACCTGCATGCCCACACAGGAGAGAAGCCATTTGAGTATCCTTCATGCCCTCAAAGCTTCTCGCATAAGTCCGGCATGAAGGAACTCCCATGCAGGCGAGAAGCCATTTCATTGCCCTTCATGCTCTCGGAGCTTCTCATGCAAGTCCAACATGAAGGAACAACTGCAGACCCATGCAGGCGATGAGCCATTTCGTTGCCCTTCATACACTATGAAATTCTCGCTGAAGAGTGCCATGAAGCAACAAATGAACATTCATATAGGTGACTGACCTTACTGTTCTCCCACCTGCTCCAGTTCCTTTGCACTTGCTGATTACTTGAGCAGACATAAGAGGACACAGCACAACAGGCGTTGAACTTAGGAATCTATAGATATGGAGAATGCTACAGGGTGTTCTGCTACATCATATAGGACAAGTGTCCCTATGTGCTCTTAAAAAGGCCCAGGAATGGTTTCTTTGTGTCACCATATTTGCCCTAGATCTATTGTCAGCATGTCATAAGACAAAGAGCAATAGAAATAATGAAAATCGACCCACACAAACACGTCGCTCTTAAAGAATTTCAAGATTTACAAGGAAAACAAGTTAAGCTCAACCTCCACTTTGCCATGACTTCATGTTATGACATGGAAAAGTAGCAGCAGGGCGTTGGCAAAAGTCGGCACACCACAGTTGCCAAGTCTGCTCAGCCTATTCATGGCGTACCCATGGCCTCTATGCTCTGGTGACTGAACGCAGATGGCATGCATCCCACAACAGACTAGACAGATGCCATTGTAGCCACGTCACCACCAGAGAACAAGCAGCACCTTCGTTCTTTGCTTGGAGCTGTAAACTACTACGGCAAATTCCTGCCTCTTGTGTCCGTGCTGGCCCATCCCTTGTACAGACTATTGTGTGACAACCGGATCTGGGCATTGACAAGTGCCCACCAAAGATCCTTTGATGGCATCAACGCTGTGCCAGCGTCAACAGAGGTCCAACAGAGCAGCATAGTGACACATCTGGCCACCAAAGAAGGAAATGTTTATTGCCAGAAAATATGACTTTCACTTGAGTGAAACTACAGGAAGGCATCCTGAAAATACCCAAGATCTAGTCATCGGCCGGTCACGAACAAATTCACCACAGAAGGCCATACACAGAAATTTGAGTGCATGGAGTAAACAAAGCTAAACTTACACATGCTCTTCTGACAAATATAAACACGGATCGGTACAAGTTTATACCTACAGTGGTCTTACTGCTATATCTATTCTCCTTGTTACAGCTGGCTGGTACTATCAGTGCAAGTAAATGAGCCACAGTGTGATAAAACTCCCCAAGAAATTTTTCATAAATGTGGTGTGGTCAGTGCAAGCCATTGCTGGAAATTGCACATTGGGTTTGTGCAGGCTTCTTATCACTTTAATTATTTAGTCGGCAAATGCACTTTTTAGAAAATCTCTTGAACACCACTGCACACTAAGGCAAAAAATGTGCGACAAAAAGGCTTACATGAACAATGTTCTTGTCCAATTTTTTCTCTTTACCATGTCACGGTGAAATCAAGCAAATATTTTGTTACATCGCTGGTTTCGTAAAGTGAGATTTGTCCGTATTTGCATTGTTGCTATCTAGCAGCTTTAGAACATGTGATATCTTTATTGGCTGTACCTTTGTGAATTTTTCCTACATCTGTGTGACTAATTGTTTTAGCATTGTTCTTTTTTTTGCATATGAACTTTTTCTGTTAGGCTCATGTATTCGTTTCCTCTAGGTTCTGCTATGTGTGATGTTGGCTCATCTGATATTGTTCTATTTGTGCTTTTTTTTTCACAAATAGGTACTTATTTAAAGAGTTTACTTGGCATCAGAGCACAAATAAATGCCTGTGTTTTTTGAGTGTTCATTGTCTGTTCTTGTTAATTTAGTACTGTCATGACAGCATGCATTGCAGTGATTTTAGCATTTTATTGTATTCGGGGCTCCAGGAGAAGCGATGGCCAGCAGCTAAAGTCAGTGGGAGGGGGGGGGGGGGAGATATATAGGCCACGTGCCGGCTTGTGAGAGTGAAGATGATGTGCTAGTGCTAGCATGCTCTCAGTATATTGTATCATGCAAAAATTGCTGAAATACTAGTCTGAGTAGTGCCGCATCAAGCATTGGTGTTTGCTATTTCGCCTTATATTTCAATTTTGCTGCATATATATATTTTACCAGTGCACCAGTACAAAGGGTTCGATGCTGTTCCTTGAAACGCTAATAAGGGCTTATCATGATAAATTCCTAATATAAGTGGTTTAGCTGAGGAGAATACAGGGATACAAGCATAATGAAACAACGAGGAATGTGGGTAGGAACAATTTATTTACAGCAGACATGTTTTTGATGAACTGCTGTTATACTGCTAAAATCTGTGCTTTTAATAAAAGTTCACTGTTCTGCTTTATCACTCCATGCCAAGCGGAAGTATCCTCTACTGGGAAGTCAATCCAATACGTGGTATGTTCAGTCTGTGAAAATAAAAACAAGTTTGAAACATTAACGTGTAAACAATCACTCAAAATAAACATGACGTAAGAGGTAATCCAATAAATAAAAATTATCTTTGAGAACAAAGATGGCACAGTGAAAAAAGCCTTATTGCTCCAGCTTTTTTGTGTGTAAGAAAAGATGAAAGCGCATGTGTTCTGTCTCATTTGGTGTATGTCACCTTCTCACATACAAAATGATGCTGTTTTAACGTGCCCAACTGCCTGCATATCCATGTCTTCTCTCACACCATAATATATACAGTTAAAGGCTGTAATAATGCCTAGTTTGAATGAACCAACACGAGCTACATGTACTGTGCTGTTGAATGTGGCAATGTAAGTTAGATTCATTTGCTATATAATTCGCTTTTGCTTGTAGGCGAGATAAAAAAAAGGTATGTAAATAAAAATTTTTGCTGATTAGCTATGCATAAGTGCGCTCACATTTGGACAGGAGCTGACCGCAACTGCAGTGAACAAGTAGACAACTTGTACATTTAGAATCTAGGATCTAAATGTGCTAGAGATTTCTATTAAAGGGTATTTAAAGTGACTCATATTTAAACGGGTCTCTGCTCAGACTGGTAATGCTATGCTAGGTGCTGACCTGGCGCTCTGCCAGTGCAGTTACCTCCAGAAACCGTCCTTTAATTTCTATTCAAATTAGGTTAGCTTTGTTGAAAGAATAAAGCCACACTTTTGTTACAGTGCAGAGTTTTCTTCAGCGATGCCGGTATAGTGATGTGGAACTCTCGGGAGTTATTTTTACGTGGTATGGGCTTGACAGCTAAAATAAACAAGGTATCTGTAGCTGACAACTTTTTGGCATTGTAGCGTGACATTGTTTGGTGCCAGCTGCCATCCCATTTGTGAGTGCTGGCCTAGGATTAGGAAATCCTGACTTCATACTATGTTTAGCAGTTTTGAGTGATGTGACAAACATCAATGAACAAAAATTGCTTATTTCAATCTTTCATTTGGTTGTAGGCCTACTCGGGCACTCCACGAGAGTAATATCATTTTGGACGACAACACAGAATATTTACATGATGTGCTCGAATTGCTTTCCGTCCATTGCGATGGACAGACGAAGGCTTTCATGGAGTCATTAGTAGATAAAAGCATCTGTCTGGAAATGTCGAGGGAAAATCTCACACGTTGCTTCATATCCTCGAGGGCTGGTATAACGTACAACTATTCCAATCTCTGTTAATGCTCATATGGGCGAAGCCTGAGCCATTTTGACCTATCACGAAGGCTAATGGGAGAGTTGGAATAAAAACATATTGGAGTAATATTACGGTCTACCAGAAGTTGAACATTAGGTTCTTTGTAATCGCCCTGGTTTATTAAGTAAAAATGTTTTTAAAAAAAGTAGGTTTGCCCGAAAGGCGACAAATCAATTGCAATGGCAAATTAGTAGGCAGCTATACGAAGTAAGGATAGTAGTTTTATCAGTTGTATAAAGTTGTAAATCATTAGCTTACTAACTAAATTAGAAATGTAAGGAAGAAGTGCACTGTGCAGAGCGCCGCTGCCAGATCACCAGAGCTACTGAAGCACTAAAGCTTCCTTTTAACCTTAACCTCTCTTCAGAAAAGCGATCACACTGGTCATTCAGCACTAATTGCACAGTGACTCCTTGCGATGTGATGCTACGCAGGTAACTACCTATCAGAGTGAAGGAAAATTTAATAACAACAGTATGACAGATACGCGACAAAGCAAAAGGATAAAAAATCACACATGCTGCCATCAATGTTCATGTGTTCATTTCCATGTGGATGTTTTCAGCAGTGAATAGGTCCTTGTTATACCTAGTGTCATATCACAAAAGCGAAAGGCAAAGGTCTTTGCATTCTAAACTGACAAATGTGCTTTTTTATGTTTCACTGCAATACACAATGTGTATTTCAGAGATATGCTAATAGTGTCAAGGGTGAACCTGTCACCTAGGGTTTCAGCTAACTACGGAGGACGTGTCCTCCAGTGAGGCATCTTCTCTATTGCGGTAATGCATAATGTATGGCTTTAGCCAACAAAAGTTGTCAAAACATCGTCCTCCCACGAAAATCTGCTTTGTTAAGACAAAAATGTTACGTTCTTCGCTGACTCAAACACTACATTCCCAATTCGCGTGAACCCTTCCCATTATCGGCATGCTTCACCGCAATAAACAAATATGTTGTGGTGATAATGGTGGTCGAATAGGCTTGTGCAAACGTTTCGACAAGGGAGCTTGCCTGCATCAGGGCAACTGCTTTCCCTGGCAGTTTTCATGTATGTGAGTCTCCCCCATTCCAAACAGGAGAATTAGCGGGTAAGACCCCGGCCAAGTGACGTACCGACAAGCATTTGGTAGTGGATGGTAGAGAGGCAAGAGTCTAAGTCTTAAAGAGTGTTGCAAAATTCGGTTTCGTAAGGTTAGTTTCGCCGAAGTACAAGTATGCTATGCGATTAGACATACAGAATGTCTTGCGGTGAAGCATAGCAAGGGTGGATGCAAAGCAGCTTCTTGAGAGGCACATGCTGATCTCACGGCTAGTTACGAAATTCCAAGCGTGCAAGTGAGTACCTCGTTTTCGGTGGTCTCCCAGTGACAAAATGACTGATTGATTGAAAACTTCGCTCGGCTAAAAACACCTTGATTTGCATATGACTAAAGCAGTGGGACAGGAAACTGCATATGGCGTAGCTAATATATTGAAGAACTCCACAGTTCAGAAAAAAATATCACTGCCCAAGCACTCGGTAACGAGCGAAGCTGAAATGTTCGGCCCCTGTGTTTATCACTGGGCTAATCCCGACGTTTCATTAAACGACAGCTTGATCGGGCTGCCGGATGCTCGATACGCAGTTGCTGCTTGCGCTTAGCTGCACGACCCTGTGCTGGTGCGAAGGATGCAGCATCAGCACAGTGTAGACGAGCTCGTTCTCGGTTCTGCTTGCAGCACTGCTGATCAAGAGCTGCCTGATCCTAAAGAGTACGTATGACGCGTGGCCTAGCCTTTTCGGAGCCAGAGAGAAACTGCTGCAGGCGCGCTCAGCTGCGAGGGTGGGCAACGCCATCATTACTGGCGCAGCTAATCCAACATGGCTAATCGCGCACCTCTTTCTCTCTCTTTTTTTTTCATGCATGCGCATGGTGTTACGCCGGAGTTTTTGGCGTACATTCGACAGATGAATCGGCTAGCCATATACAGCTTCACTGTACAAATTATCCACCCGCGTAAACATAAATTTGCTTACGAGGTGGACGAAGCAATGGTTCAAAGTGTCACAAGCATGTCCAAAATAGCGCTGACGGTCTGCCAGTACACTTATTAGGCGACTCGGCGCGCATAATCTGAATGGAGACGGCGGGTGCGCGTGTACATCATTAAGGAACGCATAATATATATGGCCCGTGACAGTGGCCCCTTCTCACTTTTGGCATGCTTCACTGCACTACTGCTGAGTATGCTTTACTGCTATCACACGTCTACCGCGGCGAAGCTGACTTTAGAAAGCCGGTTTATTCAGTGTATCTCACGCGGTAGGTCTGCTTACCAGGCTTGGCAAAGTTTAACCACTCTTACTGCATTAATTTCTTTTTTTTATTTAACTTATCACTGAGACCTAGCATCACGCAATAGCAGGGTGATGCCGCGTCCTAAATCCATTTAACTGCATAAGGAAAGCATGTATGCAGTATGTCGGCAGCAAGGGATGCTCTTCCGCGCAGGGATGCCATTTGTCTTATTAAAGGGAAGCTGAAATGGTTTTCAATTTCCATGAATTGCTGGGGTTGGGAAGAACAGACCTATTAATTTACGGTGCTGAAATTTGTTCTTTCTATTGTCAATATAAGGGGCAGAAATCGCTTTCTAAATCCCCCCTGCGGACACGCCCCCGTCGCTTCCCGGAGCGCCGGGTGAGGAGGCAGCCGGAGAAGAGAACCAGCGGGAGTGACCATACCTGTATAGGTGTTCTGTGACCGTAGTGCCGGGCCGGTGTGCTGGCATGTTTCTTCGAGGCTACGAAGACAGCCGAAGGCGCCCAACATGTCCTCGTTCTGTGCAGCATTCGGCTGTGTGAACACAGGCGGGCGAGACGATGTGGTGTTTCACGTGTTCGCAAAGTACAAGAAACTTGCAGCGCAGTGGGTCCATGCGGTGAGGAAAGATAATTTCTTGTGGACGAAATCAACTGTGCTGTATTCGTACCATTTCCGCGACAGTGATTATCATCGGAGCGTGACAACGATGCGGGCAATCGGCATTCCAATTAAATCGGCGCGACTGAAGGCTGGCGTTGTTCCGTCTATATTCTCCCACAAGAGAAACACCTCGCTACTTCCAAGAGCGGCCTTCGCCAAGAGGAGAAAGGGTGAGGTAAGGGTTTTAATGTGCACACGGGCAATTTTTTTAACGGATGATCACCTGAGTGCTGAACAAACGGCCTTACAGCGGCCTATGACGAAGCGAGGTGGAGGCACAGCCGGGAATATGCACGTCTGCAAAGTGCTTACCGTTTTCATCCTGTTTTGCCACTCCACTTTGTCACGGAACACTGTACTACGGCTGTTTGTTCGGCGTTGTTTTGGTACGGTGAAATAGCTGGCCGGGGGTATGCTTGCGCATTCCGTGATATTTGCTATTCGTCCTGCCAGGCGGTGCCCGCAGGTTTAGCTGTTCAGCATTCGTGTTCAAATCGCACGACATAAGGCGTTACGGTAATATTTTCATGCTCGCGTTAAGAGTAGTTGAACTCGTCGTGTAAAAACTTCGTTTCGTAGATTTCGCACTCGCAGCTTGCTACCAGCATCGAAATGCCGCAAAAACAAGCGTCGGCACAGCCGCGCCCGTGGCCAGGCGAACGGACTCAAATAATGAAGTAACGTTGGTATTGAACTTGTCAGCGTTCAACGTGGTCTAGCCCAATACAGGCATCGCTGCTGGACAAAAAATGTTTTCTTACCTTTAACTAGCTATGCATCACGCATGGCAAAATTATTTGAAAGTAAATATAACACATTACTCATTACTTTCTCATTATGCTTATTCATTTGATTTACATTACCAATTACCGCTTTCAGAAATGTAATAGTACTACTTTACGATTGCTTCCAAAAAGTTTTCATGCACACGAGAAGCAAAAAGTAAAGTATAAAGGAACACCAACCTTTCTTCAAGGTAACATACACTTGCCAACATTTCATGCCCCCCCCCCCCATGTGCCTCCACGACACCTCACGACGCTACCAACGTTCTGGCGCCGTACACAGCTTACTGGTTCATATTTAACGCAATTAATAAATTGCTAGACAACTAATCCATCACATAAATTACTGAAAAAGTATTTCAATTACTGTAAGTAATCCAACTGTTGTCATATTTGCTGATATGCATGATATGCTGAAATCCATGACATCCATGCCTTGCACTCAGATTCTTGCAGAGCACCTTGAGAACCAAGCCCCTGATGAACCTGTTCCACTACCATCACCAATCGAAGAGTTTGAAGCAGCCAGTGTGACACAGGCAGATAATGTTGAAGAGTTTGAAGTAGCCAAATGCGGCACCTATGTTCGCGATCGTGTATCAACACGCAAAAAACCACGGAACTTTGGACAAGCAGCGGCAAGGTGCATGACATTGCGGAATCGCACCCATGTTTACAATCTAATGACATTTTAAGTTCCCAGTGACACTGACAGTAAGTTCCCAGTGACACGTGCAGCTACATGAAAAGACATATGTGCCAGCTAAGATTTTCAATGCGCGAGAAGGTGCACACATCGCTCTCGCTGTTGGCACACTCAACATCGTCGTTGCCCCCGTTGCCGCCATCGTTTTCTGTATCGGCTGTTGGTTCGAACATGTACGGCGAAAATACAAGCTCTCCGAGACAGCGAGAATGTTCCATAATGCTTACAACTCAGTTGTGAAGCCAGAACAGAACAGCGTGCTACGCTCTGAAACGGCAGCGCCGACCGGCGATCCCCGTGAATGACGTCAAAGCGGTCCCGACCAATCACGGGCAACAGCGAAGTTTGCGCGATGCCCTGAGGCGCGTATTCATGCAAAATACAGCCGCTTGCGTTTGTTTCCGCCCCTTTTAAACGAGATATTCGTGTTCAGTGGACTCAAAACCGTAGAATGCCGCAGGGAACTCATTTTTTTTTTCGAAAAGTGTTTCAGCTTCCCTTCAAAGAGAATGCAGGTGATGGTGAAATGAGCTGTAAAAATGCAGTAGCAAAGCCGTTCTATGATCACCTCGCTCGACTGAGATGGTCTTCAGAAACATGTTTACGCAGGCTTCTGGGATACATGCCACCATCTTTAGCTACTGAGCCGAACCACAGGGGCAGAGTTCTAAGCAGTTGGTTCTTTATTCTATGGGTACGTGCCGTGCTTGCCCTGCCGGCCATGCGGCATGCTTCAGTGCCTTGGCTGCTGCGTAGCTGGTGCGTTCTAATTGCCAGGAGACCAAACAGCCTCTACTGACGCCCATACAAACAAGCCACGAGTGAACAGAACGTGCGACTTTATTGGCAGAAGACAAGCAGTGTACCATTCTCATGCAATAGCAGAAATAAAATTTTACATGCCGAGATACGCTGGAATCATTGACGCGATCTGATAAACGGCTCACCGCCGTCGTCGCACATGGCAGTCTGGTAACGAGTGACAACCAGCGGCGCAAGCAGATTAGACAGAGTGTCTCACCTGTTTACAGCGGCAGTCGCCGTTAAAGCAACTTCCATTGTGAAGCAATCGGGTGAAGCAGGCATCTGCTGCCGCAGCCAACACGGCAAGATGGACTACCCGGTATTTTAGCCGTTCACTTCTTTCCAACCTGCACGTTTCTTTTCTTTCGAGGGCCGCTCATATGTGGCCCACACTTGGTGTCTCACATTGTCTCAATATGGACAAGTAGCTTTCGTGGGCATCGCCTTCATCAGCTACTATTGTGGGCATTTCCAGCCATGTCATGTCGCTGTCAACTTCACACGTGTCAGACTATGTAAGCACATATGCTGGTCTCCGTTCATGCCTAATCGCAGCTGAGAAAGGCCAGAGGCACAATTTATCCATGGCTGCAGCAGGAAAGGGCAAACGGGGAGCACGAATTATGGTGCATGAGAATTGGGGGTCTATGTCGCTGTGCAGGCTGCAGGAGCGAATGCTTACTTCGAGAGACTGCTTCCCAATGTAACTGACCAGGCCGCCACATTCGAGAAGCATATAACACGGCGACCATGACCAAGTGAGATAACAGCGAAATTAAACAGCAATCAATCACTGCATAGGGTTCAGGCATTACATATATACATTGGCTACGAACCATATGGCAACAGTGAGCATTCGCATACACGGCCGGGTCTCTTACGGTACATTCAGCCGCGTAGCTACAGGCAGAATGCTTGCCTTCGTCGCACAAGGTGGTCTGGTAACAAGCAACAACCAGCAGTACAAACAGATTGGACAAAATGTCGCACGTGTTTGAACCGACAGTTGCCGTTGAAGATGAGCAACTTGCATTGCGAAGCAATCAGATGATGCAGGCATCTGCTGCTGCAACCAACACAGCGACATGGACACTCGGTATTTTAGCGTTAAATCCTTTCCAACCTGCACGATTCTTTTCTTTCGGGGGCCACTAAGCTGTGGCTCGCACTTGGTGCCCCACTTTGTCTCAATATGGACAAATCGGTTCCATGGGCATCACCTTCGACAGTCACTTTTACGGGCCTTTTTACCCATGCGGCTATCAACTTCATATACTTGGAATGATGTAAGCACATATGCTGGTCTCCGTTATGAGCTAATCATGGCCGAGGTAGGCCACAAGCACAATTTAACCATGGCTGCAGCAGGAAAGAACAAACGGAGAGCACCAGTTACAGTGCATGTATGCTGGGAGTCTATGTTGCTGTGCGGACTGCAGGAGCAGATGCTTACCAACGTAACTGACCAGGACCCCAGATAAGAGAAACTTAACACTGCAACCACAACCAAGTGGGGCAGCAAGACCAGCTTCTGCAATAAATCACTTCAGTGTAGCTTGCGCAAAGACCCAGGCTATCGAGGAAGAAGAGCAATCATCGAGACTAGGAATATGGAAAATGAGAAAGCTTGCATTCAAGAGAGAAGCCACTCTGCTATGCAAGCATTGAAGGCTAAAAACATCAAGAAAAGTAAAATGGTGCATAGCACACGGTGCGTAAGTTAATGCAAGACATGCCAATGCTGCATCAGCTATTTCAGGAGAGGAATTGTGCATGACAACATACACTAGAAGATACTGCTACAGATATGGTACCCTACCAGACAGTGACAGTTATTAAGTGTCAGCGAAGAATCCGTTGACCTTTATGTTTGGGTGAGGATTAAATGATCTCTAACGAGAATGGGCAATGAAAAATCTTGCATTTAGAGAAAAAAAAATTACACTTGGCACAAACGGAACTGACATGGCCAGGAAGCTGATAAAGGGCAAACTGACGGAACTCTTCTGGCCAGCGTCGTCGGTGCTTGGTCAGAAGTTGCAGGTGCATCTGAACACGAAGAATTTCTAGAAAGTGCTTTTTGAGTTACCTGGATGACTCGGCCAAATGTCTGTGCTGGTGGAATGGTGGCTGAAGCTCTTTTCAGTATTGACACAGTCCTTTACAGACTTGATATCCAAATTCTTCTGTTTTCGCTTCTTTGTTCATTGTGTAAAAGCCTTGCAAATTCGGCTCCAGCCCCTTCCTGTTGGTAGATGGGAGCTCCTGCGATGACCAAGATGTGCTTGAAATAGACTCTGTAGGGGTAGAACAGTGACACATGAGATACAGCACAGATTGGCCAAACGCATGCAGTGTTTTCTTTGATGTTCGAACCAATTATACTGAACCATAAATTTGAAGAAACATTCATATCTACTGCAAACAAATGACATGTATCTCAAGACATGCAAGCCAATACAGCATATATCAAGCATTATTTATTTCTGAACCGGGTGTTGTTTACCTTGTAGTAGCAGCCCAAGTCCACACAATGGCCTTGTGTTAGCAGGCAGCAGCTTTTGTTTAATGCATGGAGTGTGTTGCTTTAAACTGGGTGCGCCCTCATTACTGCATGTCTGGAACAGAAATTTTGACTGCATCAGAAATTGAATAAGCACAATTTTGCAATATAATATGCGAAAACGTGCGACATATACATTGTAATGGTTTGCGACTATAGAACACATGCAGATGTACACTGTTCTAGGGTGCTTAAGCAGCATGGTAAATAATTATTGTTACCCTCTGTAAAATCGATGTCTGCCTAACTACAATGCATGTCAACAGCTTAAGTATTATTAAGGTCACAAATGAGAACATTTGTGCGCTGGTTTATACACTAGAAGAGCTTGTGAAACCACTGCTGGTTTCACAAGCAAATGAGACATGAAGCTATTAGAAATGATGCATTCTTTTTCTGCGTGAACGTGATGCACCGCTTCACTACTGCAAAAATAAATGTCCCGAGGTTAACCAAACTGAACAGCAAGAACATTTGAAACCAACAGGTACAAAATAAGGGTGATTTATCATGCGTGCAACTGTTTGATACATTCAATTCAGTACTTGAGCTTCAGTTTATCAAAGGGTTATTCGGTTCTGTGAACGAAAGAAGTTCCCGGCGGACTCGAAAAAAAAAAAATATTGATAAGGCTACTCAGTCACCCATGGCCACGGCTACAATGAGATGAAAAATGTGACGCGCGTTCTGATACCGCTTTCTCTTTCGTGAATATGTGTATAATGATGGCATCGCAATTGAAAGTTTACTTAGGAAACAGCAACGGAGGGTCCTGACTGCCCATATGTAATGCAGCATCTAGTTCGTTAACTTCCCTCCGCCTGTAAGTTAACGAGACGAATACATTACATAGCTATTGAAGCAGCGATGTTAAACGACTCACCGGTATTGCTGTCCCCAGTTGCAGCAGGACCCGGTTCCCATTTCGATGCAGACTTGTTCCACATGACTCACGACTAAAACCTAGCTTTCGGGCTTACACCCCAAGTTAAATAACGCGAGATATCGAAGCGCAATAAACAGTTTTAGCATAAAATAACCAACCGACGTACAAACCAAAGAATCCGTACCTGCCGTGCACGCGAACATACCGGTAAAAATTTGAAATTCTGGCCAGAGGTCACGTGGGAGGTCGATGATGCTGAACACTATTTTGTGTTTAAAATGGCAAAAATCAACAAAGTTAGTAAAAAAAAGTACAGTGTAAAAATAGCAATGATAATTTTTTACTTTTTGTCATGTAATAAAAACGCTTCGATTACTGTATAAGAAAGTTTGTAGGTTAAAATTGCGCTTACTACGGCGCCACTAGCGGGAGATAATGTGCTCACGAGGGAACCTTTTTAATTGGTCTACTATGGCTGTTTCTTTAGCGGCGCCGTGCAGTCGATTTTTTTCGTTCTCTGTCGCAATTTCCTTGAAGTTGAGAGTGTTCGGGTCGTACCACCACCATTGTGGAACGCACAGTTTCCTTTCTCCAATGTGCTACCGCAACGCATCTGGAAAAAAGGTGAGAGTAAAGGCACGTTCACACCGAAAGCGGAGCGTCTATGCGGACAAGCGGATTTTCAAAGCGGCGCGGCGGCGAGCGCCCGCGCTTGTTCTGACCAGCCGCGTTGTCTCGCTGTCCGCGCCGCCGGGAAGGCGGGGCATCTCGCAATATCTTTAACAATTTCAGGGACGTGCCGCCATCTCGCGGAACTTTGGGTTTGTACGCGCACTTTCGATATTTATTTTTTTTTTCGACGTTGGTTGGCGCGCTCCCGTCCGCTATAGACGAGAAAACCATGGCCAGGCGGCGCTACTGCGCCTCCTGACAGCGCCCCCAATGTGGAAACGTGATGCAGCGCGGTCGTGCCGTGGCGCGGTCTCCGCTTTGTTTACACCGGTTCGCCCGCGCGTTTCTTCGCTGCTCGTTCTCACGGCGCTCAGTTTTCGACGGCGGCAGATCGCCTGCTTGCGCAACAGCGACGCAGAGATTGCAATGCGGTTTCAAGAAGGCTGCCGACGCGGACAGATTCTTTCGTGGCGGCAACCTCACGAAAGGGGAGCGTCTGCTTCCGCACGTGTACGGCGTTCAACAAATCGTGGACGGTGATGTGACAGTGAAAGCCAAGTGCGTGTCACAGGTGTCCAAGATCGTATACGATGTCGATTTAGAGGTATACACCAAGTTCAGAAGTTTAGCCACTTTATTTCTATATGATGCAGGCACAAAGCGGTCATGCATACTTGCAGAGATGTGGAGGGACGGTGACGATTGCCGTTAGTTTCCTCGGTAACTGAGTGCGCGCACACGGCTGCTCTCATTTTGTGCTTCCGCCTTTTGCTGCTAAATTTCTTGGCTGGAGCATTAGTAAATTACACGTTTGTGTTCGTTCTGATTTGCGCGGAGCTGTCAGCGAACAACGGCAAGCGTTATCGATGTCTTCGCTTCGCAAATCCTGCTTGTTTTTGTAAATTCGCATGCTTTTGGATGGCTCCCAGGGAGTGTCATCAGCACTGCGAGCACAGAAAGAACACATGTATTAGGCACAAATGAGCATGGAACGTTACTAACGAGAAAGACCATCTTCCCACCTTCAACAACGTGGCCTAGCCTATAGCTCATTATACCCTCTCAGGCTTAGGTTCAGGCAAATCACAAATTAAGCTGTTTTTGGCAAACTGTACATGCCTTTAATACATGGTGATTCGGAGATGCTAGTGCCTGTAACTTCTGATGCCTATTTCTTGCCGCAATAACGTCACTGCGTGGCACGAAGAGAACTGCATTATAAAGCTAACGCAGTAATGTGGGAAGTTGGGCGAGTTGGTGATTAATCATCATACCGCGTTGGTGAAGCAGCGCACTGACCAGTACAAATAGGAGAGACACAAGCACAGCGAGTGTCTTGTATTCATGTGTGTGTCTGCCTTGTCCTGGTCAGTACGCTGCTTCACCAGAACACTAAAGCAGTTTCCTTCCCAGGATGCACGAAATCCTAGAACACAACAGCCAAAACACACATCTGCTCAAAATTAACAATTTAAATACTACATAGGCGCATATTGCTTTGAATCATGCTGAAATAAATATTTAGTGTATATCACGCCTTATTCAATGCAGATGTTGGAGTCATTGCAACTCATCGCATTAATCAGCAAGGTGCGTTTTCACTGCTAATGAGGATTGGCTCGTACAGACTGCTCCGCGAAATGAACCTAGACCACGTTAACAGGCCTTAGGACCAACAGCACGAGCGCAAGCATTAGAGATACATGCCTCACCAAAGCAAATCTAGTGCCTCGTCGGGCGAACAGCTAAAGTAAGCTTGCACCGATGGCCGGCTACTACAGGAAACGAAGGTTTTTGGCAGGAAGAGTGAATCAGCAAGAATGTGCAAGGTGGTAATTACCTTAAAGCAAGCTTGGATATTGTGAACTTAGAAAGCATGGCCAAACAACAAACATAACGCGCACGTCTCGATCGGCTGCTTTCCGATCTGCCGCTTACCGACGCACGCGACGACCGCGGCTTGCATTAAATGCTGTCTGCTATCAGACAAAACTAGCGCGCGTCCCCTTTCGTTACCTGCACAACTAGTAAATTAAGTTGCAGCGTTTGGAAAATGGAAATAATTCTCTAAAGCTCGTCCATGCCGATTGCGAGTGAAGGCACAGTAGAATCAAATAAATTCGGGGGTTTTAACTGCCAAAACCATGCAAAACCACTAAATCATTATGAGGCGCGCTGTAATGGTTAGTCTCAGGAATACTTATTACCTCCGGGGGTTCTTTAACGTGCACAAAAATCAAAGCACGCGGTAACAAGGGCGTTCTTGCACTTCGCCCCTATCAAAATGCGGCCGCTGTGGCGGGGAATCGAGCTCGCGTCGTCAAGCTCAGCGTCGCAACACGCATGCATTTACCGCTAACAAGCAGCGGATGTCAACACAATTCAACAACGCGGCATGACTAAACAAACGGTTGGGCGCTAAAAACAGGCATATCACTATTCCGTTTCATCGAGCAGCCGCGATATTGCACGCGAATACGAAATTATGGTGCTTACTTGACTCGGCGCACTGCAATTATCCATGCTTGTCGTCTGACCTTCTCGTACCACTTCCCCGGAAATCTGTAGAATTTCACGGGCGGCGTTCGACCTTTCGTGTTTTCGAGGCTGTTATGGCAATCAACAATACAGCAGTATTGCGTGCCACCTTTCCTGGCTGATGAGGTCGCACTCGCCATCGCAAAAACAACGCGCCCGAGCCAGCACGAGCGCTCCCGCCGAACAGATCACGGGCGCACGCTCGCGCAGCGACGACCCTCGAAACTTCCATCGGTCCGCTAGGGAGCATTCGGCGCTGGTGCCGCGCGGGCGAACTTTAGGTTGCCTCGTCTATGTACTTCTGCAAAATGATGAGCTCAGATGAAGAAGACGAGATCATTGGCATTTTACTCGCCACTTGTAGAGTCGCTTTTCAAGATTTGTTACAGCGCAACACAAGACAAAGACAAAAGAAGGCATAAAGCGACGACACGGCGCCGTGCCGTCGTTTTATAGCTTCTTTTGTCCTTGTCCCAACCAACTGGCCCAACATGCCGTTTTGACGCTTTTCAAGAACAGAAGCGAAAAGCGCAGAGAAAGACATTCGTTTACATTGGTTCACCAGCGCTTCCTCAGTGTCGGTTACTGATTGGCTGCGGCCAAAGCGGCCAACTTGTCCGCGCGGAAAAAATCGGTCCGGGCGCTATCCGACCAAGCGGCCGCGTATTTTCCGCAAAGCGGAAAATCCGCAGCCACTTGGCCGGATCCGCTTGTCCGCTCCGCCTTCGGTGTGAACGTGTCTTAAAGCAGTATGGAGATGCTTTAGGTGAGAGTACATTTAGGAGCTTTGTACGATATTATACAATTACCTATTCTTTTGCTGACACTTGCGGGAAAGTTTGCGAATTCGTGCTGTGTAAGATGACCTCAAAATGCGAGCTAGCGCGCAACAGTTGCCGAAGTCTCGCAGAGGTTGCAGATCCACCTATTCGTGCACTGCTGCAGTTCCTTTGCGCTGTCTTTAGTTGAAACAGTGTCACTGTTAGCAATGTGCAACACATGTATGTTAAGTAGCGATGTAAAAAAAAGGTGGCACCTCCTATGCGCCAACATATACATATGCACTGAACTGTTAGTGCTTGCCAATTATTTTTTGCAGGCCTCACAAATGCGATGAGCCTAGTTGAAAGTATCGCTGCCAAAATGGTGTACCACTCCCCTTCAGAGGCCATCGTTCATCTTGAGGTTGGCACGCAGTGCAGCTTCCCTCTGGCTGACAAGTCTGTTGGGTGCTGCTTCAGAGCAGGCAGCGAGTCAAGGAGTGTGCAGACTACAGAGACTGTAGATAAGTCGAGCTACACCTCAGGTGGGCATGCCCGGCACTTCTCTTACATTTGTTTGCTTGTGTGAGTTTGTGGTAAATAACCACTTCTGCCTGGCTTGGTATCACCTGTTCAGGTGTGTGTGACATTCTGCTGCTGAGGACATCTGAGCTGGTTTGTGATTCTTGTCTGCATTCTGATTGGGGGCAAAATGTAAAAATACTGCTCTATTGAGCACATTCAAGCACCTTAGGGGGTAGAGCTTAATCCAGAGCCCTTTTGCCTTGGTGTTGTTATAGCTCTTACGTTGCCTTAGGATAACATTAAACCCAGTGAGTTTCTTAGTTATGCCTAAACCAGTATATTAGTGTAAAAACATGAATATAGATGAATGCGGAGTGTAAGTGACCACTGTGTTTGAGGTGAATAAAATTAAAACAAAATTCTTTCATGCAGTTAACTGCAACACATACTTTGTTTTATCAATATACTCATTCACTGAGAGAGGTGATAACTGCACTGGAACTGTCGGGATTCTCGTTCTGAGATACCTTTGAGTCACGACATTCCCGCAGCACATGACTAAGCAATACTACACATGCGCAACACTGCCATCAGGCAATGACGAGCAAGTACTGGGCATCAGAGGTGCACGCCAGCTATCACTTCAGCCGACCTGTAGGTCTTTTCTGGTGACTGCTGGGCGTAGTCGTTTTGATCCTTTCCAGTTGAAGGCAGCTTCAGTTTTTTTGCAGTGTTTTCAGACTGTAGTGGTCGACGAGGCCTCTTTTGTACCACCAATTTATCTCGGAGGACAGTTGTTCTTTTGCAGTACCCTTGTTACAATGTGCTAATACCTCATCCACCTTTGCCAACGCGAAAAGTCAACCTTTTTCATTTTGAGAGGCGAGACACTAGTGTGGCAACTGAATTGCCTTTGCAAAGAATTCAATCTGCATTCATCAGTAGAACTCATGCACAGTGCTTTCAGCGAAATTCCACCACAATGTTTTCGCATTCGCTGTCAACAAGGTAGCCGTTGAGCATCAAAGTTTCCAGTTAAAATCAACATTTGCACTGTTTCTAATTGTGTTCACAGAAACCGGACGGTGCACTGCCGCAATACTGCTGTACACTTTTACCTATGTTATCGCATTGTTTGCAAATGCAATAATGAAGTCAAACCTGGAGGTGGTACTCTTGCACCCGTAGCTATATTAAGACGCTTGCAAAGTTGGCATGTTGGCCACAGGAACAACAGAAATGATGACTCTCTATTTTGACTACTACAAACAGGAAAGCTTCCTTATTTTGATTCACAGTATACATGGCAAACAGAGGAAGCATGTGCTAAAGGCATTTCCCAGCACGTGACCCAGGCCCAGCCTCTCCTTGGTAATTTAGTCGCATGCTGTTGGAGCATAATATTTGCGAAATGGCTTACATAATCTTTACAAGCACCAAGTAAAGTTCGTATCTGTTCTTTGTCGCAGCGTAAAAATAATAAATTCGCTGACTGATTTTTCGAACTCTGCCATGGTACCACAACACGCTCTATAGCGTGTAACAACGACCAAAGTTTTTAATCTTTCATACTGTTGTCGTTCGATTTTCCAGACTCTCTCTTTAAATTGCAACTCAAAGGCTGCCGAAAATGCAAACAACATCCTAGAACTCGCTCAGCGCAACATACAAAGGAAGAAACAAGCTGAGCCGGCCAGATAAAGGAACAGAGTGCTGACTTCTAACTGGTTTATTACAATGTGCACTGGGCTATACAGGGACACATAGGAATTCACTGTTGCGACTGTGGATGTAAACCGAATTTTTATCCGTGTGAAGTGCTAAAAAAGCACCGATCACAACTTACACGGGAGACAATTGAAGCTGATCTCATAGCAAGGGCTGGCAGCATGTGCGTTAGCGCGCCATCTTTGTGCCTATCTCCACAGGAAAGAAGATTTCTTGATTAGTTTAACCTTGCATGACGAAATTGCGCATTCTGTGACCCATGATGGTGTAGCCTTCTATTGGTGTGACATCTTGTGAGGTATTGTGATGATTTGTCCTGATGCTTTCTTGTAGGTATATATTTCGTGCAACTCGCTAATAAACCAGCTGGAAGTCAGCACTCTGTTCCTTTATCTGGCCGGCTCGGCTTGTTTCTTCCTTTGTATGTTGCGCTGTACCAGTTCTAGAATGCAATACACACTCGCCCAATCCTGAACCCTTGCAAACAACATCGCCATCATTTTGTTTTTCTGCCACCTCAAACTTGCGTTGCACGTATCTCGCATGCCAGTTCAGAACTACCATTTCCGTTACCTCTATAGCAGGCATCACTTGCTGCACCCTCCCACAAGGCTTCACGCTGTCATTGCTGTCAGCGCCTGTCAGTTGCATATGGTGATTTGTACTATTCGTATTGCCTCTAATGTACACTGTGGTTTGCTTTAGATGCATTCTGCAATGCTAGGCTCAGCCGCTTAAACAACCAATTCTCTGTAGTGGTTTCATTGGCAGCTGCTACCAATGGTGCTGACACCACCTTCGTCATCTGCCTCCAACTTGGCAAAAATTTTGAAGTGAGGCAAATATAGGAGACTGACGATGAAAAAGAAGGCCACCGTTATCAGGCAAGTGCAAAGTGGCCAATCGCAAGCGGATACCTCATAGGAGTTTGAAATGTCGAAGCAGACAATATCAGACTATCAAAAAGAAGTTGAAGATTTTAGAAGCTGGTCAAGTAATCTGATGGATCCTGACAGAAGAATGTTAGCCAAGGTGTCCACCAAAACCTTCAGGAAGCTATTCTGATGTGGCTGAAAGCCATGATCACCAAGCAATTGCCGGTGTCCATGACATTTGAAGTCATAAGGCAGAAATCTTGGTGCTTCACACAAACAATGCGATTTTTAAATTTAGTGATGGCTGAATTCAAAATGTCAATGTCCAAGATTGACAATGGCCCATCTTTGACACTGACCCCAATGTTCACGCAAACTGCACTGTTCTCAATCGAGCCACTTATGGATTTTAAGCACACTAAATTATTCCAGCCACTGTTCGTGCTGCAAGATGTGGGAAACCTTGTCTGACTCAGTCATGTGTGCGTCAACTTTGTGGCACAGAGCCAAGACGTCCTGAATGTACGTGACATAGGGCTCTGTTGACATCTGCACATGGCCGGAAAGCGCCTTCTGCGGGGCAAGTTGGCAACCGTAAGGGTTGCCGAACAAGTCTCGGAGATTTGGCTTAAGTGAATCCCAACTGGTGAGCTCATCTCTGTGCGTCCGAAACCAAACTCGAGGTGTGCCATCAATGTAAAAGTCTACGTTGGTGAGCATGATACTAGGGTCCCACCGGTTATTGCGGCTGACGTGTTCGTACAGGCTGATCCAGTCCTCGACATATTCTCCATCTTTGCCCAAGAATATGGCAGGATCACGGGGAGCGGGGAGAGTGATGTAGGTCGTCGAAGTGGCAGCAGGTGTCGGAGCCGGCGGAGTCGAGTTGTCGTCGCCGGGAGCCATGAAGGAAGGCTCGACGTACCGTCCACTGCGAAGCTCCGTGATGAGGTACAGGGAACGTACCTAGTCCTCCTTGCTCCGCAAACGAACCTTTCCTTTGTCTCATGCGCTTCCTAACACGCAGTAATTATAAACGAACAGCACATGAACCTAACGAATAAATGAACAGTTAGTGACTCCTCACATTTAGGTTGTCAGGTAGCCACGTCAGATGTGGTCGAGAGAAAGAAAGAAAGCGCGAACCTGCTGGTAATGCCTACCAGAACTCTTGGAACATGTGATCGTGCAGTGGGCGATGGCTAGCCTCTTTCTTGCACCTACCAACAAAAGAAAATGACAGCCATGGTCTAAGCCGAGCGTTGAGGCTCCCTACCTTTGGGAATCAGTACAGACATTTCGAGTTGGGCATCGCAGTCACCGCAACACGTCATCAGCGGATGTTGCATTTGCACTAGATTTCTGGCGCCGCGTTTTGGTTTCATGCGGGAAAAAAATACTTCATTTTCGCACGCTGCAGGGCTTTACGGAGCGACTTTTTCTTTGCTTTAAAAACTAATACGGCACCCTCGTCTCCGTGGCTACAAACTTGCCATTGGCAATAACTGCAGATAGTCGCCAATTAAACATATCGTTGTGTAATTTTAGGTAATTAACTATGTAATTACATGTTTCTCATAATTTACTTTCCGCCGAACTTGAAAGCTTGCTCTTTAAGAGAATTCCTATTTTTCTTGAAAAACTTACCTTTAGGATTTTTTGAATGTGTTCGCTGAAACACCCTGTATCTGTCGTTCCTTAGGGCACAGTAAAATGGACTGGTTCTCAGTGTCCTTTCCCAGAAGCATGGGGGCTTTGACTGCTAATGTCTTCTATGAATCTGTCGCTCCTTAGCACACAGTAAAATAGACTGTGGCTGCGTAATTTACAGCTCAGCCAGACATTCATATCTCCGGCGATCAGATCCAGTTCATGATCAAGGGCTACACCTACCAACAGGTGCCTATAGGATATCGCTTATTTCCCGTTTGTACTCTTGAGAGTAATGAGCCACCCTAGGAACACAGAAGAATGCAGCACATGCTTAGCTGCATTCTCAAAGTTCTTTCCTCTTACTCCCAGGTCACCCCCAAATACTGGGGTGCACAAAAGCTTTCAAGTTTCTTGACAACAAAGAGAGAATTTCCCGCGCTACCATGTAGTATATTGTGATGAACTAGATAAGACCGTGAGGGTGATCTCACTGTTTCTCATTTGTAAATGTATGACCAAAGCTATAGGCAGAGGCTACAAGGCTACGAAGTTCGGCAGCAGCACCTTCCTTTTGGAGCTCCACGATAGCAGTATGAAAACACTTGTCCTTGTCGCCTTTTTAGTGTTCGGTGTCCACTTTTCCGTTTGTCACTTCAGCATGGAATACCAACTAGCCCGGTCTCGCACCCTGTTTCAGTATTAAAAGCTACGTAATCTAGTTTGTTTTGGACAAGTCCGAGTTACGGTCACCCCTCAGCATATCATCAACACCATCCGAGGAGTAATCTGAGACGATAACATGATGAAGCTCACTGAGGAAGCGCTTTTGGAAGGACTGAAAGAACAAAATGTGGTTAACTTCAAACAAATTTAGACGAGGCGCGACGCAAAATAAATTCAGACGAAACATATTCTTACCTTTGGATCAAGTGTGCAGGGGTGGGACTCCACTTGCGCCATTTTGATACAAACATAAATTCCTGCGCCAAACTGTGTTAGACATGAAAAGTACAGCTGTTCACGTTCCTCACCCCATGCGACTCTGCTGCCTGCACAGTTTCTCACAATTTTCGCGCTTCTATTACGACTTTTCAGTGCTTCCGGCAAGCTGTCAGAATGGCCAAAGTGATTGTATTGAGTGTGCATTGGAATACAGGTGAGCGCGCTGAACTGCGCAGTGCGTCCTATAGCCGAGGTGCAGAAGAATGAAAAGTAGGCAGAGGGTATTGCAAACCAACTAGATATTAGGGAGGCGCATGTTGCAGAGAGTCCAGAGGGTGGGCATCTCTTTCGCAAAGGCTGGTATAGCATAAAACTATTCCAGTCTCTGTTAATGCTCATATGAGCGAAGTCTGAGCCATTGTGACCTATCATGAAGGCAAATGGCAGATCTGGAATAAAAACATATTGGAATAATATTACAGTCTACCAGAAGTTGAACATAAGGTTCTTTGGAATCGCCCTGGTTTATTAAGTAAAAATACTTTTAAAAAAATAGTAGGTTTGCCCGAAAGGCGACACATTGATTGCAATAGCAAATTAGGAGGCAGCTATATGAAGTAAGAATAGTAGTTTTATCAGTTGCATAAAATTTTAATCATTAGCTTACTAACTAAATTAAGAAGGTGTGACGTGCGCAAGCAAACATGAACACCTCTTACTCGATCACCACGCACTCTCATTGAAACGCTGGAGTGAGGAAGCGCACTAACAGCTGTGGGCGAATTGACTTTCATGCTGCCTCGCTTCAACGGAAACTAAGCAGTGAAAATGTAGTGTACACGAAGCTATCAGCACTCAGCACTTGCCTCTGTCCCCTCCACAGATTGCCTTCAAAATAGGGTGCGTGTTGCCACACTTGCCACGTGATACGCAGGGGCCACCGAAGTAGAATGCTGACCCCCCCCCCCCCCCCGGGCTTGTGAAATTTGGCATGAGCACGCTTCCCCTACAGCTTGGTGGCCCCACGGTTCTGGTTGGCTAAATGTGTGCTTAGTGTGTGTATCATTGCACATGTCATGTTGTATGAAAGCTGTGGCCAATGCATGCATCACTGGACTGTGCAGTCAGTGGGCAGGAGGTGGCGTAACGTCATAAGTGTATAAAATAAGCATTAATCTCTAATTTAATGGTGCTGAGCAGTCCTTCAAGTTATGAATTCCTCGCGAGGAAGCATTGAAACACTTGGTGCATTTCGATGTGGCCTTACTGAGGCGCAGTTGGAGCACAAGTAAGAGCTTGCGCAGACAAGGAACGCATAGAAAAAAATTCACTAAGTGGACTGTAACGCTTTCATATTCCCGCATGTAAGCCGTCGTGGTGCCTGTGCCAAATTTTCTTAATCTCCCAGAGGTATTGCTTATATTTATTCTGGGTGACATTGAAAGGAGCTCTGGGTTTTACGTGCTGGCGGATTATACACAGAAAAATAAAGCATGTGCTAGCTGGCTCTTTACAATCTCAACTTACAAAGATGTTACCGAAGTTACAAATGTGATCAAGAAGAAACCCATTAATGAGGTCTTATGAGAAAGTTGTCGTGCCGGTGAACCAAAGTTTTGCAAATGCCAAATATGGCCTTTAAACCTCGAGTGCTTGTTGGAGATAGGAGAGCAAGCTGGGTTGGAACTTTTTGATGCTGTCCTCTAAGGATCGTAGAAATCTGTGAATGTTTTCAAACACTCCAGCTTCTCTCACTTAGTACTTGTTTACTTTTCTGAAAAATAATTTATATGCGTGTACTTCACAAACAGTCATGAAGCATTCAGGTGCACAAATATTAAGTATATAAAAAAGGACCACTCAGCTTCATTTGTTCCACCACTCCTAAAGCACCCTCAAGACCTCCCAAATGAAAAAAAAAAATAAAGCTCATCATTAGCTTTAGTATCTGTGTTCTCTCTTTTGCATTTCGTAATACTACTTTTGTTTCATTTGTACAGCATCCAGGCCTTCTATTTCTCCATCAACAGCCAACAGTGAAAATTCACAGCAGGGACGCCTCC
This sequence comes from Dermacentor andersoni, assembly GCF_023375885.2. Taxonomy (NCBI): domain Eukaryota; kingdom Metazoa; phylum Arthropoda; class Arachnida; order Ixodida; family Ixodidae; genus Dermacentor; species Dermacentor andersoni. The sequence continues at coordinate 122,545,915 of NC_092821.1, read as the reverse complement.
AACAAGACCATTTCTGTGACTATGAGGCTGGTAAACTGTTTCGTCTGGAAGCACATGGTAGGGTCTCTACTGGCGAGCGTCTGTTTAAGTGCGATTTGTGCCGTAAGAGCTTCTCAACAAGAGACTACCTGAAAAGCCACATGCGCACCCACACTGGTGAGAAGCCATTTCAGTGCCCTTCGTGTCCTTCCAGCTTCGCATTAAAGGGCAACCTGACAGCCCACCTGCGCATGCACACAGGCGAGAAGCCTTTTCAATGCCCTTCATGCCCTCAAAGCTTCTCGCAAAAGAGCGTAGTGAAAAGCCACATGCGCACCCACACTGGTGAGAAGCCATTTCAGTGCCCTTCATGCCCTCAAAGGTTCTCACATAAGTCCAGCATGAAAGCCCACCTGCACACCCACACGGGCCAGAAACCATTTCAATGCCATTTATGCCCTCAAAGCTTCTCCTATAAATGCAGCATGAAAAACCACTTGCGCACCCACACAGGTGAGAAGCCATTTCAGTGCCCTTCATGCCCTCGGAGCTTCTCGCGAAGCGGCGAAGTGAAAATCCACATGCGCACCCACACTGGTGAGAAGCCATTTCAGTGCCCTTCATGCCCTCGGAGCTTCACATTAAAGTCCAACCTGAAAGTCCACCTGCGCACACACACAGGCGAGAAGCCATATCAATGCATTTTATGCCCTCAAAGTTTCTCGGTTAAGTCCAGTATGAAAAACCACCTACGCACCCACACAGGCGAGAGGCCACTTCAATGCCCTTGATGCCCTCAAGGTTTCTCACATCAGTCCAGTATAATAGCCCACCTACGCACCCACAAAGGCGAGAAGCCATTTCAATGCCCTTCATGCCCTCAAAGCTTCGTGCATAAGCCCAACATGAAAAAGCACTTGCGCACCCACACAGGTTAGAAGCCATGGCAATATCCTGCCATGGAGCTTCTCGTATAAGTCCAGCATGAAAGACTACCTGCAAAACCACACAAATGAGAAGCCATTTCAATGCCCTCTGTGTCCTCAGAGGTTCGCACAAAAGCCAGACCTGAAAGACCACCTGCATGCCCACACAGGAGAGAAGCCATTTGAGTAACCTTCATGCCCTCAAAGCTTCTCGCATAAGTCCAGCATGAAGGAACTCCCATGCAGGCGAGAAGCCATTTCATTGCCCTTCATGCTCTCGGAGCTTCTCATGCAAGTCCAACATGAAGGAACTGCACACCCTTGCAGGCGATGAGCCATTTCGTTGCCCTTCATACACTATGAAATTCTCGCTGAAGAGTGCCATGAAGCAACAAATGAACATTCATATAGGTTACTGACCTTACTGTTCTGCCACCTGCTCCATTTCCTTTGCACTTGCTGATTACTTGAGCAGACATAAGAGGACACAGCACAACAGGCATTGAACTTAGAAATCTATAGATATGGAGAATGCTACAGGGTGTTCTGCTGCATCATATAGGACAAGTGTCCCTATGTGCTCTTAAAAGAGCCCTGGAATGCTTTCTTTGTGTCACCATATTTGCTCTAGATCTATTGTCAGCATGTCATAAGACAAGGAGCAAAAGAAATAATTAAAATCAACCCACACAAACACGTCGCTCTTAAAGAATTTCGAGATATACAAGGAAAACAAGAGTTAGGCTCAACCTCCACTTTGCCATGACTTCATGTTATGACATGGAAAAGTAGCAGCAGGGCGTTGGCAAAAGTCGGCACACTACAGTTGCCAAGTCTGCTCAGCCTATTCATGGCGTACCCATGGCCTCTATGATCTGGTGACTGAACGCAGATGGCATGCATCCCACAACAGACTAGACAGATGCCATTGTAGCCACGCCACCACCGGAGAACAAGCAGCACCTTCGTTCTTTGCTTGGAGCTGTAAACTACTACGGCAAATTCCTGCTTCTTGTGTCCGTGCTGGCCCATCCCTTGTACAGACTGTTGTGTGACGACCGGATGTGGGCATTGACAAGTGCCCACCAAAGATCCTTTGATGGCATCAACGCTGTGCCAGCGTCAACAGAGGTCCAACAGAGCAGCATAGTGACACATCTGGCCACCAAAGAAGGAAATGTTTATTGCCAGAAAATATGACTTTCACTTGAGTGAAACTACAGGAAGGCATCCTGAAAATACCCAAGATCTGGTCATCAGCCGGTCACGAACAAATTCACCACAGAAGGCCATACACAGAAATTTGAGCGCATGGAGTAAACAAAGCTAAACTTACACATGCTCTTCTGACAAATATAAAAACGGATCGGTACAAGTTTATACCTACAGTGTTCTTACTGCTATATCTATCCTTGTTACATCTGGCTGGTACTATCAGTGCAAGTAAATGAGCCGCTGTGTGATAAAACTCCCCAAGAACTTTTTCATAAATGTGGTGTGCTCAGTGCAAGCCATTGCTGGAAATTGCAGATTGGGTTTGTGCAGGCTTTTTACCACTTTAATTATTTAGTCGGCAAATGCACCTTTTAGAAAATCTCTTGAACACCACTGCACACTAAGGCAAAAAATGTGCGACAAGAAGGCTTACATGAACAATGTTCTTGTCCAATTTTTTCTCTGTACCATGTCATGGTGAAATCAAACAAATATTTTGTTACATCGCTGGTTTCGTAAAGTGAGATTTGTCTGTATTTGCATTGTTGCTATCTAGCAGCTTTAGAATGTGTGATATCTTTATTGGCTGTACGTTTGTGAATTTTTCCTACATCTGTGTGACTAATTGTTTTAGCATTGTTCTTTTTTTTTTGCATATGAACTTTTTCTGTTAGGCTCATGTATTCGTTGCCTCTAGGTTCTGCTATGTATGGTGTTGGCTCATCTGATATTGTTCTGTTCATTCTTTTTTTCACAAATAGGTACTCATTTAAAGAGTTTACTTGGCATCAGAGCACAAATAAATGCCGGTGTTTTTTTAGTGTTCATTGTCTGTTCTTCTTAATTTAGTACTGTCATGACAGCATGCAATGCAGTGATTTTAGCATTTTATTGTATTCGGGGCTCCAGGAGAAGTAAAGTGATGGCCAGCAGCTAAGCTCAGTGGGGAGAGAGAGAGAGAGAGATATGGGCCGCGCGCGGGCTTGTGAGAGTGAGGATGATGTGATAGCGCTACTATGCTCTGAGTATATTGTCTTATGCGAAAATTCGTGACATACAAGTCTGAGAAGTGCCGCTTGAAGCATTGGTGCTTGCTCTTTCTCCTTCTATTTCAATTTTGCTGCATGTATATATTTTACCAGTGCACCAGTACAAAAGGTTCAATGCTGTTCCTTAAAATGCTCATGAGGACTTATCATGATAAATTCCTAATATAAGTGGTTTAGCTGAGGAAAATACAGGGATACAAGCATAACTAAACAAGGAATGTGGGTAGGAACACTTTATTTACAGCAGACATGTTTTTGATGAACTGCTGTTATACTGCTAAAATCTGTGCTTTTAATAAAGGTACACTGTTCTGTTTTATCACTCCATGCCAAGTGGAAGTATCCTGTACTGGGAAGTCAATCCAATACATGGTATGTTCAGTCTGTGAAAATAAAATGTTTTAAACATTAACGTTAAAAAATCACTCAAGAAAATAAACATGGCGTAAGAGGTAATCCAATAAATAAGAATTGCCTTTGAGAACAAAGATGGTATAGTGAAAAAAGCCTTATTGCTCCAGCTTTTTTGTGTGCAAGAAAAGATGAAAGCGCATGTGTTCTGTCTCATTTGGTGTATGTCACCTTTTCACATACAAAGTGATGCTGTTTTAACGTGCCCAACTCTCTTTGCATATCCATTTGTCTGCTCTCACACCATAACATATACAGTTAAAGGCTGTAATAATGCATAGTTTGAATGAACCAACACAAGCTACATGTACTGTGCTGTTGAACGTGGCAATGCAAGTTAGGTTCATGCACAGCAGATTCATTTGCTATATACATTTGCTCTTGATTGTAGGCGAGATAAAAAAAAGGTATGTAAGTAAAAATTTTCCCTGATGAGCTATGCATAAGTGCGCTCACATTTGGACAGGAGCCAACTGCAACTGCAGTGAACAAGACAACTTATACAGCATTGAAAATCTAGGATCTAATTGTGCTAGAGATTTTTATTAAAGGGTATTTAAGGTGACTCATATTCAAACAGGTCTCTGCTCAGACTGGTAATGCTATGCGTCACCTAGTTTTATAAAATATGCCCTACCACTGGTCTGCTAAGGTAAGGCTGCTGCCCAGTTGCAAGTGTAAATCGCTCTTATGTATAGGGCACACTTGAGCGAAAGGTAGACAGAAATTACTGTGCCACTGAGAATGTACTTGAGGCTTCAACAAAGCAGCTAAAAGCCTCCTTGGACTGAAGCAAGAGAATTGTGTGTTTTGAGTCTAGGTGTGCGCAGCTTGCAGTTGCTCATGGGTGCTATTTAAAATATTTTACATATTTCAGCTAGTTCTTGGTTTCAGGCAAAAAAAAAGAATATTAATGTATTCTGCATCATTTCCACCGTTACATGCTCAAACCCAGGGTACCACAGGTCTGTTTTCTGATATGCGATTTCTTCACGAAAAACTACCCCTCTAAAAAAAATATTAACAGCAGCTTAACCCCAACCTCTCTTCAGAAAAGCCATCACACTGGTCTTTGAACACTAATTACACAGACTCCTTGCAATGTGATGTTATGCACGTCGGCACCTTTCAAATTAGAGGAAAATTTAATAATGGCAGTATGACATACACAACAAAGCAAAAGGATGAAACATCACACATGCTGCCATCAATGTTCATGTCTTCATTTCCATGTGGATGTTTTTAGCAGTGAATATGTCCTCATATACCTAGTGCATCACAAAAGTGAAAGGCAAAGGTCTTTGCATTCTAAACTGATAAATGTGCTGTAGTATGTTTCACCGCAATACACTGTGTTTTCCTGAGATATGCTAATAGCGGCAAGGGTGAACCTGTCACCTAAGGTCTCGGCTAACTACGGCTGACGTGTCCTGGAGTGAGGAATCTTCTGTATTGCGGTAATGCATATTCATAGTGACGAGCCAAACTGGCATGTATGGCTTTAACCAACAAAAGTTTTCAAAACATCATCCTCTAGCGAAAATCAATACGTTCGTCGCTGACTGAAACTACATTCCCGATTCATGTGAACCTTTCATTCTCGGCATGCCTCACCGCAATAAACAAATATGTTGCGGTGATAATGGTGGTCGAATGGGCTTGTGGAAACGTTTCGACAAGGGAGCGTGCCTGGATCAGGGCAACTGCTTTCCTTGGCTGTTTTCATGTATGTGAGTCTCCCCCATTCCAAACAGAGGAGAATTAGCTGGTAAGACCTCTGCCAAGCGACGTACCGACTAGCGTTTGGTAGTGGCTGGTAGAGAGGTAAGATTCTAAAAAGTGTAGCAAAATTCGGTTTCGTAAGGTTGGCTTCGCCGCAGTACAAGTATGCTATGCGATTAGACACACAATGTCTTGTGGTGAAGCATAGAAAGGGTGGATGCAAAGCAGCTTCTTGAGAGGCATGCTGATCTCACGGATAGTTACGAAATTTCAAGCGTGCGAGTGAGTACATCGCGTTCGGTGGTCTCCGAGTGACAAAATGACTGACTGTGTTGTAAATGGGTGACGACACTAGTGGTGCAAGTGCATCATTTCACATTCGAAAAGTGCTCTTGGCTAAAAACACGTTGATTTGAATATGTCCAAAGCTTGATTTGCATATGACCAAGGCAGTGGCACAGGAAACTGCGAATGGCGTAGCTATTTTTCAAGAACTCAACAGTTCAGCAAAAAAAAAAAAATCACCGCCCATGCACTCCGTAACAAGCAAAGCTGAAATGTGCGGCCTCGGTGTTTATCACTGGGTTAATCCCGATGGTTCATTAAACGACAGCTTGACAGGGCTTCCGGATGCTCAGTACGCAGTTGCTGCTTGCGCTCAGCTGCATGAGCCTGTGCTTGTCCCCAGGCTGCAGCATGGGCACAGTGTAGACGAGCTCGTTCTCGGTTCTGCTTGCGGCACTGCTGATCAAGAGCTGCCTGCTCCTAATGAGTATGTATGTCGCGTTAACTAACCATTTCCGAGCCGGGGAGAAACTGCTGCACGCGCGCTCGGCTGCAATGGAGAGCAACGACGTCACTACTGGCTAGTAGTGACGATTAGCTGCGCTGGTTGGCGCAGCTAATTTTGGCTAATGGCGCACTTGACTTGGCTAATGGCGCACCTCTCTCTCTCTCTCTTTTTTCATGCATGCGCATGGGGGGGCTACGCCGGGGCTTTCGGCGTACTGTCGACAGACAAATCGCCTAGCCATATACAGCTTCGCTGTGAAACTGACCCACCCGCGTGAACATTTGCTTACGAGGTGGACGAAACAATGGTTCAAAGCCTCACAAGCACGTCCGAAATAGCTCTGAAGGTCTGCCGGTACACTTATTAGGCGCCTCGGCGGGCGTAATGTGACAGGTGACGGCGGGTGCGCGTGTACATCATTAAGGAACACATAATATATATGGCCCGTGACCGTGGCCCTTTTTCACTTTTGGCATGCTTTATTGCACTACTGCTGAGTATGGTTCACCGCTAACACACATCTACTGCAGCGAAGCTGACTTTAGGAAGCCGATTTATTCAGCTTATCTCACGCGGTAGGTCCGCTTACGAGGCTTAGCAATGTTTAACCATTCTAACTGCATTAATTTCTTTTGTTCTTTTTAACTTTCATATCACAGAGACCCTGCATCACGCACAAGCAGGGTGATGCCGCGTCTTACATCCATTTAACTGCGTTAGGAAAGCGTGTATGCAGCAGGCCGGCCGCACTGGCTCTTGTTGGGAAACTTCAAGGATGCTCTTCCGCGCAGTGATGGCATTTGTCGTATTAAAGAGAATGCAGGTGATGGGTAAATGAGCTGCAACAAAGCTGTAAAAAAGCAGTAACAAAGCTGTTCTAACACCACCTCGCTCGACCGAGACGGTCTTAGAAAAGAAACATGGTTTACACCGACGTCACATGCGATTGCTACTGGGATAGGTGCCACCATCTTCAGGTACTGAGCGGAACCGCGGGGTGTTAGATACGGGACCTTTTCACCAGACCACATCGAATCACGTCGCAGCTAATAAGGAGCGCAGAAGCACATCTACCACGTTCTCGAGGCGCGGCACGTGCAAACAAGTTGGCGGCCCGCACCTGGAGCTACTCGCTGCTTGACTCTTCCCGAAAGTGTAGCGGGAGCCTGGCACTGTTCCAGATAACGTGGGTCCTGAGGCAAGACGGCTGTAATGCACCGTGAAGCCCTGGCAGCAATCCCCCTATCCGCCTTTGTGAAGGCAGTTGCAGATCGGGAAGGCAATACCGCAGACAGAAGTAAGCCCTCGGACAATTTGAGCCCAAGGAGCGACCCTCTGCGCCGGGTGTGACACATTCGCACGGGCGCCTACCATTGGCCGAAAATGACGCCACCTGAGCGGGCTCGCCGATTGGCCAAAAATGACGTGACTTCGAGACACCGAAGGGGTTAAAAGCTAGAGACGGGGAGCATCAAGGGAGCTTTCCTTCATTCATCTCTTTCGAGCTTCTTGCCACGGGCCGCAGCGTCCGAGTTGCTGCCGGCCTGTAATGACTTTATGACTGTTAATTTATTTGTACTCTAACTGTAAATAATGTACATAAACCTCCAGTTTTCATCGCAAAGTCCTCCTCAACCTCGGCCAACTCCCGCGCCCAACGGCAAGGTCCAAAATCTGGGGGACAGCAATTGGGATTGTCCTCCAGATCCAACAGGGGGCAGAGTGCTAAGCTACAAGGGAAATGGTTAGGTCTAGACGCGAGTGCTACCGTCCGTATTTCTGTTCCTGCGCGGTGTCATCATGCATATATGAAGAAGACCTATGGGCCCTGGGTGCCAGACGACCTAATTACGCCACTGCTCGCAGTGCTACCTATCCTGAAAAAGACACGGTATGCGAATATACGTATGAGGCGTAAGTAAACGTTCTGGGTCGCTTTTGTCTGCTGTGACGTTCGCAGCAGTAGGGTGGCAGCAGTCATGGCCCGACTTTCAGTAACTGTAGTCAACGTAAAGCCGTTGCTTTGTGTCTACCACTTATTTGTTCAAATGGGACGGGTGCACCTGCGCTACGGGTGAGATAATATTATATTAAACATGTAACTTAATTACATTATAGCCAATAATAGCCATTCCGCAGCCATAGCTCCATCTTTTCCTGTAGCCGTGCCTGTAGCCATCCTCCAGCTTCTTCCTTCAAAATTCAAAATGCTCTAGCTTTACCGCAGCAAGTATGTACATGCTTCTTATTCGTTGTTGTTGTTGTTGTACCTCGCGTACAAAGGCATCGTGCAGTCGTACCATCAACACTGTAGAAGGTACAGTTTCCCTTCTCTAATGTGCTACCGCAACGCATCTGGAAAAAAAGGTGAGAGTAAAGCAGTATGGAGGGGCTTTAGGTGAGAGCACTTCTAGGAGTTATGTACGATGGTATTGTACGATTACCTGTTATTTTGCTAACACTTGTAGGAAAGTTTGCGAATTCGTGCGGTATAAAATGATCTCAAAATGCGAGCTAGCGCGAAACAGTTGCCGCCGTCTCGCAGAGATCGCAGATCCACCGATTCGTGCCTTCGATAAGCACTGCTGCAGTTCCTTTGCACTGTCCTTAGTTGAATCAATAGAGTGTCGCTGTTAGTAATGTGCAACCCGCTTGTTTTACGTTGCGATGTAAAAAAAAAGGTTGCACCTCCTACGCGCCAACACATACATATGCACTGAACTGTTAAAATTGCTTCGTGTGTCTCTTTTTTATCCATATTTATTCTCACGTTCTCTGTGCTGTAACAGGACTGCAATCACTCCAATTATTTTTTGCAGGCGTCACAAATGCGATGAGCCTGGCTGAAAGTATCACTGCCAAAACGGCATCCCACGCCCCTTCCATCGTCGTCGGTCAGGTCGAGGTGGGCACACAGTGCAGCTCGCATGTGGCTGACAAGTCTGTTGGGTGCTCCTTCAGAGCAGGCAGCGAGTCGAGGAGCGTGCAGACTAAAGAGACCGTGGATCAGTCATGCTCCACTACAGGTGGGCAGGGACTGGCACTTCTCTTACATTTGCTTGATTGTGAGAGTTTGTGATAAATAGCCATGTCTGCCTGCTTGGTGCGAACTGCCCAAGTGTGTATGACATTCCGCTGCTGAGGACATATTAGCTGGTTTGTGATTCTTGTCTACATTCTGATTGGGGGCAGCACGCAAAAATACTACCCTGTTGAGCACACTGAAGCACCTTAGGTAGTAGAGCTTAATCCAGAGCCCTTTTGCCCTGGTGTAGTTATAGCCCTTACAATAATGTTAAACCCAGTGAGTCTCTTAGTTATGCCTAAATCAGTGTATTACTGTAAAAACGTGAATTTAAGCCTCACTCGCATTTATAACGCATTTAACTTGGCTCTACCACGAGCGATTCGGTTATGGAATGAGCAATGATAAATTCAGACAACTACTGAACCTGCAGTCTTCATCATAACAAATTTATTCATCTGTACATATGTCATGTCATATAATACGTGTCACACATGGACCATGTCCTTTCTATTTTTTTCAATTTTGTTTGCTTTATGTGCTCGGGCTTTGTACGTTATTTTGCGAGAGTGTTGCATCGCTTTTTATGTTACCGTGAACTGTACTTTTCATTCCTTTCCCGACAACTCTTTGTTTGATTTAGCATTTTTATTTGTTACACTGTTTTGCAAGCACGTGATCATTATAAGTATTTTTAGTGCTCATATATCTGTTTTCTCTTGCCATTTGTTCATTGACGCCCCCCTTACTCAATGCTCCCCTTGGGGCCTGTAAGGTACTTTGAAATAAATAAATAAATAAATAAATAAATAAATAAATAAATAAATCAACATGGATTGTAAGTTAAACCCTGTGTTTGAAGGGAATAAAATTCAAACAAAAGTCTTGAATGCAGTAACATACGTTTTTAACAGTATGCTTATTCATTGAGAGGTAAAAACTGCACGGGAACTCTCGGGATTCTTGTTCTGGGACAGTTTTAAGTCGCGACGTCCCACAGCACGTGACTAAACAGGTTTAGGCATGCACAACACTGCCATCAGGGAATGAGTAGCATGTACTGGAAATCTGAGGTGCACATCAGCTATCACTTCAGCTGACCTGTAGTTGTCTTCAAGGGACTGCTGGCCATACACCCTTTTCAGTCCTCTACTGGTGATAGCACCTTCACGTTTCTTGTGCAGTGTTTGCAGACTGCAGTGGCTGACAAGGCCTCTTCCATATTACCAATTGATCTGATTGGATAGTTCTTCCACAGCATGCTTGATACAGTGTGCTAAAACGTCATCCACCTTTGCCAATGCCAATGTGAAAAGTCAAGACTTTTCACTTCGAGAAGCGAGACACTAGTGAGCAAATTCAATTGCCTTTGCAATGAATTGAATCTGCTGTTATCAGCAGAACTCGTGCATGGTGCTCACAGAGAAATTCCACCACAGTGTCTTCACACTGCCATCAGGGTGGTTGTTGTGCAACAAAGGTTCCAGTGAGAATCAACACTTACACCGTTTCTATTTCAGTTTACAGAAACCAAATGGTGTACTGCCACAATCCTCCGGTATGGTTCCATCCGTTTTATCACGTTGCCTGCAAAGGCAGCAATAAAGTCAATCCCGGGGATGTTATTTCTGCACCCCTAGCAGTATTAACACATGTTTTCACAAAGTTTGCAAAGTTGGCGTGTTGGCCACAGTAACGACAAAAATATTACTTTCTCCATTTTGACAAACACAAACAAGAAGGCTTCTTTATTTTGGTTGACAACATACATGGCAAATACAGGAAGATTGTGCTCAATGTATTTTGCGACACCTGACTAAGGCTAATGCTTATTATTCCTCGTCTCCCTAATCCTCTCCTTGGTAATTCAGGTGCATGCGGTTGCAGCAAAAGATTCGCAAAATGGTTCACATAATGTTCACATGGCACTAAGTGGAATTCTAATATGTTGTTTGTCACAGCATAATAATAATAATAATATAGTCACCAACTGATTTTTCGGACACGCATTTTCCGGACCCACCCAAACATTCGGACTTTGCCACTGTACCGCAACGCGCTCTATAGAGCCCGTGTATAACAACTTGGAGTACTTCTCCATCTTTGATCTGCAGTCAGGTTACTGGCAAATTCTGATGCACGAAGACAACAAAGAAAAGACAGCGTTTGCAACCCCAGATGGTCTTTACGAGTTCGTTATGCCCTTCGGCCTCTGCAATGCTCCCGCAACTTTTGAGCGCATGAATAACACTGTTCTGCACGGCCTGAAGTGGAAAACATGCTTGTGCTATCTGGACGACATCATTATTTTTTCATCGACATTTGCCCAGCACCTGCGACGTCTGGACAAGGTTCTCACATGCCTCGCCAAGGCTGGTCTTCAGCTCAACACCAAAAAGTGCCGTTTTGCAAGCAAGACAATCAAGGTGTTAGGTCACATTGTGAGCAAGGATGGTATTCGACCTAATCCCGACAAAATTTCGGTGGTGCTTTGCTTTCCTCGACTAGAAAAGACAAAAGAACTGTGCACTTTCCTTGGCATCGCTTCCTATTTTCGCCGATCTATACGCGACTTTGCCTCTATAGCTGCTTCTTTACACAACCTAATTCATTCTGGTGCTCCCTTCGTGTGGTCACCGGACTGTGAATCTGCCTTTGACGAGCTGAAGGGCGCCCTCACATCTGGACTTATCCTATGTCATTTTGATGAGACTGCACCCACAATCTTGCACACCGACGCTAGCGGCCATGGAATTGCTGTTTTCCTCCAGCGAGACACCTCTTTGCGTGAGAGAGTCGCTGCATACGCCAGTTGCGTACTCACATCTGCTGAGAAGAACTATACCGTCACCGAGCAGGAATGCCTAGCTGTCGTTTGGTCTGTCCAGAAGTTTCGCCCTTATCTCCACGGCCGCCATTTTACCATTGTTACGGACCATCACGCCTTACGTTGGCTCTCAACACTCAAGAGCTTGTCAGGATGTCTTGGTTGCTGGATTCTTCGTCTGCAAGAATATGACTTTGAGATCACCTACAAGACTGGTAAAAAGCACCAAGACACAGACGCTCCTCGCTGCCCGCTTCCTACAGCCGCACTCATCGATAACTCCGCAACCACCTCCAGGGACGCAATCCCCGACATCTCTTCAACAGCGATTTCGTCCTTCGCTACTCTTGACCACCTCACTTCAGACGATCATGAATCATTTTCATCTCAACAACTTGCCGACTCGTACTGTCGACGTATTATAGACCGCCTTCGTAGAGCTTCGCGGCCACCTAACGCCAGGCTCTGTCGACAGCTGGCACAATTCAAGCTACAAAACACCGTGCTGTACCGCCATATCCATCATCCTGATGGACAACGCTGGGTGCCCGTACTGCCTCGCTGCCTTCGTGCTCGTGTCCTTCAGGCCTTTCATGATGATTTGACTGCTGGCCACCTTGGCATCCAGAAAACTTACGACCGCATAAGAAGCCGCTTCTACTGGCCTGTCTACCAGTGTGGCGAGATATGTCTCTTCCTGCGTCATTTGTCAGCATCGAAAGCGGCCAACATCAGCTCCTGCTGGGCAGCTACTACCGGTCTCATGTCCTGCGGAACCATTCGAGGTTGTTGGCATTGATCTCTATGGGCCATTTCCCATGACTCCCGCCGGTAACCGATGGATAGTTACAGCCGTCGATCACCTCACGCGCTCTGCCAAAACAGCTTGTGTCAGTTCTGCATCTGCTTTCGAAGTTGCTACCTTTATTCTTCAAGCCATATTCCTGCGTCACGGCGCCCTTCGTGTCCTTCAGAGCGACAGCGGATTCTTTCAGTACTGGTAGGCAAAGTGCTCAGAGCCTCTGGCACAACTCGCAAGACTACTTCAGGTTACCATCCTCAGACCAACGGCCTGACTGAGCGGTTTCGTCGAACGCTCTCTGACATGATAGCCGCCTACATTCAACCAGATCACAGAAATTGGGACGCAGTTTTGCCATTCGTCACCCTCGCGTATAACACCGCTGTTCAACGCACAACCGGTTACTCGCCATCCTACCTTGTTTATGGCTGTTCACCCAGTTCTTTTCTCGAACGTTTCTTTCTTCTCTGCCCCTGTCAGTCCATCTCCATCTTCCTGCGAAGAATATGTTTCCCACCTTGATCATTGTCGCCGGTGTGCCCGCTTCAACACCGAAGCTAGACAACAGGACCGCAAGGATCATTATAATGCATCTCATCGCATAATTTTCTACCAGCCCAGCGATGAAGTGCTGCTCTGAACACCAGTTCACAATCCTGGGTTGTGCGAAAAGTTTCAGTCCCACTTTATTGACCCATACACGGTCCTGGAAATGACTTCTCCCATTAATTATCATGTGACCCCTGTTGTTCCCTCAACTGACCGTTATAGCCGCTCTACCGAAGTGGTCCACGTTTCTCATATGAAGCCCTTCACGCGGTGTTCCCTGTACCCTTAGCCTGCGGCCAGGATGGCCGCTCTCACGCGATAGAAGTTAATGTTGGCATTTATTGTGCACTTCTTCATCACCTGTATATTATCATCATCATGTGTGTGCCCTTCTTCAGGTAGAGTTGGAAAATTCCAACCCTACCTGTACGGCTGCCCCTTCGACATCGTTACAGATCACCATGCTCTATGTTGGTTATCGACTTTAAAAGATCTGTCTGGCCGCCTTGCACGATGGGCTCTATGGTTACAAGACTTTGACATACGCGTTATTTACCGGTCTGGCCGTAAACACACTGACGCGAATGCCCTCTCTCGGTCGCCCACACCAAGTGACATGACTTGCATTTCAGTCATGGAATCGGCGTTTTCGTTGCCTGTGCACGTCAACATGGCTGTAAAGCGACGCAAAGGTCCCTGGATTGCGGCACTTATGGATAGCATTTCTGACACTTCAACAACACGCCCTTCAGGCGCAATCCGCTGCCAAGCTTCTCATTTTGAGTTACAGGATGGTGTTCCGTATCGTCGAAATTACGCTTCCGATGGCCGCAAATGGTTATTAGTCATCGCCCGCCATATGCGCATAGATGTATGCTCCGCTCTCCATTCAGGCTCGCAATGCGCCCATGCCGGCCTCTTCAATGCGTGGAAAAAAAAGAATTTTATGAAAGGGACTATAATGCTTTTGCATTCCCACACGAAAGCAGTCTTAAGTGTCTCTGCCAATCTTTTTAATCTCCCAGAGGTATTACATATATTTTTCTGGGCTTTCCTGAAAAGGGGCCGAGTTATATGTGTTGATGGGTTATATGGGTTATACGTTTTACCTGGCTCTTTACTCTCTCTCTCAACTTAAGAAAATGTGGCCAGAGTAAGGCATGTGGTCAAGAAGAGACCTATTGAAGTCTCATGTGAGAAATTTGTCATGCTAGTGAATCGTATGTTTTGAAAATGCCAAGCTGAGTCGAAGCTCTTTGACACTGTCCTCCTAGGGTTGCAGAAATCCATGATAGTCCTCAAACACTCCAAATCCTCCCATTTTATAATTCTTGACCGTTCTGAAAGAAATAACTTGTACGGGTGGACTTCACAGTCATGAAGCATTCAGATGCAGAAATATTCAGTAAATCATAAAGAAACGCTAGGTGTAATTTGTTCCATCATACCTGAAATCAACTTCAAGACCTCCCACATAAAGAAAAGAAAAAGCTCATCATTAACTTTGGTATCAGTTATATATTCTTTTTCCTTTCATAATACTACTTTTGTTTCATTTGTGCAGCATCGAGGCCTTCTATTTCTCCATCAACAGCCAACGGTGACAGTTCACAGCAGGGATGCCTCCGCCAAGATCACCCCTGTGACTATGAGACTGACAAACTGTTTTGTCTGGAAGCACATGCCAATGTCCATACTGGCGAGCATCTGTTCAAGTGCCACTTGTGCCCTCGAAGCTTCTCAAGAAGAGACACCCTGAAGAGGCACTTGTGCATCCACACAGGTGAGAGACCATTTCAATGTCCTTCATGCCTTCAGAGATTTTCACAAAGGTCCAAGGTCAAGGAACACCTGCGCACCCACACAGGCGAGAAGCCATTTCAGTGCCCTTCATGCCTTCAGAGATTCTCGCAAAGGTCCAAGGTCAAGGAACACCTGCGCACCCACACAGGCGAGAAGCCATTTCAGTGCCCTTCATGCCTTCAAAGCTTCTCACGAAAGACCCACATGAAAGCCCACCTGCTCATCCACACAGGTGAGAAGCCATGGCAGTGCCCTTCATGCCTTCAGAGCTTCTCGCATAAGTCCAGCTTGAACGGCCACCTGCGCGCCCACACAGACGAGAAACCATTTCAATGCCCTTCATGCTCTCGGAGCTTCTCGCGCAAGTCCAGCATGAAAGACCACTTGCGCACCCACACAGGCGACAAGCCATTTCAATGCCCTTCATGCCTTCAGAGCTTCACACGAAAGAACAACCTGACAACCCACCTGAAAATCCACCGGCGCACCCGCACAGCTGAGAAGCCATGACAGTGCTCTTCATGCCCTCAAGGCCTCTCACTTAAGAGGGAGCTTTAGCTTGGGTGCTCCTGTCTAAATACATGTAAAAAGAAAATTTGTTTTTCGTGGGAACCACTACACCAAATTTGATGAGGTTTGGTTCATCTAAAAGAAAAACTTAAGATCTAGTAACTGTTCATTTCCAATTCTTGATTTAGATCATCAATTTTTTATTAAAAATTGGCAAATATAGAAAATTTTCAGAAAACAAAACTATAAAGTTTACAAATCTGTAACTCAGCGAGGAAAAATATCGCACTTCTGTGAATTTTATGTTATAGTACATCTAAAGTGGACAAAATCATTATGTCACACATGAATCTAAAAACATTCAGTAATATGGAAATACAGCTTTTTCAGAACCATTGTACACAATGTAACACATTCACGTAAGATATAAATTGACATATTGAATTTGTATGCTTTGAATGATCTAATGGATGTCGTTTACAGAGCCGCGATATCTGTTTTTGATGCAGAGCTATTAATTTAGAAACATTGTGTCTAGTTTTTTCGATCTCTCATATTTTTGAAAATCCTTTTCATGAAATTTGGGCCCTTAAAGAAAATTCTGCTTCCAACAGTCACTAGAATTTAACTTTCTCTCGCAAATGGAACAAATTTCATTAAAATTAGTCCAGGGGTTATCTTGGAAAAGCGTTTTTGCATTTTACATGTATTTGAATATGCCCCGTCACAGTTGGGCCCTAGCTAAGGCTTCCTCTTAAGTCCACCATGAAGGCGCACCTGCAAACCCACACGTAGAGGAAGCCTTTTTAATGCCCTTCATGCACTCAAAAATTCTTGGTGAAGAGTGCTGTGGAGCAATACCTTACAGGCGATCGACCAAACCGTTGCGCCGTCTGCTCCAAGTCCTTTGTACAGGCAGGTTACTTGAGCAGACAGAGACAAAACACAGTACCATGATACTGTAGAGTAGGTCAGCAGCCATGTCAAACTAGTTTCAATTAGAAATCTATATACATGGAGCAAACAGCAGAGAGTACTGCATCAGATAACACGAGTCTCCCCATATGCTCTTAAAGGGGTCCTGAAACACTACTTCTGGGTCACCATATTTGCTCAGTATCTATTCTCAGAATGTCTTAAATAAAGAGCAAAAGAAGTGATGAAAATCTACCCACACGAACCCATGTTATCACTCATAATATATTCAAGATACAAGGATAACAAGAGTTAACCTCAACCTCCGGTGGATTTTAGCTTCTCTAAATTCCACATTTCAATTTGCGATGACTTCATGTGGTGACATCAACAAATAGCAGCTGGGCATTAGCAAAAGTCTGCTCGCCACAGCTGCCAAGCTAGCTCGGCCTATTCATGGCACATCCATGGCCTCCACAAGCTGGCGACTGAGCGCAGATGGCATTCATCCCACCACAGAAAAAACTAATGCCATAGTAGCTGCGCAAGCACCGGCAAACAAGCAGCAGCTTCGTTCTTTGCTCAAAGCTGTAAACTACTACGGTAAGTTCCTGCCTCAGCTAGCCATGCTGGACAATTCATTGTACAAGCTACTGCGGGACAACCACGCATGCGCGTGGACAAGTGCCCACCAAAGATCCTTTGATGACATCTAAGCTGCGCTGGCATCAACCGACGTCCTGGCCCACTATGGCCCACAAAGAATGCTTCAAATCCCTTGCGACGCATCACATTATGGGGTATGTGCCACGCTTTTGCACATTTTCGCTGATGGCGGCGATCCTTTTACTTCCGCTTCCAAGACATCTGATGCAGAGAAGAAATATGGGCAGATCGAGAAAGAATCATTATCAATCATCTTAGGCATTAAGAAGTTTCACTACTATCCTTACGGACTCTTTTTCACACTGATAACAGATCATAAACTGCTGCAATCCATCTTGGGATCAAAGTCTGGCATACCTACCTTGGCAGCAGCAGGACTTCAATGTTGGGCTGTTATTTTGTCTGCCTATACATACTCCTTGAAGTTTCTACCGGCAAATGAAAAACTGTATTTTGCGCTTGTCAGATTGTCAGGTGCCCGCTGACAAAGCAAAAGAACCCATCTACTCGCTATGCTTGCGATCGATGCGGTCGCCAACAAGGACATTGCACGCGCAACCTCGGAAGACCGACTTCATTGCAGAATACTCGAGCTCACAAGTAGGGGATGGCCTAACTTCGGACGACACGGCTGACCGTGCATCAAGTACGCCTCCTTTGGGGAGTGCGTGTGGCGTTGCCTTGAAATCCAAGGACCCTGGTTCTACAAGAACTACACGACGGTCATCCAGAAATAGTGCCATTCAAAACATGGGCCCACAGCTATGTTTTATGGCATTCTATTGATGCTGATCTCAAATCTCACATGATGGAATGCAAACCTTGGCAGGAACACCTTAATGCCCCTTAAAGTGCCCCTTTGCACTCGTGGCCGCTGCTTGGAAGTGAGTGCTCATCGATTTTGCAGGGCCCTTCCGACAGACCATGTTATTAGTTGCAGCGGACATTCTTTCTGTCCAGCCGGAAGTCTGCATTATGAAAAACACAACCATCAAGACAACTGTCGGATCGTCCTCACGAAATTTTTTGCTGCTTTGGTTACGCGACAACAATCGCATCTGACAACGGACCACAATTCAGCAGAGTACAAGACTTTTGTTGACACATTGACATGTGCACATCGTCACAACAGCGCCTTATCACCCAAGGTCGAATTGCTTGGCAGACCATTTTGTTCAGTCCCTAATGACTGCACAAAAGAATGAATCAAGCACCTGTACGAAGATATCCCATGCGCAATCACCAACCATGAGATTGCTACATATCATCTTAGTTTTGTATAACGGGAACACCCCACAAATTAAGCGGAAGGAAATGTCATATATGCGATAGTAGCACGGGCTGTCAATTGCATCAGTAAGTCGAAGCTACTAGGTAGTCACATCACCCAACCGTGATTGCTTGTAAGGCTGGCATGTTTCTCTTCTGGCAACTGCACTTTTACCTCCATTCTTGCTGCTCCATGTAGCAATAAACTGTTTGTTACTGTTCTGTGTTCGTCTGCTTATTTCTTTCTAACTTCGAACTAGGGAAACATACCATCTGAATTCGATGAAACATTTGGCAGACTCAACTGTAGGTGACGTCTACGCATTGTGCAAATTGTTGCAGTATGAAATGCTGACACATGCTGAACTGGTGGGGCCCGAGCGGGTGAGGCAAGTGTAGTCTTTATTGCTGCTTTGCAAGCTCTTGTTTGCACTCTTCGAATTTGGCCTGGGTCAGCACCTTTGAGTAGGGCATTTTTTTGGGGAAGATTTGACTTGCTTACTCTGCAAGAATCACTGCAGCATGAGCATCCACATGCAACATGGTGGGGGCGCCCGAGCAGACCTAGATACGTTACATTGTTTTCCGCTTGCACAATATTTAAGAATGGTGATGGGAAACCAAAACGAAATCAAGCTGGTGGGTAATGCTGGAATACGATGCTGCCAGAGTGAAACATGATGCTCACTTCACGCCCCCATAGTCGGGAACAGCAGTGCGTTTGGGTTATTGCATATTCAAAGCCTGCACTATTCTTCCAACAGCACTATGCAACAGCTGCTGTGAAATGCATAGGTGACAATGCTTATTGCAGTAGTGTGAATGCGACATGTGACAGCCGGCGACATTTGCTAGTACCAGAATAGGAAACTAAGTGCATGCCATCATTTTCGCTTGGCACAGGTGGGCGAGTACTGCAAGGGAAGCTGCTGTGGCGAGTGCATACTGCTCTCAATTGTGTGTGCCTCACACCTTTTCTTGTTCACATAAAAAAACATTTGCAGTTTGTCAATTTGCTGAACACTAATGGCGAAAGATCTCCATTTCCGGGGACGTGTGAAAGGTACCCTGAAACTATTTTGACAGTATTGTACAAATGCACTGAGTCGTTAGGATAGGTTCTTCTGATCATTATGTGATAGATTTAATCGCTCCGCATGAAGCGTGTATATTATTATAAGTAGGGCTGTACAAATAGAAATGTTTGAGAGCCACTCAAACACGAATTGAATAGAGCCAGAATCGAATTGAATATCAATACTTTTCTCATAGTTTTCAAATAATAAGCAGCTATATTAACTATAAGGTTTTAAAAGTGTGCATTGCTACCGATCACAGCGGCGGCAGCTTTCAGCCGCTTTGTCACCATCTACGTAGTGGGAACCCATGACATCAGTCGAGCAAACTATCCGATTGATTACTCACGTTGTGTCATTGATAATTGTTCTAAATTTAATTGTGAACTATCGTTTGTAATAGTTAAAATGTTAGTTAACTTGTTTCTATAAAAAACATGTAACAGAAGGAAAGTACAGGAAAATTTATTGGTACGCTCAAGTATTTCCGGCACACAGAAAGTGTCGTCCGCTTGCGTTACAGCTTGCTCTGTGTTGCTCTGTGCCGTCCGGCTGGGAGCGTGGTTGCCGCGAGGGAAAGGGAAAACGGCGTTCGGATTGAAAATTTCAGACCTTTCCGCTGCGTGTAGTGATGTAATTGTTTGCAAGCACGATTGTTAGCACGAATTGTATGCTCTGCGCTTGTCAGCTCATAATGGCCAGACCTGTTGAGGGGCCTTTGAAAGTAAACTCAGCTGTAAACGATACGTCCCTTGCCATGCTTTTTTATAATCGGTCCACAGCAAGGGAGCCCATGTCTCTTGCACGTGAGGAACCTCAGCGAAGAAATGCGTGTCCTACTTTTAGAACACCATCTAATGCTTCTAGCGAAGCTTTCATTGTTGCGGCAATGGCAGCTTGTGGAATGTGACGTCGTTGGTTGCAGTCGCTAAGCGTGCTCTTGAGATTCACATTCAAATGCAGTTCCTTGAACTTCGCTCAATGTACTGCTGCCCGGAGTTTTACACTGATGCATCAAATTCACAAGCCTGATGTCAAGCATGTCTTATGCAGCAGGCGGTCCATCCTTTTTGGAGTCCAGCATTCTCCTTTGGCAATCAAGTATATTTACGGCTGAAGCTTATAGATTATTGCCGGCTGTGAAATACGTCAATTAAATCTAGAGAAGGCAATTATATTTACACTCTTTAAGCATTGTCAAGGCTTTACTATCGCTACAGAACATAAAAATTACGTAATTATTGACCTTTATACACTCCTGTGCACTGTTTATGCAAGTGATCAATTCTGTGTGCCTGGGCACAGAGGCATGTTGAGGGTAATATGCTCGCCAATAATATAGCCACATCCATGGCTGTTCCTGCCATAGGTTTAAAAAGCTTTCATTCGAAAAAAATGAAGACTATTGAGAATGCTTGTGGGACACCCAAACCTCTAATAAATTTAATCTAATTAAAGCACAGTTAAGCAGTTCCCCATTAATAAATTCACGACAAACCGATGTGCTGTTATGTTAGGAAGAATAGGGCACACATGCTGTACACACAACATCTTGTTGAATGGTGACGAACCTGCTGCATGTGGCAGATGTGAAATGCTGACCGTCATCCATGCTCTTGTGGAATGTTGGGAAGCAGAAATTGACGGGAAGAAACACTTTCCCCTGAGCATACCCGTAACGTATCCCATTACACCCAGCATAGTTTCTTGACAAAAACCCCATTAGTTGATACCACATCTCTTTTAAATTTTTTCACTGACGTTCTTACATTGCATATTGACACGTGTACTTATATTTATCGGGCAACTACGTTTCACCGCCTAACAAATGTAATCGCACAGCGTGGGACGTGCCTGCATGTATCCGAAGTTTCTCGAAAGTTATCGATGCTTCTATCCGCTGTCTGTTGTCGCCGAACCTTATGTTATCTGATTTCATCACCTGACGCGAATGGTGTAGAACTTTGTGGAAGGCACGCGGGTCCGAACGATTAGTCTGGAACATTCGACGACTGCTGTATAAAAGCCCACGCACTTGACCCGCTGATCAGATTTTCGACGATCGCCGACTGTGTTCGCCGCTATCGTTGTGCTATAAGTGTAGCCTGTTTTGTGGGCACAGGTTCGCCCAATAAAACGCTCGTTTCCTTAATCACAGTATTGCTACTGTGTTCTTGAACGTCACCACCATGTGACATCTGGTGGAGGTGCTTGTGCATTCATGTACCGAACGCCCCCACAAAGCCGCGATCCAAGCCCGAAGCCCGAGGACAGAACCAACATCGCCCAAGACCAGCGTGCTAGCCGCAGACTGCAAGGACTGCCCCCAGAGCACGGACTTCTACCTGAGATGACTAAGAAGATTGTAGTCAAGACAATCCCAATGGCTGCCCCGGCGTCCCCCGTTATCCTACAACAACCTCGGGACCCACCAACCTTCCATGGAGCAGCGGCTGAAGACCCGGAATCATGGCTGGAGATCTACGAACGCATCCCGACGTTCAACAACTGGGAGTCCGACGACAAGCTGCGGCATGTCTACTTCGCCTTAGAAGACGCCGCCAGAACTTGGTTTGAGAACAGAGAATCGACCTTCACAAAGTGGGACCTGTTCCGTAGCGGCTTCCTGCGCACCTTTACAAGCGTCGTGCGCAAGGAAAGGGCCGAAGCCATGCTGGACGCCTGAGTGCAGCTACCTAACGAGAACGTTGCCATCTTCACGGAAGAAATGAACCGTCTGTTCCGCCATGCCGACCCGGATATGCCCGAGAAGAAGAAAGTCCACCATCTCATGCGTGGTGTGAAGGAAGAACTTTTCGGTGCAATGATACGAAGCCCACCGAAGACCGTCGAAGAGTTCCTTCGCGAGGCCACCAGCATCGAGAAGACACTCGAAATGCGGAACCGGCAATTCAACCGCCGTACAAGCTCTACCCACTACGCAGGAATTCAATCACTGGCCACGGACGATCTGCGCGAGACCATCAGGGCCATTGTGCGTGAAGAACTGCGCAAGGTCTTGCCTTCGTCGCAGCCTCAAGTGGCCT
Organism: Dermacentor andersoni; assembly: GCF_023375885.2. Lineage (NCBI taxonomy): Eukaryota > Metazoa > Arthropoda > Arachnida > Ixodida > Ixodidae > Dermacentor > Dermacentor andersoni. The sequence continues at coordinate 122,523,331 of NC_092821.1, read as the reverse complement.
CGATCGCCGACATCGTGAAAGAAGAGGTGCACCGATCGCTTGGAGTTCCTGAGGTGCAACCAGAATCACCACAGCCCCAGCCGGAAGCAATGACCTACGCCGCCGTCGCACGCCATCAAGGCACCCCTCCGCGACCGCGCCAGGGCCCTGTAACGGCGCAATTCCGTCGTCCGCCGCCACCAGCACGCCCACCTGTCGCCCACCGCACCTACGCGAGGAAGACGGACATTTGGCGAGCGCCCGACCACCACCCGCTCTGCTATCACTGCGGAGAAGCCGGCCATGTGTACCGCCGATGACCATACCGCAACTTGGGACTGAGAGGGTTCGCCGTCAACGCGCCGCGTCCACAGCTTGGAGAGCGCCCACGTGACATCGCCGACTACCTCGCCGCTACTCAATGGAGCCCACGACGACCGTCCCGTTCGCCGTCACCAGGCCGCTACCTGTCGCCGCAGCGCCGACCATACACCGGCCCAGTCCGGGGCCGCTCTGTGAGCCCATATCCGGAAAACTAAAAGCAGCAACCGATGGAGGTGCGGTTGCTGTTCGTCGAACTGACGAAGATCCTCCGCCGCCGACGAAGACGACGAAGAAACCATCTCGACGACCTAATGACGACACGCCGCCGTCCCGAAGAAGTCGGGAAGCCAAGACTACACCGACGAAAGACGACTTGACGACGCGACGTTCCAGCTTCAGTTCAACACGACGCAGCCGTGATCCGACGCCAAGACCCAACTGCAACGCCAGACAAAGAACCACCGACCGTGACGTGCTTCTCGACAGCCACGCAGTTACCGCCTTAGTGGACACAGGTGCTGATTACTCCGTCATGAGTGGACACATCGCCGCCCAGTTGAAGAAGGTTAAGACTGCATGGGAAGGCCCTCAAATTCGCACCGCTGGAGGACACCTGATTACGCCGACTGGAATCTGCATGGCAAGAATAACCATTCATGACCGGACTTACCCTGCCACCTTCGTTATCCTCCAACAGTGTTCACGAGACGTCATTCTCGGTATGGACTTCCTGAACCAACACGGCGCAATCATTGACCTGAAGTCGAAGTCAATAACGCTGTCGAAAGATAAAGCGATACCGCCGGAAAGCCCTTGTAGTCACCACGCCTTGAGTGTGCTCGAAGATCAAGTAAGCATCCCGCCTCGCTCCAGCATTGTTATTTCGGTCGGCACCGAAATACCCGCTGACGTAGAAGGTGTCATCGAAGGCGACCAACGTCTACTGCTAGACCGTGAAATTTGCGTCGCAAGAGGGATCGCTCGACTGCATGGAGGGAAAACTGAAGTGTTGCTGACAAACTTCAGCCAGGAGTTCAAGCACATCAACAAGGGCACGACGATTGCGTACATCGAGGAAATTCTCGAAACCAGTAATGCGTTTGTCCTCCCGGATTCCGCCGCATCTACCCCGACGACGATGGTTCCCGAACCAGACTACGACATTAATCCAAGTCTCCCCGTGATTAAGCAACAGCAGCTCAGAAGTCTGCTCCGACGATGCAAAGGCTGCTTTTCCACGTCATCGAGGATTCGACAAACACCAGTCGCCAAGCATCGCATAATCACCGAGGAGTACGCTCGACCACTCCGCCAGAGCCCTTACCGAGTTTCGCCGCGAGAAAGCGAAGCTGTAAGAGAACAAGTCGACGAAATGCTGCGCGACGACATCATCCAGCCGTCGAAAAGCCCGTGGGCATCCCCTGTTGTCCTGGTGAAGAAAAAGGACGGAACCCTACGTTTCTGCGTCGATTATCGTCGTCTGAACAAGATCACGAAGAAGGACGTATACCCCCTCCCACCGATAGACGACGCATTGGATCGGCTCTGCAACGCTAAATACTTCTCCTCGATGGACCTCAAGTCTGGCTATTGGCAAATAGAAGTCGACGAAAGAGATCACGAAAAGACCGCCTTCATCACCCCAGACGGCCTCTACGAGTTCAAGGTTATCCCATTTGGACTGTGCTCGGTGCCTGCAACGTTCCAGCGTGTGATGGACACGGTTTTAGCAGGATTGAAGTGGCAGACCTGTCTCGTTTACTTGGATGACGTCGTTGTATTCGCCGGAAATTTCGACGATCACCTTAAGCGGCTTGCCACAGTACTAGAGGCCATCAAGTCATCAGGGCTCACTCTGAAAGCAGAAAAGTGCCGCTTCGCTTACGATGAGCTTCTGTTCCTAGGCCACGTCATCAGCAAGTCTGGAGTCCGCCCTGACCCACAGAAGACAGCTGCCATCGCAATGTTCCCGCAGCCCACCGACAAGAAGGCAGTGCGTAGATTTCTTGGCATGTGTGCCTACTACAGGCGATTTGTCAAGGACTTTTCACGCATCGCTGAGCCGCTGACACAGCTAACTAAATGTGATGTCGAGTTCAAATGGGAAACACCGCAGGCCGACGCATTTCAAGAACTAAAACGACGCATGCAGTCGCCGCCCGTACTTGCGCACTTCGACGAGCACGCCGATACCGAAATCCACGCTGACGCCAGTAGCCTAGGCCTCGGTGCCGTCCTAGTCCAGAGAAAAGATGGACATGAACACGTGATAGCTTACGCTAGCCGGTCGTTGTCAAAAGCGGAAGGCAATTATTCTACAACCGAAAAGGAATGCCTCGCCATTGTTTGGGCTACAGCGAAATTTCGCCCTTACCTATACGGCAGGCCATTCAAAGTGGTCAGCAACCATCACACGTTGTGTTGGCTAGCTAACTTAAAGGACCCTTCAGGACGGCTGGCACGGTGGAGCCTCAGACTACAAGAATACATCACTGTAACATACAAGTCTGGACGAAAACACTCCGATGCTGATTGCCTATCACGCGCCCCCATTGACCCGCCGCCGCAAGGTGACGAGGATGACGACTCCTTCCTTGGAATAATAAGCGCGGAAGACTTCGCCGAACAGCAACGAGGAGACCCGAAGCTAAAAGCCCTAGTCGAGTATTTGGAAGGGCACACCGACGTTGTCCCTAGGGCATTTAAGCGTGGATTGTCTTCGTTCACGCTACAAAACAACCTGCTCGTGAAGAAGAACTTCTCACCAGTCCGCGCCAGCTACCTTCTTGTTGTACCGTCAGCGCTGCGTCCAGAAATACTGCACGCCTTACACGACGATCCAACCGCTGAGCACCTCGGATTCTCCCGGACACTGTCGAGAATACAGGAAAGGTATTACTGGCCGCGTCTGACCGCCGACGTCGCCCGTTACGTCAAGACATGCCGAGACTGTCAACAACGCAAGACACCACCGACAAGGCCAGCAGGATTACTACAGCCGATCGAACCTCCTCGCCGACCATTCCAGCAGATTGGGATGAATTTGTTGGGGCCGTTTCCGATATCAACATCCGGGAATAAGTGGATCGTCGTGGTGACGGACTATCTCACCCGCTTCGCTGAAACTAAAGCTCTACCAAAAGGCAGCGCAGCCGAAGTGGCGATATTTTTCGTCGAGAACATCCCGCTGCGACATGGTGCCCCAGAAGTCCTCATCACCGACAGAGGAACGGCTTTTACAGCAGAGCTCGTGCAAGCCATTCTGCAGTACAGCCAGACAAGCCACAGGAGGACAACTGCCTACCATCCGCAGACGAATGGTCTCACGGAATGCCTGAACAAGACCCTCGCCGACATGCTAGCAATGTACGTCGACGTCGAGCACAAGGCGTGGGACGCGGTCCTGCCGTATGTAACCTTCGCTTACAACACGGCAGTGCAAGAAACAACACAGATCACGCCGTTTAAGCTGGTGTACGGCAGGAACCCGACGACGACACTCAACGCCATGCTGCCGCACGTCACTGACGAGGAAAATCTTGACGTCGCTAGCTATCTCCAGCGCGCCGAAGAAGCCCGACAGCTCGCCCGCCTGCGGATCAAGAACCAGCAGAAGACCGACAGCCGAAACTACAACCTCCGACGACGCTTCGTCGAGTACCAGCCCGGCGACAGTGTTTGGGTATGGACCCCGATTCGCCGACGAGGACTGAGCAAGAAGCTTTTGCGTCGCTATTTCGGACTGTACAAGATCATCCGACGTATAGGCGCACTGGACTATGAGGTCGTGCCAGACGGCATTTCGCTATTACAGCGGCGCCGCTCACGACCTGAAATAGTCCACGTTGTGCGACTCAAGCCGTACTACCAGCGTTAATGAACTTTGGGGTTTCGCGTAACTGACCTTTGGACTTTGTTTCTTTTCGTTGTTTTGTTACTTATGTTTAATAAGTGTCCTTTTGTGTTTCACTCTCTTATATTTGTAGCATCGGGACGATGCTTTTTAAGAGGGGGGTATTGACACGTGTACTTATCTTTATCGGGCAACCACGTTTCGCCGCCTAACAAATGTAATCGCACAGCGTGGGACGCGCCTGCATGTATCCGAAGTTTCTCTAAAGTTATCGATGCTTCTATCCGCTGTCTGTTGTCGCCGAACCTTATGTTATCTGATTTCATCACCTGACGCGAATGGTGTAGAACTTTGTAGAAGGCACGCGGGTCCGAATGATTAGTCTGGAACATTCGACGACTGCTGTATAAAAGCCGACGCACTTGACCCGCAGATCAGATTTTCGACGATCGCCGACTGTGTTCGCCGCTATCGTTGTGCTATAAGTGTAGCCTGTTTTGTGGCCACAGGTTCGCCCAATAAAATTTAGCTTAGTCGTTCACGGTGTTGCTACTGTGTTCTTCAACGTCACCACCACGTGACAATATGACCAGTCCAAAAATTGTGTAGGACACCCTCTTAACAGAGGCTACAGCTGCATTAGGTACACCTAGTATAGCACGTGTCTCCAGACCCTTGCATTCAAGGGCCTTCATGAGGCTGTAGTGCTACGTTCACCCACACATTTTATTACATCATCCCTACGTAACAAAATATTTATGTTAATAGCTCACATCTCTGGGCAATGTCATTGTTTTGATACATAAACATTTGCATAAACCATTGCATATCCACCATTCACAGTACATTCCTCCATTTCATAAACGATGCATTGAAGACTCATCATCGTGTGTATTTGGCCATATCTGGCCTTGTGCGATAAAACCCCATACATCAACGAATTAAAGAGGTTTGTTTAGGCCGTTCGTTGTCCATTTCAGCATTCATTTGCCACAATTTTGTGATGGCAGAGCTCAGGGAGCAGAATTTATTGCTTGTCAAATTGTTTTCACTTTGAGCAAAACTGTAACTAAAGATGTTGTCATACTTTGTTAAGCCTATAAGGACGACACTGAGTAAAGCTCAGGTCACCAAGTAGTTTTCTCAGGTATAGAATGGCGAGATCACTCAAAAAGGTTCTGTATTTCAAAAAGAAGCTACATGGACAAATCGTTTATCCCCGAGAGGCGACTGTTCTTCTCAAGATTTGAGTGTTGTAAGCACTTATTTCGATGGGTTATATGCACGTAATTTTTTATGCGAAAGCATTGTATGCCCCATTATGCTAAAATATGCTAGAGGCAGCAGTGACGCCGCGTGATCGTACGAAATATTGCCGACAGTGCATAGAGTAAAAACATGTCAGAAAATGCTTGGGTTGACTTCAAATTTCTAAGGCTCCTGTATACAAAGTAAATCAAGGGCTTCGAAACGAAAATTTTCTAATTTTTGGTCGGTGAGAATCGAACACTGGCCTCCAAGATGTCAGAAAAGCACACTTCGCCAACAGCACAGCGACTCCACGGTTCTCGTTGGCTAAAGGCTTATTTGGCTTAGTGCATGTGTCATTGTACACGTCACGCCATATGAAAGGTGTGGCCTAGTTCATGCGTCATTGGGCACATGACGGTGCAGCTAATGGGGAGATGGTGAGGTAACGTCACGATTGTATAAAATAAAAAGCATTAATGTCCAATTGCGCACTGCTGAGTGATACTTTCAGTTATGAACTCCACATCAACAAGTGAACTCATTTAGACCCCTGGCACGTGTTGATTTGGCCTTACGGAGGCACAGTTATAGCACATGCGAGAGCTTGTGTGGACAAGGAATGCATGGAAAAACATTTCATCAAAAAGACTATAATGCTTTTGCATTCCAACACATAAGCAGTCTTAATTGTCTCTGCCAATCTTTTTAATCTCTCGGAGGTATTACATATATCTTTCTGGGCTTTCCTGAAAAGGAGGCGGGTTCTATGTGTTGGTGGGTTATATCCGGAAAAATACAGTATGTCCTGCCTGGCTCTTTACTCTCTCAACTTAAGAAAGTGTGGCCACAGTAAGGCATGTGGTCAAGAAGAAACCTATTGATGAAGTCTCATGTGAGAAATTTGTCATGCTAATGAATCGTAAGTTTTGAAAATGCCAAGTATGGCCTTCAAACCTCAAATGCTCGTTGAGGATTAGAGAGCAAGCTGAGTCGAAGCTCTTTGACGCTGTCCTCCAAGGGTTGTAGAAATTCGTGATAGTCCTCAAACACTCCAAATCCTCCCATTCTATAATTCTTTACCGTTCTGAAAAAAATAACTTGTACGGGTGGACTTCACAGAGTCGTGAAGCATTCAGATGCAGAAATATTCAGTAAATCATAAAGAACCACTTGGTGTCATTTGTTCCATCATACCTGAAATCAAGCTCAAGACCTCCCAAATAAAGAAAAGAAAAAGCTCATCATTAACTTTAGTATCTGTTATATATTCTTTTTCCTTTCGTAATACTACTTTTGTTTCATTTGTGCAGCATCGAGGCCTTCTATTTCTCCATCAACAGCCAACAGTGACAGTTCACAGCAGGGATGCCTCCGTCAAGATCATCTCTGTGACAATGAGGCTGCCAAACTGTTTCGTCTGGAAGCACATGCTAGTGTCCATACTGGCGAGCGTCCGTTTAAGTGCCATTTGTGCCCTCAGAGCTTCTCAAAAAAGGACACCCTCAAGAGGCACTTGTGCGTCCACGCAGGCGAGCGACCATTTCAATGTCCTTCATGCCTTCAGAGATTCTCTCAAAGGTCCAAGGTCAAGGAACACCTGCGCACCCACACAGGCGAGAGGCCATTTCAGTGCCCTTCATGCCTTCAGAGCTTCTTACGAAAGACCCACCTGAAAGCCCACCTGCGCATCCACACAGGTGAGAAACCATGGCAGTGCCCTTCATGCCTTCAGAGCTTCTCGCATAAGTCCAGCTTGAACGGCCACCTGCGCACCCACACAGACGAGAAACCATTTCAATGCCCTTCATGCTCTCGGAGCTTCTCGCGCAAGTCCAGTATGAAAGACCACTTGCGCACCCACACAGGCGACAAGCCATTTCAATGCCCTTCATGCCCTCAGAGCTTCGCACGAAAGACCAACCTGACAACCCACCTGAAAATCCACTTGCGCACCCGCACAACTGAGAAGCCATGACAGTGCTCTTCATGCCCTCAAAGACTCTCGCTTAAGAGGACGTTTTAGTTCGGGTGCTCCTGGCTACATATATCTAAAAGGAAATTTCCTTTTTCGCGGCAACCACTGCACCAGATTTGACGAGGTTTGTTTCATTTAAAAGGAAAACTTAAATATAGAAAATTTTCAGAAAACCAAACTATAAAGTTTACAAATCTTTAACTCAGCAAGGAAAAATTATGTAATTCTGTGGATTTTATGTGAAAGTACATCTCAAGCAGACAATTGTTATGTTACACATGAGTATAACAAAATTTAGTAATATGGAAACACAGCTTTTTCAGAACCCTTGTACACAATGTAACACATTCACGTAAGATATAAATTGACATATTGAATTTGTCCGCTTTGAATGATCTAATGGATGTCGTTTATAGAACAGCGATATCTGTTTTTGATGGAGAGCTATTAATTTATAAATTCTGTGCATCTTTTTTTTTCAATCTTTCATATTTTTGAAAATCTTTTTCATGACATTCAGGCCCCTAAGGAAAATTCCACTTCCAATAGCCACTAGAATTTAACTTTCTCTCACATATGCAACAAATTTCATTAAAATTGGTCTGGATGTTATATTGGAAAGGTGTTTTTGCATTTTACATGTATTTGAATAGGCCACATCACAGTTGGGCCCTAGCTAAAGCTTCCTCTTAAGTCCAGCATGAAGGAACACCTGCGAACTCACATGGACAGGAAGCCTTTTCAATGCCCTTCATGCACTCAAAAATTCTTGCTGAAGAGTGCTTTGGAGCAACACCTTACAGGCGATCGACCAAACCATTGCGCCGTCTGCTCAAAGTCCTTTGCACAGGCCGGTTACTTGAGCAGACAGAGACAAAACACAGTACCATGATACTGTAGAGTAGGTCAGTAGCCATGTCAAACTAGAGTTTCAATTAGAAATCTATAGACATGGAGCAAACAGCAAAGAGTTCTGCATCAGATAGCATGAGTCTCCCCATATGTTCTTAACGGGGTCCTGAAACACTACTTCTGGGTCACCATGTTTGTTCAGTATCTATTCTCAATGTGTCTTAAATAAAGAGCAAAAGAAGTGATGAAAATCAACCGACACGAACCCATGTTATCACTCATAAAATATTCAACATACAAGGAAAACAAGAGTTAACCTCAACCTCCAGTGGATTTTAGCTTCTCTAAATTCCACATTTCGTTTTGCCATGACTTCATGTGGTGACACCAACAAATTGCAGCAGGGCATCAGCATAACTCGGCTCGCCACAGTTGCCAAGCCTGCTCCGCCTATTCATGGCACACCCATGGCCTCCACAATCTGGCGTCTGAGTGCAGATGGCATACATCCCACCACAGAAAAGACTAATGCCATTGTAGCCGCGCAAGCATTGGCAAACAAGCAGCAGCTTCGTTCTTTGCTCAGACCTGTAAACTACTACGGTAAATTCCTGCTTTGGCTAGCCATGCTGGCTGATTCTTTGGACAATATACTGCGTGGCAACAACGCATGCGCTTGGACAAGTGCCCACCAAAGATCCTTTGATGACATCTAAGCTGCGCTGGCATCAACAGACGTCCTGGCCCACTATGACCCACAAAGTATGCTTTAAATTGCTTGCATTATGGTGTATGCGCCGTGCTTCCGCACATTTTTGCTGATGGTATTGGTACTGTTACTTGCGCTTCCAAGACGTCTGTTGCAGAGCAAAAATATGGGCAGATCGAGAAAGAATTATTATCAATCATCTTAGGTTTTAAGAAGTTTCACTACTGTTTTTACGGACGCTCTTTCACACTGATAACAGATCATAAACTGCTGCAATCCATCTTGGGGTCAAAGTCTGGCATACCTACTTTGGCAGCAGCATGACTTCAATGTTGGGCTGTTATTTTGTCTGCCTATACGTACTCCTTGAGGTTTCTATCGGCAAACAAAAATTTAGAGGCCATCTGTTTTTCGCGCTTGCTAGTTTGTCAGGTGCCCGCTCACAAAGCAGAAGAAGCAGTCGACTCGCTACGCTTGCAATCAATGCCGATCACAAACAAGGACATTGCATGCGCAACCTAGCAAGACCAACTTTTTTACAGAATACTCGAACTCACGTGCGGGATAGCCTAATTTTGTGGACGCGGCTTACCACATATCAAGGCTGCCTCCTTTGGGGAGTACATGTGGCGATGCCTTGAAATCTGAAGACCCTGGTTCTACAGGAACTTCGTGACGGTCATCCAGGAATAGTGCTATCCAAAACATTGTTCTACAGCTACGTTTTGTGGCCTCCTATTGATGCTTATCTTGAATCTCGCTATGCAAACCTTGCCAGGAACAGCATAATGCCCCCAACAGTGCCCCTTTGTACCCGTGGTCGTGGCCAACAGCTCTTTGGAAGTAAGTGCACATCAATTTTATAGGGCCCTTCCGGCAGACCATGTTCTTTGTTGCAGTTGATGTTTCGCTCTAAATGGCCAGAAGTCTGCATTATGAATAACACAACCAACAAGGGAACTATCCATCGTCTGTGTAAATGTTTTGCTGCTTTAGCTACCCGAAAGCAATCGTATCTGAAAAGGGACCACAGTTTACATCAGCACAGTTCAAGGCTGTTGTTGAAGAGATATGCACACGTCGTCACAACAGCGCCTTATCACCCAAGGTCGAATCGCTTGGCAGACCGTTTCGTTCAGTCCTTAACGACGGCAATAAAGAATGAATCAAACATGGGAAACCTGCTGGCCAACCTTCTCAATTTCTTACTAGCTTGTCGTAATACATCTCATGCTACTACGAAGGAAGCACCGCCCATCTTAATGTTCGGTCACCATCTTCATTCCAAACTGGACATTTTCAAACCAGCAGTAGTAGAACTAGTTCAGCATCAACAATTTATTTAGTCAAGCCAATGCAGCATGTTCGAAATTGCAGAGGACCGCCGAGATGGCTTCCAGGTACTGTGGTACAGCATGAAGTACCCGTTTATTATGCCTCCATGCTGCACACTACATGGGCCTTCGTAGTGCAGCATCGTTACCAAGATCAGCTTCTCCTGGGTACAGCTGATGTCTCCAAGTGTAAACAGAACAAGGACACTTTCTGGGAGTTCTCAGACACACCTGCAGAGAAGACTATGGGGGCGCACATTGCTTTAGAGGCTGCGCCACCTGTACGAAGATATTCCGTGCGCAGTCATCAACCATCAAATCGCTTCATGTCATCTTAGTTTTGTATAACGGAAACATCCCACAAATTAAGTGGGAGGAAATGTCATGTATGTGATAGCACCACAGGCTGTTAATAGCATCAGTAAGTCGACGCTACTAAGTAGTCACATGACCCATCCGTGATTCCTTATAAGGCTGGCATGTTTCTCTTCTTGCATCTGCACTTTTACCTCCATTTTTGCTGCAACAAGTAGCAATAAACTGTTTGCTACTGTTCTGTGTTCGTCTGCGGATTCCTTTCTAACTTCGAACTAGGCAAACATGCCATCTGAAGTCACTGAAACATTTGGCAGACTCAACTGTAGGTGACGTCTACGCATTGTGCAAATTGTTGCAGTATGAAATGCTGGCACGTGCTGAAGTGATGGGGCCCGAGCGGGTGAGGCAAGTGTAGTCTTTATTGCTGCTTCGCAAGCTCTCGTTTGCACTCTTCGAATTTGGCCTGGGTCAGCACTTTTGAGTAGGGCATTTTTTTGTGGGAAGATTTCACATGCTTACTCTGGGAGAATCATTGCAGCGTGAGCATCCACATGCAAGAAGGTGGGGGCGCTCGAGCACACCTAGATACATTATGTTGTTTTCCACTTGCACAGTGTTTAAGAATGGTGATGGGAAACCAAAATGAAATCGAGCTTGTGGGTAATGCTGGAATATGATTGCTGCCAGAGTGAAACACGACACTCACTTCATCCTTCCTGTAGCAGGGAACAGCAGTGTGTTTGGGTTATCGCATATTCAAAGCGTACACTGCGCTTCCAACGGCACCATGCAACAGCTGCTGAGAAATGTGTACGTCAAAATGCTTATTGAAATGGGGTTGACTGTAGTAGCTGTGAATGCAACATGTGACAGCCGACGACATTTCCTAGTACCAGAATAGGAAACTAAGTGCGTGCCATTATCTTCATTTGGCACAGGTGGGTGAGTACTGCAGGGGAAGTGTCCGTGGCGAGCGCCTACTGCTCTCAGTTGTGTGTGCCTCAAACCTTTTCTTGTTCACATAAAAAAACATGTGCAGTTTGTCAATTTGCTGAACACTAATGGTGAAAGATCTCAATTTCTGGAAACGTGTGAAAGGTACCCTGGAACTATTTTGACAGTATTGTACAAATCCACTGAGTCGTTTGGATAGGTCCTTCTGATCATTAAATGATACATTTAACTGCTCTGCATGAAGCGTGTATTTTATTGTAAGTAGTGCTGGGCAAATAGAAATGTTTAAGACCCAATCAAATAGGAAATGAATAGTGCCAGAATCAAATTGAGCATCAATACTTTTCTCAAAGTTTTCGAATAATAAGCAGGCATTTTAACAATTGTAAAACGGTATTCAGATCGTAGTAGTCATAAGCTTAGCATCTTTCTGTCATGACATTGTGCATTATGAAGCATTACCTGCAGCCTTAGAAAAATGTTTTGGTTATAGTGTGGACATTTGCAATTCTGGTGACTTATGCTATAAGTGGTCTATGCTGTGTTGTAAGGGTATAAGGATTATTATTATTCTATGATAACTATCAAAGTAAGCCGTCTTAATCTTCTCGTGAGTTAAGGGATCAATCTGGATAAAGCATGGTGCAATCAGACAACACTCTCTGTCTGTTCTGGCGACATTTCCATCATCATGGGTAGTCCACATGGTACTGGCTATAACGAATGCATATCCAAGCTCCTAGCTTATCAATATAACATCTCTATATCAAGAAATGAATGCATCGGAGGTTATGAATTCATTATAAGGCCAATGACATAACACAAAACGTCCAGGCATGGTCAATGAGTAAACATAAAACTATGAAATCTTTATGCCTATCATTAGAAAAGATTTTTATTATACATTTCTTGTAGACATATATCTAGAAATGTTGAAGATAGATTTATTTACATATTCGGTGGTGTGAAAACATTATATATCTACCGTTTTATGACTATCTTGTTGTGTATCAACTTTTTTGAAAAGCGCACTGTTAAACGAATCAGCATTTCTTTAGAATTATAGTACAGTAACTCTAAAGCAACAAGGTATTTATCAACGTAAACTTGTGTAGTGGTAGGCTATGCTGCCGAGTGCGTCAGGCTTTCTCTGCTCTTTCAGCGATCATTTGCACTTTCCGAAGAGCCCTGTGTATATGAACAAGCTCTTTGTCTGTTTCTTGTGCTGTTTATGCTTTTAATAAACAATGTTGACAGAAAGTTAATGTTATGAGAACTAGGATCTGATCACTGTTTTATGTTAGTCCTTGCATAAGTGATTGTTCATTGTTGGAAAACTAGTCATTATTTGATTCAATTTGATTGCTTTGGATATCAAAAATTACTGTCCGCATGCCTCTGCAAAATATGTGGGTTCAATGTGATGCATTGGAATGCTTAATATTACATTGAAGGTGTATGAACGATCTGCTTTCTATGCTTTGCTATAAAATGCTGTGTTTCTTTGTCTTTCTTTGTGTAATGTTTCTTCATATACAGTAGAAGCTGGATAAACGTGTGCAGGTATAACAAATTATGGGATATGAAGAATTAAATATAAATATCTGTTTATCACGCTTTATTTGTGTGGAGCATTCTGCTGCCATAATGGAGTCAAAAATGACGGATCCCTCACAGTATTGACTACAACGAAGCAGATATTTGTTAGCACCCCCCCATGCCTGGAAATATATATTCTGGCAGCAAAACACCAAATACAGGTGCGGACCGATTTTTGAAATGCCCGAATTTTTTGTACTTGCACAATATCTGCGACACCAGCACCTACCCCTGGCACCAGTGATAACAGTACCTGATATTTTGGATGCCGCAGGTGGTTTCAGCCATAAACCGGGCCTGCGATGTCATAAACATGGCAGCTTTGAATATAGGTGCTGTCATGTCAACCGATTGCAAACTACAACTGGTTGCCGACGAAGCGGCGGCGGTTTGGCCTAGCAGCCAAATTAGTGCAGCCGGCGGAGTGGCTGGCAGTAAGGCATTGCAGGAAGCCTGCTGCCAACATGTTCACACTCGTAGACCTTATTGGCATTCAGGAGCGAGACCAGGTGTACAGTTCCAACCGAAGGCATACGAAAGCATTGATAGCAATAGTAAAATATTAGACAACTACATGAAGTCAGGTTTGTGGTGCTATCAGCCTCATAAATTTCAGTAAATGTTCACTTATTAAAAAATTGAGGGGAGACTTAATGTTTTGCGTGCGGGATGCAAGAGCATTACAGTCCCTTTGGTGAATGAAATGTTTTCAATTGATGTTTTTGAAATGCATTAAAGTCCTTTCTGATGATTCAGTGTGTGTGTTTGCATGTGCGTTAGCTGCATACCGGAAACATTTGGACCATTTTGCTGCAGAACGACGAATTTTATTTCAAGCTGTGCGATCCGCTGTCTAATGGTAGGTCTGTCGTGATTGTCATCTTCTTCATTTTCACGTTTCACAGCTGCCGCAGAGGTAGACGCTTCAGAGTCCATCGCAGTAGAGACAACACTGATGAAACTTGAAAAGCAAGCGATGCACAGGAAGCTGCACATTCATTTTAGGCACTCGGGGCATGGTGGCCTTCCCATTCTCTGTGCTGTCACGTGACCAATGATGCACATGCCAGGCTACACCTATAGTCAGCCACATGATTGCGATGTGACATGTCTAATAATCGCACACAGACTAGGCACACCCAGCCAGAACCTTGGAGTCGTCGTGTTGTTGGGGAAGCGTGCTTGTGACGCACCCCGGAGGCCTGGGTTCGATTCCCACCCAGACCGATATGTGCCAAGGTTTCTTTTCGAAGCCATTAATATATACTCTGTTTACCGGACCCTCCCTGAGAATAGTGATGTCAATCTGAGCATTTTTTTTTTTTTTTTACTTTTTGCAGCGTCGGCCATTTTTGGTACTGTCACTTGATCACGCTGGATTTTCTGCCTCATGAGATATATAATGCTTTCGCATTAATAAATTCACAAGCATAGTGTCACGCACCACAAGCAAACATGAATAGATCTCGCTCTATGACCACGAAATCTTGCTTCCACAACACTGGCACGATGTAAAGAGCCTGCAATGGGGAGTACACGCTTCGTGCTGCCTCTTGCTTCACCCCCTCTATGAAACGAGATTACACAACCTCCAGCACTAGGCATGTGGGAACCCAGTGCGCACCAAGGTACAACCCATTTTGACTTTTCCTTGGCTGCCTCAGCACCCACTGTGTGTTACCTCCTAGATAGCTCATGCACACAGCTAGACAACTGTATGCTGCCATGGCCGGGTGAGAAGCTAACCTTGCTCCTGCTTCCCTTGGGGGCAGAAATTAACTATGAGAGAGAGAGCATTAATTCACGCAGCCAGCCTTTGCCCGCGAACCTTCCGTGAAGCCAATCTGGTGGCTTTTTGCCCTCGCAGTATCAATGCAGCATGCGACTTCAGAGACTCTGGATGCTGGCTCGGAATGTTTGGTTCCTGCTAGTTTTTTTATTGATGACGCTTGTTCGGCGGCCCTGCTGTAGCTCCGCGTTTAGTGTGGGAGCACTAATGCCTTCTGTGCACTCTAACAAGACTATCACGTGCTGAGCTGATACATTTGGCTTATGCTCTCTCTCTCCAAATATGCCCTCCCCCTCTTGCACTGAAGGAACTGTCGCTGGGGTGAAACAGGTTTCTGGCTCTAAAGATTGCTTCCTGTGCCTTTAAGATACAAAAATATGACCTTAGACAGTGGCTTGTGTTACTCCCCAACAAACCACGAGTATCCAGTGGGCGTACCACAAGAGACCAAATATCAAAGGCATTTAACGACGTCTAGTTCACATCTATAATATGTTCCACTAGTACATGGCAGTCAAGGGTCATCCAAAAAAATGTTGAATGTCTTTGTGATTTGGACGTCTCTTGCACAGTCAAAACTTGGCGCATTGATCATACGTTGTGCGTTGCGACTATGTGAACACACCGTGCCACAGAAATACAAGCAAATTGTCTTCAATGCCTAACAGTCGGATACTGGGAGAGGAAAGTTGTGCTGATGCCTGTTACAGCCCTGCGGCGGCACATTTGCTTTGGTTTCCCCCATCCTCATCACTGTGCATGTTCGAGAGGGAGAATGTGTTCCCGAATTGCGATATATCCATCTGTTCATTCTGAAAAGACCCCATTGTAGCATTAAAGCCTAGAATTTCATTTATGATCACATTTATTTTTTTCAATGTGGCTATGAGACGAAACGGTCATTTGAGGGGGTTATGAGTAGCAATTTCGCAAGACCTCTGCACGCAGTGTGTGCAGAGGTCTTGCGTGTCAGAAGCCAAAACTTTTGATTTCGGTTACATCATCTTTTTCTCATCAAAAACATTTTTTTTAGTTAGATCTATTAGTACGCTGTTAAAAATATATAATCCTTAACTTGCTGATATATTACGACCAATTATGACAGATTATAAAGAAAAAAAGAAGCTTGAACTCGCAATACCTTTGACTTCACATTGCCACTGATATCAGTTCAGCAGTTGCATACTGAAATTTAGAGCCGTGCTTCTGACTGTTATTTGTGGAACGTTTAATCACCCTGCGAAGCGCTTATAGAAATGTCTGAGTGCAACATTTTAGTGGTTCATTTCCAGAGATATTTGTATCACTTGGTTTCTGGAACTATTCTTCAAGTTTCAGGGATATTTCTCATTTGCAATGCTTATTTCTAAGTATCTGGTCACGTTATATGCTTGGAACTATCGTGGTGTACAGGCTGCCTGAGCAAGCTAGCATTGTCAAGCTATCAAGATTAACATTTCATCTCGGTGTTCTGCTTCCTTTTAGTATATATTTTTAAAGATAGCTAGAAAGTACTGGCTTTCCATTTTCAATCTCGTGGCCCACAAGCAGGTGCTGGCATGTAGGCCATGCACTAATAGGTGATATTACCTCCTACTGATCAATTCTAATATTTTTAAATATAATTGTGGCATTGTGGCTGCTAGTCATTTTGTGAGTGTTAAAACCCTTTTCTCATTAGTTTTAGTGAAGTTGAATTTATGTGTATTTTTTTTATAGAAGTTCTTCAGTCTTTCTATCTTTCCTTTTTTTTTTAAAGATCAACCTTTAACCTGTTTGTATACAGATAGAACTTGCAATGAATATTTTCATACATATGCCTTTCTGGGGTCCAATCATTTTTGCAATAAAGCTTTATCAATTGTATAAATAAAAAGTAATGTTTGTATCACACTGTCTCCCTTGTATGCTTTACGTAATGCTTACTGAACACTTTTTCAACTAGCCATTGCAGCATTTGTAATAATTCAAAACAAAAATACAGATCTACGATTTTGTATGATAGCATATGCTAAAGAGGATAAAGGCAAAAGCCTGTGCACTCGTGAGACATTAATCACATTATTTGCCACTCTCATTTGAATGTGTAGTTAGTTTCTATTTCTTCTTTTCTCCTACAAAAGGTTGTGGGTTCGTGTGCCTTAAGTAGCTCGACCTTAATCACTTGTACATTAATTTGCCCTAATTAAAACCAATGGCTGCGGGTTAGAGTGCCTTAATTAACTTCGCCTTAACACCAAAGGTCGTGGGTACCACTCTCAACCTTCACAATGTCAGTTGGAATTCAACTTGAAGATATGGCTGGTTCATCCACATCTCCAAGTGGGTTAGAGTGCCTTAATTAGTGCTATCTTAATGAACTGTGCCTTAATTTGCTTTGCCCTAATTTATACCAAAAATCGTGGGTCCAACTCTCACCATAGGTCGAGAGTCCGACCTCCCAGTTTTTACGACATTGAATTTTGGTGCCATAATGCCGGACATCGTGTTTTTCAACCCACGAGCCATCTAAGGATTTCGCCTTGACAAAGATACCTCACGAGTTAAAATTTTTGTTTTGACATTTACACATTAACAAAACATTCCGAACAAGGTCACTGGCTACTTACCAACGTTGGTAGTAACTGTGGCATTACTGTGCGTCGGCAGATGTACAATCGAGGACAAATGAAATGCGAACAGCGGAGCGTGTGGCCAAAGCATAACTAAAGGTAAAATGCATTTCGTTGGCCAGTCATTGTGCACATGCATGGGCACGTGATTCTTGCGCAATGTGCAGCACTGCTCGCCCTACTGTGAAAACCATCACCCGTATTTTCTTTGAAAGTTTTCTCATTCCACCGTGGCAGTACCATGCCCACCTGGCAGTACACTGTTATGGTGGCTAGCACCATCAACGCATCTGTGGCACAACACAGCTGGCACGCACCCAGTTTCCTAATGTGCATTGCTTTGCTTTTGTTACCACTATCAAAGTTGTCAGTGTCTAATTTGAATAGCACCAAAAATGTGTTGCACTGGAGAAGCAACAACAGTGCTAGCCATCTTAACAGTAATTGCAGATAGGAATGGCACTGCAATGGCAGAGTGAGGATACAAGCTTCAAACGAAATACACGACGTAATCGTGCTATGACAAGTGGCCCCACACTCCGCGTCGAAACCTCATGCTTGCATGTGTACAATGATGGTTGGCCGACGCTGCACACTGTGCTTTCAGTTATGCTTCGGCCACACCGTCTGCTGTTCGCATTTAATTTGTATTTGATAGCTCACCTGCTGTGGCACTTGCAGGCATGCAGCTCATAATAGCGTGAACAGGAAGGACCGACTAGATGTTCTATGGACCTCCTGCATCCCTTAAGTGAACATCTATTAGAGGTCACTTACGTCCAGCTGCGATATCGTTTCAATTTTACAGCATCATGATCTGGATGGGACGTACTCTATACGCTTGGTACGTATTTGTTATGTCGTTTAGAGAAATATAGGTATCTGTAGGATGTGTGCAATGTCTAAAACATGATGTTCTATGGACATAATGGGACATCAATAGTTCACTGGGAATGAGATTGCAGACAGTTAAAAATTTCTGAATGCAGTAGAGCTCTGCGACTTGCAAAGGTAATGCACCTGCCTTGCCCATAGGCCGTTTCCCTCTTTGAGGTGCAAAAATATAAGAGCGTGTAATGCTGTTAGGCAACCATGTTAAATTTGAGCCTACGAAGAGCAGCACAATTTCTTCACTGGCTATAGCCCTTCATCAGTTATAAAGGGAGAGATAGAGTCGAAATTTGTTTTACGAATAAGCGTGCAGATGCTGTATGCAAACATAATTTGTGTAGGGAGTATCCTTGCAGCATGAAATGCATAATGAAAATAACTTGGTCTGAAGGAATGTAAAATGCAATCGAATAAATATTGATATTCGGAAAACTCCTTGGTGTTATTTCTTTGCTCATATGGGTGTTATAAACGATATGTATGGTGATTTGTGTTGCTGTACATGCACGTTTGCAATATATATGTCAATCTTTTTGGCCAATAAAATTAAACTCACCTTTCTGAAAAAAAAAAAAAGCTACTTACCTTGTTTGATGATATGATATATGATAAGTAGCAGCTTGTAGCATGTAAAATAATAATCTGGACTCTTGATGGTTCTACACGTATATTTGAATGTAATAAGGCAATTCTTAGATCACACATATAAACCAGCAACATAAAGTTTTTACAGCAAAAGGAAACACAGCACTACATAACAGTGCTCACAATACATGCAGCATAGCATAAGGTGCTTTTAAAGTGCAGTTCTTAGATGCCTGTTTCTACGGCGAACGTCGTTGTAACCGAACGAATGAGTACAACAAAGGATGAAAGAGTGAATGCAGAGCGCAGCGGCAAATGAAAGACGATAGTGAACAGAGCACGAGGAGGAGGGTATGGCTAAAGCATGAGAAGAAAACCGTAGTGCGGTGCTCAAGACGGGCTCTGTGGCAACGGTGCTTAAGAGATGGCGCAACAGTAGCATGCATCGTCTGTATGGTAACAAAGTGTTGCATGAGTGAAGGTTTGTCTGTGGCATCTGCTGTGAATTGTGCCCACGCATCACCGACGTGCTGCCTCTTGGGATCTCCCGATTAGCGAGGCAGTCGCGCCACACTTCACTCCATTTGCAACGTGCTGCATGAGACAGATCGTCTGTGCCAGCCAATATATCACGAAATGAGAACATGTATAAAGCTGCGCTCAAATTTTGCTTTAGGGAGTATCGTAATCATCTGTGCAATTTGTTTACTTTCCTTCAGTAGGCTCAAGGGCCAATTAAATTCTTGCTTGTTACAAGGAAGTGCAGGAGAGCAGTGGGTTAGCTTGATGATGCTATTCATAAGTTCAAGCTTGTGCTGCTCACAAGCGACCAGTCCAGAATGTTTGAGCTGGAAAAAGGAATAAAAGTCTACCAAGTGCAGTGCACACACAGTAGTCGTTTTCTTGTGAACTGCGGCACTTGAATCTGAATTTTGTTCTGCTATGTGGCATGTTGACATTTGTTGTACTTGCCAAAACGTCAAGCTTCTCGAAACAATTATTTTGGCGACCATTTTACAACAGGTTCGCTTCCTTACTAGTGTACAAATAGTCACTCTTCAATTGTTCAACACGTCATTTTCATTTGCATCCTATTTGCTCGAAGTGCATGTGCAAGTCCGAGTGGACCTCGGAGCTTGTGAGTGATCATATGCTTTGCCACTTGCTAGTGGACAACGCTAATGGAGACCACCCTATGCTCCAAGGCCCATTGGTCACCACGAAGATACACAGCATAGCAGTGGAGAGACTTTTCCCATCACGGCACGTCATGGGAAGCCTTCCTCGTGCATCAACGGGCTAGAACCCCGCACTCTGGGTTCTTGCAAAGAGCCTGTGCTTCATACCACCCCAACGCTGCACTCGACATACTAAAATGGTGTGTTAGAAATCAGGTGCCGGTGACATTGTTAAACACCAGTAACTAGAAGGTGTTATCGGCAATCTTTTGGAGAATATGCGCAACTTTATTTTCCTCCGACATGTGCTGGGTGGATTTGCGACAGTGCCAATGCAACCAGAATGTAAGAGATGTAGGGTTAGGGCGACACCCGTATGCAGGTGGCCTTCTTCCCAGGGCGCTGCAGGCTAAGCAGATCACCAAAAAGTTCGCAGAGCTTCTCTTTGAAAAGATCCCAGTTAGTGATCTCTTCTTCATGCGTTCGAAACCACTCCAGTGGAGTGGCGCCGAAGGAAAGGACATTTTCAAGTATATAACCATCGGATCCCACCTGCCGTTCGTGCTGGCACATTCATATAAGCTCAGTCAATTGTCAACATCAGGAATGTTCATGCCAGTAATATGACGATGTGAAATTGTGACAAAGTCGGTAGCCACAGGTGCAAAAAGCTGGCCTAGATGATGTTTCGTCACTAGGAGCCAAGGTGGAAATGTCCGCATTGTGACAGCTTCAAAGTTCCATGGCGGCTATGGGGAATGTTTACACCAATAATGCATGTAGAATATGTATACCTACCTCAGATAGAAGGCTATGTAGAAGGTACATTTACACAATAGTCCAAATGCGACCAAGATGGCAGATGTAGAACTTAGACGTTAGTGGCACATACTCACTCTGGAGGTTTGGTCAAGAACCGGGTAGTGCCATATAAAAATAAGAAAAAGATTGATAAAGTACTGTAAACAAAATTGAATAGGTATATGGGAGGTAATATATAGATTCTAGCTTATGAATTTAATAGAATGTAGGCATAAATGGAAACAAAAATACAGCTAATGGATTTTGTAGAAATATAACAAAACCCTGAGTTCTGATTATATAGTCGAAATCTTTGACCTTGCAATAAAATCCTGAATGGCATTGCCAACCTTCATGTCACTGTGCCCAAAAGTCGAGGCCCAACAGGATAGTAAATTTTGAACATTTAAGCCTAATCTAAGAAGGCAGAATGGCGTTTCTAATGCTCTTTTTTGCAATTCAGAATACTTCTGACAATCAATGAGAAAATGATCTATTGTTTCATGTTCCCCACAACAGGGACAGTTTGGTAGAGGGAGCCAGACCAGCTCTGTGTTGGTAAAAATTTAGAAATGTAATCCAGCAGCGTAGTCTAGTGATTGCAAGTTCAAGTGCTCGCATTTGACAGAGTTTACCAATAATGTGACAAGTGCTGAAATTCTGAAGACTTTGTTAAAGAAGGGGGTTGAAATTCACGCAGTGTCATTTGCCTCTGAAATATTGCCTCTATGATGAAAGCTGATGTCGGTAGGATTTCAATGACTGGGCCATTCAGGGACACTTTCGCCAACAAATCTGCCATTTCGTTTAGAAAGAGGCCCTTATCTCCTGGCACCCAACCCAACCTCATCAAAGCTAAATGAGGGGGCATTAACGATTTCAAAGCTCTCAAAACCTAGGAGTCATCAGAAGCAGTGAGGCAGGAGCACAGAGACAGAGAATCCTTCACAAGCACTGTGGAACATGTTGATGTATTTAGTTTATGAAGGGCTAGAATTACAGCTAAAAATTCTGCTAGAAAGATCAGTAGGAAGTCTGGGTGGCAAAAAGATGATCATCTAGAATCAGCACCACTTCATCCGTTTCCTCAATTTCCACAATGTGTACGTACATGACTGGTATGATACTTTACTGGCATCATGGTGTTGTCAGTGTCGTGTGTCACCTCAGATCAACATCCGCAAATTGTTTCGTTATGGTTTGAAAACACCAATCAATGAGACAGCCTCTCCGACTATGCTGAAACATGGTATGAATTACCTCGGCAGCTCAACATATCAGACCATACGGAAACACTTGCGTACCAGAATGCACACATACGTAGATTACCACTTAAAATTTTACTTACTACATGAAGGACACCTACATGGCTCAACTGTGTGGAAAGTGTTCTTTGAGTTTATAAGTTACAAAGAAGCTTTGAAAATAGAACATGCACTGAAATGGTCACTTTCACATTTTAATCAGAGAGCGTTAAGGAGCCCGTGTTGCAGAAAATCCGGTGTCGGCGTCCAGCACCTGGTGTCAGATGTCGCATCAGCAAAAAGATTTTCTACTCACACATACCCAGGCTGTTCATGTGACGCAAGGAATTCAGTGAACTGAATTTCTCAAGCTATGTGGAAAAATTGTAAACTACAACTTACACACCACCTAGACATGATAGCTCTTGGATTGCAATTTGAATATACGAGAAAACATAATTCTGTTATGCAAAAACTCAAACAAACCCATTTTCCATCATTTCTACAATGCGCAGACCAGAGATGGCGTCTGCCATTTGCACACACTGGCACGTAAATATCCCAGAATCCATGGAGCAGTGCGCCCGCTTTCTCGAAAGACTTCCAGGTGGTGCTCGCCTCCGCCGCATTGCGACCCCTAAAAGAGGTCACATTTCGACCAGAAAGCCCGCCTTCGTGCACAGTGTTCGCTGTGAGCGTTTCCCGGTAAACATTACGGTTACATATGCGGCAATTGCCGGGAAGCGTGAGAAGCAGTCAGAGATCTTTGAATGCTATCGCGTTCCAGTCTTAAAGGCAAAGCTTAAGCGTTCTCCAAATTTTCTTGGTGCGGGTGCCTCTTGGGGGTGGCTGTAACATGCAGAAGTATGAAGGCCTAAGAGGCACCAAAATGGTGGTGTGGAATCCTTCAGTGTGAATTCCTTATCACAAATGCAAAGAACACTGCTTAATGCTCCCATGTTTGTTTATTCCAAGTGGGTACAATGTTGCCCAGCACAGAGATCAAAACTGGGGGTATGCAATCAGCAATTTTTGAGATTGAATCGGCTAAAAATGAAATAGTCCTGAAGCGAATCAAATATGAAATGCATTTCGAATACCTTTAGATAGAGTTAACAGCCATTTTCAAAATTGCTATAAAACAATGTGCACATCCTAGTATTCGTAACTTAGCAAGCTTCTGTCATTGCATGGCACAGTATGAAGCATTGTTTATAAAAAGCACACATTGGGCATTAGGAACAAATGAGAAGTTTCTTGCATATCTTGCATTCATGGCATAAATGATCACTGTATAGCTGGGAATGTCCGTCTCCCGAAACAACCTATACAGCCTTCTCAACTACAGAAGTTCACATATTTTATGTCATACTATGTGCATGGAGATAAAGTTTATTGTATTTCTGGGCTAATTTGATGTTGGATTATGCACAGTCAACATATTAAATATAAGAAGGTTATTAGAAAAATATACGTACTTATGAAATGCCTATTCGAAGGTTTTGAATATTTGCACACCCTTAATCAAAACAATGCTAATTCTATGAGTTAGGTATCCTAAAGATATGTCATGTGCACTGATTTCATTGTTCAGGAACTCTCCCATCAGAGACTGGTACAAATGTAAATTGTGAAGAATTTTTTTAGTGCTGAAAAGAAAAAAGCATGGACCCATTTTCTTATCTGCTGTACAATAATGTTTTATACAGTGCAGTTGTTGTTATATGTTCGAGTCAAATTGTAATTTCATACAGATATTTCTACAGATATAAGTCGCATTAGTGCTTATGTAGGAATGAAGTAGGCATGGGGACCTGACAATTGAGTCAAGACTTAAATTACTCGTGTGTATCTGTTATAACAAGTGCATTCAGTGCTAATAATGAACTTTCAATGGTCATCACTTAACTTCTCTTGGAGCCCCCAATACAATAAAATGCTAATATCACTACACTGCATGCAGTCATGCAAGTATTAAAATACCAACAAGAACAGACAATGAATACTCATGAAACACAGACATTTATTTGGTGTTTTAATGAAACAGAGAGGGGGCAAGTAAACTCTTTAAACAATCAATTGCTGCAAAGAAGTACCATTTAAACAAGTACAAGTACCATTTAAGGTAACACACAGCCATGGGCAAGATGTTGCAATCATGAGAATTATGCACCCAGATTAGACAGCGAGCCGCCAGATTGTGAAGGCTGTGGGTACGACATGAACAGGCTGAGAAGGCCTGGCAACCGTGGTGTGTGGGCTTTTGCTAACGCCCTGCTGCTACTGATGTCACTACATGAAGTCATGGCAAAGTGAAATGTAGAATTTAGAGCAGCTAAAATTCTGATGGAGGTTGAGGTTAACTCTCATTTTGCTTGTATTTTGAATTCTTTATGAATGATAACATGGATTTGTGTGAGTCGATTTAAATCATTTCTTTTGCTCTTTGTTTTATGCCACGCTGAGAGTAGATCTTGAGCAAATATGGTGAACCAGAAAAAGCGTTCTAGGGTCCCTTTAAGAGCATATAGGAACACTTGTGCTACCTGATGCAGCACAACACCCTGGATCATGCTCCATGTCTATAGATTTCTAACTGAAACTCTAGTTCAACATAGTTGTTGACCTACTCTGCAGTATCGTGGCGCTGTATTTCTTTTTTTTTTTTATGTCTGCTCAAGTAATCTGCCCACACAAAGAATCTGGTGCAGACGGTGCAACAATATGCTTGGTCACCTGTATGAATGTTCAGGTGTTGCTTCCTGGCACTCTTCAGCAAGAATTTCCGAGTGTATGAAGGGCAGTGAAGTTGCTTCTCACATGCATGGGTGTGCAGACATTTCCTCAACTTTTGACGTGTGAGAGAAGTTCCGAGGGCATGAAGGGCATTTAAATGGCTTCTCACCTGTGTAGGTTTGCAGGTATTACTTTATGTTGGACTTATGCGAGAAGCTTTGAAGGCATGAAGGGCACTCTTATAGCTCCTCGCCTGTGTGGGTGCTCAGGTGGGTTTTCAGGTCGATCTCCCGTGGGAATCTCTGAAGGCATAAAGAGCATTGAAATGGCTTCTCGCCTGTATGGGTGCGCATGTGGTATTTCATGCTGGATCTATGTGAGTAGCGTTGAGGGCATGAAGGGCACTGCCATAGCTTCTCACGTGTGTGGGTGCGCAGGTGGGCTTTCAGGTGGGCTTTTCGTGAGAAGCTCTGAAGGCATGAAGGGCATTGAAATGGCTTCTCGCCAGTGTGGATGTGCAGGTGTTTCTTCATGTTGAACTTGCGCAAGAAGCTCCGAGGGCATGAAGGGCATTGAAATGGCTTCTCGTCCGTGTGGGTTCGCAGGTGTTCCTTCAAGCTGGACTTACGTGAGAAGTTCTGAAGACATGAAGGGCATTGAAATGGCTTCTCACCTGTGTGGATGCGCAGGTGGGTTTTCAGGTAGGTCTTTCGTGAGAAGCGCTGAAGGCATGAAGGGCACTGAAATGGCTTCTCGCTTGTGTGGGTGCGCAGGTGTTCCTTGACCTTGAACTTTTGTGAGAATCTCTGAAGGCATGAAGGACACTGAAATGGTCGCTCACCCGTATGGACGTACAAGTGTCTCTGCAGGGTGTCTTTTTTTGAGAAGCTGTGAGGGCACAAATTGCACTTAAACGGACGCTCGCTAGTGTGGACCCTGGCATGTTCTTCCAGATGAAACAGTTCATCAGCCTTATGGTTGCCGAGATGATCTTGGTGGAGGCAACCCTGCTGTGAATCATCACCGTTGGCTGTTGATGGAGAAATAGAAGGCCTCGAAGCTGTACAGATGAAACAAAATTAGTATTATAGAATGCAAAAAAAGAACACAGATGCTAAAGTCAATGATCAGTTTTCTTTTTATTTGCAGTGTGCAAATATTTGGATATTCATATAGAGGAACCGCATCCTATATTTCATATAGGACCGAGGGACCGCGTAAGAAGAACATAACAGCCTCTAGAAAAGCTGCAAATCACCACAGCAATGTCAGAAGCAGCTCTGCATGGCTGTCAGTATAGCCATTAGACATCTCAGCGCTCACATTGTGACGGGACACTGAGTGTGCACGTGTATAACTAGGAGACACATTCAATGTACCATGACAGTTGCCCCTTTCAACTCTTGATATACTTTACTGGAATACCATGAGAAGCCAACAACCACTCATGATATGACTAATAAAAATCGGGCCCCTCGGTTAACCCCCTTTCTTCTCGTTTTTTACTGGAATATGTTGCACATGCTTCACCGCATAACACAACTGAATAAAGAGGAGTGGCGAGTACGCAATGCATATAAGACCCTTGCAGTCCTCAAAATAAATGGAGCCCCTCACTCCATGTATCGGGCCCACTATGCGTGGTACTTATAGGTGTTCATCGTTGCACACTTCTTTGGATGCTTCACCAACTGCTTTGTGCAAGCTTTCTCCCAATTTGCTTGTGCAGCACCTGGCTTGTGCAATTTTGGTCACACAAAACATGTAGCTCACTTATTGCAATGTGCCAGTTGCTTCTGGCAACATACTGGCAGGATGCACGGCTACATTTATGTGATCGCCACGTTAAAATTCAACATTAGGTGCGGAACACTGCAGAATGGCAATGTATCAAAGGGGAACCTAATATGTGGAGTCAGTGAAATTTATGTTGGGACCACGAAAAGGCGATGTAGCAGCAGAGAAAATGTAACAGTGAGGGACGTATCAACAGGGCCCTGCAGTATTGTGATTCCACATACTAATGCACCAATTCACACGAGTAACCTGCAGTGCTGTGACTTAAAGCTATTCTTGTGCGAAAAGCTCTGACGAGAGAAGTGCCAATCGTGTGGTTTCTCACCCGTGTGCTTGTGTATAACAAGAGCGGGCAGGCTGGAAGTCACATAGCCAGAACAGTCACAATGGTTGAGGCGGCTCTGCTGCAAGTCCTCGTGTTTGACTGTTAATGAGAAGTCGTGATGCCTTTCTGCTGACAGAAGCATAAAAAGTAAATGGATCAGCCAATTACACATAATTTTGTTTGCAACACAAAATTATAGGAAATATCCTACAAAATCTTAATATCGGGCTCATTCTTCACTTACGGCAAATAACCAAGATTTACAGTGTCATGGAGGAAATTAAATTTCTTTGCTACAAGCATGCATGGCAGGAAGAGATCACTGGAATTCTATTACCATACTTCACTTTGGTCACATTGGTTTAACGTAAGATGGCAAGACAAAGGACAATTAAGCCTCCTCTCTGCACAGTAAACTCTTGGTACACCACTGTTAGTA
Organism: Dermacentor andersoni; assembly: GCF_023375885.2. NCBI lineage: Eukaryota > Metazoa > Arthropoda > Arachnida > Ixodida > Ixodidae > Dermacentor > Dermacentor andersoni. Next base: position 122,495,786 of record NC_092821.1, on the reverse strand, counting down.
CTATTGAATCGCTTTCTTTAAATGAGTCTTCAGCCTCATTCCTTAGTCATCAGTCTTGTCCTGCTCAGTTCAGCTCAAGAATGGACACCCTTGTTTTCTTGATTATGTTTATAACATTGCTTTTTGAACAAATTTCTCCCTTTGGGTACAATTTTTCCTCTTGGGCACAACGAGCATGTCTTGGTTCGAATATACTCTTTCATCTCTTGTATCCAATCTCACTCCTGCAAGAAACCTTAGTTTGTAGAGATATGTATCAACCTTAATACTAGTACACTCAAAACCAATTATATTGAACTCACAAAAACACACTGACCACTTTGATATAGGGCACAATTCAATATAAGTGTTGTAAATAACTGGACCACATAAAAACATGCACCATTTGTAGAAGCACCTTATTCACGAAATGGGCCAATGCAGGTGTTACATGCCCACTTTCCATCACGTTCGAGCCCGATCCACATAGAACTTCATGACCACGATTGGCTCCCTCGCGCAGCTTTAGCAAAGGAGCCAATCGCAACAGAGAAATTCGATCTGGAACGGGCTTGATCATGATCAAAAGTGCATCGTGCGACACTCGTATTAGTTTCGGTTTACTGTGCTGCGAAATAGTCGTGATCCTCCTTCTAATGAAATATCTTTGTTGGCACCCATTCTTCCGTGTTGTTCAAGTATTCAGAGATGCCGAGGCCAAAGCCTTCCATGTTCCTGCAGAAGTGTTGGTACAGGGCAAGCACATGCATGACTGAAGCCTAGCGCAGCAGTAACTTTCAGCAGCCAAATCGTTGACAGCGACACCTTTACTGCACATCTTCCTAAAGCTTAAAGGGCCCTTCACCAGGCTTGGCCATTTTGAGCTGACAAGTGCAGAACATACTATGCGTGCTAACGATCGTGTTTACAAAGAATTACATCGCTACGCGCTGCAGAAACGTCTGAAATTTCTATCCAAACACCGTTTTCCCTTTCCCTAGTGGCGACTGTGCTCCAAGCGGGACGGTGACGTGCTCGTGCCCCTGCGCCTTTGTACTCGTGTCCGCAGTGTGACGTCACTAGTGGTGACATGTGACTTTGAGAATTATTCAAGGCAACATCTGTCATTTGTGTGATCTGTTGCTTGAATTGACGAATTGAAGTTTAGAGAAATAATAAAACACATAAACGGAATGTCTGCATGTTTTTTGTTTTACTTCGCAGCGAAGCAAGAGAGATGTACTCGTGATTCGTCAGCTCGTTCCCACGGTCATTCAGTCATGTGTGCAAGTACTGAAATGATGCTATTTTCTACGGTGTTCCAACGCGTGATCATGCTCTGCAATCCACTTGTTCTGCCTCAGCATTCATGTAGCACTGAATTATACCGCTAGTCACGTGTCCTTGTGCACAGCGCGCAAAATCATGCTCTGCGTGAAACCAGACAATCAGAACAGCTCGCGTGCGACGCGGTCAGCGAAAGTGCGCAGCTCTGGGGAAAAAAAGTGTGTGTTTGTGTGTGTGGTGGGGGGGGGGGGGGGGGTGAAGGTGGAGCCCGTGACATATGTGTCACATGATCCTCGAGGTCCGGTATTGCAGAACGCATGGAAGGAATTTCGCTTGCGGAGGCTAGACAGGGCGAGTGAAGAGAGTGTATTGCTTGGCACTGGAGCTCACCTCCTGAAATCATGGGTTCGCGGCACTGAAATATTTCTGTCTTGGCTATTGATGAGCCGATTTGAAAAATTTTTGCAGCAGAACACTCCCTAGAGGACACATAACTGCTTCTAGCACATAACCAAAATTTCCTATGGGGCCTGGTGAGGGGCCCTTAAATTGTTTCTCTCCTTAACATTTCAAACTCGGCCATCAGTAAATTTCAAACCCCCAATGTTCATCAGAAGCGCCAGGGTTTCTGCCTTTTGATTTAAAACATCACCGAACACCGTCACTCGCTTGGCAATCATGGCTTTCAATGACATCAGAATAGCTTCGTCACGTTTTAGGCGGGCATTTTGACTGACATTCTTCTGTTGGGATCCTGCAGATTTCTCAGCAGCTTCTAAAATATTCACCTTCTCTTTAGGTAGTCTGATATTGTCTGCTTCGAGATTTCAAATTCCTTTGTTATGTCCACTTGCGATCGGCCACTTTACACTTGCCTCGTGGACTTCTTTTCCATAGTCAATCTGCTATAATTTCCTCACTTCAAAGCCATTGTCGAGTTCGAGGTGGACGACGAAGGCAGTGTCAGCGTCATCGGTAGCAGCTGCCAATGAAACTATGGCAGGCAATCGGTTGTTGAAGCGGCTGAGCCTAGCATTGCGGTATGCAGCTGAAGCGAACCACAATGCGAATCACAGGCGATAAGAAAAGTACAATTGACAATATGCGACTGACACGTGCTGACAGCAACGACAGCGCAAAGCGTCACAAAATGGTGCAGCAACCAGTGCCTACTATCAAGGCTGTACCGGAAAGAGAAGTTCTGAACATGTCCTCAGCATAATAATGTCATACACACTTGAGCAAATCGTACCAAGTAGGCAGCCTTGGCTATTTACCGCAAACTCACACAAGCATGCAAATGTAAGAGAAGTGCTGGTCACAACCCACCTGAGGTGTAGCTTGACTGATCCACAGTCTCTGTTGTTTGCACACTCCTCGACTCGCTGCCTGCTCTGAAGGAGCACCCAACAGACTTGTCAGCCAGAGGCAAGCTGCACTGCGTGCCAACTTCAACCTGACCGATGACCTTGGAAGGGGCGTGGCATGCCATTTTGGCAGTGATACTTTCAGCTAGGCTTATCGCATTTGTGAGGCCTGCAGAAAATAATTGAAGTGATTGCAGTCCTGTTACAGCATCATGAACAAGAGGTAAATCCAATAGAATAAATGTAGGGGCACTTTACAATTCATAGCCATGGAACAACATAACCCTTTTGGTTCAGCATTCTTGAAGAGCTACAAGGGGCAATCTACATTAAATACTCGAAAGCAGGGCAACCTTTTTCTGTGCAAGATTTACGACAGCAGAATGTATCTCTGACTTTTTTTTCATCTCGTGCATTTAAAGCTACTGGCAGAGTCTAACTAATGCAGAGTGATTGCAAGATTCTAAGGTCATCGCCATTAGACTATTTAATGCCCACTGTAGGATCCCCAATCGCTCCATGCCTTAGACCAGCTGATACCATCCTATGCTTTCAAATTTTCTAATTCGTCACACTGCCTGCTGTCCACAATTGCACATCAGCTGTATAGGTACCCATTCAGTATCCCCAATAGACAGACCATCAGTTACCTGCCCAACACATTAAATTGCTTGCCAAAGTTCACTTTTAATGCAATAGCATTAAGAACTCCACCGAGTGTGTGTAACCTTTTTCCTTTCAACTTGAGTCACTGAGTAGTCTATGGCTAAATGGGTAGAGCATCTGGCTGCTGTGCTGAGGTAACTGGGCTGAAAACCAACTGTTGGTCCAACTTGGGTCACTGAGCATGTAACATTGGGTATGTGTACCCGCCGTGGTTGCTTAGTGGCTAAGGTGTTCGACTGCTAAGCACGAGGTCGCGGGATCGAATCCCAGCCTTGGTGGCCGCATTTCGATGGGGGCGAAATGTGAAAACACCCGTGTACTTGGATTTAGGTGCACGTTAAAAAACCCCAGATAGTCCAAATTTCTGGACTCCCCCACTATCGCGTACCTTATAATCAGCTTGTGGTTTTGTCACATAAAACCCCATAACTTAATTAATTTAACTGGGTACGTGCTGCTTTTCAACAAACCTCTTTGAAGCCAAGTTGGGTCACTGGGTATGTGGCATTTTGTGTGCCACTTTTCAATCAACCTTTTTGACACCAACTTGGGTCACATGGTATGTACCGCTCTTCAATGATTGTGATAATGTGGATAGTGGCGTGTGGTGGTGACAAGACCACCTTGGAATGATGATTGTGTTGTGGCAACAAGAAGAGAATTGGTGATGGTGATTGCGGAAGAAGACCACGTGCCACCAACAAGGAAGCGGCATGCAGAGCGCGCAGAGTGTGAGAGCAAGCGGAAGTCTCAAACGGCAGCTGGCAGAATGGCAGTTCAAGGCTCGATGACCAGCGACCGGGTGTCCTGCTGCCGTGCGGATATGGTTGGAAATACCACTCGTGGCTGGGCTCTCCTGCGTACCAAAGGCATGGTGCAGTGCTTCCTGCTGGGGACCGGGACGCCTGAGCTACCTGCCTGCTGAGCGAGCCCGATGACTGGCGACCCGGGTGTCCTGCTACTGTGCGGACCTGGTCGGAGATCCGGCTCGTGGCTGAGCTCTCCTGTGTACCAGCGGCCTGGCGTTAAAGCGGCCTGGTGCAGTGCTTTCTGCTGGGCACCGGGGCACCTGAGCCACCTGTCTGCTGACCGAGCCCAACATTCTAGCGGCCGAGGCGTTACAGGCCAGGTGTTATGGGCCAGCTACAGCAATCGCCTGGTGTTCTGCCGGCCTGCTGTTCCCCTGCTTCCACGTTGCAACAAGGTGTGGCGTGATGATGATGGTGGAAGACGTGGCCGTCACAAGCAACACACCAGCTGTCTTCAAGTGTCAGATGACGCAGTGACGCACTACGCAATGACAACCGTCATGGTCACCGCAACGACGACGCACACCGGCGAGTCATGAGGCTGGAGTGCTAGGCACGTCCTTATATAGGACAAATGACTTCCGAATTCTAGTCCGTGTATATGTAAATTGTCTGTATCGTGTCTGTATAAAGTCTGTGTTGCATGTAAAAAGCTCCCATCTGCCATGTTGTTATTAAAAGGATCCTGGGCCCAACGGAAACAGTAAGTTTGTTTCCATCACAATGATCCTTGGCGGCCTCTCCCAGCGATCTCCAATTACGCCTGTTTTGCGCTAGCCAATTTCAAGCTGTGCCTGCAAATTTCTTAATTTCATCATCTCGCCTAACTTTCTGCCGTCCTTGACTGTGCTTTGCTTTCCTTAGCACCCATTTTGTAACTTTAATATACCACCAATTATTTGCCCTATGCATTAGAGGTGTGGCCTAGCGCATGTGTCATTGCACACGTCACGTTGCAGCAGTGAAATAACCATTATGGTTTTTGTAGTTCGAATTCTCAGTAATTTTTCTAGCTTTCAATACATATGACTTTGCCGGGACTAACAGAGCTGTTTAAGTTATCCTTCAATCAAAACTATAGGTATTTCAATGTACTAGGCTTGTGTGAATATTCAATATATTAAAGTATTCGATCGAATATTATGCTATTCAATATTTGCTCATATGCATAGGAACTATTGCATGTCGGAATTAAGGACTTGTTCTGTGGGAGAACGAGACCAAAACTTAGTGCAGTAGAAATCGTTAACTAAATCTCAAAGGTACAAAGAAGTTGATGAATGGGAAAGCATAATGCAACTGCCTTTGTGCAAAAAAAAAAAAGATCACCAAGAATGCAAGAGTGAAATGATTCATAAATTGAAAAGATAGAATATTGCAACGACCAGAGGAAGTGTAAACAGAAGATAGTGCCGTACCATAGCTTTTATTCTGATTAGACGGCTCGGTGTTCATAATGTGACTGGAAAAGGAGGTGCACACATGTATAAGGAACGTGTACTAGGCCTCTTTCCACATTTGGCATGCTTCACTGTATGGCAGAAATGCTTCACTGCATAACAAAGCTGTATTGCAACGAAGCTAAATATAGAGAACCGATTATTGCAGTTTGCAAAATCAAACATTCTTTTTAATGTGTTGGCATTAGGAGCATCAAAGTGTAAGAGTGTGTATTTGTGTAAAGTGTAGAAAGCCGATCACGAGGTAGAGGTAGAAAGGGGATGAGAGAGCTTAAAAGAGGATGTATGTGCATAAATATGTAGTGCGGCTGATGGTGGTCTACTCTGGAGAACCGTTAGTGGCATTGTGCTCCTTGAAGAGGCAGGACGTGTTGAGTAAGCTCCTGAACAACACTTTGTAATGTCGTGGAGATTTGAATTGTGCATCTGGGAGCTCAAAGAGGCGTAAAGTGATGCCCCAATGCATTTCTCTCGTATTTACCACTAAATCGCCACTAAAGTTTTTTAGGGCAGACATCAAATAGCAAAATATTCAAAACCACTATTCGGAAATACTGATATTTACATGACACTAGTACGTGCATTGAACCTAGACCTGGGATTGCTTGCCAGCACCCCTCACAGGTATGACTACAGGTATGAGGCTTTGTTTCAGCATGTTCCTATGGGTGGGCAGCCCCTACCGGACGAAGGACAAGAGGAAGTACACAATACGAGCGCAGACTAACAACTGGTTTATTTTTTCAAGCAACAGAACTATAATATACAGAACATGTAAACACATGTAAAGTGACGTTTACAAGGGTGTTAGCCTATCTTGCCATTCAAAAAATCAATTTCTTTATCCTGGTGATAGAAGTCTGATAGAGTCTGATAGAAGCGCCTGAGTTAACATGCATGATGTAGGCCTCTACAATCTCGCGGTTGATTTGATTCATATTTTTATACAATATTTCCGTTTGTTCAAACATGGGTTTGCATGAGCAAACTCTACAATGGGCGGCCAGATTAGAACCTGTTTCATTCCTGATCGCACCTTGGTGCTCCCTAAGGCGGATGTTAAGGCAGCATCCCGTCTGCCCAAAGTACTTTTTGCCGCACGGAAGTGGAATGACGTAGACCACTCCCACCGAGCATGTCACAAGCTGCCCCGGGTGTTTGACACGGCATGTAGCTTTGGACGCCTGTTTAGGTCTATTGAAAAGATTGCAAATCTTGTTTAAGTTCTTTACTACAAAGACTACTTGAACACCATATTTCATGGCTGTCTTTTTTAACCCATGCCCCATTTGATGTACATAAGGGATGATTGCGTACTTTTTAACTTTTTCAATCAGTGTTTGGGGTGCTTTCCCCCCCCCCCCCCCCATTTTTTTTTCTTCACTAGCCCTTCACATATTGACACAATAACAGATTTAGGAAAACCGGCCTTCTCTAGACAATTGAGTTGTTACAAAAAGGTCAGATTGGCGAGGTGGTGGCATGACTTTCTAAGTGCGGAACTAGTTTCACTAGTTTTCACTAGTTTTGAGTGTGCCGAGGCATAGTTTAGAATTGGTTTGCTTGTCCTGGGGTTATATTGCCAACAAATGTGTTGCGCTGTTAATCTTAACTGCAAAGTCACCACAGCTTTTGCAATTGCTGCACAGGTTAGATGCGCTGTGCGGAAATGCTGGCAGATATTAGCTTGCATAGGCAACCTTCTCTCCCTGTCTTGACATCGCTTATTTAAAGGGAACTTAGCAACGCAAATGTCAAGCTCAGTCTGCTTTGAAAACACCGTCCAGAAGGAAAAGCTTTGATTGTTATATTTGACATGTGGTCCTAACATATTCTTATACATGGGTTTTTTCACATAGCCTTAATACAGAAGTGGATACGCTAAGACATTGTTATGATTAATATATCGTTATATGTGGTATCACTATAAGTGGACTGCACTGTACGTAGCACGTAATCTTAGAAGTAGGCAAGTGCGCAACAGACCCTCGAGTGTTAACTGAGGCATCAAAGCAACCAAAGTCGAGACATTTGCAGTCAGTGAGCGAGGAGAATTGGGGGAGCCAAGGGGTTCAAGTATTTGTTGTTAACAACCACACAAAGACAAGTGACAATAAAGACAAGGAAAGCATAAAAGCATTTACTTGTAGGTACCTAAAGTGAAGATGAGGAATGATGTATACACGGTAAATGAGTGTTAACAAGTCTAAAATTCAATATGATGTAAAGGACTGAATGAGGACACTGAGGTGAATGGATGGATGGAAAAACTTTATTGCGGTTCATTAGGTCACGCTAGTTTCCTAGCCCGAAACGGGCCGCTCCCAATGTGTAAAATTACCAGGAGAGAGAATCTGGAATGACAACATCCTAGACTGCAAGCATTGCAACCCATTTAAAAAAGGGAAGACTAAGGTGTTTCGACAAGATAATGGGAAGGGAAGAAAAAATTGCCTCCATGGAGGCAATTAGATGAACTGTCGAGATAAAATTAGCCTAACAAACAGTGGCAAGGCACCTTAATATAGAGAAATTTTGCATGACATGGCTGGTGTGGTTGGAGGAGGGGAGAAACACATATGATGTGGCAACATAATGTCAGCCTTTGCTGTGTTGATATCAGCCGGTCTCATTGTCATAATCCCAGCTTCCAAAAGGTGACGGGAGACTTCAGGCATTTAAGTGCAATAAAGAAGAGATAGTGTAATAAATTATGAGTAAGAACACCATGTAATGAACACCAGAACAAGAAATTGATTGCTGCAATAAGAGCAGAGAGACAACACTATACCAAAGACGCATTTTGACCTTTTGAAGTTTCCACATTCTTAGCAAACAAGAGTGCAAGCCCTAAACTTTTGTTGGTGACGTTGCTGACCCCTTCTTCAGCAAATTAGAGTGTGAACTTGTGTGAAAGAAATTGTGCAGAAACCATAGGCGATGATTGTCAATGTAAGTGAATAGGCCGAACGAATGAACAAGGGAACAAGCGAACGTAAGAACAAAAGAGAACGAATGAATGTTTTCCTTGCCAATTACGACCACCAATTATCACAGATCTCTAACTAACAATGAAAATGGACGAAAGGCACAAAGAAAAAGCTATCCACTTCAAAAAACGTTCATTGCAGCCACACGTCTATGCAAGAATGAAATGTACAGAGTACACCACACTGCTACACATATAGTCCAGAGCAAGTGGCAAAGCTGCAATATATGACCATACTAACAATAGACCAACAGTTTCTGATACACAACTCAGACAAACACTGAGACATTCATGCATATCTGCTGGCCTACAGAGCTATTTCAGATGCGGCTGGGGCAGTTTATTATTATTATTATTATAGTTTAGGCATTTGTTTTGGCTGACTGGCATTCCATGACTACAAGACCTAACCTAAACTAAAACTTTCGTGCACCAGTCACACTCCCGGGAAAGTTGAACATGCTGGTCGAGCTTCTTGTTTGCAATTTCAGTGCGAATAGCAGGAATGCCAAAGATAGGAAGAAACTTCTGCGTGAAAGTGGTCCAGTCAGGGAAGTCAGAACCAACTTTTAGCGATGCCAGAGAGGCAGAAAGGGATGTTGCGAAGTTTATGAGAATGGTCATATCTAGTTACCAACTCGATGGTAGTTCTCGAGCCAGTCTTCAACATCCTCACCACGTAAGCCTGCGAATATTTGGGGGTCGTTGGTTGGGGGCTGTTGATTGTCCAGGCGGAAGAAGACTGGGCAGAGATGGTGGCGTCAGTTGTACAAGGCGGGTCATGACATTGCAGCACACAGTGGGTTAATGTGACGACCTGAGAGGAGCTCCAGTGAGAAACGGAGAGAGGACTTGGGGAACGAGAAGCAACCTCCACCACTTCTGAGGAACTTCAAGATTCTCCAAGATTCCGCGCCACGGTGACAAGGAATTCATGGCTCTGATGATTATATGTACAGATATGATGATGAGTTGATGGTGATATGTACAGATGAGATGCAAATATTGTGCTCACAATATGTTTGCATATGAAAGTGCTCGTAAACGACAGCAGCAGAGAAGTGAGTTTGTTTACGTGCTCGTTCACCACGCACACATGACATAACTTCACAGCTCACACATAAGAGCTGCTAAGAAGATTTAAGTGAAGGAAATAGACTGTCCCTATCCAAGTGCAACAAATGGAAAGTGCTGATGCTCCATCCGGTGTGGTCAGCACAAGCAATGAGGAAGGGAAATAAATGCTGCCATGTGTGTGACCACTGTTCAGCACAATAGTACAACTATCCCGTGACCTCTACATAAGAGATGCGTAACCTATAGTCATCTCCTAAAGGTGGAGAAAAAAAATTTCTACGAGACAGCATTTACAGCACCAACAATTCAGTGCATATGCGTGGGAGGTGCCACCCTTTTTCTGTAGCGACTAAGCGTACGCTTGTTGCACATTACCAACAGTGGCGCTCTTTCAATGTGACAGCGTCAAGGCACCCGTGTCGCAAAAAATCTGGTGTCTTTGTCCGTTAGAGAAAATTTCCATATACACTTAAGCATGTATGTATATGCTACGCTTTGCTAGATGGCATGCGGTATATGTGGGTTATATTGCCACACCATTCTATCACTAAAGCTGCTCACACCTTGTCTTACATTCTTGACAAAGTGGTTCCTCGGAATTTTGAGAATGACAGCCCACAAACAAATCACATGAAACAAAACGCCGACAACGCATGCGTTTTATGGTAAACCTTCTCAGACTTAACTATTAAAGGTGCGAAACAAAAACCTGAAGATTGTGCAACTTTCTTGGCGCAATTGTCCACTACCACCGGGATCGGCCCACGCAAGAGGCCGCGTTTCAACCAGAAAGCTCACCTTCGTGCATAGCGTTCGCCGCCAGCGTTTCCCTAAAACTGTAGTTGCGAGGAAGCGTGAGGAGCGGTCAGGGATCCTTAAATGCTATCGCGTTCCATTCTTATAGGCGAAGCTTTTCAATATCTGTTAAACTAATGGAAGCGCAAATGAACAGCAGCAATGTTCACCGAACGCACAAATAGGTGGATCTGCGATCACTGCGAGACTACGGCAACTTTTATCTCGCATTTTGAGATAACGTTATAACGCGCCAATTCGCAAACGCGGTTGTTCCCACAAGTGTCATCAAAGAACAGGTAATTGTGCAAAACTAGAAGTACTCTCACCTTTTTTTTTTCCCTGATGCGTTGTGGTAGCACACTACAGATGGGACAGTGCCTTACACAACTGAAATTTACGTAGGAATACGAAAGATGGCACCGCTTATATTTTTTTATTTTTTTTGCTGTCGGCCTTGGGCTTGCCAGTGGCTCTGCAGTCAACCAACCGTTCAGCGATTGTACCTGGGGAACACGGTCGCGACAAATTCAGCCTCGTGCAAACGAAATACGTCAAAGTTAGGCAGAGGTCTGCGTCACGGATGCCCTTGTCGCCAATCCTATATCTGTTGTACGTGTCAGGAGTAGAGAAAGCACTCGTACAATCAGCTCGGGGTTTCGGCCTGAAGTACAGCACAACGGGAATTGGCGAAAACAGACGCATCCCAGGCTTGGCCTATGCAGACGACCTCATACTGATGACGGAGGATCCACACGATTTGCAAGCTCTTCTTGACATCTATGCCAGCGAAATGTCGAAGTTGGGCCGCCGCTTCAATGTGCACAAGATCACAACTATCCAGCCTGCGGGCAATGTGCAGCATGGTGTGGCCCTGCGATTGTGGGGTCAAGTATAGCGCATGTACTCATCCCTCGTACACGGATAGTCAAATTGAGTACACGAGAAGACAGCTTACGTTCACCCTACAGTTCAAAGCAACGGGGTGGACTTTTTCAAAGCATTGGGCTTTAGGGACAGTGCAGGAAAAATAGACCTTTAAGCGGGTAGAAATAGCCAGACAGCGGTTATCTGTTTGATGGGTAAAATCAAGGCAAGAGCAATGCCTCCTTTTCTAGATGTCTGCCGCGAGAAGTTGGTTCCGGCCTCTCTCCTCTTCTCCACCCGAGTCGGCTGCGAGCGCTAGTTGCGGCGGCTGCTCCAAACTTCATTTACAGTGTACTAGAATAGGCTGTGGAACGACCGCGCTCCTTGGGCGACTTATCGCGGCAGCAAAAGTAGCGGCGGCGCTGTGATCGGCGACTGCGGGGAGGCGCGCGTCGAAGCCTATGCGGCATGTGGACTGTGTGGACTCTAAAGGCTACTTCCGCAACTCTTCTCGTTAACCCAGGACGCGCCCGTTAAGCGAAATGAATTTTCCAGCGTTTGAAATTTACTCTTTCTCTATTTTGGCCAAAACTGCGATGCAAAGATGCTTGCTTGCACCGATTGCAAATGACGGTACACGCCATGCGCAGCGTTTACTGGTATGAATAGATGAGACGAAATAAATAAAAAAACTGCAACAGATAATGATTATCTTCAAAGCTTTATTGCACACTTCCGTGGCATAAGGATGCCAAGAATTCACATACTATTAGAATGCACAACACAAATCAACAAAATGTTCCAGGTCAAGACAATGCAGAAGTTACTAACATACACAAACATACAGTGATATTAGAAATACATCAAGAGGTTTTCCATGGTATGACAAAATTGAGAACTTAATACAAAAATGCACAATAGCGACACCCACTGAAGGATTTAAAGAAATTCACAATACAGATCAGCAACTGTGCTGTACACACAATACAAAGATTAATTAAACTGCAGCTATCATTCAGGAATGCCGGCATACCAGTCAAATTATTGGTTTAATATGCAATCAATTCAGCCTGCATAACTTCAATTGCTTAGATGACTTCCGCTTGGATAGGTGCTGGCTTTGTTCAGCCCCTTTACAAAAAAAGTGGAGCCTGGTTGTGACATAAAAGCCGACAACACGGGGTATCAAGCATATTCTGCATGTGCTTTGCAACCAATACTCAAGGGCCTGGCAGAATGAATCATCTCCAGGATATCCATTACACTCTCACTGTGCACCTTATTAGTAGAGAAACAACTAGTGAAAACATCCTCTAGGCGTGTAATAAATGTAAAAAGTTCAACTGAAGGGTGCAACAAACCACCCTGATCTTTGAACTGCACAAATGCAGAAGCAGCCAACAAGCGCCCTTGCTCAGTTGACAGCAAGAGGCGGGCAATGCAATCAGGACATTTGGTCAGTATAGCACGCACTTTTTTGCCACATAGCCTGAAATGTAATATATTAACCTTGACTCGCTTCTCTTCACATATAATACACATGTTCATCAGTTTCTGCTGGCAAATACGTCAGAACCTCTGTATTTTCATCTGTGTACAACTTCACTGTTTCCAAAAACTTTGCCTCAGGTTGCCTCAGGAAGAGAGTTGATCACATCATCCTCCACATTGCTGCCCGTGACGCTTCGTGCCAAGTTGTAAAAAGAAAGACAATGAACAGTCAGTAAAAACTGCTGCGGCGTTGGATGACTGTTGCAGCCCGACGAAAGTCTCAGTATACCGAAAAAGTTCTCAACTTAAATTATCCTGACTAAGCCTTGAAGTTAGCAAATATTTTAATCCCACTTTTTTGTTCAGGTAGTCAAGAAGCTCGAGCATACTTGTCAGTGTTACCCTTAGTCCTTCTGCAGTTGAGTCACTGAGAAAATATGCCTCTTGTCAGTGTGACGCTCCCATGTGTTCAGAAATTCAAGCATATCTTGGATCTTTTGTACACTGGTAGAATTGGGTGCTAGAGCTTCTGCTGGATACCTAGAAGTCATTAGAGCAATCAGCGACTTCATTCTTGAAAAGAATTTTGCAGTAGCTTCTATGCTGCCACAGCTTCTCTCCAGTTGTGTCTGATAAAGAATGCTTGCAGAGGTCCCTTTCCAAAGAGCTGAAAAGCATAGCTCACTCTCATTTTTTCAAAGTTGTCCGGTGCAACATGAACACTTGATATACCAGGCATTGCCCTCAATGCAAGTGCACTGTTGTCAAGTGTGAGGGCTTCCTTCACAAACTGTATGGACACCTGTCCATCCGTTGTCTTGAAAGTTGTGCCTAGAAGCCGGTTGCGAATATTCTTGACAAGATGAGGGAAGTCAGAAAAAAAAAATAAGGGAACTGGCTACTGTCAACTGGGTGTTGCTTCTTGCAGATAACTTCTTTCATTGATGCCTTTACATTAAAAACTCTCCACATCTTCCTATTCCAAGAGGCTGCATCACACGTTATATAGTTGATAAGAAGCCCAGCTTTTTCTGCGAGTACTGTGGCCTCAAGTAGAATTTTCGCAAGCAATTCACCCTTGACATTCTCGTCTACCAAAGACACCAAGCACCTGCGTCCAATTGCCTACAAGGGGCACAAACATCACAACAAGGCCATGATTGCATGGCAAGGTCTTTTGGTCCTCAGTTGTGTACGCTTAATTGGTCCTCAAGTGTGTACAAAACCTTCAATTTTTCCTCCTGATGGTCACTGAAAGGTGCTCGGAGAGCTTCATTTCATTAATGATAATGCCTCCATGCCTGTGAAGTTCATCTCACCGCGTTCTCTTTTTTAGTGCGACCAGCATTTGTTCATTAAACCCATAACCACCCCTGTATTCAGCTGTGTATTTCCTTATAGTCGTTTCACTTGACAGGGTTAGAATTGCCTGCTTTCGCATGTATTTGTAAAGTTTTGGGCTACGAATTTTAATTAGTACGCACTCCAAAATCCACTCTTTCTCGTAGATCATACCACGTGGACTTTTCCTCTTTGAAGCTTCAAAGCACTGCCGAACAGCAAGCTGCTGCTTCGATGAGAGATGCTTAATCTTCTCGGCAAGCACTTCTTCTTTGGTCGCAGCACTATCGGCTTTCATCTTACTGAGATCTTCGCTGAGCTTCGTTATTTTTTGATGTAAGGCGCTTGTTCTTGCGCGTGCATGTTTGCAACTTCTGCAATGTTTTTTAGGCGCACATTTTGGCGACTTCCGACTTTGGAGACGTGACCGGCGGGTCAGAAGCGCTTTTCTCAAATATTTGCACGCAACGCACGGTATTCCATCCTTGGTCGTTCTACCAAGGCAATTTATGCTGAAAGCGGCTTTATACACTTGTTTTCTACTTGGTTACGCAAGCGGTCTGTAAGACTGCTTATCAAAAGGACCTCGTCGTTCGCAGCAGCACCCTTACACAGATACATCTCATTGGCTTGTTGCAAAGCATTCAATGATGGCAGTTGCCACCATGTTCAGCTTTTTATTTTTAACTGTAAAAGTAGGGTCGGCAGCGAGCGCCGTCTCTCCGCGACTATACCCGAACTACAGAAACCTCCGCTCCATAGCGTTTCTAAATAAATACTAATATGAAACTCTATGCTCCGCTTCAATGGGAAAACTAGCGACGCGGTAGGCATTGGCAAGAGTGACATTTCACCCTCCACCAGCCCTCCACTAATACAAAATATATTGTTGGTCACGGCTAGGTGGCGTGTGCCGCCTCCCGATTTAAACGGTGGTTGAGCCTTATCCATCCATCCATCCAACCGGATACGCAAAAAGGGAGAGGGCACGGAACAGTTCTGAACCGGGTTTATCGAACCATATAGCTGTTATAGTGAGAAACTCTATGTATCGAACCATTAGAAAGCACATGCTTCATCGTTGTTGTTGTACAGTACCTCGCGTTCCAAGGCATCCTGCATTCGTACCACCACCACCAATGGGGAAGGTACAGTTTCCCTTCTTTAATGTGCTGCCGCAACGCATCTCGAGAGTACTTCGAGGAGTTTTGTACGAGAACCTGTTCTTTTGCTGACACTTGTAGGATCAACCGTGTTTGCCAATTCGTGCAGTATAAAATGATCTCAAAATGCGAGCTAGAGCGAAACAGTTGCCGCAGTCTCGCAGAGATCGCAGATCCACCTGTTCGTGCCTTCGATGAGCTTTGCTGTAGTGCCTATGTGCTGCCCTTAGTTGAAACTATTAATAGAGTACCACCACTGTTAGTAAAGTGCAACAGGCGTGTGTCAGCCGCAATGTCAAAAAGGTGGCACCTCCCACGCGCCCTCGTGGGCCTTCTTTCTTTATTTTTTTTTAAATCCAAAAATCACCTTTATTCTGATATGCGGAGGTCACGGGATAGTTGTGCTATTGTGCTCAGCAGTGGTCACACACGTGACAGCATTTATTTACCTTCCTCACTGCTTGTGCTGACCACACCAACTGGGGCATCAGCACTTTCCATTTGTTGCACTCAGATGACGACAGTATTTCCTTTACTTAAATCTTCTTAGCAGACCTTATGCGTAAGCTGTGCAGTTATGTCATGTTATGTGTGCGTGGTGAGCGAGCACTTAAACTAGCTCACTTCCCTGCTGCTGCCGCTTACGAGCACTTTCAAAGGTGAACATATACGAGTGCACGAATAAGCTCATCGCTGGTTTCGTTGTTCATATATCATGTGCGTAACTTTGCATCCTTGATCGACATTGTGAAAACCCCTAGAAGGCAGATGACACAGGCACTGTGCCTGCCTTAATTTTTTTATCTGTGCTGTTTTTAGGATAAATTACGACTTACAGAGCTTCAAAATAGTGACCGGAAACCAAAATGAAATCAAGCTGGTAGGTGGTGCCAGAATAAGATGCTGCCTGCAGCAGGTAATGACCGTGTGTTTGCGCTATCATCTATTAAAAGCATGCATTACGCTTCCAATGACACTATGCCACAGGTGCTGTAAAATGTATAGGTGAAGATGCTTATCGCAACAGGGTTGGTTTCGATAGTTGTGAATGCAATGGCCGAAGAGATTTGCTTGTATCGGAATGGGAAAAGTGCGTTCCATCATTTTCACTTGGCACAGGAAGGTGAGTAGTGCCGGGGAAGTTGCTGTGGCAAACACCTACTGCTCTCAATTGTGTGTGCCTCACACCTTTTCTTGTTCACTTAAGGTCTAGCGGCTGCAAAACATTTGCAGTTTGTAGATTTACTGAACACTGCTGGCGAAAGAGCTTAATTTCCGCAAACGTACTAAAGGGTTCCTGGAATAATTTTGACAATATTCTACAAACGCACTGAGTTGTTAGGGGAGGTCCTTCTGATCATTAAGTGATACATTTAAGTGCTCCACGTAAGGCACGTAATTTATTATAAGTAGGGGTGCGCAAATCACAATTTTTGAGGCTGTATCAAATGCGAATTGAGTAGTGCCAGAATCGAATTGAATATTGATACTTTTGTCATAGTTTTCAAATAATAAGCAGCCATTTTCACAATTGATTTAGAACGGTATTCAGATCGTAGTAGTCATAAGCTTAGCATCTTTCTGTCGTGACATTGTGCATTATCAAGCATTTGTCAAAATTCATAAACATAGCATTAGATACAATTTAGCAGTTCATATACAGGACTTTCCGAAAGTGAGAATGATACCTGCAACGTAGCCTGTAGCACTATGTAGGTTCTCAAGATTATACATATTTTATGCCTACGGGGATGAAAATTATTGTGGTTTTGCCCCAGTTTTATTTTTGGTTGCGCAGAGTTTACATTTTAAAGCATTTGAAAACTATTCAAAAGTTTCTAATAGTTGCACTCGCCTAATTATAAGGTTTTAAAAACGTGCATTGCTACCGACTGCAGCGGCGCCAGCTAACTGAGCTTTCAGCCACCCTGTCACCATCTACGTAGCGGGAATGCGTGACATCAGTTGAGCAAACTATTCGATTGACTAACCACATTGCGTCATTGATAATTGTTCCAACTTTAATCGTGAACGAACATTCATAATAGTTGGAATGTTGGTTAACTTGTTTCTATAAAAAAATGTAACAGAATGAGAATACATGAGAATTTATCACTACACTCAAGTATTTCCAGCACACAGCAAGTGTCATCTGCTTGTGTTATAACCTTCTCCATGTTGATCTCGAGGCTTATTTTCGCGACGGCTATGAATCGCCCTTGTTGCATTTTGGGCTGCAAATCCGGCGATGACATGTCAAGCTGGGACATTGTGTCGCAGCTTGACATGGTTTGTTCTACTCTGCTGCTGGTATAAATTCTCAGCTGCAGCATTATGGTGAGCACCTCTTTTTAAATGTTTAAACTGTTTTGCACTTGTTTACAGCAACATACCTCAGTGTTTCGCTGGTTGAGCCCTGCGCCAGCATGTGGCTGCTCGGCGTGCAGGTCGCTCATGTTTACGCCTCCGCCCATCCGTTAAAATGCCCTGCTAGGCTACATTTACTGGGATACCGGACACGCTTGGTGCTTAAACAAAACGCCCGCAACGCACACTGCTTAGATAGCTCCCGTTGGAGATCAACGGCCAGGCGGCTATAGTTTAGGTTGGAGAGGCTTTGCGTACTGGCTCCAAGTCACCAAAAGTAGACATCACAACGTCGCGTCATAATGAAAAACCAGTGAAGGCTGAGCTTAGCCCCAGTTGCTCGACAAACGAGTTGAACAGGAAAAGCATGGGTAGGGAGGAGGGTAACTTGTAATTGTTCGTGCCTCTCTAAACATGACACTTCACTTAAATGGTGGCACAAATATTTTACTCTAGCTTTACTCTACGTGTCTACAAAATTTGTCCACACCATTCAAGGGACCCATTAACTCATAAAAAAGAAGCATAAATGTATCGGGTCATTTTTTGTGTTCATGGTCGCAAATGTTGGCTTCGGGAACCTGTACAAAACACTATCGTATCAACAACGTTCTACTGTACTTGCAATATCGTGCAAACGTAAATTGCATGTCACATTTTTAGCCAATGATAATAGCATCACTCTGTCTATGAAGTACACAAAATCGCCGTCAGTGCTGCTCAACAAGCTTTTCATGGTGCGTTTTTAGGGCCTCTTTAAATGTGGGACTGCCAAGTCTAATTGCACAATGTTCCTGCCTAATCTATGCAGTTGCGGGGGCATCTTTAGCAATGAGATTGCGGTCCACTGCAGTGGTCATGTTCATGTGGTATTCATTCCTGTAAGGGCACAACAAATAAATGCTTATCCAACAGATATGCCCTCAAAAGGCTGAATATGTGATACTTCTGCCTAATTTAACTTAAAAATATGCATAGGCAATAGACAACAAAGCCGTAAAAAGCATAGAGCAAAATAATTATGTTGATTGCAGAAATGTTGAATGAGGAAAAGGGAAATGATAAGATAATATGCCATGGGGGTGGTCACATCTTCCAGATTATCTGTGTAGTGCTTTACTTATTAAGGGTTTGTTTAATTAATTGGTTGGCCCTTATGGCAATTAAACTACTCCCCCTTTTTTTTGTTTGTGTACACTGTTAGCCCTAGAAGCGTTGGTCAGTGTTCCTAACGCCATGACAGCAAATGTGGAACATCCGTTTATGACCTTCAGGTTAGACCACTTATTAACAAAAGGTTAGCCGTCGTAATAAAATTTAAAAGGAGCTATAGATTACATGTTGTACAAGCCTACTCTCCAACCACCAGTGGTGGTGATGGACAAATAGAGCAGTTATATGAGGATGTTGAATTAGTTGTGAGAAAGGTGCAAACTCAATTTACTGTAGTAATGGGTGACATTAATGCAAAAGTGGGCGGAAATTGGGTGGGAGAATGGGTAACTGGCAACTATGGCATCAACTCTAGAAATAGTAGAGATGTTGGTAGAGTTCGCGGAAAGGAATTGCCTTCGAATTGTGAATTCCTTCTTCCGGAAGTGCCCATCCCGACCAGCAAGCTCCGGAATCAGCTAATGAATGTGAAAGACAGGTTACCTGTTGAATCATTCCCAGGAGTTGTGTATAAGATACCATGCGCTGATTGCCACAAAGTATATATTGGCGAAACAGGGACGTTCTCCAGACGCCTCAAGGAACATAAACGTGACGTAAAAAATAATAGTCACACGACGAACGCCATTGCCGAGCATGCGCAAGAACATAATCACAAGGTTGACTGGGACGATGCCACTGTTGTTGCCAAAGAAAAGAGCGTGTTTGTTATCCCGACGGCTGCTAGAATCTCTAATCATTCAATCGACGCCAGCTACGATGAACCGGACACCAGGGACTATGCGTGCCATTTATGCACGTTCGTTGCGCCACATGCTGGCTATATAAGTAACGACGATTTCCTGTCCAACTCAGTGAACAAGGAACCTGTACGCGGTTCTGAAACGTCAGATTATTCATCAGAATTGGTCAGTGACCATGATTCCCTTCAGCAATAGAACTGATACACAATAGTGAACAGCAGACAACGGGGTGTTGTGATGAAACAGTAAATTTGCAAGCATAAGGTAGTATCAGCTGGCCCAAGACATGGGGCAATTGGGAATCCTACAGTGGACATTAAATAGGCTGATGGCAATGACCTTAGGATCTTGAAATCACTTTGCATTTGTTATACTCCACCAATAGCTTTAAAATATGAGAGGTGAAAAAAAAGCCGGGGATACGTTCTGCTGTCGTAAACCTTGCACAGAAAAAGGTTGTCCTGCTTTCGAGTATTCGCTGTGGATTGTCCCTTGTTACCTTTTAGGAATACTGAACCAAGAGGGTTATGTTGTGTTCCACGCTATGCATTGTAAAGTGCCCCTGCATTTATACTATTGTTGGCATTACCACTTGTTCTCGATGCTGTAATGGTATTGCAATAACTCCAATTATTTTCTGCAGGCCTCACAAATGCAATGAGCCTAGCTGAAAGTATCGCTAGGCTCATGGTATGCCACACCCCTTCGGAGGCCATCGGTCAGGTTGAGGTTGGCACGCAGTGCAGCTTCCCTCTGGCTGACAAGTCTGTTGGGTGCTGCTTCAGAGCAGGCAGCGAGTCAAGGAGCGTGCAGACCACAGAGGCTGTGGATCAGTCAAGCTACCCCTCAGGTGAGCAGTGACCGGCACTTACATTTGCTTGATTGTGTGAGTTTGTGGTAAATAACCAAGTCTGCCTTGCTTGTTATGACCTGCTCAGGTGTGTATGGCATTCTCCTGCTGAGGACATATCAGCTGGTTCACTGTCAACAGGGTAGCCGTTGTGCAACAAAGCTTCCAGTCAAAACCAACATTTACACTGTTTCTAATTCTGTTCACAGAAACCAGACCGTGCACTGCCACAATCCTGCTGTACGCTTCCACCTATGTTATCACATTGTTTGCAAAGGCAGTAATAAACTGAAGCCCGGAGATGTTATTTTTGCACGCCTAGCTGCATTAACACATGTTTGCACAAAGGTTGCAAAGTTGGCGTGTTGGCCACAGGAATGACAAAAATGGCGACACTTTCTCCATTTTGACAACTACAAACAAGAAAACTTTCTTCATTTTCGTTTACGGTATACATGGCAAACACAGGTAGATTGTGTGAAAGGTATTTTGCAACACCTCACTAAGGCGCAGCCTCTCTTTGGTGATTCAGGCGCATGCAGTTGCAGCATAAGATTTGCAAAATGGTTTACATAATGTTTACATAATGTTTACTGGCACTAACAGTGCTTTCCATTGGGCAAACAGGAGCAAGGGGAATGAGCCGCGAGAGCAGCACACAGGAGTGGCGGGGACGTGTGCTCTATCTTGTCTTCCGAATGGAACAGTCACACTGCTCCGAGAGCAGAGCAAATAGGAGGAGCGCATGATGTCACGCGTCATGTGAGCAAACTTTTCCGGTGCTCGCTTCGCGCAAAATTTTGCGCGCTCGCACTGTCCACACGCAGTTATTCCACGCCAGTTTGGTCAGTACATGTTGGTGATCTTGTGTCTGCCTTCTGCATGATGATGATTGAAGAAGCTCAGCGGATGTTCATAGCCATGATAAAGGGGTCATCGCTACCCGCCACACTAGGTAAGCATCGTGTCCCCCTGAAAAATTAGCTGTGAAAAATAACAGTGTCAATCTCACGACTTTGTGCTTACTACAGTTGTTATCGACGCCTTGGCCACGCGGGAGAGCATTGACGAGAATCCCGATGGTAAGCGCCAATAACTACTAGGCATGGGGCCTTGTTTCACATACTTTTCAACAGTTTATTTTAATTGTTTGTGTTGAATGAATCATTTCAGGTAAAGGGAGTGGCGACATGTGAGGATGAGAATGGGGCACGTAATTTATGTATGTGTGTGTCACGGGGCGGCACTCCTTTGCTGTACTGTCAAACTTCTTGTATGGTTTTTCGTTACTTCTATCAGTTGGCGCTTTGAAATTACTTTGTATGCTTGTTTGACTATGCAAAGCAAGCCTCTTTATCTTTGTGTTCAGCATGCTCCATCCATCGTGACAGCAGGCATTTACTTATGGGAATAAAAAGAACCTTATCATTGCATGTCACACAGAATAGGCACCTCGGCAGAGTTTTTACAGTCGCAGCTTATTTTTCACTAGCAGAGACCACCACGGCGTCAAACGCTGGCGAGAGGGTAATGGACCCACCGCCACAAGTGAAAAGAGGTGGCGGAGGTGAGCTTCTACCGGCTGCAGTGCCCGACACATATTATACTTTGAGTAAACTATTGCCTTATTTATATTTCTGCTCCCGAGTGGACACCAGGAGAAACTAAAGTACTGTTAGATTATTATTACAAGTACTTTCCTCAGGTTGGCCCTTTCAAGAAGTGTAAGAACAAGAAGATGCTTTTTAAACAGGTTTACCTGGATCTGGCTGATGTGTTTGGATGCAACAAAACACCACATCAATGTGAAAATCGCATGAAAAGGGTAAGGAGGGAGAAGAAAAAGGCATGTGATAATAACAAATATCAAGTGCTCCTCCTTGCCCTGTCCCATTTGATGATGAAATGAGAAAAATTGAAAGCATTTATGACAGCCTGCAACCCTAAGTCCAAAGAGACTCTTTTGAATTGACTTACAAGGCAACTTCATCAAGCTCCGACAATTCAACTGATGCACCCTCAACTTCAGCTGAAAGCTCCAGTACTCTGGTGAGCAGTTCAGACAGCGGGGAACGCACGAAAGGGCCAGCAGAAGTCAAGAAAAGGGAAGTCCGCAATAGTACTAGTCGTATGCAGCAGATGCAGTATTTTTTGACCAATTGCGGGCTATTAGTGCAGAGCGAGTGGCTTGCGGGGAAGAACTGGAAAAAGAAAAGGAGAAGAAGCTTGCCAAGTGGTGAGCTGAGTGCATTCAAGAATGCTAGGAGTGCCGTAAGATGCACGAAGACAAACTTCAGCTCATCCACGAGGCCCTGGGTTTCAAGCAATAAAGAAGTGCACTTTGGATAAACATGTTTTTCATGACTGTTTATTTCATACACACCAAAAATGTTCCTGTACATGGCCAAAAATAGATTCTGCTTAAGCGTTGGTTCAAGCTTACATTTCATGTTTGAGCACTGTGCTTGCATTATGCTTGCATTATGACAGATTTTGTGGCTGCCTCCTTTTTGGCCCCATCTTGGACTTTAACTTTTTCTCGTTTAACTTCTGCAAGTGTCCGTAAGAGGCTCTCTTCTCAAGATGTTCCACTGCGGACTGCAGCTGCAGTAGGGTTTTGATTATTATTAGCCTGAGAGTTGATGCATGTCCTGAACTATACTATCAGGCGAGTCACCGTTGCCAATGCAGATGTTGCAGTGGACACAACATGCGAGAATAAATTTCACCATGTTGTTTTCTGTCATGAGGTGCAAATGCTGTTGCTGCCGAAACTTACCCTTTAACTCCCCAAATGCATTTTCAATTTTCACTCTGGAAGATGAAAGTTTGGTGTTAAATGCCCTGTCAGAGGCGTGGAGGCTTCCATTGTCTCGAATGGAAGTCATCGGAAACTCTCGAGATGGGTATGCTGCATTCCCAAGAATGTGGTATTTTCCAGTGCAGAGTTCACAGTTTTTTCTAAATCGTTGAAAGCAGGAAAATCCTGGAGTCGTGAGTTTTACTGGGTGCACCAGTGCTGGCATCAAGGAACCTTTTCCGGTTATCACCTATTCCATGCAGAGTCAAGGATGGGTAGTGGTGCCTGTTTACATACACTGGGTCGCACCTTACAAGCAGGGCACCTAACCGGAATATAGCTCCCGTCAATACACCCAATAGCGTCTGGAAACTCCAAAACCTAAAAGCCTGGGAGAAAGAAAAATGTTAGTTTCACAGAAAGCGCAAAAGGATCTAACAAAGTAGCAAGTGAAGTCATGCCCAAATTCGTCAAGCTTCAAACACAGCTTCGTATGCTTTCCTTGGCTGTTGGTTTTATATTGTACTAACGCAAATCCATTGTAATTGTTATGAGCACAATAAGGCATGAAATGCATCGACAGTTCTAGCGATGATTCTTTAGGCAAAGTAGCTGAGAGCTTCAGCTTCACGTGTTTCTGCAAACTTTAATGTGTGTAAGTGAAGAAATGACAACTCTTTTAATAGATTTAACTGAAAACAATGGTTTTGCGAGCTCTTCAACATCTCCATGCAGCTTACAGCATAAATAAGTCACTGCTTGTCCCAACTTTACTGTAAAAAACCAAATTAAAAAGTGTCCTAGTATATGCCATGTTTTCCAGAAGTTACATGAACTTTGTGAAGAAAAACACAGCTTTGAAGAGTCGTACAGATGGCAAACGACTGACATGCTGTTTTGATTAAACCTATTAACAGTACAAATTGAAAATAGGGATTTTTTTCACCTGCTTGAACTCATTGGCTAGTTTTTCCAAGTCATCTGGGAAGGTCACGATGCAGGGGGCAAGTCGGAAAGGAAATCCATGACGCAGTATGTCATCCTGTGGTGTGTGCCTTCCCCAACCTCGAACCAGCCTGCAACATCCCATATGCAGGATTTGTTGGCAGCATACCTGCAAAAAATGTGTTCATTCTGTAGTGATTAAAAATGGCTAAACTAGCATTTTATGTTACCATCAAGAATTGCAGTGAAGTATCGAAAAAAATCCACATCTGCCCAGTTGTCTAAACAAGTTTCACATGTGTTCATCACACACCTTTGGTACAGCCATGCAGTATTTGACCCTAGAATGTCTCGCAATCCACAAATCTGGCAAAACTCTCGATCCTTTTACCTACAAGCCCAGGTCAATTACCTCAGTGCCGTGCAAAATAATGGAGCACATTACTTTCTTAAAGACTTACATGTATATCTTGATAGCGGTTTCATGACAGATTGAATATTTTTGCATTTTTTGAATCACCGAGATCTGCTCTCGGCGCCGAATAAGTGCTCTTCCTCGACCAATGAATCATGATGCCCCTGCTCCTGCCCGACCACTAAAAGGCACCGGAACTCGCGAGAGCACTTTGAGCACAGTTAGAAGTGCTCCTGTTCACCCAATGGAAAGCGGTATAAGTGGAATTCGAATCTGTTCTTTGTCAGAGCGTATTATAATACAGTCTCTGACTGATTTCTTCGGACACTCAAATACTCCGACTTTGCCACAGTACCACAACATGCTCTGTAGAGTCAATGTATAACAATGACCAAGACTTTGCATGTTTCAAACTCTTCTCGTTTGATTTTCTGGACTTTTTCCTTTGATCACAAGTAAAAAGCTACCGAAAATGCAAACAACATCACCGTCACTTTGTTTTTCTGCAGCCTCAAACCCGTGTTGCATGCATATCGCATGCCAGTTCAGAACTTGTTTCCGGTACAACCTCGATAGCAAGCACCACTTGCTGCACCCTCCCACAAGGCTTCACGCTGTGGTTGCTTTTGGCAATTGTCAGGTGCACATGTTCATTTGTACTGTTCGTATCGGTTCTAGTGTGCATTGTGGTTCACTTCAGCTGCATACCACAACGCTAGGCTCAGCCGCTTAATACAACGAAACGTCTGCAGTGATTTCATCGGCAGCTGCTACCGATGGTGCTGACACCATCATCTTCAGCCTCCAACTTGACAAAAGCTTTGAAGCAAGGAAGTTATATGATATTAATGACGTAAAAGAAGGCCACATTATCAGGCAAGGGCAAAGTGGTCAATCACAAGCGGACATGGCAAGGGAATTTGAAATCTCGAAGCAGACAATGTTAAGATGTTCAGATGTTAAAACAAGGTTAAGATTATAGAAGCCACTGAGAAATCTGCTGGATGCCGACAGACGAATGTCAGCCAAAGTGCTCACCAAAATCTTGAGGAAGCTGTTCTGTTGTGGCTGAAAGCCATGATCGCCAAGCAGGCGCCGGTAGCAGTGATGTTTTAGTCAAAAGTTGGGAACCCTGGCACTTCAGATGAACATTGAGGGTTTTAAATTTAGTGATGGCTGGATCCGAAATGTCAATGTCCAAGGTTGACAATGGCCATTCTTTCACACCGATCCCAGTATTCACCCAAACTGCAATGTCTTCAATTGAGTCGCTCATTGATTTCAAACACACTAAATTATGGGTGCCCGTGTTTGCGCAGCAGCTGGATGTGATGTACACTGCAGTGGCAAACCTGAAACTTCTGTGAAAACAAGTGCAGATTTCTGACTATTTCAGAACACCTAATGCTTGACACGCTGTTTAGAGGTATAAATAATAATTTTATTTTTTGCAGCGCGCTTCCTAGAACGTTGATTTTTATTGCAACTGTCAAATTTGGTTTTGGAGCTACAAAGCTATGATCTGCAGCTTTTTTCTTTGGCAGTCCAAGTATAGCGATGATCGCATATAAAGATCGGATTTCTCATTCTTCTTGATGTCGTAAGTGCACTGTAATGCAAATTCCTATTGTACAAGAACTTCCTTGAAAAACAAATGTCCAACTAGTACCGATTTCTTATATTAACCGTATGATGTGCCCCTGACGCTGTTAGAATTAGAATTAAACAGGTCAGACCGGCTGGCGAGAAAATGCCAGCGGGTCTTGACCGCATTCACAATTCAATAATTACCCACTTATCACAAGCATACTAAGAGGCTGTGCTGGAATTTTTAACCTGATTTGGGAAAAAATAGTAATTGCAGTAAATTGCTCCAAAATGAAATTTAGTCTGCTCCGAAGTACTCCAAAACGCAATTTTACTTGCTCCGAAAATTGCTCCAAAATGACTTTGGGCAGTCCCACTCCTGAGTATGCTACCCGAGATCATTGAGGCCGGGTATGTCAATACCTGTGTCGGCCCATACGTGCCTAACCTGCTCCTATGTTTTAAGTGCCAAAGATACGGCCACAGTTCCCATAACTGTCGAGGCCAATTGACTTGTGCCAAGTGTAGTGCCCATGAACGCATCTCTGAAGCGTACGAAAACACTGCACACTGTGTGAATTGTGATGCGAGGCACACCGCACACTCGCAGTCCTGCCCATCATGGAAGAAAGAGTAACAAACCGTCACAGTAAGAGTCGAGGAGAACATCTCGTTTAAAGAGGCACGCAAGTGGGTATCCTACTTTCTGAAGAATAGCTTTGCCGAAATGACGCATCAAGGGGCAGCATCGCAACGGCTTCCAGCGGCTGTCCGGCGTGCTCGCAGTGAGCCGGCAGCAACGCTAACCAGCCCCTCGGCAGATGCAGCCAGTGCTGGGCTGGTGTCCTCCCGTGTTTCTTCTTTGGAAGCAGGACCTTTCCTGCGAGCAAACCGCTCGCAAGAGCAGGAGTCCAGCGCCCCACATGAGGCAATGGGCACAACTCGCAGCCAGAATGATTTCTGGAACGTAGTAGTGCGGGCACGATGCGGGATGACTCTGTTAGGATGGCCTGTGTGTGGTGTTCAACGCACCGGTTGGATGAGCTGGCTGTCTCAGGGTGAACAATGGAAAAACTTTTGATAAAAGCAGAGGCGTGTAATACGGTGACAGGAAGCGAGAGAAGGCAATTGTAACAGATTCCTTAGAGCAGATATACTAGAGTATCGTGAGTAGTTTGAAAGAATGAAGTGTGTAGCACGATTTTGAACTGATTCAAGAGCTGAAATAAGGTTAGACTGATGTGGATCAAAGACTGCACTAACGTATTTAAGTTGAGGTTGCGTAAGTGTTTTGTAAGTCAGTAATTTTAAGGAAGGAGGTTCCATGTGCACGTTACGGTGAAAGTACGCAATTGTTCGATTAGATGAATTTATTATGTGGTTGACATGGTAAGACCATGATAAATCACTAGTGATGTAAATGCCAAGTGATTTAACAGAGCTAGTGGAAATAATGGTGGTATCCTTGATTCTATAAGTAGGTAGATTATGATTTTGGAAGCAGTGAAAAGAAATTAATCCAGTCTTTGCAGTATTCAGGGGCATTAGCCAAGTAGCGCACCATTTGTGTATGTTATTCAGGTCATTTTGGTGGACAGAAGAATCATCGGTGTTAGTTATAGGGCAGTAGATTACACATTAATCAGCGAAAAGGCGCATAGTAGATGTTGCTACGGAAGGCAGGTCATTACTGTATATTAGAAAGAGCAAAGGCCAAGAACTGTGCCTTGGGGTACTCCTGAAAGAACATGTAAGTAAGAAGACGAGAAGCCATTAGCGAAAACAGATTGTATGCAATCGGTTAAAAGGTTTCAAATACAGTTAAGGTCATGCAGTGAGCTTTGTAAATTGCTTACTGTAAATAAAGTACTTACTTGCTTACATGTGGATGATAGTTTAAAAGAGACAGTTCGAGTAAAAAGTGGGAATGGGGTACTTTGTTGAATACTTTCTGGTAGTCTAGGAACAGTGCATCGGTTTGGATATTGAGGTCAAGATTGTAATGAATGTCATGCAGGAACAAAGCTAATTGGGTTTCACACAAGTGGCCTTTCCGGAATCCATGCTGGTTAAAATGAAAGTAGTTGACGGATGCTAGAAATGTTGCGACATTGGAGTAAATCACATGTTCCATGATCTTGGAGCATATGCTAGTGAGTGAAATGGGTCGGTAGTTACTTGGGGATGATCGGTCACCTTTCGTGAAAACTGGGATGACCTTCTCGATTCGCCAGTCATGTGGAACGGAACCAGTATCAAATCATTGCTGAAAAATGATGGAAAGAATAAGACTGCACACATGTTTAGTATCTTTTAAAACTTTGGAATTAATTCCATCGATACCACAGGAAGATGAACACTTCACTGAATCGATTATATTGACAATACCATGGGAGCTGAAGGTGATGCTGTCCATTGGTGGATGAAGCAATGGTGGGAGATCGGGAACATTGTGAGTTGTTTCGTTAGTAAAAACTGAACAGAATGTGTGGTTCAGTGCATGAGGTACATTAGATATGTATACCTGCGAGCCACTGCTGTCACAGAGTGAAACAGTAGTGTTTACACAGGGGATAATAGTTTTCCAGAAATGCTTTGGGTTGGTTTGTAACATTTCGGGGAGGGTAGTAGAGTAGAACTGGCATTTAGCTTGGGTAGTGGTAGCAGAGTATCGTTTGGCAATGGTGTGATATTTCTGCCTCATGCATTCAGTGTTAAACAGCTTGGCAGAATGAAAAAGGCACTTTTTCTTGTTCTTGTAACGTAAATAAGAGTGGATGCTTCTCATATTTTCCCAAATGGAAAGTCAACACAGCCAAACGGGAGCTAATTCGAGAGCTCACACACTCAGACCGGGATCACATTGCTCCGTTTGAAAACAACACTGTAGCTTATTCCACAGGCGTTATCATTGACGCTGCTGAAAAATGCATGCAACAAACTAATGGACTGGCTAATAAGCATCGCTTGCCTTGGTGAAATGACAAATGCCAAAATCACATAAAAAATGAAGTAGAGCCTGGGTAATGCTTTGCGACTCTCCAACAGGAAAACCTGATTAACTTTATCAAGCAAAATCACAGTGCAGGCGAACGCGTTGACGTGCTAAGTGAGAGAGCTGAGAAAGATACATCTCTAATATAAATTCGTACGATGATGAAACCAAAGTCTGAAGTACTGTAAATAAATTAAGAAGCTGGGAGTCGCACCCGCTACCCTAAGTAAGCAGCCAAAGTGATAGCCTAGAAGACGAGGCGGTTTGTTTAGGTGAACACTTTGAATACGTTTTAAGGGCATCACACTATACAGAAACATTCCTGAGGTTCAAAGAATGTGAAGAGCGACAGCCCCTTAATTGCAAAAATTCATGAAGTGAGGCTCACAAATGCCCATTTAGCTTAGCCGAACTTGAGGCACCTGTCACTTTTTGTAACAACTTGGCACCAGGTGGCAATCGTATTATGTACAAAATGATTAGATGCCTACATCCTGAAGCACTGGAAACGCTCCTGTCTCTTTTTGGTGCCATGTGGGCAGCTGGATATATTCCGTCCTCATGGAAAGCCATAGTCATTCTGATAGTTAAACGAGGCAAGGACCCATCCTTAGCCAGCAGCTACAGGCCAATAGCACTAACAAGCTATCTGCCCAAACTGTATGAAAAAAATGATATACTAGCGTTTAATCTGTTTCCCAGAAAATAACAAAATACTGGATCCCTTCCAGTGTGGCTTTCAGGAAGGTAGGCCCACAATAGATCACCTTGTTTGCGTTTAGGCAAACGTCAGAGATGTGTCTATACATAAGCAGTTTTTACTTTTAGTATTTCTATATCTAGAAAGTGTACAACAGATCTTTCCGCATTGGGAGTCCGTGGAAATATGCGTAGTGGAAAGCTGCTTGTCTAAGTGCATAAAATAAGAAGCATTGATGTCCAATTAAATGCTGTTGAGCAGTCGTTCAAGTTATGAACTCCTTGTGGACAAGCGACTGTGTTGAGACGCTTGGTGCATTTTGATTTGGCCTTATTGAGGTGCAGTTGAGAGTGCTTTTGAGAGCTTGCGCGGACAAGTGTGCGTGGAAGAAAACATTTCACCAAAGGGACTATAACGCTTTCGCATTTCCACACGTGAACAGTCTTCAGTGTCTCTGCCGAATTTTTCATCTCCCAGAAGTATTGCATTTTATTTTTCTGGGCTATATATAAAGGCTATTTCTGCAAAAGTACTATTTCTGTAAAAGTACAGTATGTGCTAGTTGGCTCTTTACAATCTCAACTTACGAAAACGTTGCCAAAGTTAGGCATGTGGTCAAAAAGAAACCCACTAATGAAGTCTGATATGACAAATTTGTCCTGCCAGCGGCAAACCTCCAGTGCTCTTTGAGGATGGGAGAGCAAGCTTGGTTAGAGCTTTTGCGACTGTCCCTAAGGATTGTAGAAATCCGCGAATGTCTTCGAACACTCCAGATTCACTCACTTTGTAATTTTCTTACTTTTCGGAAAAATAATCTATATGGGTAGACTTCCTAAACAGTCATGAAACATTCAGATGCAGAAATGTTGAGTAAATCAAAGAGGACCACTAGGCGTCATTTGTTTCTTTGAACCTGGAATCACCCTCAAGACCCCCCAGGTGTAAAAAAAAGGAAAGCTAATTATTAACTTTAGTATCTGTGTTCCTTTTTTTTTCATTATATAATGTTACTTTTGTTTCATTTGTGCAGCATCGAGGCCTTCTATTTCTCCATCAACAGCCAGTGGTGACAATTCACAGCAGGGACGCCTCCGCCAAGATCATCTCTGTGACTATGAGGCTGGTAAACTGTTTCGTCTGGATCCTCATTCGAGGACCCGCACTGGCGAGCGTCCGTTTAAGTGCAATTTGTGCCCTAAGAGCTTCTTAAAAAGTGACCACCTAAAGAGGCACTTGTGCGTCCACACGGGTGAGCGGCCATTTCTGTGTCCTTCATGCCTTCAGAGCTTCACACGAAAGGCCAACCTAAAAGCCCACCTGCGCACCCACACAGGTGAGAAGCCTTGGCAGTGCCCTTCATGCCCTCAAAGCTTCTCGCACAAGTCCAGTATGAAAAGCCACTTACGCACCCACACAGGCGAGAAGCCATTTCAATGCCCTTTATGCCCTCAAAGATTCTCACATAAGGTCAGCATGAAAAGCCACTTGCGCACACACACAGGTGAAAAGCCATGGCAGTGTCCTTCATGCCTTCAGAGCTTCTCGCATAAGTCCAGCATGACAGATCACCTGCGAAACCACACAAACGAAAAGCCATTTCAATGCCCTTCATGCCCTCAGAGCTTCTCGCGCAAGTCCACCATGCGGGGACACCTGCGCACCCACACAGGCGAGAAGCCATTTCAATGCTCTTCATGCCTTCAGAGTTTCTCGCGAAAGACTGACCTGAAAACTCACCTGCGTACCCACACAGGTGAGAAGCCATTTCAGTGCCCTTCATGCCCTCGGAGCTTCTCACAAATGACAAACCTGAAAGACCACCTGCGCACTCACACAGGTGAGAAGCCATTTCAGTGCCCTTCATGCCTTCAGAGCTTTGCAGTAAAGAGCAACCTGAAAGTCCACCTGCGCACCCATACAGGTGAGAAGCCGTTTCAATGCCCTTCATGCCCTCAAAGCTTCTCGCATAAGTCCAGCATGAACAAACACTTGCGAAGCCACACAGAGGAGAAGCCATTTCAATGCACTTCATGCCTTCAGAGCTTCTCGCAAAAGACCCACCTGAAAACCCACCTGCGCACCCACGCAGGTGAGAAACCGTGACGGTGCTCTTCATGCTCTCAAAGCTTCTCGTATAAGTCCAGCATGAAGGAATACTTGCGAACTGACATAGACAAGAAGCCATTTCAATGCCCTCCATGTCCTCGGAGCTTCTCGTACAAGTCCAACATGAAGGAACACCTGCACAACCACACAGGCAAGAAGCCATTTCATCGCCCTTCATGCATTCAGAAATTCTCACTGAAGAGTCCCATGAAGCAACTCCTGAGCATTCATACAGGTGACCTATCATACCATTGTGCCATCAGCTCCAAGTCCTTTGCAGTTGCTGGTTATTTGAGCAGACATAAGAGGACACAGCACCGTGATACAGTAGTGTAGGTGAACAGCTATGTTGAACTAAAGTTACACTTAGGAATCTATATATATAGAGAATGCTACGGGGTGTTCTGCTGCATCAAGTAGCACATGTGTTCCTATATGCTCTTAAAAGGGCCCTGGAATGCTTTTTTTGTGTCGCCATATTTGCTATAGATCTATTCTCAGCATGTCCTAAGACAAAGACCAAACGAGAAATGATGAAAATTGACCCACACAAACACATTATCACTCATAAAAAATAATTCAAGATATACAAAGAAATCAAGAGTTAATCTCAACCTCTGCTGGAACCTTAACTGCTCTAAATTCCACATTACACTTTGCCATGACTTCACATTCTGACATCGACAAATAGCAGCAGGGCGTTAGCAAAAGTCAGCACACCACAGTTTCTAGGTCTGTTCATTGCGTACCCATGGCCTCCAAGATCTG
The DNA here is from genome assembly GCF_023375885.2 of Dermacentor andersoni. Classification (NCBI taxonomy): domain Eukaryota; kingdom Metazoa; phylum Arthropoda; class Arachnida; order Ixodida; family Ixodidae; genus Dermacentor; species Dermacentor andersoni. Next base: position 122,463,046 of record NC_092821.1, on the reverse strand, counting down.
GTGACTGAACGCACATGGCATACATCCCATCACAGAAAGGGCGGATGCCATTGTAGCCACGCCAGCACCAGAGAACAAGCAGCAGCTTCATTCTTTAGTTGGAGCCGTAAACTACTACGTAAATTCCTCCTTCGGCTGGCCACACTTGCCCATCCCTTGTACACGCTACTGCATAACAACCACAAATGAGCGTGGACAAGTGCCCGCCGAAGGTCCTTTGACGACATCGAAGCTGTGCTGGCGTCAACAGAGGTCCTAACCCACTTTGACCCACAAAGAATGCTTCAAATGGCTTGCACATGTACTTTCATTTTTGCTGCACCATGCAGCAATTAACTTTTTGCTACTTTTCTGCGTTCATCTGCGGATTCCTACGATGCAATAACTGCCGACGAAGGTGGGACGATTTGGCCACGTGGAGCCTTTTGACTGTTCATGAAGCGACTGGACTTGCTATGACAAGCAGTTATCGTTTCTCTGCAGACCACGTTCTTAGTTGTCGTTGATGTTTCATTCTAAATGGCTAGATGGCTGCATTATGAAAAACACAACGTACAAGTGAGCTATTGATCATCTTTGCAAAATGTTTTGCCAGTTTGGTTACCTGACGACAATCGTATCTGACAACGGACCACAGTTTACATCAACAGAGTTCAAGACTTTTGTTGAAGAGATAGGCGCACATCAAGTCACAACAGCACCTAATCACCCAAGTTTGATTGGCTTGGCAGAATGTTTTGTTCAGTCCCTAAAGACAGCATTGAAGAAAGAATCAAACATGGGAAACCTGCAGGCCGACCTTCACTATTTCTTACTAGCGTAAACTAATACACTTCATGCTACTACGAAGGAAGCACTTGCCTTCTTTATTTTTGTTTACTGTCTTCGTTCCAATCTGGACATTCTCAAACCGGCAGTAGAACTAGTTCAGCACCAGCAATATCTTCAGTTTAGCCAACGGAGCTCGACGGCTCGACAGTTTTCTGTGGGAGACCATGTCCTCGTTTCTAAATTGCAGAAGGCCACTGAGATGGCTTCTGAGTACTGTGGTACTGCAAAATCGACCTGTTTATTATGCCGTCATGGTACACACACTACGGGGCTTCGTAGTGTGGCATCATTGCCAAGATCAGCTTCTCCTGGGTACAGCTGATGTCTCCAAGTGCAAGCAGAACAAGGACACTTTCCGGGAGTTCTCAGACACACCCGCCGAGACGACTACGGCAGTGCGCATTGGTTCAGAGGCTGCACCATCTGTACAAAGATATCCTGTGCACTATCGATGACCACCAGATTGTTACACGTCATCTTAGTTTTGTACAACGGCAGCTCCCCACAAATTGAGTTGGAAGATATGTCACGTGTGTGATAACACCACCTGCCGTCAATAGCATCAGCAAGTCAAGCTTACAGGTAGTCACATGACCCGACCATGATTCCATATAAGGCTGGCAAGTTTCTCTTCTGGCACTTGCACTTGTACACCCATTCTTGCTGCATCACGTAGCAATAAACTGTTTGCTACTGCTCTACGTTCGCTTGCATATTCCTGCAACACTGATGCCATGGCCTTTTGGTGCCAAAGTGCTCGGCATGAGATGCATAATTCTCATGATTGCAACACCTTGCCCATGGCTGTACGTTACCTTAAATGGTTGTAAAATGTAATGCCACAGCTTTTATCGTAGTACACCAAACCTTTTTGGGAAAGAAAAGAAACACTAGAAAACACAATCTAACTGGAAAAACGCACCATCTGAAGCCACTGAAACATTTGGCAGGCTCAACTGTTGTTGACATCTAGGCATTGCGCAAACTGTTGCAGCATGAAACAATGACACAGGCTGAACTGGCAGGGCCTGGGGGGCTTGAGACGTGTGTTGTCTTTCTTGCTGCTTCGCAAGTTCTCGTTTGCAGTCTTCGAATTCGACCTGGGTCAGCATGATCTGAAATGCATTTCATTTTCTTTCATTTTCATTTAAACGGCTCACCGGTTCACCTAAATCCACAACCTGTGGTATGCATAACGTGCTCTGAAAAAAAGAAATACAATTATACATGCATTAGTAGAATAGCACTCATTAGTGAAATAAGCGTGTTATGGCATTTCGACTAATCTTGGTGACCGTTGGCATAGACAGACCGTTGGCATACGCTGGGGGGCGCAGTTAACTGCACACCTCACCCCCCATGCACTTAACTGCAACACTTACTTTGTTTTATCAATGTGCTCATTCACTGAGAGAGGTGAAATCCGCACAGGAACTGTTGGGGGTTCTTGTTCTCGGACAGCTTTGAGTCGCGACATCCCACAGCACATGACTAAGCAGCACTAGGCATGCGCGACACTGCCATTAGGCAATGAGCAGCATGTACCTGAGGTGCACGCCAGCTATCACTTCAGCCGACCTGTAGTTGTCTTCAGGTGACTGCTGGTCATACACTCGTTTTCATACGCTCCACTCGATAGCAGCTTCAGGTTTCTTGCGCATTATCTGCAGACTGCAGTGGCCAACGAGAGCTCTTCCGTATCACCTGTTTATCACAGTGGACAGTTGTTCTTTTGCAGCACTCTTGTTACAATGCGCTAAAACCTTGTCCACCTTTGCCAATGCGAAAAGTCGAGCATTTTCAATTCGAGAAGCAAGGCACTAGTGAGCAAATTGAATTGCCTTTGCAATGAATTGAATCTGCTGTTATCAGTAGAACTCGTGCATGGTGCTCACAGAGAAATCTCACCACAATGTCTTCACGTTCATTGTCATAAGGGTAGCCGTTGCGCAACAAAGCTTCCAGTGAAAATCGACATTTACACTGTTTCTAATTCTGTTCACAGAAACCAGACGGTGCTGCCAGAATCCTGCTGTACGCTTCCACCTAATTTATCACATTGTTTGCAAAGGCAGTAATAAAGCCAAGCCCGGAGATGTTATTTTAGTGCCCTTAGCTGTATTAACACATGTTTGCACAAAGTTTGCAAAGTAGGAGTATTGGCCACAGTAACAACCAAAATGGTGATGCTTTCTCCATGTTGACAACTACAAACAACAAAACTTCTTTATTTTGGTTCACAGCATACGTGGAAAACCCGGGAAGATTGCGCTAAAGGTATTTTGCAACAGCTGACCAAGGCCCAGCCTCTCCTTGGTAATTCAGTCGCATGCAGTTGCAGCATAAGATTTGCAAGCTGGTTTACATAATATTTACTGGGACTAAGTGGAATTCGAATATGTTGTTTGTCACAGCATAATAATAATACAATCACCAACTTATTTTTCGGGCACATGATATTCCAGACCTGCTTGAATGTTCGGACCCTGCCATGGTACCGCAACATGCTCCATGGAGTCAGTGCGTAACGTCAACCAAAATTTTGCATGTTTCAAACTCTTCTCGTTTGATTTTCCGGAGTATTTCCCTCTTAAAAGCTAGCAAAAACACAAGCAACACCACCGTCATATTGTTTTTCTGCAGCCTCAAACCTGCATTGCACACATATCGCATGCGGATTCAGTCCTGACGTTTCTGGTACAGCCTCGATAGGAAGCACCGCTTGCTGCAACCGCCGCTCCCGCGAGGCTTCGTGCTGTCGGCTGTGGTTGCTGTTGGCTGTCGTTGCTGTTGGCTGTCATTGCTGTGGGCATTTGTCAATTGTATATGGTCATTTGTACTGTTTTATCACCTTTAGTGCACATTGTGGTTTGCTTCAGCTGCATACTGCAATGCTAGGCTCAACCGCTTCAACAACCAGTCGTCTGCGATGGTTTCATCGGCAGCTGCTACCAATGGTGCCAACACTGCCTTTGTTGTCTACCTTCAACTTAAGAAAGTCTTCGAAGCAGCAAAATTATTGCAGATTGTCGATGGAAAAGAAGGCCACCATTATCAGGCAAGTGCAAAGTGGCCGGTCACAAGCTGACATCGCAAAGGAATTTGAAATCTCGAAGCAGACAACTTCAGACTATCTAGAAAACAAGGTGAAGATTATAGAAGCCGCCGAGGAATCTGCTGGATTGCGACAGAAGACTGTCAGCCAAGGTGCCCACCCAAAACTTGAAGCTATTCTAATGTGGCTGAAAGCCATGATCGGCAAGAAAGTGCCGGTGCCCGGTGATGTTTTAAATCAAAAGGCAGAAACCCTGGCGCTTCAGATGAACATTGAGTGATGGCTCAGTGCAATGTGTCAGTGTCAGAGTTGACAGTGTCCGAGGTGTCTTTGACACCGACCTCACTGCTCACCCAAAGCACACTGTCGTCGATCGAGTCATTCATTGATTTCATGCATGCTGAATTATAGCCACCAGTGTTCGCGCAGCTGCTGGACATGGTGTAAACTGCAGCTGCAAACCTGAAGCTTCTACAAAAGCATGTGCAGATGTCTGACTATTTCAGAGCGCCTAACACCTGGCATGCTGTTTAGAGGTATAAATAAACCTTTTATTTTTCACAGCCTACTTTTTGCAGCGTTGGTTTTTTCTCGCAAGTGGCAAATTGTTTTCCGAGCTACAAATATATGTTATGGCAGCTTTCTTTTTTTACGGCTGTCCCGATATAGTCATGATCAGTTATAACAATCAAATTTTTTGTTCTTAATTTATATTGTTATAGGTGGACTATACTGCACATTCCCTTTGTACAAGAACTTCGCTGGAAAACAAATTACCAATTACCAGTGCCTTACATAAACCGTACGATGGTTCCCTGACACACATCTAGTTTAAGGAGGCATGCAGGCAGGTATCGTACCTCCCGAAGAATCGCTTTGCTGAAATGGCGCACCAAGGGACAACGTCGCAATGGCTTTCAGTGGCTGTCCAACCCGCTTGCAGCAAGCCGGCAGCGACACCAACTCGGCGGATGCAGCCAGTGCTTCTCCGCCATCCAAGGACAGCCGATCAACATCTGGGCTGGTGGCCTCTCATGTTTCTTATTTGTAGGCGACACCTTTCCCGCAAACAAACCGCTCGCAAAAGCAGGTGTTTAGCAGCCTGCATGAGGCACTGGACACAACTCACAGCCAGACAACACCACCAGCACCTAAGGAGTGTCGATCTCTCGATCACTCCAAAAAAGAAAAACTGTGTATCGCAGGGCCTGTCAAGGGTTCTGTAACCGAAATTTAACTTCCTCAGCACACAGCACAAGCTTCTTTTCAATATGGACACGTAAATATTGCAGAGGAACGTCGGCAGACTTATCCATAACCTTGATGATGTCAAACAGTTCCTTCATAAATATAGTCGGAGGATGTGTGTCTAAGAGACTCATCTCAATTTGGCGCACACGAACTTCTTCAGGCAACATGCCATTTTTCTCGAAGAGCGCAACGACGCCACTGCCTCTTCAGGTGGTGTGGCTATAATAGTAGATAAGGGTAGTTACAACATTGAACCACCCTGGAAGCAGTTGCTGTGAGGGCGGTGCTCTTCCTTAAACTCATTGCCATAAGTTCTATATACATTTCTCCAAGTTATCAGTTTAATAAAGCCAATTTTGAGAGCTTCATTGATGAGCTTCCTGAACCGTATATTGTTGTTGGAGATGTCAGCACAGACAACACTCTTTGGGGAGATTCTCACTGATGCAACAGGACGCTTATTTGGAAACTTCCTGTTTTCATCTAGTGCATCTTTGCTTAATAAGAAAGAGCCAACATAATGTAACCTGCCACACAAAACATACTCGTCTATAGATTTAAGCACAGCATCAAGTATGCTCATGCCCCACCTAGAATGGAGCGTTTTAAAGAATCTCTACGGGAGTGATCACTTCCTGATAATTTTAAGTTTAGGAAAACAAGGTGGATGCTTCTCACATTTTCCCAGCTGGAAATTCGACACAGCCAAATGGGAGCTCATTTCAGAGCTCGCACTTAGACAGAAATCAAATTGCTGCGTTTGATAATGACATCACTGTAGCTTATTTTACAGGTTTTATCATTGATGGTGGTGAAAAATGCATGCAACAACCAAATGGACTGGCTAATAAGCGTCCTTTGCCTTGGTAAAACAATGAATGCCAAAAACCACATAAAATGCAAATAACCTGGGGATTGCTTCGTGACTCTCCAACAGCTGAACACCTGATTAACTTTAACAAGCAAATTCATAGGGCCGGATAACGCGTCAACGAGCTAAGAGAGAGTTGGGAAAGATACTGCTCCAGTATAAATTTGTGTAACAATGAAACGAAAGTCTGGAGTAGCGTAAATAAATTAATAGGCTGTGAGTCACACTCCCTACCCTTAGTAAGTAGCTAAGGTGATAGCCTGGAAGACCAGGCGGATTGTCTAGGCAAACGCTTTGAATATGTCTCAAGTGCATTGCACTATACAGAAGCTTTCCTGATGTTCAAAGAATGCAGAGCGGCAGCTCCTTAATTGTAAAAATTAATCGAATGAGCTTTACAATCGCCCATTTAGCTTATCCGAACTTTAGGCATCTCTCACTTGTTGCAACAATTCGGCACCAGGTGGCGATCGTATTATGTATGAAATGATTAGATGCCTACATCCTGAAGCACTGAAAACACTTGTCTCTCTTTAATGACATGTGGGCGGCTGGATATAGTCTGTCTTCGTGGAAAGAAGCCATAGTCATTCTGATACTTGCACAACGTAAGGACCCGTCCTTAGCCACCAACTATAGGCCTGTTGGGCTAAGAAGCTGACTGTGCTGTGGGGTCTCGCACATGCTCTTGGGACAAAGGAACAACAACACAGTAGCGCTAACAATCACAAGGGCATTTATTACACCTTTCATACACTGTCTGTTAGCCGAATTACTATCCACAGAACGTGCCAATGGGTGCGCAACAAATCTAGGAAGTCTGGCTCACCGCGAATCAATAGCGAGCAAGTGTGTTCGCCCCATGCTGGACACCAATTCCTGGTCGTTCGTGTGTACGGACATGCACACGATCATGCCTCATAAGACGATCTCGCAGAAGCATGGATCGACGCACACACAGGATGTCCGCACTGCTTGCGGACCCGAGCCAAAGAGGAAAAGCCTACACCCTGTCGTGCCCCACTAACCCCGCGGTTAGGTGGCATTAGCAGCACAACACTCGCGCCACCTCTTGTACTACTCTGCAGCTGTAATCACAGCGACTGCCGTCGTAAAGCTATGCGGCAAAGCTGGAAAACAGTATATCGGGGGGTGCACGAGAGTGCCCACTGTGCAAACTGTATGAAAAAAGATAAACCAGCACTCTATGTGTTTCCTAGAAAACAACAAAATACTGGACCCGTTTCAGTGTAGCTTCCGAGAAGGTAGGTCCACAATAGATCACCTTGTTTGCATCAAGGAAAACATCAACGATGCATTTATACATAAGCAGTTTTTACTTTCGGTGTTTCTAGATCTAGAGAAAGCGCACAACACGACATGGTGCTTCGGGATTCTGTGAGATCTTTGTGCAATGAGGATCCGTTGAAATATGTTAAACACAGTTGAAAGCTACTTGTCTAACTGCACATTTCGTGTAAAAGTGGGCAGTGCTTTATCTAGAACATTCACTCAGGCAGCTGGCGTGCCGCAAGTGGGTGTGCTTAGCTGAACACTATTTGTTCTAAAATTAATTCCCTGTATAGAGTCATTCCACGCACTATGCTTTTTTCTGCGTATGCCTATGATGTCCAGGTATATTTCAAATCATGTAACATTGCTATCTGCAAATGACAGGTGCAACTCGGATTAAGCAAATTCTCTAAATGGCTGAATATAAATGTATTAAATTGCGGAAAAGTACATGCATACTCTTTTCAAACGAAAGAGGCGTAACACCAGTGCCAAATCTTGCGGTCAATCGAGAGGAACTATCTGTGAGCAGTGAACAAATTCCTGGGAATAATTCTAGACTTTGCCTTTATCCCCCATCTTAAATGTCTGAAGGCATACTGTCTGAAGACGATGAACCTTTAACTATTTTGTCCCACACAACATGGGGTAGTAATCAAAAATGCGTCCTGAACTTGTACAGAAGCCTTGTCTGCTCTCGCCTTGACTGTGGTGCTATAATCTATCATTCTGCAACATCAAGTGCATTAAAATCCTAAACCCTGTGCACCATTTAAGTATACGCCTTGTGACTAGTGCCTTCACGACGAGCCTTGTAGAGAGCCTCTGTGTAGAATCAAACGAGTGGTCACTCTGTCTACAGAGGTCATATTCCAGCTTCACATCTGAAAGTAAACTCGAATCCTGAACATCTCTGTTACACAACTGTAAACAATGTGTCCTGTAGCATACTTTATAATAATCAGCCCACAGCGAGGGAGCCCTTCTCACTGCGTGTGAGGAATCCCGGTGAAGAAATGTGTGTCCCATTTCTAGGACGTCGAGAATTGCTTCCAGCGAAGCTGTCACCGCCGTGGCAGTGGCAGCTCGTGGGATGTGACGTCATCTGTTGAAGTCGCTAAGCATGTTCCTGAGATGCACATACAATTGAACATCCTTGAACTTTGATCGAAGTAGTGCTTCCCGGAGTTTTACACCGATGCATCATAGTCACAATCCGGTTTGTCTTATGCAGCAGTCGGTCCGTCCTTTTAGGAGTCCTGCATTCTGCATTACCAAACAAGTATATTTGCGGCTGAAGTCTATGCGTTAATGTTGGCTGTGAAACACATCAAAGAATTAAATCTAGAAAAGGCAATTATATTTACAGACTCTTTAAGTGTTGTCAAGGCTTTAGTATTGCTACAAAAGCATAAAAATCCTGTAATTATTGACCTTTATACACTCCTGTGCACTGCTTATGCATGTAATCAACATGTCATAATGTGCTGGGTGCCGGGGCCCAGAGGCATCCAGGATAATATGCTCGTTGACGTAATAGCCACATCCACAACAAAAGATTTCAACTCATCCATAGCTATTCCCACCATAGATTTGAAACCTTTCATTTGAAAAGAATTTAACACCATTGGCAATGCTTGTGGGACGGCCAACCTCTAATAAACTTAATGTAATTAAACCACAGTTAAGCACTTCCACATTAATAACACAATAATGGCGAACCAATTTGCTGTTATGTCTACTAAGAATAGGGCACACATTCAACACACAACTTGCTGACTGGTGGTGAACCACCCGAATGCGGCATAGGTGGTGAAAGGCTGACCGTCATCCACACACACCCTTGTTGAATGTCGGGAAGCAAAAATCGAGAGGAAGAAACACTTTCCCTTAGCATACCAGTAATTTATCTCATTACACCTAGCATAGTTTCTTGGCACAAAACCATTAGACGACTCCAAATCTGTTTTAAATTGTTTCAACGACATTCTTGCATTGCAAATTATCAGTCCAGAAGTTACTTAGGACAGCCTCTTACTAGAGGCTGCCGCTGCATTAGGTACACCTCGTATTCAAGAGCCTTCATGAGACTGTAGTGCTACGTTCACCTACACGTTTTATTATGTCATCCCTGCGTAACAACACGTGTGGTCATAGCTCACATCTCTGGTCATCGTCATTGTTTTAATACTTGCATATTTTACGCAAATTACAGTGACTGATTGTGGGCCTGTTTACAGCCATGCTACATCCACCGTTCACAGTACACTTCGTTATTTCATGAACGACTCATTTAAAACCCATCACCTTGTATATGACGCTCTTTGCCCATATTTGTCCTTGGCGCCATAAAACCTCGTACATCAATCAATAAGGTTTGTTTAGACCGTTCCTTGTCCATTTCAGCAATCATTTGTCACAGTTCATGATGGTTGAGCACAAGGAGCAGAATCTAATGCATGTCAAATAATTTTCACTTTGAGCAAAACTGCAACTGAAAATGTTGTCATACTTTGTTAAGCCTATAAGGACGACACTGAGTAACGCTCAGGTCACCAAGTAGTTTTCTCAGATAATGGTGAGATCACTCAAGAAGAAGCTATATGGGCAAGTCATTTATCCCCGAGAGGAGACTTTCTGTGAGTTATATGCACATAATTTTTAATGGGAAAGCATTATATCCCCCATAAAGCGAAAATCTGGCAGTGGCAGTGGTGACACAAAGTGGTTGTACCAAATATGGCCGACAGTGCAAAGAGTAAAAACATGTCGAAAATGCTCAGAGTGACCAAATTTCTCGGGGAGGTTCAATCAAGGGCATTGAAAAGAAAATTTCGTGAATTTTGGTTAGGGTGGGAATCGAACGCGGGTCTCCTACGTGTGGGATGAGCACGCTTTCCTGACGGCAAAGCGGCTCCACGGTTCTGGCTGGCTAAAGGTGTGCCTAGCACGTGTCATTGCACACATCACGTCATACTAAAGGTGTGGTCTAGTGTGTGCTTCATTGGGCATGTGACAGCGCAGCCGATGGGGAGGAAATGGTGTAGCGTCATGAGTGTATAAAATAAAAAAGCATTAGTGTTTAATTGAATGCCTCTGAGCAGTTCTTCGAGTCATGAACTCTTCGCGGGCAAGTGGGCGTGTTGAAATGCTTCGCCCATTTTGATTTGGCCTTAGCGAGATGCAGTTAGAGTGCACGTGAGAGCTTGCGCAGACAAGGAATGCATGGAAGAGAACATTCCACCAAAGGGACTATGCTTCCAATTCCCACATGTAAGCAGTGTTAAGTGTCTCTGCCGAATTTTTAGAATCTCCCAGAGGTTTTGAATGTATTTTTCTGGGCTATATTGAAAGGGGGTGCTGGTTTTACGTCTTGGCACATTATATTCAGAAAGATATGGTATGTCCTAGCCAGCTCTTTACAATCTCAACTTGTGAAAACGTTGCCAAAGTGAGACAAGTGGTCAAGAAAATCGAACCTACGATCTGATTATGAGGCACGCTGTAGTGGAGGACTCCAGAAATATGAACCAACTGGGGTTCTTTAACGTGCACCTATATCTCAGTACACGGGTGTTTCCGCATATTGCCCCCACCAAAATACGGCTGCTGTGGCCAGGATTTGATCCCGCGACCTCGTCCTCAGCAACCCAACACCATAGCCACTAAGCAACCATGGCGGCTGCAGAAGAAACCCATTGATGAAGTCTCATGAGAAATTTGTCGTGCCAGTGACTCAAGTTTTGCAACTGTCAAATATGGCCTCCAAACACTGCAGATTATCTCACTTCACAATCCTTTAGCTATTTGAAACATAATTTATACGGGTGGACTTCTCGAACAGTCATAAGAATTCAGATGCAGAAATATTGAGTAAATCAAGAAGGACCACTAGGTGTCATTTGTTCCATCATACCTGAAATCACCCTCAAGACCTCCCAAATGAGAAATAAAAGAAAGCTCATCATTAACTGTGGTACCTGTGTTCCTTTTTCGCATTTCATAATACTACTTTTGTTTCATTTGTGCAGCAGCAAGGCCTTCTATTTCTCCATCAACAGCCAATGGTGACAATTCACAGCAGGGATGCCTCCACCAAGATCGTCTCTGTGACTATGAGGCTGATAAACAGTTTTGTCTTGAAGCTCATTCCAGAGTCCATACTGGCATGCATCTGTATGCGTGCCATTTGTGCCCTAAGAGCTTCTTTAAAAAAGACCACCTGAAGAGGCACTTGTGCGTCCACACGGGTGACCGGCCATTTCAATGTCCTTTATGCCTTCGGGGATTTGTACAACGGTCCAAGGTCAAGGAACACCTGCGCACCCACACAGGTGAGAAGCCATGGCAGTGCCCTTCATGCCCTCGAACGTACTCGCATAAGTCCAGCATGGAAGAACACCTGCGCACCCACACAGGCGAGAAGCCATTTCAATGCCCTTCATGCCCCCTGAACTTCTCGCGCAAGTCCAGCATGGAAGACCACTTGCGCACCCACACAGGCGAAAAGCCATTTCAGTGCCCTTCATGCCCCCAGAACTTCTCACGCAGGTCCTACATGAAAGAACATTTGCAAACCCACACAGATGAGAAGCCATTTCAATGCCCATCATGCCTTCAGAAATTCTCACAAAGGTCCAAGGTCAAGAAACACATGCGCACCCACACAGGTGAGAAGCCATGGCAATGCCCTTTATGCCCTCAAAGCTTCTCGCAGAAGTCCAACATGAAGAAACACCTGCACATCCACACAGGTGAGAAGCCATTTCAATGCCCTTCGTGCCTTCAGAGCTTCTCACTAAAGGCCAACCTGAAAGACCACCAGCGCACCCACACAGGCGAGAAGCCATTTCAATGCCCTTCATGCTCTCAAAGCTTCTCGTATAAGTCCAGCATGAAAGACCACCTACGTACCCACACAGGAGAGAAGCCATTTCAGTGCCCATCATGCGTTCAGAGCTTCGCACGAAAGGCCCGCCTGAAAGACCACCTGCGCACCCACTCAGGCGAGAAGCCATTTCAATGCCCTTGATGCCCTCAAACTTCGCAAAAATCCAGCATGAAGGGAACACCTGTGAACCCACAGAGATGAGAAGCCATTTCTGTGCCCTTAATACACTCAAATTCTCGCTGAAGAGTGCTGCCATGAAGCAACACCTGCGCATTCATACAGGCGACCAACCTTACCGTTGTGCCATCTGCTCCAAGTCCTTTGCATTGGCTGATTACTTAGTGTCTAAGCCCATGTGTCTGGCTTGCGAATGTTTTCTGTGTGTTAGCTAAGTTTAGTGCTGAAATGTTTTGCTGGAAAACACGTTCGCTGTACATTTCATTATGCAGCTACCCCTAGATGAGTACAACCATGTGAGAAAGAGCAGCATAGTGACACATCTTGCCAACACAAAGGAAAAGTTTATTGCCAGAATATATGACTGACACTTGAGTAAAACTGCAGGAAGACAGCTTGGAAATACACGAGACGTGATTATCAGCAGGTCAAGAACACATTCTCCACAGAAGGCCATACACATAAATTTGAGCGCATTGACAAAACAAAGCTTATCTTATACATACTCTTCTGGCAAACATAAAAATGTATAGGTATTGTATGTATCTATGTATTGCAAGTTTATACCTGCAATGGTTTTACTGACATATCCATCCTCCTTGTTACATCTGGCTAGTGCTATCTGTGCAAGTACATGTTGAGCTGCAATGTGATAAAACTCCCCAAGAACTTTTTCATTACAGTGATATGCTTAGTGCAAGCAATTGCTGGAAATTACACATTGGGTTTGAGCAGGCTTATCATCGCCTTGATTAATGATTTAGTCGGCAAATGCCTAGTCTGTCAGAAAATCTCTTGGACACCATTTCACGCTAAGGCAAAAAATGTATGGCATAAAGCTTACACGAACAAGGCTCTTGCCCAATTTTTTCAATGTTCCAAATCGCGGCAAAATCCAATACATAGGTGTCGTTAATCGTTGCACTTGTGCATGAAGGTGTGCATCTACTGCACATGATGGAGTGTTTTTTTGTGATAAAGCTATCACACACCTTTCATCTTGTGTTATGTTACCAAAAAGTAAACCTAGTAAATACATGCGTGGCACCATGAAAATGCAAACACCAGGAAGCGTAGCAGCGCCACACTGACGAATGCACCTACATATATGATGACCACTTCAGCTGCCAGACACAATGTGGCGGCGGTGTAGCTCTGGGGAAAGGCCGTCACTACCCTGAACAGTGGGAGGGGGGCACCGACATCGAGGCACCCTAACCTGCATTTGTTCTCATGTGCATGTGTTTCAGGAAACTTAATTGTCTCATTTGTGCTTTTTTTTGCTGCTCGAATGTTTCATGCTGAGACACACGGGCAATTGATGACTTCTACCTGGGCCAACATTTTGATAGTTTTTCGCTATATTTATAGCCATAGAGGTTTCATATACATGCTTGAAACAGTGGAAAGCTTTGTTCAGTCAAAACTTTCCGATAAATTTACTTTGTTAAATCGCCAAAAAAGCTACATGATTTTCAGTGGAGCTAAGATAGGGTAATAAAATATTTTGTTACATCGCAGGTTGTGTAAATTGAGGTTCATTATTTCGAGGTTTGCCTATATTTGCAGTGCTGCTGTGTAGCAGCTTTAGAATGTGTGATGTTATTTTTAGTGGCTGTACCTTTGTGAATTTTTTCTACATCTGTGTGACTAATTCTTTCAGTATTTCGCTTTTTTTTTCATATGAACTTGTTCTTCTAGGCTCATGTATTCATTCCCTCTAGGTTCTGCTATGTGTGGGTTGTCCTGGAGACTCTGATGTTGTTCTATTCATGCTTTTTTGTTGTTGTAAATAGGTGCTTATTTACAGCAATTGATTGTTTAAAGTGTTCACTTGGCCCCTGTCTGTTTCATTAGAGCATGAAATAAATGCCTCTGTTTAATGAGTATTTGTTGTCTGTTCTTGTTGGTACTTTAATGCTCTCATGACAGCATACAATGTAGTGATATTAGCATTCTATTGTATTAGTGGCTCCAAGAGAACTTAAGTGATGGCCGCTGAAAGTTCATTATTAACACTGAATGCACTTGTTACAACAGATACACATGAATAATTTAAGTCTTGTGTCAAATGTCAGGTGCCCCATGCCTATACTTCATTCCTACAGATTTTTCAACTGCTGTATTGGCATTTCTGTAAGCACTAATCTGACATACTGAAAATATTTTGCGCCAAAAAAACACCACACACAAGAAAGACGACGACACCATGGGCGCTTAACTCTTCAGTTAACTCTTCTAAGCTACTGACATTTATCTGTAGAAATCTGTAGAAATATTTTTATTAAATTGCAGTTTGACTCAAGCATATGATGGCACCTGCACTGTAAGAAATGTTACTGTACAGGAGGCAAGAAAACTGTCCAATCTTCTATTTTTTTTTCGCACTCGAAATATTCTTCTCGATTTGCACTTGTACCGATCTTTCATGGGAGAGTTCTTGAACGGCAAAATCTGTGCGCCGGACGTATCTTTGAAATCAGTAACTCCAATAATTAGTGATGGTTTGATTAAGGATGTGGCAATATCCAAAACTTTTGAATAGGCACTCCATCAATACAAATATTTTCCTAATAACCTTCTAATGTTTAAAATGTTAACTGTGCTCTATGAAACATCAAATTGGAACAAAAATATGGTAAACTTCGTCTCTGTGGGCATTGTGTGGCATAAAATGTGAAAATAGATGTTAATTTTATCTAAAGCTATTTGAAATGTATTCGATATATGACTCACTTCTAGGACTATTGGATTTTTAGCAGATTCAGTCTTGAAAATTGCCATTTACATGCCTCTAGTTTTGATGTCTATACTGGGCAACATTGCACCTACTTGGAATAAATAAACATGGGAGCATTAAGCAGTGTTGTTTGCATTTGTGATAAGGAATTCACACCGATGGCTTCCACACAACCATTTTGGTGCCTCTTAGGCCTTCACACTTCTGCATTTTACAGCCACTCCAAGAGGCACTCGCACCAAAAAATGCGAAAGTGACGATTTCAGTGACTGCTTTGTTTTGAAAGCTTCTTTGTAACCCATAAACTAAACAAAAACACCTTCCACACAGTTGAGCCGTGTAGGTGTCCTTCATGTATTAAGTAAAATTTGAACTGATAATCTGCATACGTGTGCATTCTTGTACGCAGGTGTTTCCGTATGGTCTGATATGTTCAGCTGCCAAGGTAATTCATACCTTGTTTCAGCATAATCTGAGAGGTTGTCTCATTGTGTTTTCAAGACATAATGAAACAATTTGAGAATGTTGATCTGAGGCGACACATGACAATGACAACACCATGATGCCAGTCAAGTATCGTACCAGTCGTGTAGGTACACGTTGTGGAAATAAATACATTAATTAAGTTGTTTTATTATGTTAAGATATAGTTGAGGCCAGCAATGACAAAGGTTCCAGAGGCATTTCTGTTAAACAGTTTACAGCGCATATTGCAGTAGCCATGATCATGTGATAATCTATTCCTTTATTTATGTAACAGCTCAACAAAGTTACAAGTACATACTTGTTTATTCAGTGTGCCTACAAAAGACTCGTGTGTACAGTAAAATGCTCATTAGCACTAAATTGTGAATGTTGTACATCTCGCTAGGACATGTTCTCCAAGTAGTCTGTTGCCTAATTGAACGTCCTTGTGCATGAAATGACATTTGCAGGTGCACAAGAAAAGCTAATTGCATATTGCCTTTCCGTGTTCTTAACATCCTGAATTGTTGGAAAGTTCTGCGTGGTTAAGGAGACCCACTATGTTGATGCCTTTTTTAGTTGGAGCTAAGCTATATTTTTATGACGTTTAGAACATGAGAATGTTAATGCATTTGTGAATGAACCTACTTATTTTTGTTGGAATCTTCTCATTCTGCTGTGAGCAACCCTTTCCTCTACAGTTGTGTGGAAGCAAAATGACATTACCACTTCTGTTCTATGTTGACATCATTTTTGTCATGTCAATAAGCGACATATTGAAGGCCTGACAGATTACTTCAGATTCACTTGGGATTTGTGCTACCATATAGGCCTTTCTTACATGAAATGGTGCACAGTTGCACAAGGCAGGGGCTTTCAAAAATTTTTGGCCTTGGGGATACCCTACCAGCCTTTCCATGGTGCTGCAGAATCCCTCGCTTCTGCCTTTTTCCACCATCCTGCCTACACACAGACTTACACTGAGGGCTCATTAATGCTTATAGAAAATGGAGTAGCAAACCGGAGGTTTTAACTCTGGTTAACCTCCTTGCCTTTCTGTCATTCACATCTCTCTACAGAAAATGGAAAGGGGGCTAAAGGGCATCTTGCTGCACGCTCAGTACTGCGAGCGCGGAGAAGTCTGCACGTCTCTGGGGAAGCATGGAGGGGTGGGGGGAAGCATTGCCTCTAGATTCACCTAACCGAAGTATTGTTGCCATGCGTCTGCATTTGGCCTCCATTAATCACAATTCATCGTGTTATCTTTACTTTCGTAGGCCATTTCTCTTGATGAGGAACTCGCAACAGCATGGACAAGAAATTCTGTGTCCGCGCAGGGTAATGCATTATGCACGCCAACAATATTGTTACCGCACCTTGGCACGTGCATGCAAACGAAATGTTGGACAGACAAAAGCCTATGGTATTTTAATGCATTTGCATCTTTCAGGTACTTCACGCTCTTATTTCTGGGACCTATCTATGTTCGGACATATCTATGTTTGTATCCAACCATTATTGCACCTACCTGGGTCACTCGGCAGTCCGTGGTCGAATGGTTAGCACATACCGCTGCTGTGCTGAGGTGGCAAAGTTCCAAACCAACCATTGGATCAGCTTGAACCACTGAGTGGCGAGGGCAGACGTTAGTGTAGATTCAGTGGGTTATAAGTGTTGTGCTTACATGGCACCATTATTGTACCTCAATAACTTCACAGTTCGATTGCAAAATAAAGCATAAGAAAGGTCTGCCAGGAGCAAGTTCATTGGCCAACTAAGCAAACAAGGATTTTTATTTCAGCTCAGAATGGGGAAATGAATTCACAACGGCATATATATGTATCGCTTAATTGCGCCTTCAATTCATCAAATGCATTGTAAAGTATTCCAACATCTTACTTATTCCATTAGCAAAAGCTAAAGCATCGTACGTTGTGGAATTAGTGCGCAGACATGTCTATGGGGATGTTGTTGCGAGCTTCCCAATTAATGGCGTGCAGAGGTCTCTCGAGGAAGCTTGAAGTAGAGGGACAGCTGCACTTAACTTTATATATAATATACCAGTGGCCAGGATGCTTATAAAATCAACACAGAATAGCTTTTGACCGGAGGATCAATGACTCTTCATATGTGAAAGCGAGTCATATGAAAAGCGTCACGGAAGGGTTCGAGTCAGGGGCTGCATCAATACGAGACTGATCGACATCTCAGTTGTGAGGAGACATGGTTTACCTGCTGGCAAAGTGATTGTGTCATGTGCTCAGAAGGAACTGTTTGGCAACGATTAACCAGATAATTAAGAGACAGCCCGGAAGAGTTTCTGTCCGACTTTAGCACATTCTACACAGATGTGCTCTCGGCAAAGGTCGAGTCTCCACTGGCGGTCCAGTTTTCAGGTGTTCATCCTTTGTATGAGTGCTCCTCCACATGTTATAGGTACGCAAATTCTACCGATCAGTTACAACGGTCCGTTGAAACCATGTCAGCGACATTGCTATTCGTGTGCATGGAGCATCGTTCATCTCGGCAGACGAACATTGCGAGGAAGATTGTACTAAATATATTAAAAACAAGCAAAGGAAACGGGCATTGGATAGGATACCTGGAGAATAAGGAGACTCTCAATTGATTTGAGCAACAACTTGCAATAACCAACATTTCCAATGTGTCGACACATATAGAGGCTAAAAAACAGTACAAATTAATTAAATCAAGAGTCTAATATGGATGTCATATGTCACTCAGTTGTGATCGAGCCAAAGCTAATTTTTCGAAAGCAAAACTGTGCTTTTACATATCGTGCTATCATGCCGTGCCATCAGCAACATAAGTAAGTCGATGTCGTGTTGTAGGTCGCATGGAGAACATAGAACGCTGAGTATTCCTTCACAAACTCACTTGCATATGACTGAATTATCAACCATGAGATCAATTCACCTCTTGAGAAGCCACTTTGCATCAAAGTCCAGGCACTCGTGCTCCAGATTTGACGCCGCAAGTGCATGCATTCATTTTTCTTGCACTTAGTACTGTAAGACACAATGGGGACGAAACGAGTGCAAGTGCACGGTTGGCTGGAGTGCCAAGCGCGTTGAGTATGAGCACAGCTGTTATGGCTGCTATTGTATTAGCTGGAGCAAATGGTTTAGCTGCTCTGGTTGAGTCTAGTCTGTTGCACGTGCACACACACACACACACACACACAATTTGAGCATGCGCACTGACTTGGTAGATTTTTTGCCAGAAAATGAAGGCCTGTCATCGCCAAGCTAACTTTCTTCAAAGATAAAGAGTTCATTTTGTCTTGCGGACTGAGGCTTGAGGGGACAGCTCTCTCAATCCGAGAAGAATTTTCGCAGGCAACTCGGCAGGTCAGAAAGAAGCGAATTGAATTCCCCAGAACACAGAATAAATTCTCTAACCTTTCAGTTTTTCACATTTGTGTTCAGAATTGAGGATAGCTCAAATGTACCCTTCATACCTGATTTCAACTACGATTACATGGCACCGATAAACATCACGGTCAAGGGCCTTGCTTCGCTTATCATAATCATCAGCCTGGCTATGCCCACTGCAGGGCAAAGGCCTCTCCTATACTTCTCCAACTCGCTTATACTTTTCCAACTCGTTTCGCTTATAAACAACCTTAAAGTGTCGTCTTCTTATGGCATTGATGGAATAAATTCTAAGATATTAAAAAATACTACTTCTGTTTCAAGCGTCGTCCTGGTTCATATATTCAAGCAGTGCTTAATGTCTGGTATGCTTCTCTCCGACCGAAGACGGAGGGAATTGTACCAATTTATAAAATTGGTAGTAAAAACTCGAGTGAAAATTGCAGGCCCATCTTGCTTACTTGCATTTGCTGCAACATGCTCGAACATGTCATTGCTTTGAATATCTATAACCATTTTTAATCTAAGAGCTTCTTTTTTTCACAATCAATACGGTTTCAGAAAAGGCTTTTCGTGCAAGACACAGCTACTCGAATTTACAACAAATATTCACCTTAACATGAATCACTACTTACAGACAGACTGCTTATTTCCTTTTCAGTAGGGATTGATCATGTTGCACATTGCTGCCACGTGGTCTGTTGTTGACACACACATTGCAGATATTATTATGGATAAAGCATGGAGCTGACCATAATGCCCTCAAACTCTTTCGAGCATACGTCTACTTTCAAGCATCCTGGGTCAACCTTCTAGTTATGCTTTGAAGCTGCTGCCAGATTTTGAACCAATCCCAATCACTTTCTTGCTTTGTTCTCCTCTTGGTCTAGCCATTTTCCCCTTCATTTACGTTTGTCATATTGACACAAATATTGGATTTTTTTTCATTTGCATGTAGTTTGGGCAAAATAAAATTTTAAGGAAGACAAGAGTGATTCCGATTTTTCGGACTCGTTGATTAGGCAGAGCAACACGTGCAGCTGCGACAACTGATAGAACCAATGTATGTGGCAATTAACTGAGTCCTGGAGAGATGTTATGTGAATATTTCATTAATAAACTTTATAAACATTTCTGTGTGTCTGCGGCACAGACCCATTGCTGCTGCTACTATATTGAGCTGCATGGCTATATTCACAGCATCATTACAGAACAAAATCTGCTAGTCTTTACTTAATATCAACATAATGAATAATCAAATAACTTTTGGTATTTTCACTAAATTTAAGTATTTCTTCACTTCCATTGTCATGTTTTCTCAATTCTAAGGTAGGCAGTCCTAAAAATCTCAACAGACTGTCTAACCATGTGGAGTGATTTCTTAACCATGCATATATTCACTGCTTTTGCCTTCTTTCCACATGGCTACCCGGAATTAGTAGCTGTGATGCAAATTCTTTATATTTGGAATGGGTCACTCGGGCAAAACCTCGGAGCACCAAAAAGAAGATAACGCCATTTGCATATCTCGAACAAAACATTTAATGTACACATGGAAGGGAAAGTAAATAGTTAAGACTTAAATAACAAGCTAAGAGTAAGACATCTTGTCATGACTTGAATTAACAAAAGACTAGAACAAATAAAATAGTACAAAACAAATCGCATGAGAAAGACATTGTTCAGCCAAAGAACACAGTTCACCGTTGCAGCAAGGTGAGACGATGAGGGAAGCAGCAACGCAGTAGCTCTAGCAGCTACAGGCTTGACTGAAGGGTCCAAGACATCATGAACGTAATGTCCACACTTGGCCAAAGAATGGGGGGGTCATATCGGGAACCTTGAACAGGATGCCAGGAGAAGGTGTCCTGGCGCGGCAGCTGTCTGAAAGTTCGGACACAAAGCTTGTAAGCTTGTGTTCTGGCCACAGAAATGGGCGCTCACAGGTCTTGTTTCAGAATTCTGTGGCCTGGTAAAGTTGCAAAGCATACTCTTGTAACGATGTGTTGGCCAGGCCTTGACTGGTTGCCCTGATCCAGTGAAGTTTTAACAGCCTGGTTCCAAAAACAGGCAGCATGTCTTCAGCATAGACCCCTGGGCGACCTGCTTCCCACGTGGCTTTCCTCCATGTTCCAACTATCCCCTTCATTTTTCTCTTCCAAGGGTCCGTGGACCCCAGTGATCACTCTCTTCCGAGCTCAACAGTCCCCAGTGATTAAATGATTAGTCCCTTACTTAATAGGTACATAAAGGACCCTTAATGTTTCTGTTTTCTTGCCTTGCATTCCCTGCTACTTGTTGCAAACATAAGAAGACTAACATCTCTTACCTATCATCATCGTTTTCATTAAGAGTTCCAGTAAGAAAGTAAGATCTAGGTAACCATAGCATCTGTCTCTGCTTTTTACATTTGGTGCCACAATACCCAGGACTCCTACTGCGGCTGCAGGCGTCATCTGCGAGTTCGTGAAGTGGGAGCACCTTCTGCTTCCTTCGGCTCCTGTCCGACTTTGCTCTTCAGCAGGAAGGCCGGGATGCTCCCGAAGATGAATGAGACAGCCTGTCAGCCCAGCCCTCACGGCAGCCTGTGACCTGCTTATCAATGCGAACAACAATTGCAATGACAACTTCGAAGCTTGCAAGGCTGCGAATACGAATTTCTTCAGTGAAATCTATCCTGTAGGCCTAGCCCTCAAAGTGAACAGCACATAGAATGCAGATAATCTTGCCACCACAATGATAACTGCTGCATAGCTCGCAAGGCTGGGATAGCGGGTCTCTACCAAAGCCCGATTGTGCACGCTGTTAGAGTTGGGGTCAGGCATGAAATAAGTGGTAGCTGGTCCACGCCGTCACCCGACTCATCCACACTGAGGACGTTGAAGGGAGGGACTTGTTCTCATCGAGAACGAGGAATATGGGATTTATTTACAATATCTACATGAAGAGGTGGAGAACGTTACATTCCATCAGTCTAGCATGACTGAAAGAGAAAGCACACACAGCAGCCGTACACGGCTGCTTAAAAACCCTCTGTCCTCCTTAGATCCCTAGGTGAGGAAAAACTGCCGTTAAACCTTTGTCCAATGGGAGCGTCCAAAGCCATCATAGTCGTAGTTGACCCACCTTTGAGGGGGAGAGTCCACACACTCACTTCCGCACTTTGGTTTCACTGAACACACCGAGGTGAGAGGGTTCTCGTAGACAGGGGTCTTGACCCAAGCAGGCGCCTCTTGATCCCAGAGCTGACCCCGCAGCTAGCCGCCACGTCTGTCCATAGATTGTGACGACTTCTGGGGCCCGTGAGAAAGCACTGCAAAACACCCTGTTCTAGGAGTTCTCTTGCTCCAAGCAAACCGTGAAGGCCACAGCGAATGAACCAACACTACTCGGTCTGCCAAACAGGGCTAGACATGCTGGCACCATTGGGCTGTCGAGGAGGCGCATTGTTGTCTTTACAAAGCGAGTCGTTGCAGTGGGCTGGGAAGGGTTCGGAGGTCGCTTCTCCGAAGATCGCCAGCCTCCGCAGGCCAATCGTAACAATGCCTAGCCCTTAAAACCACCAGCTGTGCACCTGTCAGTGTTCTGTGCCATCATCACGACAGCCACTTCACGGTTTGTGAGGTTGTATGTGATGTTTTTGCTACCAAAATATATGCTTTCAGGCATGTGCTAACAGATATTTGCTTCGTTATTGTCAATACTGTGATGGATCGCTCATTTTTTAATTCGTTAGAACGACAGAATACTCCACACAAATAAAAAGCATGATAAACCAATATTTATGTTTAATTTTCTATCTCCCATAATTTTTTGTACCCGTGTAATGTCCAGGTTATGAAGAAATGTTACACAAAGAAAGACAAAGAAACACACAGCATTTTATAACAAAACTTGGAAAGCAAATCAGTCAGACATCTGTAATGTAATATTAAGCACTACAATGCATTACAGAACATACATACTTTGTAAAAGCGTGCAGACCGTCATTTTTTACATCCGAACAGTGTGACAAAGGAATCAAATGGAATCAAGTATTGAATACTTTTCGTACAACGAACAGTCACTTGCACAGGTATTATTATAAAACAGTGATCAGGTCCTAGTTCTCATAAGGTTAGCAACTTTCTGCCATTACACTGTGTGTTACGAAATGTTGTTTATTAACAGCATAAACAGAGCACCAGAAAACAGACAAACAGCTCATTCACATACACAGGACTCTTTGGAAAGTACAAGTGATCGCTTTAAGAGCCAAGAAAGCCCGATTCTCTTGGCAGCATGGCCGGCTCCACTACATAAGTTCACATTTATAAATACCCTGTTGCTTTAGAGAGTTACTATGTTATAATGCTCAAGAAATGTTATGATTCGTTTCACAATGTGCTTTTAAAGAAAAAGATTTGTTTATAAATAACGGGTCATAAGATGGTAGATGTATAATGTCTCCAGATCAGATTTTGTAAATTAATATTACCCTATCTTTAGCAGATATGTCTGGGAGAAATTTGTGATGAAAAATCTTTTCTAATGATGGGCATAAAAATGTTAGTTTTATTATGTTTACTCATTGACCATGCCTAGATGTCTTGTGTAATGTCATGGGCCTTATAATGTTGATAACCTCTGATGCATTGATTTCTTGACAGCCAATACCAGGTGGACTACCCATAATGATAGAAATGTTGCTGGAATGTTCAGACAGTACTGCCTGATTGCACCATGCTTTATCGGATCGAACCCTTAAGTCACAAGATGGTTAAGATAGGTTACTTTGATAGTTATAGTAGAATAATAATAATCCTTATACCCTTACAACACAGTGCAGACCGCTTATAGCAAAAGTCACCAGAATAGCAAATGTCCGCACTATAAGCAAAAAAAAGTTTTTCTAAGGCTGCGGAAGTGCAAAATATGTAGCCCAAGGTGCCACGCGCATCTTAGAATCGAAGCATGCGACCCCGATGTTTGGATCCGTTTAAATTTATGAATGTTGACAGGTTAAAGTCTGAGGACCCACGGACTTGGCATGATGCAGACAAAGTAAAATGTGATGGAGGAAAGTAAGTCGCTGACTAAATTTTCACATCTGCCAGATTATTCGAATTTCCCCCAGCACCACCATCAACTCCATGGAACTAAAGTAGAATTGTGATAAAAATTTCGGATGCCGTACAGTAGCTTGTGCTATTTCTTGCACTGATTCGAGCGCAAGCAATATCGAAAACACGGTGACTGTGACCCCAAGCTGCTGTCATTCGAGTGTTGCCTGAGCCACCTGCGCCTTCCCGTTTGTTGTTGAGGCGGTTTCTTCACTTTCGAAGTGCCGTACAGTCACTGAATCGTTGCAGTGATTCGGCACAACAGCACGACTTTGGTTGCCGACTCCCAATGAGGCACGCTGATTAGGCCTAGGCAGCAGGGATGTCCGGCAACATACCATCGCAGGAAGCTCGCCTTTGAAATGTTTGTACCCATAGACAATGAGATAGAGATTGGGCATGCGCAGGCTGAACTGACAGCAGTGCGTGTAAAGCAGAATTTGGTTTCTTGGGCAATCAGCCACCACAACTACTGTGAACGCCTATCATGCTGTGCACACTAGTATGTGCACACTGGTGCACACGTGTGTGCACACTGCTGAGAACAGTGGAAGCTCACCTGTGAACATAGACCCTGAAAGCTTCTAACTAAATTTGTGGAACATTCCTTAAACTGACAGCAGTCAAAGTAGCACGAACTCTCATTTTGGTTGTATTTTGAATATATTATGAGCGATAACATGGGTTTGTATGGGTCGATGTTCATCATTTCTGCTAGCTCTTTGTGTTAGGACACGCTGAGAAAAGATCTAGAGCAAATATGGTGACCCAGAAAATGTGTTCCAGGGCCCCTTTAAGAGCATATGGAGACACTTGTGCTACCTGATGCAGCAGGACACCTTGCAGCACGCTCCATGTCTATTAACCTACCCCACAGTACCACGGTGTTGTGTTTTCTTATCTGCTCAAGTGATTGGCCCGTGCAAATGACTTGGAGCAGACAGCACAGCGGTATGGTCGGTCACTTGTCAGGTGTTGGTGCCAGGCACTCTTCAGTGAGAATTTCTGAGTGCATGAAGAGCACTGAAATGGCTTCTTGCCTGTGTGGGTGTGCAGGTGTTGCTTCATGCTGGACTTATACAAGAAGCTTTGAGGGCATCAATTGCACTGTCATGGCTTCTCACCTGTGTGGTTGCGCAGGTGTGTTTTCAGGTGGGACTTTCGTGCAAAGCTCTGAAGGCATGAAGGGCATTGAAATGGCTTCTCTCCTGTGTGGGTGCGTAGGTGGTCTTTCATGCTGGACTTATGCGAGAAAGTTTGAGGGCACGAAGGGCACTGAAATGGCTTCTCGCCCGTGTGGGTGCGTAGGTGGTCTTTCATGCTGGACTTATGCGAGAAGCTCTGAAGGCATGAAGGGCACTGCCATGGCTTCTCACCTGTGTGGGTGCGCTGGTGGGCTTTCAGGTGGGGCTTTCGTGAGAAGCTCTGAAGGCATGAAGGGCATTGAAAGGGCTTCTCGCCTGTGTGGGTGTGCAGGTGTGCCTTCATGTTGGACTTGCGCGAGAAGCTCCGAGGGCATGAGGGGCATTGAAATGGCTTCTCGTCTGTGTGGGTGCGCAGGTGGGTTTTCAGGTGGGTCTTTCGTGAAAAGCTCTGAAAGCATGAAGGGCACTGAAATGGCTTCTCACCTGTGTGGGTGCGCTGGTGGATTTTCAGGTAAGTATTTCGTGAGAAGCTCTGAAGGCATGAAGGGCATCGAAATGGTTTCTCATTCGTGTGAGTACGCAAGTGTTCCTTGACCTTGGACCTTTGTGAGAATCTCTGAAGGCATGAAGGACACTGAAATGGCCGCTCACCCGTGTGAATCCACATGTGCCTCTTCAAGGTGTCTTTTCTTGAGAAGCTCTGAGGGCACAAATGGCACTCAAACGGACGCTCACCAGTATGGACCCTGGCATGTGCTTCAACATGAAACAGTTTAACAGCCTCATAGTCACAGAGATGGTCTTGGTGGAGGCATTTCTGCTGTGTATTGTCACCGCTTGCTGTTGCCGGAGAAGTAGGCCTCGATGCTGCACAAATGCAACAAAAAAACACAGATACTAAAGTTAATGCTGAGCTTTCTTTTTTGATTTGAGAGGTTTAGAGGGTGATTTCAGGTATGATAGAACAAATGACACGTAGTGGTCCGTTTTGATTTAGTCAGCATTGCAGAATCTGAATGCTTCATGATTGTTTCTGAGTCCACCTGTATAAATCATTTTTCAGAAAGCTAAATAATTACGAAGAGAGAATCTGGAGTGTTTGAAGACTTTCACAGATTTCTACGACACTTGAGGACAGAGTCAAAAAGCTACATCCCAGCTTGCGCTTTGATCCTCAACGAGCACTCTAGGTTGAAGGCCATATTCGCTGGCACAACAAATTTCTCATATACGACTTCGTACCACATGTCTAACATTGACAATTTTTTGATAAGTTGAGATTGTAGAGAGTCAATAGGACATACTGTATTTTTCCAAGTATAACCTTAAAATGAAATTTGCAAATCTGCACCCCAACATTACTGTTATATTTTTGGCGTGGGTTATATGCCCAAAAGCTTGTTTTTGAGTGATCTCACCATTCTTTATCTGAGAAAACTTGGTGACCAGGGCTTTACTCAGTGCCATCCTTATAGGCTTAAAGGGACACTGAAGGCAAGTACTAAGTCAACGTGAAGTGTTTAAATACCATTCCAGAAAGCTCGCAACGCTTGTTTCGTTCCAAGAAAAGAATTAGTTTGCGAAAAAATTGCATCTCAAGAGTCCGAGTACCTTTTTCGTAGTTCAAATCCCTCGCCACCCGACCAGGGGAGTGGTGATGTTGCATACACCATCACCACCCTTTGCTGCTGTCAGCGAGTAAAACGGTGCCTGACAAACAGCAGTACTGATCCAAGACAGAGCGGTAGATCTGCTGCTGCAGCTGCTTTTTGGTCAAGTGGCGTAGACCGTTTGGGCATCCCGCGACATCACATAGAAGCTGAATTTTCTGCTACTTGCAGTTTGTGCGAGTTCCGCGAGCCAGCAAAACCAATGCAGCACTATGTAGTACGAAAGTACCATAAAGCACGAAAGCGTGGGCGGCACGGAGTCGAGTGAAAACGAAACCTTTCGACCGCCTGCATCATTGTCAAGAGTAATTTCAGTGAGTTCTTTCTAAAGATGAAATGGCGCTGAACAAGTAGCTTTTTATTTCGTCTTGTAATACAACGCAAGGATGTTTTTTGCAATGAGTGGCCGAGTACTAGTGACAGAATGACTGAGGAGTACTTTCGTCATCGGGCAAGTACTTGAATGTCCTGGGGAAGTCTCTAATCATGTCCTGCATTTACCTCAGTTTCTCGATTATTAAGGCTCTGTTGGCAATAATATTGACACCGTAGAGATTCTCAAGCACTAATCTATCACTTTAGCTTGATTTAGTATTTGCCTGTAGTGTCCCTTTACCAAGTATGACATCTTCAGTTTAGCACAAAGTGAAAAGACTATTTGGCACGCACTCTGCTCCGCCATCACAAGATTGTGACAAATGATTGCTGAAACGGACAAGGCATGATCTAAACAAACCTCTCCCTCTGCAAACCGCAATGCAAATCAACACAACAGCAGGTAAAATTAGTTAAATTGGGTTTAATGGCCTAAAAGCGACTTGGACCGTGCTGCGCCAGCCACAAGGCGTTCACAAAACAATGGTAGAGGCTGCAAAAGCTGTGTTGCTCTAAAGCCTGTTCATAAAACCGGTTTCTTCGAGAAAGTTCAGGACTTCTGAAGGGGCACAAGTGGTTCATCTCCCAAAATTAAAGCGGGGTGCAACGGTATTTGTAAGTTGTGTAATTCGCGGAAGCATTTTCTTCTTTATTTCGTTGTGTGATTAAGTAAGTTGCAGTTTGTCGTTTTCTCTCAAACTACATGCACTTTGTCATTTGAAGGTCAGCGCTTCGCAAATAGCTTGAAGTTCGTCCCTAGCTGGTACCTTTCTATTTGAAATAGTCTCGTGTTTTGCCTTAGCTGCGCAATCATCCGCCTTTTCATTTCCTGGAATCCCGACATGGCTTGGGACCCAGCAGAAGAGGATGGATGGGCCTTGGTGTACTTGTGAAATGTTTAAAATATTGTCTATGAAGGGATCCTGCTCAGATTGCAAATTAAGTGCCTTTAGTGCACTCAAGGAGTCGGTATAAACGACTGCTTTGGAGTGTTTGCCTGTTATAATTTTTTTTCCATTGCTGTCCACACTGCTTGACATTCAGCAAGAAAACATAGACAAACTGTTGTAGCCGAATAGTATGTTCCGATGTACCTTCGACGACACTGATTCTCGCACAATTTCGCATCTTTGACCCGTTGATGTAAAATTCGGTGTAAGTGTTGCATGTTTCTTATACTGTGCTAAACTGGTGTATTGTGTTCACGACAGGTAATCCCCTTTTTAAGTGTGTTAACGAAATATCAAGGAACTGTCTGAAGTTACTCCAATGGGGTAATCTGACTGGCCTCTTAGTAACAGAATGTTCTTCATAGGGACATCGCATTCCCCTCATTTTTCCTTGTACTAAAGTATGAGAGGTTTAACTGCATGCTGCTTGTTCGCGTAGTGTAGCCGTGTATCGCAGCAGGTGATAATGTTATTGCAATCTCTGGTAATGATCGAACTTTGAGAATGCAGGTAAACATGTGTTGCATTCTTCTATGTTCCAAGGACGGCTCATTACTTTCCGAGTACAAACTGGAAATAGGTGTTGTCCTGTGGCCACCGGTTGCTAGGTGTAGCCCTAGATTATGAACTGCATCTAATCACCGGAGGTGCGAGTGTCTGGCTGAGCCGTAAATTATGCAGCCACAGTGCTGCGTGCTAAGGAGCGACAGATACATAGAAGACATTGGCAGTCAAAGCCCCCGTGCTTCTGGGAAAGGACATTGAGAACGCTAAATGCCTTGCTTGCTTTAATCTTAAGACTATATTTGTGCGCTAGGAAGCTCAACTTCTTATTGAATAAAACCCCTAAAAACTTGTGGCCTTTTTGTCTGGCAGTACGGCTTCATGCAGTTTCAAGATAGGGTCTCGTTGTAAACCCCTTTTTTGCAAATGAACCACAGCAAGAGCTATTTCAGTAGAAAAATGGAAGACATTTTTATTTGCCCATGGTATGAATTTATTTAAGATGGTTTGAATATGCTGTTTGCAAGTTAGCATTTTTGATGGGCAGCACGCAAGTTGGAGATCATCAATGTATAAAGAATGCATTAGAGAAGATGCCATAATTCTATTTCTAAAGCCCATTTTAACCACAAACAGTCTTGTGCTTCGAATACAACTCTGCGGCGCGCTGTTTTCGTGGACAAATATGTGTGAAAGCATTGTATAGAAATGCAGCTGAAATGTTCGATTGGACATAAAGTTTGCTGGATACCTCAGTATCTTGCCACAAATCCCTAGGTCTGCCAAATCCTGCAAGATATCAAATATCTATGTAGTACCGTAGGCTTTGTCCATGTCAAAGGAAATTGTAAGACAGTGTTGTTTGTGTAGAAAGCATTGCGTATCTCATGTTCTAATTGAACAAGGGGATCAGTGATTGAACAACCCTTATAACGCGATAACATTAAGGGTACCGTGACGCAAAAAAATCCAATGTCGGCATAAGACGTTGCTTAGCGAAAGATCATTCCAAGCCACAACCACGCAGGCACTCCCAATGGCGCAGAGGTATTAGTGAACTAATTGAGTTCCTCAAAGTAAAACACAGCAGAAAAATCATAAAGTACGTCCTAAACACAACCTTCAAACGTGATCGCGTCGGAGTTTAATTTGAATATACCAGAAAACTTAATTCTGTTACGCAGAAACACAATCACAAACCTATTTTCGAGTGGAGCGGCCCCCTTGGTTCCTTGCAGCAACACCATCGTGCTCACTTCCGCACATCCGAAAGAAAGCTGTGGTTGCCGGAAGGCATGACAGGCAGTTGGAGATCTTTGAAATCTATCACATTCCACTTTTAAAGGCAAAGCTTAAAGGGCCCCTGAAACGGTTCGGACAAATTTTGTAGACGCGTAGGGTACAGCTTAAGTAGAACATTCACACCACAATTTAAGTGAAGTGTTACGTATTAATGGAGCTACAAGCGATTAGAAGTTACCCTCCTCCCTAGTCATGCTTTTCCTCCTCAACTCGTTCACCGAGCGATCGGGGCTAAGCTCCGCCTTCACTGGTTTCGCGTCACGATGCGACGTCACATCGTCCACTTCCGGTTGTTTTGGAGCCCGCCCCCGCCCGCGTGAAACCTCTCCGCTAGCCGCTTGGCCGTCGAACCCAAGCGAGAGCTATCGAAGCAGCGTGCGTTGTGAGCATTCTGTCGTAGCGCCGAACGTGTATGGTATTCCGGTAACCACTGGCAAGCTGGTCATTTCGGCAAATGACTGGAGGCATAAACTCAAGCTGATGAAGGAACTTTAGCGTAGACGTACGTGCGGCCTGATCGGTCTGCACGGTCCAGCCACTTGTTGGCGCAGCGCTTAACCAGCCAAACAAAGCGCTAATATGCTCTAACCAAATGTACAACATTTTAAACATTTATAAAAACAAAGTGTTGATGATTACACTCCTGCGAAAAATACACACCAGCAGCCAAAGAAGAATACACTTCGTTACTGCTACTGTGTATGGTTGAGCTCTGTGCCACCAGGTGGCTGCACCGTGCAGACCATTCGCATTTGCGATTCTGCTCATCCCATGGCTCATCCCGTTACGACACAGTCAAGCGGCCAGACCCTGTCCCCTTGCGCTTGCATTTGCCCTAATACCGGACTCGCGAAACGCTATTGCGTTAGTAATCTTCTGGTGTAAAGTGACGGCCACAAACGCGCAAACCCTGGCGCCGATCGGATAGCGGCAGCCCGATGCGCAGCAGCCAGCTCGCTCGTATGCTGCCTTGCAGAGGGACACGATGTCGCAGCTTGACATATTGCCAGTCGCTACGTTTGCAGTCCACAAAGCAACAAAGTCGAATCATAGTGCTCGCGAAAAGACTGAGACCGACTCTGACCGCGGAGCTCTCGTCAAAATGGAGTACGTTGTAACACAAGCAGACGACACTTGCTGTGTGCCGGAAGTGCTTAATTGTATTGAAAAATTGTTCTTGTGCATTCTCTTTATGTTACTTTCTGTTTATAAAAACAAATGAACTAACATTCCAACTATTACGAAGATCATTTGTTTACCATAAAGTTGGAAAAATTATTGATCACGCGCCCTGGTCAACCAATCGCATAGCTCGCCCCACTGACGTCATATGGGTGATTTTCGTCATATGGGTAGGGGCGGCTTAAAATTCCGCCGAGCAGCGTGCTCCGATCGGCAGCGATGTGCATTTTTAAAACCTTATAATAAATTGCACGCTTTACGCGGAGCACTTAGATGTGTCAATTTATGATCAGAAGGACCTACTCTAACGACTCAGTACGTTTGTAGAAAATCGTCAAAATCGTTTCAGGGTCCCTTTAAGTGTGCTCTAAATTTTTATACCTGCATTGATGATTGCCCAACAGTTTTTGTATAGCAAAGGTAAATATTAGCCTGATGCTCAGAATACTTACATAGGCTTTTGACAAACAGCTAGTGAGAGCGATAGGTCAGTAGCTGCTAGGGGATGTTGGTAGTTTTCCGGCTTTTAAGAACGCTACTATTATTGCCTTTCTCATGCTTTTAGCATTACTACTGTTTTCCACGTCATGTTAAAAAATTACAGCAGAGCCTCTACATTTGCTTGTGACAAGTGGGCAAGCATTGAATAGTGGATGCGATCAAGACCTGCTGCCGTTTTTTTGCCAGCAGGAAGTACTCCGTTTAATTCCAGAAATGCCAGCGGAGCATCGTACAGTTCATTTAAGGCAATGGTAGTTTGTAATTTCTGTTTTTCAGTGAAGTTCTTGTACAATAGGAATGTACAGTGCAGTCCACTTATAATGATATCAAGAAGAATGAAAAATATGATCGTTATGACCGATCATCGCTATACCTGAACTGCCGTGAAAGGAAGGCCACCAAACGTACCTTTGCAGCTCCAAAACCAAATTTGCCACTTGCGATAAAGAAATCAACATTGTAGAAAGTAGGCTGTGAAAAATAAAATGTTTATTTATACGTCTAAACAGCATGTCAAGCAAGGCACTTGCTTTTGCAAAAGTTTCAGGTTCACAATTACGGCATGTACCGCATGCAACTGCTGCGCAAACAGCTGGCAGCTATAATTTAGCGTGCACGAAATCAATGACAGACTCGATCGACTACGGTGCACTTTGGGTTAGCATTGGCGTCGGTGTCAAAGATGGACCATTGTCAATCTCGGACCCGGCCACCGCTAAATTTAAAACTCAATGTTCATCTGAAGTGCCAGGGTTTTTGCCTTTTGATTTAAAACATCGCCGGAGACCTGCACTTGCTTGCCGATCATGGCTTTCAGCCACATGTGAATAGCGTCATCAAGTTGTGGGTGGGCACCTTGGCGGACATTCTTTTGTCAGGATCCATCAGATTTCTCGCTGGCTTCTAAAACCTTCACCTTGCTTTTTTTAGGTAGTTTGATATTGCCTGCCTCAAGATTTCAATTTCCTTTGTAACGTCCGCTCGCGATCCACCACTTTGCATTTGCTTGATAATGGCGGCCTTTTTTTCCATCGTCAATCTGCTATAAATGCGCTTCTCAAAGTGAAAAGGCTAGACTTTTCACATTGGCAAAGGCGGATGCGGTTTCAGCACATGGTAACGAGAGTGCTGTGGAAGAACAACTATCCGCTGGGATAAATTGGCGGCACGGGAAAGGTCTCGTCAGCCACAGCAGTCTGCAAACACTGCGCAAGAAAGCTGAAGTTGCTATCGACAGGAGATGATCAGTACGAGTGTATGGCCAGAAGTCACCTGAAGACGCCTAAAGGTCGGCTGAAGTGATAGCTGGCGTGCACCTCAGGTGCCCAATACATGCTGCTCATTGCCTGATGGCAGCGTTGCGCATGCCTAGCCCTGCTTAGTCACATGCTGTGGGAGGTCGTGGCTCAAAGCTGTCCCAGAACAATGATCTTAAGAGTTCCCGAGCGGTTTTCGCCTGTCTCATACTTATAAAACAGCATGTTTTGTAGTCAACTCCATTCAAAGTTTTGTTTCAACATTATTCACCCCAAACACAAGGATCGACTTACATTCTGCATTGATTAACGTAAAATCCTGAGCAAGCGTCCTACCCGTGCAAGCACTAAAGGACACTTCTCGTCTGTGTGGGTTCGCAGGTGTCCTTTCATGCTGGACTTGTTTGAGAAGCTTTGAGGGCATAAAGGGCACTGTCATGGCTCCTCACCTGCGTGGTTGTGCAGGTGGTCTTTCAGGTGGGTCTTTCGTGAGAAGCTCTTAAGGCATGAAGGGCATTCAAATGGCTTCTCGCCTGTGTGGGTGCGCAGGTGGGCTTTCATGCTGGACTTATGTGAGAAGCTTTCAGGGCATGAAGGGCACTGCCATGGCTTCTCACCTGTGTGGGTGCGCTGGTGGCCTTTGAGGTGGGCCTTTCGTGAGAAGCTCCGAAGGCATGAAGGGCATTGAAATGGCTTATCACCTGTATGGGTGTGCAGGTGTTCCTTCATGTTGCCCTTGCGTGAGAAGCTTCGAGGGCATGAAGGGCATTGGAATGGCTTCTCGCCTGTGTGTGTGCGCAGGTGGTTTTTCATGCTGGACTTCTTTGAGAAGCTTTGAGGGCAGGAATGGCACTGCCATGGCTTCTCACCTGTGTGGGTGCGCAGGTGGAATTTCAGGTGGGTCTTTCGTATGAAACTCTGAAGGCATGAAGGGCATTGAAATGGCTTCTCGCCTGTATGGGTGTGCAGGTGTTCCTTCATGTTGCACTTGCGTGAGAAGCTTCGAGGGCATGAAGGGCATTGGAATGGCTTCTCGCCTGTGTGGGTGCGAAGGTGGTCTCTCAGGTGGGACGTTTGTAAGAAGCTTTGAGGGCATGAAGGGCACTGCCATGGCTTGTCACCTGTGTGGGTGCACAGATGGCTTTTCAGGTGGTCTCTTCTTGAGAAGCTTCGAGGGCACAAATGGCACTTAAACAGACGCTCATCTGTCTGGACCCTGGCACGTACTTCTAGACGAAACAGTTTATCAGCCTCAAAGTGACAGAGATGATCTTCGGAGAGGCGTCCCTGCTGTGAATTGTCACCGTTGGCTGTTGATGGAGAAATAGAAGGCCTCAATACTGCACAAATGAAACAAAAGTATAGTATTATGAAATGCGAAAAAGAAATACACACTACAGTTAATGATGAGCTTTCCTTTCTTTCTTTTTTCATTCGGAAGGTCTTGAGGGTGATTTCAGGTATGACGGAACAAATGACACCTACTGGTCCTCTTTGACTTACTCAATATTTCTGTATCTGAATGCTTCACGACTGTATTTGTGAAGTCCAACCATGTAAATAATTTTTCAGAAAGCTAAAGAATTGCGAAGTGCAAGAATCCGGAGTGTTTGAAGACTTCCATGGATTTCTACAACCTTCAGAGGACAGTGTCCAAAAGCTTCGACCTACCTTGCTCTCCGATTCTCAACGAGCACTTGAGATTTGAAGGCCATATTTGGCATTTGCAAAACTTAGGATTTGCTGGCACAACAAATTTCTTGTACGAGACTTCATCAATGGGTTTCTTCTTGATTACGTGCCGAACTTTGGCAACATTTTCGTAAGTTGACATTTTAAAGAGCCAGCTAGGACATACACTATTTTTCCACGTACAAACCCCAACACGTAAACCCCCTTTAGTATAGCCCTGAGCTGAAATATGCAATACCTCTGAGACATAAAAAAAAATTCGGCAGAGACACTCAAGTCTGCTTAGATGTCAGAATGTGAAAGCATTACAGTTGCCCTGGAGAAATGTTTTTTTCCTCATGTTCCTTGTCCACACAAGCTCTCGTGTGCACTCTAACTGTGCCTTGGTAAGGCCAAATCAAAATGCACTAAGCGTCTCAACATGCTTGCTTGCCCGAGAGGAGTTCATAACTTGAAGGACTGCTCAGCGGCGTTCAAATGGTCTTTAATGGTTTTTATTTTATACACTTGTGGCGCTGCGCCACCTCCTTCTCTCCATTGGCTGCACCGTCACGTGCCCGATGATGCATGCACTAGGCCACACCTTTAGTACGACGTGAGGCGTACAATGATGCGTGCACCAGACACCCCTTTGGTCAACCAGAACGGTGGAGCCACATGCTCTCGGAAAAAGTGTCGCACAACTCGGAAGCCCGGACTCGATTCCCACCCATTCCAAAATTTTATTTTCAAAGCCCTTAATTTACCTTGTTTACAGGAACCTCCTCGAGAAATTTGACACCAGTACAAGCAATTTTCCCGTGTTTTTCCTCTTTGCACCGTCAGCCACTTTTGGCACGACCGCTCGGTGGTGCCGCCACCGCCGGATTTTCATGTAATGGGGCATATAATGCTTTTGCATTAAAAATTAAGTGTGTATAAGCCAAGGAGATAATCGCATACAAGCCTGAAATGTTTACAAAAACAGTCTCCTCTTGGGGATGAACGACCTGTCCATGTCGTATCTTCGGCCAGCGATTCTGTTCCTTCCTTTTTGGTGATACTGCTGGGCCACTGAGCACACCTTATCGGGATCCGAGTTCTAATTTGGCAGTGCTGTATGCACTATTAGCCGACTGGCACAGTGCAAATTGCCGACCCTTAAGGAGGAGGATAATGAGGCACCATTAAGGAGGGGAGAAGGGAGCCTCAATGTGAAAGAGAGGAAGGAGGATTGGGTTGCCTAGGAGATAACTTTGAACGATGAACATTGTCCTGAAGTGTGGCTTCACGGCAGCACGTGCTGCGCTGACATGAAGTTGCGCCTCAAAGCGAAATTTGCACATAATCAGCACCAACTTTACTGTTATTTTTGGTGCAGGTTGTACTGCCAAAAATACGGTAGCTTCTTTTTGAGTGATCTCACTATTATTTATTTGATAAACCTACTTTCCAGCCTGGTCTTTACCCAGTGTTGTCCTTATAGGCTTAACAAAGTGTGACGACATATTCAGTTTTGCTCAAAGTGAAAACTATTTGTTAGGACTTATTGTTAGGCGAGTTGGTTCATACTGTGAGGAAATAAAGGGACTGCGCAGAATTCAAGACAAGGACTTAGTAAGAGACACAGACAAGAGCTAACTTTCAACTAACTTTATTCTTCGTCGCTTGTCATTGTCTTTAGTCGCACATGTACAAAACATGTAATCACATTGTCACTACCAGATTAGAGCAAGCCGCGCAAAAATACTTCTCGCTATCTATTAAAGAAATACTTGTGTCACTTACGCATGCCTTCTCTCTAAGAGATATATAGAAAGCTTCCATCAGCTCCCGCGCTATGGTACCTTGGCTTTTACCCAATATCTTTATTTTTCGGAAATCTGGAACACACACGTAAGCTTGACAGCGTACAGACAAATGCACATTACCTTTACTTTTACTTGAAAATTCATGTTCCCTTGCGCGGTCGTTGCCACAACATCCGATTTGCCCAACATAAGACTTTCCACTAGGTAGCGAAATCTCATAGACAATGCCGACCGCACATTTCACATACCCCTGAACGTACTTTTGGCTGCAACCTCCAGATTCTTCTTTTCAGAAGAGATTCTGGGGCAAAGCCCAGCCAGCTTGTGCGGGGCAGAAAAAAATTATCGGCATGTTGTGCCTGCTGGCTACCTTTTTCAGGTTGCGGAATAGGCGATGCATATATGGCAGCACTTCTGGACGAGTCCTACTTAGCCGCCCGGTGTTCACTCTGGAACGGGCTGCTTTTGTTTCATTCAGAAGGATCTCTGCTATTTTCGTTATGACCACGCAAGGTTATCCGGCATTAACCAATCGCCGAACCTGATTGTTAAAACCACTCTGCATTGCATGTGAGCACAATTTCCTGAGAGCAGATCCCAGTCAAAGTTTAGCGATCCCCTGCTTAACTAACTTAGACTGCACAGAATCATATGGCAGCAGCGCCTCTTGTGCCCTGGGGGCTTACACCCAACATACATGATCACCTAAAAACAGGCATAAATCTAAATGCTGCAGTGAGCTGTCACACGGTAACTCGTGGGTGAAGGACAAGCCCTTCCCACATTGCCGAAATGTGTTGGGGATTTGCAAGTTAGCATGTTCGACGTGCAGCACGAAAATTGGGGATCATCGAAGTATAAAGAATGCATTAGAGAGGATGGCACAATTCTGTTTCTTGAGTTCATTTTCATCACGAACAACGCTCTGCTTAGAATACAACTCCGCAGCACACCGGTTTCCTGAATTCTGGGGCTTTGTGTGCCAAAACAACAATTTGATTATGACGCACACTGCAGTGGAGGTCTTTGGATTACTTTTGACCAGCAGGGGATCTTTAACATGCCCTCAATGCACGGAACATTGCCTTTCTTGCATTTCGCCCCCGTCAAATTGTGGCCGCAGTGGCTGGCATTTGAGCCCTTGACCTTCCGCTTCGCAGCACAACATCATAGCCACTAAGCCACCATGGCGGGTGCCTATTTTCTGGATGAACATGTGTGAACGATTGTGCCCAGATGCACCTGAAATGTTCATTGGACATAGTCTGCTGGACATCTCAGCATCTTGCCAGGAATCCCTAGGTCTGCCAAATCTTGCACTATACCAGATATCCATGTGGTATCTTAGACTTTGTCCAAATCAAAGAAAATTGTGAGACAGTGTCGTTTGTGTTGAAAGGCATTGCGTATTTCATGTTCTAATTAAACAAGGGAATCAGTTGTTGAACAACCCTTTTTATACCTGCATTGATGATTGTCCAACAGGTTTTGTGTATCAGGGTAAATGTTAACCTCGTGTTCAGGATACTTTCATAGGATTTTGCCAAACAGCGAGTGAGAATGATAGGTCTGTAGCTGCTGGAGGATATCGGGAGTTTTCTGGCTTTTTAAGAACGGTATTATTATTGTTTTTCCTTGCTTTCAGCAATACTACCATTTCCTAAACCATGTTAAAAAATTCCAGCGGAGCCTCTACGTATGCTTGTGATAAGCGGGCAAGCATTGAATAGTGGGTGCGGTCAAGATCCGCTGCCGTTTTCTTGCTGGCAGAAGGTGCTCTGTTTAATTCCAGCAGTGTCAGCGGAGCAGCAAATGGTTCATTTAAAGCACCGGAAGTTGGTAACTTCTATTTTTCAGTGAAGTTCCTGTACAATATGAATGTACGGTACAGTACACTTATAAGCATATGAAGAAGAATGAAAAATCCTATCGTTATAACTGATCATTGCTATACCTGGACTGCCATAAAAAAAAAAAGCTGCCAAACATACCTTTGTAGCTCCGAAACCAAATTTGCCACTTGCAGTAAAAAATCAATATTGAAGAAAGCAGGCTGTGAAAAGTGAAATATTTATTTATACCTCTAAACAATGTGTCAAGCGTTAAGTTCTGAAACACTTTGACAAAAGTTTCAGGTTTGCAAGTGCAGCGTGCGTCGTGTCCAGCTGCTGCGCGAACACTGGTGGTTATAATTTAGCATGCATGAAACCAATGAGCAACACAATCGATGATAGAGCACTTTGGGTAAGCATCGGGGTCAGTGTCATTATCAATATCCGACACTGACAATTAGGATTCAGCCATCGCTAAACTTAATACCCTCAATGTTCATATGAAGTACGAGGGTTTCTGCCTTTCGGCTTAAAACATCATTGACATCGCCACTTGCTTGGTGATCATGGCTTTCAGCCACATCAGAATAGCTTCCTGAAGGTTTGGGTGGACACCTTGGCTGACATTCTTCTGTCGGGATCCAGCAGGTTCCTCGGCGGCTTATAAAATCTTCACCTTGTTTTCTAAATATACTCTGACATTGTTTGGCTCAAGATTTCAAATTCCTTCAAGACGTCCACTTGTGATTGGCCACTTTGCACTTGCCTGATAACGTCACTGATAACATGATAACGTCACTTGCCATCGTCAATATCCTATAATTTCCTCGCTTCAAAGCATTTGTCAAGTTGGAGGCGGACGACGAAGGTGGTGTCGGAACCATAGGTAGCAGCTGCCGATGAAACCACTGCAGACAATTGGTTGTTTAAGTGGCTGAGCCTAGCATTGCAGTATGCAGCTGAAGCAAATCACAATGGGCACTAGAGGCGATACAAACAGTACAAATTACCATATGCAACTGACAAGTGCCAACAGCAACAACAGTGTGAAGCCTCGTGGGAGGGTGCAGCAAGTTGTGCCTGCTATTGAGATTGTACCAGAAACAGTAGTTCTGAACTAGCATGCGCGATGCATGCAATGCGGGTTTGAGGCTACAGAAAAAGAAAGTCATGGTAATGTTGCTTGCATTTTCGGTAGCTTTTTATGTGCGATCAAGGGAAAAAGTCCGGAAAATTGAACGAAAAGAGTTTGAAGCATGCCAAACTATGGTCATTGTTGTACAATGACTGTATGGAGCGCATTGCAGTGCCTTGGCAGAGTCGGAATATTCGAGCAGGTCCGGAAAAATCGGGTGTCCGAAAAAATTAGTCGGCAACTGTATTATTATTACCCTTCAAATTACTATTCAAATTTCACTTAGTGTTAATAGACATAATATAAACCATTTTGCAAATCTTATGCTGCAACTGCATGCGACTGAACTACCAAGGAGAGGCTGGGCCTTGGTCAGGTGTTGGAAAATACCTTCAGCACAATCGTCCTGTGTTTGCCACGTATGCTTTGAATTAAAATAAAGAAGTGCGCTTGTTTGTAGTTGTCAAAATGGCGAAAGCGTCACCATTTCTGTCGTTACTGTGGCCAACACACCAACTTTTCAAACTTTGTGCAAATGTGCAAAAAATAACATCTCTAAACTTGAGTTTATCACTGCCTTTGCAAGCAATGTGGTAAATTAGGTGGAAGCGTACAGTAGGATTGTGGCAGCGCACTGTCTGGTTTCTATGAATAGAAATACATAGAAACAGTGTAAACGTTGGTTTTCACTGGAAGCTTTGTTGCACAACAGCTGCCCTGTTGACAGTGAACTCTTCTTGAAGACACTGTGGTGGAATTTCTCTGTGAGCACCGTGAACGGTTTCTACTGATAGCAGCAGACTCAATTCATTGCAAAGGCAATTCAATTTGTTCACTAGTGTCTCGCTTCTCGAAGTGAAAAGGCTTGACTTTTCGCATTGGCATAGGTGGACGAGGTTTAGCACATTGCAACAAGAGTGCTGCGAAAGAACAACTATCCACTGGGATAAAATGATCGTATGGGAGAGGTCTCATCAGCCACTGCAGTCTGCAAACACTGCACAAAAATCCCGAAGCTCTTATCGCAGGAGAGGATCGAAATGGGTGTATGGCCAGCAGTCACCTGAAGACAACTACAGGTCGGCTGAAATGATAACTGGCGTGCACTTCAGGTACTGAAGTGCACGCCATTGCTCATTGCATGATAGTAGTGTTGCGTATGCCTAGTATGGCTTAGTCATGTGCTGCAGAATGTCATGACTAAAAACAAGAATACCAACAGTCCAGTGCATTTTTTGCCTCTTGTCAATGAATGAACACATTGATAAAACGAACCATGTTTCGAACTCAACTGCATTAACAAATTTTGTTTTAATTTTATTCACCTCAGACACAGGGGTCAACTTTCATTCCACATTGATCTATATTCATGTTTTTACAGTAATATACTAATTTAGGCATAACCAAGAGACTCACTGGGTTTGACATTATCGTAAAGCAACGTAAGGGCTACAACACCAGGCAAAGAAGGCTCTGGATTAAGCTCTACCACGTAAGGTGATTCAATGTTCTCAGTAGAACAGTATTCTTTCATTTTGCCCCCAATCAGAATGCAGACGAGAATCACAAACAAGGTAATATGTCCTCAATAGCAGTGTCATACACTCCTGAGCAAGTTGTACCAAGCTAGGCAGACTTGGCTATTTACCACAAACCCACACAAGCAAGCAAGTGCAAGAGAAGTGCCGGTCACTGCCCACCTGAAGAGGAGCTTGAATGATCCACAGCCTCTGTGGTCTGCACGCTCCTTGACTCGCTGCCTGCTCTGAAGCAGCACCAAACAGACTTGTCAGCCAGAGGGAAGCTGCACTGCGTGCCAACCTCAACCTGACCGATGGCCTTGGAAGGGCCGGAGCAAGCCGTTATGGCGGTGATACTTTCAGCTAGGCTCATTGCATTTTTGAGGCCTGCAGAAAATAATTGAAGTGATTGCAGTCCTGTTATAGCATCGATAACAAGTGGCAAATCCAACACTAGAATAAATGCCAGGGCACTACTATACAATGCGCAGCCATGGAACACAACATAACCTTTTCGGTTCAGTGTTCCTAAAGGGTAACAAGGGACAATCCACAGTGAATACTCAAAAACAGGGCAACCTTTTTCTGTGCAAGGTTTACGACAACAGAATGTCTCCCCGACTCTTTTTCACCTCATACATCTTAAAGCTATTGCCGGAGTCTAAATAATGCAAAGTGATTGCAAAATGCTAAGTTCATCGCCATCAGACTATTTAATGTCCTCTGTGGGATCCCCACTTGCCCCAGGTCTTGGGCCAGCTGATACCATCCTATGCTTGCAAATTTTCTATTTCTTCACACTACCTAATTGTCTGCTGTCCACGATTGCACATCAGTTGAATTGATACCCATTCAGCAGCCCCGATAGACCACCAGTTACCTACTAAACACATTACATTGCTTGCCAAAGTTCATTTTTAATGCAATAGCATTCTTTAAGAACTTCACCCAGTTAGCAGTATGTATGTATGTATGTAGTATGTATGTATGTATGTATGTATGTATGTATGTATGTATGTATGTATGTATGTATGTATGTATGTATGTATGTATGTATGTATGTATGTATGTATGTATGTATGTAGTTTTATTACGACTGCTACCCTTTTATTAATAGAGTCGCATTGAAGTAATGTTGAACAGCAGTGACAGCGTATTGGGCAAACCAGGCCCAGCAAAACAAGTAACGCTCAACACAATGATAGCAGCAAGCACGCTCAACAATCGTCGAAATCTGATATGCAAGTCAAGCGCATTGGCGCTTATATATGACTCGTCAAATGTTCCAGCGTAATTGCTGGTGCCTTCATGCCTACCAGAAGGTAGTACGCAATTTGGGCTGCACATACAATCTAATTAGACAAGGTTTGATGAGAACAGACAACGGTTAGAACCAGCGATAACATTCGAGAAACTTCCTATACCGGAAGGTGTGCCTTAAGCTGAGTGACAACATACGACAACATTGTAACATAGATTGGCCTGTGAAAAACGTTCACCAATAACAAACTATTTACATGCATCTCAATACTGTAGAATTAATCACTGTTGCCTGCTGTGTCCTTATGAATTAGAAATCCTACCCTATAGTATTACCTCTTATCTGCTAGACCTCTGCAGCATAGGATGTGGCCATTAGTCTGCTCCGTATAAGCTTCACGTTTTTATAAACTCATTACGGCCGATGACATCTCGGGCCATGCCCTACTGAAAGAGCGCCACTAAGCTAGCTTCACTATAGAGGGTTCATGTGTTAAATGTTGCCAGGTTCAATTTCCAATGGCAGCCTGTCCAGATCCAGAGATCCTTAGCACCCGCTGCTGCTTTGCAGGTCTGACCGCCGCCTTTGTCAGGTGCTCCGCAGCCGCACTGGGTACCTGCTGCTCTTCACTGAACCACTTGGGGTCACAGGGTACGTGCTACTGGGTAAGTGCACTTTTCACATTATTCATCGTATAAATCCGGACAGGCCGCCATTGGAATATGAACCTGGCAACGTTTAACGCAAGAACATTATCTAGTGAGGCGAGTCTAGCAGTGCTATTGGAAGAATTAGAGGGCAGCAAATGGGATATAATAGGGCTCAGTGAAGTTAGGAGGCCAAAAGAAGCATATACAGTCTTAAGGAGCGGGCACGTCCTGTGCTACCGGGGCTTAGCGGAGAGACGAGAACTAGGAGTCGGATTCCTGATTAATAAGAATATAGCTGGTAACATACAGGAATTCTATAGCATTAACGAGAGGGTGGCATGTCTTGTTGTGAAACTTAATAAGAGGTACAAAATGAAGGTTGTACAGGTCTACGCCCCTACATCCAGTCATGATGACCAGGAAGTCGAAAGCTTCTACGAAGACGTGGAATCGGCGATGGGTAGAGTGAAAACAAAATACACCATACTGATGGGCGATTTCAATGCCAAGGTAGGCAAGAAGCATGCTGGAGACAAGTCAGTGGGGGAATATGGCATAGGCTCTAGGAATAGCAGAGGAGAGTTATTAGTAGAGTTTGCAGAACAGAATAATATGCGGATAATGAATACGTTCTTCCGCAAGCGGGATAGCCGAAAATGGACGTGGAGGAGCCCGAACGGCGAGACTAGAAATGAAATAGATTTCATACTCTGCGCTAACCCTGGCATCATACAAGATGTGGACGTGCTCGGTAAGGTGCGCTGCAGTGACCACAGGATGGTAAGAACTCGAATTAGCCTAGACCTGA
This sequence comes from Dermacentor andersoni, assembly GCF_023375885.2. Classification (NCBI taxonomy): domain Eukaryota; kingdom Metazoa; phylum Arthropoda; class Arachnida; order Ixodida; family Ixodidae; genus Dermacentor; species Dermacentor andersoni. The sequence continues at coordinate 122,419,402 of NC_092821.1, read as the reverse complement.
GGAGGGAACGGAGGAAACTGGTACATAAGAAGCCGATCAATGAGTTAGCGCTAAGAGGGAAAATAGAGGAATTCCAGATCAAGCTACAGAACAGGTATTCGGCTTTAAGTCACGAAGAGGACCTTAGTGTTGAAGCAATGAACGACAATCTTGTGGGCATCATTAAGGAGTGTGCAATAGAAGTCGGTGGTAACTCCGTTAGACAGGATACCAGTAAGCTATCGCAGGAGACGAAAGATCTGATCAAGAAACGCCAATGTATGAAAGCCTCTAACCCTACAGCTAGAATAGAACTGGCAGAACTTTCGAAGTTAATCAACAAGCGTAAGACAGCTGACATAAGGAAGTATAACATGGATAGAATTGAACAAGCTCTCAGGAACGGAGGAAGCCTAAAAGCAGTGAAGAAGAAACTAGGAATTGGCAAGAATCAGATGTATGCGCTAAGAGACAAAGCCGGCAATATCATTACTAATATGGATGAGATAGTTCAAGTGGCTGAGGAGTTCTATAGAGATTTATACAGTACGAGTGGCACCCACGATGATAATGGAAGAGATAATAATCTAGAGGAATTTGATATCCCAGAAGTAACGCCGGAAGAAGTAAAGAAAGCCTTGGGAGCTATACAAAGGGGGAAGGCAGCTGGGGAGGATCAGGTAACAGCAGATTTGCTGAAGGATGGTGGGCAGATTGTTCTAGAAAAACTGGCCACCCTGTATACACAATGCCTCAAGACCTCGAGCGTACCGGAATCTTGGAAGAACGCTAACATAATCCTAATTCATAAGAAAGGCGACGCCAAAGACTTGAAAAATTATAGACCGATCAGCTTACTGTCCGTTGCCTACAAAGTATTTACTAAGGTAATTGCAAATAGAATCCGGAACACCTTAGAGTTCCATCAACCAAAGGACCAGGCAGGATTCCGTAAAGGCTACTCAACAATAGATCATATTCACACTATCAATCAGGTGATAGAGAAATGTGCGGAAAATAACCAACCATTATATATAGCTTTCATTGATTACGAGAAAGCGTTTGATTCAGTCGAAACCTCAGCAGTCATGGAGGCATTGCGGAATCAGGGTGTAGACGAGCCGTATGTAAAAATACTGAAAGATATCTATAGCGGCTCCACAGCCACTGTACTCCTCCATAAAGAAAGCAACAAAATCCCAGTAAAGAAAGGCGTCAGGCAGGGAGATACGATCTCTCCAATGCTATTCACAGCGTGTTTACAGGAGGTATTCAGAGACCTGGATTGGGAAGAATTGGGGATAAGAGTAAATGGAGAATACCTTAGTAACTTGCGCTTCGCTGATGATATTGCCTTGCTTAGTAACTCAGGGGACCAACTGCAATGCATGCTCACTGATCTGGAGAGGCAGAGCAGAAGGGTGGGACTAAAAATGAATCTGCAGAAAACTAAAGTAATGTTTAACAGTCTCGGAAGGGAACAGCAGTTTACGATAGGTAGCGAGGCACTGGAAGTGGTAAGAGAATACATCTACTTAGGACAGGTAGTGACTGCTGATCCAGATCATGAGAGTGAAATAATCAGAAGAATAAGAATGGGCTGGGGTGCGTTTGGCAGGCATTCGCAGATCATGAACAGCAGGTTGCCATTATCCCTCAAGAGAAAAGTGTATAACAGCTGTGTCTTACCAGTACTCACGTACGGGGCAGAAACCTGGAGGCTTACGAAAAGGGTTCTACTTAAATTGAGGACGACGCAACGAGCTATGGAAAGAAGAATGATAGGTGTAACGTTAAGGGATAAGAAAAGAGCAGATTGGGTGAGGGAACAAACGCGCGTTAATGACATCTTAGTTGAAATCAAGAAAAAGAAATGGGCATGGGCAGGACATGTAATGAGGAGGGAAGATAACCGATGGTCATTAAGGGTTACGGACTGGATTCCGAGGGAAGGGAAGCGTAGCAGGGGGCGACAGAAAGTTAGGTGGGCAGATGAGATAAGGAAGTTTGGAGGGTCAACATGGCCACAATTAGTACATGACCGGGGTAGTTGGAGAAGTATGGGAGAGGCCTTTGCCCTGCAGTGGGCGTAATCAGGCTGATGATGATGATGATGATGAAATCACACAAGCAACAACTCTGCACCAATCATATGATTGCTAATGTCATTTAAGTCACCAATCATCTCTAAAGAATGGATGCACCACCAATTTTTTTCCCCTTTGAGGGTCCTTCTTTTTTTTGCCAAATGTGACCCCCCAGGGTCGAATTTGTTTATTACACATTTATAATCTTGAGACTGACCCATCTTGCAAAAAAGTTGCCACAACTTTTTTAGGAGTCACATCAGTGACAAAAAGTTTTCCATGGGTGAACATGCATTGTTTATTCATGAGTACAGGTGGGCTTGCACAAACATTTATAAGAATAAAATAAAATACACTGAAATATATTCAAATTCGGCACTTGGGCAGTAGTCAGCATCAAAGGAATCACTGCTCGGCTCACAGCAGACCAACTAACGTGCACACCCATCATCATCATCATCATCATCATCAGCCTGGTTATGCCCACTGCAGGGCAAAGGCCTCTCCCATACTTCTCCAACTACCCCGGTCATGTACTAATTGTGGTCATGTTGTCCCTGCAAGCTTTTTAATCTCGTCCGCTCACCTAACTCGTCCGCCCTCTGCTACGCTTTCCTTCCCTTGGAATCCATTCCGTAACTCTTAATGACCATTGGTTATCTTCCCTCCTCATTATGTGTCCTGCCCATGCCCATTTCTTTTTCTTGATTTCAACTAAGATATCATTAACTCGCGTTTGTTCCCTCACCCAATCTGCTCTTTTCTTATCCCTTAACGTTACACCCATCATTCTTCTTTCCATAGCTCGTTGCATCGTCCTCAATTTAAGTAGAACCCTTTTCGTAAGCCTCCAGGTTTCTGCCCCGTACGTGAGTACTGGTAAGACACAGCTGTTATAAACTTTTCTCTTTAGGGATAATGGCAACCTGCTGTTCATGATTTGAGAATGCCTGTCAAACGCACTCCAGCCCATTCTTATTCTTCTTATTATTTCGGTCTCATGATCCGGATCCGCAGTCACTACCTGTCCTAAGCAGATGTATTCCCTTACCACTTCCAGTGCCTCGCTACCTATCGTAAACTGCTGTTTTCTTCCGAACTTCTTTAGTGTCGACAAATTCCCCATGCTGCCGTATATCAGTGCTCTTTGCAAGCTCATACATGGCGTCACAACCTGCATCGTAAATGTACTTATTTTGCAAGTGACAATAAATTGTGCCTTTTCACTACAAGTCTGAAGAAAAGCATTTCCATCCAGAATCTCAATTGCCTCACTCCGGAATGGAATGAAGAGCATGACTTGTTCTCGTTAATAATTCATGACATCTTCTTGCATGTAATGTCTGTAGATCAACGGAAAATAAGCCCACTGGAAAACACACGAGCGCCTGTCCTGTCTCTTTTTCAGCTGTTGTGCGTGTTTTCCAGTGCGCTTATTTTCCGTCGATCTGCAATGCACCATCTGGTATGTATGCAGGTGTTGTTAAAGTAATGTCTGTAGCAAATGACAAAATCTTTCCTGTGCATAACGTAGGTTTTCTGACGGTTATTGTAAGTGTACGAACTCATAAACTCAGCCAGGCATACATTCTGCATTTCTATGGGGTCTCTTCTCATTTTTTTCAATGACATTCTCCTTCCTCACGTCGGTAGAATAAGGAGGTAGATTGGCAACACAATGCGTTGGCGGGCTAGTTGGTGCGAATCCATGAATACTTTGTCTATAAAGCTGTCTATAAAGCTTTGTCTATAAAGCTGTCTCTAAAGGAGTGACGCAATGAAATGATGTCAGTTGAGAGTAGCACCTTGTCCTGTCGTCTTTCTTGTGTCTGTTGTTTTGCGCTAAACAAAGTATTCACGTATTCGTAGATTGACAAGCTCATTGGTTGTCTTCCGTATGCGAACCCTCTCTTCAGGGTAGCACGTCGGTATGTAGGCAACTTCATGACTCTTTTCAGACATTTTCTGTCTTGGGAGAAACCAAGCAGCTTCTTGAGATGACAGTTCTACAGCCTTCAGCATGTTAAGCCCAAGCACCTCATGTATCTGTGGATAATGCATGTCTAACTGTTCTTGGACCATCTCGTGGACAGCCTTATGCAAGCTAGGCATGCCTCTATCAGCCTTATTAACGTGGTCAACCACGTACGTAGCACAAGCATAATGATCGAGAATCACCTGCAAATCCATGTTGGAATCGAGAACCAAAGCTATACACACATTAAACGGATTGACCCACTTTTGGGCAGGTGTTCGTTTATACAGAATGCATGGTCTAGATACACCAGCGCACAGAATCTCCATGTAGTGGTCGTCGTCTTGCACACTAAATGCACACCAAGCTGATGTATATTGTCCTACTGAGTGTGCTTAAGCGACTTGTGCATTCCGTTGTACTTGTCCTTCAACTTCTCAATTTGATTCTTTTCATTCTGATCTTCGGCAAGTGGGAAGGGCACAACCACTCTAGTGATATTGCTAGGCATGAATGAAGCGCCAAAGCAACACTTGGTCTGTCCTTTCTTGTAGCAAGTATGAGTGTAAGCATGCATCCGAGTACGTTCTCCGCGAAGCAACGAAATGTCTAGCGAAGCCAAGGTGGTAATCATGTTGACTGTGTCAGGCATGCCGCCAGACAATTCCTCTTCGGGAGCATTTTCAAGCCAAAGTAGTATATGCACATGGGGGCTTCCCCTTTGCTGGAACTCAACTTTCTTAGAGTAATCAACGACTACGTAGGCGCTAAAAGGATAACACCTAATTCTATCCTCCAGAATATTTAGAATGTCACTAAATATTAGATTGCAGTATATGGCGCAAGCCACAGGTTCGTTATTGCACAAATCGACCCTATCCCATGTTAGTCAACTCCTCAATCTCTCTAACCCGCTCGGCAACACTTCGTGCACGCAACTTCGAGCACTCCGACTGGCCTCTCCCAATGAACTCCCTAAGCTCAAAGGGTTAGGAATGCATGGAGTTTCCCAAGCCGTGTAATCATAGCAAATACCTCCTTTTTCCGATCTTACCAGTACTGAATCGTATTGGGATCGCCACGCTTAACGGCAATGTCTCTAGTAATAGCTTCCTGTAAACCGCATTCTTCTCTGACTGCTGACGCATAATGTCCTTGGTAGAGCTGCTTGAAGGAAACGTCATAGTCTTCTCTACCAAATTGTGGTGTATCACTGTCATGGCCATGTCAAGAACGTGGTTTGGCTCAACTCCCCGCCGATCGGTTCTCCTAATCTCACTACTAGATGTAGCAAACGGAGAGGGATGCAAAGGTGTAATTACCCTGGTGGGCCCAAGTATATCTGGGGAAACCATTCCTCGGCATGGTGATCGAAGAGTATAGGGATATAGGAACTTTTCCCTCACCTGGAGCCACATCCAAGTAGTGCCGACCGTCCATTAGCTTACTACCTACCCCATCGTCGTAAACCATCGTTCGGCTACCGGCATTCAATGCACAAGCCAACTGCAACGGACCGTTCAAATCTGTAATCTCGGGGGCAGATTCAACCTTTTCATCATTCACATTACGGGTAACGATGAGCAGTGTCACAAGTGGCGCCACACTCCCCCTCCTCTTCTGTTTTCTGCATGAGATTGGCGCGGCTCGCTACGTGCTTGCGCGCGCTTTTCTGAGCGCAGATTGGAGTGCACCTGCTTTAAAAATTGATAGCCTTGGTAACTCTCAATGCCAACAATATGCAATCGGTTCAACTCGCGTTCGGAGTGCCTTTCATTTTTGATACTTTGGCTCAAGTTATGTGCGACAAATTGTATATATCTATGTACTACCCATAGATTTACCTAGAAGTGCATTGGTCATCCGCATCTCTTCGCGCCGCGCACTTATGGTGGCTAGAACAGCGCAGTTAATAAACCTGGTATATTTCCTTATAATATTGTTTTCTTTGATCGTTGTCCCTGATCAATATTCCACCAACAAGAAGCGCGCGTAAAATGACATGTTGCAATTAGGCGGCTTGTGTGGCAAAAATTACGTGTCAATGTTAAAAATGGCAGTTGAACTGGCTAAAACTACAATTTGTGCCGGCTGACAAGAGTCGCGGGCGCACCAAAGCAAGTAAAACCATAAAAAAATTACTGCACAGGCTTTCTGCGTGAAAAACTGGGCGACCGCCAGCGTCCGCGCAACGAACGCGCGCTCACTAGCAGACGACGCACATGACAACGACAGCAAAATTGAAGACGCCATGTTGTATAACCTAGGCTTCAAATATGTATACATAGTAAACATGTGCCAGTATAAATTTGCAGTTGAACTAAAGCACCGTTATAAGAGCGTACGCGCGCAATCGGTTTCAGCGGCCGCAGCCAAATTGCGTTGAATATGCCGCAAAGCGCGTCTCCGCCCCAATCCAGTTCGCTCGCAGCGCCCTCGCACAATTTTTCCACACGCGGCGCCTCATCGGCAGAGCGCCGTTCGCCCCACTCCATTCAAACATTGAAGGAAACTCAATGTACGGAGCGCACAAATTGGTCTTGTGTCTAAAGCGCTTCAGGGCGAGTTTGGGCGTTTGGGTCGATGCAGGCTGAACTCAATACACAGATAGTGCGCATCTAGACATCATATTCAAGGACGTTTGACGCGGGAATTTGAGCCCGATCGTAATTGAATTTCTGTTTGCGCAAGCTGCGAAAGGATCCCGATTATGCTCGGTCGCGATCGAAAGTGCCCCGTGTGACCGGGATATAAGAATTTGCTTGCTCGCTCAAGCTTCGTTAGCTTTTAAAAAGTTATCATGCAGATCGCATGCATTAGAACAACACACTGCACAACTATGTTCAAACTCAACGTTGAGAAACTCACGTTTCAATCGCCCGTCGGCGCCAGTCGTGGCTCGTCTCTGTGTCCGCCTAAAGCTTTCCACTACGCGCAAGCCAGGATCGGAAGCTCTTCGCTGCTGGGCTGCCCGTCTTCTCTCCTCGCGATGGGTTGCATCGTACTGCCGTTCCGCAGCAAGTCTCCTGGCCCGCAACTCGGGATCGTCGGCCCTCCTCTGCCTTTTAGCTTCGGCAGCCCTCGCCCGGAAATCCCGATCTTCCCGACGCCGCTTAGACCGCTCACGCTCGGCTTCCCGCTTACTGCGCCGTCGCTCCACTTGTTCCTCGGGGGAGAGCACCTTCTTAGGTCTGCCCATGCTAATCATCGGTGGATCGGGCACTGATGCCGCCGGCGCACGCCAACTAGTGCACGTGCACGTCAGGGCTTGCGTCATCGATAGGCGCAGGCAATCCCCCACCGCGCGCCTCCTCACCCAAACACCTGCGCCGCGACGCGCGCTCCTAGCTGTTGCCTCTCTATGCTTCGCCTAGCCTTTCCTTCTCTCCACTTCGCTTTGCATAGCTGCGCCGAGTTTTGAGCGGTCGCCGGGCACGGCTGGAGCTCAACCTTAAACAGCTCCGCTGTTAAAAAGCAGCCTGTCTGCCGCCCTGGCCACTCAAGAAAACATTGCTGTAGCTGATCATGAACTGCTACTTTTGGAGCTGTTCCATTTAAGTGTCTTTCGACGTATTGAAAAGGTGATAACTGGTGACACATGCATGGTAGATGTGAAATTATGGGCCAAAACGCTGCTCACAATTGTAACCACGTGATAGTGATGTTTGTGAAACAAGTATGGCGTGTTCCGGTTTATAGTTCTGCACACGCTGCTAGAGCTGCTTCAACTTTTGAGCTTAGTTAAAACATAACTTTATGTATTACTGTATTGTGTGCTAGAATATTATTCTAGTTAATTGCGCTGGAAGAACCAGATGGTGTCCGAGCTTGCGATCACTAGCAACACTTGGGCGCATTCCTGGAAGAGCTCGTTCCCTTATGCCTTGCCTTGCAGCGCATTTATGGTTGGTAGTGTGATCTCCCTGATAAAATATGCCTTCATGAGTTCACATGCTCTTTTGTTGCTGCTCCTGCCCGGGATCATAATGTGCGAAAGTATGGCTGATGTGAGCAGGCCTTGCAATTTGCGCTGCACCATCCAATTTATATTGTTTGAATGCTTCCTCCGATAGCCATTTAAGCAGTGGTCTGTTTGGCCCACATTGAACTTGACACAAGTGAGAAGTATCTCATAGACCACCCCACAACACAATGCACAAAATGGTTGGCATGATTTTTAATACACCCTTGTATCATGGTACGAGAACAGTTGGGCTAATTTTATGGGTGTGTAAAAAAAAAAAAAAAACACAGCTCTGACACCATATCTAGCAGGCACATTCTTCAAGCTGTGGCTGTATTTGTGTACAGATGGCAACCTCAGGTCTAGTGGAGTCTGTTCCTGTTAAGTCCGATTGGCAAGTCCTTATCGAGCTGCTCTTCAGCTTTCAAAGAATGGATTCGGCCATGGCATGCATAACCTATAGGATAAACGTGCTTTTAAAAGCCTGTCAATCTGATCTGCCTCATTTTACCATCAATGATAAATAATTGACTGCTGTTACTGTAGCACCCACTTACAGCTAAACCAAGGTATGCCCTTCTTGGTCCCAAAACAGGGATGCCGTCACATTACCTGCAGAAACTTGGATCTGGAATTCCTTAAGCTGAGGAGAACAAATGTCTTTACTTTTCTTAGTTTTGAGAGTGTACAAAAATAATCCTGTGCAAATTCATTAATAGTAGCCTTAAAAGAAAATTTGCCTTTCTTCATAATAGCGTATGGACTACTGACACTGCCCAGGCGCCGTGTCGCAGCAAGAACTATCAGTGCCTCACGCGGCAAGTTGGGTCAACACTGGCATGGAGAGATCAATCTGCCAGCATTGTGCTAGCATCCAAACTGCATGCGTGCTTTTGCTTAGAGCAACAGAAATGGCATGAATTTTGCTTTGCTACTTGAAGCCAATAGCAGAATTATTCGCTTTCACGTACGACAAATGTCATACGCCGCTGGACACACTCTCAGCATGAAATAATGTGTCTTTTTTTGCTGGAATAGCAACATTCAAAGCGATAAAAACATACAAAAAGTTGTTAATTTTATAGAAACAGGTTTGTCTGCCTGGTACCACTCCACATAAACCGTATCGATGCTGAATAGGCAGTTACCAGCAAAATGTTTCCTATAGCATTGATTCGCACAATACATGAGAGCTGCTTCGTTTTAATTTCCACTTCGTGTAACTGCTTAATCCTTCTTCATAAATACAAATCCACAAGGCCTCATGGTAAATTATGTGAGTGAAATAATGACTTGCAGGCTAACGCAATGTTTTGTGACTTCTGATGGAAGCTTGTGAGCAGAGGTGCATGTACAAAGAACTATTAAACCTGTTTAATGCTTGAAACATCTCTGAATCGCATGAGCTATTAAATACCCCCATCACGCAAGTGCAGAGACCTTTTGCTAAGTCTATCCGATAGGAGTCCTTTGTCCTGTAAATGTCTATGTTTTCCTTTATACAGCTGTATGAGAAAGCCCACGCTGCGTTTACTTGTTAAGACACTGACACCAAGCTTGGAGGAAGAAGCAAAGAAGCTAGATCCACATTGAGTGACTGTAGTGTGACAGCATAGTTAGGATTGTCAGCATTCAGGACTGTCTCTCATTACAAACCACATTTAAGTTTTTGTGAAAAAACCTCAACTAAAAGACAAAGCACATAATTTCTGATGAGCTTACACTGTGAATTTTCATTCTTTAAAGCTTTGTCAATATTTCTTTTTCTTATAGGTTTTATTTTCAACATTAGTACTCTGGGGTTTTCCACTTATGGCCAAAATACATTTACACAAGAACTAAAATTCATGCTAGTTGGTGCTGACTAGGCCAAATTTCAGTTTTTCAGTCTTGTATGTCATTTTGCTTTTGTGTTCTATTTGACACTTTCACAGGACATGTGTTCCTTATTGACACATACATTCACGCGCGCCTGCCATCTCCTCTCACAGTATGAATACCAAGGCCTGTAATAACTGTACTGGCAGCCACTAAAACCTGTTTCTGTGGCGATTTATGTTCCATGTTCAGTGGTGAAAAGTGCAGCCATAGCTGTAAGAAAGTAACATTTTGTTCATCAAGCCGAAGTTCATGCTGCTCATGTTTTTTGAAGTGTTATTTCTCGAATATTAGCTACGTCCTGGCAAGGTGGTGGGAACAAGAGCTCGAATAGCAACAGCCATGTCTGAAGTAGCTCTGAAAGACTGCTAGTACATGTAATAGGCGTCTCGGTGCTTTTACCGACAGTAGATCGCAGGTTCCCGCATGTCCTGCGACAGTGGCCCCTTTCCGCTCGCAAGTGTGCTTCACCGCAGTACATTGCGTATGCTTCGCAGCATAAGACGATTGTATTCCAGCGAAGCTGACTTTAGGACAATGAATTATGCAACGCTTCTTGGATTGTAACCTGAATTCACTATGTAGAGGCGCTATGAGAAGGTATGCTGCTCTATGTTCACAGTAAAGATAATCGGCGTCACAGAAAAATAAATCTTCATAATATTTATTTGCGATATATCCATTCAACGTCGGCCAAATTTTCATCTGCCGTTTTACTTGTGGCACTGCCGCCAGAAAGTCCGAATAACCGAGCGGATCTGAATACTGTGGATCTGAAAATTGCCCAATAACTATATTTGCTTTCTGTTGAAATCAGTTTTGCCCTTAATAGGACGTGAATGAAAGAATTCATAAAATTATTGGTGTCAATACAACAATCGTAAGCAACCTCTAGAAATATGACATCTTGTGATAAAATTGTGAAAATTGGCAGTTATGTATTATGACATCGAAGCAGGAGACAAATTTTGTAATTAAAAAAAGTCATGTATGCATCTACTTTTTCATCCTCCCTCTTGTGCTTAGGCCTTTATTAGTCTACATTGTGCAACAAGTAAAATAAAATGTGAAAAATAACTGAAGAGAAAGAAAATCCTAGCCTGTTAACATACGTCTACTCAGTACACTATTGAGACATCCTGATTTACTTGTACTAATCATAAGCGTGCTCATTTGTCAAGTCTGGCACGGAAATGGGTAACTAAAACTTCAGTTCTTAAGCTGCAACATACACAACCACGCTTACATAGGAATGAAAAGAGCAAGGCGCAATAGACCAGGACAGAAGAACACAAACGACAGGACCGGCGCCACTCGAGGCTGGCAAGCGGAGACGGTGATTACGTTAATGCACAAAATGGCAGGATCAGTGCGAAAGCTTTGTTGAAAGAAAGGGCCCAATCTAGAATAAATATGCTTAAGTAGTTCATGCTCAAGTTGCTCAAATATGCTCAAGTTGGTTCATGTAGACGACGTTCATGTAGACGGTTCATGTAGATGAAGCATGAACCAACTAGCCCAAGCAAGAGTTTTACTTACATAGGAAACATCTTTCATGAGGCCTGTTGTTGACACACACATTGCAGATAGTATTATGGATAAAGCATGTAGCTGACCGTAATGCCCTCAAACTCTTTCGAACATACGTCTACTGTCTATAGCATCCTGGACCAACCTTCTAGTTATGCTTTGAAGCTGCTGTCAGATCTTGAACCAAGCCCAATCATTTTCTTTGTTCTCTTGGTCTAGCCATTTCCCCCTTCATTTACGTTTGTCATATTGACACAAATATTGGATCACTTTTCAATTGCGTGTAGTTTGGGCAAAATAAATTTGAAGAAAGGCAAGAATGATTCAGTGTTTTTTATGACCTGATTTTTCGGACTCATTGATTATGTGGAGCTACGTGCGCAGCTGCAACATCAATGATAGAACCAATGTATATGGCAACTGAGCCCTCGACAGATGTTATGTGAATAGTTCATTAAAAAGCTTTATAAACGTTTCTCCATGTCTGCGGCACAGACCCATTGCTACTGCGACTATATTGAGCTGCATGGCTATTCAGAGCATTATTACAGAACAAGATCTTCCAGTCTTTACTTAATAAACAGTCAACATAACAAATAATCAAATGACTTTTAGTATTTTTACTAAATTTAAGTATTTCTTCACTTCCACTGTCGTGTTTTCTCATTTCTAAGGTAGGCAGCTGGTCCTAAAAGTCTCAACAGACTATCTAACCATGTGGAGCGATTTTTAACACTGCTTTTGCCTGCTTTCTACATGGTTACCCGGAATCAGTAGCTGTGATGCAAATTCTTTATATTTGGAATGGGTCACTCAGGCAAAACCTTGGAGCACCCAAAAGAAGATAAAGCCATTTGCATATCTCCAACAAAACATTTAATGTACACATGGAAGGGAAAGCAAATAGTAAAGACTTAAATAAGAAGCAAGAGTAAGACATCTTGACCTGATGTAAATTAACAACAGACTACAACAAATAAAATAGTACAAAACAAAGCAAATGAGAAAAACATTGTTCAGCCAAAGAATACAGTCCACCGTTGCAGCAAGGTGAGACGATGAGGGAAGCAGCAATGCGCTTGGTCCTGCAGCTATGGACTTGATCAAAGGGTCCAAGACATCATGAACGTCATGTCCACACTTGGCCAAAGAATGGATGGCCATATCAGGAACCTTGAACAGTACGCCAGGAGAAGGTGTCCTGGCACGGCAGCTGTCTGCAAGTTCGGACCACAGAAACGGTCACAAAAACGGCCACGTAAATGGAAGCTCACAGGTCCTGTGTTAGAATTCTGTGGCCTGGTGAAGTTGCAAAGTGTGCTCTTGTAGCAATGTGTTGGACAGGCCTTGACTAGTTGCACTGGTCCAGTGAAGTCTTGGCTGCCTGGTTCCAAAAAGGGACGGCACGTCTTCAACACAGACCCCTCCAACACAGCTCCAATAAAATAGGAAGATCAGTGTAGCCTTGGAATATGCTTCGGTTTTTTACATTTGGTGCCATGATACCCAGGACTCCTACTGCAGCTGCAGGCGTCATCTGCAGCTTCGTGAGGTGGGATCACCTTCCGCTTCCTTCAGCTCCTGTCTGACTTTGCCCTTCATCAGGATGGCCCAAAGTTCAGAACGCCAGGATGCTCCCGAAGATGAATGGCCAGCACAGCCCTCACGGCAGCCTGTGGCCTGTCTATCAATGCGAACGACAGCTGCAATGACAACTTTGAAGCTTGCAAGGCTGGGACTATCAATTTCTTCAGTGACATATCCATCCTGTAGGCCTAGCCCTCGAAGTGAACAGCACATAGAATCCAGATGGATCTCTCACCATAGAATGCAGATGTATCTCTCACCACAATGATAATTGCTTCATAGCTGGTAAGGCTGGAATAGCGAGTCTTGTCCGAAGCCTGATTGTGCAGGCTTAGCCCTTGATACCACCAGCTGTGTGCCTGCCAATGTTCTGTGCCTTCATCATGACGGCCGCTCCAAGGTTTGCGAGGCTGTATTTGATGTTTTTTTCTGCCAGAATATGTATTTTAGGGCATGTACTAACAAATATTTGCTTCGTTATAGTCAATACTACGACAGATCCCTCATTTTTGACTTTGTTATAGCAGAAGAGAGCTCCACATAAAGCATGAAAAACCGATATTTATATTTCATCTTTTATATCCCATAATTTGCTATACCCATGTACGTTGTATCAAGGTTCGACTGTATATGAAGAAACAGTACACAAAGATACAGACGGCATTTCATAACAGAACTTAGAAAGCGGATCATTCAGACATCCATAATGTAATAATAAGCATTACAATGCATTACATAGCTGTTGATCTACTCTATAGTATCATGGTGTTGTGTTTTCTTATGCCTGCTCAAGTAACCAGCCCGCGCAAAGGACTTGGAGGTAAAGGCACAACGGTATGGTCGGTCACCTGCATGAATGCTCAGGTGTTGCTTCGTGGCACCCTTCAGCAAGAATTTCTGAGTGCATGAAGGGCAATGAAATGGCTTGTCGCTGTATGGGTGTGCAGGTGTTTCTTCATGCTCGACTTGAGTGAGAATCTCCGGGGGCATGAAGGGCATTGAAATGGTTTCTCGTCTGTGTGGATTCACAGTTGTACCTTCATGCTGGACTTATGAAGGAAACTTTGAGGGCATGAAGTGCACTGTCATGGCTGCTCATCCGTGTGGGTGCGCAGGAGGGTTTTCAGGTAGGTCTTTCGTGTGAAGCTCTGAAGGCATGAACAGCATTGAAATGGCTTCTCGCCTGTGTAGGTGCACAAGTGGTCTTTCAAGCTGGACTTGTTTGAGAAGCTTTGAGGGCATAAAGGGCATTGTCATAGCTTCTCACCTGCGTGGTTGTGCAGGTGGTCTTTCAGGTGGGTCTTTCGTGAGAAGCTCTTAAGGCATGAAGGGCATTCAAATGGCTTCTCGCCTGTGTGAGTGCGCAGGTGGTCTTTCATGCTGGACTTACGTGAGAAGGCTTGAGGGCATGAAGGGCACTGTAATGGCTTCTCACCTGTGTGGTTGAATAGGTGGGTTTTCAGGTGGGATTTTCGTGAGAATCTCTGAAGGCACGAAGGGCATTGAAATGGCTTCTCGCCTGTGTGGGTGCGCAGGTGGGCTTTCATGCTGGACTTATGTGAGAAGCTTTGAGGGCATGAAGGGCACTGCCATGGCTTCTCACCTGTGTGGGTGCGCTGGTGAGCTTTGAGGTGGGTCTTTCGTGAGAAGCTCTGAAGACATGAAGGGCATTTAAATGGCTTATCACCTGTGTGGGTGTGCAGGTGTTCCTTCATGTTGCACTTGCGTGAGAAGCTGCGAGGACATGATGGGCATTGAAATGGCTTCTCGCCTGTGTGGATCCGCAGGTGGTCTTTCAGGTGGGATGTTTGTGAGAAGCTCCGAGGGCATGAAGGGCACTGCAATGGCTTCTCACCTGTATGGGTGTGCTGGTGTTCCTTGACCTTGCACCGTTGTGAGAATGTCTGAAGGCATGAAGGGCATTGAAATGGCCGCTCACCCGTGTGGACGCACAAGTGCCTCTTCAGAGTGTCTCTTCTCGAGAAGCTCCGGGGGCACAAATGGCACTTAAAGAGACGCTCGCCAGTATGGACCCTGGCACGTGCTTTTAGATGAAACAGTTTATCAGCCTCATAGTCACGGAGATGATCTTGGTTGAGGCATCCCTGCTGGGAATTTCCACCGTTGGCTGTTGATGGAGAAATAGAAGGCCTCAATGCTGCACAAATGAAACAAAAGTAGTATTATGAAATGCAAAAAGGAACAGATACTTAAGTTAATGAGATTTCCTTTCTTTTTTTTATTTGAGAGGTTTGAGGGTGATTTCAGGTATGATAGCACAAATGACGCCTAGTGGTCCTTTTTGATTTACGCAATATTTCTGCATCTAAATTCTTCACGACTCTTTCAGAAGTCCACCTGTATAAATATTTTTTCAGAAAGCTAAAGAATCAGGAAGTGAGAGAATCTGGAATGTTCAAAGACTTTCACGAATTTCCGCGACCCTTAGATGACAGTGTCAAAAAGCTTCGACAAATGTTACTCTCCGATCCTCAACAAGCAGTTGACATTTGAAGGCCACATTTCGCACTTGCAAAATGCATGATTCATTGGCACGACAAATTTCTCATGAGACTTGATCAGTGGGTTTCTTCTTGACCACACGCCGAACTTGGCAACGTTTTCGTAAGTAGAGATTGTAAAGTGCGAGCTAGGTGGGTTATACCCGTAACAGGTATAACCCACCAACACGTAAAACTCGCACCCCCCTTTCAGAATAGCCCAGAAAAATTATGCAACACCTCGTGCAGATTTAAAAAAAATTTGGCAGAGACACTTCAGACTACTTACGTGTGAGAATGCTAAAGCATTATAGTACCTTTGGTGAAATGTTTTTTCCGCGCGCTCCTCGTTCACACAAGCTCTTGCATGCGCTCTAACTGTGCCTCGGTAAGGCCAAATAAAGATACACCAAGTGTCTCAACGCGCTCACTTGCCCACGAGGAGTTCATAACTCAAAGGACTGCACAGCGGCATTCAATTGGACATTAATGTTTTCTATTTTATACACTCATGATGTTACGCCACCTCCTCCCCATTGGCTTCACCGTCATATGCCCAATGATGCACACACTAGGCACATGTTTATTCAACCAGAACTGTGGAGCCGGCAAGCGTGCTTGTCCCACACCTCGGAGGTCTGGATTCGATTCCCACCCAGACCGAAATTTACGAAATTTTCTTTTACAGGAACCTCCCTGAGAAGTTTGACGTCAATCAGAGCATCTTTAATGTGTTTTTACTCTTTGCGCCGTCAGCCATTTTTGGTACAATCGCTCACTGGCGCAGCTGCTGCCACTGGATATTCGCCCAATGGGGCATATAATGCTGTCGCATTAAAAGTTATTCATGTATAACCAACGGAAATAACTAGCTGCAGTGATGGAAGTGGCACTTGGTCTTTTGGAGCAGCTTTCGGAGCAGAAAAATGTGCTGTTTGGAGCAAGAAAAGAATGCTTTGGAGCAGTACCTTACTGCTCTGGTGCAGAGAGGAAACTTTGTATAAGTTAGTACTTTCTAAACATTGCATTCAATATATCATACTAAGATGGAAGTATTTTTTCTACAACTTGCTGCTCCATTTTATTGTTGTTATTTAAGAAGATAAGTGCCAACCTAATCCTAATTAATTCACAGTTAATTCTGCATTTCGATAAAGAATTTAATAAATTTATTTTCATCTCAAGGAATTGAGCCACCTGCAGTGGATAGCCTATCACACGTTCGCGTATGCGGGCGGCACGGTCACAGCTACGTAAATTGCAGTGTGCGTGCCATGAACCGTACGCCTACGCGTACGTGTTAATGAATTTCTGTTCGCAAAATAAAATGTACAGTTTATTACAAAGTGGAGTGATTCGACAGCCGCGGCCGACTGCTCACTGTACGGCCGGTACCTCACCGGTCCCTCACGGCGACATAGAAATATGTTAGTTTGTTCAAAAGCGAAACTATATATGCCTAGGCAAAACACTCGTGGTCCGACCACAGAAAATGCGGGCGTGTGAGCCATTGTTTAGGGGGTATGAGTCGTCGCATTCGTCTTACGTGACGGACGGACAAATTTCTCGTTAAGCAGGCACAGAAACCTACGTATTATTGCAGAGAAGGGACACAGATCGCGGGGGGACAGGTTTAAGACAATATCATGATGACATAACTAAAGAAATACTTTTACAGCAGCTTAGTTGAAACGCTCGCGGTCCGACCATGGACAGAAACGTTCCGGCGGAAGATGCGGCGCGCCATTGGCTACGCCGATAGTGACGTTGTTCTCTCTCGCAGCAAAGCACGCGTGCAGCAGTCTTTCTCCATATAAATATGTGTCCCTGTCTTCAATTAAATGAAATGTGTGGCCCCAGTGTGTCACTTGGTAACTACACTGCACAGCCGAGTCATAAACACTATGAATAACGCATTACAAAACACAAATGCGCAACATAATTCAGAAATGGACCCGCTGGATTAACACAATGAACCGCTCATTGCACCCCTCCATAATGGTGATTATGCGAACCGTAATGTGCGACATTTCAAATAAACACTGTTATAAACCCAAGTCAAACATGTGTGCAACCTGATTAAGAAACACAAAGACGGAACCAGTAATTGAGAAACAGTTTAATAAACCACCAGAATTAAACCAGCAATAAACATCGGGGCCGCATACTTCAGCTTCGCTGGTTTACTATCTGTTCGAGGTGCATGGGCGGTGTATTTTTTTCTTTCAGATAAAGCAGTACTTACTAGAACAACATTACTTCAAATGTACATGTGCGAGTCTTTCGTAAAGCAGCGCCTAGTACTAAACCACTGGCGTGATCGCCAGGAATGATCCGACGGCATAATTCGTCTCGCGGATGGAAAGCAAACACCGATCAGCGAGGCAGCCTCGGGTGGCTTGCAAGTACTGCATTTCGTTTGGTATTCGCATCGGCAAAACCGAGAAAACCAGTTCATTTGAGTTCACGTTAATCGTGTTGTCAAAGATAAGCGCACTATGACGAGCTGCGGCCAGATCGCAGGCGCCGTCGGTCGTCATCATTGCGGTGGTCAGTGAGATAGGCTTACCGTCTCGTTCGGCCGCATTTTAGTGGGTGCGAAATGCAAGAATCTGCATTGGGTGCACATCAAAGAAGCCCAGGTAGTAAAAATTAACAGAAAGTTCCGCACTACCGCGTGCCTCATAAATAAATCGTGGCTTCGGCACCTCCCCCCCCCCCCCCCCCCCCCCCAGAAAACGAAGGAAGATAATGCAAGCGGGGACGGTGAATGTGGACGGAGCCTAGCGATGTGCCTAGAATACATCGACGGTACCTACCGTTTGCAAACATGTTTAGGTATATATGCTGTAGCTGTCGTGGAAAGCCAGCGAGCGTGAGTCCCGAAGAAGGGAGACATGCGCGGCGCCTTCTCGCGCGCGCAGAACATGTATTCCCAATTCGAAGCAGGTGCGGATATGGGCACAGGCCTGGTGCAATACGTGCCATAAACGAAAATTTTGCGCAGCATATAGCAGGATTTTCTTCACGGTGCCGTTTGGCACAGTTTGATGCAGCATTTTCATCAATGTAAATGCATTGCAACCCTCAAATGTTTACAGAAACAGTCTCTTCTCTGGTACAAATGACTTGTCCATGTTGTACATCTTCGGCCAGCAACTGTTCGTTCCTTTTCATCGATGCTGCCGGGTCGTTTAGCGCAGCTTATCCTGATCCGAGTTCTAATATGCATGGTGGTGCTGTGTGCACTATTAGCTAACTTGTAGAGTGCAAGATAGCGACCCATAAAGAGGAGGATAACGAGTGACCACGAAGGAGGGGAGAAGGCAGCTTCAACATGCAGGGGAGGAAGTAGGATGGGGTTACTATACTTTCAGTGGTGGAGAACATTGCCTTGAAATGTGGCTTCACGGCAGCGCGAAAGTTCAAAGCGAAATTTGCATATAATCCGCACACCAACATTCCCATTATATTTTTGGTGTGGGTTATAAGGCCAAAAATATGGTAGCTTCTTTTTGAGTGATTTAATATTTACCATTCTTTATCTGAAAAAACTACTTGGCAACCTAGGCTACACTCGATCAGTGTCGTCCTTATAGGCTTAACAGAATATGACATCCAGTTTTGCTCAAGGTGGAAACTATTTGACACGCACCCTGCTCCTTGTGCTCTGTTTGTGCTCTGCCGTCACAAGATTCTGACAAATGATTGCTGAAAAGGACAAGGTGCAGTCTAAACCAAGATTTCCTTCGATTATTTAAATCTAGTTTAATGGCACATAAGCTACTTAGGCCATGCTGTGCCAGACACAAGGTGTTGAAGAAACAATGGTAAAGGCTGCAAAAGCTGTGTTGCTCTAAAGCCTGTTCATAAAACCAATTTCTCCGAGAACGTTCAGGACTTCTGTAAGAGGCACAACTCATTCATCTCTCAAAATCAAGGCAGGGTGTAAAGTTATGTGTAATATGTGATTTGCAGAAGCATCTTTTTTATTTCAATATGTGGACATATGATTAGACTGTGCATCACTATTAATGGTTCCTGGCAATTATCACTTGGGTTGTTCTTCCTGTTTCAATAAATAATTGTGCATGTGGGGTGCGATCTTGTACGCATTCCAAAATAGAACGGAAGCGGTTCATTCTTTACGTCACGAAATAGGCGGTATGTTCCGTTCCGTTCGTCCGATAGCAGACGACACGGAATGATGGACAGCAGATATCACGTCATAATTGACGTCATGGCGTTCGGCACGGTTCAAATTGACGAATCGTATTTGGCTCGGTGGAACGAACCGCCTCCGTTCTATTTTGGAACGCGTACAAGATCGCACCCCAGATGTGTGCCCTATTTGAAGTCGGCAGAAAATTACTTTGATGAAGCATTCTCGATGGCGACATGTTTTCTATTCACCAAAGACAGAGTTAGTAAGTTGCGGTTTGTTGTTTTCTCTCAAGTTCCATTCGCTTTGCCATTTGACGGTCAGCGCTTAAAGCTTGAAGCCCGTCCCTAACTGGTACCTTTATTTTCTAAATACAGTTGACTATCTTTAAACGGAACCTCAAGGAACCAGGCAAGTTGGTTCCATTTATTAGGAGCTCCATTTGCTGATGGACAAAGCTGAACACAATTGCATAAATGCAAAACCAACCAACCATGAGGACGGTGTTCCGTTTAAAATGCGATTCTGTTTAAGGGATTTCCATTTATCAACATTCCACTGTAGTCTGGTGTTCTCCCTTAGCTGTACATTCATCTGCCTTTTCATTTCCTGGAATCCCGACGTTGCTTGGAAACCAGCAGACAGATGGATTGGCCTTGACATACTTGTCACATGTTTAAAATATCACCTATGAAGGGTTCATGCTCAGCTTGCAAATGAAATGAATTTAGTGCACTCAGAAGCTGTATATACAACTGCTTTTGAGTGTTTGCCTGTTATAATTTTTTCCATTGTCATCCACAGAGCATAAAATTCAGCTGTGAAAACAGACAAGTTGTGGTAGCCTAGCCTATCAGTATGTTCCCACGTACCTTCAACGATGGTGCTTCTCACATAATTTGGCACCATAGTATAAGAGGTATAATTGCATGTGGTTTTTTTGCATAGTGTAGCTGTGTATCGCAGCAGGTGATAACATTATTGCAAATGCGCTCTGGCGAAGATCGAACTTTGAGAATGCATGTAAGCATGTGTTGCATTCTTCTATGTTCCAAAGACAGCTCATTACTCTCCGAGTAAACTAGGTATAGGCGATGCCCCGTAGGCACCAGATATTAGACATAGCCCTTGATTATGAACTAAGTGTAATCGCTGGAGGTACGACTGTATGGCTGAGCCACAAATTATGCAACCAGAGTCTATTTTACTGTGTACTATGCAACAACATAGAAGACATTGGTGGTCAGAGCCCCAGTGTTTACGAGACAGGATATTGAGAATGTTAAGTGCCTTGCTTGCTTTAATTTTCAGACGATTTATGTGCGCTAGGAAATTATACTTCTTATAGAATAAAACCCCTAAAAACTTGTGGTCTTGTTTGACTGGCAGTACGGCTTCAGGCAGTTTCAAGATAGGGTCTTGTCGTAAACCACTTTTTTGCAAATGAACCACAGCAACAGGTTTTCAGCAGAGAAACGGAAGACGTTTTTATTTGCCCACAGTATCAATTTATTTAAAGTGATTTGAATCTGCCATTTGCAAGTTAGCATGTTTGATGGGCAGCACACAACTTGGAGATCATCAATGTATAAGAAATGCATTAGAGAAGATCGCATAATTCTGTTTCTGGAGCTCACTTTAAGCACAGTGTTATGCTTAGAATAAAACCTTGCGGTGCACCATTCTCTTTGACGAAGATGCACGAAAGCACTGTGCCCAGATGCACCTGAAATGCTCGATTGGACATTAAGTCTGCTGGACACTTCAGCATCTTGCCACGAATCCCTAGGCCTGCCAAATCCTGCAATGTACCAATTATCCATGTAGGATAGTAGGCTCTGTCCAGGTCAATAAAAATTGTGAGACGGTGCTGTGTAGAAAGGCATTCCGTATTTCATGTTCCAATCAAACAAGGGGATCAGTTTTGAAAACCCTTTTTATACCTGCATTGATAATTGTCTAACAGGTTTTGTGTATCAAATGTGAATGTTAGACTGGTGTTAGAATACTTTCATAGGATCTCGACAAACAGCTAGCGAGAGCGATAGGTCAGTAGCTGAAGAAGGATGTTGGGAGTTTTCCAGCTTTTAAGAACGGTACTACTATTTTGCTTTTTCATGCTTTCGAGGTTTCCCATATCATGCTAAAAATTTCCAGCAGAGACGCTACGTATGTTTGTGATAAATGGGCAAGCATTGAATAGTGGATGCGGTCAAGATATGCTGCCGTTATCTTGCCGGCAGGAAGTACTCTGTTTAATTCCAGCAGTGTCAGGGGAGCATCATACGGTTCATTCAAAGCACTGACAGTTCGTAATTTGTTTTTCAGTGAAGTTCTTGTACAATAGAAATGTACAGTGCAGTCCACTTATAACAATATCAAGAACAAAAAATACGATTGTTACCACCACCGCTATATCTGAACTGCTGTAGAAAAAAGCTGCCAAACATGGCTTTGTAGCTCCGAAACCAAATTTGCCACTTACGATAAGAAAATCAATGTTTTAGAAAGTACACTGTGAAAGATAAAATGTATAAAATATAACCTCTAAACAGCACGTCAAGCATTAGGTGCTGTGAAATAGTCAGAAATCTGCACTTGCTTTCGCAGAAGTTTAAGGTTTGCAAGTGTGGTTTGCATCGCGTCCAGCTGCTGTGCAAATAGTAGTGGCTAAAATTTAGCGTGCATGAAAATAATGAGCAACTCGACTGATGACAGAGCACTTTGGGTAAGCATCGGGGTCTGTGTCAAAGACGGGCCATTCTCTATCTTGGACACCAACTTTTGGATCCAGCCATCACTAAATTTAAAACCCTCAATGTTCATCTGAAGCGCCAGGGTTGCTGCCTTTTGATTTAAAACATCACCGGACACCTGCAATTGCTTGGCGATAATGGTTTTCAGCCACACCAGAATAGCTTCCTCAAGTTCTGGGTGGGCACCTTGGCCGACATTCTTTTGTCGGGATGCAGCAGCTTTCTCGGCGGCTTATAACATCTTTGCCGAGTTTTCTTGTCTGATATTGTCTACTTCAAGATTTCAAACTTTTTTGTGACGTCCGATCGCGAAGGGCCACTTTGCACTTGCCTGTTAATGGTGGCCTTCCTTTCCATCGTTTCAGTGTGCTATAATTTCCTCGCTTCGAAGCTTTTGTCAAGTTGAAGGCAAATGATGAAGGCAGTGTCAGCACAATCAGTAACAGCTGCCGATTAAGTCACTGTAGAGATTGGTTGTTGAAGCGGCTGAGCCTAGCGTCGCAGTATGCAGCAGAAGCGAACTACAATGCAGACTATATGCGATACGAACAGTACAACTGACCATTTGCGACTAACAAAAGGCGACAGCAATGACAGCGTGAAGCCTCACAGGAGAGTGCAGCAAGCAGTGCCTGCTATCGAGGCTGTACCAGAAATGGAACCTCTGAGTTCGCATGAGAGATGCGTGCATGCGGGTTTGAGGCTGCAGAAAAATGTAACGATGGTGATGCTGTTTGCGTTTTCGGTTGTTTTTAACCTGTGACTGAGAGAAAAAGTCTGGAAAATTGAACGAGAAGAGTTTGAAACATGCAAAAGTTTGGTCATTGTTATACAGTAAAACCTCGTTAATTCGAAGTCATCGGGACCACAAAAAATCTTCTAATTAAGTGGATTTTCGAATTAACCGAACATGAATTAACCGCTGCAGGAATGCGCTACCTTTATTCGGCGATTTTTGGATTGCTTAAGCTAATCAGAGATGCTGGTTTGCCGCGCCCTGTAGTTCGAGGCTCCAAGGGTCATGTTTTCTAGTTGGCACTCTTTGTGCAGCATTTGAGAATTTCCACCATGGCACTCAACAAAACTGCAGATAACGTTCAGCGACCCGATAACTTCCCAGAGAGCGGCGTCAGCCTTCGCACGTTGCGTTCACAGCTACTGCAGCCAACCCTACTGCGATAAGCATTTTCACTTACTATACGTTTCACAGCACCTGTGGCAAAGTGTCATTGGAAGCGTAATGCATGCTTTTAATACGCGATAACCCAAACACAACACTGTTCCCTGCTGCAGGCAGCATCAAGTGAGAGTCATGTTTTGCTCTGGCAGCCTCGTATTCTGGCATGACCCACCAGCTCGATTTCATTTTGGTTTCCTGTCGCCATTTTTATACACTGTGCAACCGGAAAACAACATAATGTATCTAGGTCCGCTAGAGCACCCCCAGCTTGTTGCACGTGGACGTTCACGCTGCAATGATTCTCGCCAAGTCAGCATGTCAAACTTCCCACCAAAATAATGCCCCACCCAAAGCTGCTAACCCAGGCTGAATTCGAAGAGTGCAAACGAGAGCTTGCAAAGCAGCAAAAAAGACAATATGCATCTCATGTCGCTCTGGGCCCCACCAGTTCAGCATGTGTAAGCGTTTCATGCTGCAACAACTTGCACAATGCGTAGATAACTACATATGAGTCTGCTGAGCGTTTGACTGACATCAAATGGTATGTGTGCCCAGTTGCCATGTGTTTTCTAGCATTTTTTTCCAAAAAGCTTTGGTGTACTACGATACAAGCTACAAAATTAGATTTTACAACCATTTAAGGTAACGCACAGCGCGTTGCAATCATGAGAATTATGCACCCCATGCCGAGCACTTTGGTGCCGAACGGCAATGGCGTCACTGTTGTGCCGCAGGAATCTGCAGATGAACGTAGAACAGTAGCAAACATTTTATTGCTACATAATGCAGCAAGAACAGAAGAACAAGTGCAAGTGCCAGAAGACATACATGCCAGTCTTATAAGCAATCGCAAGTGGTTCATGCGCCTACCTGGAAGGTTGACTCGCTGAAAATATTGACAGCATGTGGCGCTATCACATACACAACATTTATTCTCGCTTAATTTGTAGGCAGCTACGGTTATACAAAACTAAGATGGCGTGTAGGGATCTGGTGGTCGCTGATTGTGGGCAGGACATCTTCGAACGGATGGTGCAGCCTCTGAAGCAATGTGCACTGCTACAGTCGTCTCCGCAGGTGTGTCTGAGAACTCCCAGAACCTGTCCTTGTTGTTTTCGGATTTGGAGACGCCAGCGCCACCGGGAAAAGCTGATCTTGGTGATGATGCCACGCTACGAAGCCCTGCGGCATGTGCACCATAACCGCACAATAAACAGGTCCTTTTTGCCGTACCACAGTACCCGGAAGCAATCTTGGTGGCCCTCTGTAGTTTCAAATGAGAACATAGTCTCCCACAGAAAACTGTTGAATACTCAGGAATGAATGAATACTCAGGTGTTGCTTCATGGCATTCTTCAGCGAGAATTTCTGAATGCATAAACGTATGCTGGACGTATGCAAGCAGTTTTGAAGGCATGAAGAGCACTGTCATGGCTTTTCACCTGTGTGGGTGTGCAGGTGGGCGTTGAGGTGGGTCTTTCGTGAGAACCTCTGAAGGCATGAAGGGCACTGAAATGGCTTCTCGCCTGTGTGAGTGTGCAGGTGGTATTTCAGGGTGGATTTATGCGAGAAGCTTTGAGGGCATAAAGGGCATTGAAATGGCTTTTCACCTGTGTGTGTGCGCAGGTGGGCTTTCATGTGGCTCTTTCGTGAGAAGCTCTGAAGGCATGAGGGGCATTGAAATGGCTTCTCACCTGTGTGGGTGCGCAGGTGGTCTTTCAGATGGGTCGTTTGTGAGAAGCTCCGAGGGCATGAAGGGCACTGTAATGGCTTCTCACCTGTGTGGGTGCGCAGGTGGGTTTTCAGGTGGGTCCTTCGCGTGAAGCACTGAAGGCATGAAGGGCACTCAAATGGCTTCTGGCCTGTGTGTGTGTGCAGGTGTTCCTGCATGTTGCACTTGCGCGAGAAGCTCCGAAGGCATAAGGGGCATTGAAATGGCTTCTCGTTTGTGTGGTTTCGCAGGTGATCTTTCAGGCTGGACTTATGCAAGAAGGTCTTAAGGCATGTAGGGCATTGAAATGGCTTTTCACCTGTGTGCACGCGCAGGTGATCTTTCAGGTGGGGCGTTTGTGAGAAGCTCCGAGGGCATGAAGGGCACTGAAATGGCTTCTCGCCTGTGTGGGTACGCATGTGTTGCTTGACCTGGGACCTTTGTGAGAATCTCTGAAGGCATGAAGGACATTGAAATGGCCGCTCACCCGTGTGGATGCACAAGTGCCTCTTCAAGGCATCTTTTCTTGAGAAGCTCCAAGGGCACAAATGGCACTTAAACAGATGCTCGTCACTATGTACCCTGGTATGGGCTTCCAGATGAAATAGTTTATCAGCCTCATAGTCACAGAGATTATCTTGGGGGAGGCATCCCTGCTGTGAATTGCCAGTGTTGGCTGTTGATGGAGAAATAGAAGGCCTCGGTGCTGCACAAATGAAACAAAAGTAGTATTATGAAAGGTGAAAAATGAACACAGATACTAAAATTAATGAGCTTTCTTTTCCTTTTTGCTTTGGGAGGTCTTGAGGGTGATTTCAGGTATAATGGAACAATGACACCTAGTAGTCCTTTTTGATTTACTCAATATTTCTGCATCTTAATGCTTCATGACTCTGAAGTCCATCCAATAAATGATTTTTCAGAAAGGTAAAAAATTACAAAGAGAGAATCTGGAGTGTTTGAAGACTGTCGCAGATTTTTACGACCCTTTGAGGACAGATTCAAAAAGCTTTAACCCAGCTTGCCCTCTGATCCTCAACGAGCACTTGATGTTTGAAGGCCTTCTTTGGCAACATTTTCCTAAGTTTAGATTGTAAAGAGCCAGCTAGGACATACTGTATTTTTGTGCTTATAACCCACCAACATGTAAAACTTCCTTTTCGGCTATGCTGCTGGGCCATTGAGCGCACCTTATCGTGATCCGAGTTCGAATTTGGTGGCACTGTAGGCAGTATCAGCCAATTGGCAGAGTGCAAATTGGCGATCCATAAAGAGAAGGACAACGAGCGGACCATGAAGGAGGGGAGAAGGGAGTCTCAACATGTGGGGGGAAAAGGCTGGGTTAACAAGGCGATAACTTTCAATGGCGAACATTGCCTTGAAGTGTGGCTTCATGATAGCGTGTGCTACACTGTGGCGAAGGCACACCTCGAAGCGAAATTTGCATATAATCCGCACCTTTCCTGTTATATTTTTGGCGCAGGCTATACATAAAAAAAATACCGTAACTTCTTTTTGAGTGATCACACCATTCTGTATATGAGAAAACTACTTGGCGACCTGGGCTTTACTCAGTGCCATCCGTATAGGCTTAATAAAGTATAACGACATCTTCAGTTTTGCTCAAAGTGAACCGTCAGTGAACGAAAAACATGTCACCATCAAGAACACTTTATCGAAATAATTGTATAATTCGCTTCTGCAGATTATAGAATTTACAAAGACCTTTACACCCCGCTTTGATTTTGGGAGATGAACCACTTGTGCCCCTTCAGAAGTCCTGAACTTTCTCGAACAAACCAGTTTTATGAACAGGCTTTAGAGCAACGTAACTTTTGCACCCTCTATCTTTGTGTTGTGAACACCTTGTGTCTGGTGCAGCACAGCCCAAGTCACTTTTGTGCCATTAATGCCGATTTAACTAACTTTACCTGCTAGTGTGTTGATTTGCATTGCGCTTTTCAGTGGGAGAGGTTTGTTTAGACCATTGCTTACCCATTTCAGCAATCGCTTGTCACAATCTTGTGATGGCAGAGCAGTGTGCAGGTCAAATAGTTTACACTTTGAGCAAAACTGAAGATGTCGTTATACTTTATTAAGCCTATACGGATGGCACTGAGTAATGCCCAGGTCGCCAAGTAGTTTTCTCATATACAGAATGGTGTGATCACGCAAAAAGAAGTTACGGTATTTTTTTTATGTATAGCCTGTGCCAAAAATATAACAGGAAAGGTGCGGATTATATGCAAATTTCACTTTGAGGTGTGCCTTCGCCACAGTGTAGCACACGCTATCATGAAGCCACACTTCAAGACAATGTTCGCCATTGAAAGTTATCGCCTTGTTAACCCAGCCTTTTCCCCCACATGTTGAGACTCCCTTCTCCCCTCCTTCATGGTCGCTCGTTGTCCTTCTCTTTATGGATCGCCAATTTGCACTCTACCAATTGGCTGATACTGCCTACAGTGCCACCAAATTCGAACTCGGATCACGATAAGGTGCGCTCAACGGCCCAGCAGCATAGCCGAAAAGGAGGTTTTACATGTTGGTGGGTTATAAGCAGAAAAATACAGTATGTCCTAGCTGGCTCTTTACAATCTAAACTTAGGAAAATGTTGCCAAAGAAGGCCTTCAAACATCAAGTGCTCGTTGAGGATCAGAGGGCAAGCTGGGTTAAAGCTTTTTGAATCTGTCCTCAAAGGGTCGTAAAAATCTGCGACAGTCTTCAAACACTCCAGATTCTCTCTTCGTAATTTTTTACCTTTCTGAAAAATCATTTATTGGATGGACTTCAGAGTCCTTTTTGATTTACTCAATATTTCTGCATCTTAATGCTTCATGACTCTGAAGTCCATCCAATAAATGATTTTTCAGAAAGGTAAAAAATTACGAAGAGAGAATCTGGAGTGTTTGAAGACTGTCGCAGATTTTTACGACCCTTTGAGGACAGATTCAAAAAGCTTTAACCCAGCTTGCCCTCTGATCCTCAACGAGCACTTGATGTTTGAAGGCCTTCTTTGGCAACATTTTCCTAAGTTTAGATTGTAAAGAGCCAGCTAGGACATACTGTATTTTTGTGCTTATAACCCACCAACATGTAAAACCTCCTTTACGGCTATGCTGCTGGGCCGTTGAGCGCACCTTATCGTGATCCGAGTTCGAATTTGGTGGCACTGTAGGCAGTATCAGCCAATTGGTAGAGTGCAAATTGGCGATCCATAAAGAGAAGGACAACGAGCGACCATGAAGGAGGGGAGAAGGGAGTCTCAACATGTGGGGGGAAAAGGCTGGGTTAACAAGGCGATAACTTTCAATGGCGAACATTGCCTTGAAGTGTGGCTTCATGATAGCGTGTGCTACACTGTGGCGAAGGCACACCTCAAAGCGAAATTTGCATATAATCCGCACCTTTCCTGTTATATTTTTGGCGCAGGCTATACATAAAAAAAATACCGTAACTTCTTTTTGAGCGATCACACCATTCTGTATTTGAGAAAACTACTTGGCGACCTGGGCTTTACTCAGTGCCATCCGTATAGGCTTAATAAAGTATAACGACATCTTCAGTTTTGCTCAAAGTGTAAACTATTTGACCTGCCACTGCTCTGCCATCACAAGATTGTGACAAGCGATTGCTGAAATGGGTAAGCAATGGTCTAAACAAACCTCTCCCACTGTAAAGCGCAATGCAAATCAACACACTAGCAGGTAAAGTTAGTTAAATCGGCATTAATGGCACAAAAGTGACTTGGGCTGTGCTGTACCAGACGCAAGGTGTTCACAACACAAAGGTAGAGGGTGCAAAAGTTACGTTGCTCTAAAGCCTGTTCATAAAACTGGTTTGTTCGAGAAAGTTCAGGACTTCTGAAGGGGCACAAGTGGTTATCTCCCAAAATCAAAGCGGGGTGTAAAGGTCTTTGTAAATTGTATAATCTGCAGAAGCGAATTATACAATTATTTCGATAACGTGTTCTTGATGGTGACATGTTTTTCGTTCACTGACGGCAGATTTTAAAAGTTGCATTTTGTTGCAATCTCTCAAATTCCGTTCACTTTGCCATTTGAAGGCCAGTGCTTGGCAAACAGCTTGAAGCCCGTTGCCAACTGGCACTGTTATTTTCGAAATAGCCTGGCACCTTGCCTTAGTTGCACACTCATCCGCCTTTTCATTTCCTGGAATTGCGACGTGGCTTGGGACCGAGCAGAAGTGGATGGATTGGCCTTGAAATAAACTACTCTTGTACTTGTTTCCATTGCCACCCTTAGAGCATAACATTCAGCTATGAAAACAGAGACACGTAGGGGTAGCCTAACAGTACGTTCCCACGTACCTTCGATGACGCTGCTTCCCTCATAACTTTGCACCTCTGACTAGTCGGTGGAAAATTCGGTGTAAGTGTGGCATGTTTCTTGTACTGCGCCAGACTTGTGTGTTATATATTCATGTATTCAGGGAGGGAAATTTTATTTTTCAAATTAGTTTTCTTTCTCATGCTACTAACACAGTAAAATATTCCTGTTCAGTGTTCTCTTCAAGCTGTTGCGATATGTAACATATACGTCGTACTTCTTTTGCTAGCAGCGAGCTAGCATCTCATGTCTGCCGTGACCCGCCCACAAGCGACTTGCGTTTATGCGGGCTCGATATGTGCAATAAGTTGTGAGCTGCTGAAATAATGTATGTATGTATGTATGTATGTATGTATGTATGTATGTATGTATGTATGTATGTATGTATGTATGTATGTATGTGGTGTTATCGCGCTTCTTTAAGTGTTGATGAAAAAATGAAGCAATTGTGTAGTCACCCCAATGGGGTAATACGGTTGGCCTGTTAGCAACAGAAAGTGCTTCATTAGGGACATCATATTCTCAACATTTTTCCTTGCACCGTAGTATGAGAAGTCGAACTGCATGTGTTTTGTTCGTGTAGTGTAGTCTTGTATCGAAGCAGGAGATAATGTTATTGCAAATGTGATCTGGCGATGCTCGAACTTTAGGGACGTAGGTAAGCAAATGTTGCATTCTTCTATGTTCCAAGGACAGCTCATTAGTCTCCGATTGCAAACTGGGAATAGGTGATGTCCTGTAGGCACTGATTGCTAGGCATGGCCCTTGATTAGGAATTGGATCTAATCGCTGGAGGTATGACTGTCTGACTGAGCCATAAGTTATGCAGCCAGAGTCTATTTTACTGCATACTAAGCAACGACAGATACACAGACAACATTGGCGGTCAAAGCTCCAGTGCTTCCAGGCAGGATATTGAGAATGTTAAGTGCCTTGCTTGCTTTAATCTTCAGACTATATATGTGCACTAGGAAGTTCAGCTTCTTATGAAATAAAACCCCTAAAGACTTGTGATACTGTTTGACTGGTAGTACGGCGTCATGCAGTTTCATGACAGGGTCCAATTTGTAAATCCCTTTTTTGCAAATGAACCAGAGCGACAGCTTTTTTAGTAGAGGAACGGACGACGTCTTTATTTGCTCATTGTATCAGTTTGTTTAAAGTCATTGGAATCTGCCATCCTTAATTTAGCATGTTTGATGCATAGCAGGCAAATTGGTAATCAACAAGGTATAAAGAACGCATAACAGAAGATGGTGTAATTCTGTTTCTAAAGTTAATTTTCAGCACAAATAGTGTTGTGCTTAAAATACAACCCTGCAGCATGCCATTTTCCTGAATTCTGGTATTTTACGTGCCAAAAAACATGATTTGATTATGAAGCACACCGTAGTGGGGGACTCCAGATTAATTTTGACCACCGACTATCTTTACCGGCCTCTAGTGTATGGGATAGAGTGTTTTTGCATTTTGCCCTCATCGAAATGCGGCCACCACGGCCGGGATTTGATCACGTGACCTCATGCTTAGCAGCGCAACACCATAGCTGCTCAGCCACCATGGCAGGTGCCGTTTTCCTGGTTGAATATGTGCAAAAGCACAGTGACCAGATGCACCTGAAATGTTTGAATGGACAAAAAGTCTGCTGGACACCTCAGCATCTTGCCACGAATCCCTAGGTCTGCCAAATCCTGCAATATACCAAATATCCATGCGCATCATAGGCTTTGTCCAAGCAAAAAAATTGTGAGACTGCTGTTTGTGTAGAAAGGCATTCAGGGATGGAAGTGGCCAGGAAGTTTTGGCGCTGCTCTCACAGCAGCAAATTTGGCACTTTGGAGCAGGTTTGGAGTATGAATTGTCTGTTTTGGAACTGTAAATATGCATCTTGGCACAGCACGGTAAAGGTCAATATAAGTAAAATACAGGCAGACAAAGAAAAGGCATGCTTTATCTGACTTTGAAGAACATTATTAGGTTACGGTAAATCAATTCTCCGGAAGCCCGCTAGGCAAGCAAAATTCATGACAAAGAAAAATTGACATACATCCGACTGTAGCATGAAACTACAAAGGAAGCCTTCCTACAGGCGTTTTTCAGAAAGCACCATTAAGTTACAGACCAGATGTGCTAACTAAATGGTAAAGAAAAAAAAATAACCAAGGGTTTTCTGTGAACAACGCCTATGTTGATAGGCTAGTCAAGCAATTGTCTAGACTAGACTAGACTAGCATTTGTCTTTTCATTGTGAACAAGCAATAAACATTTAGGTTAATGAGGTAACATATATTATCGTATTTATTCAATAAAGTTCCAATGCAAAGCTTGTGCAATACATTGAGGAATGACCAGTAACAGTATATACAGCAACCTAGGCCTTGTGTGGTCCTTTTTTTTTTCTACAACAAAGCACACACACACAGAAAAAGAAAACACAAGAAAAAGCCTGCGATATTTACAAAAATTCACGTCGCAATGTGTCACTGCACCTGTAATAAAAGGTGGCAAATGGCAAATGTTGTCATACTACATTGTGTATATTATGGATGTGCAAACCTGGGTCGTGGTCTTACAAGGGTTCGGAAAGCAAGCCGTTACAAGATTGCATAACCTCACATTTGATAAGGACTTAATAAGGACCGAAGATACGAGCCAAAAACTGCTGACGGATCGAGCAAAAAGTGCAGGCGCTTCTTCCAAGTGTCGCTATTTGACAAGGCTTGCGTAAAGATTGATACAATCTTTGGTGCGCAGAAGCGTCGTCATGGTCACATTGGTGCCTTCTTTAAAATCTTTTTTGTTTATTTTACAGGCTTTCTTTTCCTTTGTTTAATAAAAAAAAACAACTCGTCATGAACTCAAGGTTGTTTAAATGATATTGTTACATAGGAAGACGCAGATGAAAAGCTATATACAAGTATATTTACAAGAAAATACGCCGCGCTTGGCCAAGAGGCAACAGCCCGCGCTAGCCTCTAATCGTCGTCGTCGTCTTCTCACTGCTCGCCTCTTCGTGATCGCAAATACTGTTCCGTAGCACTACCCCCGGCGGCAAAAGCGCCGTCCCGGAGCGACTAAAGGCTGGACTCGGAAGCAGTATAGTAGGCCTTGAGCATACTGACATGCATGACATCACTAGATGCCAGATGAGAGGACGAGGTTGAACCCACAGGAGCAATTTCGTACGTCACAGGCTTCACCTGGCGCAGCACGCAGTAGGGCCCTGTGTATCGCGAAAGGAGCTTCTCTGAAAGTCCGACGTGCCGAGAGGGCGACCACAGGAGCACGAGCGCACCAGGCGAAAACTGTACGTCACGATGGCGGGAGTTGTACTGACACTGCTGAGTGGTTTGTAAGGCCGTCAGTCGAACACGGGCAAGCTGGCGTGCATGGTCGGCGAGGGCGACGGCGTTGTGTGCATACTCACTTGTTGAGATCGCAGCCAGAGGAAGTGCCGTGTCTAGGGGCAAGGTAGGTTCACGACTGTACGGTAAATAAAATGGAGAAAATCCAGGCGGTGTCATGCAGGGAAGAATTGTACGCAAATGTTACGTAAGGAAGGGCAATGTCCCAGTTGTGGTGGTCCTTGGAAACGTACTTGGACAGCATATCGGTAAGAGTACAGTTTAACTGCTCTGTCAGGCCATTGGTTTGAGGACGGTATGAGGGAGTCAGCTTGTGTTGAATGGAGCAGGAACGCACAATGTCGGCGATAACTTTCGAGAGGAAGTTTCGACCACGGTCAGTAAGCAGCTATCGCGGGGCGCCATAAAGCAAGATGATGTCACGCAAGAGAAATTCCGCGACGTCAGTGGCGCAACTGGTAGGGAGAGCCCGCGTGATAGCGTATCGGGTGGCGTGATCAGTTGCGACGGCTACCCGTTTGTTCCCAGAGGATGACGTGGGAAAGGGACTGAGGAGGTCTAATCCAACACAAAAGAACGGTTCCACAGGGACGGTGATCGGCTGGAGATGACCGGCAGGTAGCACCTGAGGTGCTTTCCGACGCTGGCAGAGATCACAGGCAGCAACATAGCGTCGGATGAAGCGAGCGAGACCAGGCCAATAGAAGCGGCGGTGGACGCGGTCGTACGTGTGGGTTACCTCAAGATGTCCCGCAGTGGGTGCATCGTGCATCTCAAAGAGCACAGTCTGCCGTAGATGTTTTGGCACGACAAGATCAGAGCCATCAGGGAGGAAGTTCCTTCGATACAGAATGCCGCCCTGCAGGACATATCGGCGAACGGATGCGTCGGTAGGTGTAGAGCGCAGACGCTCGATGAGTGCTCGCAGCGATAGGTCTCGGTACTGCTCATCGGCGATGTTAGTGAAGGCAGACACAGAGAAAATGCCGTTGGCGCTACTACTGTCGGCGTCTTCGTCTAGTCGGCCAGATTTATAGGTGACAGTATATGAATATTCTTGGAGGCGTAAGGCCTAGCGACCAAGTCTTCCTGTAGGATCTTTCAGTGAGCATAACCAGCAAAGCGCTTGATGGTCTGTGACAACGGAAAAGGGTCGGCCATATAAGTATGGGAGCAATTTCGCAACCGCCCAAACTAGGGCCAGACACTCACGCTCAGTGATGGAATAGTTGCGCATTGCAGGTGAGAGGAGCCTGCTGGCGTAAGCGATAACATGGTCGTGGCTGCGCTGGCATTGTGCCAGTAGTGTGCCAACTCCGTGACCGCTGGCATTAGTACGGACTTCGGTAGGCGCAGAAGGATCAAAATGGGCCAAAACGGGAGGCGTTGTGAGAAGGTCGATTAGATACGACAATGCAGAGGCCTCGTTATCGCCCCACTGGAAAGGGGCATCTTTTTTCAAAAGCTCGGTTAGTGATGCTATGGCGGCAAAATTTTTCATGAAACGGCAGAAGTACGAACAAAGGCCGATGAAGCTGCACGCATCCTTGACACACTTCAGAACAGGGAAGTGCGTAACAGCATGGATCTTGCCTGGGTCCGGTTGCACTCCGTTCGCGTCAATGAGATGTCCAAGGATGGTAATCTGGCGACGGCCGAATTGGCACTTCGATGCGTTGAGTTGCAGACCGACTCGACGGAAAACATCCAGGATTGCCGAGAGGCGCTCGAGGTGCGTAGCGAACGTTGGGGAGAATACTATAATGTCGTCGAAGTAGCACAGGCACGTGGACCATTTGAAACCGTGAAGGGAGTCCATCATGCGTTCAAAAGTGGTGGCAGGGGCGTTACATAGACCAAACGCCATCACTTTGAATTGATAAAGACCGTCGGGTGTTACAAAAACAGTCTTCTCGATGTCGAGATCGTCCACGGCAATCTGCCAATAGCCGGAGCAAAGGTCAATAGAGGAGAAACAGTGAGCACCAAGGAGGCAGTCAAGGGCTTCATTAATCCGAGGTAGGGGATACACGTCCTTTTTGGTAACCCTGTTAAGGTGCCGATAATCCACGCAAAGGTGCCATGAGCCATCCTTCTTTTTGACCAGTACAACAGGTGACGCCCATGGACTACATGACGGTTCAATAATGTTCTTGGCAAGCATTCTCCAAACTTCGGTGTGAATAACTTGATGCTCAGCTGGTGACACTTGATACGGGCGGCGATGAATAGGAGGAGCATCGCCGGTATTAATGCGATGTTTAGCAGCTGTAGTTTGGGCCAAAGGACGATCGTTAAAGTAAAAAATATCGTGGTAGGAAACAAAACGATGTCCCGCGTGGCAGCACTTGGGTTGTCAAGCCAAAATTGACTACTGGCAGGCAGAAGCAATTCGCCGTAATAGATAAAATTGTATGAGGTACTGTGATACCGTGTGTAAGGAGGACGTCTTGCATAGGAGCCGCGATGTAGTGACCATCGGGGACTGGTGGGGATGACACTAAGTCAACGTAAGTCAGTGCCGAAGGTGGCAAGCGAACGAAGTCGATGGAACTGAGGCGACTGGGGTGTGGTTCAGCGGGATCCAGAACAGGCAGGTCAAGACGGAGAGTACTGGCGGAGCAATCGATGAGAGCAGAATGTGCGGAGAGGAAGTCTAAGCCGAGGATGATGCCGTGGGGACAGTGAGCGATGACTGTAAATAGCACGACAGTGGAGAGATTGCCGAAGGAGACGCGGGCGGTACACATACCAATCACGGGGGCTGTTCCGCCATCGGCGACACGGACAACAGCCGTCGTGGCGGGCGTGATAATTTTCTTGAGCCGGTTACGAAGGTCAGCGCTCATTACCGACAAATGCGCCCCAGTGTCTATAAGTGCAGACACAGAAACACCGTCGACTTGCACGTCAAGAAGGTTCAGATGAGTGGGCAACGTCAGTAGAGGATTTGGCGGCGTAGGGAGCAATGCAGCGTCCAGAAAGTCCTGTATATTTCAGAAAGTCCTGTATATGCAAAGAAACTCCTTAATTGTATCTAATGCTCCGTTTCTGCATTTTGATAAACACTTGGTAATGTACAATGTCATGACAGAAAGATGCTACATGTATGGCTACTACGACCTCAATACCGTTTTACATCAATTATGAAAATGGCTGCTTATTCGAATACTATTAGAAAAGTGTTGACATTCATTTCGATTCTGGAATTATTCAATTCGAATTTCATGCGGTCTAAAAAGTTTCTATTTGCACACCCCTACTTATAATCAATTATGCACTTTATGTGGAGCACCTAACTGCACCACTTAGGGATTAGAAGGACCTACCCCAACAAATCAGCGCATTTGTAGAGAGCTGTCAAAATCATTCCAAGGTCCCTTTCATACGTTCCCGGAAATTTAGATCTTTCGACACCAGCGTTCGGTGAACTGCCAAACTGCATTCCGCCGCTAGATCTTATGTGAACAAGAAAAGGTGTGAGGCTAACGCAATTCAGAGTAGTAGGCAGTCGCCACAGCAGCTTCCCCCACAGTACTCACTTGCCCGTGGCAAGTGAAAATGATGGCACCTGCTTAGTTTCCCATTCTGATACCAGCGAATCTTGTCAGCCTTCGCACGTTGCATTCACAGCTACTGCAGCTAACCCTACTGCGATAAGCATTTTCACCTACTATACATTTCACAGCACCTGTAACATACTGTCATTGGAAGCGTAATGCATGCTTTTAATATGCGATAACCCAAACACACCACTGTTCCCTGCTGCAGGCGGCATGAAGTGAGAGTCATGTTTTGCTCTGGCAGCCTCGTATTCTGGCATCACAAACCAGCTCGATTTCATTTTGGTTTCCTGTCAATATTTTTAAATACTGTTCAATCGGAAAACAACATAATGTATCTAGGTCTGCTCGAGCAACCCCTGCTTGTTGCAATTGGATGCTCAGGCCAAAACGATTCTCGCGAAGTCGGCACGTTAAATCTTCCCACCAAAATAATGCCCCACCCTAAACTCCTGACCCAGGCCGAATTTGAAGAATGCACACGAGCATGTGAAGCAGCAAAAAAGACAATACGCGTCTCATGTCGCTCGGGCCCCACCAGTTCAGCATGTGTCAGCGTTTCGTGCTGCAACAATTTGCACAATGCATAGATAACTACATTCGAGTCTGCTGAACGTTTCACTGACTTCAGATAGTATGTTTGCCTAGTTAGAATGTGTTTTCTAGCGTTTTTTCCCAAAAAGGTTTGGTGTGCTATGATAAAAGCTAGGGTATTACATTTTACAACCATTTAAAGTAACGAACAGTGTGTTGCAATCATGAGAATTATGCACCCGATGCCGAGAACATTGGTGCCAAAGGCAATGGTGTCACTTGTGCGTTGTAGGAATCTGCAAACGAACGTAGAACAGTAGCAAACAGTTTATTGCTACATAATGCAGCAAGAACAGAAGTACAAGTTCAAGTGTCAGAAGACATTCATGCCAGCCTTATAAGCAATCGCAGTCAGTTCATGCGCCTACCTGGAAGGTTGACTTGCTGAAGCTATCGAAAGCATGTGGCGCTATCACATACATGACATTCATTCGTGCTTAATTTGTGGGGAGTTACCGGTTATACAAAACTAAGGCTGTGTGTAGCGATCTGGTGGTTGTCGATAGCCGGCAGAACATCTTCGCACAGATGGTGTAGCCTCTGAAGCGATGTGCACTGCCGTAGTCGTCTCCGCAGGTGTGTCTGAGAACTCCCAGAACCTGCCCTTGTTGTTTTCGGATTTGGAGATGCCAGCGCCACCGGGAGAAGCTGATCTTGGTGATGATGCCACACTACGAAGCCCTGCGGCATGTGCACCATAACCGCACAATAAACAGGTCCTTATTGCCGTACCACAGAACCCGGAAGCAATCTCGGTGGTCCTCTGTAGTTTCAAACAAGAACATAGTCTCCCACAGAAAACTGTTGAATACTCAGGAATGAATGAAGACTCAGGTGTTGCTTCATGGCACTCTTCAGCGAGAATTTCTGAATGCACGAAGGGCAATGAAATGGCTTCTTGCCTGTGTGGGTGTGCAGGTGTTCCTTCATGTTGGACTTGCACGAGAAGCTCCGAGGGCATGAAGGGCATAGAAATGGCTTCTCATCTGTGTGGGTTCGCAAGTGGTCCCTCATGCTGGATGTATGCGAGCAGCTTTGAGGGCATCAAGAGCACTGTCATGGCTTTTCACCTGTGTGGGTGCGCAGGTGGGCTTTCAGGTAGCTCTTTCGTGAGAAGCTGTGAAAGCATGAGGGGCATTGAAATGGCTTCTCTCCTGTGTGGATGCGCAGGTGGTCTTTCAGGTAGGCCTTTTGTGAGATGCTCTGAAGGCATGAAGGGCATTGAAATGGCTTCTCGCCTGTGTGAGTGCGCAGGTGGTTTTCCACGCTGGACTTATGCAAGAAGCTTTGAGGGCATGAAGGGCATCGAAATGGCTTTTCACCAGTGTGTGTGCGCAGGTGGACTTTGAGGTGGCTCTTTTGTGAGAAACTCTGAAGGCATGAGGGGCATTGAAATGGCTTCTCTCCTGAGTGGGTGCGCAGGTGGTCTTTCATATGGGTCATTTGTGAGAATCTCCGAGGGCATGAAGGGCACTGTAGTGGTTTCTGACTTGTGTGGGTGCGCAGGTGGGTTTTCAGGTGGGTTCTTCCCGGGAAGTGCTGAAGGCATGAAGGGCACTGAAATGGCTTCTCGCCTGTGTGGGTGTGCAGGTGTTCCTGCATGATGCACTTGCGTGAGAAACTCCGAGAACACGACGGGCATTGAAATGGCTTCTCATTTGTGTGGTTTTGCAGGTGATCTTTCAGGCTGGACTTATGTAAGAAGGTTTTAAGGCATGTAGGGCATTGAAATGGCTTTTCACCTGTATGCACACGCAGGTGGTCTTTCAGGTGGGCCTTTTGTGAGAAGCTCCGAGGGCTTGAAGGGCACTGAAATGGCTTCTCGCCTGTGTGGGTACGCATGTGTTGCCTGACCTGGGACTTATGTGAGAATCTCTGAAGGCATGAAGGACACTGAAATGGCCGCTCACCCGTGTGGATGCACAAGTGCCTCTTCAGGGCATCTTTTCTAGAGAAGCTCCAAGGGCACAAATGGCACTTAAACAGACGCTCGTCACTATGTACGCTAGCATGGGCTTCCAGATGAAATAGTTTATCAGCCTCATAGTCACAGAGACTATCTTGGGGGAGGCATCCATGCTGTGAATTGCCACCATTGGCTGTTGATAGAGAAATAGAAGGCCTCGGTGCTGCACAAATGAAACAAAGGTAGTAGTATTATGAAATGTGAAAAATGAACACAGATATTAAAATTAATGAGCTTTCTTTTCCTTTTTGATTTGGGAGGTCTTGAGGGTGATTTCAGGTAAACTGGAACAAATGACGCCTAGTAGCCCTTTTTAATTTACTCAATATTTCTGCATCTTAATGCTTCATGACTCTGAAATCCATCCATACAAATGATTTTTCAGAAAGGTAAAAAATTACAAAGTGATAGAATCTGGAGTGTTTGAAGACTTTCACGGATTTCTACGACCCTTAGAGGACAGTGTCAAAAAGCTTTAACTCAGCTTGCCCTCTCATCCTCAACCAGCACTTGAGGTTTGAAGGCCTTTTTTGGCAACGTTTTCACAAGTTTAGATTGTAAAGAGCCAGCTAGGACATAATCTTCCGCTTATAACCCAGCAACATGTAAAACCTCCTTTTCGGTGATGCTGCTGAGCCGTTGAGTGCGTGCACTATTAACCAAATGGTAGAGTGCCATTTCACGACCCATAAAGTGAACGATAACAAGCAACCATGAAGAAGGGGAGAAGGGAGCCTCAACACGCAGGGGAGGATGAATGGGTTAACAAGGTGATGACATTCAATCGTGAACATTGCCCTGTAGCATGGCTTCACGATAGCGTGCGCTACACTGCGGTGAAGGCACACCTCAAAGCGAAATTTGCATATGATCCACACCCAAACTTTCGTTATATTTTTGGTCCAGGCTATACATCAAAAATGTATGATGACTTCTTTTTGAGTGATCAAACCATTTTTATCACAGGAAACTACTTGGCGACCTGGGCTTTACTCAGTGCCGTCCGTATAGGCTTAACAATGTATAACAACATCTTCAGTTTTGCTTAAAGTGTAAGCTATTTGACGTGCACTTTGCTCTGCCATCATAAAATTGTGACAAGTGATTGCTGAAATGGACAAGGAATAGTCTCAACAAACCTCTCCCTCTGCAAAGCGCAATGCAAATCAACACACTAGCAGGTACAGTTAGATAAATCGAGATTAATGGCACAAAAGCGACAT
The DNA here is from genome assembly GCF_023375885.2 of Dermacentor andersoni. Lineage (NCBI taxonomy): Eukaryota > Metazoa > Arthropoda > Arachnida > Ixodida > Ixodidae > Dermacentor > Dermacentor andersoni. The sequence goes on along the minus strand of NC_092821.1, from coordinate 122,379,031 downwards.
GGGCCATGCACCAGACACAAGGCATTCACAAGGCATTCACAAAACAATGGTAGAGGGTGCAAAAGCTGCATTGCTCTAAAGCATGTTCATAAAACCGGCTTCTTCGAGAAAGTTTAGGACTTCTGAAGGGGCACAAGTGGTTCAGCTCCCAAAATCAAAGCGGGGAGTAGGTAACAATATTTGTAAATTGTATAATTCTTTATTTCATTATGTGATTAACTAAGTTGCAGTTTGTTGTTTTCTCTCAAACTACATTCACTTTGCCATTTGAAGGTCAGCGTTTGGTGAATAGCTTGAAGCCCATTGCTAACTGGTACTGTTATTTTCGAAATAGCCTGGTGTTTTGCCTTAGCTGCACACTCATCCGCCCTCTCATTTCCTGGAATCGCGATGTGGCTTGGGACCGAGCAGAAGTGGATGGATTGGCCTAGAAATAAACTACTACTCATGTAGTTTTTTCCACTGCCATCTTCAGAGCATAACATTCAGCTATGAAAACAGAGACAAGTAGTGGTAGCCTAACAGTATGTTCCCACGTAGCTTCGATGATGCTGCTTCCCTCATAATTTTGCACTTCTCACTAGTCGGTGTAAAATTCGGTGTAAGTGTGGCATGTTTCTTGTACTCAGCAAGACGTGTATTATGAGTTCATGTGGGATTATCGCACTTCTTTAAGTGTGTCGATGAAAAATCAAGCAACTGTGTAAAGCCACCCCAATGCGGTAATCTGGTTGGCCTGTTAGCAACAGAAACTGCTTCATTAGGGACGTCGTATTCTCAGCATTTTTCCTCGCACCATAGTATGAGAAGCCTAGTTGCATGTAGTTCGCGCAGTGTAGTCTTGTATCGAAGCGGGTCATAATGTTATTGCAAATGTGCTCTGGCGACCATCAAACTTTGAGAATGAGGTAAGCATGTGTCGTGTTCTTCTATGTTCCAAGGATGGCTCATCACTATCCGAGTACAAACTGGGAACAGGTGATGTCCTGTAGGCACCGATTGCTAGACATGGCCCTTGATTATGAATTGGATCTAATTGCTGGAGGTATGACTGTCTGGCCGAGCCATAAGTTATGCAGCCAGAATCTATTTTACTGCATACTAAGCAACGACAGATACACAGACGACATTGGCGGTCAAAGCTCCAGTGCTCCCAGGACAGGATATTGAGAACATTAAGTGCCTTGCTTGCTTTAATCTTCAGACTATATATGTGCACTAGGAAGTTCAGCTTCTTATGAAATAAGACTTGTAATCCTATTTGAATGGTAGTACGGATTCATGCAGTTTCATGACAGGGTCCAGTTGTAAACCGCTTTCTTGCAAATGAACCACAGCGACAGCTTCTTTAGTAGAGGAACGGACGACGCCTTTATTTGCTGATTGTATCAGTTTGTTTAAAATCATTGGAATCTGCCATCCTTAATTTAGCATGTTTGATGTGTAGCACGCAAATTGGAAATCAACAAGGTATAAAGAATGCATAACAGAAAATGGTGTAATTCTGTTTCTAAAGTTAATTTTCAGCACAAACAGTGTTGTGCTTAAAATAGAACCCTGCGGCATGCCATTTTCCTGAATTCTGGTGTTTTACGTGCAAAATAACATGATTTGATTATGAGGCACGCTATAGTGGGGGACTCCGGATTGATTTTGACCACCAGGGGTTTTTAATGGCCTCTAGTCCATCTCCTTTAGTTGGGGTAGGTGTCAAGGACGGGCCATTGTAAATTTCGGACAATGACATTTCATATCAAGCCATGACTAAATTTAAAGCCCTCACCTGAAGCACCAAGGTTTCTACCTTTTGACTAAAGACGTCACCGGACACTGGCACTTGTTGGCGATCGTGGTTTTCAGTCACATCAGAATAGCTTCTTCAATTTTTGGGCAGGCACCTTGGCTGACAATTTTCCGTTGGGATCCAGCAGATTTCCTTGCGGCTTCTAAAATCTTCACCTTGTTTATTAGGTAGTCTGACATTCCCTGCTTCGAGATTTCAAATTCTTTTGTGACGTCCACTTGCGATTGGCCACTTTGCATTTGCCTGATAATGGCGACCTTCTTTTCCATCATCAATCTGCTATAATTTCCTCGCTTCGAAGCCTTCGTCAAGATGGAGGTGGACGAGGAAGGTGGTGTGGGCGCCATAGGTAGCAGCTGTTGATGACATCACTGAAGACGATTGGTTGTTGAAGCGGCTGAGCCTAGCATAGCGGTATCCAGCCGAAGAGAACCACAATGTGCACTAGAGGCAATAGGAACAGTACAACTGAACATATGCATCTGACAAGCGCCGACAGCAACGACATCTCGCAAACACGACAACGCTAAGCCTGGCAGGAGGGCCGGCTACAGCAAGTGGTACCTTCTATCGAGGCTGTACCGGAAACGCAAGCTCTGAATGGGCATGCGAGATGCGTGCAATGAGGATTTGAAGCGGCAGAAAAACAAAATGACGGTGATGTGCTTAGTGTTTTCGGTAGCTTCTGACTTGCGATTGAGAGAAAAAGTCCGGAAAATTGAACGAGAAGAGTCTGAAACATGCAAAATCTTGGTCGCTGTTATACATTGGCTCCATGGAGCGCGTGACGGTACCATGGCAGAATCTGGATATTCTGGCAGGTACAGAAAATCGAGTGTCCGAATAAAATAAATCGGCGACTTTATTACTATAACATGACAAATAAAAGATCTGAATTCCACTTCGTGCCAATAAACATTATGTAAACTATTTTGCAAATCTTATGCTGCAACCGCATGCGACTGAATTACCAAGGAGAGGCTGGACCTTGGCGCAGGTGTCGTAAAATACCTTCAGCACAGTCTTCCTGCGTTTGCCATGTATACTGTGTTTTCTTGTTTGTAGTTGTCAAAATGGAGTAAGCATCATCATATTTGTTTTTACTATGGCCAAAATGCCAACTTTACAAACTTTGTGCAAACATGTGTTAATGCAGCTAGGGGTACAAAAATAACATCTCCGGATTTGACTTCATTACTGCCTCTGCAAACAATGTGATAACATAGGTGGAAGTGTACAGTGCGATTGTGGCACTTCACAGTCTGGTTTTAGTGATTAGAAATAGAAGCAGTGTAACGGTCGATTTTCACTGGAAGCTTTGTTGCGCAATGGCTACCCTGTTAACAGTGAACGTGGAGACACTGTGGTGGGATTTCACTGTGAGCACCACACACGAGTTCTACTGATACCAACAGATTCAATCAATAGTCACGTGCTGTGGGATGTCATGACTGAAAGCTGTCCCTGAACAAGAATCTCGACAGTTCCCGTGTGGTTTTCGCCTCCTTTCAATGAATGAGCACATTGATAATACAAAGTATGTGTTGCAGTTAACTGCATTAAAGCATATTGTTTGAATTTTATTCACCTCAAACACAGGGGCCGGCTTACCTTCAGCATTGATCCACATTCATATTTTTACACTAACATACTGATTTATGCATAACTAAGAGACTCACTGGGTTTAACGTTATCCTAAAGCAATGCAAGGGCTTCGATCAGCAACACCAGGGCAGGAAGGCTCTGGATTAAGCTCTACCACCTAAGGTGCTTCAATATGTTCAGTAGAGCAGTATTTTTGCATTTTGCCTCCACTCAGAATGCAGCAAAGAATGACAAACCAACTAATATGTTGTCAGCAACAGAAGGTAATACACACTTGAGCAGGTCGTACGAAGCTAGGCAGACTTGGCTATTTACCACAAACTCACACAAGCTAGTAAAAGTAAGAGAGGTGCCGGTCACTACCCACCTGTAGATGAGCTTGACTGATCCACAGTCTCTATGGTCTGCACGCTCCTCGACTCGCTGCTTGCTCTGAAGCTGCACCCAACAGACTTGTCAGCCAAAGGCAAGCTGCACTGTGTGCCAACCTCAACCTCACCGATGACCTTGGAAGGGGCGTGGCATACCATTGTGGCAGTGATACCCTCAGCCAGGCTCATTGCATTTGTGAGGCCTGCAGAAAATAATTGGAGTGATTGCAGTCCCGTTACAGCATCAAGAAGTGGTAAATCTGACAATAGAATAAATGCAGATGCACTTACAATGCATAGACATGGAAAACAACATAACCTTTTCGGTTCAGTATTCCTAAAGACCAACTATGGTCTTTACACTACAAGGGAAAATTCAGACTGAATACTCAAAAGCACGGCAAGCTTCTTCTGTGCGAGGTTTACGACAGCAGAACGTATCTCCGACTTTCTTTTTTCATCTTATACATTTTAAAGCGATTGCAAGATCCTAAGGTCATCACCATCAGCCTATTTAATGTCCGCTGCGGTATCCTTAATCGCCCCGCGTCTTGGGCCAGCCGATACCATCCTATGCTTGCTAATTTTCTATTTCATCACACTACCTAATTGACTGCTGTCCACAACTGCACATCACTTCCATTGGTACCCATTCAGGATCCCCAACAGACTGTGAGTTACCTGCCCAACCCATCAAATTGTTTGCCAAAGTTCATTTTAATGCAACAGCATTCTTTAAGAACTTCCCCTAGTTAGCTGTATGTATGTATGTATGTATGTATGTATGTATGTATGTATGTATGTATGTATGTATGTATGCATGCATGCATGCATGCACCTAACCTCTTTCCCACCAACTTGGGACACTGAGCAGTCTACGGTCAAATGGGCAGAGCATCTGGCTGCTGTGCTGAGGGAACTGGGTTGAAAACAAACTGTTGGCCCAGCTTGGGTCACTTAGCATGTAACAATGGATATGTGCTGCTCTTCTCTTTGACGTCAAGTTGGGTCACTGGGTGTCTGGCACTTTGTATGTGCTGCTCTTCAATGATCCTGGGTGGCCTCCCCCAGTGATCTTCATTTACCCGTCTTGTGTTGGCAGATTCCAAGTTGCGCCTGCAAATTTCTTAATTTCATCATCCCACCTAACTTTCTGCTGTCCTCGACTGTGTTTTCCTTTCCTTCACACCCATGCCGTAGCTCTAATAGACCACCGATTATCTGCCCTATGCATTACAAGGCCTGGCCAGCTCCATTTTTTGCCCTTAATGTAACTACGTCAGCTACGCTTGTTTGCTCTGTTCCCGTCTCTCCAAGTTACACCCTAGTTACGGTTTCACTCATTACCTTTAATGTTATCTTTATTTTTCTGTTCTAAAGCTGCACATTTGTCCGAGAGCACCAGCCTGAATTCATCTGCTTTTACCCTGAGTGTGTCTAGGTTGGTCTGTTCCCTCTTGACTTATTTGGTCTTTCCCTCTTCAAATTGAGAACTATCCTAGACCTAACTAATCTATGTACACTACCATTTACCATATCTAACACTTCTACATTCTGCACTATGCTATGGGCACCCAGCATTGCAGTAGTCTCTCGGTAGAGGTTGACAGGGGCAGGCCTAGGGCTGTGCAGAGCATCGTATCTGGTTTCTTGTCATCTGATCTGGGAGGCGGCATCCATAGCCAAACAAGGCAACCGGCAGGGAAGGTCGGCCTGCTTCAGTGCACCAGGTTCAATTGCCAGTGGCAGCCTGTCTAGATCCAGAGATCCTTAGCACGCGCTGCTGCTTGGCAGGTCTGACGGCCACCTTGTTCAGGTGCTCTGCAGCGCAGCTGCACTGTTTACGTGCTGCTCTTTACTGAACCACTTTGACACCAACTAGGGTCTTTGGGCATGCGCCACTCGGTATGTGCACTTTTCATATTATTCATCGTATAAAATGTGTTGTCATGCGTATAAAACGTATTTTCACGGTGTATTTACAAAGCGTATATAAACAGCTTCAGAGAATGCCGAGAGGCTCTTGCCACTTCATCCTCTTCACTGTCAGCGACCTTGTTCTCTTTTCCCACCGTAACACGACGCCCGGCAGAAAAAGCACCGTCCCCGTGCTTCAGACGGGGCCGTCGGTAAGGGCATAGTAAGGCTCAAGCCGAGAGATGTGTACAGCGTCAGGTGATGTGGAACCGGGTGGCATGGCGGAGGTCTCAGGGATTATCTCGTTAGTGACATTGGTCACTTGACGAAGAACACGATAAGGGCCTTTGTAGTATGGAAGAAGTTTCTCGGAGAGCCCCACTTGGCGGCAAAGGGACCAAAGTAGCACGAGAGAGCCCGGTGAAAAATATTTGTCACAATGGCGGCGATTGTAAGCGTGCCGTTGAGATTCCTGCGATGCCAACAGACGAGTACGGGCAAGCTGGCGCGCATGGTCAGCGTGGGCGATGGCGTCAGGGGCATACTCGGTCCTCAAATCCTGTATCAAGGGGAGTGAAGTGTCCAGAGTAATACGGGGGTCTCGACCGAAGAGCAAGTAAAAGGGGTAACACTCAGCAGTATTGTGGCCTCGTGGGATTCTCGGCAGCTGTTTATATACGCTTTCGAATATACGAATTCGATCCGGATCGGGCTTGATCGCGATCAAAAGTGTGCCTCGTGGCACCTGTAAGGCAAACCCCACAACTAAATGTCTTCAGTGCGGCTTTTAGCATAGCATTAAGGCGAACGTAAAGTGTTAGGACCTGCACAGTTGAAACTGTATTGTACTTATGTAATTGTCTTAGCAAGCAGTCATTTAGAAGTGTCCTTAAGCCCAGCACTTATTCACGTTGCTCGTGGTTCGGATGTAGAAACGACGAGACTAAGTATTTTGGTTGTTAATGCGAAACTATTTACAAGAGGTTGAAATATTCTAATCACCGGTCCTGATATTCTTGTTATGGTCAAGAAATAATAATAAAAACAATTTTTATAATTCGGTCAGAAAAGGAAATAAACTGTGTCGGTGCAAAAACAATATACAAGCATGATTTTTTATTTATTATGTAAAATAAGCGACACACAGACAGCACAATGAAGCGTCCAGTCACAAATGGTCCACCATTCACAATGCAAGATGTTTGTTAGAAGCATGGCACTGATATAAGAAGCGTAAAGAAAAAAACATCACAACATGGGAAACATGCATTGATTGGTGCTCTTCAATTGCACCCGACGACTCGTGGTCATTCGAACGGGGGTTGCACTGTCGACGAATGGGACCGAGGTTTGGGCTCCGTGAGACACGCTGGAAGGCCTAAGAAAATCCTTGGGGCGGCGTTAGGCATCAACGTCGGCTTTTCACGCACCAGGGACATGGCTTCGTCATTGATATTGATGTGTAAGCAGTGATGATGTCTGAGGCGTCGAAGTGTTTCGTGCACACACGCATATACTTCAATTCAAACTTAAAACCGCCACTTTCCTGCAGCGGTATGGCCAGCTTCCATTCCTCGCGCTGCTCCTTGTCACTCGGTAAACAAAACAACAACACTTTTTCAGTCGTTCCCTCGTAGCTGGAACGGCACCCCGGCACGCAACACGTGTATGACATCGTTGTCTGACCCCGCCACTTCAGCTAAACAGTCCAGACAGAACTCGAAAAATAGTGCAACACCTGCACAGAGCGCGGTGAGACCAGCGCCTCTCACCGCGCAAGCGTTTCTGTACGCGAACGATGCCCTCTATGGCACAGTGGCGCCCCGCGAAGGCAGCTTTGAGCAACGTACGAACCTCTCCCATAGTGTGATGGCGGAGTTTCGTGACTAGAAAACATGGACGGACTCTGGCGCGTGCTTTGCTTGCTCTGGTACGGTCTCGGCTTCTCGCAGATCTTTCCTAGTCATTGTTATGGCCCGCAACATTAGCTAGCAACTAAAGTACTAGCGACAAATTGAACCTTCGCCTTTGGCTCAGGTTTGTCCATAAAGTGGTGTATTGGGGTGAAAGATTCAATTGTGTAGTTTCGGGAGTTTGGATTCTCGCTCATTTTTCTCAATTCCAATAATTAAGAATTTGCTGGGACTAACAGGGCTTTTTAGTTATCCTTCAATTAGAATTATCAGGATTTCACTGTACTATTAGGCTTGTGTGACTATTCAATATTTTTTGGTATTCAATAGAATATTATGCTATTCAATATTTTCTTTGGCTCAAATTTGGAATTTGAAGTTTTCCAAGCACTCAGAATGAACAAATATGCATTTAAAAACATGGCCAATCAACACCATGACCTACTGAACTCCAGACCTGCACAAATGCCCCTTGCCCAGCACCCCTGACCTAGTACAACTGTTTTTCCACTAGGGACAGAACGTACGGGTAGAGTGTAGCTAGCCATAACCTGTTCGCTTTCGTCTGCTTCCGCGATTTGTTCCAACGCTCGTGCTGCCATTTTGACAGGCACGAAGCGCTTGTATTGATGGTGATTGAATAAATTCAAAAACATAGAAAGAAAACAAAATTTGCCAATGTTCTGCATTTGAATAAGAAAGGTATACGAGTATTGGTGGCACACGATAAACTAGCTTTCTTGGGTTGATTACAGACAGCCTAATGTCAGAAATAACATTAGGATTTACTGCTGTCCACCGTAATGAAAGGCAGAAGATCTGGCAAAACATTTCACATGTAATTCCTGCGCCTGACGTGTGCAAGAAATTGGTCGTCTGCTTCAAGGAAAGGTGAGCACAGCTTTTCCTTTAATATTAATTGATGTCTAGGTGAGTTGAACGCTTGCAAAAGGGATCCCAGTGCTTTACAACGTGCTGCACTGCAGGCCTCGTGTCACAGAACTCTTTCCAAACTGCAAAGCTAGCTTTTCTGCATGCTACGCTGGCAGCACAATGGCGGTGCGAAAGATATGTATGCAGTGAATTCGAAGCTGTAAGTGTAGCTCTCTTTTTGAACTCACGGGCAACATTTAAGGGTTAAAATGAGTGGTAATTCGTACTGTCGTCGAACGTCACGGTGGTTTCTAGTTTCTAAAAAGTGCAGAAAATGAACCTTACAACGTAAACAACGAAAGTGTTGTGAACTTTACGAACTCTTAAACAATGTGACTTAATTTGCAAAATCTGTGTAGTTTGCTACTGCATGAAAAAGGCACTAGGAGCAGCTATTTAATGCTATTTTAGAAAGCAGCAAACTACACGCACTAACATTTTTCAGGTTCTGGCAGTCACCCTTTGGAGCCATGTGAGCGATAAAAGCCTTGTGACATCGCTGTTACTGTATTCACAAAAATCAACTATGCAAGCAGTTCGTCACAACAGCCGCCATAATAATTACAATGCCGCACCAGTCAACCAGGTTACAAAAACAGGTTACAAAAGCGGCGCGAATGGCCAATGGTTGAACGAGAGTGGGCACAGGTGGAGTGATTATTTGAATATTGATCTTACGATACCACTAGCTTCTCGCTTGATCCAGTGCATGACGGCAACCTAAGTTCGGGATGCCTAAGTTGTCTGGATAAACTTTTCAGACATTAGATGCAAGCGCGATGCCGCTGGAAATGACGGCCACGAAGAAAGTTTGTTCCTGTATTCCCACTTTCACAGGCAAGATGGTTTCTCCACTTCTTGAGAGCCATACAATCACTGCAAGTAAATACGCCACGACTCGGTACAAAACCGAAACATTGGCCGCCGACACCCGGCAAAGCAGCGCTAGTTAGGCCTAACAGCAAATACACTATCAGACATCACATTATTATTGAACCTAGCTGGCTAGATGTGCAAAGACCTCGGACACCAATCCTAATAATGCTTTGCACTTTGCATTCAAGGACAATGTGTGTGCGTGCGCGAGCGCATGTGTGTGTGGTGCGATTGACTGTGGTCTACTTTGGAGAACCGTTAGTGGCATTGCGCTCCTCTAAGAGGCAGGAGGTGTCAAGTAAGCTCCTGAACAACTTTCCAATGTGATGGGGATTTAAATTTTGGATCTGGGAGCTCAAAAACGCCCCCTAACAATTTCTCTTGTATTTGCCACTGAACTTTTTTTAAGGCAGCCATCAAATAGCAATATATTAAAAACTACTATTAAAAAAATTATAATATTTACATGAAACTAGTATGTGCATTGAACCTAGACATGCGAGTGCTTGCCAGCACCCCTTACAAGTATGATCGCAGATGTGAAGCTTCCGTTTCAGCCATAGGGATTACAATGCAGTCCACTTACAACAATATCAAAAATAACGAAAAATTCTGTTTCATTAATTTTTTTCAATCAATGTGATCATTACAACCGATCATCGCTATATCTAGACTGCTGCAAAAAAGAAAAAGAAAAAGCTGTCAAACATTGCTTTGTAGCTCCAAACACAAATTTGGCACTTGAGATAAAAAACAGACATTGTAGAAAGTAGGCTGTGAAAAAAATGAAATGTTTATTTACACCTCTAAACAGCCTGTCGAGCATTAGGTGCACTGAAATAGTAAGAAATCTGCAAGTGCTTTTGCGGAAGTTTCGTGTTTACAACTGTAGTCTGCATCACATCCAGCTGCTGCATGAATGCTGGTGGCCATCCTTAAGAGTGCACGAAATCAATGAGGAACTTTATCAATGACAGCGCATTTTGTGTAAACATCGGGGTCGAGGTCAACGACGGGCCATTTTCAATCTGATTGTCACTGCGGCTGCTGTCGTCGCACAACGCCGCGATTTGTCATGATTCGTTGTCATGACTTGCCTCGTTGGAGATCCCTTCGCAAAGAGACGCAGCACAACTTGCACTCAAACTCCTCAATTGAAGCAACACTTGTTTCATCGTGCGTAGCAATATAGAGGCTAAAAGTAATGACGCACTCCTAGAGCTCAGTAATGTCAGTGGCTTTCACTGTGTTGGTTTCACTATCATGGGGTGTTACGTCCTGGCACACAAAACCCGCCTTTTCGAAACAGTTGTTTATGGTGAAAAAGGGTTCCCTAACCCTTTTTCCATTGGTCGGCATGGCCACTGGGTCCAGTCTTCATGATCACTGCTCTCCTGGTTTTCAGAATCATCAATATCGTCGACTGCATGAGCTCATACCTCTTCGAATCTTGCAAAATTTGCAGCTTCGTCTCAAACAGCATAGCTTTCTGCTTTGTCGACACTATCGTCTACAAACTGGACTGACCACTGCTTTGGGCCTGCTTCTGCGGTGCATTTCCCACATAGTTTCTGTGCTAGCTGAGAGAGAGAGGTTTTAGAAAGGGCTAGCGCCACCGCACCACTTCACATTTTACTGTTAGCCTTTTCTCTCTCTCTCTCTCTGTCTGGATGCAGATGAAGCATCATTGTGAGCGATGCGGATGCAATGTGGGTGGTGCCAAGTCTAAAGTTCTCTTTGGCTTTTGTAATCGCCGTGCAGGCGAGACACGCTGCGCGGAAATGGTGGCTGATACTAACTTGCATAGGCAACTTTTCTGACCTATCTCGGTGTCATTCGTTTATAGGAAACTTAGCAATTCAAATGTCAAGGTCAGTCTGCTTTGAAAATACTATTCAGAAGGCAATACTTTTATCGTTGTATCTGACATGCAGTCATAAAATATCATTATATAGGGTTACTTTCCTCAAAGCCCTAATGCAAAAGTGTATACCCTAACTTGACTCATCGTTATGACCGACATATCGTTACATGTGGTATCATTATAAGTGGACTGCACTGTACGTAGCATATAATCTTAGAAGTAGGCAAGTGGCCAACAGATCGTTATGTGTGACCTTGAGGCATCAAGGCAACCAAAGTCGAGACCTTTGGCGACAGTGAGCAAGAAGAATCGGGAGGACCAAGGGGTTCAAGCAGTGGCGTAGCTAGGTCGTCTGGCACCCGGGGCCCATAGGTGTTCTGTCACCGCCCACCCCCAGGGTGTAGTCGAGGAAGGCGAGGATATCAACAATTTCCGGGTGTCTTCAGACGTATATAATTCTTTTTCTACGATTTATCGTCTTGGGACAGCTGGAAGCAAGTTTTCTGGATTCTTCTACTGTGTCTTTTGTGATGGCACCAGGCATCATGTGCAATGCATTATTTAATTGTTATTTAATCCAACATTTAAATGACAAACCTTAATAGCTCAAATATGTGAACAAGGCTTGTCACCTGCCTAGTACAATAGTGATAGGGTGTCATACATCACTCAAGCCACCATTATTGAACTCCTCCTTTAGTGGAGCTGTACATGTAATAGAAGCAACAACACGCCTTGAGCAAATGGATATACACACCAAATTCTGGACTGAGCCAACCAGCAGCAATCAGCACTTGCAGCTATTTGCTGTCAACGATGCAGAGACAGGCTAGAACTTCATGGCCACAACAAACATCAGCAGAAGCTGTAAAGACAGCAGCAGCAAAGTAAAACACGTTAGACAAATGGCTGTACACACAGCCAGGGATATGGGCCTAGGGCACTTAACCACGTAACTGCCACAAATTGAAACATATGATCCTCACACAACCGGGAAAAACGTTCATTTAGCTGTAAGCATCACGAGTGTATAGAATTGGTCTAGGTAGTTCGAAACTGATATCCTAAAAACAGCACAGATAAAAATTAAGGCAGACACAGTGCCTGTGCCATCTGCCTTCTTGGTGTTTTCACAATTTCGATCACGGATGCAAAGTTACGCACGTCATATATGAACAACGAAAGGAACGGCCGTGTGCACAATAGAGGGACGAGCCGATTCGTGCACTCGGATACCTCTGAAAGTGACCGTAAGCAACAGCAGCAGGGAAGCGAGTGTGGTTACGTGCTCGCTCACCACGCACATATTGCACGGCATAACTCCACAGTTGACGCATAAGGGCTGCTAAGCTTTAAGTGAAGAAAATTGACTGTCACTACCAGTGCATATGGATGTGTTGGCGCCTGTCGCACATTACATTCCGCTGTTGCAACCAAGGGCAGCGCGTACGACCTGCAGCAGTGCCCATCGAAGGCACGATAGGTGGATCAATTGGGGTGGATCTGCGATTGCTGCGAGACTGCGGCAACTATTTCGCGTTAGCTGTTTCGCGTTAGCATACCGCATGAATCCGCCACGACCGGAATTACCAAACGCGGTTGTTCCAAGTGTCAACAAACGAACAAAACGCCTCAAGGTACTCTTACCTTTTTTCCCAGATGCGTTGTGGTAGCACATTAGAGAAGGGAAACCGTCCACAGTGGTACCATAGTGGTACCAGCACGTAGCGGTGGCACAGAACAACCATAGAACAACTATGCCGATGGTACGACGATCGGAAGCGCATGGAACTCACAGAGTTTCTCACTGTAATTTAGTGAGAAACTCTATGATGGAACGTGCGTAGATGGATGGATGAATGGATGTTATGAGTGTCCCCTTTGGAACGGGGCGGTGGGTTGAGCCAACTCTATGGGGCTCTTGCATTGCCCAGGGGGCGCTGCGAAAAAGGTGCTAAAAAGCGCCCTCTGTCCTAAAATGGGTCGTACCAAGCTCGGTCGTCTGCTTCGGAAAGCACGTTTACAATATGGACCCGCCACTTTCGGTTGTGTTGTATCACGGCCTGCAGCGAATATCGGGCGCTTAAGATTTTTTCAGGAGTGGCACGCTGCGTAAAGGCAAGAAATTATGCAGTGCCGAATACGTGTATGCCGTTCTAGAATTAAGCGGCGAAGTTTTAGCGCGGTGTCAATCGCAAGTGAAGCGAGTCGCGTACGAAGTGGAACTTCAGGTAAGGTTTGCACGCTGCTAGATTCAGGCGCACAAACGCGAGGAAATGCTTGCTATAAATGAATCCACAGCAGCGATAAGGAGACATCATGTGTACGGAACTGCTCGAGCACACGACGGTACGCGCCGCGACGGCAGCGGTCTTTCGACATGCCGCGAAACGGCGGGTCTCCTGCAATCTTTGTTGACTGCATGCCGCTAAACAAGTAGTTAGGCCTGCGTTGTAGTAGCGGCCATCTGTCCCTTTTAGTAACTGGTAATAACTGATGCAATGCATATGAGCTCGCACGTACGTGCGAATCGCGCAGCGCGAGCTCGGGCGCTGCTCGCTTGATGTAGCTTTTAATGACAACGCTCGAAAATCGATCTGCTGTAATCAATACTATCTTGCTGCGCTGCCTCAACATGCTGGCTTGAGGTCAAGTATGAGCACATTTAACTCTCTAACCTGTGCTGCTCGTAGTTAGTGAATTATCACGAATCAACCCGGCCATTTGTGGTCATTTGCACACACCTGGGCACTTCACCACTTCGCACCGGTCGAATTGTTAATTATCGCTGTGGCCGGGTTTCGAATCGTGAATCACCAGCCATGCCTGCTGCTATGTCGGTCTGCCGTCGGGACTGTAGGTGCAAAAGACCGAATTTTAGAACGCAGATCTATAAACAAGCAAGCTTCAACACAGGTGAAGCAGTGAGCATGGCGCGAAGTTTCGCTTACCCAGCGCGACGAACTGCAGTTATACAGCGCGCCCGACGCTCCGCTTCGTGAGGCCTTGAAGGGAAACGATAGAATCGGATGTTGGGATTCAGGCCTTCTTGTTCATGGGAGCCCACGACGCAGCAGTATCGACGGTGACGCTTTTTCGATGCTGAGCTAGGTCCCTCCGGATCGGCGTCGCCGATTCCTTCTGCTTCCAGCATTACGTCCCACGGCACACGGAGAGTCCGTTTTCGTTAAACTATAGGCTGCGACCAGCTCGCAGCGTGGTCGACGGGGTCTGTGAGAAGTGACGAGCCTTTTCGCACTCCCAACAGGGCAGAAAAAATTGCGAATCGACGCAAAACTCGGCCTAGAAACGTGCTTCGCCACAGCCAGGACTCAATACGACCCAAGCTGGTACGACCCAGATGTCGTTTCCCGCGCCGCCACCAGGCGCCGCTACTATACCTCAAACTCCAGCGCAAGACGCCCATGGTTGAGCTTGAGCCACCGAGCTCTTGCTACTACGCTGCTTAATATCCTACCTAGGTTAACCAATGAAAAAAAAAAAAAAAACTATGAACTACCACGTCCAAAATAGAATAAGGAAGAATAAGGAAGATGGCGCCGTCTATATTTTTTGATGGCTGTGAGCGTAAGCTATGCTTAAGAGGAAGCTTTAGCTCGGGTGCTCCTATATAAATGCATGTAAAAGGAGAATTCGTTTTTCTTGGCAACCACAGCACCAAATTTGACGGGGTTTGTTGCATTTAAAAGAAATACTTGATATCTAGTGACTGGTGGTTTCGAATTTTCGATTTAAGTCGTCAATTTTTTATTAAAAATTGGCAAAAATCGCAAATTTTCAGAAAACGAAACTATCAAGTTTACAACTCTGTAACTCAGCAAGAATAGGTGATATCGCAATTCTGTGAATTGTACCTAATAGCACATCTAAAGCGGACAAATTTGACATATTATACATCAATCTCAAAAAATTTGTTAATATGTAATTACAACTTTTGCAGAACCCTCGTAAACAACGTAACAAACTCACGTAAGATGTAAAATGACATATACAATTTGTCCGCGTTGAATGATCTAATGGGTGCCGTTTACACAACCGCGATATCTGTTCTTGATGTAGAGCTATTAGTTTGTAAACTTCGTGCTTCTATTTTTTCCAAACTTCTGAATTTTTGTAAATCTCTTAACAAAATTCAAGCCTTAAATCAATATTCCGCTTCCAGCAGTCACTAGAATTTAACTTTCTCTCTAAAAAACAACAAATTTCATTAAAATCGGTCCAGGGGTTATCTCAGAAAAACGTTTTTGCGTTTTTACATGTATTTGAATAGGCCGCGTCGGAGTTGGGCCCGAGCTAAAGCTTCCTCTTAAGAGGAGGAAACGAAATCAGGAAAGAAAGAATTTCATGATAACACCTCAACGAGGAAGACGCAGGTTCTTGCTGCGGTAAAGCTAGGGAAAGGATAGTGCAGGTTTTATTAGAATGTGAAGATATCTGCCCAGCCTCTTCCATAGATTGAATGACACTTTATCAACTTTATGCTCTATGCATGGAAACTCTATGGGCCCCTCCGGCCTCCTTGAAGCCCTTGGGCTCAGCGATAGCAGGGGGAAAGTAAAGGTGGAGAATAAGATTAGAGTAAAAGAAGCGATTGGAAGCTTGGTAGCAGAAAAGTAGGGAGACTTAACAACGGAGGCGTACAAAAACAAATTTTCCAATAGAGGCTCAGAAAATTAATGCTGGGTATTCTCCTTCTTTTTTTAACATAGACCTATGTTTTAAAAAAAAAACTTGTCCTACCCGGTCCTACCTTAGAACATTGAGTAAAATAATAACAAGGGCTTGGTGGCGCGACAGATTTTCCCGTTTCAATGAAGACGCTCATAGCATTTATCCACTTATCCATCCATGATTAGGCGTCAATATTGTCACGTGACCAAACTACGACTCTAGCCAATAGCCAATGCTCTAGCCAAAGGCGTTGCTCTAGCTGTGCTATGGTGGCTGTGCGTTGACGGTGCGTTTGTAGTGCTCAATGGTGGTGTTTCAACATGTAGTGGTCGGCCTTGCTAGTGGTGTTGTGCTTGTGTGATTGATTAGACGAAGCAGTTGGTGTGATACTCCGCATCTGTTGTGCCCTGAGTGAGACATGGGTAAGGTGAGACGAAGTAAGAAGCCCCCTCCCGAAGGCTGGGAGCTGATCGAGCCCACACTGGACGAACTGGAGCAAAAAATGCGCGAATGTAAGCGAGCGGTGATATTTGTTTGTATTGTTTTATTGTGAAGGCTGCAGCAGGAGTAGGGCGCAGCCTATTTCCTCTGTCGAGCGTTAATGTGTTATTGTTGTGTTTTTTTTTTTTTTGCGGGGAGGAAAAGTGGGGGGGGGGGGGGGGGGGGGTAGGGTTGTGCTGTGGTGTAAAAGTTTGCCATAGCTGGTTATCGACTGAGTGATGACGTGAAATGTTTAGTTAGATTCTTCGGTGGTAAGTTAGAGAGGCAAGAAATTGCGCCTTTTTGCGACTCCAGACATCCGCTTGACGAAGGAAGGATAGATTCTTTCGTACCTTTTTGGAAAGTGAGATATACAGCAGCGAATTAACCCATCATGTGATGGAGCTTTCAGTAATGCGCAGTCGCTGTATATAGGAAAAATCGAACTGGGCGTGATGCATAGACGTGGCGGTACAAATTGGCAGTGGTCGCTTTTGCTGATGGATGGTGCTATAGATGGATGGATGGATGTTATCAGCGTCCCCTGTGGAACGGGGCGGTGGGTTGCGCCACCAGGCTCTTTGCACTACGGAGTGTGCCCCTGCCGGAAATGGCTGGGTGCACGACGCACAGTTGTCGCAAGGCGATGCTGCCACATCCCGTGGAAAGCTTGTCATTTCAGCAGGATTTGTCAATCGAAACGTACACTCGCTGGGGATGCCAAATCTGTCTTAGACCTTTATGACCCAATCCGGGAGCTTCAGTAATGATTTATTTTAACCGAATTATACCCAACCTAAGCTAGCATAACCTTGCACCAACCTTAATCTTCATGGTAACATGCATGATAAATAAGTTTCCCCAATGCGAGAATTGCCATTCCCTAGATGGCGCTGCATCGTCGTACACCAGTTCCAGGACTTACTTTTGGAAATGCGGTTGTTTGCTTTAAATCAGGGGTACATTAAGGACTCGACGCGAACCAAAGGTCAGTGGTTCACCTCGCACTGGGCGCTCACAGGAAGACTACAAATGAAGCTGTGCAGGGTGATATGGGCTGGACTAGTTTTGAAGTGAGGGAAGCTTGCAGTAAAATTGAGCATGAAATACAGCTGAGGAATATGGAACAAAGTAAATGGGCTGGGAGAGTGTTCAGGTATCTGTACAGGAAAAACATTGATTCACAGTGGAGGAAAAGAACTAGGAAGCTTACCAGCAAGTATGCGGCCTGTAGGATGGGCAACACAGCAACAAAGAAGGTCAAGTGGAAAGTCAGAGAGGCTGAAATAATCTCATGGGTGGTGGCAATGGAAAAGAAACCTACCATGAGTGACTACTTAAGAGGAAAAAACGAAATCAGGAAAGAAACCATTTATGATAACTCAAAGGGAAGCTCATTACTTTTCGAAGCGAGATCGGGTAGCCTTAGAACACGCACCTATAAAGCGAGATATAAGAAGGAAGAAGAAGCATGTGCTTGTGCAGTAAAGCTAGGGAAACTATGGAGCATGTTTTATTAGAATGGGAAGACGTCTACCCAGCGGTCGATTTAGGCACCACTGGCATCCTCGAAGCCCTTGGGTTCAGCAGGAGCAGTGGTAAAGTAAACATGTCCGCAATGGGGATTAGTAAGAGGTGATTGGAGGATCGGTGAAAGAAAAGTATGGAAACGGCAAAAGACGGAGACGTACAAAAGCACGGTTCGCAATAGGGGATCAGAAAATTTGGGTGTGGTAGTTCATAGTTCTTTTTCTTCTTTTTTATTGTTTAACCTAGGTAGGACATAAGGCAGTATAATAGCAAGAGCTTGGTGGCGCAACCCACCGCCCCGTTCCAAAGGGGACGCTCATAACATCCATCGGGTCTTGCCTTTTCGTATGACATTATTCTGATGGCAGAAACTCCAAGAATCACGCTAGCTCTGGTGAACATATGTGTATCAGAAATCACAAAGCTGGGGCTTTGCTACGATGTCAAGAAAATGACTGTTGTCCAGCTGGCGGGTGTGATGCTGGGTAGTGGAACACTAACCCTGACACTGTCAGGAAGTATGCTAGAAGTAGCCTCTTTGTACAAATACTTGGGTGTGATGCTGTGCTCAGGTGGTGACATGTATAGACAGCACGAGGACAACATAAGACGGACGGCTCTGAGGGCACAATGTGTTCTCCGGCGCAGGAGCCTGTGGGGCTTCAACTGATACCTTATGGTGCACGACATGTGGAAGCTTGTACATGTGCCCGCGCTGATTTTTTGCAATGCCACTGTCTGCTTGTCACATGAAACTAGGGGATGGTTGGAGTGACACCCATGGGAGGTCGGCTGCATTGCTTAGGGATCACACGGGACGGTAGCCAACGAAGCGGTTCAGGGAGACCTCGGGTGGTCCACCTTCGAAGCACGTGAGACGGCAAGCAAACTGACCTACCATGGTCACCTGAATTTTATGCGGAAGGAACGATTGGCCAGGCAGGTCTTTGAATACTTGACTGCGACATGTTTGCGCACTTACTGGATAAACTGCATGTACTGCCTAGAGAAAAAAATATGGGTTCATTGCGGCACCCATGCAGGCGGACTAAATGAAACAATATATCTAGGATATGCGTGACTGCGTCAAGGAAAAGGAGGAGGTGCTATGGCTACAAGTGATTAGCAAAGAAACCACAATGGCCCTATGTGGCCGACACAAGGGAACCATCGGCACAGTGTCGATTTTCAACTATAGCCTTGGGAGTTGCCTGCTCTTCGAGGCACGAGCTGGGGGACTGCGCACGCTGGAACGCCAATGGAGGATTGACAGTGAGCAGCCGGATGTGATGTGTCGCATATATGGTGGTGCTGACGAAACTATGTTACACATTGTTATGCAGTGCAAGAAAATTTAACCCCAGTGTCTAGGAGACATTCCCGTACATATTGCACTAGGCTCCGACGGTGATCGTAGTTAGGTTAACAGAGGAGTGGCAGAGCGAACTAAGTGGCGCCTTGAAAGATGCAGAGCCGCAACTGTGGGGACGTGATCCCGGTAAAGCTCACAGAAGTATGTGAAGTGAGCTGCTCCTCCATAATGTGCCTCTGCCCTACCCTCACCCCCCCCCCCCTTTTTTGTTCCTTTTCTCTTTTATTGCCAAGCGGCTGTAAATACAGTGACCCTTTACAAAGGGAAAGGCACCACATCATCATCAACCCATACATTTCTGGCAGGGGCACACTCTGTAGTGCGCATAGCATCATTCTTTGCTGATTGTAGATGTTGGTCGTTTCGAGGCTCCGTGCAAAAAAGACATTGTTTGTGTGTCTTCATCGAGAGAGTTTGCTTGTGAAAGCTCTGAAAACACAGAAACACAACCTAGTTAGTTTCTCCGAATCGATGTTTCTTGTCAAATAATTGTGGAGAGGAGTACTCGTCAGCATACGACTTCAGCGCAGAGTAGAAAATGGGCTCACAGGTAAATGGAGATTTGAAGTGATCAGCAGTGGTAGACCTAGAGAATTCTCAGCCTAAAGGCAGCATTTATACTAGTGCTCTCGAATTTGTCTGAGCAAGAACTTCACAAGTTCCCTAGTTAAAATGCTGGTCAGGTTTGGGTGTTCTGTTGGTCAGCCGCTGTTGTTCAGAGGAGAGTGGCCGTTATTGCGTCACAGGGATTAGAGAGAGAATGAAACCTCGTGGCATGCCTTCTGCAAAATGGCCTTGTCATCCAATGCCTTAAGAAGCCATTTGGTTGCAGGTGAGACAGAGTCACACGAAGGCAAGCGCAAGGTGGAGTCTCTGTGGCCCATCTTCAAGATCCACCACCAGAAGTCCCGATACGTGTTTGACCTCTTCCACAAGCGGAAGGCCATCAGCAAAGGTGCGGACAACTTCAACCGCGTAGGTTCTTGCATGTCTCCTCTCTTCTTCCTTTTCCTCAGGGCACAAAATGAGCGTGTTTGCTTGTTTTACCTGCCTCAGTGGATGTGGCATCCTGCTCCTGAGCACGAGGTCGCAGGTCCTATTCCCAGCTGTGATGGCTGCATTTCGATGGGGGAAAAATGGAAAAAAAAAGTGTACTTAATTTAGGTGCACCTTAAAAAAAAAGCCCTGCAGCACTTTTTCTTCTTAGCTGAGAACACGCTGGACTGTGTGTGACGCCTTTCAATGACTATTTCTCTAAGAATTTTTGAAAAGGACCTAATTGTAACTGAGATATAGAGCCCACAATGTTTACTTTCCCCATTGCCCATGGGACGTTTTGCATTTGACTTGGGGCTGTTGTAGTGGCAGTAACAGCTCCTCTGTAAAAGTCCAAATTTTTTTTTCACTTTCTACCACTTTCATTTCTTATAAAAAGTAAAAAAAAGTCTTGTTAGTGCTCACATGATGTATGCATTATGTGTATGTGCAGAGCTTTACGAGTACTGCATCCGGGAGGGCCTTGCTGACCGCAACCTAATGGCCAAGTGGAAGAAGCAGGGCTACGAGAACCTGTGCTGCCTGCGATGCATCCAGACCAGGGACACCAACTTCGGCACCAACTGCATCTGCCGCGTCCCCAAGGCAAAGCTCGAAGAGGTACTGATACGCCCTTGCGTTTTGTACAATAGAACTGGAAGTTGGGCGAGTCGGAACAGACTTGTGACCGAACCACCCATAGAGTTTGCTGCAAAAATTACTTTCGAGAATTCTGGCAGCACTAATGTTGATGGCAGTTGAAAATGTGGCGGTTCAGCTGACATGGGAATGATGGGTGTAAATGACTTGCACGTGATGTCATGGATGCAGCTTCTCACAGTGCCGGTCCTCTATCGCAGCTAGAATGACATCAGTGTATCATATTCACTGCCGTGGGCAACCTGCTTCAGTGTCCTACAAACGTGGTGAGAACGGTGCTCGAGTCTGTGCCAGAACCACGACATAACTGCCATGCGAGACACCAACAAGCTGTGCTGGACCTTGAACACGGTGGCTAAGCTGACATTAGTGCGAGCCATCTATTGCACACGGATTTGCTTAAACTTTGTCTGTTAGGCTTCAGACGGTCTTATGACTTTGCAAACTATTCATTATCGACAAAATATTCCATTATGAGTGCAACCATTTGTAATGATTATTCATGTGCATAAGGATTTATTGCCTGGCTACGTTTAAAAAACTATGATTGCTTGGAAACTTAGAAAAATATAAAGCGTAAAGCAAATTTTCTAAGACTATGACCAAACAGAAGCACACTAAAAGGTGACAGACGAGGCAAACTGATGCAGTTATGTGCCGCGTCATTCTGCCTGCTTCATATGTCTTTGTGTGCACTTTATATGAATTACTAATCACTAAGAGTCACCTCATACACAGTTAGATCCACATGAAGCCAACAGACAATGAGGCCAAGCGAAGCACTGGACAAATTAACTGGATACTTCTAATTGAAATGTACAAATAATGAGGAAAATAAAAATTAAAGTTGAGAAAAAGACGACTTGACCGCAGGTATGAACCAAACCCACAACTTTCGCATATAATTAATGGTGGCTACCCATCTGTCCACTTTGGGTCTTTGTGTATGTGTAATACGGCCTAGCCCTGGCAGTGTTAAGCATTGAGTTGGATAATTTTGGCTAGATTCTATTTCATCATCGGGAAACTAGAGCACTGGAACGATGAAACATGAAGGAAGTGGAAACATACAAGCTCTCACTCACGCAGCACCACTCGTGACCATGGCAGCAAACATTGTTTCAACCGCACGCTTTGCGTGGTACATGAACTTAAGAGCTGGCAAGTGGCCAATAAGCCATATGCTTTCTTTGACATCACACTTCTCTTTTCATGTTTGACGCTCCTTTCTTCACCGCCTTGTCCCATCGTTCGTTTCGGTTTCGGGCTCTTGTCATACGACAAGACTGCTGCAGGTAGCCGGCACCCTTCCTTGGTGCATAGACAAAGAACTTCATGAGACTTGACACAGGGCTAAGCCATGTTACGTTGTATTATGAATGTAATTCATGTATTATCAAAGAAACTGTAATGCACGTGCTAGTACACAAGCGAAAAATATGTACAATAAATATTTGACATGTGTGCCATAGTATTCCTGTAAAATTTCTTGAAAGAGCCTTAAAAAGTTCTGTCTTGGAAGTCTTCACGAACTCTGCATAACCACTTGTAAATAAATGTTGAAATGTATTAAGGCAAGCTAAGGCATTATGTACAGGGAACTTGGTCTCATGAGGATATTAAAGGGTCCCTGAAGTGGTTCGGACAAATTTTATAGATGCATAAGGTACAGCTACAGTAAAACATTCACTCCACTATTTAAGTGAAGTGTCTCATTAAGAGAGCTACGAATGATTACAAGTTACCCTCCTCCATAGACATGCTTTTTCTCCTCAGTTCTTTTGCTGAGTGATTGGGACTAGGTTCCCCCTTCACTGGCTCTGTGTCATGATGGGACATCGTGTCATCTACTTTTGGTTGTCTTGGAGCCAGCGCGTGAAGCCTCTCCAACCTCTCTGCCAGCTGCCTGACAGTTGATCCCAAGTGAGAGCTATCAAAGCAGTGTGCATCGCAAGCATTCTATTGCAGCACCGGGCGTGTTGGTAACCACAGGCGAGCTCGGTGTTTTGACGGATGGGCGGAGGTGTAAGCTAAAGCGTCTCCAGACTACTATTGCTGTGATGAAGGCGCTTTAGCGTAGACGTACATGAGCGGGATGATCGATCTGCACGGTCAAGCCACCTGGTGGCGCAGAGCTTAACCAGCCAAACAAAGAGCTAATATTGCCGTAACCAAGTGTAAAACATTTTAAACATATAGAAATATGTGTTCACAATTACGCTCTTGCCAAAAGTTTACACCAGTAGCAAAGTAGAATACACCTGGTTACTGCTATATATTAGTTCTGTGTTTCGTTGAGGTCTGTGCCACCAGGTGGCAGCACCGTGCAGACCGTTCACATTTGCGGCTCTGCTCATCCCATAAAACATCCAGGCTCAATGCGCTTGCATTTACCTGGATACCAGACACGCAAAACACTACTGTGGTATATAGTAATCCTTCAGTGTGAAGTGACGGCTGCAAATGCGTAGATGCTGGTGCCGATCGGATACCGACAACCAGCGCTGGAGCCACTCCGCTCACATGCAAGCAGACAACACTTGTTGTGTACCAGAAGTGCTTGAGTGTGGTGATACAGTGTCCTTGTGCATTCTCTTTCTGTTGCTTTGTTTTTATAGAAACAATTTAACTAATATGGCAACTATTACAAGCAACATTTGTTCTCCATAAAGCTGGGAAAAACCTATGATGAGCCCTGGGCAGCCAGTTGTATAGCTCGCCCTGCTGGCATCATATGGTCGCCTTGGTCACTTGGTCAGGGGCAGCTGAAAACTGGGGGAAGTGCCATGCTGCAATCGGTAGCAATTTACATTTTTAAAAGCTTGGAATAAATTGCACGCTTTATGCAGAGCGCTAAAATGTGTCGCTTAATGATCACAAGAGCCAAACCTAACAACTCAATAAATACGCTTGTGCAAAATCATCAAAATTGTTTCAGGGTATCTTTAAAAAGGGCTTGAAAGGCTCCTTTTGCATCATGCATAATTGAGAGCATTTTTAACAGGAATTTTTTCCAATTGCTTTCAGGGCAAGATAGTCGAGTGTGTCCACTGTGGCTGCCGAGGGTGCTCTGGATGAAGAATTTGTCTCATCGCTACCATTACCAGAAGTTGATATGCAGTGTTGCCTATAAAGCTGTCCCATTTCTACAACCACAAATTGTGTTTGCTGCCTTTTTGGCCAGCCTCGTAGGCTTTTCATATGGGCCAATACCTCTATGACATTTTTTGCATTCGACCTTCACTGGGACATGGCTGCAGAGTTTCAACAGCCTCGTCCTTGAAAACTGAATGGCAACAATAGGTTTGTTCAATTCACCTGCAAACTAGTTCAAGCAGTGCTGCGCTTCACCGTTCAGCAGTGCAAGCATGGTACCTTCTGCACAGTGCCGTTCGTTTCAAAAAGTGCACCTAAAGTTCATGGCCGTTATAAGATCGATAAGACGTATTGATGGGCTAGTTGGTTAATCATGATGGAATATGGCAGTGCACTTCAAAACAAGGACATAACACAGAGCGAACAAACACGAAGTGCTATACTGCTACTGTCGGAACAGTTGTAGTACAGCGCTCATGTTTGTTCACTGTGTTACGTCCTAGTTTTGAAGTGTGCTGCCATATTCCATTATACTAAGGTCCGTTTGATTTGCCTGCACCACTTTGAACCAGTTAACGGCAGTTCATAAGAAGTTCAGAAATTGTGCAGCCATTATGTTTTGTTTTGACTAATGTGCACAGTATGAGTAAGTTTTTGATGAGTCCTGAACTGCAGGTATAATGGCTTCAGAGGTGTGAATATATGGGCTTGCATCGACACAGCAGATGCACGTAAGCGGGTTTGGAACGGCGCTTTCACCCGTGTACTGTGTTGTGTGCTGCGCTGCTACTTCGCACCTGCTCCATGTTGGCACCGACAGTAGAGAGGATGCAGCAAAATGGTGAACCAGCCTTGCGCTTTTTGAAAAGAACAGTGTAGTTCAAAGGGTGCCATTGCTGCATCGGTGAAACGAAAGGCAGTGTGCAGCACCTCGTGAGCTGGTTCAGGTGGTGCAGGTGGATCAAACAAACTGCCAAATGTTTTTCACCGCTGATACTGACCGTGCCAATGTTGCGCAGTGATGAAGCAGCTGACAACACTCCAAGAAATGTGGCCATGGTGCTGAACCATTTACCAACAAAAATTGCAGCGTTAATTGGCAATGACAGCACCCATGGCCATGGCTGGTAGAGCTCTTGCTCCCTATTTAGTAGTTATACAATATGTAATTGAGATATGTAA
Source organism: Dermacentor andersoni (assembly GCF_023375885.2). Classification (NCBI taxonomy): domain Eukaryota; kingdom Metazoa; phylum Arthropoda; class Arachnida; order Ixodida; family Ixodidae; genus Dermacentor; species Dermacentor andersoni. The sequence goes on along the minus strand of NC_092821.1, from coordinate 122,353,701 downwards.
TGATTGAGAAGGTCTCTTTGGAACCTTGTGTAAGCGCCGTCGAATCCCGGTTCTGTGCCCTTTTGGCATTGTCTCTTTGCGGCATTCTTGGCGTTGCGATATGCATTGTCGGCTCTTGCTCACTGCTTATGTACCGCATTACGGGCATGCTCCTCTCGGGCCACTGGGTTGACATGACGTGGAGGTCTTTCTCCTGCTGCTGTTCTCACTGTCGCTCGTAGATACGCTGCTCTTCAGGCGTACGGGTCACCCGTGGTTTCCGATAGCAACGCTGAAGTGAAATGGTACCAAAAATTCTCCTTGGTCGCCTTATCAGGTGCACACTACGTCACACATTCACAGAGACACAGCTGTGACGGAGCACCATTTTAGACACTGGTGGCCATTAAACCGAGCTCCGACGCGAGCTGTGATATGCGTTTGCTTTTGTTGTTGGCTCTTTCACTCTCACTTTTTAGAGGAGAGTGACGGACGCCATAATATCCTGGATCCTAGCCATAGACAATAAAAAGCCACAGACCATCGTTTTCCTTGAGGTGCACCAGCTTTGAATCTGACAAAATAAAGGGGACGCATTCCCAACATTGCACAAGCTTGACATCCCCAGCAATGAATGCAGAAGCGCAAGAGCTGCACGCAGGAACTTTTCCATTAGTTTCGAGGGGGCCCTAGTGTCACACTGTGGCTGCACTTCTGAACTGGTGCTGCACGAGCTTTGAACTAAGCAGTGAACTTCTGAAAAAGGTGCAGATGTATATATGAACAAAGCAAATCTGTGCATTCAGAACCACCGGTTTTATAACGCACTGAACATTGTGCTACTGCACACTACCACTTGGTCCCAACAAATGACACCCGTGCAAGTCACTAGCATTCGCGATTGACCTTGGCAGCAAAGAGTTCATGCTGAAGTTTCAGTGGATTTCATCTGACTCTGGTATTGCTGGAAGTGAAGTTTGATATTGCTCGTCCATACGTAGCATGACCCCCTGCCAAATCTAAACGCCCTGAAAGAATAAGTGAATAAGTCGTGAAATTGGACACTCATGCTCTCTTTCGGCCACTTCGGATTCTGCCACATTCACCATGGGTAACCAAGCGGTTTCAAGTGGATGCTCTTCCCTATTGCATCGGATAAGGACAGGACCTGTCTATACGCAAGCATGATTATTTAAAATGGGGTGTATCAGTGCTCTGCTTTTTACTTCATGTAATGAGATGGGAGACAATGAATACTTCTTACACTCGTGGCCAAGCTATTGCGATGACAGGGAAGCTCTTGGATAACCTATAGAAGAAAGACCTCCTGCATGTGTGTTTTCAAAATAAGGATGGTAGGTTATTTTTTAAATTCGATTAACCATTAATCGTTCATTATTTTAGCCATTAATCAATAAATCGCTTTAGATGCAGGGTTTTTCATAAACTGAATCACAAATTTCGCTGGGCACTTTTAAAAAGTTGAGACACAGTTAGCTACTCATACTTTTGCGAGACCCTATTTTAATGTTTGAGAGGTGGAACCAAGCTTGAAATGCAAGTGTATAAACACTATACAGTTAAAGCTTGATATAACGATGTCAGTAAAATGTGCAATTTGCTTCGTTATATCAAAATTTTGTTGCATTGAAATTCGCCCTTTTATGCAAATAACTGCAGTTGCCAATCGATTTGTCTTGCACGGAAACTTCCGAAAGGGTCCCAAGAATTTCCCAATTATCGGGCAAACGAAAGAAAGCACATTCAAATGAGGAAACAATTCATTTCTATGAATTTGGGACTTCTATGAATTTGGGCGACGAATAATACAGAGCCAGCCACACTTTCGCGTGCTTGTGTTGTGTTGATCTTGTCCAGATGCTAAGCCAAACAGCAGTGCTTAGTGCTTGTGCATGGTCAAACTGCAGAGCTGAACTTATTGGAGGCCCAAGCTCTCGCAAGTTGGCCCCTTTGGGGTGCGATCTTGTACGCGTTCCAAAATCGAATGGAGGTGGTCCGTTCTTTGTCACGAAATGGGCGCTCCGTTCCGTTCGTCTAATAGCAGACGACACGGAATGATTGACAGTAGATATGTTTGTCACGGTTCAAATTAACCAATCGTGTGCGGCTCGGTGGAACGGACCGCCTCCGTTCTATCTTGGAACGCGTACAAGATCGCACCCTTGGTTTCCACGAACCTCGGGACCAGGTGTTCGCGCAGTGTCAATGAGCCACCAGAGACAAACGGTTTCTGCCAACTCTAAATACTGTTTTCCTGTGTGCGTAGCGCTAGGTAGCACCATTGTGCATGTGTGCAATGGTCGACACAGCCCTGTGGTTTGCTACGCTCGAACCCGCAGTGGTCAGAACTCCTGCGAGACTCTAGGACCCCTATAATGTGTTCTCTGCCACATAGTATGGCCTGCACAAGCATACCGGAGCTCGCACCCGTACCATATAGTACCAACACATGACAGCGGGAAACAGTGCAGTTTAGCCGACTTGACAGACCAGCTCGAACCGATTGAGCACGAAAGGCAGCTATCGACACCTAGGCCGCGGGAATTACCCACTGCAGAGTGTAGGAGCAACCCACTTGGTCACATTCCGTCCCGAATTACGTTTCTCTTTATGCACTCCCAAGTGGCACTGGTTAGCTGGATGTGTTCCAGGATGCGCAGACGGAGCAATTGCTAAATGCCAAACAGCTAAATGCACAGCCCAAAATTATTGAGTCTTACGAGTCACTTTTATGAAACGATTCCTCCTTGCTTCTTTCCTCCACTATATAACAAATCTTACCATAAGGACTGAATCGCAAAAGTTTGTTACAGAGGTGGTGCTTGGGAATATTGAATTATGTATCAAAGATGTTCTAGTGCCTATTCGCCACAACCGGGTTCGACTTTACCACCACGACCACCACCATATGTGGCACCTTGTTGAGTCAGGCACAACACACTACAATGTACAATGTGTTAAATTATTATAGTAAAAAAAATGACTTTATTTACAGTAACTTAAGATACAAAGAGCGCCAAATGATGCCAGTCAGAACCAGTGGCAAAGTCGGGTTGTGCAGGATGGCCCAATCGTGAAGCTCTCCGAGTGACAGCCAGTGGAATCAAGGCTGCTGCTGGGGTTGGGACAGCAAGGACAGTTTTTTTTTTCCCTTTCACTCTGACGATGCCATTTGTTTTGCTTGTGCTCTGATGCGCTTTTCGTACTCCAGGGCGTTTTGGCTGCAAGGAAATGTGAAGTGTTTAATGAATGCACGCCAAAGAAAACCTTTACACCTGTGACTCCAAGAAGCACCAACAGTTAGCTTAAACACTGAATAAAGGGACACTAAAGTCAAATATTGAGACAGCGGGCACTGTTAAATACCATTCCAGAAACTTTTGCAGTGCTTGTTTCGTGCCGAGCAAATACTTAGTTTAAAATAAATTTGCATATGAAGGGTCCGCATACCTTTAGTGCAATTCAAATAGCCTACCCCTGACGGGGAATGGAGATATTGTGTACGCCACCACCACCCTTTTCTGCTGTCGATGAGTAAAACAGTGCCCAACAGAGGGTGCTATGGTTTCTTTGTGCAAAATGCAAACACAGGGCCACGCAGAAACCAAGACTGAACATTCGATTTGCCACAGCAGCGGCTTTTGGTCAAGTGGTGTGGATTGATTGGGCATCCCGTAACATCACACGGACGTGGCATTCTCTACTATATACAGATTGTTTGAGCAAAACCAGCACAGCACTACACGATAATGGAACTACTGAAGCTCGAAAACTTAGATGACGCAGAGTCAAGCACAAACGAACACTTCTGACTGCTCATGTTGACAAAAGTAATGTCACTGCGTTCCGTTTTTAAAAATCGAATAGAACTGCCCAAGTAGAGTTTTCTTTCGTCCTTTCACACAATTAAATTATCGATTTATTACAAATGGTTGTCTTTGTAATAGTGACAGAATGATAATAAGTAATGTCTACGTCATCGGGCTAGTACTTGAATGCCCCGGGGAGTCTCAAATCGAGTCCTGCATTTAGCTAAAGTTCCGTTTATGTGATGCGTTAGATGTTCTCAAGCATTAATCTTCAACTTAAGCTTGATTCAATGTGCCTTTAGTGCCCCTTTAACCAAAATTTACAGTTGCGAGTGGCACCCTAGAATGTCATCACCGCAGTGTTTGTAGCGGTTCAATGTTAAGTTTGTTAATGAGCGCTGCAGTGACGACTGCTCATTGCACCTTTTTGACAATGTCTCGGACCTCAGATAGTGTTCACGTGAAACCAGTGCTTTGAGAGTGGGAATTAAAAGCATGGCAATTTGACAGTATGTGGTGTAGCCAAAATTTATTTAACAGACACTGCTTTAGCAAATTTTATCGGGAGCCTTATTATCAACAATTAATTACGAGCAAGCACTGTGTACCTCGTAGAATACCAATTATACATTGCTTGAGAACCGCCACAATCAATAGAGGTGGCAATGAAATCAGCTGGAAGCTTAATGGCCAACTTCAATAAAACTTTGGACCATGTGAAAAAGACCATAGTTTCAGTTAGTGTAGACACATCACGAAAAGCTCACAAGACAGTTTCCGACACCAAAACTTTTAACGCCGCGATTACTGCACGGCCGAAATCGTGTAGAAAACGAAATGCATGGCCTCAGAAATTGGGTGGCATCCATGGCTTACTGTGTCATGTCCACAAACCACCAGGTGTATGGATTGTCTCCCAAGGTGCTGTTTAAAGGCTGTTAGCAAGATTAGAGACAATAGCCATCCACAGCTTTGCCACAATTGCTTCAACAGCATATACAACTCAACCAAATTACCAAAGTAAAATTTAGTTGCAGGCGGCCCTGAATGTATGGAATGATTCACAAAAGTGATACTGCACAGGCAGGTGTCATGCCTGTGCAATGAAGAACCATACAGCAGTGGAAAGAATAAGTGGGAGTGCTCACCAGTAGATGGTGTATGCCTCTGCCTGCGCTGGGTCCTTGACGTTGGGCTCGTTGAGCAAGTCTTGAACACCCAACAAGATCTGCTTGATGGTGATGGCGGGTCTCCAGTCCTTCTCCTCGTCCAGCAACGACAGACACACCGTACCCGACGGGTACACGTTTGGGTGGAACAGAGGAGGCTCGAACTTGCACTTGGGTGGTGTTGAGGGATAGTCATCTTTAAAGACCATGCGCAGCTTGTAGAGGCCTCCTTCCCAGGGTGTCTGTATTGCAAGTGTACCATCCATAAATATGTCTACCGTGGAACGATTGATGCACCTCATGCGATTTGCACAAAGCAGCGATTATAGCAAAGGAGTGTGCCAGTAATGCAATTAAAAGTTGCCGCAGAAGAAGTGCCCTCGCAACATAAATAGAACAGGTTTTGTTTATTATGTGTACAGCAGAATCAATACAGGCAAATCTTTCACACATTATTACAATTCGGAAATGAGACCAGGAAAATGCACCTTAATTTACAGGGTTGGCAATGTCCAATTACGGTTCACTTCCTCACTCGTCAGTCAAACAAGCCTAGTATACTAATTAAGCACGATGAAGCATGAAGAAGGTAGAGAAATGAACAAGATGAACTCTGGTGCTGTCCCTTTTTCTCATTCATGTGTTGCCTGTATCAAAATGTAGTTGTGGATTACCGACCAGTTTATCTCGCTTGCCTTAGCATCATCTTCATTGAATGATGTGCTACTGCAAAGGCTGGTCCCAACAATTGCAAGGCGTTGCACGTGACAAACTGCTGTTGCATAAGTGGCAAAAATGCACAAGGTCACTTATACTCACCCCCTGTTTTCCTGGGATGGCACACTCCCAGTTGAGCAGATTTAATGTTCCGTCCAAGTTCTTTGTCGGTCGGGCAACGAACCCCTGTGGAATGGGTAAAACCGAATGAAGTTACACGCCACGGATGCCTCTCAAACACAAATAATGAATGCACACATGCACCACTATTTGTGGACACTTGGAATGTCGACTGCTGACGCCCAAATAAACCAAGCTCTGTGTGCTCCGGTACACTCAAAAGCTTTTAAATTTCACGTTGACGCCGTTAAAGGGGCACCGGGCGCGTACTGGCTTGTCTGCGGCATATGGCTCGGCCTGCTCGGCACATCTTGCGAACGGTGGCAGTAGATCGCCATCGATATCGAGGTCGCCGTTCCGGCTAACCGCAAGCAGCGCAAACTTCACTCATAGGTGTTTCTAGAAAATTCTACACACACAGCAACGTTGGCGTGCATTGCTTACACACCGAGCTGTGCCCGTTTGAGCGAATGTGTGTTGCCTCAATCCTACAGACTACACCGGCTCTTCACACCATGATCTATGGGCCTTGACTCCGTGGTAGCGTGTAGGCTTTCTTCTTTTTTTTTGAACACTAGCGATCCTGCGCTCCACAAGCAAGGTCCGTGGCCACCTTGCCGACAACAGCTTGCCGGTAAAAACGACTGAGCGGTCAAATCGCACGAACTCGCTACCGTTCATACAACGAAATGCTGCGCTGTCCTTTTTTTACCGGCTCTATCTGCTGCAAGCTCCTCTTCTAAAGAAAGAAAGCGGAGTGATAAATAAAATGACGAAGTACGACCAATAGCGCAGGTCGGGGATGTAAAAATTATGAGTTTACTTACAAACGGGTGGTCTTTTCTCCACGCTTTCCGCTCTTCCGAGAGTCGGGCGATCGCAATTCCAGACATGGCAGTTCCCCTGCGAGTTATAAAGCACCGAAATAAGCGTACGACGTTGGAGGCACAGTCCGAAAAGCACGCAGCGGTACAAATAGCCAATTCGAGGGCTTACAAGCACGGCACACATGCCTCTTGAAGGTGTTCGCTCAACCTCGCAGGTCAGCGTCAACTAAAACGTTACAAATAACACAGCGATTAGACATGCATGGCGGTCAACTCGTGCAGGCGCCTCGGAAAAGACTTCCGATGGACGCGGCCGATTTCATCCGCCGCGCGCCCAACACTCCTAGCACTAATCTTAGGAGTTGCGTGTTCCCGATACCGAAACACTAGAGCAAGCTTGAAAGTTTTCTGGTTTTCAAACGAGCACGCGCTCAGCTGTCATACAAAAACCCATCCAATGCCTACAGAGACGCCGACGGTAACGCTAACCCTAGCCGCTGCCGCGAGAAGCGATGCAATTTACTGGCAAAATGCACACCAAGCAGCAGTACCATGACTGGAAGAAAAAGCTTGGTCAGTTTGAAATTGCCACGACAGTTTTTGAGTGCAGTACGAGAGCAATAAACTACGTACCTGGCCAGGAACACTTTCAGCTCACTTTGCGCCGAAAACCCTCCAGCTCGGATAGCCTGGAAGGTCAAAGAAAAAAGAATAAAAAAAAGAGACGTTCAACGGGCTCAACCACAACGCTGGCGGCGTCGACAGCGATAAAGATAGGTAATCGAGCCAAGCGAGCCACACATGAGGCAGGGCGAAAGTGGTAACAAAATAACGTTGCAAACGCTCGTAGCGCCGCAGCTAGGTGCAAAATGTGAGTCACGTGCGATCTACACAAACAGCCGCTGAGCGGAACTGCGATCAACAAAATGCGCAATATATATAAAAAACTACTTGCTATAAAAATATAATTTTGCGATTGAAAATTACATTATATAGTTGAGCTCCTTTTTTTTTTCTAGTAATAGACACTTGTATTTGGTCTCAAGCACAACCACTCGTGGCGCTGCGCGCGTAACACCTTCCAGAAGCGCTTGAATTTAAACTGAATGGAAGCATTATAGGTCATCAGTCGTCGAGATAAGCAAAAGACGTTCAGTTTATCGGTGAAAAAAAAAAAGTAGGGAAAAGATTGATGCGACCGGATCGGCTGCAGGCATACACTCTTAAACAAAATTACACCCTTTTGCCACACAACGATAATCGTCATCTGTCTTGTCCGTTCATTTCTTTAACGCGACGAGCCCGGTACTTTCCAGTAACGAACGGCATGCGCGTTATCAGCATGACATAGCATTCCCGATAGGAAAGTAGCGGGCGTGGAGTTTTCAAGAAAGGAAACGCAAGCAAGGCAGATGACGATTCACGCGACGGCCCAATCCGTCGCTCGAACCCGTCGCGCACAAAATCGCGCTCATGGGGTTTAGCCTTTATCGTTGTGTGGCAGAGATACACCCCAAAGGGTGTTAACTTTTCTTACACTCTTAAAACAGTTGCACCCTTTGGGGTGTATATTTGTCCCACAACAATAATCGTCATCTGCCTTCCTTGCGTTTCCTTTCTTGAAAACTCGGCGCTCGCTACTTTCCTGTCGAGAATGCTGCGTCACACTGATAACGCGCATGCCGTTCGTGACTGGGAAGTACCGGGCTCGCAGCGTTAAAGAAAGGAAACGCGGGCAAGACGGATGACGATTATCGTTGTGGGACAAGATACGCCCCAAAGGGTGTAAATTTTTATAAGAGTGTACACTCTTAAAACGGTTGCACTCTTTGGGGTGTATATTTGTCCCACAACAATAATCGTCACCTGCCCTGCTTGTGTTTCCTGTCCTGAAAACTCGGCGCTCGCTACTTTCCTTTCGAGAATGCTGCGTCACACTGACAACGCTCATGCCGTTCGTGACTGGGAAGTACCGTGCTCGCAGCGTTAAAGAAAGGAAACGCGGGCAAGACAGATGACGATTATCGTTGTGGGACAAGATAATCCCCAAAGGGTGTAATTTTGTTTTACACTCTTAAAAAATTTACACCCTTTGGGGCTTATCTTGTCCCACAACAATAATCGTCATCGGTCTTGCCCGCGTTTCCTTTCTTTAACGCTGCGAGCCCGGTACTTCCCTGTCAAGAACGGCAAGCGCGTTATCAGTGTGACGCAGCATTCTCGACAGGAAAGTAGCGAGCGCCGAGTTTTCAAGAAAGGAAACGCAAGCTAGGCAGATGACGATTATTGTTGTGGGACAAATATACACCCCAAAGGGTGCAACCGTTTTAAGAGTGTAGAGTGTAGGTATACCGGTACAATGTACACTCTAAGAACAGTTTACACCCTTTGGAGTGCCCCTTCTGCCACACAACGATAATCGTCATCTGCCTTGATGCGTTTCTTTTCTTTAACGCTGCGAGCCCGGTCATCATCATCAGCCTGTTTACGCCCACTGCAGGGCAAAGGCCTCTCCCATACTTCTCCAAGTATGGGAGAGTATGGTACTTTCCAGTAACGAACGGCATGCGCGTTATCATCATGATAGCATTTCCTGTTGGCAATGCTATCATGCTGATAACGCGCGTGGACGACGGCATCACGGCAGATGACGATTATCGTTGTGTGGCAGAAGGGGTACTCCAAAGGGTGTAAACTGTTCTTAGAGTGTAGATGGAGAAGCTTTTAGGAATAGACAGAGAGAAAAAAGAGGTCAAGGAGGTATACAGGGTGCTCTTTTATTTAGCTGCACCAAATTTTTTAAATATTGCCCACGGCAGATAGCATAATAGCCCTTTATAACCTTAATCTAACCTACTGTATTATATATAGCCGCTGAGTTCGCACGGCGTCCAGTTCTTCCTTAAGAAACCGCTGTTTTATGCATTGAAGTACGAAACTAACTGGAACACCAGTGCATTTTGACGGACACTTTGAAAATTAATATCTCGGAACTGGTGCTACCCAGAGAGTTCGTTCCAACTAAGTACGCCGTGCGAACTCAGCGGCTATAATTCTTGGACTGAAATATGCGGCGTAAGGTAATTAATTAAAAAGTTAATGAGCGTAATTACGTTAATTATTCAATCGGACGTAGGCTAGCTGTATACACTCTTAAGCAAAATTACACCATTTGGGTTGAATCTTGCCACACAACGATAATCGTCATCTGTCTTATCTGCATTTGCTTTCTTTAACGCTGCGAGCCCTATACTTCCAAGTCACGAACGGCATGCGCGCTATCAGCATGACACAGTGTTGTCGACAGGAAAGTAGCGAGCGCAGCGCTTTCAAGAAAGGAAACGCAAGCAACGCAATGACGATTATCGTTGTGTGGCAAGATACAACCCGAAGGGTGTGCATTTGTTTAAGAGTGGATGACCAAAGCATCGAATAAGAAGAAAGCACAGCCCGTCCCCGGTGTTGATAACAACACTTATTGACCCTTTTCGCGGAGCAGTTTGTTCTAGAGAAACGAGATGGCGCTTTCGGCGGCGCACCTCGCGTCGCCTCAGCGCACGAATACGAAGCCATTACCACATCCACCTTGCTTCTGTACGATCAGCTGTCTGAAATGCAACTGAGTTTTCGCTAACGCACTGTGCTCCAGTCATGCCGGAGTGAATCATGGGGATCGAAGACGCGTGCAATAGTTGGCTGCAAAAATAGTGATTGGCGTATTAAGGAACGGAATGAATTTGTGTAGCCAAGTTCGCGGACCGTTGCAGCAACTGTCTGCACGTGTTACCGGCACTTCGAGATGTACGGATTTTTTCGAGGATACAGATATTTGCCCATCCGCCAGCGTTGTATCGCTAACCTCCAGAGGAAGTGCTTCAACCCCGAAACGTCGGCAAGAGTGAGTACCGCTCGTCACAGGGAATGGCGCCACTTCCTGTCGTAGTACGTTTAACACACAGTATCTACACACATCTATACCCCAGCTGACACGGAATCCTAGACACACTCTATCGCGAACGTGTTAGTAAGTGGCTGGGGGCACACTTGACTATATACGAGAAGTGACGGACTACACCAACAGTGCACGTATGGTCGAAGCTGGATGTTTTGTGACGGTCCACAAGAGTAAACGAGTTACTAACGATAATACATCTTTGCTACAAGGTATTACAATGTACAAAACGGCTACGTTTCAAGCCTTGCGCGTAGCAAGAACAAATCTATCAGAACTGAGCTCCACCCGCGAGCGATTAGGTAGAAAAGAATGCGATAGTGACGCCACCTAGGAACTTTACTGAGTCAGAAACGTGACGAGCTACTGCTTCAAAGCATTTACCAAATTAAGAACGATAGAGCAAAACACACTAATCCTGATTCAATTCACGAGCGGAATATTTTGGATAGCTTGGAATGCACATTTAGCCTCGCTTTTAAAACACGCACCATACGCGCATGCTCGCGCCGCTTGGGCATAGCTGAATCAGCTTCCGAAGCGCTTTTACATGTTCTCTGAAGCTGTGGCCAAAGCTTCGTGCTACGCCGCACCGGCAGGGGCGTAGCCAGAAGGGGCGGGGGGGAGGGTCTTTAACCGCCTCCCCCCCCGCCGAAATTTTTTCGTGCTGTCATGCACGTACCGCCGACCAAAACAACCCTCGGCGGAGGAAATCATTCTGGATTTTGTCTAGAATGTCTTTTTCACGCTCGAAAAGACATTTCAGCGCGAACATTGCGAACTCGAACCGGATTTCGCGGCAGCGCCAATGCACCGAGAGTCACGTAACGTCCAAGGACAAAGTTTCCGAGCACAATGTTTCAAGGGCGTTTTGATGGCGAGCGGGCTCGTCGCCGCATCTCGCGGGGGCCGCGAAATCTACGGAGCGCATGGATTTCAATTCCGAAACGTTATGGGCATAAAGTTCTCATAAACTTTCATGCGAAAGGTGCATTGACATTTCCAAAGTCGCGCTTTAGATTTTCAATTCCGGAACTATGTGGGTTTAATGTTGATATAAACATTTGACGCGAAAGTTGGGTGCATTGACTTTTCTGAAGTCGTACATCGGACCATAAAACGAGACAAGCCAAATCAACACACTATCAGACAAGTTGACAAAGCACGCAGCGAGGTCCGATGAGACGAAGCGTTGTGGTGGTTCATTTGTGCCGCTACGTCACAGAAAAGAATATCAACATTCTTTTCACCTGCGCCAAAGCATCCATGTCAAGACACTAAAGCCAGCAAAGGTTCTTATTTATTTTTCTACGTTGACTTTTATTCGCGAGCCCACATTGAGTCCCTTCAATCTTCTTGTTCTCGCTAACGCGGGCTGCTAGAGCCAGCCAGAGCGCGTGCGTATGGTTCTCTGTGGACCAAGCGTCTCGCGTTTTCTTCGAAATTCACCCGCCGTGGTTGCTCAGTGGCTGTGGTGTTGGGCTGCTGAGCACGAGGTCGCGGGATCGAATCCCGGCCATGGCGGCCGCATTTCGATGGGGGCGAAATGCGAAAACACCCGTGTACTTAGATGTAGGTGCACGTTAAAGATCCCCAGGTGGTCGAAATTTCCGAAATTTACTACGGCGTGCCTCATAATCAGAAAGTGGTTTTGGCACGTAAAACCCCAGAATTTCTTTTTCTTCGAAATTCCTTCGGTATAGCCACATTAGGTGCCCAACATACTTTCCTTTGCGTTTCTTTGTTTCGGTGCCGCGTCTTCACAAAAGGAAAAAAAAAGGAGATTGTTGCGGCGCAAGGAATTGTCGCGTCGTGAAAGCTCGATTTTGTTACTTCTTCTTTTGCGGAGAGTATAATGGGCCACGGGACGCTTCATTCGCCAGATACTCTTAATATATTATTGCGATTGCAATTATAAGGGTACTCTAGGCGCATTCCTACCGTCGCCATCGCCCTCATGATAACATCGTGACCGCGCGCCGCGCGCTGTATGTGCGGGTGTAGCGTAGCGGGGGAGGGGGTGGCACGAGTGAGCCGACGATTGTTGCTCAGCCTTGCGTGCGCGAGGGAGAAAAGCAGGAAGGAAGCGCGCCGCCTTCCGTCGCGCGCGGTACATCGGGGGCAGCGGAGGGAGGGGGCGGACCTTAGGATTCTCTTATCTATAAATATGTGATTGCGCAACATGTATATTTGCCTTGTTTGACGCATTGCATTATACAGTCACTTTTTCTTAGATATACGCCGGTTTATTGGAGACCCATACGTATATTTAAATATCTTGTTGCAAGGTTTTCTGTATACGTGCATTGAACTTTGTTCCCATTGACACTTTTTTTTGCCCTTTATCAAGCTGTATCGTCGCATTTGTATATTCTGTTGTATCTTCGCATTTCTAATGTACGAGGGCGAGTCAAATGAAAGTGAGCCAACCCACCTCGCGCAATAATGGTTCGGTTCATTATCGGCGAGGCATGCGCGTAGCACACAGACATTTCGAATTTACGATAGTGACACGCAGGTGTGAGAGGATAAATGTTCTTTAATGCTCTCATGCGCTGGGTTGAACATGGTTGCATGACATAGTGGACGCTCCAAAAGCTGAACGGCGTGGTGTCGTGAGGTTTTTGACAGCTGGAGGTGTTTCCCCCCGAAAATTTAGTCGCTGTATGGCTGCCGTGTACGTTGAACATTGCATTTCATTGGCCACTGAAGCGTTGGAGCAAGCGGTTCAAACAAGGACTTGAAAGTTGCAAAGACGATGTAAGACCGCGGGCCAAATTCACCGCGCAACCACCTTCCAACCCAATTGCGAAGGTTGATGAGCTGATTAGGCAAAAACGGAGGACAAGTATTCATCAACTGGCAGAGCGTCTGAACATCAGTCACTTTTCAGTTCACACAATAATTCATGAACATCTCGGTTATTGCCTGTTGTGTGCGCAATGGATGCCCAAGATTTTGAACCACCGCCAGAAGACGGAGAGGTGCGGCACTGCCTTGACTCATCTGATCCGGTATCACAATGAGGATGACGACTTCTTGTCTGCAATTCTGACCGGGGACGAATCATGGTGCCGCTACTACGAGCCTGAAACACGGCGGCAAGGCTTACAGTGGAAACATTCGAATTCACCACCCCCAAAGAAAGCAAAGGCCGTCATTTTCGCCGGGAAGGTGTTGACGTTTTTTTTTTTTTCGATCGTCAGGGGCTATTATCGATCGAATTTGCAAAACCTGGAGGGACTATCAATCGTTTTCGATATTGTGAAACGCCGGATCGGCTGCGTGTCGCAATCAAGAACAAACGATGTGGAAAATTGACGAATTGGGTCATCTTGTTGATGTGGTTAACACGCCGCTGATGTGGTTAACACAAAACTGGCAAAGTTTCAAGTGGGAAACGCTGCAACATCCGCCACACAGCCCAGACCTGCCGCCTTCCGGCATGCACATTTTGGAGCATTTGAAAAAAAAAAAAAAACAGCTCAAGGGAACCAGATTCGTATCGGACGATGACACGAAAGAAATCAGTTAGACTTTTTGAAGCAGCAACGCAAGGAGTTTCATGAAACGGAAATCACGCGACTCATTAGTCAGTGGGGCAAATGTCTAAATCCTGATGGATACTACTTTTAAATAAAGTACCCCGTTTGTCACATATTCGCATTGGCTCACTTTCATTTGACTCGCCCTCGTATATCTTTCAGAACTCCTGCTTTTTATATGTGCTCTCTGTTGGGACTATAATTTCGGTGCGATTACTCAATACACGACCGGTGACAGCTGCTCCTGCGCAATACACTGGGACAAAGTACAGCGCCATTGAGATTTTTCCCTGGCCGTTGCATATGTACAAAAATGTCAACAAGATTCTTGAATGACAAAGTTTCATTAACATATCTGTCATTAACTTTTTCATTTCACAGCCTGTACATTTTTCGTATGAGCGGTATGCACTGCTTTGCTGGTTTCGAACTGATATAGATCCAAAGTTCGCGTGATATTTGAAAGAAAAAAACCAGTCAAAAACACAAAGGACAAGAGGAGAGGTTCACACCACAACGACTGGACTATCAACTGAGGTTTATTAGAATCGGTGTAGTCCCAGCAAGGCCAGCAGAGCATGCGCAACTGCATCATCGCTAATCACATAGCATGAAAAGACAAGAAACGCTTCTATCGTGACCGACCTAGAAATTCAAATTCTTTTTCAAGTAAGCGCACCGAGGTTGTACTAACGCAGTCATCGCCTAATAAACTTATGTAGTACGCTTCCAAGATTTCTCGCTCTTCTTTGCCCTTGCCCCTACCAAGAATCGTCACATTGCTGAACAAAGGGTAACAACCACACTCATTGCAATGGCGAGGCAAGTTTGCACCGTTATCTGAACCCAGGGAGGAGTGGTGCTCACGCAGGCGGTCATTAATACATCGACCGGTTTGACCTATGTAAAATCTTTCGCACGTGAGAGGGAACTTAGACAACCCCTGCAGCACATGCCGTAAAACGGTTTTCATGCTGCGTTGTGCAAACGTGGTTCCTTGCCCTGCCTCGAGAAATGCGCGAGCACAGACCCGAAAGCTTACAAGGGGCAGTTGATAGTCCAGTCGTTGTGGTGTGTACCTCTCCTCTTGTCCTTTGTGTTTTTGACTGGTTTTTTCTTTCAAGTATGTACCAACTGGCCCAGATTTCAACCCTTCGCGTGATACTTTCTTTACTTATTAAGTAGACAAAAATATGGAAGCATTGATACCAGTTCTTTCGGGCACAATTTTTGGGACATACGAGTATATTCTTTTATGAAAAAAATGCATATTTTACTTGTCTTGATAGTGCGTAGCGTTCAGGAATTCGTTTGCAGCATCTTTGGCAATGGCAATGCAGTTATTATTGATCTATTCGATTTCTCGACAGATTCTATAAGGAGGAGGCCGAGCTGCAACGCCGACACTGCAGCTAGGTAGCGCCTTTGTTTTCGTATAGAAAACCGGTCGTGTGAGAGAAAGCCGTAGTGTGCGTGCGTGCGTGTGTGTGTGTGTGGTGCCCATTTGCTATAAGTGCCTTGATGGAGGCCATTGTAGAAGCAAGTCGTTCTGCGCATCGCCTTGTTTAGAAGAGGTTAAACAAGACACGTCTGCGAAACCATCATGTGCGACCTTAAGGAGCAGAGTCCCTGCATCAGGTTGTTTTTCTAAAAAGAAACAACACGTTTACGGAAACTAATGAACTATTTCAAGAAGCTTTTAAGGAACAAGCCTTGAGCCGTACTCAAGTCTGCGACTGGTATTGTCGATTCGGTGATGGTAGATTGAGCATCGAAGACGAAGCTCGTTCGGGTCTCCCTTCAACCAGTCGGACAGACGAAACTGCATGATGATTTGGTTCGTGAAAAGATCAACCAAGATCGCCGAATAACAATTGACGAGTGATCAGAGAACACGGGCATTAGTTGGAGTGCATGCCAACGAATTTTGAGTGATCTGACTGAGGAATTGCAGTGGAGGCAAAAAAAAAAGAGATATTTGAACGGGCAGCGTTTCGATAACGCATACCGGCCTTAAAAGCAGCTTCGCAGGTGGCGCTCGACAGCAGCATCACAAGTGAAGAGCTTCTAGGATGCGTCGAACAATAGTAAAAAATGAACTGACAAGTGCATTGCAACTCAAGAAGACTGCTATGGAGGCTACTAAGTGCGATGTTTATTTCGAGAAAGTTCGGTTACTTTTTGGGTATAGCCCCCTCCATACCTTTAGTAAAGCAATGAAGGGGGCTAGCTGGTGAACGTTCATTGCTATATTGCGCTCAGTTTTACAAACACGATATTACGGAAGGACAGGACGTGGACGCACGTAGCGCAAACTACCAACTGTTTAATACTGTTAAAGAACGCGCTTATATACAAGGAGATATGGTGCGGGGGGGGGGGGGGTACATATAAAAAGATATGACAAGGTGACGACATGTGATCATAGTTTGGGTCAGGCATACATCGTTCACATGCACCCGTTCGCCCTGGCTAACTCGACCTCAGCTTTGATAAGCGCGATGGACGGAGTGCTTACGCACATCTCTTTTTCCTTAGCTATCGCAAGCGCCTCCCATATTTCTCGCTCCGTATTTGTTTTTGATGTTCCAATGACTGTGGTGCTTTTTAGTAGCGGAGAGCATTTGCATTGTTTGCAATGTGCGGCCAAGTTGCTAGGTGCTGTCAGAAGCTGGCACGTGCATTTGTGCTCCCGTAACCTGTCATTTAGACAACGTCCAGTTTGCCCAATATATACTTTCCCGCAATCTAGTGGGGTTTGGTAAACAACTGAAGTAGCACATTCCACGTACTTTTTCACGTGCTTAGTCTGACAGACCGTAGCACTAGGGTTGGCCTCTTTGGATCCTGCGTTCACCCTCTTGCACATGCCTTTTAGTTTTTGCGGGGCGGAGAACAGTACTTGAACATCACGGCGTTGGGCTGTCTTTTTTATCCTATGTGACAAGCCATGGATGTAAGGCAACACCACGCGTTTTTTTTCAATTTTTCCTGTGTTTTCTGCCTTTTCCTGTTGGCTCTGATTTCGGGCAACAAGTTTTCACAGATTTGCACCACCATGCTGTTCGGGTACCCACTGTTTCTTAAGCGGCTTACTTGCAAATCGATGCTTTCCCTCACAGCATGGCGGCATGATTTTTCAATTGCTTGACTGATGCAAGCCTTAGCGATGCCTCTTTTTATGATTTTATAATGGCAAGAGTCATACCTCAGGATTTCCTTTTCTCTTCTAGTTTTGTAGCACCAGCAGATGTGGGAGCCTCTGAGCCTAATGTTTATATCAAGGTACTGCAATCGACCTTTGGTAGGAGTCTCGTACGTGAACTCTAAACCTTCATGCGCTTTTTTGAACATGCTGATGACAGTTTCTACGCTAAATGGATCGGTTTGGTTTTCTTTCATGCACACCAAATAATCGTCAACATATCTGAAACAGGTAGTTATGTTAGTTTCTTCAAACAAGGCGGCAAGTTTCCTGTCTCCCACACTCAAAAATAAGTCGGAAAGCACGGGAGCTATACAAGAACCAATAGCGATGCCATCCTTCTGCTCATACACACTGTCACCATATTCGATAAACGCACCATGTAGATACAGTTTTAACAAGTTCACAAAACTAGAAATACTGCACTTGCACACGTCCTGAAATTTGGTGTAGCCCAACATGTCGATGGCTTCTTCTACTGCTTGTACCACCGCTGGCCTCGGGACACTGTAGAACAGGTCCTTCACGTCGATTGACAAACAAGACGTCGGCGGGCTACTCTTTAGTGTTGCAATAACTTCGTCAGAGTTGCGGATCAAGAACGGGTCGTTGAAAGGTAAGGAGTTCAAGCAGGCCTGAAGGTAGTCCGCGATGCATCTTTGCCAGGTTCCGCGATCTTCAACAATCGTCCTCAAAGGGTTTCCCTATTTGTGCGTTTTTACCGTGAAAAATGGCTTCAGAGTGAGTTCTTTGCTCTCTTTCACGCGCTTTGCCAATCTTGTCAAGCCCATGCTTTCACATGTTTTGCCTGCTTCATTTTTCAGTTTTGAAATTGCTTTGTACGTAATTTCGCTTATTGCGAAATTCTTGCAGATCGCTTCGTGGGCGGATTTTTCGTATTCAGGAGTGTTCATCACGACAAACACGCCTGTTTTGTCCGAGAGGAGCAGTTTTAGATTTTCTTTCTTGAGGTACCTAGTCACTCTGCTTGTTCCTGTAGGTTTGGGTTTTTCTACTAGGCTCTTTTTCGACACTCCCGTCACAACTTCTTGGATGCAAGTCACTTTTCTGGCTCAGGGGTTCTTTCCGCGACTGAGCGTACCATGGCCAGGAACTGTACTGCCGTTACTGGAGGTTCAATTGCGTATTTTGGTCCCTTATTTAGGGTCTGTTGCACATCGTCTGGGATCTTTCTACCGGATAGGTTGACAGCACCGCTTCCTTGAGGCTTACGCTTCCCTCTTCTAGGGAGGCTCTTGAATGAGCCTTTCCACAAGCTTTCGGCATGCAACTCTGCCAAGTTGTAGAAATACCTGATCATTGCTGTTGAAGCCGCTGAGTCCATTGTTTCCTCGCATATCGCCGTAATGTGGTCTCGGAAGAGACGAATCTGTCGCCACGTTTCCGCTCAAAGTATCTTGCAGAGGCGTCTTGCCGTTCTTTCGGTAGGGGCGACGTTTCCGAGTAGACCAGCCAACACAGGTGAAGACAGACCGTTGTTCAGGGCGTACGTGAGGGTGCGAGTTCTGTGCCTGGCTTTCGCAATGTTGTCGACGAAATATGAAGTACGAGGAAGCGGAGGAAGGTTAGGGATGTAGAAGCCCGATCTACTCGAAATAACTAAAAAAAAAAAAAACTAAAAGGCATGTGCAAGAGGGTGAACGCAGGATCCAAAGAGGCCAACCCTAGTGCTACGGTCTGTCAGACTAAGCACGTGAAAAAGTACGTGGAATGTGCTACTTCAGTTGTTTACCAAATCCCACTAGATTGCGGGAAAGTATACATTGGACAAACTGGCCGTTGTCTAAATGATAGGTTACGGGAGCACAAATACACGTGCCAGCTTCTGACAGCACCTAGCAACTTAGCCGCACATTGCAAACAATGCAAATGCTCTCCGCTACTAGAAAGCACCACAGTCATTGGAACATCAAAAACAAAAACGGAGCGAGAAATATGGGAGGCGCTTGCGAAAGCTAAGGAAAAAGAGGTGTGCGTAAGCACTCCGTCCATCGCGCTTATCGAAGCTGAGGTCGAGTTTGCCAGGGCGAACGGGTGCATGTGAACGATGTATGCCTGACCCAAACTATGGTCACATGTCGTCACCTTGTCATATCTTTTTATATGTACCCCCCCCCCCCCCCCCGCACCATATCTCCTTGTATATAAGCGCGTTCTTTAACAGTATTAAACAGTTGGTAGTTTGCGCTACGTCCGTCCACGTCCTGTCCTTCCTTAATATATCGTGTTTGTAAAACTGAGCGCAATATAACCATGGACCCCTCCATACTGTTCTTGCAGCAGAACACGTTGTGGGGCTAGTTGGTTCATACTTTTCAAAAGACGAAGCGCCGAAAGAGACAGCACACTAAGAAAGGACAATGACAGGACAAGGCGCCTTGTCCTGTCGTTTTTTCTCAGCGAGCTCTCTGTTGGCGCTTCGTCTTTCGAATGCCGCGTTCTTCTTCGCTTTTCGCAGCTCCGAACAGTACTATTTGCTAATTAAGTAAAAGCTGCAAACTGGGCCACGCGCATATTATCTCACCGTCGCGTAGGTACACACATCGCGCTCGTGTGACGCGCATATCTCGGTGCCCGCGCGCTGAGCCGTTATCGCATGCACGTCTATCGTGTGTGATTCTCTCACGTGCCGTCCGCCACCTGTTTCGTCGTGGTCGCTCGATCGCTATCGTGAGGAAATGTTCGCTCGCGGCGCTGCCGCACATCTATCCGTTGATCTTGGTTCCTCTGGGGAACCGTTTGGAGGCTGTCTGCAACTGCCTGGCAATCCTATATGCCATAGCCCATACACGCTTCGAGCAGCCAACAAATGCTGCAACCAATCCTTATCATCCAACCGAATGCAGCGCTAGTAACGAAGCTATACGAAGGAAACCCCATACTGGTTTTCAGAAAAAGCTTCGTAAGAACCCCAGGTGGTTAAAATTTCTGGAGTCCTCCACTACGGCGTGCCTCATAATCAGAAAGTGGTTTTGGCACGTAAAACTCCATAATTTAATTTTAAAGAAAAGCTTCGCAGTTGAGGATGAATTCGCCCCGGTCCGGGATTCGGACCCGGGACCTACGCATTTCCGGCCGGTCCAGGATTCGACCCTCATTAGCTCAGGCGTTAGAGCGATCGACCAGAGAACAAGGCCTTTCCGCGGGCGGTCCAGGAAACTATGCTGGTTAGTTCAGACGGTGGAGCGACCGCTCCGGAAATGCGTTGGTTCCGGGTTCGAATCCCGCGGACCCGCGGGAATTTTTTTTCTCAACTGAAAAACTCTTTTCACGAAATCCGTCGCTTTCTTTGTAGCTTCGTGCTGCATTCGATGGGATGACAATTTTCCTATGATCGATTGGCATACCATTTGAAAAGGAGTGGTGACAAATTGTCACATATAGCCTGCTTAATTTAATACGGTATGCTATATTCATTCTAGCATTTTAACACGACAGCGTTAAGGAGCTTGTGTCGCAGAAAAGCCGGCGTTGGCCGTGAGCGAAAAATCCCGGAAGGCAATTCATAAATAAAAACAACTTGCAAGATGGGCTGGGTGGGAATCGAACCAGGGTCTCCGGAGTGTGAGACGGAGACGCTACCACTCAGCGATGAGTTCGATGGTTCAAAGCGCGACAAAAGCGCCTCTTGTGAATGCGGGCTTACCTTAGAAATGTGCCGTAGAAAGTTATACTGCAATGTATATCGGTAATTATGAGCATGTAAATTACAGAAGTCGCAGTTAAACGAGTAGCGAAGTACGTTTCCGCTACATTTCTTCTGCGTTTGGCGCGCACGCAGAACCATCTTGCGGCAAACACAGAAGACCCCCTCCTCGCAATGTACCGCGCTGCCCCGACAGCTGGCGCGCTACTCGCTCGCTTCTCCCCTTCGTCTCGTTTGAGCGCATTGGGGCCGTGCGGGGACCGGTGCGAGGATGCACCAATACCCTTGCGTTTAATAAGTTTTCTCGCTCTCTCCCCTTACAACTTCCAGCGTGCGTCACTCGAACCCTCGTGTTTAGGCGACGCGGCTCCTCTTTCCGCTCACAACGCGATTCCTAGGTGCAGCGTCCGATGCGGGACGCTTCTGACGTGATCGCAGCGCTGTAGCGCGTCTGGTGGGAAAGCGTCCCCTGCGATGTGTGCCGTGCTACTGGCGAGGAGTCATGCGTCTGCGTGGTGCTCCCAAACGAGATAGAGGACGATCCCATCGAGGCGTCAGCCCCGTGATCGCGTCCGCCTTCATGACGCGTCGCGGCCCGGCTGTCCGTGCCAATCACGGCGTTTGGCTCGCGTAGATCGTTTCTCCCTCCGAGACACCGAGTTCTTTGGTTCGTTCCGCTTGCTCAGGCGCACGTTTCGTCTTTGTGGGACTCAAGAGCATGCCGAACGAATGAGTGGGCGGTGCGAATGGGGTGCGATAACGCTATCGCGTTCCACTTTTGAAGGTGAAGCTTAAGCGTCCTCCAAATTTTTTGTGTACATCTTCTTAACCTTGTTTTTTCTTCCTCGAAACTTCTCTGTCTACCTTGTACCGCTTCTATGCCTGTGACGGATCCGGTCGTATCAATCTCCTTTTTGCGTTTTTTTTTTTACAACTTTCATGACACTTTCTACCCCTTGTGGGATTCCGCAGAATTGATTTGCCATTTACAGGGTGTTTCGGAAATAAGTTAAAAAATATTTTGAAATTATTGGGGAAATGGGGAAAGATGCAATAACTAAGCGATTTTCTCGGGGTTGCTTTCACCACAGTGGCATATGCTCACAAAGACGACACGCGCTAGTAATTATAGCCAGCTAATTTTGAAGATTAGACTAATTCGTTCTTAAACATATACACTCACATGATTGATTTTAAACGCAAGGCTTGACAAGCTCGTCGTCTGAAAATTTTCATAAATGGTTTCAGGCATGCAAAAAGCTGACAAACAGTCAAAAAGGGGGCATGTGTAAAAAAAAAATGACGTGCAGTGGCCTTGATGGCAATTGATGAAGGATGCTCGCTGGGTGGTGACAAACAGCCCTCTACCCGCGGGCATGACAGTTAGCGAGCAACTTGATGTTTTCGTGTTGTTTATTCAGCTCGCGCGTGATCTAGCTTCCATGAAAAGTAGCAATACGCACCACTTTTTGCCGCAATAGCAGCCAGTACTGTTCACAGCATTCGTCGCACCCGCTCAGTGGCTATGGTGTTGGGCTGCTGAGCACGAGGTCGCGGGATCGAATCCCGGCCACGGCGGCCGCATTTCGATGGGGGCGAAATGCGAAAACACCCGTGTACTTAGATTTAGGTGCACGTTAAAGAATCCCAGGTGATCGAAATTTCCGGAGCCCTCTACTACGGCGTGCCTCATAATCAGAAAGTGGTTTTGGCACGTAAAACCCCACAATTTAATTTAATTTTAGCATTCGTCGCGGGGAGTGCAGCTTTCGCCACTTTCCCTATGGAATTATATCGCGGGATGATGACTTATCACCGGTCTATTATAATTTCGAACCTCTTACATTTTTTTTTATCTCCGCCTTCCGCGCTTCCACCGTGTGCGAACACGTGCAAGTCACGTGCATCTCTGCACAGGGCATGTTTCACTGACGTCACATCGAAGGGGCGAGCACGCCATAATTAAGCCCCGTGTGCCTCGCTTGTTCGATTCTTAAGACACCCATTTTACTTTGTTTTCAGCGACTTTATCGGCCAAGCATCTCGCTAACCGCTTCGATAATTTTGGGGCAAGTGCGAGAACTTACACTGGAAGCGGTCGAGTATACGTCCGGCAATGCGGTGCCGAGCAGTAATTAAACCATGCTGTAAGAGCGGGCGACCATACATTGCTGCCTTGGGAGTGAAACGCGTTACGTCTACAACCGAGGCTTCAATCGCCCATGGCAGTCGGGCGAGTTAGTTGCGTCGGCTGCAGCAAAGGCGCGAGTCACGTGATGTCACTTCCTACGTCACAGCGATAGCAGCGCCGCCGTCTCTTTCCAGTGGATGGCCCTTGTGGCCAAATCAATGTTCGGGCGTCACGCCCTATTGATTGTCATTGTCGTGTCTGCAGACTCTCAGGTTCATCGTCCACGTGCGCTGAGTCTGTCGATGTCATCACGCCATATGCGTCATTGACGGAAGTGGCCACGAGAAGAGCATTGCGCTCCTTCCCACCCAAAGCTCGACTCCGAGTACCCTGCGAGGAGGGAACCGTCGTGCCGTCATCGTCACACTGCTGCGGTCCCCGTTTTTCGCCGTTATCCCGCCGTCGCCGTCATCGTCATGTTGACGTCGTCCGTTCAACAGAACCGAAGACACGTCTCAGTCAAGGACTTCGAGGCGTATTTATTGTGACAGGCCCTGCAAATGTATGTCAGCACAGTCTAGAAAAAAAGAAGAGTTCGAACGGACAATAAGAAAACGCTATATCTGTTAGTATATGGTCCCTCATAAACACTGTGCAGTTTCGGGACGTTATAGGCCCCGAATATTTAGAGCGTTATGGGCAATTCTCATTTCGTTAACAAAAATAAAGATGTATTATTAACTGAGAAAACGAGGACTAAACTGCCATTTAAAGATTACTGCACTCTGGCCATTGCAATCGTTGCGGACTCTTGCCCTCCAAACAAAAGCACAGTGTAATATAATATGCGCATATATGCAACGCCACAGACATCCAAAGCCTACGTGTACTTTTAATTCCCGTCAATACACGGGCAGCGTCGGAAGTTCTATCACTTCAAGACGAGCGTTGTACTACACCCGTGCAATATCGAGTGCAATACAGCCTCGAAGAAGGCGCGGATGGAAACGTTTGAAGTTTTCATTGCTGTCAGCGTGAATAAACTGAACCTGCGCGTCTTTTCATTTGCTGGTGCGTATACTTGATCAGCATTGAAACGAGAAGCATATGTGCTTGAAAAGAAGCGCTTGCCGAAAACTGCTTTGCCGATTTGACTGTACTGCGTTCCGGACCCGGCAGTCGCGCGAACGCAGAGTCCCGCAACGGGCTATACATATATATATATATATATATATATATATATATATATATATATATATATATATATATATAGCGACGAGCTTGTCATATATATATATATATATATATATATATATATATATATATATACGTGCTCCAGAGATTCTTTTGCAGAGAAGCTGCGCGAGGATAACAACAGTCCGTCCGATAATGCTCATGCGGCCATTTATGTAGACAAGCATTAATAAAACAGAGAGAGAGAGAGAGGGAGAGAGTTAGGTATTAGTTCACAGAGAAGTAGAAATCCCGATGACTGCACCGCATTAACTAACTACGCAGCACGCGGCCAACATCGGAATAACATCGGTCACGTGAAGGCTTTGAAAACTGTGTACATGCTGCCCACTGTTACATGCAAAAGTAGAATTACAAGTTTATTTTCGGAAAAATATATTGCTTTTAATTAAGAGATGAATGACCCGCTTAGGGGACAATTTCGGCCGGGAACCAATGTTTCCGTCATATCTATAGAGAGGTACGACCGTATGCATATTTTATATTTTTACGCACTAACTTGGGATGCTTCAAGGCATCCTGTGCAACCCTTTCCAGGGGCAGCTCATTTTTATTTTCACGACCGGTGACAATTCCTTCGCACAAATTTACCTAGACAGACCATTTGGAAAATCCATGGACTCTTGCTTATGAAAAAAGCCTAAAGAGTGTCTACAGGCTGCCTGTGAACTTAGAAAGAAATAAATAGCTTTATTTGGCATTCATTACAGCATCATAATGAATGCAAGGACAATGGCCCTATAGAATTTTCTGGACTAATGACTGACATTTCTGGAAGTAACCCTCGTACCAATCTATGAACCACGATAGCAGATCAGAAACCCGTCGTGGTTGCTTAGTGGCTTTGGTGTTGCTCTGCTAAGCACGAGGCCGCGGGTTCGAATCCCGGCCACGGCGGCCGCACTTCGATGGGGGGTGCGAAATGCAAGATCACTCGTGCACTCAGATTTAGGTGAACGTTGAAGAACCCCCAGGTGGTCAAAATTATTCCGGAGTCCCCCCACTACGCCGTGCCTCATAATCAGATCGCAGTTTTGGCACTTAAAGCCACATGATTTTTTTTAGCAGATAAGAAGAAACAAACTTGTAATAATGTCTTTTTGCTCTCTCTCTCTATATCGTGTAGACTTCGTCGTCAAAACGGCAAGTTTGTAAAAAAGAAAAAAGAAATCGGTCTTCGAGAAGTTCATCGATGATCTACAGACTGGATTCAAAGGGGTTCATTGGCACGGAGCAAGCCAATTAACTCGTGACACGGTGACGTGCAGCCCAAGTAGACACAGTTAATCAAACTCCAACAATCTCGCCATTCTGCTAACACCGATATCCCCTTCGAAAGAAAGAAAGAAAAAAGAAAAACATAATTCTTGATAGTCTATTGCACCTCAAGATAATTTACGTATACAAAAGGCAGCAAAAAGGCAGCAAAAAGCCAGTAGAAAGACAAAAACGACAAAATTTCTACCGCTACTTTTGCAGTCGACAGCTAGATAATGCCGACACCATTTCACGGCAGCTATAACCTGTAAATACCATAGGAAAAGAATCGCATAAACCTAACGTACGTGCGATATCGCTCGTTCGCCCATCAGTATAGCATTACAACCTATTAGTATTTTCATGCCTGCAGGCCTGCAAGTCGCCTACAAGCCTCCTTGGTGACGCTATCACTCAACGTAGTTAAATAAACTGATCCATTCCGCCGGCGTTAAAATCCGGTCGCAAGCTGCTTATGCCTCAGTCACTTAAAAGCAAGCGCAAGGTGGCGACGTTGCTTTCATCACGACGGCGCCAGAGCGTCCGCCAAAAAACAAAACGAAACAAACAGGCCTTGCGTGCTTTCATGCGCCCCGAGAGAAAACGGAGGACAAACTCTGGAGGCTACGTGACCGACGAGATACGTACCATGTCGAGCGGCCAAAAGCTGTATTCCGCTCGTATGTAGGGAAGCCGACGTATACGTAACTGAAGTACTAAAGCGCCGAACAGACGACAAAAAAAAAAAAAAAAAGACACGGACGAGCTCTTCTTGTGTCGTCTGTTTGGCGCTTTAGTACTTGAGTAACATGCATCAACTACCCCAACAAAAAGTTCTGCTTGTATACGTAATTCGTGCGCGTTCGTCGACGTAAATCAGGGCGGCTTATACCGCGGTCGTACATCAGCGAGAAAAGGGGGGGGGGGGGAAGGGGTTGCGGCTCCTGTTGGTCGACCACCGTCGGCGAAGAAAGCTTTCGCAACAAAAAAGAACGTATTACGTGGCGTACACAAAACCCCTTCTTATACGGCAGGGGCAGCGGCCTTAACCCACCCTCCAGTCCGGCCATGGGGAAGGGAACCGGTATTTCTCTGGCCCCGAGATGGAGCCGGAAGCTCTGCCCGATAGCGGAAGGGGTCACGCGATGACCGCCGACCGCAAGATGTGAAAGCTCCGCCGGCGCTGCGACAGGGCGTCGGCTGCGACTTTCTTTAGGGGGGACCTGTCCGTCTCCTCTCCGCATCTTCGGCGGCCATCGCGTTTAAAAAAAAAGAAAAAAAATCCGTCCACCGTCCGAGCAATGCAACTGGTCAGCGCGGAAGAGAGAAAGATGCGAAGAGGAGAAGGAGGAGGAGGTTGTAGAAGGACCCGGCTATTTATAGCCGCGCCCATCAGAGTTTTCGTTGCCGTCACAGCTAGCGCAACAGCAGGCAAGCGAACGACAGGTGAGCATGCATGCCGGGGTGCCGCGGTCCCTTTCAGCGCGGCGGGACCCTAGCGAAAGTTTGACACTGAAATTCAGCAGCTTTCTGTTCTTTTTTTCTCTCTCAAGAATGTTCATCGAGCACTACACAAACTCAATGCGAATCTTTTAGTATGTCAAATAGTTTTGTACGGTAGAGAAGGGAAGGACTTTGCGTGGACCAGTGCTTGAAGCTGCAGGCTATAGTTGGCGAGTTTCCATCGTAGTTCTAGCGCTTGCCTAAGGATCTTAAGGATCTTAAGCTTAACTTGGCGGAGCACTGCATGCCACATGCAAATGTGAGGTTATCTCTTTTTGGCACTTCAATCTATAGGAAGATGAAGGGATAAGGATAAAGATGGGAATATTGGAAGCGTAATGCGTCGCGCTCTCTGGAACCGAACGGAGAGGGCGTCAGCGCATCTTCTGTCAGTTTCACGAAGATGAGGAATATCTGAACGGCAAGACCATGCCACGTGATATCCTTTACGACCTTTTTTTTTTTCTTCGTTATGTCGCCCTTCTTCTTGCCTCGCGTTGTCAACAAACGCCGGTTGGTAATTATATTGCGCTCTACTCGTTTAGTGTTGTGTCTTCGGGTTCCTGTCCTCCTGTCCTTAGGCTGGCCCAATAATCATGTTGTATGGACCCTCGGTCTTTAGACCTTCCCATCGAGTCTCGCGGTTCCCATCTCTGGACTGTGTCGCCAGTGTGTACAAAGAATACGTGTTCGAGCAGGTACTCACCTGTGCCAACCACTAAGAGACCATAGGACATTTTGCCGACACCCGGCGGCTCCCGTTGGAAGGGTGTTTTGGTCTGGTGACTCGGGCTCGCGCGGTACTTGAAGTTCCTGCTGAAGGACATGGTGTCATAGTCCTAAAGAAGTGCTAAAGAGCAACACTATAAATCAGTTTGAACTGGTAAAATATGCTTTCTAGTTTCTAGGGTACATGATGGGCAATGTAAAGTCGATTTCTATAGCTGAGGAAGTGAAGGCCAGTCATTTCTTTCTCTTGAATTTCGCGCCGAAGCCTGAAGCGCCGATGCGTCGGAGTGGCGTCACAGATTTGAAATAATTTACTCGTATGTAGAGGCCTTTTCAGCATCGGAAATATTCTCAAAAGTTGTTACGTTGAGTGTGTGGTTGTTTTAAACCCCAACGATGTCCTTATTTACCGATAAACACTTGACTGAGCACGTGTA
The DNA here is from genome assembly GCF_023375885.2 of Dermacentor andersoni. Classification (NCBI taxonomy): domain Eukaryota; kingdom Metazoa; phylum Arthropoda; class Arachnida; order Ixodida; family Ixodidae; genus Dermacentor; species Dermacentor andersoni. The sequence continues at coordinate 122,325,379 of NC_092821.1, read as the reverse complement.
CAGGTTTTTAAAGAAAGCAATGACGTCACTGCGATGTAGTGCGGGAACTTCAGGGGGCGTCGCCACCCGTGTTTTATGTTTGCGCCCTTATCTGTCTTACTAAGGCTCTTCTCAAAGTAATTAAGCAGACGTCTTGCTATTGCAGAAATGCAATTTGATAACGCAGCCTAATCCAATAGTCTTCTTTAGTGCCATTTTAAGAAAGCAAGGACTCAAGTAAGCTGAACAACTTTGTCTCGCAAAAGATAAATCTGCAAGCCGCATTATACTGGGCCAAAGTGCCGGACGTTTGGCTGCAAATAACTCCGCGATCAGCTTACTGGGGTGTGCACCAGACCGCAGCGTAGGTCACGTAGCGCGCTGATGAGGTGGAGAACAATTTTCTTTTTTTTTTTTTCGAAGACTGCTTGTCCTTTTCTTTCTTATTCTACGCTTGTATCTTGTAGCTTTGCAACGCTCGCGGTAGAGGGACAATTTTCGTGTCACACAAGTAATGATCCGGAAAGCCATTCTGAACGCTGTCAAATTCCGCGTCACTTTGACACGTCGAGCCAATCAGGAAGACGATATATAGCAGCCCCGCGGGCCAGTAAGTGCCGAAAAGATGGCGAGTATTCGACGACAACACTGCGGAATTCCACAGGGTTCCAGACGACACCGACAGACGGTGTTATAGGATTGAGCACTCTTCGTCGACCGAGCACTTCTGTCTTCGGGTGCGCTACGCCCAAGTTCTCCGGTGTGATGCACCAACGAGCCCTAACGTGCAACCCTAAGTGTATGCTCGACGTTGCCTGCTTACGCCTACAATGGCCATAGTGTTCTCCCTCCCACGCGCAGAAGAACATGGCGTCCAGAATGTCCCTAGCCGCTGCGGCTCTGTTGATGGTGATTCTCCTGGTGGTGGCGCTGTCGTCTGCTCAAGAGTACCCGCCTCCCGGACGGCCTGGAGGAAGCGGTCGCGACTGCCACTACCTCTGTTTCCTCGACAACTGCAACCGTCGCAAGTGCTACTACACCTGCAATCGACCACGGTACTGCGAGGAACAGGCGTCTCTATTACTCACGGCGGGTAAGTGGTCTGTATACCCTTTAGCTGCTTCGCTGTGAAGCTGCGTTCGCGATTGATTACATGGCGCTGGTGTTTCCACGGACGTTGTTGCGACACGTGCCGAGTGCCCCGCCGAAGTCCTTGGCACACGTCGTCTGTATGCTAACACGGAGTACGCAAAGCAGGAGTACGCATCACAGTTGCGTGCGTCACAGGAGTATGCAATGACCATTCCTCCCCACAAACTGTGCAGAGCAATACGGAGTGTGGCATCATGGGAGTGTGCTAAATTGATGGAACCTTTTTTCACTACCACTCACACGCAATTGGGCATTCACTTGACGGGATCACTTATGATTAATTGTTGTCTGAAGTATTGTCACACGCTTTAACTGCGTCCAGTATAAATGATGAGACGTTTGCTAGCTGATACAAGAATTTGAGTTTGTTGACAACAGGAGGGAGAGAGGCGAGTCCATTATTATTATTATTATTATTATTATTATTATTATTATTATTATTATTATTATTATTATTTCACACACGGGGAAACGCATCTCTCTCACTGAAATTATTGAACTTCATTTTACTTGTTTGACGCTTGAGTGGTGCTGCGAGGCGATGAAAGCGCTATTCTTGTGTTGCTGCTTGGTTCAAGAGTTTGAAAGATTATATGCCTGTGAGCAACAGTAAGTAACCTGGGTGGGGAAAATGTAACGATTCCATTAGAGTGCTATTCTGTTTCGTGCTTCGTCAGTGTTTTGAATTACGTACCCGCCGACTTCATCACGAAAGTAGCGGGTTAGCAGATAACAGGTTATCACGAAAGGGCAGTGACTTGCGATTTTGAGGCCTCATCCGGTTTGCGCGAGGACCTAAACATACTGGCGCAAATATTCGCAACAAGATGACGCAACCAACTGATTATGACGAAATGCCAGGATGTTCACCCAGCCAGGACCATATAGGGGCCTTCCATCTTCCACAGTACCGGTATCCAACGGTAACGCGAGCGTTAAGTGCTCAGCAATCAAGATAAGGAAGAGACGTTTAGAGTATTGTCGAAGAAAAGAAAGGGACAAGAATGAGAAAGAACCGAAGTCGTTACAGGCGCAGGTAATTTTACATTATAGGTATGGAGTATTTAATGAAGCGAAATAATACAACGCAGATGTGAAAAATGCTAGATTGCAGTAGAAGCAGAGATAATTAATTAGCTAAAGCAAGCTAGGCTAATATTTGTCACCGTTCCATTTCAAAGGGATTGGGAATAAAGATCGTTTTGCTTATCATTATCATCATCGTCGGGATTGGCCGGTTCCGTATCGGTGGACAGGAACAGAAAGGAATGAGTAATAGAATCGAGCAAAATGAATCCGTTACACTATACCGGCTCTGGTCACGTATGTCACACTGTGTTCAGCGTGGTACCGGTGTCCTGAACCTATGGCTGCTTTGGTATCGCTTTCTATAAACTTCCCAGCCCGGTGCTCCATAGCTCTTAGCAAGAGCGTAGGCGTCTGCACATGTAACCTAAAGTGAGTGTAGAAACGGCTTCAAGTCGGGCACGTGCTGTCGGTTACAAACAACGCGTACTCCCACCTATAGGTCAAGACGGCAGATCGCTTAAGTGTGTAACGATGTGGCTTGAGAAAACACACACTCTGTTCATAGAGAAGCGTTCATAGAGTCATAGAGAAGCGTTACCCCATTCACCAGTCAGGTGACCAAGGTGTGAGTCGGCTGACAGAAAGAAAAATAGAATTTGTTTTTCTAATATGGACCTATAACCTGTGGTTAGCTCGATGTACTTTTGTCGCCTTATAGTGTCTGTGTTGATGACCCTGCCACTGTCCTGCCTGTGGCCCGTACATTTCTCGGACACGTGACTGCATTATTCCCTGTTGGAACTCCCTGGCGCCTTGCGCCTATTTTCTTCGGCCTTCCGGTTGCCGCCGTTCTTCGCTGTGTGTTCTCGTGAATTCTGTTTGCGCGCGTAGTTTACGAGTTCCAAGAGAAAGATATGAGCTGCGCGACGATCAGCGCATAACCGGCTTCGTCCTTTGCTGTGGTCATCCGCGCGTCGCAGGGTCTGCAGCAGTGGACGGCGGCGTGGTGTCGGCGTTTCCTTCCCAGGCGGATGACGTGGACGATGCGGACGTGCCGGACGTTCCGTCGGCGCCTGCTGCGACGCCAAGCGCCTGATGCCGCCCTCACCGAAGAAGCCAGCACTACGCGCGCGCATCACATCAGTACAACACGCCCGATGACATACTATAGCTACAATTAACCCCTCCCCCCCCCCCCCCCCCGTCTCGCTATCGACTACACGCCCCCTCTTGCGGGCGCAATTTCATTAACTTCCCTATGAACCGTGACGTATGAGCACGCTGTTTTACGATGGGCATTTTCGCGGTGCTGGTCACGTGTTCGAGCCGTAGCCCCGGAGCGAAGCCGCGCAAGAATGGGTTATTTGGGTAGAGAGAGAGAGAGAGAGAGAGAGAGAGAGAGAGAGAGAGATGCGCTGTGTTTTCTCGACACCTTTAATTTGAAGTCAGGGCCAATCTGCTGTTCGATGCAGCGCTCTATATAGATGCCCCTAGATGACCGACGTGGCCACATGTCCTTGCCAAGTGTTCCCTGTGTAAGACTCGGTTTTATCGTCTCTTGAGTAGGTCGGAAGGTGTAAGCGAGATAACAGATAAGGGTGCGTTAAGCTCGCTGTTTGGTTATGAACGTCCTACCCCGTTACAGATTCAACAAGAGTATACCTGCGGGCGTTTTAAGACCTTGACGGCTATGCGTTCGCGTTGCTTCAGAAGGCACGGGAGTTGGGCAGGTAGCCAGTCCTTCGCCGAGTGCAGTACGTATAGCGTACCGCGATAGTGACTTCGAAATGTTGGCACAACTTACACGGTAGTCCGATAAGCTTTCTTCTTTTTGTTTTCTAACTGCGCAGTATTCAAGAATGACATTCCGATATTATAATCGCCGTGCTCTTTGTGCCGCCAGCAACACCAGCTGCAACCAGCCTTCTTTCTTGCCATGTCCTCCGTTATCGGAAGAAACTCATACTCATAGCATTAGAAACTCTATACTCGTACTGCACCAACGATCTTGGAGGCAATGCTTCTGCACTAGAGGGCGAGAAAGTCGTGGTTCAGCGCTTATCCCACCGTCCGATGGCGAAGGACGGCGCTTTATATAACGGCGGTTTCTTGCACGCTGAAGGCGGCCAACAGTTATTTCTCGCGGCTGTTACGTGTAACAGTTCACTCGTATTGACGACCTGAACATTTGCAATCTCGTTTGTGCCAGCTACTCGAAACTTCGAACGCGTAGATTAACCGCGTGTCCGCGGCTTCCGCCCAAGCTGCTGCAGCTCACGGCTAGTTTAGGAATCGGCGCTGACGTCACGCCGTGCTGAACGATCAGCGGTGGTGCGTGGTGACGTCAGCACAAGTGGCAGGTCTGCTCCGAGCAATATGCTCCGGACCGTTTCGCTCGCTCGTGTTCTAAATTGTCTTCACAAATTTGGGCATTAGGTACATTGCAGTCGCAATAACGGTGCAATAACGTTGCGATAGTTTCAGTAACGTTTCTAGCTCAAAGTAATAACACTGTAATCAACACTCATCAGTGCTTCTACAAGGATTGCAGAACCACCACCCCTCCCCAATATTTTATCTACGTCCTCCGAAGCACTCATCATCATCACTAGCACTAGAGGGCAGCAGTGGTGTTTACATCACAAAAGCCTGGGACGGAAGCACCTGCTGCCAACAAACTTTCCATAGGCCGTACGAGCAAGACAGCGCCGTTGTTTCATCACATCTATGGATGGGAGGACACCAAATCATCTTCTATGCAGTGAACATCATCCCGGACTACATACACGACCGCGTTCGTGGATGGATCATCCAGAGCGTTCTGTAAATGTGGTCACATCTTGCGCGGGACATTTTTTTTTTTTTCGCCAAGAACGTGCGCATTAAACGTCGGCCCTCCCTCAGACTTCTCGAAAGTGTTCAAAGGTCACCGTTCTTTGAGTCGTTAGCAAGTGAACGCATGTCACTAGAATGACGAGGGCGAAAGAAAGAACTGAATAAATACAATGTATTGAACAATGTGCTTTTTTACTGCGTACCTGCTCTAGTTCGCGAAATATGTTATTTTCGTCTTCGACGTCGCCGAACGGTTGTCCCTCTGGGAGACCACCTGCTGAAAACAGACAGGAAAAAGATTCAGCGGCGATTTAGCGGTATACGCGAGAGAAATGCGTTGGGCATTACGTCGCACCTCTTTTAGGTCCCGGATCCATGATTTAAACCGCGTTCAACGCATGGCAACGCGTTGTTCAGGAGCCCACTCAACACAGGTCCCCTCTCCCCGCTCACGCCACCAATCCTCACACACATTCCTGAAGCGCCGCCAAATCAATGTTGAGACTTGACAGACATTCGGTGGTCGATATTTTGCTGTCTTTTTCACTCCTTTTGTATGACGGTATTTATCGGCATCTCCTGTGGTGTGAAGGCCACTTTTCTCATCGATTCGGTGCCCGCACGATTAACTCGAGATGCGTTCAGTTGTCACCATCTATTCAACGGTTACGCGCATGGCTGTTGCTTCGTTAGTTCAACCTTCTTTGGTTTGGGCTGATCCAGGGACCAGGAAAGGGATTCGGTTCGTAGTCAGCTGGTCTGTATGTTTGAGGAACGAGTTGCGGCCGGAGACAACGCCAGCTGAGTTTAACTTTTACTTTTGCTTCATTATTTTCTCGAGTGACGGCTCGCCGTGACGCTGGCAGATCGTCGGAACCATATACCCGCGATATGGCTTAAATAAAGTGCAAGTTAAAATCATGCGAAACAGCGTCCATCATCAAACCCTGCAATAACCCTTAAACCCATAAGCAATATGACTGTCACCCGTTACGTCTGGTTTTTCCCTAATTGTACAGCACTTTTCGTGTAAAATTGGCAACTGGAAACAAGAATCGCAAAGAGTTGAGAAATTAAGCCAAGGCAACAGCCGAAACGGAAGGAAAAGCGAAAATTAACTAATTTACCCGTTGTTTATGAAAATATTTATAAATCAACATCTTTTTATTTAAAAAGGAAGTAGAGAATACGCTGCCCGAAGTGGAGAACAATTCTGTGTATCTCGAAGAACACTTCTACAGTTATCAGTCGAGCCGCCTGACGTAGCCACTTCTCTGCTGTACTTACGTAGGTGTTTTTCTAACCTTCCGCGGTGGGCGCAGTGCGTCTAGAACTGCAGCGTCCTGTGCTCTACGTGGTTGTATACGTACGGGACGGGCGGCCACGCGTCGTTACGCAACTTCCCAAATAACAATACTAGTCGACTTTGGCACTTCACTTGGTTGAGCAGTAAACGAGGGATCCAAAAGAACTGTGATTGTTCGGCAAATATACATTTCTCTATAATTCTTCCGGAGCTAATAAAAAGAACGCCACTATAGTCGGGTACAACTTAAGTCTGCAGTGAAGCCCCGCGCACGCCATCATAACCGCCAGCCACTGTTCCTCCGCGAGGCTGCAAATAGTTCATACTTCAAACTTTTCCTGTTACGCAAATAAGGCGGTAAACGGAAAAATAAAGTTATTAGCGCGTAATTTTATGCGTTTTCCCTCGCCTATCATAGTGGAATGGCGAAAGCCTAATTCTTTATTGAAGTGAAATAAAATGCTTGCTTCGCTGCAACTATTTATTGTCAAGTTTCACTTCAGTTGGCAGTGAAATTTCATTAGTAAAACGGGCTCAGCAGTGAAATGAACCGCAGACTTTTGAAGATTTAATTAATTATGGAGTTTTACGTGCCAAAATCTGATAATGAGGCACGCCGTAGTGGGGGACTCCGGAAATGTGGACCACCTGGGGTTCTTTAACGTGCACCTAAATCTAAGTAGACGAGTGTTTTCCTCCCCATCGAAATGCGGCCGCCGTAGCCGGGATTCGATCCCGCGACCTCGTGCTCAGCAGCCCAACACCATAGCCACTAAGCAGAAAGTAAAATTCTCAGGCTCCATTCATTTTGTCCATGTCTGCTGCACACTTCATTGCTTCCGTCGATGAAGAGACTCTTCAAGAACAACAGACGCTCCGGAGGTATCAAGTACGACGCCATTTTGAAAAGGCCGCATGACGACGATTTTGTTTGCTTCTGTGATTGGCTGGCGGAGTAACACAACCCCGCGCGGTCCGTGTGCCTTGGTTGCCAACTGCAGTTCTTTTTTAAAGTTGTATGCTACTATAGAAATCTACTGGGACAGGCCTTCATCCTGCATTGGACATAAAATAGGCTGCTGCTTATGATGATAGAAATCTTTATTTTGCACTTTCGTTTGTTTATACTTGTTCTTGGCAGTGCTCTTGCTGCGGTTCCTTCCTGCGCGAGTCCATTCGGTGTGCGCTCTTACACTGTAAGAAAAGTTTACACCCTTTGGAGTGTATATTAGCCACACAACAATAATAGTCATGTCTTGCCCGCATTTCCTTTCTTGAAAACGCTGCGCTCGTTACTTTCCCTTCGGGAATGCTATGCCATGCTGATAACGCGCATGCCGTTCGTTACTGTGAAGTGCCGGGCCCGCCGCGTTGAAGAAAGGAAATGCGGACAAGACAGATGACGATTATCGTTGTGTCGCAAAAGGGTGTAACTTTGCTTAGGAGTGTGGTTCCTTGTTTGCCAGGTAAAGAAGAGGCGCACCTGTGCGATACACCTTATTTCATTTCTCTTTTGCGGGTTTACGCGTCTTTATGGCGAATGGCGGGCGTTATTCACATTTATACTAGTAAAGGTACCCCCCGCCCCTCATTTGCATAGAAATGTTTCCTTGGATTGCCCCCCCCCTTTTCACCCTCGAACAAGAATCCTGGGTACGTGCCTGCCTCGACATAATCAAGATATTTTGTCTTATACGTAACTACATACACAAGAAGCGACGTGCAGGACGGAACGGCGTTGGTACGGTGACGGCGTTCCACTTGCTGACCTCCCCACGGCGTTGCGGAGATGGGAAGAGATAAGACAAATCTGTGCAGCGGGGGCTCGCCAGGTTGATAATTCGCGGTCTTGCGGTTATTTCGAGGTCCGCATGGTTGAGGCAAGAGCTCTTTCTACGAACGAGAGATGCCGGGGGAAAACGAAAACGACCGAAACGGGAAATTAACTCCAGTTCGGAACGGCAGGATCGAGGAGATTTCGCCGGAGGTATGCGAGATTCACGGGGGTTGTTTCAACGAAGGCTTGCGTAGAGAGAGAGAGATATATTTATGTCGTTGATTGCTCGCTACGAAAGGACGGCGATCCCTTGCGTGGCCGCCAGAGGACGCAGTGTCTCACTTTTTAAGTACGTTAGCTTGTAGACTTGGCTACAACTCGACGCAACTGCCTTAAGACTGCAGGTCCTTCGCCTCTCCGTTGTTCGTTTCTTTACGTACCTACTTATGTATTAATGTATTATTATGTGATCTGTTTTTACGCATGTATTCACTTATTTCTTCGGCTGCGTTTCTGTGATCACGTTTTCTTTCTATGGTCCAGGTTTCTTATGTATTTATTTATTCCTCGTATGCTGCGATTCGTCTTCTAAAATCTAACGGCTAAAGCACCATAAATATCGGAGCCTCCGTTCTAAGTGTCAAAGCCACATGTCAGAAACGAAACGATTGCCGCTCTAACTTTTTGTAGCTAGATTCTAATATTCTGTGATCGCTACTTACTCCATTGAAATTGTTTCTCCAAATCCTTTATTAACGTTGTGTTTACTCTCGCCGATCTTATTACTTCCTTCATAATTTTACTTCACTTAGTAGCTCACTCGCATATTATCCTAGTTTTTTTTTCCCGCTCTTTCCTTTTGTTTTCCCTTTTCTCCGTTTCGAATATCCTTTACGATACCTCCTGCCAACCGGTTCTTGGTCTATCCTAATTAGTGAATACGTGTCATAAAAGTTAATAATAATAATAATAATAATAATAATAATAATAATAATAATAATAATAATAATTATTATTATTATTATTATTATTATTATTATTATTATCATCATCATCATCATCAACAACAACAGAGTGCCGCGTGAGAATTAGCCACAGCATCTGGAACGGCAGCTTGTTGTTGTCGTCGTCTAACGAAAATATGGCTCACTCTGACAAAAAAGCATGCAATATATTCAACTGCATTTACACACAAAGCTTACAGTGAATGCAGCAGAAACTCGAAAGAAACGCGACCTAATTTGTATAACAATTATTGTAAGGGCATGCAGGATTGACCAAGAACTGAACGGAATATTCGAATTTGATAATCGGAAATAAGGTTTCAGTATAGTGATAAAAAAAATAAATAAATGATGTGGAAAGCCAAAATTACATCTCACACTGGAAAGAACAGCAACAGCAAAGTAATAAGCATTTGAAGGGTACAAAAAAAAAAAGAAAACAGGAGCGAAGAGGTGCAACCTTTTAATACACGGCAATCGGTTGGAATTTATAAGGAATTCCTGGACGGCGGTGGCAAACATGCCTGTGGCTTATCGCAGAGTTGAGGCTCCAAATGATGGATCTTACCCACTACAGTCGAACGCCTATATAACCAAAAACCTGGGACCTCCGCAATTCTTCCTTACACAGGTCACTTCGTGGTAAAGGCAGCGCACCGGATACCGCTCGCACGTAGAGCAGGCTAATCCCGATTAATTTTTTTTAAATATGGGGTTTTACGTGCCAAAACCACTTTCTGATTATGCACGCCGTAGTGGAGGGCTCCGGAAATTTCGACCACCTGGGGTTCTTTAACGTGCACCTAAATCTAAGTACACGGGTGTTTTCGCATTTCGCCCCCATCGAAATGCGGCCGCCGTGGCCGGGATTCGATCCCGCGACCTCGTGCTCAGCAGCCAAACACCATAGCCACTGAGCAACCACGGCGGGTGTAATCCCGATTAACAAAAGAAAACCTTTACATGTAAGGCGAATTCCAGAGAGACTTAGTGGAATAAGCCGCCAATTTGTTTGTGCACACTTTAAGTGACCGAATGAACGACTGCACCAACTTTATTACGTCACCGAGCTTCCCGGCATGCTACGCGGCGAAACGCTGCAGGAGCTACGAGAGTTAACTTAGCGCCGAGCGTAATTATGTTAATTATTCACTTACGGGTCTTGATTTCTCCTAGACGTAATGGCCGCCTCACAGAGTCACTTAAATCAAGGTTTAACATAGTGCAACCTACCACGGGCAACATTTAAAAGTTTGGTGCTGGTACAAAACACCCCATGTATTTCACCCTTTTGGTGCGCGCGCGCACGTGTGTAAATGTAACGTAAATAATATTCACTGTGTACGTTACTCACATTAATTGCATGCATTAAAGAAATCAAAATCTACATATAACGCAGTGAATAGAGTGCAGCTTACACGTGAGGTTCGAATCCATCTCCGTGCGTTTATTCGGCAAGCTCTCTATACGGTTGGGCTTTGCGTATCATGAGTTTGTCCTTTGATCGAGTATACGTTGTAATGTCAAAAAGTGGTGGATGGTACGACAAGCTAAAGAAGACACATTTCTTCTTTTTTGTTCCTAGCTCTACCAAACAACCTTCCTTCAACATTTAGGATTTCGAATCAGTCCAGACCTTTTTATAGAGTGCTTCCTCAACACCCATCTTTTGTAGTTTTGCTAGGTCACAATCCAAGAGCACACTTAAGAGTTAATTTTTTTTTATTTCATTGTGTATAGCAATACATATTTATTGGAACCAGCCTCTCAGTCCCTCCGCCGATATGGTAACTTCAGCTGTTACTTTTTCTTCAATACAACACATAGTGCGTGAAAAGGTGGCTTTGCGCACAAGTCGAGTCTATCACTCTGTTTGAAGGTGTGTGAGGATATCCTTTTGTTATCAAATTCATGGCTACAAGTTGTAATTGCTACCACGTGTTTTATGCCACTGAATATAAAAAAAGCAAGAGAACCATATTGACGCATGACCGGTTGTTGCGTTTTCTCGTATGTTACGCTTCGTTGTCGCGGCGTCGGCGCGAAGCTCTTAGACCATCACTTGTAACGTCGTTGTTCTCCGATGTTTCACCCGCATCTTTGCATTTCTTGGCGATACGATCACGCGAATTTGACGGTGTTCAGTGGCACGTTAAATACATGATGGACTAACCGGGCTCAGTGACACACGTAATCCTCCCAGCGCGCGGTACCGTATATGGACAGTTATATGTTGACATAAAAATGAGATGCGGCAGTTTACAAGATTGTCCATGGAGTTCCAGCAGGTTGCCTTGCCTTCTGGTAGGGGCTCTTTTACGTTACAAACTTATGCGCAGGCAATAGTCCACAGGTGTATATAGCATTTTTAAATATATTTACTTCGGTCTATTACAGTCCATGCACTTCAAGAGGGGACATTTTTCATAAAGTCCATATACAATAATTAACCAAAAAGTCCAATGCACAGCGTCCATTGCGCGTTTGTATCGACATCGGACAGACTTCACATGGTAAATAACCTGGAACAAGCTATGTAGGCTATTCAAATAATAATTGTCTATGGTAGTACGGACTACCCACAGCGATTGCCATCGGCCAGTCTCGTATATATTATCGCGTATACCCTGCTGTAGTATACACGCTGAACGAAGATCCAGGCGTTTGCACTTTACGAAACGTAAGCGGTGACGCGCGATGCCGAGACGAATCTCGTTTTCCTCTTCTTCAGTCCCCTTGCTGTGCCACACCATGTGGCATTACCCTCTCTTCAAAAAAAAAAAAAACGAAGGAAAACATACATAGACTTGACGTGAGAGCGCAGAGATGGCCTAGGACGAACACATAGGCTATAGTCACAATCACTGTGGTGTGCGATATAGTCGCAAGGCACTGAGGGACGAGCGACTGAAAACGTTGAATATTAGGGGTTATAGTATGGTTTCGACCGCACATCGTGCACAATCACAGGTTGCAGTTGTCGACGTCGGGGAGGCTGGCTTCCGTCAGGAAGGACTTCGTAATTCACGTCACTAATTCGCTGCAACACTCTGTAAGGCCCGAAGCAGCGACTCAAAAGCTTCTCGGATAGTCCTTTTCGGTGCACGGAAGTCCAGACCAAAACTTGAGCACCAGGTTGGAACTCGACTTGTCGATGGCGGAGATTGTAACGGCGCGCATCGATGCTCTGTTGTTTCTTTATGGGCACTCAGGCAAGCTGACGGGCTTCTTCCACGCGTTGCACGAAAAGTTCGGCGTCTTGGGCGAGGTCGAGATGATCGATGTTGTCGCACGGCAGCATTGCTTCTAACATAGTCTGCACTTCAGGGCCGTAAACGAGGTAAAAGGGCGTGAAGCGTGTTGTTTCTTGCGTAGTAGTGTTATAGGCAAACGTTACGTAAGGGAGTATCTCGTCCCACGTCTTGTGCTGTACGTCTATGTAACATAGACAGCATGTCAGTCATCGTTTTGTTCAGTCGTTCGGTCAAGCCGTTTGTCTGCAGATGATAGGCAGTTGTCCTTCGTTGGGTCGTGCAGCTGAGTTTAAAAACATCTTCAATGAGCTGTGCTGTAAAGGCTTTGCCTCGGTCTGTCATGACGTGCGATGGGGCGCCATGCCGTAGGACGATACTCTGTATGAAAAACTGGGCAACCTCGGAAGCTGTGCCTCGAGGCAGCGCCTTTGTCTCAGCATACCGCGTTAAATAGCCTGTGGAGACGATTATCCACCTGTTGCCAGAAGACGACAGTGGAAACGGGCCCAGAAGATCCATGCCGACCTGGTCGAAAGGTTTTCCAGGTGGGTCAATCGGATTCAGCAATCCCGCAGGCTTCACAGCTGGCGACTTTCGGCACTGGCATTCACGGCAGGCTTGGACGTACCGCTTAACACACTCGGCAAGTTTTCGCCAGTAGTAGGATTTGCGCACTCTATCAAGCGTTCGCGTAAAACCCAAATGGCCAGACGGAGGCTCGTCATGACAGGGGAACAATACTTCGGCATGAAGGTTTGCTGGAACGACCAAAATGTAGGTCTTGTTGGTGGCAGTGGAGTTCTTCTTATACAAGACGCCATGTCGTAAACAAAAAGACAATCCTCGAGCGATATGCCGGGGTATTGATGGGTTTCGTCCTTCCAGATGTTCGAATATAGGCCGTAGTGCGTCGTCTGCGCGCTGCCGTGTGGACAAATCAGTAACGCTTACGGCCCCAAGGAAAGCGCCGTCGTCCTCAATGTCTTGGTCGGTAGTGTCGATAGGGGCATGCGAGAGTGTGTCAGCGTCTTCGTGTATGCGGCCCGACTTGTACACGATGGTCACATCGTACTCCTGCAAACGTAGACTCCACCATGCCAGTCGTCCAGAAGGGTCCCGCAGATTTGCAAGCCAGCATAACGAGTGGTGATCGGTTACAACTTTGAATGGGCGGCCGTAGAGGTACGGGCGAAATTTGGCCAGCGCCCATACGACGGCAAGACACTCTTTCTCCGTGGTGGTGTAGTTGGTCTCTGCACGCGATAGTGTGCGACTTGCGTAGGCGATCACTCTTTCAATACGTTCCTGCCGTTGTACAAGCACCGCACCAAGACCAACGTTACTGGCGTCTGTATGAACTTCCGTGTCCGCCTCCTCGTCAAAGTGGGCCAAAACTGATGCTGACACCAGACGCTGTCGAAGCTCGGTGAAAGCAGCCTCTTGCTCTGAGGTCCAGACGAACGATACATCGTCCCTCGTGAGGCGAGTCAGCCGCTCCGTCATCTTCAAAAATTTTCGATGGAACACCGGTAGTATGCGCAAAGGCCCAGGAAGCGTCGGACACCTTTCTTGTCGGTCGGTGTTGAAAATGTGGCTACAGCGGCAGTTCTCGCGGAATCGCGGCTAACGCCTTTCGCGCTGACCACGTGTCCGAGAAACATCAGCTCCTTGTAGCCGAAATGACACTTCTGAGGCTGAAGGGTGAGGTTAGCCGATCGGATGGCTTCGAGAACTTGCCGCAGTCGTTTCAGGTGGTCGTCAAATGTCGCCGAAAAAACAACCACGTCTTCGAGGTAGACGAGGCAGCTCTGCCACTTCAGACTAGCGAGAACGGTGTCCATCATTCGCTGGAAAGTTGCTGGTGCGAAACAGAGACCGAAAGAAGGTACTGTGAATTCGTAAAGGCAATCCGGAGTGACGAAAGCAGTTTTTTCGCGGTCTCTTTCATCTACCTCAATTTGCCACTAACCGCTCTTTAGATCGAGAGACGAAAGATAGCTCGCCGCAACCTGCCTAAAGAGTCGTGGTACTGATACGTGGTAGTGGGTACACGTCCTTCTTGGTTACATCGTTGAATCGTCGATAATCAACACAGAAACGAAGCGTTCCGTCTTTTCCTTGACCAGAACGACCGGGGAGGACCACGGACTGTGCGAAGGCTGAATGACACCATCATATAGCATCTCCTTGACTTCGGTTTGGATTGCCTCACGTTCTTTCGGCGAGACACGATAAGGCTGTTGTTTGATGGGGCGTGCGTCGGCGGATATCGTTATTCGGTGCTTCGTGATTGGCGTTTGGCCCACCTTAGTAGACCGAGCGAAGCACGCGTGGAATTCGTTCAAGGGTTCCTGCAGTGCGCTCTTTTGGTCGTCCGTAAGCTCGGAGTTTACATCGATGTCTCCGAGCGAACCGTCGTCTGTGTCCACTTCAGAAGCAAAGCACTCGACGATGTCCGTTGATGGTTCGGCATAGGCGACGGCAGTGCCACGAAAAATGTGCCGATGCTCAAAGGTAAAGTTGGTTACGAGGACCGCTGTCTGGCTATCACGAAGTTCCACAAGGCTTCGCGCTACACAAAAACATAGAAATGTTGCCTTCTACGATGGCTTCACCGTCTTGTAGCTCGTCGGACTTGACCGGAACCATAACACTCGCACGCGGCGGTATCGTGATGCTGTCGTCCGAAACGCGAAGTGCGGATCTGTGTCCAATGGCGTCGGTCTGTGTTGTTGCCCTTTGTGTCGAGAAAGTGATGCAGCGCTCGCGGAGGTCAATAATGGCGCCATATTCCTGGAGAAAGTCCATCCCAAGAATTAAATCGCGGGAACACTCGCGTAGAACCAGACAAGTGGCGAGAAAAGCAGCACCGCGTATTTCTGCTCTGGCCGGGCTTAAGCCAAGCGGTGTGACGACGTGGCCACCTGCCGTGCGAACTGGTGCCCCATTCCAGGGCAACGTAACTTTTTTCAGAACGATCGCCAGTTTGCCACTAAGAATAGAGTAATCGGCGCCGGTATCTACAAGTGCACTCCTTTTTCTGCCGTCGATCAACATAGGTATGTCCAGTGAAATCTTGTTCGCGGAAACTGGTTCTGGCGTCATCGTGTTCTCGTTGTTCTGGGGTCGGCACGATACGGGGTCTTCAGCGCGTCGAGTATCAGCGGCCCCGCCTCGGAGGGTCGCTGACGTCAGTTTTCCCGGCGTGGACTTGGTGATCTCCCTTGTGTCGTCCTCGAGGTGGTATCACGAGCAGGGAAATATCGCGGCGGTGAGGGTGAGCGGGACTGCCGCTGCGATGTGCCCGACCTGCGCTGCTGTTCGAGGAATTCTGCGATGTCGGAAGGCCTTTCGCGGAACCTAGGTCGAGAGGAATCGATAGAAAAACCCCGCAGTCCGAGTCGTCGGTAGGGGCACTCCCGGTACACATGAAAAGCTTCGCCGCAGTGGTAGCACAGCGGTCGTCGATCGAGTGCTTGCCAAACCTCCGATTTCCTCGCGGGTGTTCGGTGGTCGTCGAAGTACGGTAGCGGAGTTGTCGTAGCGGCTTGCGCCGATTACAACGCGACTGGCAACGCGACTGGCGACGCAACATAAGTAGGTGCGAAAGCTTGGGCGGGGCTCAGTAATTTTTCTGCGTAAGTCTTGCGCGGGGACTCGCTTGGCAGAGGTGGTGCTTAACTGCTGGAAAGAGATGCCTGCAGTGCCTGCTGTACTTCGTTGCGTACGACGCTGGCGAGGGAGCTGACTGAAGGTGGCGACGTACCACGGTGCTTCTGCAGCTCGTTGCGAACTACTGAGCGAATCAGCTCTCAAAGCAAGGTGACGTCGTACCCGAAGCCTACCGGCGTACCCGGAGTGCAGGCGGAATTTACTTGTCGGTTGTACATGTTCGGCCATTGCTGAAGCGTCTTCTCCATCGCGGTGGCTTCGGTGAGGAACTCCGCAACAGACTTGGGGATATTCCGAACAAGACCGCCAAAGAGCTGTTCCTTTACGCCTCTCGTCAGATGACGAACATTCTTCTCTTCCGACATGCTCGGATCGGCCCGCTGAAAGAGACGCGTCATGTCCTCCCGTACATCGTGACGCTCTCGTTGGGCTTTTGGACGCGTGACTGAAGGGCTCGCTCCGCTTTTTCCCGGCGATTGGGGCTGGAGTAAGTCCCCAGTAGCTTGCGCTGGAACTCAGGACAGGATGACAGGGCGCTTTCGCGGTTCATAAACCACGTGCGAGCACCATCCTGGAGGCTGAATTAGACGTTCCTGAGTTTGGCGTTGTCGTCCCACTCGTTAAACACAGCCACGCGCTCGAACTCCGCCAGCCAGTCTTCCACGTCTTCAAATGTGTCGCCATGAAAAGCCGTCGGCACTTGGGGGTTCAGCAGCGTTAGGTAAGATGGTCTCACCCTTCCCGTAGAAGTCACAGTGGTCGCAGTCATCACTTTTTCCCGGAGGTGTTTCCAAATTCTGGGGCGAGGCCTCGGATTCGCCGGCTTGTGCGCTGGAGTCAACTCCAATTGTGGGGCGAGGTTATTGCTGCTGGGGTCTCCTGCGTAAGTTGAGTGTACCCCGCAAGCTCCACCAAATTGTCGCGTATACCCTGCTGTAGTATACACGCTGAATGAAGATCCAGGCATTTGCACTTTACGAAGCGCAAGCGGTGACGCGCGATGTCGAGACGAACCTCGTTCTCCTCTTCTTCAGTGCCCTTACTGTGCCACACCATGAGGCACTATCGCAAACCTACCATCCCTCCTCCCCCACCCCCCGCTCCTAGCACCGCATTGTGCGGGAAAGCAGGAATCACGTGATCGTAATACACAATAATCGCGATAACGTCTCCGTGCAATCGTGTCAATTTGACATTATCTACTAAACTTCGACCAGCAGGTTGGAAAAAATAATCAATAAAAAAATGTGTTGCCAAAGTTCGTGTGCTTACCTGGCTAGATTTACGTTTGGCAGAATCTCCAGTTACATTATGGTCCCGGGGAAAAGAATCGCATATACTTGAAAATCCATGCATGATATTCGATTGCATCTAGAAATAACTACGTACAAACGCCAACTAGAAGTCAGTAAAAAAAGACCGCAGAATTACGGCTTTCGTAAGGGTCGACTTACGTACGTCTTTATATCGGTGTCTCACAGCCATCGTGCTTGTAACTCCAAAAAGACTTGTACGCACTACTTTGTCGCACGCGGACCATACACGTTTACAGAATGAACGTTTTAGGGTAGACATCACTACTCGCGAGTGTATTTCCTCAAGGCGATCGCACTTCGACGAAATCATCACGCACTATAATCCGATGTGGAGGTTGAAGCCGTGGATACATCACAGTGAGTATATAGTTGCGACGAGAGATCGTGGTGCTGAAGCCGTTTCAGTCGGTAGTGGCGCAAATCCGCGCCACAAACTGCTCCGGCAGAGTTTAACCAATTTTCTTGAAGACAGCGCAGAGGAGACAATATAAAGCACATCCTTCGGCGTCGCGTTATCAGAGGCGGGCAGAGATCGCTATTAATAATGGATTACCTCAGTGTAATATCACTTAATTAGTCTTTCTATTATATAATTACACTATAGACATATGTAGCAATCGCGGATTTGAAGCCGCTCTGCAATGCTATATATTAATTGTTGCCGAAGGAAAAGGCAATGTCATCGCTCCTATCTGCACTGCCTTCGAAGCAAATTGAAACTTCTTCGACCGCACAGACGTAGCGTTCGCGCACGACAGCACAAATATGGCTTCGCGATCTCACACGCGCGCACGAAAACACCGTCGAAGCAACGCGTCGGCTAAGGCGGTGACGTCACGTAGACCAACTGGAGCTCGTGCGACAAGAGCACGCAGACGCCGACGCCCACGTGCCAGATCTGATGGCTCGAGCCCAGAAGGTCCACGGAGCCCGGCCACCGGCGCTCGGGCAGCTTCTTCACGTAGATGAACAGCGACAGCGCCAGGAGTCCCAGCACCGTCAGGTGACCCGGCAGCGTGCAACCCACGAGCCGCGGGTCCCCGTACGCCGCGTGGTGGGACAGCGGCAGCAGGCTGTACAGCGCGAACCCGCCCATGGCTCTGACCCTGGCCGCGTCGTGGCGCCGGTCTCGGAAGCGAGCCGCCGCCGCGAGCACCAGCGATGGAGTGGCGGCCAAGATGGCGGCCGCCAGGTGGGCGACGCGCCAGGCGCCCCGGAACTGGAGCGCCGTGAATCCGAGGACGTAGCCGACCACGCTGAGGCAGACGCCGGCGAAGTCGAGTCGGTACCAGGAGCGGGCCTCGGCCGTGCAGTTGAACGTGTGGTACACGGCCGACAGCAGCAGCATGGCGGCGTACGCCAGCGTCATGGCGGTGAGCAGAGCCCGGTGCGCGAGCCCGACGCCCAAGCGCGCGAAGCGGCCCCCGGCGTGGTCTTCGACCAGGAGCGCGAAGAGGATCGCCAGAGCCAGCAGGTTGCTCCAGATGTTCCCCGTCTCGTTGTGACACTGCAGTACGCTCAGGAGGCAGTCGGTGCGGCTGAGGCATCGGCGGTATCCCGTCAGGATGTATGGATTGTGGGGCTGCTCCGGCGGCAGATCTTCAAGGCGGCACAGCTGGCTGCCGTTTGCCCAGAGCAGCGGCAGCGGGAAGCGACTGGCCGTCCACCACAGCCGTAGCGAGCGGGCATGCGCGAACATGGGCTCCATGGCAGGTTGTGCGTGCTAGCTACGTGCTACAGACCACCCTCGACGTTCACCGGTATTGGGTGGAGGGGCGGGAGGCTTGTTTGTGGAGCTGAGGCGGCGGCCTCGGCCAAGATCCCCACGGCGCGAGCGTGTTGCGCGCGGCTGTCGACGACGATGATGATAACGATGATGACCTTCGATAAGCAGACGACAACGATAATCGTCATCTGCCTTGCTTGCAAGCCCGGTACTTCCAGGTCACGAACGGCTTGCGCGTTATCAGCGTGACGTAGCTGTTATATCGTGCAGTACGATATTAATGGAGACATTACTCAGTCCCTCCATTTATTTCATCCTCTTTTCCTTCTTTTCAGGCGGCTCCAAGCACGCGCCTTCTAACAGCGCTGCAGTAGACAGTGACGCCTTATGTAACATCGAAAAGGAAAAATGGTTGTCCGTCATTGGCTAACATTGGCCTGCAGCTTGTTCGGTATCTTCTTGTTACGGGCGTTTCACACGCGCGCTTGGCATTCTGGCAAATTAAATGAACCTTGTTGCGTGCGCTCTGTAGCAGGTGCATGGTTCACGGTTCAGGGGTGCATTTTCACAGTTATCAGCGCTTGATGTGTCAGGTTGTGACGGATGATTTGCAGCCGCAATGGCTGAATAATCGGATGCCAGTGACCAGTTCATGACAGAAGAGGTACCAAATTTCATTCTGCTGATAGCTTCACGGTGAACGGCCGCTAATTTGGAAGCATTCCGCACACGCCCATCTTCCAATAGGTAAAAGGCGGGTCCGCGTTTTGCAATAATCTTCTTGGGCGCAGAAAACTGTGGAGATAGCTTCAGATGAACTGCAGGTAATTTAAGCCGCACTTAATCACCAACGACGAAGTTGGGTTCCTTGGCAACGCGTTTTTCATCGGTGTAGCTCTTCGATTTCATTTGTTTGTTCTTGATGCGCTCTCGCAAATGCTGTAGCGCCTTTAAATTGTCCATGCTGAAAATTTGTCAGGAAATCTCACAATGTCAAGTCTGGTTCGAGCTTGGCGTCCATGAAGAAGAACAGCGGGTGCAACACCTGTAGTCGCACGAGGCGTACAGCGATATGTTTGCAGGTAATCAGTCATGTCTGTTCTTATATCAGGACGTTCTAACAGGGCGAATTGAATATATCACTTTAATACTGTGTTAAATCTTTCAACCAAACCAGTCGCTTGCCAGTAATACACAGAAGAGTTGAAATGCATGATTCTGCGCTCTGTGAGAAAGTCTTCGAAATTCGCTGAAGAAAATTGTGGCTCATGATCAGATACGATACCACGTGGATATCATTCTTTTGCAAAAAGTTCAAGTAGGAATTTTCCCACTGTAGACGTGGTCGCATCCAGTACGAAAGGCACTTCTGGCCACTTGCTGTAATAGTCAGTAATTGTAATGGCAAAACGGCAGTCAGCTGAAGCTTGCGTGAAAGGTCCCACAATGTCGATAGCGACTTTTTCCCAGGCTTCCTCGGGAAGAGTGACGGGTTGCATTGGAGCTGCAGGTGTACTTGTTGATTTGTCACATGACTGGCAGGTTACACATGTGCGCATAAAATCTTCAATGTGATTATCCATGCATGGCCACCAATACGACTCTCTAAGACGAGCATGGGTACGACTAATTCCTGGGTGTGATTCATGAGCCAGATCCATGAGAGGGCGGGTCAAAGTTGTAGGCACGACAATCCTGTCGCCCTGGCACAAAATGTCGCTAACAACGGAGTGTTCAGATCGCACGTGAAAGTAAGGTAGCAGCTCTTTGACAAAGATTTCTTGTCAGGCCAAGGCGCTAAGAAGGTAAACTGGTTAACTTGAGAGATAGCCCGATCGGCGGCACTTGCTTCTTGAAGCTCTTCCATGGTAACTACTGGGGACAAGAGACAATTTCTTCGTCGGGTGCATGGCAGATGAAACTTTATACGGGCAGCCGGGAGAGTGCGTCATCCGCGACGTCTTCGCTACCCTTCCTGTATTCCATGATGTAGTTGTAGCACTGCAACAGTGATGACCAGCGCACAATCCTTAACGGACGGTGATATGCATTTCGTCGAAAGGAGCATAACCAAAGCAGCGTGATGTGTCCGCAAGATGAAAGGTGGGCCCCACGGGTAAACGTGTCAGTGCTCGCAGACCTAGACGCACGCAAGGGCCTTACGTTCACAGACCGAGTACTTCCGTTCATGCGGTTGGAGAGCACGTGAGGCGAACGCGACAGTTCGCAGTGATTTTCCGTTATCCTACTGCAGTACAGCACCTAATCCATATCCTGATACATCAGTTGTAACGTATGCAGGTGACTGAGGATCAAAAAGGCGAACTTCGCAAGATGTTATCAACGTTTTCAGCTGCTCCAAGTCGCTTTGTGCTGCCGCAGTCCAAGCAAAAGGCGTATTTCCTCGAAGCAAAGCACGGATTGGCTCCAGAACATCAGAAAAATGCGGGATGAACTTGGAGTAGAAGCGTGCGAGTCCCAGCAGCGAGCGAAGTTCATTATTATTTGTTATAACTCAATTGTTATGACTGCTACTGGGCGGGAACGGTATCCGCCCCGACGGCCAGGAGCATAATAACGCTCACACAAGAACGGGTACACTGCACCCGTTTTTTCGGTGAAAGCCCTTTTCTTCAGACGTTCTGGAACCGCTCCGGCGTGTGTGATGACGTCAGTCTCGCGTCACGGCGAACGCGTTTTTTTTTTCTTCATTGTCGTTTTCACTTTACAGCACTCTTCCCTCCTTAAGGTTTTGAGCGTGTCCAGCATTAAGGAACAAGGGTTAAACTTGCAAGCGATCCTGTGTGAGTACGAGGACGTGTTTGCACCTGAACTGGGTCTGTTCAAGGTTCCGCCCGCTCATCTATACATGAAGGAAGATGCGGTTCCAAAGTTATTCAAAGCCAGGCCACTTCCATGTGCAATGGGAGAAAAGGTTTCTAACGAGCTGGACAGGCTTGTTAAATCCGGAGTACTGTCCCCTGTGGCTCACTCGGAGTAGGCGACGCCGATAGTTCTGGTAATGAAGAAAGACGGAACAGTTCGATTGTATGGCGATTAGAAGCTAACGGTAAATGCCAGCTGTGTGACGGAGCAGTACCCACTCCCGGTAATCAATGACCTTTTTGCTGCACTGTACGAGGGTGACGTTTACAGCACATTAGACCTTCGAGACGCCTACAACCAGGTTATCCTGGATGAGCAGTCAAAGAAGCTGATGCTCATTAACACACATCGGGCATTATTCTGCTTTAATCGCCTGCCATTAGGTGTGTCTTCGGCCCCAGCTATCTTTCAGTGAATAATAGACAGCGTCCTGAACGGATTGCCGGGAATCCAGGCGTACTTGGACGACGTTCTGGTTGCCGAGAAGTGGAATGACGGCGGAAAGAACCTCAAGGCAGTTCTTCAACGTTTTCGAGAGTACGGCGTCAAGCTAAGGAAGGACAAGTGCACCTTCAGGATGCCTGAGGTTTCGTACCTTGGCCACAAGATCAGTACGGGAGGGCTGCAACCTCTGGAGAAGAACATGGACGCTATCGTGAAGGCGCCAACACCCAAGGACGTGAGTGAACTGCGTTCCTACTTGGGTCTTCTCACGTATTATAGTAAGTTCCTTCCCAATATGGCCAGTCTGCTATCCCCGCTCTACGATCTGCTAACGAAAGAACGTCGCTGGAATTGGTGCTGTCAACAACGGGAAGTATTTCAGAAGTAAAAAAAATACTTTATGCAATGCCAAAATGCTCACTCCCTTCGATCCCTCCCTGCCACTGTGCTTGGACTGCGATACGTCACCGAACGGAATCGTAGCGGTACTGTCCCATCGCACTGGCAATGTTGACAAGCCTATAGGTTTTCGCTCTCGAAGACTTACCAAAGCGGAAAGGAATTATTCCCAACTGTAGCGTGAAGCGTTGGCCCTAGTGTTAGGGGTATCGAAGCTTCGGGATTACCTACTGGGAAGAACATTCACCTTGATCACAGATCACAAGCCGCTGGTGGGTCTATTTCGCGAAGATCGTCCCACGCCCATCATGGCTGCCGCAAGAATTCAGCGGTGGTCCTTGGTATTGGGAGCATACCAGTACAAGAGTACAACCAGTGATGAGTACAAACCTGGCTCGGATAACCTGAATGCAGACGAAATCAGTCGGCTTCCTCTAGAAACCACCGAGGACACATCAGAGGAGCTACGCGAGTACGTGCACTCGCTGCAGCAGCTGGATGACACGCCTCTTTCGTCGCAAGCAATGAGACAGTTGACCGAGAGAGATCAAGTACTTAGAAATGTCAAGTCCTACGTGCTTCATGGTTGGCCAAAGGAGCACAAAGCACCCGATCTGTGGTTGGACCTATACTTCGCACGAAAGAGTGAGCTAACCGTCTATGAAGGTCTCATTTACTGGGGTCACAGAGTCGTGATTCCCGAGGCTGCTCGTGGTGACATGCTGCAATTCCTGCACCAGACGCACCAGGGAATGTCTGCAATGAATACATTGGCCCGTACGGTCGTGTGGTGGCCCGGTATCGATGGAGCTATCGAACAAATCAGTAGGAATTGTACTACATGCATACAAGCAAGCGCAATGCCACCGGCGAAAATACCAGTAAGCTGGCCACTAACGCATGAGAATTGGTCACATGTACATCTGGATTATGCTGGTCCAATGAATAACACCATGATCCTAGTGGCTATAGCTTCACATTCGAAACGAATTGAAGCAATTCCAGTGCGTGATGCCACATCACAGTCGACAGTTACATCCTCGCGTGAAATCTTCAGCAGGCTGGGCATACCAAGAACTATCATGACAAACAACGGAACTTAGTTCACGTCAGAGGCTTTCACGAAGTTTCTGACAGGAAATAACATAAGGCACTTTCGTAGGGCACCATATCACCCCCAATCGAACGGGCTTGCTGAACGCGCCGTGCGGACGCTGAAAGATGGCCTCAAGAAGGTTTGGTCAGGTGACTTGGCTGAGTGATTGGCTAAACTGCTCTTTAGCTACTGTAGAACGCCCCTGGATGATGGACGATCACCATCTCAACGACTTTTGGGATACCAGATCCGTTCTCGGTTGGACACATGCCTTCCACCGCCCGTAACCTTTCCTGTCTGTCCACAGGCAGATCAAGAAAGCAAGCTGAACCCGGGCTCTCCTGTTTGGGCTCGCAACTTCGGAGAGGGAGAAAGGTGGCTGCCAGGCACAGTAAAAGAAACAAGAGGATCCCGAATGATCGCCGTTGAAACGGCAGAAGGTGAGCTTCAGCGTCACATAGATCAAGTCCGTCCTCGATACAGTCCTGTGCCGGCGCAACCTTCGCAAGATCAACCAGCTGGTGTGCCGACGCTACCAAAAGAGGCTGAACCAGATGTGCTTCGTAGATCGACCCGTACCAGAAAATCCGTACAGCGGTACTCACCTTAAGGAGGGAAGAGTGCTGCAAAGTGAAAACGACCACGAAGACAGAACAACCACGTTTGCCGTGACGTGAGACTGACGTCATCACACGCGCTGGTGCGACTTCAGAACGTCTGAAGAAAAGGGCTGTCACTGAATAAACGGGCGCAGTGTTCCCGTTCTTGTGTGAGCGTTATTATGCTCCTGGCCGTCCGGCCGGATGCCGTTCCCGCCCGGTAGCAGTCATAACAGTTGAGTTAAAACAATATTTGTAGGTGATGGTGCCTTGCAATCGCCTCGATAGATGACATCAGTGGGAATAACCCTTTGGCGCTGACAACATTGCCTATAGGAAGTCAACGTCAAAAATACATTTATAGTTTAGCGTGAGGCCACTATCAGAGAGCCGTTTCAAAACAATGCGCAAATTGACCAAGTAATGCTCTCGGGAGCGTCCATACACGATTATGTCGTCATGTAAAATAAGACGCATTTGCAGCCTCTGACGGTCATATGCATCATCTTCTGAAGCGCTGACGGTGCCGATGCCAGTCCGAAGTAAACCCTCTTGAAGCGAAATAGTCCGTCGTGCGTTATAAACGTCGTAAGATCACGACTCTCTGGACTTAGTGGTAACTGATGGTATGCAGAAGCTAAATCTAGCTTGGAGAATCGCTGTGCACCAGCCAAGCTGTTCAAAAGTTCCTCAGTTTGTTGCAGGGGAAGAGTGTCCACTACTATAGCTTTGTTTGACTCTCGTAGGTCTACGCACATGCGAATCGAGCCATCGTTTTTTTCTGGCTACGACAATTGGTGCGACCCATTCTGGGGAATCGGCGCGCTCAATGATGCCCTGAGCTTCTGATTTTTGTACTTCTGCCGAGACTTGCTCACGAATGACGAGGGGTAGTCGTCCCAGTTTGCTGGCCACCGGTTGAACAGACGCGCGAACTATGACCTTGTGAGTGAAACCTTTGACAGTTCCTAGCTGCTTTTCAAACAAGTTCTCGAACTCGGAAATCAGGAGGTATAGTACAGGAGTTTCTTGCGTCATTGGCAGACACCTGAATGGCGACCCTTGAATCTTCATATTCAGAGCCGCGATACCATCTAAACCAAGAATGGTTGGTCCTCGTGAGACAACGTACAGAAGAACAGAAGTGTATCGACCAGGAAATGGAACATCCCTGTATAGGAATTGCTGACTTAGAATAATCGAGGAGCTGGACGGATGTTGACGTCAGAGGAAGTACAGTAGCAAAATGACGTCGTTAAAGTTCTTCGGCTAGGATTGAAATCGATGATCCAGTGTCAATTAGGAACGACACGGAAACGACTTCAATTTCCAACACTGCAAAAATTCCCTTCTTAGGGCTCCAGATGTGACGAAAACTTATGTGGTCGTCCGCGTCAGCTGTAAGTGCCGTCTCCCGTGACACGCTGAATTTTTTTTTCAGACTTTCGAAGAGACTTGCACACCTTTTCCAGATGGCCAGTCTTTTCACATCTGCGACACTTATGTGTCTTAGCTTTGCAGTGAGGGCTATTCGCCAGATGTTCCAAAGAACCACAACGATGACATTCTTGCTCTTTGAAAGCTCGACGACTTTCAGTTGGCGTCTAACAGCATGTGCACGTTCCACAGTGCTTTTCTCTCGTATTTGAAGTGCTTGTGTTTTCAACGTGATGCACTTGTGCTTCGTGTCGTGGAAGTTCTCTCGCTTCTCTAGTCGCTTGACCATGCTGTCTCGCAGTGGTAAGGGCCCGAGAAAGCGCAAGAGACTCTTCCGATAGAAGACGTTCGCGCAAGTATTCGCTAAAAAAAGTCCAATGCACAGCGCCCATTTCGCGTTTGTATCGACATCCGACAGACTTCAAATAACCTGGAATAAGCTATGCAGGCTATTCAAATAATATTTTGCGATGGTAGCACGGACTACCCACAGCGCGGTCTTATCCGATTGCCATCGGCTAGTCTAGTAAATATCGCAAACCTACCCCCTCCCTCCCCCCCCCCCCCCCGCTCCCACCGCCACATTCTGCGGGAAAGCAGGAAGCACGTGATCGTAATACACAATAATCGCGATAACGTCTGCGTACAATCACGTCAATCCGACTTTATCTACTAAGCTTCGACCAGCAGGTTGGAAAAAATAACCAATTAAATAAAATGCGGTGCCAACGTTCGTGTGACTACCTGGCTAGATTTACGTTTCGCAGAATCTCCAGTTACATTACGGTCCCGTGAACAAAAAAAGGGGAATCGCATATACTTGCAAAGTCGATTCATGATATTCGATTGCATCTCAAAATAAGTGTACAAAAGCCAACTAGAAGTCAGTAAAAAAGACCGCAGAAGCACGGCTTTCGTAAGAGTCGACGTATATATGTCTTTATATCGTTGTCTCACTGACATCGTGCTTGGGCATGTTTCAACCTTTATAACTCCCAGAAGACTTTTATGCAGTAAATTGTCGCACGCTGACCACACGTTTCCAGAATGAGCGTTTCAGGGTACACAGGGCACTGCTCGCGAGTGTATTGCCTCAAGGCGATCGCACTTCGACGAAATCATCACGCACTATATAATCCGATGCGGAGGTTGGAGCCGTGGATATATCACAGTGAATATATAGCTGCGGTGAGAGACCATGGGGCTGCAGCCGTTCCAGTCGGTAATGGCACGAATCGGCACCACGAACTTCTCCGGCGGAGCTGAACCAATTTTCTCGAAGACAGTGCAGACGGAGAGCGTATAAAGTACATCCTTCGGCGGTGCATTAGAGGCGGCAGTGATCGCTATTAATAATGGATTACCTCAGTTTAATATTAGCTAACTAGCATTTCTATTATATAGTTACAGTATAGACATATGTAGCAATCGCGGATTTGAAGCCGCTCTGAATTCTGACACGCCCTCTTGTATAGTTAGAATCCAGTTTCACAGATTTCCAAGTGATCATATACTGAGGCTCGTTTCCGATGGAAACGAGTTCTTTAAGTGTAATTAGTGGCCGTAAGCCAATTATTTAGCTGCAAGGACAGTAACAGACAGCGGTACCGGTACGTGGCGATGCTATATATAGTTTGTTGTCGAAGGAAATGGCAGTGTCATCGCTCCTGTCCGCACTGCCTTCGGAGCAAATTGAAGCCTCTTCGCCCGTATACGCAGCGTTCGCGCACGACAGCACAAAATGGCTTCGCGATATCACGCACACGGGCACGAGGACACCATCGAAGCAGCGCGTCGGCTACGGCGTCGTCGTCGCGTAGACCAACTGGAGCTCGTGCGCCAAGAGCACGCAGACGCCGACGCCCACGTGCCAGATCTGGTGGCTCGAGCCCAGGAGGTCCACGGAGCCCGGCCACCGGCGCTCGGGCAGCTTCGTCACGAAGACGAACAGCGACAGCGCCAGGAGCACCAGCACCGTCAGGTGACCCGGCAGCGTGCAACCCACGAGCCGCGGGTCCCCGTACGCCGCGTGGTGGGACAGCGGCAGCAGGCTGTACAGCGCGAACCCGCCCATGGCTCTGACCCTGGTCGCATCGTGGCGCTGGTCTCGGAAGCAAGGCGCCGCCGCGAGCGCTAGCGACGGAGCAGCGGCCAAGATGGCGGCCGCTAAGTGGGCGACGCGCCAGGCGCCCCGAAACTGGAGCGCCGTGAATCCGAGGACGTAGGCGACCACGCTCAGCCAGACGCCGGCGAAGTCGAGCCGGTACCAGGAGCGGGCCTCGGCCGTGCAGTTGAACGTGTGGTACACGGCCGACAGCAGCAGCATGGCGGCGTACGCCAGCGCCATGGCGGTGAGCAGCGCCCGGTGCGCGAGCCCGACGCCCAAGCGCGCGAAGCGGCCTCCGGCGTGGTCCTCGACCAGGAGCGCGAAGAGGATCGCCAGAGCCAGCAGGTTGCTCCAGATGTTCACCGTCTCGTTGTGACACTGCAGTACGCTCAGGAGGCAGTCGGCGCGGCGGCGGCATCGGCGGTATCCCGTGAGGATGTACGGATTGTGGCGCTGCTCCGGCGGCAGGTCTTCGAGGCGGCACAGCTGGCCACGTCTTCCCCAGAGCAGCGGTAGCGGGAAGCGACTGGCCGTCCACCACAGCCGTAGCGAACGGGCATACGCGAACATGGGCTCCATGGAAGGTTGTGCCTGCTATAGCTAGGCGCTACAGACCGCCCACTACGTTCACCGGTTCTGGAAGGGGGGGGGGGGGGGGGGGAGAGGGGACTTGCTCGTGGAGCTGCGGCGTTGGCGGCCTCGGCCAAGGTCCCCTCGGCGCGAGGGTGTTGCGCGCGGCTGTCGACGACGATGATGATAATGATGATGACCTTGACGTATTGATTCCCATCGGTCGTCCTCTTCCTCATACTGCCCCTGTATACAATCTCGAGCTGCCGGTATACAGCAAGGTCTCCGCTCGCTTACCGCGGGGAGACCAACGCGTGACCCCGATAGCAATCGCGGATTAGCGCGATTGCATCGCGCTTTCGGAGCGTTTGCATATTATCTCCCCAGTCGCGCAACGATTACGAAACCGGCCGACATTGCTTCTCGGGCGTGTGTCCGGATCGGGGCCACGGGAACGACGTACGTCGATACGCCGCCCCGGGCAGTTGCGGCGGAGTGGCCCGACGACGTTTACATAAACAGCGCGAGTGAATTGGCGTGCGTTACACAAGGCAACAATGATACGGCGACGGTGTCGTTAGAGCGACGTCACCTATGTGACACTGCAGTGGTTACTGATCCCACAATCGCTCGCGTATGCCAAACGAGTGCCACTTCTTTTAATTCTTTTGTGGTGGTACACGCGCTCAACTCACGCGTCAAGTCGGAAAGATCCAGTGAAGAAAGGCGCTCGTCAAAGCAACGTCGAGAATGTATGTCGACGTTAAGTCGCCGGCGCGATCGTCGACTGCAGTGGAACGGTGGCCGGGTTTCGTAAGAGGTGCGGGTCCATTCTTGCCTTCTCACGCAACTCCGCCGCGCCTGTTCGCCTTAGGCTATCGATCATATATTGCATAGCCGCGTCCCATGCGGCGGGTTTCACGAGGCATATAGAGTTTCATAAAAAAAAATCACTAGATGTAAACCTGGAACTTGTGTCTACGGGAGCTAAACAAGTACGCATGTGATGGATTCGGGGGAAAGCATGTGTAGCATGTATAGATAGATTGACTAGCTTCGTTCCCCTTAGCTTGATCGAACGACTTAGTAGCACCGCAAATTGACAATTTTAGACAGAACATATCTGCAACGATTCGGAATGATTGCACGTGTCTGTAGAGATTTTTCACCTCGATGGCATTTAGAAAGCAAATATGTTTCCTTGGAAATAAAGAAAAAATAAAAAGAAAACCTGTCGTGATAGCCCAGTGGCTATGGCGTCGCGCTGCTGAGTGCGAGGTGGTCGCGGGCTCGATCCCAGTCGCTGCGACCACGTTACGATGGGGGCAAAACGCAGATACGTGCACCACCCATTACAGGTGCACGTATAAATAAACCCCGTGTGGTCAAAACGAATCGAGAGTTCCTCATTGCGCGGAGTCCCTCGTTGTCCACTGTGTGGTTTCGGGCACGTCAAAAGCCGCAATTATTTGAAAAATAAGATGTAACCAATACCGCGACGAGAGATCTGAAACCACGCACAAAAAAAATTAGACAACCCCGTGCGCTATCCATAATTTACGCGACAGTTTTCATAAAAACGCGCTAAAGACGAAGACGAAGGAGCACATACGACGGGACTTCGTCTTCCGTTCCTTCGTATTCGTCTTTAGCGCGTTTTTGTGAAAACTGTCAAGATGAACCAACTCGCCCAAATAAAGGTATTGCATAATTTCCATGGTCCTTCAGGGTAATTTTGCTAGTATAGTAACTCCGTGTCACGCAGCCTACACAGATGGGGATCGAGTACCGGATACACACCCATTCTAAGGGAGTAATTGCATTTACGAGACGTGTATTTACACCGATGCTGTATACGCCTCGTGCACCGCCTATAGAGGCGCCACTGAAAGCCACCTAGCGGACGCTTCCAACAGTACACATGGGAGCAGCTAGTAGCAGACGGCAACCCTTTGCAGCAAGGATGGCTGAATGGAATGGAATGGAAAAACTTTATTTCTCAATATCTCAGAGAGATTGGCGGTGGGCCGGTGTCTTCATGTCTTGAGTCCCGGCCGCTTCACAAGGTCGGCGCCCCTATTCCAGGGCACCGCTGAGTCTTGCTGCCTCGCAGGCGTGCTGCACAATTGCCCGTTGGGCTGCGAGCTCGCTGCTGGTGAGCAGACCCTCCCATTGTTCCGCACTTGGGTTATTTACTTTATGGAATGCGAAATTACGCTTGCATTCCCACGTGATGTGGTATAACGTGGGGGTTGTTCCGCACCACGGGCATGTATCCCTGTACTGGGTAGGGAACATTTTGTGTAATGTGTGCAGGTTGAAGAAAGTACCTGCTTGCAGTCTTCGCCAGCTTACTGCCTCATGCTGTGTGAGCGATGTGTGGGGTGGGGGGTATTTAAGTCTCCTTCCTCTGTAGTAGTTAAGTATTTCTGCATACGTCGGCTCCACCGTTAAGGGGGCCTCTAGGGTTTCCGACTGCCCTGCTCGGTGCGTGAGTTCGCGAACTAGGCGGTCCACCCTTGAGTTGCCCTCTATCCCGGTGTGTGCCGGTATCCAGAAGATCCTATGTTTTATCTTTTTGTTAGGAGGCTCTGTTTTGAGGAGGATTCTCAGTGCTTCCTTACTAACTCTGCCTTGTGTGTAGTTCCTGCATGTTGCTTTGGAGTCCGTTAGAATTATCAGAGATTTGTTCCTGCGGTAACCATCAACCGCCGCTAGAGCTACGGCGACTTCCTCCCCCTCCGTTACCGTGCAGTTTCTCAGGGTCGCGCAGCTAATTGGTTCTCCCGTGTGGTTTACCACTGCTGAAGTTGGCTGAAGTTCGCGGCTGCGATTTCTCCTTTGTTCGGGTGCCAGGCTGCTTCTTCTGCGGTGACAGCTGTAAGGAAGACGCTGACCTCGGTACGAGCGGGTATGAACACGATGCTACCGGTGTTTGGGACAACATGGTCCACATACGTGCAAGGTGCGTCCCGCAGACAAACGCCATGGACCCCATTTACATGACGTGGAGCTCATGTTAACTAGCCGATAAATTTTGTTGAGTGATGCGATCTCTCGATGTTTTTTTTTTTACACTACGGCGCGCGCCAGGCTCCTCTCCCGCATTTTCTGCGCAAGGCCGCCACCAGTGGCGCGTCCGTCGGCGTGCACGGCGCGTATAGAGTTACCTTTTACCGGGGATTACATTTCTCGTGCAACGGAATCAAAAGATGGGACAAGCATTTATCTCCTATGCAAAGCGTACACTCTAAAAAATGTTTACACCCTTTGGGCTTATCTTGTCCCCAAACAATAATCATCTGCCTTGCCTGTGCTTCCTCTCTTGAAAACTCGGCGCTCGCTACTCTCCTGTCGAGAATGCTGTGTCAAGCTAATAACGCGCAAGCCTTTCGTGACTAGGAACTACCGAGCTCGCAGCGTTAAAGAAAAGAAATGCGTGCAAGACAGATGACGATTATTGTTTGGGGACAAAATGCAACCCAAAGCGCGTAAACTTCTTTTGGGGTGTATATCCAGCATCGGGGAATACGAAAGTTCCCCAGTTTAAACTGTAAGCGCGAAAGGGGGTGCAGATATTTTCTCACATGTTCGAACCCCTTTATAGGGTTCAAATTCTTCTTACAACGCTTACGTCAATCGTTTTGCACATTGCTTTGTATTTGCTTTACTTAATGCGCTTGTTGTCAGGAACGACAATGCACGTTGAGACACGTGTGGTGTTTGTGCGAGGAAAATTCGCTGGGCGCGCAACGTTAAGAGTATTACGCAGGTTAAAATTTAATTAGATTATGGGCTCTTACGTGCCAAAACCACGATCTGATGATGAGGCATGCCGTAGTAGGAGGGGACTCCGGAACAATTTGAACCTCCTGGGGTTAACGTGCACCTAAATCTGGGTAACACGGGTGTTTTCGCATTTCGCTCGCGTGGTCTTCTGTATAAAGTTTAGTCTCTCTCTCTCTCTCTCTCTCTGAAAAGCATATCAGACTCATTATTATCCACAAAGGTATCAGCCGAGGCAGCGACCGGCCCAGCGGCAGAAAGTCGCCAGCAGTCAGCAGCCGCAGTCCCGCCAAAGCAACGAGGGTATAGTCAAGCAAAGCTTTCTTTTGAAATTCATACATAAGGCTGATGCAGATTGTTGTGGGACAAAAGTGCACCACAAGTGGTGTAGAGCCCATGCTTGAGATTGCGGAGTGAGTAAGCAGTTACTACCGGAGGAGTAGGAGACAGTGCCCCCTTTGTTTCTAGGTCTATATGCACGACTGAATGCGAACTTTTTTTTTTCAGCACAGAGGACGTCGATGACTGAGTCACCAAGCACGGTGGTCGTTTTTGCATTGTTGACTGTCCGAACAGGCTGCTCCGTAGCGGTAGATGCCCAGGCTTTGGTTGGGGGGGGGGGGGGGGGGGGACCATTTGCTGTGAAACTGACGGCGTCGTCCGGTTCATACTTGTACCGAGATTTGTCGCGAGGAAGAATATAGGGAAATACAGGAATAATAGCCAGTGTAAAGAAATGCTGGCTGCTCTATGATGCGGTAAGGAAACTTAAGATGGCAGGAGAGCTATAGGCCACATAAAGTAGCAAAATATATACACTTGGACGCGATGCAGCAAGCGACAAACCCAAGTACATCACAAAGTTCGCATGCTCTCGAAGAGCGGATAAAAAGGTTTATAAAGTCTTCCGCGCTGAGAATGTCTAGAACCATAGAGCTTCTGACTATATATATATATATATATATATATATATATATATATATATATATATATATATATATATATATATATATATATATATATATTACCGAGAGGGGAATCTGGCGCTGGTGCGATGTGGTATGCATGGGAAGGCCGGTATATTGTGTCTTCGGACTGGCATCGTTCTTGGAGAGACAGGACGCCTTGAAGGCGCGCCTGGCTATCACCGTTCCGTCTGTCACAATGATTCATTTCCTACTGAAACAGCATGTAAAAAGCTGTTTTAGCTTATATTATTACACAAAAACATGTTTTGTTTAAAGACAAGGACTTGTTATTGGATGTACAATTATATGAAACGTAAGAAAGTGCCAGCGGGCCGCTGAAGTTGAAGAACAGACGACAAGATTCGCGCTCGCTTTGCAACAGTCTGTCGCCTGTTCGTGCGTTTCTTCGCTTGATTCTGCGTTCTAGGTGAGCAAACTTCATTGAAAGATGGAGTTTGGTTGAATGAAAACCATTTATGTAGATTTTATTTTGAGAATGCATTATTTGTTTAGCCATATCCAAGTATCAGACGGAACACCTCGTAGAACACCAGCCAACACAAGCCTCGCACAGCCAGATATCGTCATTCCCATGACGGCACAGTGCTCTTTAGAAAACGCCCATAGACGGTGGTGCCAGATTACCCTCTAAGCAATATAGTGAGAATCTCTATGGCTGGTGTCTCACACGATTCTCTCTTCCAACAAGCGCAGAATCGTCTATAGTCAATTCGGCTGTAATGTACTCGGACATCGCTCAACTGTCTAGGTTATCGTTATTTTTTCCACGTGATCACTGCGCCAAGCAGCATGCCATCAGCTTACACGAACTACAACGCTTATTGGAAAGTGAAATATTAAATCTCCCATCCGTTTATTGAAGGACGCCCCGTCAAATGCAGCGTGAAAGCAAACAGAACTGGCGTGCAATTCGGCTTCGCTGCCCTGTAATCGCTTCACAAGTGAAAGCGCGTTTATCTAAAATTTAATCTTCTTTAACATTCCATCGATATCGGTCTCCGATCACGAACATGCAAGCGTCTCGGGCGCAAGCGCGAATCGCTTACGGCCGTTTCATAAGATCACGCGAGGCGACATCGAAGCGTCGCTGTTTTATGTTGCAGCTGGGTTTCCGAATCGTGCTCGATTGCGCGCCGAAATCTTGGGCACGCCTTTATCGAATCAGCCAAAAAAAGAACAACCGTCGGCCGCGAGAACTTTGCACAGCGGGGCGGTGGCTAGGTGTCCGAATTTTGTAGAGGCGCTGGCGCCGGCGCGCGTGCGATTCCGCTCAAACGGCGCCATCTTGCGAAGCGTCGTCGGGGCGCCACCTAGCTGGCCTGCTGCGGCTGCGGCTCGATTACGGCGCTCCTGCGCCGTCTCAAGCACGAGGACGCCGGCGGCCCCTCGAGGAACATGGCCGCGTCCAGCGGCGGCGGCGGCTTGTTGGCGGGCGGTCCACCGTCTGATTCGGTGTGCGCACTGCGGTCCAGCGACCAGCCGCAGCCGAGGCGGCACGCCTGCAGGTCCTCCGCCTGCGACGAGGCGCCGTCTAGCCCCTGGTGGCGGAAACAGCGGCACGCCGGGCTCGAGCTTTCCGACTCAGCCCTGCAGAGAACCGTGAAATGCTGAGCTTGAGACCATAAGCCTGGCTATATCCAGTGCCGGACCCCCGAATGCCTCTCCCAATCCGATCTCCAGTTACCGCGTGCCCTGCTCCAGCCGAAACTGACGGTAAATACGTTCTTCGACAACATGTTCACAGTTGAGGCCCATACTATGTGCGGGGGATCTTGTCCTTCGAGGGCGTATTCCCGTGCGACTATGCCGTGTGTGACTATAGTCAGGTTGGATGTCTGAATACGTCCTTTGAAAATACTCAGGCGGGTGTATGAATATGCCTTCGGATGACGTCGGCAGTCATCTACCACGCGCATTCGCTTGATCCACGACGTGCTAGAGAGTGGCGAAGTATTAGCCGAAACTTAGTGCGTATAACGCGGATGTCACCTATTCCATTCAACGCGGCAGCTCTTTCTTGATTCATGAGTGGGCTGCCCTAGTGGACTGTTCATTTCGGCAGCACCGCTGATTGGCTGGAGCTGAACCAGCGATAAGAAGACTGGCTGGGGGCGTGCCTGTCATCTTCTCGCTCGTACTGCAACCCAGCCAATCACCGCTTCAGCAACCGCGGAAATGGACATTCCACTAGGTGAACTCTTACAGAATACCCCCGTTGAATGTAGGCGCAACCGAGTAAGTTCTCTTACAGACAAGTGTGTGTGTGTGTGTGTGTGTGTGTGTGTGTGTGTGTGTGTGTGTGTGTGTGTGTGTGTGTGTGTGTGTGTGTGTGTGTGTGTGTGTGTGCGTGCGTGCGTGCGTGTGTGCGTGCGTGTGTGTGTGCGTGTGTGTGACGCTTGTGACGTCGCGCGTCACAAGCGTCACATTTCCGGCATGCAGCGTGCAAACATTGTTCTACAGGCAAGGCCGCGGCGCGCACCTGATGAAGTCCAGCGACAGCTCGTCGTGGCTGCAGGCGACGGGCGCCGACTGCGAGGTCAGCTTAGTGGCCGACGACTGCGAGCCGGGCATCAGCGACGACTCGCCGGCGTCCACGTCGATGCGTCGCGCAGCGACGGCGGCCGCGCCCTCGACGGCCGGGACCTCGGCGACTCCGGCGACCACGTCAGCCGGCACCTGCGGTGCGTTGGCGTCGTCGCCGATCACGTTGTCCACCGTGACGTGGATCCCCGTGCAGTAGCGCCTGCGTCCAAGCTCGGCCGTTGGTACGCGTACACGTGTACTGTATACTACACTGCCCGATGAAGTTGTATACAGGCATTATGGAACTGATCGTCACCATTTAGAAGCGGGCGCACTCTTGGAGGGCGCCATTCGGGACGCTGTCAAGACGCTGTCAAAGTCAAATTCCGTTACGCAGCCGTTTCGAGCCAATCCGAGAGGCCGTAAGTCACTGCCGCGTGGGCCATCTGGGTGTGTTTCAATTCTGGCCAGCATCGGAGATAGTGTATACTAGTCAGCTAAGGAGACAGCTTCGAAGCCAAGTAATGGAACGCGTTTCGAGGCGTCTGGAAGGCGCTTCTACGACGTGACGCCACCTCGCGGCGTCATTTTTGTATTTTAATGCTTTGCGCCTGCGAACCCATTAAGAACACGATGTGACTTACATTAAGGCTATATAGAAAAGCGTGTCTACGTTTTCTTATGCGCAAACGACCTTCCCATCGATTTCCCAAGCATCGTGCTCAGCCGCCATCTTGTCTGTACAGGAAAGCAGCCTGTATCGTTTTTGACTTCGATGCTGTCTTTGCAAAGCTGTCTGCTTTGACGTCCTCGTGGAAATTGGAACGAGACTTAAGATGACCACTGTCCGCTTAGCCGTCTACTTTGCCGTCTACGGCGAGTATTGAAAGTCAGAACTGAAGAGATGGCGAATTCGGCAGACAACATGGCGCAGATTTTAACTGTTTAGAAAAGCACTTTGGGACACTGTCAAATATCGTCGAATATTGTCTAATTTGCTTTCTTGACAGCTCTGCTTCGTTGAGAGGTCATTTAGGGATTTTCCGATTGACTTAAAGCGCCAACATGGAGAAATTGTTCAGAATTGCAGCCTGAGATGCTATTCCGGACATCGGTTAATACTGCCATGTTCTCAAATTCTGCAATGGCGGCATTTTTAGCCAATCAGGAGGTCGTAACAACCTTCTGGGCCAATCAGAGCTGACAACATGGTGTATCAGACAATATGGCGGAACTCGCCGGTCTCCAGGGGTGCGATATTATAAAGGGTTATAAAACGCTTGGCGCCTCGCGTGATATGTCAAAAGTGCGATTTTGATGACGAAAGCACCATTCCGCCCAGTTAGGCGAGCAAAGCAAACGGTTTGCTTTGCAAACCGTTATTAGATCGCGCCCCGGAATATCACCCCCGGTATTCACGCGAATGAGGATGCTGATGATGAAGTGAGAATCATCTTCGACATTAGGTGATTGCACTTTCCACCAAGCTCATTTTTATTACGGTTCTGGCGTATCAATATATTTCGATAGCATTAATGCGATTGGCATTCTTTGGGAACTTGATGCACATTGATGGGACTGTATATCTGTCTGCTCATTTGCCTATCTTTCTGTCTATCTGCGTGTCTGGGTTTTTAACCATTTTCCTGCCAACTTGAGTCGATCATTGCGTAGTCCATGATCTAATGGATACGACCTCAGGCTGCTGTGCTGCGGGAACAGGGCTCGAAACCAACCAGCGGATCAATTTCAATAACTATAGGTATGCACCACTCTTCAATGAACCTCGTTCATGGCAGCTTGGGCAACCGGGCATATGCCGCACCTGAATGAGCTTCTGATACCAACTTGACCCACTCGGTATGTTTCACTGGGTATATACCGCTCCTATATGACAAAAAAGATCCTTTATTATTTCTGCGGTGCTTGGCGCAATCGGACCCGCAACCTATACATTGAGACAATATTGACTCAATTTATTCTCACACAAGCGCCACGCGCGGATTTCGTGGCGGCGGCGCCAGATGGCGCAGCGTGTTCAGCGGGAAGCACGAGATAGCTAGTAACCCAGCTGCATACACACTTCATACACGGTGCATTTCGGTATGGGGGCAGCACGGTGTGTCGTTACATTGCTTCGATGCTAATCGCATTGACCTCGAAATTCATCGTGAGGTGGATTCTGCCGGATTTCCTTTTTACACTATAAGCTACATTATTCAAAATGAGAAAATTCGCCTAGTTGCAAGTTTTCACTTACTTTTCGCCACCAATTCTTCCGGTCATGTTTCGCTATAATATGCACCGGGCAAGATTAATTTACTTTTCACCTGTCGTGCTTAAAACACAAGGCCACTGGGCGAAAAGTTCATGAGCAGGCTAACTACTTCCACAACTACTACTGGATGGATAGCGTGACGTCCTACCGGAACACATGCTCGATAGCTTGCGCACCACTTGCGCACTACAACAATGCGACAACACCGAAGCGCCACATGTACTTCCAGGCAGTGTTGCAAGATGGCTATAATTACATAGGGTGTCCCAGCTAACCTTAGTCAAGCTGT
The DNA here is from genome assembly GCF_023375885.2 of Dermacentor andersoni. NCBI lineage: Eukaryota > Metazoa > Arthropoda > Arachnida > Ixodida > Ixodidae > Dermacentor > Dermacentor andersoni. The sequence continues at coordinate 122,286,926 of NC_092821.1, read as the reverse complement.
CAAAAGAGAACGAAGATTTAAAAAGCACCGTGAAAGATATGATTTTGACACCTACAGTGTTCGGTTCTCCTCTCTCGGACGACCGGATGCTGGTGGTTTTACAATCGTATCTTGCAGCTTGATTTTTAAATATTTTCTTTCCCCTTTGAACAGCTTGGCTAACGTTAGCTGGGACACACGGTATATTGTCACAGCATGGCCTCCGAAGATCTTCAGCGCGCGCACACCGCCGGAGGCCTCCGAGATCATGGTTCGGGCACACGGGCGCTCACCTGAGTATCTGCAGGTGGAAAAGGAAGAGGATGGCGCAGTGCAGAACATGCAGTGGTTTGCTGTTGAAATAGAAGCTGGAAACGACTCGCGTGCAATCCAGCAGAAGGAACCACATGTGGAAGGCCATGTCCAGGAGCCAGACGGCCACCTCTAGCAACACGCCAGAACCCGGCCTGTGACGTCATGAGGGTAATTTTTTTATTTGCACTGGCAGTTCTCGAACGTTTGTCTGATCACGCGGTGAATGGTCATAAAAATTAGTGCTCGCAGAAAGTAAGGTGGACGAAAATGCGAGTGTTAGGGACACTTTACCACAAGTGAAAACGCCATGCCTGTGAACCACGAGTGGAACACCGGTGTCACACGGAACACACTTTCGACCGCGAACGAGCCCGATCGGGATGGAATTTCTCCATCGCGATTGGTTCATTTGCGCGGGTCGAGGAAGGGAGACAATCGCGAAATCGAAATTCGATCCGATTTGGGCCCGATCGCGATCGAAAGTGCCCCGTCTGAAACCGATATTATTGTGGCTGGATATAACGCATAAAAGTATTATAACTGCCCTTTCAACGGCATTCAGTAAAAGAAATGTCCGAGGTTTCGCGTGCCAAAACCACAATACATTCAGGGGCCACGCCGTAGGGAGGGTCTCCGAATTAATTTTGACCATCCCGGGTTCCTTCAAGAAAGTTGTACCCATCCATCCATCCATCCCGGGTTCCTTAACGCTCTCGTAAGAGGAAGCTCGAGGTCAGGTGCTTCTGTCGAAATAAGTGAGAATGGAGAAATCGTTTTTCTCAGCAACGTACCACTCCACAGAACTTTAAGGAGCTTGTTACACTTGAAAAAAAAAAGTGAAATACCTAGTGAGTGTATGAAGCAGATTTTTCGTTTACATTGTCGAGTTTTGATTATAAGAAAAGATTGCTTAAAGTATCAAAACATCGAGAAAATTAAACTATGAAATGCACAACTCTGTGACTCAGCAATATAAAACGGATATCGCAATTCTGTCAAGTGCACTTCATAACGCATCAAAAGCGGGCAATATTTATGTACTGTACACCGCTCAGGAATGCATCACGGATATGTGAGCAGTACCTTTTGCAAAACCCTCGTAAGCGTTGTCACAAATCCACGTGAGCAGCAAACTTACATATTCATCAAATTTTCCCGTTTAGATGCTTTAGCGGATGCACTTTATAAAACTGTGATGTGTACTTTTGGTACAGTGTTACGAATTTTTAAACTTCGTGGCTCTATCTTTTTATACCTGCCGATTTTCGGCAATTTGTGCAAAGCTTTCCAGGCCAAAACTCAAAATTATTTCTCTCTCAAGTGCAACAAAGTTCGCTCGATATCGGTCCCTCGGTTTTAAAGCGACAGCTTTCTGTGGCTCTTGCCACAGAAAGCTGTCCTTAGTTGCTGCCCTTAGTTGCAAGAATGAAGCGTAAGAACTAGCGAAAGGTACTGCATAACCGTTGTGTGTTGATCAAGTGCGCCAACCTTAGCTATGCGTAACACAAAAATTACATTCCCACATAAAACCTGAACATACATAATGTCGGCTAGCCGGCGCCTCTGAAGCGCACCGATCTGTTAATGGAATGGTGAATTATACTGAACGTTTTTTTTAATTTTATTTTCTTCGAATTATAGTCACTTAGTATGCACCATGTCCCTCAACTGTTTCTACATAAAACTCATCAAACCAAACCAAACCAGCCTTTGTATAGCATCGCACAGGCATCATCAATAAACAATGCTGCTCTTCACTTTGATTACAGCATGTGCGTTAGATCGATCTGCTTGCAATATCAACAAACTCTGATTTGAAAGTTATGAAAGGAAAATCAGACGGAAGAAAGAAAAGAAGAAGGCATGGACATTTCATGAGAACTATTGTGAAAAACAATAAACACAGACATGCGCAAAATATGTAATATATATAAACGAGAAGAGAGAACCGAGGGTCCCGATTTTTATTAGTCATATCATGAGAAGCCAACAAACACTCACACCAAGGACAACATAGGGTAAATTACTTGTGCTTACTAAATGAAATGAAGAAACGATAAATTAATGGAAATTAAAGTGGATGAAAAAACAACTTGCCGCAGATGGGAACCGAACCCACAACCTTCGCATTTCGCGTGCAATGCTCTACCAATTGAGCAACCGCGGCGCTGTTTCCCCCTCCACTTTCTTGAGTATTTATGTGTCCTAGTAGAACCCTTGGAGTGTTAGCCAGCGCCATATATATATATATATATATATATATGCATGTCGTTACGACATAGCATGATACGCTGAGGGACGCCCTTTTAAAGCTATCGCTCACGAAATGTCAACGCAACGTTGGTTCTACCAGAATTTTATTGCGATAGCAATTATATGGACACTCCAAGCGAATTTTTGCCGGCATCGCCGTGAGGTTCCGTATATATATTTAGGTATATGTATGCTATATGCCGTGCCACGCTATGTGACATGCGGTATATGGGGGTTATATTCGTTATATTCCGACACCATTCTATGGTTGAAATTGCTCAGACCAGGTCCAACATTTCTTGGTAAAATTATTCCTCAGAATTTCGAGAATGGCAGCACAGAAACGTAAAGTCATGAAACAAAACAACGACAGAGCTCAAACCTGAAAATGACGCAATTTTATTGGTACGGCTGTGCACAACCTACAGAATGGGCCCAGGAAAGAGTTTTGAAGGGTAGCCGGTATAGAAAGGTGGTGGTAAAGTCGCTATAAAAAAGACGTTGGCTCTAAGTAATAAACATAAATGAAATTGTCCGATGGAAGTATTCGAAGGACCCCGAGCACGTACGGCAGCTTGTTTTTACTTAGTACGCTTACGTTTACTTCAATTCGTACTGCCAAGTATACAGCTGCGAGTCTTACACTTTGTGTGTCGTTCTAACACGTTGCTATCGCATTCATTGCTTCGCCCTTCCGTCGAAACTGCGATATACATTTTTTGCAAGAAAAGTATTTCTGCCTTTCGCACATGTACTTTAACAGGCGGCATCGAAGTTGGCCTCGAACTAAAGCTCCCTCTGAAATCTAAGTACACGAGAGCTTTTGTTTTTTACCCTAATAGAAATGTGGTCACAATGGCACGGGTCGAACCCACGACCTTAGCAGCGCAACGCCATAGCCACTAAGGTACCACGACGGCTAACGCATTCAGTAGACGGCTCCATACGAGTATACGGTTATAGGCACAACTAGTGCTTCAACTGCTGCAAAACGGCCGCATGTTTAACGCTCGCAATATGTTAGGTACACGTCGCTGCAGGATATTCGTAGCATCGCGTGGATTTCGTGTGCGATTTCATTAGAAGTTCAAGCGCAGCACGAAGAGATGCATTGGAGGATTTGAATTCGCCAGTTTTTCTCATGCTGTTGCTGAAGTAAATCTGGCACTTCAAAACGCCTTCAACCTCAAGGCTTCTACTAAGATGACAGTTATACACGTAACTGAGCGAGAAGTCAATCCCGCCATGAAGCTGCAGCAAAGATTACTATGGTCCAAGGTTGTTTCAGCGTACACAGGAAGAACACGTGCATGCTTGCCTGCACGTTAGCGAGTTTTGGGCGCGGTGAAGTACTTCGCGTTATCCTGGACCTCCTTTTTAGTCCGCGGTGTAGCACCGGTGCAGTCGGTCAAAGTTCTTGTATGTAAATTTTGACAAAAAAAAGTCGCTTTCAATTTGAAAAAAAAACAAAAAACAAGAGCGGTACCTTTCGTGGCGCGTTGTTCTTCAGCACTGTGCCAACGTTGCGATCTAGCATGGTTCCACGAGTCTGTCTACACAGGTCCACTGAAGTGGGCGTAAAAAATAAACCACTCGCGCTGAATTTGCATCCGTCCAAGTGTATCCCCGTCCCCTTTGCGGACGAAGGCTTGGCGGATGATCGTGCGAAACCGAAATCGCTATAGTGTGAACAGCGGGCTCACCTGAGCCGCACCACGTGGAAGTGGAGCAGGAGACACTTCTGGACGAGGCTTGTCACCTCGTCCACGCTGTCCAGGCCCAGGTAGACGGTGTGGATGATGACCACGAGGGCCGCCACCGCGGAACCCAGGTGGTAGCCCTCGTCCATGACGCTCAGGATCAGGTCCATGGCTCCATCCTCGTCCTCTTTGCCTTCTCCAGAAGTGTGCACACCAGCATGCCTTGCTTGTCTGATGCTCCCCGAATGGCGATGACGATCCCCAGTCGTGGCGCGTGCCGATCACATGGATAGGCGAAGAACTGGCTGGTACGGGGAAACAAAATCAGCGAGTATATACGCTACATAAACCTGTTGTCCTTTGGTGCCTGTCAATTAGGCACAAGCCGCGGGTCCATTCACTAAAGCGCGTGGAAGATAACGCTGCTAGGGCACAAACTGTAGTGTACTTTATTCTTTATTTTTTTACGAATAAGCCCTATATGGCTCTCAAAATTTTTTAACGCTTTTAATTTACCCAGTGTTTTATTTTTTGGATTGTTTGCTTTTTAGCCCTCTTTGGTCTATTGTTGGGTGCACGTTTAAGCACCTCTAGTGTGGCTAGTACCCCTAGTGGGTACGAGGCATGTTTTGAGGCCACAACATATGAATAAATATTGGGGATTTATCTCCACCTAAATGGCGGGGGAAGGGGGGATGTTATAGTTTACATATTACCGGGGCACCGGACCCGTCAAGGACGACAATGATGACGATGGTTGTGGTCGTCCTCTTGGTGGGCACCTCATAGTTCCCACAAGCAGGTGTCACAGTGCTGTTGAAGTTTACAGATTACCGGGACCCCGGATACCAACCTGTCTGATTTACTCACTTCTGCCGTCATGGGAATGACGGTATATGTGTCTGCGAGGCTTCGTTTAAAACGCGGATATGACTACACAAATAACGCGTTCTTAAAGTAAAATGTTCATGAGATGTTTCCATTCACGCAAATTTCATATTTACTCACCTACAATGCATGACGAAGGGAAGAAAAGCAAGAACAGACGACAAACTGTTTCAAAGAGCAGCGCGAATCTTGTCGTCTGTCCTCCAACTTTAGCGGCGCGCTGATAGCTTTGACGTATCATATAATTGTACAGGCAATAACAAGTTCTTATAGTTAAACAAAACATGTTCTTGTGTAATAATAAAGCTAAAACTGCTTTTTACGTGCAGCTTTAGTAGAATATGAATTATTGTGACAGACGGAACGGTGCTTGCCTATCTCTCCGAGAACGATGCCGATCCGAAGTCACAATATAGCGGCCTTATTCCATGCATACCACAGCGCAGCAGCGCCAGATTCCCCTCTAGGTAATGTAGTGAGAAACTCTATGGAGCCAAGAGGACGAACGTGCTGTATAAGTTCTTTTTTTTTCTTTATTGCCTTTTCACAAACGCAAACAAAAAGATCAAATACACGACATGTACATATTCTAAAAACACCAGCCACAGCTCGGCCAGTGTAAGGTGTTTAAAAGGGCTTCACAGAAGCCAATTCGTCTAGTACAGGAAGCCATTCCGGGGGTTCACATAGTGCTCTGAACAAGTCGCGTGTGTATATAATGCTCTCAACAAAATAGTGTCTTGCTGAGTGAGCCTGTATATGACCATGCCTGATGTCCATTCTCGTCTTCCATAAGTTCGAAACGTCAGTCCTTGCAAGGCGCGGCAAACGCAAGGCGTGCCTTGCGCGAGCTTCGTGTTCCAGCAAGGGTACCTGTATAGTCTGGCTGAGGGGGGGGGGGGGGGGGACGGTGCGACTTTAGACGACGGTAATGTTTAACCACTTGTAGCTCATGATACACAGTTCACTGACAGAATTCTCGGGAGAAAGTATTTCGCCGGAGGTATACTCTTATGTCTATATGCGGCACTCGGAAGTACGCAAAAAAAAGAGTTTCCGGAGACCAGAAATATAGTAAAACAAAATTTTTTTAATAGCACCATCATGTCGTTCTCGAGACCTAGTCCCGAGAACGTTCTCGAGACCTAGACCTCACTGTGATCTCGAGACCTAGTCTTCGAGACCACAGTGAGGACGTAATCTGTTTGTCGCCGCGGTGTCGGTCATCCTCCAGACATCTCCTGCTGCGGGCTGGAGTCGTCGGCGACCACGTTGTCTCCCGTGCCGTGAATGCCCGCAGACAGGCCCCTGCGTCGATAGTTTCACGCGTAATTATTGTGGGAGACTCCATGCCTGGCATCCAAGCTCAACCTGCTGGTACGCGCGCGTACTGCAGATGGAGCTGTAGTCATGCATCGTCATCGTCAGCATCATTACCATCATCATCACCGCCACCAGTGCTGAAAACTTCCACTTTCCGAGAGCGTGATTGTGGGCACGCCGCCAAGTTCCACGATGTTGCCGTGTTGAACCAATCAGGGAGCTCGTATAGGTCAGAACTGACGGAGATATAGCCAATAGGCTATGTGACGTGGTTATGACTTGTTTTACGTGTTTATGTCGACGTGTTTATGACGACGTCTATGACGTGCTTCCGGGTCCCTGAATCGCTTACGCCGCCATTAAACCAGCAAAAGCGTAGCCTTTTAAGGGGCGCTATTCTGGACATTCCGCCATTTTCTTCGGTGCGTGACGTAGGCGCGACGCAAACAAAATGGCGCTGGTGGCCCAGTTTTGCTTATGTAACATGACGTCATCTTGACGTTTCGCCTAAGAAATTGAAATGAAGGCACTGAATATAGCGTTATCGGTAAAGCAAAACAGTTTTCCTCCGCAGTAAAAATAAAGCAGCTATCTCAAAGTGTATGATTATTCCGTCGAAAACGCTTCTCGCTTCCGTCGTCTGCTGCGTACAAGCCATCGTCTGCTTGAATAGCTAGGATGCGTGTTCCCGAAAAATGGAATGAGTCATCGCATGTTGGCGCCAACGCGCTTGTTTTCTTGCTTGAGACAACATACGCGACCTACCAGTGGTGATGCGCGCACGTTCTAGGCCACGTTATCGCTATCTCGTGAAACGCAAGTGACTCAGCCCGACTCGGCTGGCTGAAAAACGGCCGATATCACCGATAGCGTTGCGCGCGCCAGAGATATCCACTAGAGCGACGCAAGTGCCGGCGCTGCCATCTCTTGTTCATTTCGCTGGTTACTCGCACCGAGGGAGGAAACTTCAAGGCGCCGCCTTGCGTACATTTCTTTTTATAAATTAGAAAGAGGCCGTTGTCATAACTTTTGATTGTGCGAAAAGGCATTAATCTTGATTACAATACAAATGCAGCAGTGAAAAGTGGACAACATTGCCGAAAGTTTGCTATGTTCAACAAATATTATTTCGTATAAACGCGTTCTTTTAAAAAATGATGGCCCCAAACACAAATGCCAACACCACCCGAGCGCGATGCAAATACTATGAGCACGCGTTATGAACAAAAGATTTTCGTGGTGCCAAACGACGGGGAAGATGTGGCGATACGCATTCCTCTCGGCTGCCATTGCATATGGCTGCTCATTAGCACAATTCGCGCGGCTCGTCGCAGCAAAAATTATGGCGGAAAATCTCAGCAATGGCGGCCCAGCGCAACGTCACGCATCGTCAAAATGACGTTTACGAAACAGCCCTTCCTGTGACGCTCCTCACGAGATATTCCTTCAGCCAATCAGCAAGCTGGCATGGCGCATATCTTGGATCGCCACCACATATTCGTGCAATTGCACATGCATTGCACTGGGGCCGAATCTTATAACGGTTCGGAATACGAACCGTTCGCTTCGCCGCTTACGTCACTAGATGTGCCACTCCCAAGCCGGCGGTGGAAGAAGGGGAGGACGCGACCAATAGATGAGAGGGTGCCACCTCTGAAGTGTACGTCATTATATGACGAGCTAATCGAGGAATTGCAGAATGTTTCTGCTTGCTAAATAAATGTAAAATATAATTTAAATATTATACGCCAAGTTCTGAAGTATAAACGTGTGGTGCCGGGCGTTTACGCAATGCAGAAGTAATTTATTAATGTCATTCTTTTTTATTCTCAGCCCACAGGTGGTATCGCAAGCGTAAATGAGTTAAAGCTATGTCGTCTGCTACCAGGAGCTCGCACGATGCACGCAACAGGAACGCACTGCCGGCACTTCTCAAGTAGCGAGCGCGACAAAACCGTGAACTGGTTCTTAGGGACACCTTTACTAGCCGACTATATCAATTTTTCATCTTTTTTCGCCCTTCGTCATCGGCTCGGACATGACTCGCTCGCCGCCGCGCTGCCGCTGTCCCTGCGATAAGCCCTACGGCGCGTCGCGTGATAAAAGCAATGGAACTTGAAATCGAACATTACGATACACGGGCCCTACATTGCCTGCGCGAAGTCAAATCGAAGAGTGTGGTGCTGACGGTGCGCGCTGTGCCGTAAAATTGAGTAACAAAGTGCGGCACTCCCGAACCAGGGAAAAAGAAGGCGGCCTAATAAGAGATCTCCACAATATCTTCCCGTCCTGACTGTATAGTTTTATCAGCCGAACGAAGGAAGTGCTGAAACAGCCTAGGTTGAACCCTTCTGACTGCTGAACGGCGATCTGCGAGCTATTCACGCTGGCGATAGCACTGAGAATTCGATCTCACCATGCAAATATCTCCTTGGCATTGGCTTTGAAGCTGAGGTCACGGGAAAGCTGACCCAGCCCTTCAACCGGCCAACACAGTAATTGCGAGAGCAACTTTGCGGACAGTGTCGGCAGCAGAGATCTAGGTCACTCCGATGAATGCTTCACGTCCGACCGACCTCTGGGAGCTGCAGGCCGGTGGCGATGAACCGCAGCGCGCAATATTCCTTCCTCTGCGTGGAATGGCCACTCGTACGCTTGCACCCAAGTCCCTCCATTTGATAGCGTAGCCTGCATAAGGCTTACTTAGAAAGCCAGTAAGGGCAGTGCAACTCATTATCCGTCACTTCTTCGAACGCGTATCGCGCTTCCAGCCGTGGTCGACACCGAAAGAGGAACGCCAAGCAGACAACGAAGGCAAGTAATAGCCTCCGAAGCAACCAACGCACGCGCGCGCGACGCCATGGCGACGCCCGCGTGTCTCCGGGGTCGCGCGACCGGCGCGCGCGGCCAGAGTCACAAGCCAAAGCCAAGCCACAGCAACGGAACCCAAAGCGGACTACCCCTTCGCCGGTTCCTACGACCGGTTCGCTTTGAAGATGATTGACACATGCGTGACGTATTCGAAAATTGCGATACCGCCCCGCTGCCTCTGACAACCTGTGACGTATCAAAATTTCGGCCAATCAGGTGAGGCCAAAGGAACGGTTCCCCAACCGAACCGTTATAAGATTCGGCCCCAGGTTGTTCATGCTACCGCTCACATTCTTTTTGAAGCGCTAACATCGCAATATAGCTTCCAAGGACCAAAAAAATGTATTAGTCCATAAAATTTGCAGCTCCACGTCACGTTTCGTCATCTTGATGAAAACGCAAAATTGCATTTTGCAATACTTCCGCTTCCCGGCACAAATTTCAAAACACGTGACCTCTCGACAGCCAATCAGAGAGTAAACATGGCGGATAATGGCGGCCGTGCAGCCGCCATGCGTGTCGAGAATAGCACCCAAGATCCGCGTTTTGAATCCAAAAGGCGCCACCTCATGGGCCGTGGATTTGGACGCTACATATTTATTGGACAATAAGCCAGATTTCGACTGTTTAGAAAAAAAAGCACCCCGGAACACGGTCCGATTCCCGCCATATTGCCCAACGATCACTGTGTTGTTAGCTTAATATTGACTCGAAGAGGGCATCGAAGTGGCCTAAAACGTCAACGTGTTGCAGAATAGCACCTCCCCCCCCCCCCTTGTATTCACGCGAATGATGAGAATTTTGATTATGATTTTGATGATTAAGATGATCGTGATGACGATGTGGATGTGAGCGTGTCCTTCGAGACGGGGTGATGGCACGTGACAGCAAGCTCATTTTTATAACGTTTACGAGGTATCAAAATATTTCGACCGTTTTCTTTTTACGCTATACTACATTCTTCAAAATAAAAAAAATTCGTCTCAATGCATGTTTTCCTTTGCGCATCAGTTCTTCCAACTACCTATTACCGTACGCCATGTCGCACCATGTCGGTTGGGCGCGAGGGGCTCGGAGGCCCAAGACCCCCCCAGCTCACAAATTTCCCGGAGGAGGCAGACCCCGGCAATGCCGAAGCTTCTATACTAGGGAATGAATATGTTGCTATGCACGTTCACATTGCTTCCAAATTGCTCTGCCTGGTTTTGCGGCGATGGAAGCGCTGGAAAACGTTATATACGAACTCGCACCATGTCCTGGGAGCACTAAATAATTCACGGCGCTTATATTTAAAGTGAATATACTGAATGTTGAGGCTGATGCGTTGATTTTTGTTTAATTGTGCGGGTTAAGAAGCGGCTAAATGAAAATTGATATATCCTTCTCGTTCAGTGTTTATAGAGGCGTTATTGAAACGCTTACATATTTCCCCCTGCTCCAAGAGAATCAACGCTAGTAATATTTTTTCATTTGCATAAAATGGGTGATATCGGTCACGTGTACTGAACTTTTGAAGCGTGTGAGCCGATTAGATGCCTCTGTAGAAAATTGCTTATCCAAGCGTTTCAGAGCTTCGTCAGCGTAATTATACAAACAGTACGTGAAGTTTGTCCAGTGTCCTTGTAAAGAACTCAACGTGCCCAAAATTTGCCATCCTGAAGGAATGTTTTGCGTGATGCGTGGCCAAATTTTCATGAACTTCCAGTTTATTAAAACCTTTATTAAAAAAAAAGATTGCTTTTGCAAGTGCTGGAAAATATCACCTGTGTTTCCTAATGTCACAAGTGAGTTATATATGCACACGTCAGGCCAAGTTTACATTTGGTGAAAACGTGGGACACGTTAAGTGCAACGTGCAGTGAAAAACTTTAGCATTTCTGGCTGAATTGCGAGATTTCTAAGTAATTATCGAACCCTCGTTTTCTCTCTATTTTCTCCCGATTTCTTTCGCGTGTTATACGAAATTCTTATGAGTTTTCTCGGCGTGTTTGGTGAACTAAACGATTTACCTTGTCTATACATTTGGTGAAAATAAGCGGAATGTTATGGGTGATCGGGGGTAGGCGAAGTACAATGTGTGTGCGGGGGTTAATTACAGTCTTTACAACAAATTACGCATGCAAGCACGCCGCCGCGTTGATTGTAGGTGTGTAATATGCGAACGGCGCAGAATTTTACCCGCTGTAATGTTAAGAGAACTGTTAAGTTCCACCAAGAATGAATTTGGTAAAAATGGGAGGACCGTAAAGCATGGCCAACCAGTTTAGCGGTGTTAATAAGTGTTATGGAATCACAGTCTTCAGCAAAAATAATTTCTTTAGTAAGTGCTTGAAAGCGTGAGCCAGCTGTTAATTTGCTGTTTCCAACAGCGTCATAGGATAACTAATCATACGTGGCACCAAGTTAACATTCTTTGAACATATTAGGGGTGATGCGTAAAGCGGAAATGCCTGTATAATGCTTCTGGTCTAATTACGATGGCTGCAAGTCATTACTGAAGATCTCTAGGGTATATGGTTCTCGAGCGAGACGGGGCGCCCACCTTAGCATGAGCAGGTGGAAGAGGAAGAAGTTGGCGTAGAGCAGCGCGTCCAGCGATTCGCTCTTGAAGTACACGTTGGACACGACTCGCGCTCCGTTGACCAGGAGGAACCACAGGTGGTAGGTCATGTCCAGGAGCCAGACGGCCACACCGAGCAGCACGCCGGAGACGGGCCTGCGTGTGACGTCACGAGGGACCATTCGCGACACACCGGCAGTTCTCGGACGGCCGATATAGCGTTGCGGACGGCTCGAATATATATATATATATATATATATATATACACGACGCACGCCGGTAAATTGAACGAAAAAACGAGAGTGTTAGCGACCTTATACCGGAAGTGAAGCACGCCGTTGCCAAGCAACCACGAGTGTTGTTTATGTCAATGTAAAGTTACTATAACGGCACTTTCAACACATTCAGTAAACGAAAAAAAGGATCTGAGGTTTCAACGCGCCAAAAACAACGATGCATTCGCGGGCCACGCTTTAGTGGGAGGTCTCCGTTTTAACTTGCACCGCCCGGGGCTCTCTAGTGTACTTCTAAATCTAAGTATGCAGAAGCGTTCTGGCATTTCAGCATCATCATCATCATCGTTCTATTTATGTCAACTGCAGGACGAAGGCCTTTCTTTGCGATCTCCAATTACCCACTCCAATTACTACAATTACGGCAGGCTATAGGTGACCTTTAATAGAAAATTTATCAGGGCTAGTTGGTTCGTATTCGCAGGTTTTACAAACGCACACCTTAGACAGGACTTCTACTTCTCTGTCCTGTCTATGGTAGGCGTGCACTTGTAACACCTGCGAAGATGTGACGTGATGTACAAACCATGTATAGCAAAAACAGAGGCACATATATGACTGCAATGTACACTCGTCGGCGAGTGCTGGGTGCGTTGAGGCCGTCTGCTCTGTCATGGATCGCATTTCATCCGCGGTGGTGCGGCTTAGAAGGTCGAGGCGATGCATGTAAAATTACTTTTGCGAAGGCCAAGTCTTTTGTTGGGCATTACCCTTCAGCGGTCTGCCCGCGTCCCAATCTAGCACGCTTCTACGCGCCTTGCTAGACGTGGCCACAGACACGGATGCAAAGTAAGCGGCCAGCGCTGAATTAGCATCCGTCCCAACTTTCTCTGTCGCTTTCGCGGATGATTGTGCGAAACAAAAAATCGCTACAGTGTGAACGGGCAGGCTCACCTGAGCCGCACCACGTGGAAAGCGAACATGAGACACTCCTGAACGAGGCTGGTCACCATGTCGACGCTGTTCACGCCCACGTCGAGGACGGTGTGCGCCATGACCATGAGGGACATCACCACGCAGACCAGGTGGTAGCCCTCGTCCAGGAAGCTAAGGTTCAGTTCCATGGCTGGTTGCTCGTTTGAATTGGATTGGATTGGATTTGCTTCTACGATGGCGCATACCCACTGCGGGGGATTGGCCAATATTTCGATGGTATTAGGAAGATGGCAAAATTGCTTGCTTGTCCTGATTTTTGGGGTGCTTACCCCCTGCGGGTGATTAGCCAAGAAGCCGGCAGTTAAAGGGAATGGAGCGGGGGGAGGGGGAGAGGCAGGGTAAGCTTGTATAGGTTGGTTGACTTCCTTTATGAGTGCATCATGTCCATTGTGGTGGATTGGCAAATAATCGGGTGAGCTAGGAAAATGATTAGTAGAATCTAAAAAGAAGTTCTACCGAGAAATTTGAATAGATTAAAAAGAATAGTAAAATAAGACGAAGATCTGAAAATTGAATTGCCACGAAAATCGTCTTCATGCGGTTATAAGCTTTACAAAAGCTGCACCGACATCCCCATAGCGATGTCCTGGACAGGAGGCCCCCCCAAGGACAGAATATCGAGAACGGCAAGATTCAATCCAACACAGTGGAATAGTCGGGCAAATTTTGTTTAAATTTTAGATACGGCGGAATGATAAGTACTCACTCGTCTCATCATCTGTACGATATGAGCACAAGGCGGACAACGCCAGGCCGGATTTATGCAGATGATAGCTTACGGTAGGTGCATGGACAGCGGAATCTAATGAACAGGACTTCAATGTTTTTTTCGAGTATGGCAGAAGTTTTTTTTAACTCCAAGGGAATACGAGGTGTCGGTGACCAGTTAAATCCGTTAATTATAGGTTCCAAGACTTGGGTAGTTTCATCGCTCCCTACTCGTCCCCTTCGCATTTTCCACGAGGTTTGCAAAACCAACGCAAACTTGTTTGCTTGCCATTCCGCAAACAGGGATGATCACCCTCAGTATTGGCAAGTATACTCACCGCAGAGGATATATAGGCGAACGAATCTGGTGGCAGGAGGTATTATAATTAATTATTGGGTTTTTACGTGCCAAAACCACTTTCTGATTATGAGGCACGCCGTAGTGGAGGACTCTGGAAATTTCGACCACCTGGGGTTCTTCAACGTGCACCTAAATCTAAGTACACGGGTGTTTTCGCATTTCGCCCCCATCGAAATGCGGCCGCCGTGGCCGGGATTCGATCCCGCGACCTCGTGCTCAGCAGTCCAACACCACAGCCACTGAGCAACCACGGCGAGTGAGGTATTATAGCCAAACTGGACAGAACCATATAAACCCTGCAGTACGCCATATACACGGATAAACAATAAAGGTTTATTTCTTCCCTTAAGCGGGTGTTAATGTTTCACGGAACACGTCGTCAGCCACGATGATGATGATAGTTTTGGTCTTCCACTATGTATATATAGGGTACAGACACCACACAGTGGCTACGACCACGCGATACGAAAGCCTTACAGTTTACGGAACAGAGAAGTGGTTCTCGTGGGGAAAGGAGGAAAGGCTGGCACTATCTTCTGCAACCCTTGCGGGAGCACGGCTCAGCGCCAGCAGGGGGATGGGTGTGGGAGTGAAGGAGATAGAAGGAGGGAGAAAGGTAGAGAGTCGCCATGGCAGCAGCGGGGCAGGCCGGCCGGGAAGGCCCAGTGGCTTCGACCGGAGGAGTGGACTGGTGATAGACCACAGGAGGTGGCCCAGCAAAAGCGAAGTTGCACCGGTACATCGTCGACGCTGACAACAATGTTGATGAAGATCGACTGTGGTCTTCTCCATTGCATCGTGTGCTCGATCGTGTCACAATGTCGAATTCACCATATTGCCAGCTCTGATTGGCCCAGAGAACTGCCGCGGCTTCTCTGATTGGCAGAAAAAAGATGCCGCCGTTGCAGAATGTGGCGAGGTGGCGGAATTTGACAAGGTTCCGGATGTAACGCCTCATGCAGACTTCGAAATCGTCAAGTGATACTGTAGTATCTTACTGTCTTATCCGTGACAGATGGGACGGTTTCACGAAGAGTTCGTTTATGAAGGCCATGGCTGTGTAGACTCATGCTCCCTCCTAGGTTATTTCCTTCCACCATGGCTTTAGCAGTGAATTGAATCCAAAGCTTATTTTCTTGCGTATAGTACAGAGTAGAGTACATTAAAATATGCACAGAAGTCAAAGAAAAAATACAGGCAGCAGAGGCAACAAGAAGCACCTTTACGTCAGGCGAGGTCGATAATGCAACGCAATTGATCTTCACGATGCAGACAGTACACTCATTGAACATGTACAAGTAGAGGGAAGTGCACCAGCAAAAGATGCGGTGATTGTAGTAATAAACAGACGAAAGAAGGCCGTGAAATACAGTTTTAATGCTGTCTGAAAATTACCTGCTTGTTTTACTTCTGTGGGTAGAGCGTTCCGCTGGACTACGCCAACACTTGAAATATTTCGTTTACCGTTCCCATCGTGGCCCTCTGGAAGTTGAAAAAGCTTACTTTTTTAGCGCGCCGTGTGTATTGCATCCGGACTCCATCCGTAAAGTCAACCGCAGAGAATGGGCATGTTGGTGAAAACGCTACCATAAAAAATTTCGAGAGTTCTAAGATTTATTACTCAGGGGAATGGCAAAATTTAAGTAGTTGAAAGAACGCCGTTGCGTTAGCATTGCAATGTGAAGAAGCCGTGAAGCGAACAGCCCTCTGTTGAAGTTCCATAACTGGTTTACTTGCACGAACAATAAGCATTTCGCCAAGATGTGCGACAGGTCGCTGTGGTACAAGCTGAAATAAATTATTATTGCGATAGCAATTATATCGACATTTCAAGCATATACCGCATGTTATATAGCGTGGCGTGGCGTCTGAAATTCACATAAATAAAAATATGCGAAGCATCACGGCGACGGCAACGCCGACGGCGAACGAAGGGCTTCCGTATTAAAATAATTTCGCCTCTTCAGTAAAATATGACAGGCCTTTTCTCAGCTTATTGCAAACCCTACAAATAACGAGGTTTCCAGTGAAACGACTAATATAAGCTTCAGCTATTGTACAGCGCTTACGCAATGGAGCTCGTTGCTTTTAATCTCCAGTGGAAACGGAACTACTGTCGACGCATTCCGAGTACTATGTATTTTTCGTTTTTGCTTTGCGTTGAGAGCATGGTTATTTGACAGGAAGCGCTAGTTAAAGAGAGAAAGTTATTTTTTTGCAATACGGATCGCCTGAACTGGAGAGTTCTGTGCACAAAGAAGAACAGTGTCATCTGCAATGCATTGTAGCAGAGAAAGTGGATAGTGCTTCTGACACGTCATTCACATTCAAGAAAAAAGAAGCAATGGCCCCAATATCGAGTCACGGGGTGCACCTGTGGTTACGTCAGAGAGACCGGAAGCATGCAGTATTTAATGAAGTAAATATAGGTGTTTTCTATTAACAAGATAGCTATGGAAAAAAAAATGTGGCACACTCCGAAAACCGTTGTCTTTCAACTTACCTAATAATGTATATTACGGTTTACAGTATCTAACGCCTGGCTCGGTTTTGTTGCCGTTTAGATGCGAATTCACAATATCAGAAAAGGTTACAAGATAAGTATCTGTGGGCTTTTTAAGCCTGAAAACAAAAATGCTGTCATTTACTTAGAACGCATTCGCTCTCGAGAGAACGAGTACATCCATTTAGCAATTAGTTTTTCGAATACAGTATTAATAGAACTCGGAACTGAAACAGAACTGTAATTTTCAAGCACATTCTTATCCAAATTTTTGAAGGGACACTAAAGCGAAACATTAAATCAGTTTAGACTAATGAAGCATTGTTTGAAAACCCTGCAGGCATTCATTTCAAAAAAATAGTTTGATTATCAGATGATAAAGTGAAGGTCCAAGTATCAGTATTTGAATTTCGCGCCGAAACCCCAGCGCCGGTACGTCACCGTGACGTCAGAGATTCCAAAGTATGTTTTCGCATTTGGGCCGCGTTGGCTGAATAAAGGTTCCGGAAACTTGCCATGTTTAATATTTCGTTCCTTTAGAATACAATGTAGTCAATCTGTACCGCTATATATAACTAGTAGATCCTAGAAGATGTCATCAAAATCCAAGACGTCACAGCCCCCAGGTGCGGGAACTTAAGTAGGCGTCGCCACCCGTATTTCGTTCTTGCGCTTTTTCTGGCTTAGCAAACGTCTTAGCGTTGCAAGAGTGGTGTTTTTGGTGTTGTAGAACGGTGATTTACTGATGCAGAAGAAATCATTTTTCACTTTAGTGTCCCTTTAAATGTAGGCCTGTTGAATTTATCGCGTTCTTTCTACAAAACAAAAACAATTACCGCCCAAGCACTCCGTACAGATGGTTAACCAGCGAAGCTTAAACGTGCGGCCCCGTTGTTTATTACTGGGTTAATCCCAACGGTTCATTAAACGGCGGCTTGGCTTGGCTGCCGGATCCTCGGCACGCAATTGCTACTTGCGCTCGGCTGCGCGAGCCTGTTCTTGTGCCCTGCACGCCCACCTGCCTTCATCCCCACTTGCACGTGCTTTTATCGCCTGACGTCCAACATTTCAGTTCTGTCCATGGCCACGCTCGTCGCATTGAGCGCATGCGCTGCAACGTCCTAGAACACCGGTTCCCGGTCGTGTTAGGAGCCGTGAAAAGTGTGTCTCAAGACGATCGGTGAATTTGCTGACACGAAATCACCGCATGTACTATACTGGAAACTGTGTCTATATCGCTTGCTAGGCTGCGTGTTACGGCGCTGCTGACGGCACGCGAAGCTTCAGCGATGTTTGCCGATGGCATAAACTTCTGTTGCAGCCTGTCGGCAGCTGCGGAAGGCAGCCGTTCTGAGAGGGTTGTCGCGTGTTGCCTGCCCCTCTGGAACGCTCTGTAGGAAACGCAGCCAGCACGCGGCAGCCATTCTCTAGTGGCAACCTTCCCGGAACGGCTGCTTTCCGCAGCTGCGGACAGGCTGCAATACAAGTTTATGTGCTATAGCGCTGACTTGGCCGCAGTTTGCTTTCTCATAGACGAAGGAATCATCGCCTCCTCATCGCCTTTTAAAGCAGAGCTTTCTTGGTTTACTTTCACCGGCTTGGCGTGCCTGCTGTTGGGTCGGCCGCTATCTCGGCGTATACATTTGTGGCATGTATACAATCAGATATGTATGCCAAGAGCAAGACAGGGGTGAGTGGAGATCAAGCTGTGAGAGGCCTTCGTCCTGCAGTGGAGATTTAAAAAAAAAATGACCGACCCTTCCCCTACAAGTAAATGGGGGCAAGCGAAGCTTTTCCTACGTGCACCTGACCTTTAAGTAACCCACAGGTAACGGTGCCGGATTGCTTCGGCCTCCCGCTCCCTCAGCTCGGGATCTTCTCGTTGCTGTCGGATTGCCTGGGCTCGGGCGGCTCTAACAACTGGGTCGGCTCGCCGACGGCGAGCCCTTTCATGTGCGAGCTCTCGCCGCCGCTCGTCGAAGGCTGCCCGTTCCTCGGTGGAAACGTACAACGTGTGGCCGTCCCATCCGTTTTCCGAGACTGAACTGAACGGAAACGAAGCCGGCGCAGAGCACGCGGGACCATTTCCTGCCCTTTTTCTCCCCGGCGGAAGCGAAACGGCTCTGATATTTTTTGCGCAGCTGGAATCCTTGTTAATGACTCATGCTCTGGCGCCGGCGCAGCTGTCAACTTATCCAACTGCCCTTTCCCACAGCTGCTCTGCTCTGGGAGCAACTGGTTTCTTCTTTTTTTTTTTGCGTGACCCCGACAATGCCACTTGTGAACCAATACAAGCTTCACTTGAAAATAGGCTGATGGTGATGACGACGATGATCAACCAATCGCTATCTGAACGTACCCCCGAAGTGACTCATATAAACCTTGTGTACTGACCACGTATGCCGAGCTCTGTTCTGCGTCACAACATTAAAAAAATTTCTTCCTGATAAAACCTGAACATATGACGGCGGCTCCCAGGCATCCCTAAAGCACACCCATCTGTTAATGCAATAAATAATTATGTTTATCACATTTCATGATCTACTTTATTTTTTTTTTTTTAATTTAGACGCTCAGTATATATATGTATCACTGGGTGCGGGCCCGTTAGCCAATCTTCCAGAGCGGGCATGTCCTGCTATTAAACAAGCGGCACAGAATCTCTAAATGTTGCTTGTTACGTCTCTTACTTTTCTGTGCATACACCTGTCGTCACCACTCTTACCTCAAGAGCGGCGTAGCCAGACATGTTTCTTTTTTTTCGGGGGGGGGGGGCGGAAGGACAAGCACTAACCGGAGACGGTGAGGGGTGCGAGGAGGGGTTGGGCAGGCGGCAGAAATTTCGGGGGGGGGGGGGGGTGGAGGGGCACGCCACTGTGATCGGGGACGCTGACTGGTACAACGGGCGGTGGAATAAATTTTGGGCGGAGGGGGTGGAATGGCAGGCGCTTGACCGAGGACGTTGAGCTTGAGGGGGACAATGAGGATATGGCAAATAATAATTATGGGGTTTTACGTGCCAAAACCACTTTCTGATTATGAGGCACGCCGTAGTGGGAGACTCCGGAAATTTCGACCACCTGGGGTTCTTTAACGTGCACCTAAATCTAAGTACACGGGTGTTTTCGCCCCCATCGAAATGCGGCCGCCGTGGCCGGGATTCGATCCCGCGACCTCGTGCTCAGCAGCCTAACACCATAGCCACTGAGCAACCACGGCGGGTGAGGATATGGCAGGCGACATATTAAAACAGAAATTTCGAGGTGGGGGGAGGGCATGTGCCCGGTGTGCCACCTCCTGGCTACGCCACTGTATCTCGACAAGCATGCATGCATACATCGCCTTTTCGGCATAGCAGTTGAGTGATATATGCAGTGCATAGACATAAAGTTGCATAACAATTAAGTTGCAACCTTTATGTTTGGTAATCATAAACACTTCATTATATTACACGTGGTATATCATGAAATTAAACAAAATTGTACGCATCGCAGTTACATAGTTGCAAAGCATTACAATAACCGTTTAACTAAAGCTCTGCTTCTCATAGATTCCTATATGTGTCATGGATCTGCGTACCCCTCTACCGCTTGAAAATCAGGCAAGTAATTGTGCCAAGTGTGTTATTCAACAGTCCGGACCGTAAAA
This sequence comes from Dermacentor andersoni, assembly GCF_023375885.2. NCBI lineage: Eukaryota > Metazoa > Arthropoda > Arachnida > Ixodida > Ixodidae > Dermacentor > Dermacentor andersoni. Next base: position 122,266,588 of record NC_092821.1, on the reverse strand, counting down.
TGCTATCGTACTGCGAAATTTGAGCAAGAACCAAGCAGAGGTAAGCGCTAAATCATTTTGCTGATCGACGCGTTTCCGTTACCCGGAGCATCCTGTTTGCCGAATGATCGCCTTCGAGATTAGCTTCTGTTATTGCAGGGAAGTGGACGCTGGATTTGGACACCACCTATTTTCGTAAAATTTTCTACCATGAAAAGTATGGAGCCTTCATAAACACACGCCTCCGCCCGGCGTGTATGTATGAAGGCTCCTTAATGAAAAGTCGCCCGCAGCGCTACGTTTGTAAGTAGTGGAAGGGTACCGCATCACAGATTTTGGTGCGGTCGATCCACTATTCACTTCACACTTCCTGAGCGATCCCAGCGCCATCACACAGACTACATGCAAACTACGCATGCGAAAAAAAAAAAAACTTTTGGTCACATGGTTTCCGGTTGGCCCAAGCGTGTGTTGTTGAAGGAAGGAAGGCGTGTGGGGGTTCCCTGGGCCGCGGGTTATAGGCGCTGGCTGGCTTGGCTGTGTGCGTGTGTGTGTCATTGGCACGGCGGGGCTCCGGCCACCGAACTCCCCGCGCATCGGAGCACCGCTAAAGCCGCCCGTGTGGCATGTTGTGGATCCCGCTAGTTCCGCGACGAGGGAGAAAGACGGCCGGCGAGATCAAAAAGCGGGACTGCTGAGAAGCGCCGCAGCTGTGGTCACGTCAAGACAGCTACCCCCCCACCCCGCTCCAGCCGCCGCTGTCATGGATAAGTTGCTAGCGCAGTGCGGCTGCCTCTACGGGCTGCGCTACGGGCCCGAGGAGTTGGAGTCGCTGCAGCGCAGTCACAAGATCGACAAAATGATCCAGAAGGACAAGCAGGTGATTCGGCGCCAGGTCAAGCTGCTGCTACTGGGCGCCGGCGAAAGCGGCAAGAGCACTTTCCTCAAGCAGATGCGCATCATCCACCACTGCAACTTCGAGCCCGAGCAGCTACTCGAGTACCGGGCCGTCGTGTTCCAGAACGTGCTTCGCGGCATGAAGGTGCTGGCGGACGCCCGACAGAAGCTGGCCATACCGTGGCAGAGGCCCGCGAACGAAGTTCACGCACAGCGATTGCTGGGCTACGAGTCGGCCCTCGAGCCCGCCGACGCCGAGACTTTCGGCCGGTACGCGCCCTCGGTGCGGGCTCTGTGGCAGGACGCCGGAATCCGGGCCGCCTTCGAGCGTCGCATCGAGTTCCAACTGGTCAGTGCCCCCACACCTCCTTGCTCGATACGGGCGTGCGATTGTGTAGTGTTTTCTGCGACGTCGCGAAACTTCGTGGAACTTTTGACAGGTGTCCCCGGAGGCGCGCTGTGTCAATAACGTCTGGCCTATCGCCCGCCGGTGTAATTTATTGCGCGGGTGTTCTCGCGCGGGGCATCGAGCACTTTTATCCGGAGGGCGACTGGAAGGGCGAGATAATCAGCGCGATTGAAGCGTACGCACTACGTTCGCGTTTGCCTGGCTCCGGAAATCATCGGCGTTGTGGGCTAGCTCAATTTATTGATGGCCAAGCCGCGCATTGTCCGCTAGTAAACGCGGGTTACAAAAGAACTTTCTAACTTTGCTGTAGCAATCTGCACCGCGAAGCGGCTGATTATCTGTCGCCAATCGTTTATCTTGCGGTGAACACGTTGTAGCCGTAAGCTTATCGTCCAGTTTTCTTTTTTCTATCGCGAGCCATCCGATAAACTTTCGCCACACCCCAAAACTACTGAGTGGCCCCATGAAGCCGAACGTTTCATATTCGATACACGACGTTTAATATCACAAAATGCTGATCTAAGCAGGAAAACGGAATAGCCACTGTAGCTTTTCTGATACGCTGGAGCGAAGTTTCAGTTAAGTATGGCTCAGCAAGGCAAAGTAATAATTACCTTACATTTAACCTGAATAAAATTTCATTGAATTTCTTTGTTTCATTTTCGGTACGAATCTCCACTCCATGGGCAGAATTAAAATGATAGGTTATTTTAATTGTCTTTTAATGTGGAATTGTGCTAAGGCTTTCTGTGATTAATTTCGGACATTTACTCGCGGTTGCCAGCGGGTTGTCGTAGTGCTTTTTTGTGCAGCTTGTCACATTCCTGTATTCACACTCTTGCCTTCTTCACAGGGCGATGGAGTTCGCTACTTTTTCGACCACCTGGACCGAATTGCTACTAAGGTAAGTAGTCGATATTTACATTAACATCCTGGACATAAACATATGCACAAGTAGAGTACCAGCCACGAGGTCGTTCACCTTGCAGTTGGTTTTCTGGTAAAGATTTCTGTTAAACACTGGCACTTTACCATGCCATGACGGCCAATGACATGTTTTGAAAGCCTAAAACATGGGAAGTATCGTGCAGGTTTATTGCTCACGGCACAGTGTGTGTTTTACATTTCCTTCAGGTGACTGTCAAGCATGCTAGTCAGATGCCCATAAAGCTTGAAATAATGGTTTATATACACAATGTGTCCTCCATGCTGATGACGATGTTGACACCCGTGTTCTCAGTGCTGGCACATGTTACGGTGTATCCCCTGTTTGTAGGGGGTTTTTAAGTTGTGACAATGACAAGTGGTTTCATTATGAACTTAGATTCAGCTTGGGAAATTTGGCCTGCATGGTTGTAGCAAACCACCTACTACCATATAAACTAAAATCATTTCTTGCTACATTGATTGGCAGTTAAAAAATGAGTGTTGTGGTTGCTGACCAGATTAAAAGTTAACTGATATATTTGGAACAAGGAAACCATTTGGGTTCTGAAATCCCACTGAACTTCTGGCTTAAAAAGTGTGCTTAAAAAGTGTGCCACTAAAAATTCAGAAACATTCCACTCTGTGAAGGTGAATGACCACTGGAGCTGTATATAACTATAAATAAAGTAAAATAAAACAACAAAACAATATAACGCAAATATGCATGTTGTTATGTTTATTTGAATTTACGTTTATCTCATGACCACAGTAATTATTCCTTTATGGTCGCTATCATAGATAGCCATGGGCTCTGTGACGACACTGGAGATGTTTTTAGCAGACGTTAATTCTATGCACGACCGATGGCGTGTCGTGGAAACATTGGTCCTGGTGTAACATTGAAGGCCGAACCTTTCCAAGAGGAACACCAAGGACCACTTTCTGTCGAGACGAGACACATCGACGTTAAAGTCACCTACAATGACAATGGGATTGGGGTTCACCGGGAGGATCCAGCCAAATGTTACGATCATAAAGTCTTCAAGGTCCCTCTTTGATGTACCAGGATGAACGTATATGGTGGCGACAATGATTCTGTCCCCAGTCTGTATGGTGCATGCGTTAGCACATTCCATGGCAAGCCTCTGACCGGTCGTCGGTAAAGTATAGGGTGAAACGGCTGCACTGTCATTGTTTGCGTCGATCGCAATGCATCAAACCATCATCCATCAGCAGTTTTGACACATACGCTGATATGATTTTGCCTTATGCTTAAGCTATTTTAGCTCTATAGAAGGCATCATTTTTGCCTACGCACACTATGAAACGCTGCAAACTAGCCTAAGACAGCTCCGCTTTAACATAGAGTGCTGTCCTCAAGTGCAGACATAGCAGTGTGCTGTTATCGTTAGTTGAGAAAGTTCTTTAAGGGGGCTGTAACAAAGACAAAGAAAAAAAATGTCTGTGGCATAGCTAAGGTTAAGCCCAGGATGTGAAGCATACTAGCCTTTATTTTAGTTGTTGAACCACTGTTTAGCCTGGTGAACTGCTGTTGCTTGGCTATATTTGGTTCGGCTAGACGAAGAAACAACTCATGCGTTACTCTGCTTCGCCTTCAAGAGTGGAACGCGACAGCGTTCCCGTCGACCCGCCAAGGGGTGTAAGACAATGGGCTTCGGCGCAGCGACTACGCGCCCTGCATTGGACGCGGTGAGCGTCGAGCAACGCAGCGTTCGGCGCGGCAACGAAATGTGCGCCTGAGCAAGCGACGCACGCCTGAGCCTTAGAAACAGCTCGTTTCTAAGGCAACACCGCATTCACTAGAGGCGCTTTTGTACCGCTTTGAAGCATCGTACTCGTGGCTCAGTGGTAGCGTCTCCGTCTCGCACTCCGGAGACCCTGGTTCGATTCCCACCCAGCCCATCTTGCAAGAGTTGAGCCAAAGCCACCTAGAAACAAGCGCAGCTGCTTATATACCGCCGCGAGCGACGGCGCGAGTCGGAGCCCCGTTTCTCCTCTGTCGTGACGTCACGGTGTCACGTGGTCAGCCTTGAAGGCGACGCCGCGAGCGACGGCGCGAGTTGGAGGCCCGTTTCTCCTCTGTCGTGACGTCACGGTGTCACGTGGTTTGGCATGGGGTCACTAAAGGTCATTGAAGGCGACACTGCCGCGCCTGAGGAGCTGGTTTGAGCTCTAGTAATATGCTTCGCATAAAAGGAACAGCAGATGCATGCGTATGTAGAGAATTTCTTTACATCTGACTGGGAGCGATTTTCTTGCCTGTCGGAAGGGGTTTGCTGCATGACTGACAAAGGCTATAAAATGCTTCAGTATTTCTTCCGTGGTGATAGCTTTGCTTCTGTGTGTGATTTATGCATCTATGCTATCATGGCATCCAAGAATGAAGTCATCCACCAACACCAATTTATTTTCAGTTTGTACTAGACAAGACTGGTCCTTGCTGTAAGAGTGGACACTGAATGTTGAATTTCCCATGTGCTTCTGGTGTTCAGGAGTACATACCCACCAACCAGGACATTCTGCACGCGCGGAAGGCCACCAAGAGCATCACGGAGTTCGTGGTGCCCGTTAATGGAGTGCCGTTCCGTTTCGTCGATGTGGGTGGCCAGAGGTCACAGCGCCAAAAGTGGTTTCGCTGTTTTGACAGCGTCACCTCCATCCTCTTCCTCGTGTCGTCCAGCGAATTTGATCAGGTGGGCATTTTCTTCTCTCTCAAATCTTGTACTGTCATTCCTGAGATAAGTCAAATAAGTCATCACTGTCTCATAGCCCCTGCTACTCCTGAGTACAAGTGCTGGCTGATAATTCCCACATACTCGGTTAGTCGAAACAGGTTTGCCGTGCTGCCACTGAGCGTCAGTGCTGAAGGATGAAAAAAATTTCAGACATGTTACAGTATGCCGTTCGATGTATTGGACTGTGCCTACATAACCGCATGCTAATTTGACCTCCGAGTCGGGCAGAAAAAGATATTTTTGGCTTGATGTGTCACTGGCATGGTCATCAGCCATGTTGACGCTGCCTTTTCGAAAGTGAAACTGGCAAAGCCTAGTCAGCTGCACCCAAAGCACAACACAAGCCAAGCCTCTAAGTTCTTAAGACTGCACCTATGGTTTGTCGTACAAGTTCCACGTAACTTGTGTGTTTTTTTTTTTTTACATTTAAATGGTGACAAGGTCCTCGGCAATTTCCTTGACTGCTTTTGTGAATCTTGGTCGGCCGGTATCATCGACACGAACTCCATCCTTGACTACGGGCAGTAAAACAGCGCTAAACAACAGGACGAGGAGAGGGACACAGACAACAGCGCTGACTAACAACCAAGTGTCTTTATTCTTTCAATCAGCATATATATCTTTAAAAGACGGCTTGCAACTGCCTTTTAAAGATGTGACAGACGTGACCTACCTGTTGAAATACCGCGATGACCGCGCAAGTCTTATTTCCAAAGCTTTCCACATTCATGTTAGCGGCGAAGCATGTGTAAGCCTTCCCTCTAATTCCCTCCTTCCGAAGGAGATTGCCTTCCTATCGCATTAATTGCATTTTTTTTCCCCTGCGCATGCTGAATTCTGTTGATTCTATGCTTTGAGATAGCGGCGGAGTATATATATGCTGACTGAAAGAGTGAAGACACTTGGTTGTTAGTCAGCACTGGTGTCTGTGTCCCTCTCCTCATCCTGTTGTTTAGCACTGTTTTACTGCTTGTAATCGTGAACCAACCAGCCCAAATGCGTACTCATCTGCCATCCTTGACGTCTGGATCGACAAGGGTAGTGATTAAGTGAGAGAAGTGCTAGACAATGACTGTTGCAAAGTCATCCATGTTCATTCAGCTAACATAGCTTGGTTGACGTCCATTATGTTAACAGGGAAATAAAATTTGGTGCATTCATTGACTGCAATTTTGTCTATCTGTAGCGGCAGCATGACAGTGGTCAAAATAAGGACTGACTAGGTCGCAGGCACGTGAATTAGCGCACAACAATGAATTGACTAGTTTTTGGACGTTTGTGAAGTTATGTCGCTTATTTTCTGGCAAATTCGATATTTTGGACTCCCGATCAGTTTCACATTTTGGCGGCTCCCATCAAATATAAATTAACATTTGCCGAATAACATTTCATTTTGCATTTTTAACACACCCTGTTTCTCTCAATGTAACCTGGCCAAAAATGAATGAGTGGCTGAGAAACAGCACAACTTCACAAGGATGAAGAAAGAAGAGACACATGCATGTGCCGACTCATGACTCGAAAAATATACAATATGTAATTAACTGTACTAGAAATGACATTTGAGAGATGACATATGGGTGATTTAGTGGAGACGTATAGCAGGAAAACGATGCAGCTTTACATGAACAAAGAAGCAATAAGCACAAAGAATATTGCAGACCCTTCATGCCATCTGTATAGTAATCTGCCAAATGCTTAGAACTTGTAGATCGAGTTTCTGACAGCACGTGGAACACATCTGTCAGTGGTTTTGTTGCTTTGTCTCGGTAGGGAAGCCACGCCAAGTTAGCACGGCACATGGACTTGGACAAAAGCAATTTGGACGAAAGCAATGATGATAATAGCTTCTATATGGCATGAAATGTATGCTGCAGAAACCTTTGGGATAAAAAAAATAAAGAAAAAAATGGAAAGAAAGTAATGTTAAGGGATGAGGAACAGTTTAAAAAAAGAAAGAGAAACCTGTCAAAATGGTCAAGGCTGCTAACTACCACATTGATCTTAAACCTTTTTAGTGCTGGCCATTTCGAGCGTGTTATGGCAACATGTCATGGTGCGTTCTCTCTGCACCTTGAGAAAGATGACAAAGCACAACTCCCTACGGACTCACTGTTGGGTTGGGATGCTCAAAAGAAATATGACGAGTGACCCATTGGTGGGTCACCACGCGTAAGAATCGAGACTTCGAGAAACCGGTGAACATGTTAATTGAAATGTAGAAATAAAAAAAAAAGGTAAAAGGTAATAAAAGTGGATGAAAAGATGACTTGCCGAACCCACATATTCCACATTACGCATGCGGTGCTTTAACAAGTGAGATACCATGGTATCTATCCTCCTGTACACTTTCTTGGGTGTTCTGGTGTGCGTACAGAATTAGCTCTGGGAGTGCTAGCCACTGCCATTCACATCCATCGCTGCATATGTGGAACACACTTTCATCCGCAGGTGTCGCATAGTATGTGAACTTGGGAGCAAGTGACGAGCCAATAAACCTGTTGTAAGCTACCTCGTGGTATCAACACTGCCATATTCGAGACCCTCACTATGCAGCGAGTTAGGAGAGCGAGAGTATCCGAGGGTTCGCCACGGATCACCTCATTCTAGAATGTTCGTGACAGTACTTTCATGAACGCCTAAGGGTGTTAATATTCCAACACTCTCGACAGGGAGCCTGCAGTTGTAAGTTGCATTCAGAAGGCAGCCTTGGACTGTGCTTTGCAGAAATCCATTTAATTTCACATTATTCTTGTTCTTCATTGTAAACTATGATGCTGCTGTGTCCCCATAAATGCCAGGATCAGCTGCTTGGTGCCAAAGTTAGAAAATGAATGAAATAGTGCTAAAAAATATCACGCCTACATGTTCTTTCAAGCCCCTAAAAAATCTGCAGCATTTTTCTCATATTGTCATATACGTATCAACACTTTTAAGCACAATTCTCATTTGCGGGACTTGTAAAGATGATGTGACAAATGTAAAGAACGTGACAATGTAAAGATGACGTGACTGGCACCTGGCCAGTCTTCCACCAACACGGCCAATCGCTCCCTTATGGCGCCAGGTTCCAGTTGAAACCGGTCACCAACATACCATTGACTGGTTTTCCCATTCTCCATTAATTGAAACATTACAAGTTGCATCTCAAGTGGTGTGTTGACTACTGAACTCTCGCAAGTGGATCCATCACTGTTTCTTTAAGCTTTTCACTGACACATTGTCCGAAGTTGCGATACTGAATAGTCGATCCCTTTGCTTTTTTGTTCCTTCTGAGCTTTTTTCTACGAGTCCGATCGCATCCGCTACACTTCTCTGATGATGAATCTACTGACCGACCACCCACTGTGGCCTCTTATAGTGTCATTTGGCTCATCAGCGGTATGTGTATTGCAAGGTTCTATGTGCCGCTTATACCCATGAGTTATTTTCAACAACAGCAGGCCAATTTTTAAATTGTGCCAAGTTTTACACAAAGCCTTCGAATGAATTTCAATTGTGCAACGTTTACACTTGGCATATCATGAGAAGCCAATAAACACTGACACCAAGGACAACATAGGGGAAATTACTTGTGCTTAATAAATGAAATAAAGAAATGATAAATTAATGGAAATGAAAGTGGATGAAAAAACAACTTTCCGCAGGTGGGGGACGATCCCACACGATATGAATAATAAATATCGGGCCCCTCGGTTAACCCCCTTTCTTCTTGTTTATTACAAGACGAGGGTCTCAAATCCGGCAACATTGATGCTTTCAGGTAGCATGTGTGGGTTTATTGACCAGTTGCCTTCACCCAAAAAAGATCACGTTCTCGTGACGCCTGTGGCAGAAAGTATGTTTCACGTCTGCCGCCAAGGTCTGTGAGTGGTGGCGCTGGCTAACACTCCCAGGGTTCTTCTAGGAAACATAAATACCCAAGAAAGTGGATGTGGAAACGGCGCCATGGTAGCTCAATTGGTTGAGCATCGCATGCGAAATGCGAAGGTTATGGGATCGTCCCCCATCTGCGGCAAGTTGTTTTTTCATCCACTTTCATTTCCATTTATATATTGTTTCATTATTTCATTTATTAAGCACAAGTAATTTCCCATGTTGTCCTTGGTGTCAGTGTTTGTTGGCTTCTCATGATATGACTAATAAATGTCGAGCCCCTCGATTAACCCCCTTTCTTCTCGTTTGTTACACTTGGCATAGTATCAGTTATTTTATTCTATTTTTACTTTTACATGCAGTACTAAAAAGTGGTAACTACTATCTGTCTGGCAGTAGCAAAACCAAACAAGTTTCATCAGTTATAAGGTCGTACCACCACTTGGAAGGGGGGGGGGGGGTGGCAGGGTAGTACTGATGTCAATACTATGGCCTCACAGGTCAAGCAGCGCGGCCACTGAATTTCTAGGACATGCTGAAACAAAAGTTGGGCAAATTGATGGGCACAGCATGGTGGCTCTCTTGCATGTGATCATGGTGCCACAGCTTTGAGCGCAGTTCTAGTGACGCAAATAATGGGAGGCTGCACGGCTGTAGCAGCATTTGATTACAGATACAGCACAGTCCACTTATGACGATACCACGTAGAATGATATATCAGTTATAATGATGAGTCAACTTAAAAGTATTTACTTATGTTTACAGCTAAGAGAAAAAAAAACATGCAACGATATGTTACGACAGGATGTCGGATATAACAATCAAAATTTTTTCTTCTGGATGGCGCGTTCCACGCAGACTGAGCTTGGCATTTGCATTGCTAAGTTTCCCTTAAACGAACGGTACTGAGATGGGGTGCAAAGCTTGCCTGCGGGAGTTCGTATCTGCCAGAAATGCATATGTGTATGCAACTTTAAAGAAAGTTTGAAGGCAGTAGGTCCCACCTTGGTGACAGTTGTGAAAGGGTGAAAGCCATGGAGCCGTGAGTTTGTGTAGTGTTGCATCTGGGTCACAAGCCCCAAGGGTAGCGTTGGCCTGGCAGCCTGGGGCACAACTGGAAGCATCCGAAGGTCCTGGCAAAGCATGAGTCGACTGCTAACAGAACAACTTGTTTATTCTAGCATCGCAAAAGAGCGGCCGGTCAGGTCGACCGAAGTGGAGAGACGGGAGAGCACGCTACTCAACGGAAGAAATCGGAGCCTCTCTCTTGGCGTCCGGGGGCAGCTGCTTTCGGAGTCGAGGGCAAGAAGGAACGCCTCGTCAGAGGCGCACGTGATGCGGGCACGGACACGCTGAGAGACACGCTGAGACAAGAAGGTGACGCATCCGCCGGGCCGGCGCCGGTCAGACCTCCTCGCTTCACACTTGGGGAGCTCCTCTCCCCGGCTGCCGCGCTTTGACAAGCGTGGGCACCAACATGCACACACACGCGCACACGAAGACACGTGGCATTGAAACATGCCTGGACGCGCATGGCAGGAGGCGTTACGGCAGCGCTGAACGGGCCAGAACGTCCGCCGCTTTGAATGAAGCCCCGGCGTCCGTTGCATCCGCGCCGGCTATACCGCGCGCCGTAGGCGAAACGTAACAGACCGCCCCGCCGGGAGAAGAAGATCCCGATGGTCAGGGGACTGCATCCGCTGTCCGGAGGGATGTCGCTCGATGATGCTCATAACCGAAGTCGGTCGTCCTTCGGCGTTTCTTAAGCGCAGCGCACAGAGAAGGCCTCGTTCTCTCGTTCAGGTTCACACAGGACACTGCAAAGTGACTTCGGGAGAGTTGACATTTTTGTTCTCGTTCCCGGCAAGCGTTAGAACTACGCCGAAACTCAACCGCTCAGTCAGCAAGCACGACACAACCCTCACTAAGCCATGCCAGGCTCTTTCCCCTTTTAAACTACTGCCTAGTTCCTTACATTAGTCTAGCAGCACCCAGAACACGTCCACAAATTGGAAAATTGCACTAGAAAGCACGTCATCACTTTGAAACACTAAACAAAAGCAATATGTTAAAAATCCTGCCTCAGGAAGAAAAACATCAGTAACAAACAACTCTGAGGCTGATTCCTACGTTAGGGGCTTCGACTTAAGCCATCGGCGTTACCGTTGAGACTCCCCTTTTTGTAACGCACCTCAAAGGAATATTGTTGCAAAGCGAGGCTCCAGCGCAGGAGGCGGCCATTTGTGGAAGAGATGGTCTGCAGCCATTGGAGAGGGCAGTGATCCGTCTCGAAGCATGCGAATCGGAGACCGCAGCGAGCGGCCATACACCAGCTCAGCTGGCGAAAACCCCGTAGCCGCATGCGGCGCAGTCCTTAATGCAAACATTACCCCAGGCAGACACAGCTCCCAGTCAGTTTGTTGTTCAAAACACAATGCTCTCAACACGCGCTTCATGACGGAGTGGAGCTTCTCAACGGAATTCGGCTGTGGGTGGTACACTGAGCTGTGTAACAGCTTTACCCCACACCTTTCGAGAAAAGTTGTTGTCAAAGCGCTAGTAAACACTGTGCCCTGATCTGATTGGATTTCCGCAGGAAAACCAACTCGCGCAAATATGGACAGTAGTGCATTGACTATCTCAACTGAGCTGAGTTCTTTAAGCGGCACTGCTTCAGGGAACTTTGTCGCTGGGCAGATCACAGTCAAAATGTGTCTGTACCCCGTGGTTGTTACCGGCAGAGGTCCCACTGTATCAATAACGAGCCGTCTAAAAGGCTCCGTAATGATAGGTACCAACTTCAACGGCGCCCTCAATTTGTCCCCTGGTTTGCCCACCCGCTGACAGGTGTCATGTCCTTACAAAGTGGTCTGCGTCCCGAAAACACCCTGGCCAATAGTACTCTTGCAAGAGACGGTCCTTAGTTTTCTTAACTCCTAGGTGTCCGGACCACGAACCCCCATGCGACAAGCGCAACAGATCCTGACGGTAGCACTGAGGCACGATCAGCTGATCGAACTCCACTCCCCTGCGGTCTAGATACTTCCGGTACAGGACCCCACCTCTTTCCACAAAACGAGCATTTTACTTGGCGATACCTTCCTTGACATTGCAGCGTATGTTTTCTAGGCTGCCATCCTTTTTTTGCTCGGCTATCAAAGCCGACCGGCTGACTTTTAGCAACCTATTAAGTCCGTCTGACGTAGGCGCGATGAGCAAATCTGCAGATAGCTCTTCTAACTTTCCTGTGTCGGGCATTTCCTCTCCAGTATCTGGTGCCTTCAACGCTACAGGCTTAATTTTGTTCAGTTCGGACGTGCTCTGAATATCAGCTTGCTGCGCCTCTGACCCTTTCTCATTGTTCGACAACGTCGGCCCCGCAACTACCGCCTTTGCAGCGAGCTCCCGAACCTTCGATCTGGTTAAGGCCTGAACGCTAGCCTCACCAAACAAAAGCCCCTTCTCGCGCAGGAGGTGATCGGACCTGTTCGAAAATAGGTACGGGTACTGGGGGGGCAGCATAGATGACACTGCGGCCTCCGTCTCAAGCGCTCCGAAAGGTCCTTCAATAAGCACTTTTGCTACGGGCAGACACACGCTATGAGCTTGCACGGCTTGCTTGATCCATGCGCACTTGCCCATGAACATATCGGGTTCTACGTAAGAGGGGTGAACTACATCCATTGTAGCTGCGGAATCGCGAAGCACTCGGCACTCTTTCCCGTTCACAAGGAGGTCTCGCATGTAAGGCTCGAGAAGCTTCATGTTCTCGTCAGTGCTGCATAATGACAAAAACACGACTTTTGTTTTTGTTTCCGGACACTGCGCCGAAAAGTGACCCGGCTTCTGGCACGTATAACACACGCGCGCTTGCCTCGTCTCGAACAGCTTTCTGCGTTCGGCTTCGGCTGCCGCCGTCTCCTTACGTTCGGTCGGACACTGCGCCGAAAAGTGACCCGGCTTCTGGCACGTATAACACACGCGCACTTGCCTCGTCTCGAGCCGCTTTTTGCGTTCGGCTTCGGCTGCCGCCGTCTCCTTACGTTCGGTCGGACTGCTTTCACTCGCATCCGCATTACGTGTGTCCCCCCTTGCTCTCATGGGTGTGAACTTCGGCCTCTCAAACTTGGAGCCAAATTCACCCTTTTGACCGTCCTTAGCTCCGCGAGCCCGACGTGTCACAAACTCCTCGGCTAGCTCGGCGGCTTTAGCCACCGTACTAACTTCTGGCCTATCCAAGACCCAGTACCGCACGTTCTCAGGTAACCGACTATAAAACTGTTCCAGCCCGAAACACTGCAGAACTTTCTCGTGGTCACCAAACGCTTTCTCTTCTTTGAGCCACTCCTGCATGTTTGACATTAGCCTGTAGGCAAACTCTGTATATGACTCACTTCTGCCTTTCTCATTTTCCCGAAACTTCCGACGGAACGCCTCCGCTGACAGCCTGTACTTTTTTAGCAGACTCGATTTCACTTTGTCGAAATCCTCTGCCTCCTCTCTCTTCAAGCGAGCGACTACGTCGGCCGCCTCGCCGGGTAACAAAGTGAGCAAGCGCTGTGGCCACGTTTCCCGAGAGAACCCCTGCTTCTCGCATGTTCGCTCAAAGTTAACCAGGAAGAAACCAATGTCCTCTCCAAGCTTAAACGGCCGCATCAGGTCAGTCATTTTGAACGATACTCGTTCTCCTGCACCGTGTGCCTCACTTCCATTACGAGCGCGTTCCATCTCTACCTCGAGACGCTTCATTTCCAAAACGTGTTGACGGTCGCGCTCTTCTTTTTCTTTTTGTTCTTTTCGTTCGCGCTCATCTTTCTCTTTCTGTTCTTTAAGTTCGCGCTCCTGTTTCTCTTTTTGCTCTTTTCGTTTGCGCTCCTGTCTTTTTGCCGTCTCCCTCTCCTCAATGGTCTCAAGGCATTCCGACAGCTCGTCATCCTCAGCTTCTAACTCAAGAATAGCCCTCAGCAGTTCTGGTTTTCTGAGTTTGTCTGAGACATCCAGACCCAACTCTCTTGCAAGCTCCAGCAATTTCGGTTTGCGCAACGACTTCCAATCCATGGCTGCTCTGAATGCTGCTTTCTCTACTGCCTACTATTGTCTTGCCGCAAACTAACCCGGCAGCAACGACAACCACAATTACCAGCTCTGTTTCTGACACTAACAAAAACCTGGCAAAACTCAGAAGAAGAAAGTCCCGCACTCACCAAACCTCGCAGCCAAGAATTCAGCGCAGTCGTTCCGCTGCAGGCAACCAGTCATCACACAGGGCTCGTTGCACTGCTCCCGGATGGTCGTTGTGCTGCTCAGCATACAGTCAACCGCATATCTTCGCTGCTGGCCTCCGTTGTCGCGATCTCACCGCTAGCAACCAGTTGTTGCAATCGCACCGCTGGCATGAGTTGTTGCAAATGGGTCGCAAGCCCCAAGGGTAGCGTTGGCCTGGCGGCCTGGGGCACAACTGGAAGCATCCAAAGGTCCTGGCAAAGCATGAGTCGACTGCTAACAGAACAACTTGTTTATTCTAGCATCGCAAAAGAGCGGCCGGTCAGGTCGACCGAAGTGGAGAGACGGGAGAGCACGCTACTCAACGGAAGAAATCTGAGCCTCTCTCTTGGCGTCCGGGGGCAGCTGCTTTTATACTCTCGGAGTCGAGGGCAAGAAGGAACGCCTCGTCAGAGGCGCACGTGATGCGGGCACGGACACGCTGAGACAAGAAGGTGACGCATCCGCCGGGCCGGCGCCGGTCAGACCTCCTCGCTTCACACTTGGGGAGCTCCTCTCCCCGGCTGCCGCGCTTTGACAAGCGTGGGCACCAACATGCACACACACACACAGGCGCACACGAAGACACGTGGCATTGAAACATGCCTGGACGCGCATGGCAGGAGGCGTTACGGCAGCACTGAACGGGCCAAAATGTCCGCCGCTTTGAATGAAGCCCCGGCGTCCGTTGCATCCGCGCCGGCTATACCGCGCGTCGTAGGCGAAACGTAACAGTAGCCTGCCACAAGAGGTGCCAGCTGCTTCGTGTCCGCATCACCGATGGTGGGCTTTGTACGCATCCACAAAAGAGACAGAAAAAGAAAGTGAAATGCGAAGTGGGGCGCTGACGCAGGCCACTCTTTCTACAAGCTCTTTCTCTCTCAGCAAGTGTGGATATGCGCCGTGGAAGCAGCCCCAAAGCAGTGGACAGTGGATAGCTCAGTTTGTTGAAGATGGCACCGACAAGGCACAAGGCTGTGCTGCTTGAGACAAAGCTGCAAATTTTGCATGACTCAGAGAAGTATAAGCCCACACAGTCGACAATATTGATGATTCTGAAAACCATGAGCGCTACGATCATGAAGGCTGAAACCAGTGGCCATGCCAGTCAATGGAAAAAGGGTTAGGGAGCCTTTTCCACTGTGAAGGACTGTTTCAGAAAGGCAGGCTCTGTGAACCAAGGCCAAACTCCCCATGATAGTGAGACCAACACGGTGGAAACCGCTAACATCTCCGAACTCTGGGAGCATATCGCTGCTGCTGATGAAACATGTGGTGCTTCGATGAGAGACTGAGTGCTCCATAGTGCTGCCTCGTTCTGCTTAGAGATCTCTGACGAGGCGATCATTGTCGCGACACGGCGGCGTTGTGCTATGGAGGCAATGACAGCAGCGGCATTGATGACGAGATTGACAATTCTCCCGTCTTTGACCTAGGCGTTCACTCAAAGTGTGCTGTCGTCACTCGAGTAGCTCATTGATTTCGTGCATGCTAAAGTATTGCTACCAGTGTTCGTGCAGCACCTGGGCGCAATGCACCTGTGGTTGTAAACCTGAAACTACTGCGAAAGCAATTGCAGATTTCAGACTATTTCAACGTGCCTAACACTTGGCTTGCTGTTCAGAGGTTAAATAAATGTTCTATTTTTCACACCCGACTTCTACATCTATTTTTTAACAAAAGTAGCAAATTTGGGTTTGGAGGTACAAATGTATGTTCCGCAGCTTTTTTTTGTGGCAGACCAGATAGAGTGATGATCGGTTAAACTGACGGAATTTCTAATTCTTTTTGATGCCGTTATAAGGGGACTACATTCTTGCTCAACTGATGCAAAATGCATACCTGCCAAATATTTCCAATTCTATGTAATGTGTAAAAACTTGAGGTCATTTTACGATTTTACGAAAAATAGGGTCGTTTGCAAGAAAGATTTAAAGGTGTTAAAGAATGGCATGCTGCCAGATGACAAAAGAAGTGCACACAAGAAAGAAATTGTCATAGTGGCTGTGTTACCCCTTTGTGGCTGCACTTGCCGACACTATCATATACAAGAGGGTTTCTTGCTTCGAGCAAGCTTATTCAGAGAAGTTTCTGAAGCAGGTGAAATCGACATCAATATAGTCACTAAAAATGTCACTGTGACCTAAAAAATTCGTTGCTTATCGGTCTAAATGTAAATTATTGTTAATTTAATGTGTGTGTATGCTATAAAAGGTGTGTGCTCAGGGAAGTCTAACGAAATGCTGGCTTTTAACCATTTATGGTGAACAAATGATGTCCGTAATAGTAGGAATGTTAGTTAATTTGTTTCTATAAAAAGAAAGTAACAGAAAGAGAATGCAGAACAATTTCTCACTACACTTAAGCACTTCCGGCACACAGCTAGCGTCGTGTGCTGGTGTTACAACGTGCTCCATCTTGACAGGAGCTCCGCGGTCAGAGTCGGTCTCAGTCTTTTCGTGAGCACTATGATTTGACTTTGTTGCCTTGTGGACTGCAAACATAGCGACTGGCAATATGTCAAGCTGCGACATCAGGTCCTTCTGCAAGGCAGCAGACGAGCGGACTGGCTGCAGCACATTGGACTGCTGCTATCCGATCGGCGTTAAGATTTGCGCGTTTGCAGCCGTCACTTTACACCGGAAGATTACTAATGCAGTAGCGTTTCGCGAGTCCGTTATTAGGGTAAATGCAAGCGCAAGGGGACAGGGTTTGACCATTTGACCATGTTGTTTCACGGGATGAGCAGAAGTGCAAATATGAATGGTCCGCACGGAGCAGCCACCTGGTGGCACAGAGATCAACCACACGCAGTAGCAATAACGAAATGTATTCTTCTTTGCTGCTGATGTAACTTTTTCGCAGGGATGTAATCGTTAGTATGTTGTTTTTGTAAATGTTTAAAATGTTTTGTACTTGGTTAGAGCAATATTAGCACTTTGTTTGGCTGGTTAAGCTCTGCGCCAACAGGTGCCTGGACAGTGCAGACCGATCAGGTCGCTTACTTACATCTACACTAGAGTTCCTTCATCAGCTTGAGTTTATACCTCCAGCCATCCATCGAAACGCCCAGCTCGCCTGTGGTTACCGGTATACCAGACACGTTCGGCGCTGCAACAGAATGCTCGCAGTACACGCTGCTTCGATAGCTCTTACTTGGGGTCGACTGCTAAGCAGCTGCCGAAGAGTTTGGAGAGGCTTCGCGCGCGCGCTCCTAAAGAACCGGAAGTCGACGACACGATGGGACATCTTGACGCAGAGCCAGTGAAGGCAGAGCTTAGCCTCGATCACTCAGTAGCGGCGTTTACATGAATATGACAGAAGCGTATCGTATCAACTTTCAAGCGTATCACATCTCATGTAAACGAGGTAATTCGCTAGGAAGGCGTATCGCATCCAATACGCCAAAAAGGGGTAGTTTGAGATGGAGAATGCGCATTTCAGCGGTGCATGTAAAGAAAAGTGTATCGCATCAGGTATTATGGGAAAGCATTCGCTGTGCGATTACAACCGGCCAACCAACCAGCGGCGTGGCCGTATGGCAGCGGAAGCATGTTTACCGGAAGTAGGGGGCTCATTTTGAAATATGACACCAGATGGCGCTAGCTTGCCAGCCAGTGAGATGCGCATACATGTAAACGGAGGTGCATCAGCAGAATGCGATACGGCAAGATAATACAATACGCTTCTACCGTATTGAATTAAATGCGGCTAGTGAACGAGTTGAGAAGAAAATGTGTGACTATGGAGAAGGGTAACTGTAATTGTCCATAGCTCTCTTAATATGAGACGTTTCACACGAATTGTGGTGCGAATGATCAACTTTAGCTGTACCCTACGTGTCTACAAAATTTGTCCGAATCATTTCAGGTGCCCTTTAACGGCAGTAGCATGTCTGCAAATTGTCCGAACCGAAACAGATTGCATCCGGGACCACTTGATTTTATAACTGTGTTCCTTTTACCGTTTTGCACTGCTCGCGCATTCTTGCTATGCCAGGATTGGCCATTTTGCATGGCAGATGAGAAAGTAATAAGACCAAAGTAAACAATTCATACAAAACATGATCCTAGATCTCCATTTGCAGTTATCAATCAGCTGCAGTTATGTTTTCATTCTTCGTGTAATGCATTGACTGGCACATTAAAAGGCCCTATTTGGTTTGGTGAAATGAAGGACTGGCAACGAGTTAGAGAGATGATGACTTCCTGTAATGTTCATGCAGACTGCATTGCTGAAACCGAGTGTGGTAATTTGATCGAGTGAATTGAAGTGGCTTTTCCAGGAAAGGTGCTATGACTCTGTTATCTACTGTCGCATGGGGTTTGCATTGTTCAGTCTCATGTGATTTAAACCTTTGATGTGAACCCGTTTACAAAACTAAATAGATCCCGCTTGTATTTAACACTGCGAAGACTCGGTAGGCAAGACCAGCCATGCCCTCACCGCATAAGGCTGAATGTGACTTACACCGGCTAATTTAATGTAGACTTCAGTTATTAGGCTCGCCATTGTGTTCAGTTTGCTATGTTTCTGAGAACGTGCCACATGTTTTAACCTCTTTTAGCCTGTTAGATTTGAACTCCTAAATACTAACAGGACGCTTAAGTGTGAGAGATACTAATTTGGATGCTATGCGTAGCCATTCAGTCGCATGTCGGTAGGTTGCCATCTCTGACTCGGAAAACCATGCTGGTGCATGGCAATCCCAAGGTCAGTGAGCACTTCAAGAAACTCGCGTGAATGTTTTAGTAAAACGAGTTCACTGTGGACGGCTGGTTGTTTGCTTTTGGTTTCAGTGCGTCGGCCCGTAAAGTTTTAACTTCTTTCATTATATTTCACAGCGTTTTACCTCAAGCATATTTTCCGAGTGTGCTAGACGGATGTTCTCATACCTGATGTTCCTACATAGTCCTTGTAAGGTGTCCATGTTCTGTAAGCTTTACAGAACCCACTAAAGAGGTGAAAATTCTCAAATATGGTCTGCTGCTATGCGCTTCAGAATATTCTTAAAGGAACCCTGAAAAGATTTAGACGATCTTGTAGAAGTGCACAGAGTTGGTAAGGTAGGCCCTTCTGATCATCAAGGGCCATATTTAGGGGTTCTGCATAAAGTGTTTAGTTTATATTAGGTTTTAGACGTCTACATTGCCTCAAATTTCAGCAGTGTTCCTTCTCAAATTTTCAGTGCCCTCTGCCAGTTCTACACAGGGTGGTTGAGTGACGTCATTTGCGTGAGCAATCTTATTGGCTGCCCGTGTGGTGTCTTTGGGAATGCACAACAGGAAGCATGCTGCTCCATGAACCCTTTATTCCTTTCGAATTAGTTTCAAAGAAATGTTCGCAAAATACAAATCTTTTTCAAATGCTTGATAGAGCAGAAATATATGTATTCAGAACAATGTATATATTTTTATGCTAAAGAAAGTTTGTTTCACTGCATCACTTGAAGTTGGCTTTTTCAGCACCTATGAAGAAAAAGAAAGAATGAAAAAAGCTGCACGTCCCAAACATTACATTCATGTCCTATGAGAGTTGCAACTTAGTCGACTGTCATGCAGGATCACACTTAAGCATATAGGAAAGTCTCACTTAGTGTGGTCTCACTTACTGTATTTTCCAGTGTATAATGTGCACCCCTTGCCTTTCTCACCTTTGAAAAGAAAACTTGTGTATAAGATGCACCTATTTTGGCTTGGTCGGCATGATCAAATGTGTTTATCATGCACACTTGTAGACTCATTGCAAAATGTTGTACTTGCTCATTTTAGCATACTAAATTTTCATAAACATTTCACAAGCTGCAAATTTTAGTAGAATAAAACTTGAACAAACACTTCTGGCACAGGAAACCAACATTTGTTGCATGTCACTCGAAGTCATCGAAGGTTTCAGCCTTTGACAAACTGTCAAAAAGCTCAGCCACTTCGGCCAGCAGCATTGTTGGGTTACTGCCGCGGCCTACGCGACGTCTTAAGCTCCGTGACGCGCATTGCATTGCCTCTGTAGCACAGCCCTGTACGGGCCAAACACACAAATATCATAATATGGACAATGACTGCATATGCGTCATGCCTTAAGTGCTTGCAAAAGCAAAATGGTGACCGGAAGTCGGAAGCGCTGCGACTAGTGCTAAACTGCCAAGACTTTTTGCACAGGCGACTGATGCTGACGATAACGAAGTAACGTATTTTTTAACCAGTACTATATGTTGGGTGCCACAACTTTACAATAAAAAAAAATGGGGTGCCTTTTTCTTATTTATTATGTTAGTCATGTGGGTTTCACATCTGTAAAAAAAAATGAACAAAGTACACTACAGCAGCAAACTAGCATGCGTGGCCTCTAGTCATGGAGGCACCTATATTGGAGGCCATGATAGCTGGGCTATGGTAGCTGTGCTGTCTGCATAGTGAACCCTTGGAACTGGCGCCAATCTGTCGCCACCATCATAACTCGTGAAAAAAATGTGCATATATTGGTTGTGCCAAGGCGCTTAGGTTTTATGCACATGTAAGACACGTCGACTGAAATTTTGGAAAAACGTCATCTTATACGCTGAAAGGTGCGGGACAGGGGTAATTAGAGATTGCAGGGAGAGGCCTTCGTCCTGCAGTGGACATAAAAAGTAGGCTGATGATACACTGAAAAAAAGAAAAGATGGTGTGCCACCCGACGACTGTGGCAATCATTTTCTTGTTGCTTTTTAAAAGTGCTTCTACGAGATTTCAAATTTTTTGCACCCCCATCTGTGTTGCAGAAATTCAGTGGATATTTAGCGGTAAATGGGAGAGAAGTGCATGAGCATTACGTCGCACCTCTTTCAGGTTCCAGATCCATGATTTAGATTGCGTTCACCTCATTGCAAAGTGTTGTTGAGGAGGTTGCTCAACACCTGTGACGCCTCTTTGAGGAGGCAAGTGCAGCTGATGGTGGCCTAGCAGACTATATATACATATATAATAAAGGGAAAATGAGACATTCACCCCATCTTAAGGATTGCTACAAAGGAAACCCATGCGGGTTCCTCGAAAAAGAAGCCTCGCAGTTGAAAAAAAATTAGTCCTGGTCCGGGACTCGAACTCGGGTTCCAGTCCCGGACCAGGATGAATTTTTCTTCAACTGCGAGGCTTTCCTTGATGCCACATTTGATGCTGATGCTAGGCTGAGATAATATGCCATTAGCACTCCATGATAGGTCCAAATAGCTCGGGCCCTGCCCTGATGGGCATGGCACCCAAACCATTTTTACTTGTCATGGAGAGCTAATGACATATTTGGATTAAAATAGTCCGAAGTCTCCTTAGCTATTGCCTAAGAGATGCAAAGGTGAAAGCCTTGTAATGCCTACTGTAGTTAACCTTAATCCTCTTTCATCCACCTTAATCCAGTCACTAATAAATGATTATTTAAATTTGCTACTCATTAATCATCTCTTATACATGGCTGGACATGCTTTGGTTCACTTCTGGTCTTTTTTTGGTCACATGATATTTTCTGTACCTCACAATGCGACCTTAAAACATAGAGATCTAAGGCTTTCGGTTTAAAAACTAATTGCAATAGTTTATTGTTATCTTGGCCCTGAATGCATGCTTATGCTTACCTGATTATTAAGTATTTTGTGTTATGTACACTCTGTTTTTGAATTTCTGTTACTGCTGTTTGCATGTGGTCTTCCATGTAATGAAAGAAGTGTGATTGTGGCCTAATGGTTAGAGCATTGGGCGGCTGGGCCGGATTACTGAGGTTCGATCCAAGCGTCTAGCCCATAATTAAATTTTTTTAACTTTGAGCTATTTGGCAAGACATCATTTACAGCACCCAGCAAGCAGCCACAATAAGAAAAGTCTGAGAGAGTTCGCAAGGAAAGCTTCACGTTAAAAGCAGAATAGAGTCCCCTACCAGTTTCGCAGCCCAATATTTTAGTACATGCTAGAATAATCAGACACACCCATGATCCGCTTATCGCTTTTGCGAACCAAAATATTGGCTGCCGTTACTGAATGCTTCATGAATAAAGATGAGCATTTGTCTGCTGCAGATCAATCTCGTTGCCACAAAAGATCAAAATGCCTGTTCACAATGTCTACAGAATAGTTTCCAAATTGTTTAAATAAACAGTCGATATGCTGAATAATAAAACAATTTTGAGTGTCTTTCACTAAATATTAACATTTTCTGGCTTCAACTGCAGTATTCTTTAACTGCTAAGTTTTGGGATGTCTGTAGTTTTGTGGCCAGAAAAAAACGAGTGCAAATGATGACTGCTTTCTGTCCATGCAGGCATTGCTGGAGGATCGCTCCACGAACCGACTGGTGGAGTCTCGCAGCATCTTTGAGACCATAGTGAACAATCGGTGTTTCGCCGAGGTGTCAATCATCCTGTTTTTCAACAAGACAGACTTGCTTCGTGAGAAGCTCCTTTCGAGAGCCACCAGCATCGCTGACTACATCGAGAGCTTCCGTGGCGACCCGCACAACCTTGGCGACGTGCAACGCTTCCTGGTGAACTGGTTTTACCAGGCTCGCCGCAGCCAACACAAGCCGCTCTTCCACCACTTCACCACGGCTGTGGACACGGAGAACATCAAGGTAGTGTTCAACGCAGTCCGCGACACCATCCTGCAGAAGAACATCACCCAGCTCATGCTGCAGTGACGCAGGAGCCGGCCATCCTCCTCTTGTGTGTCCGCGTGTGTGTGCGACTGGAGTGATCTATTGGCGGGTTCTGTTGGATATTGTAAAATCAGCTATTCTTGCATCTGGCTAAGTGTTACCATAAGTGGGTGGGGCAGTACATTTTTCACGAATTCTTGCTAGGACAGCTTTAACGTCTGTTGTATGATTCTGATACGCTGTATGGGAGTGCGCGCTCAATGCACAGCTTCTTGTGAGCTTGCCACATTCGGTTTGCCATTGAAACTGCAGAAAAGTGACAACCAAGCTAAACTGTTAGGGAAAAAAAATGTCATGGATAACTATAAAGGGAGCAGTCAGTTAAGTTGTAAGAGATTGTGTGACTGTAAAATGGAATTAACTTTGGCAAGCCTTTTGATTTTGCATGTACTTGCAGAACTTGCATCATAGATCGCTGCAGCAGGGGTGCTTCATGCCGCACATGTGCAGCTGCCTGCCTGGCTGCACTTTTATGGCAGTGCGTTCACTGCTCTAGTCTGAAGTGCAGCTTTAAGTGAACCTTTCTTGGGGGCACGTCTGGGAGTACAAATGGTAATTGCCGATGTACATATTGTAAATAAACACACAAAGTGCCTCGACCTTCTTGAGTCAACTTGTGCTGCATACCAGTGACTCAGTACTGTGCCCTGCGGCACAGCTACCATGTCTGCCAAAGGGTTTGTGCGAAGTGTTCGTGCTGGTGCGAGGAGGCAAATTTAAACTTGGAAAAGGAAATTTGTGCTCGCTAGGATTTTGGAAGCTGGCAAGGCTTGCGCGTTACAACTTCTTGCATGGTTTTGCTCATGCAGCCACTTTCGTAGACTTTTTAGTTGGATTTGAACATGAAAAATGAGTTAGAACAACACATGATGGTTTCTTTGGCACCTTGTTATATTCTAGCACCTTGCAGACAGTGCAGATGCTGTTGCTACTTTTGTTTTCCCATTCCATTCCTGTCGACTTGCATTCTTGTATGCTGGGCATCAAGTGTGCTTGAAGATAGACAGAAGCCAGATGCGGGGAACAGCCTGGGGGTAACGCCTGCCTGATGCAACATGCTGCCTATGAAGTGGCACCTTATGTTGAGATACCCGTGAACATACTTTCTTAGCTGTGATTTGCGAACATCGAACCTGGAGCTTACAGCAGACGTGCATTTCTGTATGTCAGCTGAATGTCTACAGGTGCTTTTACATTGCGTATTAATTAAAAATACTCAAGGAAACTGTTATGAAGATTGGAGTTCTTGATTAGGTGTTCAACTTTCCAGACTTCAAATGGTAAGACGTACTCACTTTAAGTTTGCCATGAGTTCCGAGGAAATTTTATGGGATTGTGGCCTGTGGCCATTTTTGGGATTCATGCAAGTGGTGGTCTCGTACTCAGTTTTCTTTCCTCACCGTTTTCTGTATGTCCGTTTGCCAAGTGCAGTTTCATGTGCCAAGTTATCACAGTTCCCTCCAGAGAGCAGGGAGCAGTGCCTCCATTTTTTTTTCTGCGACTACAGTTTCATTAGCACATGTTGTATGTTAGTGACTCTGCTAGCCCACGAAGCAATTTGTTGTTTGCAGTGTGTATGTGCCTGCTGAGCTGTTGATGGCAGCTGTTTCCTTCCTGTTATTATATGTAATGTTAAATGAGTGCTACTACTATACTGTATGAAAGTGGGAACAAGGGAGTGTTTCTACCTTGCAAGCAGTAACGGTGTGTTTCTGTTGCAATTTCTCATGTCGGTAGTCCACTTGCAGCTCTCTGTGCTTGGTGTTACATGCATGTGATGTCTTCAAAACTCTCCTACGTTTTCCTAAAGTGCAATGAAATTCGTGGGCACAACCAGTCAGGCTTTCACCTTGTAAGCCAGCGTACGCTCGAAAACTGACTGTTGCCCAATACATTTTTTTAATTTTTTGCAGCAGTGGGTGGTCTGTTCAATTATATATTTTTCTTGAAGCAACATACCTAACTGTTTTCCTAAAAATTTTATATATTTTTTCATCTCACTTTCTTTTTATGCATGTGTGTTGCACCATCAAGAGCTTATGTGACCATGGAGCTTTGATGTATGTAGGCTTATGTAAAGCCTGTTGTGTCTGTGCCGAAAGTTGCCTTCCTTTTTATGACCTTGTGCAGCTGAACAAATTGAGACAGGGCAGCTTGTATATGCGGCACACTTTAAGATGCCAGTATTTACTTGTGCATTCAAGGTCTGCCTGACATGCTACTTGCAGCAGTGTGTTGCGAAGGCTTGAAAAAGCGTTTTTGCAAGACGTGACATTACTACTTTCTTTTTTTTGTCTCTTTATGATACTATAAAGATTGAATGTGTCCTCTTACATCGAAGGGCACTAGATGCAAGTCCGGTCGGATTAAAACAACATAGATATCACTGGAGCACATGTCCCGGTTCCCAACTAGGTGGTTTGAGGTGCACAGGTCGATGCACTGGGCTGCCTCGTGTTACCCTTCAAGAATGTCCTGTCTTGGTGCAGACGAAAGATCAAATTGTCTGCGCCTCGTACGAGGATGAGAGTCGCACGTGCCTTAAGCTCTGTTCCACTGTTCTCGCTTGCGTGCAATCCTGGCCATTGCATGCAGCGACAAGCATTCGAAGCAGTGCGCTTTCACTGGCGTGGCACTGCAGGCCACAGGAAGCTTCACTCAGGGAAAGGTGGCCCGGGCAGTCCACTCTCTGCAGTGATAGTATTATTGCGGTCACTGGTTGGTGCGTGCAGCAAAAGATGTATTTTGTCCTCTTGACATTTGTTCTTTCTTTGCTGCCGTGCGTTATTTGTGGGGACAGGCCTGTTCGACTTCTTGGGTATGTCATTGCCGAGCTATCCTGTCCTCTTGTGTTGTTTGTATGCAACATACTTTATTATTACTTCTGTGTCACGCTGGAAGAGTGAGCTTTTTTTTCTTTCATTAGCAGTTGGTGGGACAGCGTTAAACGGAGATTCAATGGAAACAAGTTTACGGCGAAATTGTGTATGTTCAGATGGGTGGCCATTTGACCAGGGTCCAGTTTTCATTTTGTGCGATAAGTACTAGAGCAGTGTTACTCATGCAAAAAAATATATGCAGTTATTTTAAGTTTTAAGACGTTTTGGAAAATAAATGCGCAAACACTGCTATTTATGTGCATTGCTCTCTCTACTTTGAATGTTTGCTTGTGCTTTGGGTTGCAAGAGCAAGCAGCGTATAGACATCCATAACTCAAGTTTCTTCACTGACACCAGCGCTTGATTCCTCCCCTGGCACACCCGCTTCACGTGGGTGTGCGTTTCCACTGCTGCCCTGCGGGATCATGTTCGCACAGTTCGTGGAAAGCCTTGTTCGCAATGGCTGCAGCCTTGCCAGTGCCGAAAAGGAACGCTTGGCATTACCATTGTATTGATAGCTGCCATTACAGCAATGGAAAAACAAATGGACTGACACCACAAGTGAAAATGTACCACTTACCGAAGAAATGGTATGAGAAAATCTGACGATGCTTAAACTCTGCTGTCGCTTCGCAGAGCTACGACGGCGCCGCCCGGTGGTGCTTTGGTTTCATATTGTACTTCCCAATAGATGTCTAAAATCTGATGTGACATGTTTCTGGCTCCCTCAATCGCTTCTGCCGCATGCAGACAGAAAAATCGTGGCCTTGGAGATCTGCATTTGTTATCTAGAGGGCGCCACCACTGGGTTGTGGATTTGAATCTATTGGAACACCATGACACTGCCCATGGTGAACTTGTGGAAAACTTTCTTGCACGCAGTGAAGGACAAAACAGAAATGAAACATTTATGGCACTGTTGCAAGAAATTTTCCCCAGAATTTCGTTCGTATTTTCTTGTAAGCGATAGGTGACGTAATTTACTGATGAGATAAGTTTTGGTACTGGCTAATGCGGTCCCGCAAGCAAATTTTTGTGGCAATAAAGGGAAAGCTACGCAAGTAAACCACGCACACAAGTTAAGGGCGCTCCTGAAAAAGAAAAAAAAACACATTCTTGTCCGAACAGAAAACATATTACTCGCAACAGGAAAGTAAGAAAAAGTACACCAGTGACGGTTAAACATGATTGAAAATTAATTTCTCCGCCACGTTTTCGCAAGGGCGAATATGCCGCACGTGGCATCTACGTTGATGCAGTAGTATCTTTCCCCAGAGGGGGCCGGGGGTGGAAGAGCGTATTAAACATTGTGCTTAGCGGGAAAAAAATGTAGTTAAAAGAGAGGCTACGCAACAAGACATACGCTTTTTCCAGAGTTGAGTTGAGTTGTTGTAGGCTACTGGTGGGATTAGCCTTGCAGTTGCTGCCGGCAATTTTCCACTCAGTGCCATGATCAATATGATACAGCAACAAGCCCGACAGTCTACATATCCTTAAAGAAAGAAGAAAGCGCTGGCAATCGTCCGTTCATCGAAAGTGGAATGACGTACATCAGTTCGCCACAGCGAGAGCGCGCATGGCGATTTTAGAAACGCAGCGATTCGGCATGTTTGTTTTATTCCGATTTTTCATAAGCGTTGCCGCTGGTCGTGGACTAGTACCGACTTTCGTATTAGAACAGAAAACAAATTCAAGGTCATTCCGATCCGCGAAGGTGGATGACCGGCGGAGCTAGCTGTATAAACATCGTGGCAAGAAATGTTCGCAATCATCGATAGGTCGTTTTCAAACCGCACTCGGTCACACGCAGGACAAATGAAGCCAAACATTTTGTCCACGAAGTTTTGGCGGATTCGCGCATCTGCACCACGCGCAGGCATCAGCATATTCCACTCAGTCCCTGCCGCTCTCGCTCACGTCTGCGGTCCCAAAGTTGGGCCTCGTGAGCAGCCTGTTCTTCGGTAGTCCCCACTACACGCGGACAATTTTTGTGAGCGCGGAAGTTGCCGGCACGCTTCGCAAAAGTTGCGGGGATAGTTGCGTTGACAGGGCATATATGGAATCCCTTGTAACATAATCAGCACCACAAGTGGAGCGCGCAGAACCCGATTCCTCGTAGATTGCTTACGCACGTTCTGAAGCGCGCACCTTCGCTGGTTCAAATCTGGCGCGTCATGCTGCGACTTGCACCCCCCCATACGGGGGCGCGCAATTTAAATTCATCGTGAAGAGCCAGTAAAGAAGAAAATGTATTCTGTTAAAAAAAAAAATACATAGCTGTGCGCTGAAGTTGTGTTAAAGTGATTATATGTAAGCAAGAGAAAAGATTAGACATCTTTTTTTTCAAGCGCAGCGCCAGAAGCGACAGGTGACGCCACATGCAACGGTACCACTTCGCGCTGTTTTTTGTCGATTTTGAAACTTTCGGCAGCGGCGGCGGCGGTTCGTTCGTGCTTTCGCTTGCTTAATTTAACGGTTCTTTATGCTTAAGGTGTTACGCGTTTTTGAGTGGAGAACGTGGAATCGTGCTTGCAAGAACGGCCGCAACAACACCGCTTTATTTCGGTTCGGTAAGTGATTTTACTATATGATTGAAGGGTTTCTACTTTGCTGGAAATAATTTGCACGATTTGAACGGCACTTAACGTTTCGGATTGTCACGTTCATGTAGTTGTTGACGGAGCCTGTTTTCGATTGCAAGTTCTTTTTGGTTTGTTAGCAGCATTCTTTTCCTCCTTTGCCTCTTTGCAACTTGAATATGGCACTGGCTTTCAGGCTACGACGGGAGCTGTGAAATTCGGTTGCCGACTCGATATGCGGTTGCGATACTATATTCATCACTATGCACTATAATCGAACATGATCGCGTAAATAATACTCGCAGGCTGTGACTACAGACGAAAATGTGCGAGACCACAAAAGATATCGCATGAGAGTCGCCTCAACACCGTTCGTTGACCTTCCAAGACGAAAAAAAAAAAAAAAAAAACTCCTCATGACCCCACATTTAGCGCATGAAAGTGTGTTCACTCTACTGTTAACATGAAGGCAATGCAAATAACACCAGCGCCAGGCAGCAAGCAAGGGCGGACACCAAAGATAACAGCCGCCTGCAGCTGAGGGCTCTTTTGTACACTGATGCCAGTAAAGAGCAGAAGATTATGATGCTCTTTCAAGGGAAGCCACAAGAGAGTAAAACAAGATGATCTAAATGAAACTTGCAGCTAAATGAAACTTGCAATTTCAATGTACCTGTGTGAAATGTAAAAAAAAAAAATTAATTATGGGGTTTTACGTGCCAAAACCACTTTCTGATTATGAGGCACGCCGTAGTGGAGGACTCCGGAAATTTCGACCACCTGGGGTTTTTTAACGTGCACCTAAATCTAAGTACACGGGTGTTTTCGCATTTCGCCCCCATCGAAATGCGGCCGCCGTGGCCGGGATCCGGTCCCGCGACCTTGTGCTCAGCAGCCCAACACCATAGCCACTGAGCAACCACGGCGGGTGAGCCTATCTGCTTCATGGTGAACTTTAAATTACTTTTGTATGTATTGTTTTGGTTGAATGAGCATAATTTATTCAAAAGAATCTTTGAGTAAAATAGTGGTCATTATCATCATCAGTCTGGTTACGCCCACTGCAGGGCAAAGGCCTCTCTCATACTTCTCCAACTACCCCGGCCATGTAGTAATTGTCGCCATGCTGTCCCTGCAAACTTCTTAATCTCATCCACCCACCTAACTTTCTGCCGCCCCCTGCTACGCTTCCCTTCTTGGAATCCGGTCCGTAACCCTTAATGACCATCGGTTATCTTCCCTCCTCATTACATGACCTGCCCATGCCCATTTTTTTCTTGATTTCAACTAAGATGTCATTAACTCGCGTTTGTTCCCTCATCCAATCTGCTCTTTTCTTATCCCCTAACGTTACACCCATCATTCTTTCCATAGACGTCAGACTCTGGAGTTTTGCAAGACGCGTAGCGCCACCTGCCGGTGCGAAGAGGCAGTAATTGAGTAGTGCGAAGCCCGACTCCCTTGCTAAGTTGCCTATGCAGCTAGCGACTGCGAAACAACGATTTGACTGGATTTTGGTCCATATTGCGAGTGTTTTGCGCAGTTAACACCCAGACAGAGAGCTATGAATTTCTACGCTAGTCGGACGCGCCGCCGAACTGCCATAAAGCGCTTGCTGGCTCACTCTTCAGACTGACGGCGGAAACGACGGCAACCTCGATAGCTCCGCGCGCTACGAAGAAACGCCGCAATCGACGCTGCTGTTGTGTTGTAAATTGCGATGAACGTGAAGGACTGAATAACAACGTTCACTTTTACCGATTTCCATCGCGATCGTAGGAAGGGGTAAGGCGAGAGCGCTGGATACGGGCCGTTCAACCTGTTGGGTAATGGAATTACTTGCATTCCCCACAACACAGCGGCTCGCACGAGAAAGTGCGACAATTTTGTTCTTCTGTAATTGTGTTGTGTAGCCCTGACGGAGGACCGTGGTAACCAAGCGAACACTCAAGAATCTGCAGCCGCCACTTCGTTGGTAACAGAAAAAACAACGTTGCGAACCATCCTGCTTATGTGCCATCAATATCTCCACCTTTTAACAGACGTCCGCCTCCGATTGACTCAACAAGTGGAACGGAGAGATTTGGCAGGTCAGCTTAATCAAACATTTTGGTTCGTTTATGAATTCAAAATCCTGTTCTAGAGCATCGTTGTATCGCGAGCTCATTTCTACTTTCGGTATTTTGTATGTCCTGCGCCGATACAACAAGCACGCGCGCTTCGCAATGTGCTGAGCCTGCTCGACGCGCGTTTTTCAAATGTGAGCAATGAAGTTGCTGTAGAGCACTGGATGAGTAATTGCGAAGTAACGCACGTGTGTAAAGAAAAAAATGTCGCGTTTATTTGTATTTATTTGTGCGCGTTTGTTGCTG
The DNA here is from genome assembly GCF_023375885.2 of Dermacentor andersoni. Classification (NCBI taxonomy): domain Eukaryota; kingdom Metazoa; phylum Arthropoda; class Arachnida; order Ixodida; family Ixodidae; genus Dermacentor; species Dermacentor andersoni. The sequence goes on along the minus strand of NC_092821.1, from coordinate 122,235,973 downwards.
GAAGCGTCTGCGAAAAGTTCAAATTAAGGTACGAGCGATGCTGTAGCTCCTGCGAGAAAGATGCAGCGCGTAGGCACTGTAGGAAGCTTGCTTTCGTTATGATCGCACGCTGTTTGCTGCCTTGGAAAACGTTTTCTGTTTGCTGCCCTGGAAAAGGCTATGAAAGGATTTACTCTCTGTAAATAATTGCGAGACAAAACATTACGATAAAATGCATAAAAATATAGGAGATACTTGAGTCTTGTGTTCAGGACATATTCAATATGAACCAATTTGAAATGCTTAGATTTTTATGCTGATATGCCTTGTTACGTTTCGCCTACGACGCGCGGTAATGCCGGCGCGGATGCAACGGACTCCGGGGCTTCGTTCAAAGCGGCGGACATTTTGGCCCGTTCGACGCCGCCGCAACGCCTCCCCGCCAAGCGTGTCCAGGCGTGTTTCAGTGCCACGTGTCTTCGTGTGTGCGTGTGTGTGTGTGTGCCCACGCTTGTCAAAGCGCGGCAGCCGGGGAGCGGAGCTCCCCAAGTGAGGAGCCAGGAGGTCTGTCCGTCGGCGGGTTGGCGATGCGTCACTACACTCGTCTCCACATGTCTCTCAGCTCGTCCGTGCTCCGCCGTCGCGTGGGCTCCGTGCTCCGCCGTCGCGTGGGCTCATCCCGTGACCTTCCTTCTTGCCCACGACGCCGAGAGTATAAGAGCAGCTGCCCCCGGACGCCGAGGGAGGGGCTCCGATTTCTTCTGTTGAGTTACGTGCTCTCCCGTCTCTCCACTTCGGTCGACCTGACCGGCCGCTCTTTTGCGTTGTTAGAATAAACAAGTTGTTCTGTTACCAGTCTTCTCATGCTTTGCCGGGACCTTCGGATGCTTCCAGTGCCCCAGGCCGCCAGGCCAACGCTACCCTTGGGGCTTGCGACCCATTTGCAATAACGGGCGTCAGCACCGAGTCCCCAACAGCTGGTTGCCAGCGGTGAGATCGCGACAACGGAGGCCAGCAGCGAAGAGATGCGGTTGAATGTATGCTGAGCAGCACAACGACCATCCGGGAGCAGTGCAACGAGCCCTGTGTGATGACTGGTTGCCTGCAGCGGAACGACTGCGCTGAATTCTTGGCTGCGAGGTTTGGTGAGTGCGGGACTTTCTTCTTCTGAGTTTTGCCAGGCTTTTGTTAGTGTCAGAAACAGAGCTGGTAATTGTGGTTGTCGTTGCTGCCGGGTTAGTTTGCGGCAAGACAATAGTAGGCAGTAGAGAAAGCAGCATTCAGAGCAGCCATGGATTTGAAGTCGTTGCGCAAACCGAAATTGCTGGAGCTTGCAAGAGAGTTGGGTCTGAATGTCTCAGACAAACTCAGAAAACCAGAACTGCTAAGGGCTATTCTTGAGTTAGAAGCTGAGGATGACGAGCTGTCGGAATGCCTTGAGACCATTGAGGAGAGGGAGACGGCAAAAAGACAGGAGCGCGAACTTAAAGAACAGAAAGAGAGACAGGAGCGTGAACTTAAAGAACAGAAAGAAAAAGAAGAGCGCGAACACGCTTTGGAAATGAAGCGTCTCGAGTTAGAGATGGAACGCGCTCGTAATGGAAGTCAGGCACACGGTGCAGGAGAACGAGTATTGTTCAAAATGACTGACCTGATGCGGCCGTTTAAGCTTGGAGAGGACATTGGTTTGTTCCTGGTTAACTTTGAGCGAACGTGCGAGAAGCAGGGGTTCTCTCGGGAAACGTGGCCACAGCGCTTGCTCACTTTGTTACCCGGCGAGGTGGCCGACGTAGTCGCTCGCTTGGAGAGAGAGGAGGCAGAGGATTTCGACAAAGTGAAATCGAGTCTGCTAAAAAAGTACAGGCTGTCAGCGGAGGCGTTCCGTCGGAAGTTTCGGGAAAATGAGAAAGGCAAAAGTGAGTCATATACAGAGTTTGCCTACAGGCTTATGTCAAACATGCAGGAGTGGCTCAAAGAAGAGAAAGCGTTTGGTGACCACGAGAAAGTTCTGCAGTGTTTCGGGCTAGAACAGTTTTATAGTCGGTTACCTGAGAACGTGCGGTACTGGGTCTTGGATAGGCCAGACGTTAGTACGGTGGCTCGAGCCGCTGAGCTAGCCGAGGAGTTTGTGACGCGTCGGGCTCGTGGAGCTAAGGACGGTCAAAAGGGTGAATTTGGCTCCAAGTTTGAGAGGCCAAAGTTCACACCCATGAGAGCAAAGGGGGACACACGTAGTTCGGATGCGAGTGAAAGCAGTCCGACCGAACGTACGGAGACGGCGGCAACCGAAGCCGAACGCAGAAAGCGGTTCGAGACGAGGCAAGCGCGCGTTTGTTATACGTGCCAGAAGCCGGGTCACTTTTCGGCGCAGTGTCCAGAAACAAAAACAAAAGTCGTGTTTTTGTCTTTATGCAGCACTGACGAGAACATGAAGCTTCTCGAGCCTTACATGCGAGACCTCCTCGTGAACGGGAAAGAGTGCCGAGTGCTTCGCGATTCCGCAGCTACAATGGATGTAGTTCACCCCTCTTACGTAGAACCCGATATGTTCACGGGCGAGTGCGCATGGATCAAGCAAGCAGTGGAAGCTCATAGCGTGTGTCTGCCGGTAGCAAAAGTGCTTATTGAAGGACCTTTCGGAGCACTTGAGACGGAGGCCGCAGTGTCATCTATGCTGCCCCCCCAGTACCCGTACCTATTTTCGAACAGGTCCGATCACCTCCTGCGCGAGAAGGGGCTTTTGTTTGGTGAGGCTAGCGTTCAGGCCTTAACCAGATCGAAGGTTCGGGAGCTCGCTGCAAAGGCGGTAGTTGCGGGGCCGACGTTGTTGAACGATGAGAAAGGGTCAGAGGCGCAGCAAACTGGTATTCAGAGCACGCCCGAACTGAATAAAATTGAGCCTGTAGCGTTAAAGGCACCAGATACTGGAGAGGAAAATCCCGACACGGGAAAGTTAGAAGAGCTGTCTCCAGATTTGCTCATCGCGCCTACGTCAGACGGACTTAACAGGTTGCTAAAAGTCAGCCGGTCGGCTTTGATAGCCGAGCAAAAGAAGGATGGCAGCCTAGAAAACATACGCTGCATTATCAATGAAGGTATCGCCAAGAAAAATGCTCGCTTTGTGGAAAGAGGTGGGGTCCTGTACCGGAAGTATCTAGACCGCAGGGGAGTGGAGTTCGATCAGCTGATCGTGCCTCAATGCTATCGTCAGGATCTGTTGCGCTTGTCGCATGGGGGTTCGTGGTCCGGACACCTAGGAGTTAAGAAAACTAAGGACCGTCTCTTGCAAGAGTACTATTGGCCAGGGTGTTTTCGGGACGCAGACCACTTTGTGAAGACATGCGACACCTGTCAGCGGGTGGGCAAGCCAGGGGACAAATCGAGGGTGCCGTTGAAGTTGGTACCTATCATTACGGAGCCTTTTAGACGGCTCGTTATTGATACAGTGGGACCTCTGCCGGTAACAGCCACGGGGTACCGACACATTTTGACTGTGATCTGCCCAGCGACAAAGTTCCCTGAAGCAGTGCCGCTTAAAGAACTCAGCTCAGTTGAGATAGTCAATGCACTACTGTCCATATTTGCGCGAGTTGGTTTTCCTGCAGAAATCCAGTCAGATCAGGGCACAATGTTTACTAGCGCTTTGACGACAGCCTTTCTCGAAAGGTGCGGGGTAAAACTGTTACACAGCTCAGTGCACCACCCCCAGTCGAATTCCGTTGAGAAGCTCCACTCCGTCATGAAGCGCGTGTTGAGAGCATTGTGTTTTGAACATCAAACTGACTGGGAGCTGTGTCTGCCTGGAGTGATGTTTGCATTAAGGACCGCGCCGCATGCGGCTACGGGGTTTTCGCCAGCTGAGCTGGTGTACGGTCGCTCGCTGCGATCTCCGCTTCGCATGCTTCGAGAATCATGGGAAGGCAGGGGCGACGACCCAGTCGTGGTAGAGTACGTGCTTAAGCTCCTCGAACGCTTAAGAAGGGCACAGGAGTTGTCAGGTGAAGCAATGGCAAAGGCCCAGCAGATGGCCAAGGTTTATTATGATCGGACAGCCAGGGCCCGTCGTTTTGAGGTGGGCGATGAGGTCATGATATTGCGCACATCGCTAAAGAACAAACTCGACGTGCAGTGGGAGGGCCCAGCACGGATTGTTCAAAAACTGTCGGACGTTAACTACGTGGTGAGTCTGCCAGGAAAGCGGAAAGCACAGCAAGTTTACCACTGTAATCTGCTCAAACCCTATAAGCAACGGGAAGCAGTGGTGTGCATGATGGTAAACGTTCCCGAAGAGCTTCCGGTCGAGCTTCCGGGACTAGGCTCAGTGACGAACAGGAAAGACACCGATCAAGTCATTAGTGACTTAATAAGTAAAGCATCGCTGTCGCCTGAGCAGAAAACCGAACTACACCAGCTCTTACAAGAATTTCAAGGTCTGTTCTCTGAGAGGCCTGGTAGGACTTCTGTCCTTACTCATGACATAGAACTTACCTCCCCAGAGCCAGTACGATCCAAGGCGTACCGGGTGTCACCCCGCCAGAGCGATATTATGGAGGCTGAGGTAACGAAAATGCTACAGCTCGGTGTTATTGAAGCGGGTGAGAGTGATTATACCTCCCCTTTGATTTTAGTTGAGGTACCGGGCAAGGAACCTCGTCCTTGCGTCGACTACCGCAGGCTTAATTCCATCACTAAGGATCAAATTTATCCGATCCCTAACATCGAGGAGCGCCTTGAGAGAGTGAGTAGCGCTCAGTTTATTTCCACCCTAGATCTTGTCAGGGGTTATTGGCAGGTTCCACTTACAGAAGAGGCTAGTAGGTATGCGGCGTTCATTTCACCAATGGGGACATTCCGTCCTAAAGTTTTGAGTTTTGGTTTGAAGAACGCGCCATACTGCTTTTCAAGCCTCATGGATAAAGTGTTGCGGGGACAGCAAGAATTCGCTTTACCGTATCTAGACGACGTAGCGATATTCTCCGCATCCTGGCCTGAGCATATGGCGCACTTGCGGGCAGTGCTAACCCGCCTGCGCGATGCGGGCTTGACAGTCAAGGCTCCCAAGTGCCAGTTAGCACAGGCCGAGGTTGTCTACCTCGGACACGTGATTGGTCGGGGTCGTCGCCGCCCCTCTGAAATAAAGGTGGCCGCTGTGCGAGACTTCCCGCAACCGCGCACGAAGACCGATATTCGGTCGTTCTTAGGTGTCGCCGGCTACTATCAGAGGTACATCCCCAGGTACTCTGATATCGCGGCTCCCTTGACGGATGCTCTGAGAAAGACAGAGCCGCAAACAGTCGTCTGGGATGAGACAAAGGAAAGAGCTTTTAGCGCCCTAAAGAGCGCCCTAACAAGCCAGCCTGTGCTACGATCGCCCGACTACTCAAAAGGGTTCGTTGTTCAGTGTGATGCTAGTGAGCGAGGCATGGGCGTTGTACTGTGCCAACGGGAAAATGGAGAAGTAGAACACCCCGTCCTGTATGCTAGTCGTAAGCTGACGAGTCGTGAGCAGGCGTATAGCGCCACCGAGAAAGAGTGTGCGTGTATCGTGTGGGCCGTTCAGAAATTGTCATGTTACCTAGCTGGCGCGAGGTTTATCATTGAGACGGATCACTGCCCTCTCCAATGGCTGCAGACCATCTCTCCCAAAAATGGCCGCCTCCTGCGCTGGAGCCTCGCTTTGCAACAATATTCCTTTGAGGTGCGTTACAAAAAGGGGAGTCTCAACGGTAACGCCGATGGCTTAAGTCGAAGCCCCTAACGTGGGAATCAGCCTCAAAATTGCTTGTTACTGATGTTTTTCTTCCTGAGGCAGGATTTTTAACCTATTGCTTTTGTGTAGTGTTTCAAAGTGATGATGTGCTTTCTAGTGCAATTTTCCGATTTGTGGACGCGTTCTGAGTGCTGCTAAACTACTGTAAGGAACTAGGCAGCAGTATAAAAGGGGAAAGAGCCTGGCAGGGCTTAGTGAGGGTTGTGCCGTGCTTGCTGACTGAGCGGTTGACTTTCGGCGTAGTTCTAACGCTTGCCGGAAACGAGAACAAAAATGTCAACTCTCCCGAAGTCACTTTGCAGTGTCCTGTGTGAACCTGAACGTGAGAACGAGGCCTTCTCTGTGTGCTGCGCTCAAGAAACGCCAAAGGACGCCCGACTTCGGTTATGAGCATCATCGAGCGACATCCCTCCGGACAGCGGATGCAGTCCCCTGACCATCGGGATCTCCTTCCCCCGGCGGGGCGGTCTGTTACGTTTCGCCTACGACGCGCGGTAATGCCGGCGCGGATGCAACGGACTCCGGGGCTTCGTTCAAAGCGGCGGACATTTTGGCCCGTTCGACGCCGCCGCAACGCCTCCCCGCCAAGCGTGTCCAGGCGTGTTTCAGTGCCACGTGTCTTCGTGTGTGCGTGTGTGTGTGTGTGCCCACGCTTGTCAAAGCGCGGCAGCCGGGGAGCGGAGCTCCCCAAGTGAGGAGCCAGGAGGTCTGTCCGTCGGCGGGTTGGCGATGCGTCACTACACTCGTCTCCACATGTCTCTCAGCTCGTCCGTGCTCCGCCGTCGCGTGGGCTCCGTGCTCCGCCGTCGCGTGGGCTCCGTGCTCCGCCGTCGCGTGGGCTCATCCCGTGACCTTCCTTCTTGCCCACGACGCCGAGAGTATAAGAGCAGCTGCCCCCGGACGCCGAGGGAGGGGCTCCGATTTCTTCTGTTGAGTTACGTGCTCTCCCGTCTCTCCACTTCGGTCGACCTGACCGGCCGCTCTTTTGCGTTGTTAGAATAAACAAGTTGTTCTGTTACCAGTCTTCTCATGCTTTGCCGGGACCTTCGGATGCTTCCAGTGCCCCAGGCCGCCAGGCCAACGCTACCCTTGGGGCTTGCGACCCATTTGCAATAACGGGCGTCAGCACCGAGACCTCCAACAGCCTATAGACAAACCTGATGCTCTCTGTACTTGCGAGTTGCAGCACGCCGAAATAACACTTGAGACTTTATTTTATATTGTACACGTACTTCGCCCTGCTGAGCTTCCTTTCCGAAGCGTGGATGGGCGGAAGACGCTTTCCAGGTCCTTGATTTTTAGGAAACCGTGCCTCAACACAAACGAAAGAGAAGGGTCCATTGTGGCCTATGCACCTTCGCTTGCGGACAACTCTCCTTGCACTACTCAGTTCGCGCCAAGGCTCCGATGAGGGCGCTGGTGACGGGTTTTTCCGCAGCGCCGCCTGGGCAGAGTCTGAGGTCTATAGCTCGTTGCGTCGTCCTCAATTTAAGTAGAACCCTTTTCGTAAGCCTCCAGGTTTCTGCCCCGTACGTGAGTACTGTCAGTTGTCAATAACTGTCAGTTGGCCTTTATTCTCTTTTTACTGAATGGTTTGTGCGCTGCACTAACTCATGACTGTCAAGACACCTGTGTCGCTTGCAGCGAAGTCAGAGGGTAGTGTGAAGTCAACGTAGTCTGCATCATGTTCCTTTTTATTTTTGTTCTGAGCATATTAATTCTTTTTTTTTTCTTTTTTCAGAGCGCCTGTCTTCACTGGAGGTCGCATTTGAAATTCTGTGTAAGCTATCGCTGTTCGTATAACATTGTCCCTTTCTCACTGCCAGAGGAAAACCTTGGCTGAAGCAATTTATAGTTGTCATGGAATATGAGCTTGAAGTAATGTAGGGTTAATATGGCTGCAGAGAGAAAGCAATGACAATAAATTTGTGACAAGAGACAAAGTTAAAACAATGTCTATTTTGTTTGTTGAATAGAGTGCTATCACACTTAAAGCCGTTTCCTTTACATAAGCTAGTGCAGCTTCACGCTGTTAATAGCCAGTGCGCTATTATTTTCCTATTCTAATTTAAGTAGTTTGGGCAATTACGCCAATTTCAGAGGCGGCTAGGAACAACCCAACGTGAGCTAATATGCTGTCACTCACTATCAAAACAGTTGCAGACCGGCTGACAAAACTGCTGCGTGAGCGTCATTTGAGACTCAAAGGTAAATGTGATATATTTTATAACCTTGATTGCATATAATTCTTACTGGGTTTTGTGGCATATATGAAAGTGAGCTATGCTTGCATTTATTATTGGGGAACCTCTAGCTTTTTAATTTAGTTATAAATGTAAGTCAGAACTCTAGTCTTCCAAATTGCAATGTTTAAATGCTGTCATTTTCACAGGGCATTTTATGTTGTGTTATTCGTCAATAAGTAAGATGGCCTATCCCTTTTGAAATTTACAATATCTAGTGTGAATTTCGCATCAAAACAACGATGATAAGGTTGTATGTCATAGCTTGTGCTGACGAGAGAGTACTTAGTTTTTTTTTTACGAGTATACCACAAAATTTGTTTTATTTTTACACCAGGAACGGATAGCTGTCAACTCAGTAATTATGCTATAGAGCCTGTATTGCTTAATAATACAGAAATATTAATAATACATTACCTTTTAGTGTGACAGCTCTAAATATGCACAAATTGTAGTGTGGCTTTGGACGTGAAACGCTATAGTCTATTCATGTCACCAGTACTTGATGTGGTGGCTTCATGGTACCAGACACAACTGACACACATGCTATGACCATGCTGTGAAAACAGATAATTCAACACTCGACAGACTAATGGGAGAGAATCCTCCTGCATTTTATATCCCGACCATTGAGCCAACTGTCTCGTGCTCCAGTTTTTTGTGATGCCGCATGAATTGCAACTATAGTTTTGGTGATGTGAATAGTCTCCTGCTTCACGTATAAAATAGTGCTGCGCTTGAAGTACATTTTAAACTAGCTGCATAAAATGTGATGTAATAGTTATTTGCGCTGCTCAAGAAATTGAGGCTTCATGTCATGTCACAAAAACACAAAAGTTCCATGTCAAAAAGCACGAAAGTGGGACACAAAATGTTTGTGTCAGTACTCCCTTAATGAATTTCCCCTATAGTCGAATACAATTTAAATCTGCAGTGAAACCGCACCCACACCCTCATAACCGCCAGCCGCTGTTCCTCTGCAAGGTTGCAAATAATTCATACATCAAACTTTCCGTGTTACGTAAATAAGGCGGTAACCACAAAAATAAAATTATAAGCTCATTATTTTATACGTTTTCACTCATCTATTAAGTGGAATGGTGAAAGCCTAATTACTTATTGAACTGAAATAAAACACTTCCTTCGCTGCAACTATTTACTGTCAAGTTTCACTTCAGTTGGCATTGAAGTTTCATGAGTAAAACGGACTCAGCAGTGAAATGAACCGTACCATGGACTTTTGGAGAGTGTAATGCTCAGACTCCAAACAATTTGTCGATGTTTCTTGCACAACTCATTGCTTCCGCCAATGAGAAGACTCTTGAAGAACAGCAGACTCACCGGAGGTATCAAGTACGATGCCATTTTGAAAACTTCGCATGACGAAGACCTTGTTTGCTCTCTGATCGGCCATATAAGTATGGGCGGAGTTTCGCAACCGCCCAAACTAGGGCCAGACACTCACGCTCAGTGATGGAATAGTTGCGCTCCGCGGGTGAGAGGAGCCTGCTGGCGTAAGCGATAACACGGTCGTGGCCATGCTGGCGTTGGGCCAGTACTGCGCCAATTCCGTGACCGGACTTCGTTAGGCCTTACGGACTTCGGTTGGCGCAGAAGGATCGAAATGGGCCAGAACGGGAGGCGTTGTGAGAATGTCGATTAGATGTGAGAATGCAGAGGCCTCGTTATCGCCCCACTGGAAAGGGGCGTCTTTTTTCAAAAGCTCGGTTAGTGGTCGTGCTATGGCGGCGAAATTTCTCACGAAACGGCGGAAGTACGAACAAAGGCCGATGAAGCTGCGCACATCCTTGACACACTTCGGAACAGGGAAGTGCGCAACAGCATGGATCTTGCCTGGGTCCGGTTGCACTCCGTTCGCGTCAACGAGATGTCCAAGGACGGTAATCTGGTGACGGCCGAATTGACACTTCGATGCGTTGAGTTGCAGACCGGCTCGACGAAAAACGTCCAGGACTGCTGAGAGGCGCTCGAGGTGCGTAGCGAACGTTGGGGAGAATATGATAACGTCATCCAAGTAGCACAGGCACGTGGACCATTTGAAACCGTGAAGAAGGGAGTCCATCATGCGTTCGAAAGTGGCAGGGGCGTTACATAGACCGAACGGCATCACTTTGAATTGATAAAGACCGTCGGGTGTTACAAAAGCAGTCTTCTCGCGGTCGAGATCGTCCACGGCAATCTGCCAGTAGCCGGAGCGAAGGTCAATAGAGGAGAAATAGCGAGCACCGTGGAGGCACTCAAGGGCGTCATCAATTCGAGGTAGGGGATACACGTCCTTTTTGGTAACCCTGTTAAGGTGCCGATAGCCCACGCAAAAGCGCCATGAGCCATCCTTCTTTTTTACCAGTACAACAGGTGACGCCCATGGACTATATGATGGTTCAATAATGTTCTTGGCAAGCATTTTGCGAACTTCTGCGTGAATAACTTGACGCTCAGCTGGTGACACTCGATACGGGCGGCGATGAATAGGAGGGGCATCGCCGGTATTAATGCGATGTTTGACAGCTGTAGTTTGGGCCAAAGGACGATCGTTAAAGTCAAAAATATCGTGGTAGGAAAACAGAACGCGGTAGAGTTCACGAGCATGCTCGGACGGCAAGTCGGGCGCAGTCATTTTCTGTAAGTCAGCGATGGTACAATTTGCCGACTGCGATGGTAGAGGAGCATCGGATGAAGTGTCGTCTACTGCAATGGATGCTACTGAGTGATCCGCAAATGAGCAAAGCTGGGCTAGAGACATCCCGCGTGGCAGCACTTGTGTCGTCAAGCCAAAGTTGACCACTGGCAGGCAGACGCAATTCGCCGTAATAGATAAAACTGTATGAGGTACTGTGATCCCGTGTGTAAGGAGGACGTCTTGCATAGGAGCCGCGATGTAGTAACCGTCGGGGTCTGGTGGGGAAGACACTAGGTCAACGTAGGTCAGTGCCGAAGGTGGCAAGCGAACGAAGTCAACGGAACTGGGGCGACTGGGGTGTGGTTCAGCAGGATCCAGAACAGGCAGGTCAAGACGGAGAGTACTGGCGGAACAATCGATGAGAGCAGAATGTGCGGAGAGGAAGTCTAAGCCGAGGATGATGTCATGGGGACAGTGGGCGATGACTGTGAATAGCACGATTGTTGAGCGATCGGCGAAGGAGACGCGGGCGGTACACATACCAATTACGGGGGCTGTTCCGCCATCGGCGACACGGACAACAGGCGTCGTGGTGGGCGTGATAATTTTCTTGAGCCGGTTACGAAGGTCAGTGCTCATTACGGACAAATGCGCCCCAGTGTCTATGAGTGCAGACGCAAAAACACCGTCGACTTGCACGTCAAGAAGGTTCAGATGAGTGGGCAACGTCAGTAGAGGATTTGGCGGCGTAGGGAGCAATGCAGCGTCACCTCGAGGCGCTGCATCGTCTAGTTTTCCGGCTGGGAGCGGCGTCCGAAGGGAGTCGGCGAATAGGAGCGACGGGGCTGGGGAGAGCGAGATTGTCGTTGTTGGGGCGAAGGCGAACGAGAATAGGAGCGGTTCGGTGCAGGAGAATCAGCGGTGGCGTTATCGGAGCGTGCGGCATAGAAACGAGAAGGGCCACCTGGGGGGCGAGAGTAGGCGGTATAAGTAGACCGGGTCGGGGAACTCCAGCGACTGCGACAGTGCCGAGAAATGTGCCCGATTCGATGGCAGTGTAAACAAATGGGCTTGTCAGCAGTGCGGCATTAAGATGGGTTGCGGAAATGTGGGTAAGAAGGTGCGGGACGGGGCGGAATCGAAGAAGCCGTGCGGGTATCAGGACGATGGGCCGAGCAGATGGTGTGAAGACCCATGTTTTCGAACTCTTGGCGGACAACTTCCTGGATCAGTGAGACCGTGACTGCAGATGTGTTGGTGGGACTGGAGTCGAAGGCAGCCGGATAGGCGGCCTCGATCTCACGCCGGACGATCCTGGTAACATCGGCAGTGTTGTTGGGACGAGGAGTGTCGGCACAGGAAGATGTCGCAGGCGTGTTGGGCAGACGGGCAAACTGCTGGTCAATACGTCGGCTTTTAGCGAGTTCCAGGCGGCGCACTCTTTTATAACAGCATCCACTGTCGCTACGTTGTTGCAAACGAGCAAGTTGAAGGCGTCATCGGCAATGCCTTTGAGGATGTGGGCAACCTTGTCTGACTCAGTCATGTGGGTGTCAACTTTGCGGCACAGAGCCAACACGCCCTAAATGTACGTGACATAGGGCTCTGTTGACGTCTGCACACGGCCGGAAAGCGCCTTCTGCGCGGCAAGTTGGTGACCGTAGGGGTTGCCGAACAAGTCCCGAAGCTGTGTCTTAAGTGAATCCCAACTGGTGAGCTCATCTTCGTGCGTGCGATACCAAACTCTAGGTGTGCCACCGAGGTAAAAGACTACGTTGGCGAGCATAATAGTAGGGTCCCACCGGTTATTGCGGCTGACGTCTTCATACAGGCTGATCCAGTCATCGACGTCTTCCCCATCTTTGCCCGAGAATACGCCACGATCACGGGGAGCGGGGAGAGTGTTGTAGGTCGTCGAAGTGGCATCAGGTGTCGGAGCCGGGGGAGTCCGGTTGTCGTCGCCGGGAGCCATGAAGGAAGGCTCGACGTACCGTCCACTGCGAAGCTCCGTGACGAGGTACAGGGAACGTCCACCTCCACCAGATATGTTACGTAGGAAGACGCAGACGAAAAGCTATGTACAAGTATATTTACAAGAAAATACGCTGCGCTTGGCCAAGAAGCAACAGCCCGCGCTAGCTTCTCATCGTCGTCGTCGTCTTCGCACTGCTCGCCTTTTCGTGATCGCACATATTGTTCCGTAGCAATATTACAGTGACATGAAATCAAGAGCTTTATAACAGCTCATTTGGTTGGGAATTAACTTGGCACAAGAAAAGCACTGACCACAGTCAAAGTCATAATTGTACTGTGGTTGTTGCCTTTCTTGCACTTTTGTAGTCACATGTAAAATAAGAATTCCATCTTCTGGGATCATAAACATGGTAAGCAGACCTAACTATCTTCTACAAAGCTGAAACAAGCCTGGACATTGAATGTCTACACCGCAGCTACAGTAGTGCTTCCGAAGGTGGCCGCTAGCCATAAGTAGAGGAAGCCTTAGCTGAGCTTCCAGCTGGCTTGTAGAGGTCTACGTCTGGAGCACAGCTTACAAAAGACGGCCACTAGCCGTGGCCTTAGCTAGATCAAGCTGGAAGGTAGGCGTCTACTAGCTAGCTGCGTGCTTCCTGGGTTCACATAGGGTCCCTTGTGCTCGTCCCGTTTACTCGCGCAGTAACTGTGTCGCTTTGCCGCATTCTTCGCTTTGCAGCACCCGCCTTTGTGTCGAGTTCGCTGCTGACCAGCAGCCTCTTGTGCACGATCTCCGCTGTTACTCGCCGGCCATTTCTTATCTTTCCTCCTGCTACACTGGGTGTCAGCACATGCCTTACTGGTTTGCTTTGCCTCCTCATAGAGGGCGCGGGAGTTTTGAGACATGGACATTGAAAAATCTATGGGAAATTAGACGTATACAGCTCCGCTGTAAAAAAATATGTGGCAGTTTTGGCCTGAAGGGCGATGAGCACTGACTGTGATAGCAAGGTTTAGCATTGTGCCTGAACTCCTAAAGTCCCTAGATACTATTTCTTCCTAAATTTTTTTTTCTAGAAAAGCAACCGCGCCAGTAAAATGACATTACGTTCAGCTTTCTACACTGATACTGCTTTACACTGCTAATATTTATTTTAGTCTGAGAAGATTCAGATGAAAGCCATGCGCCGTGAATATTATGTTCCATGACATCTTTTTGTGGGCTGCCATTCTGAAAATTCTGTGGAATAATTTAGTTGAGAACTTAAGATCCGCTTTGAACAACGTGGCGTTTGCCACATACGGCATTTATAAATATGGGGCATACATACGTATACATAAATATATGCGGAGCTCCGCGGCAACGCTCATGACGACGGCGAAAATTCGCTTGGGGTGTAACGCAAGAAGTTCTACTCAGGGCCTTCTAAAATAATTCTTTCCTACAATCAGCGTGGCCTGGTTTTTTAAGGTGAAAGCCTTAGATCTCTATGTTTCAAGGTCACGTTGTGAGGTACAGCAAATATCACTTGACCCAAGGACTATGTGCCTCACCATGAAATGTTTGCAAGTGTACCAGATAGAGGGGCGTGAGCCCTATTAGGAAAGCAACAGTCTACAGTTTTGTATCGTACCGAGCTTGCGAATGCACAAACTCTGTCATCCGCTTTTTGAAAATCAGCTTGATAGGCGTTACCATTAAGTATCACTCCTCCCTCACAACAATATTTTGTTACTTGAAAATGCAAAGAATTTTAAAACGCTCAAACGTGCTCAATGCAATCTTGAGGAAGTGATACTTCGTGATTACTGAAACTCTGGCAGTTACTGTTCGTTTTATTATTTAATATACACTTAGGGCCATATGGCATTAGAGAGAGGAGTGGTTACAAAGTATTAAAGCAAACAAACAAGTGCGGTGAGTTCTGTCAGTTTAATAGTTTTCCTGTTTATACAATTTCAGTCGATGTTTTGAGAAATAGTTTCTTATCGGTGATGGCTACAGTACTTGAGGGAAGGTTGTTCCATTCCTGAGATGTACGTGGGATAATGATTGAAAGAAAGACTTAATGTAACATGAATCAATTCCTACCTTACTGCAACGATCAACGCATTTTGAAATGCACTGAGGCCGCAGTATGAAGTCGTCGTGAAGTGTGGTGTGATAAGAATTTTATGAAATAGCGAAGGACTGGCGGCTTTACGGCGGTTAGCTAGTTGAATAAGTGCCAAGGATCGCGTGATTTTGCAAGGATGTGTGAGCATACTTATATATTTAGTTTCCTTGTTCACACAATATTTGCAGAAGTCCTTGTAAACACTGTTGTCTCCATAACAATCCTTGCTTTCCTACGAGTACTCCATTTGTGTCAAAGCCTTTACTGCTGCATCTGAACACTAAATGTATAGCATAAGTATCAAGCAGACAACATGTCCTGTAAAATTAGCACAGCGTTACTTTCCCCCTACACTTTGTGCCTCTCACCAACGTCTTGTCAAAACAATGAGGCATTGCAGCTAGAGCTTATCTTGCTGACAGTAAATCTCTGCCGATCATGTTTTTCTTTAAGTCTACCCGAAATCGTCGAATGCAGACACTATACGTATAGTATGAAACACGTCAAGCAGCACTTTACGCAACTACAAGTGCGTGGGTAGCCCAGCATAAATATCGTTGTCTGAAGCATCGCTCTCCCTGCCGTACCGGCACGCCAAACACAAAGCTTTGCTCGATTTTAGCTTTCAGTTCCATTAAATAGATCGCTACCTGTGTTTCTGTAGGTTGTAAGCGTAGTGACCGACAGAATTCAGTCCACCTGACCTTTACGAAAACTGAGCTTGTACGGCTTCATTCACCATTGACAATAAACAATGTAAGCTTACTTGTTTCAAGTGTTTTTTTTTTTGCCGGTTGAGGCCTTTTGGTCACATAGCATCATAATAAAGATATCTGTATGATGTTACAGTACCGTACACACAAATACTGCCCGCAAAGCTGTAACAAAACGCCGAAAACCAGCAAGCGAGCAGCGCGATGAGCCCCACGAGCCGCTGCCGCAGCGGCCATATTGCTCAGTACGTAATAATGACGATAATTGTTTTGCTTTTGCCAGTGCCATCTCTCGGTCGCATACTTTAGTTCACAACGCCACCACTACTCTTATTTTCGTTGCACTGTGGAAGGTACTGTTCCCCTTCTCTGAGTTTATATAGGTGTACTTTGGTCCGGCGTCGGACGACGCTTCGGCAAAAAGATTTTCGAACCACGCATTCCAAGACCGTTCATGTGATGCCAGGAATTCACTGAACTAATTGAATTTCTCACGTTAAATTACGTGCAAAAATTGTAAGCTACGCATTACACACAACCTGCACACATGATAGCTCACAGATTGTAATTTGAATGTACCAGAAAACAATTCTGTTGCCTGAGAACTCAAACCCCTTTTCCAGCGTTTCTACATTGCACAGATCGGAGACAGCGTCAGCTATTTGCGCACGCCGGCGCGTAAGTATCTCGGAGCCCACGGAGCGGTGCGCCCGCTTCCTTGAAAGTAGGGTGGCGCGCTGGCATCGAGGCGCCCTACTTGAAAGACTTCCAGCTGGCGCTCGCCTCCGACGCATCGCGGCCCATGCAAGAGGCCGCGTTTCGACCAGAAAGCCCACCGAGGCCCGCCTTCGTGTATAGCGTTCGCCGCGAGCGTTTCCCGGTAAACATTACGGTTACATACGCTGCAGTTGCCGGGAAGCGTGAGAAGCAGCGAGGGATCTTTGAATGCTATCGCGTTCCACTCTTAAAGGCGAAGCGTAAGCGTCCTCCAAATTTTTAAAGCGATAGCCTTACTGGCCTCGAACTTGCGATTTCGCCATGGCGGTGCTCCGAGGAGGCACATGACGTCGCACCGCGTTCCTCGTCGTTGCGCTCGCCTCCGCTCGCTTCGCCAGCTGAGTCGCATGCCTGATAACATGTCGGAGGATTGAAAAGGAGAGCTCGCGTGTGTCTCAACCGCAGTTGAGGCGGCAGTATGGACGGCGACAATTCTGATAAGCTGGAGGAGGCCTGGAATCGACATCAGAACGAGATGAAGAGGAAACGAATCGCCCCGGAAACAGACGAACAGCGCACCGTACGACTGGCTAAACGCCGCAACATCGCTATACAACCAGATTAACCTGGACTTGCAATCAATATTAAGCAAGGCTAACCATGCTATGCCTTACCTTTCGCTACTTATATCCTGGCATAGCCGAGCTAAGCCACTGCCAATTTTTTTCGCCTTGGTGCTAATCACATTAACGTCGATATTCTTTGAGATAAGTTGCGCAATTTTTTGTACAGTGAAAGCTGTATGTGACTAACCTTCCGTACTTTTTCGGCGTCCGGCAACGGAAACGGAGAGCGATGTTTAAGAAACCCACAGGGGTGCAGTGCGGCGGTGCAAATGCCAATATGCGGAACAGATTAGAACGAACGCCGGGAACAATAGTGTGATGTCTAAGTTATCGCAATATATAAGCATGAGAGGTATCGGCACAAAAAACAGCTGCGCTATAGATGGGGCGGACACGTATAGTTCGTACATCCGAAGAACAACGTGCGTACCAGGAGCGCCGGAGGGAACAGAAACGAGAATGTAAACGGCGCCTGCGCGAAACAACCACCGACGAAGAAAGTTCCCGCGATGCTGAGTGAAAGCGACAATCGCGAGCCCAGGCACCTCCGAACGAGCAACGACGCCAGACTTGCAATGCAGAAAATGAAAACCCATTCCACTCTGCAAGATGGAATGGCAGCGAAAGCAATGCTTTTCGTTTGAGAGCTTTGACCGTCGTCAGCTTTCGCTGCCATTCCATCTTGAAAGAGTGGAATGTTTCTTGCGTGGCATCGCTGCGCCTCGCGCGGAAGTAAATATTGAAATCTGCGCAGGTTTGCCTTCCAAAAAATCGTGATGTGTTTTCTGTACTGAGTGACCGCTGCCGCCTTGATGTTGAAAGTCATTAGCTGTTAAGCTTATGGTAACACTGACGCGTCATCGAAAACATGTCAAGACGTAACCAGAAATGCAATAACCATTTTTGTAAGGGAGTCCGCTGGCTATCTCAGTCTAAATCTGAGTGTAATGCTTTGCTATCATACAATGTGGTGGTGCATGCTTGCATGTAAGGTGTCTCGAAATCGGCGTTATCGAAAGATGCCTTCTAGACATCGCCCGTTCAGCCCAAAGCAAACTCTTGGAGCGCGCTAGACAAGTGTTTTTGTTCATCGCTTACTGCGACGGCGGAAAGACGCGGACATGTAAAACAGAGAATCAAACTTGCGGCTGCAACAAAAGTCTTTATTTACGCGTTTAAAGCACTGCCATGCCCTGGCCAACAAATATGACAAATTCAAAAGCCTCGTCAAGTTGTCAACTAGCGAAACTGCATTAACATTGTCGTGAGACAGTGGTGGCCTTTGAAGGAGTGTAACGTCATGACCGTATAAAAGCAACTCTGTCAAGTTTTTTTTAGATTAATACACAAAGACATGAAACTTTTTCAAAACGTTGCTCGTAACACTCCAGCCATTTCGTATGAAGACGAAGAATTAATTCTTGAGAAAACAATGCTAGACGTCGGGCCTGATGCGTCAAGCACTGGAGTCATTGCACGACGAGAAGGGACAGTGGAATAAAAGCAGACAATGGGCAATGACGCGTACGCTGATTGACAAACAACCACAGGCCCTTCTAGTCCATTGATATGGTCGAGCAGCGAGTGACTGAAAACTTTATTCTAAATGTCCGGCGATTTGGGTGGGGTGGGGCCATAAGCACCTCAGCCGAGGCGACGGCCTCGAGTCCTTGGACACGGGAGGCTTCCTCGGCGTGCCGGACGGCCCACAGTTGGTCAGCGAGGTGGTGGCTGAGCAGAGCCGCCTCCAAACGCGCCCCTCGGTTCGAGACTGCCACGTCGACCCCGTTCGTCGGGGACTTCTGCTGCTCCGTACCGGTGCATGCCCACAGCATGTGCTGCAGCGTTGCTCTGGCTCCGCACGCTTTACAATCGTCGGACGAATAAATGTCGAGGTAGCAGAGGTGAAGGACAAGCTGTGGTGATTAAACCGAGTGTTACACCATGTAAGTCAAACTTCGCAAGCAGTCTATATGTCGGTTACATCTATCCGTTCGAAATAAAACTGAATAAAAAGTAAAAGACGAGAGCCCGCATCGCTAGGTACAGACGAAGCGCTTTAGCTATAGTCAGGTGCACTCTACACTGGAAACTCGGCTACCTACGCCGTTCGAAGTAGCGTCTGCCGTTTACCTAAGGCGAGTCCACGTTTCAGCATTGAACAGAAGCACTGGCTGTCCGTCGCTTGCTTCAAGTCAGTGGGTGCGGACGCACACGAAGGCACCAGTGTATCGCTAGACCAGATTCTTCACGCGCGTATAGGTTTACCATGCAGCAGTGGACTGATGTGCATGCATCTTGACCTGCAATAGATTATAGGTCCATTTGATTCACCTGCACTTTCTGAACAAGATATAGCACTAGTCTCGGCTAGAGCCCGATGGAACGGGTTCAGCCTTATCCATATAACCTAATTAACCAGTTCAACATGCCGGCACCTGCACGCTACCGCACGTGAATCACTCAGTTCAGTCTTCGTGGAGGACAGCTGTTCGCGTCGCTCGCCAGAGAGGGCAGCGTTCGTGCAGCGTGTACCATGCCGGTTCCGCACGAGTTCGGCCGGTGAACAAAGTAGAAGATTGCGCGTGCCGCTGGTGGAATCGCGCGAGACCGAGCGGCAGTGGATGCAACGCCTTGAACGTCATACACTTTCACGATTGTAAAGGCTTTCCCCGGAGTACGGGTTGTCTGGAGGGCGTTCTTGGAAGAAGATAATGGAATGACATTACACCAGTAGTGTGCGTCGTACGGAGGTGGACGGGCGTGTCAGGGTCCCACCACATCCGCTACAGTCAGGTACCGGCGAATGTGCAGCCAGCACTCGTGGTTCAGTTTGTCGAACTGCGTGACGCCGTCCTCTCGGGCGTGGCACGCGACTCGTCTCTGGACGACGCCGATCAACCGCATGAATTCGTGCACGTCGGTGAGGCACGGACGCCGCAGGGCTGCTCGGATCAAGGCCACGGCTGCGGCCTCGTCGCTCAGCGCCGCCCTGCGTCGAACATTGTCCACGAGCTTCGGGTGCTCCGAAACGAGCTCCACGGCGCGTGCGCAGTAGGGATCCTGGTCTCCCAACACGAACCTGGTCGCTCGCTCAACGAGGCTGCAGTTGCGACGAACGATGTCCTGGACGGCGAACGTGTTGGCGTAAGGTTTCACGCAGACGGGAACTTTTAGGCGAAGCAGGGTGAAATTTCGGTGAAATTGTGGTAAGATATGGCGCAGGAAGACTGCTCTGTTATCGTCTGCTGCGAGATTAAGGGTGAGCTCGTGAAGGCGTCGGTTGCCGATGACGGCGTCAGCGAGCGCTTGACAGTCGTGGGCACGTAAATGTACCGACCACTCCAACCTTATCTTGGTAAGGCCTAAATTCGAACAGAGTGCCGTGCACAAGTCGGAGATAGACTGAGCCACAGGCCCATCCTGACGTTCGTCACTGATGCGAACATCGATGTCCAGCCGGATTTTCTTGAGCGCGGACGCGCCTTTTATGTAAGTGGCCAGTGATGCGTAAAAACTTGCGTCGAAGTAATTTAGGCACACGCGAAGTGATGAGATGCCGTTGCAAGCCACAAGGCAATGGAAGAAGCGCTGCACACGCGCGGCGTCTTCGGAGGGCCTTAGAAGTACAATGACGTCTTTCAACTCGGGAAAGTCGGAAAGCGTTGGCGTATCCAGGCGCTCAACGCAATGTCCCGCGATGCAGGCCCTGTGGACAAGTCCGCTCTTCCTTATCGCGCTGCAGACTTCTTCCAGCCGGTCAACATCCGGAAGATCGCGCAGCGTCACACTTTGAAGGCACTGCTTGTTCGCGAGAGCTCCAAGTAAGAGACAGCAGCTTTCGGTGGTGGACCACGAGACGTCGAGGTCCAGCTTCTGCAGCGAGTCGTTTTCCTTCAGCGACGAGATCCAGGATCGATCGTCGGCGGCCTCTACGTTTTCGCGCCGTTGCAGTGCCATCGCTACGTCGTCCATGGCGCTAAGCCGCAGCGTCAGACAGCGCAGTAAGCGGTTGCGCGAGACTTCCGTGACGAACTGTTTGCAGTAATGGCCCGTGCCGAGCCATTGCGCGTCCAGTTCTTGCAGCGTCGTCATTTCCGAGATGGCTTCGGCTAGATCCTCCGACCAGGCGGATTCGTCATCGAAGTGTCGCCCTCTCAGAGTGAGCTTCCTGAGCGTTGCGTTTTCCTTTAGCAGATAATCCTCGAACGACGGCGACCACCAGTCCAGCGGACCGGAATCGAAGACGCAGTCTCCGACGGCGACGTCCGTGATGGTGTGGTTCGTAATGAGAGCTTCGACGAGCTTCCTCGACGTGGGCGGGCTCATTTCCAGCTCCGCTACGTCTAGCGACGTCAGTCGGGCACCCCATTGTTCCAGCAAGCGGACGGGTATCTTCGTGCTGTCCAAGGAGTCCACGTAGCCTTGTGGGAACTTCAATACGCTCCTGCATTCCAGAGAGCAGGGTTTGGCGGCCAACCGGGCCAACTCCTCGAATACCTTTGGCTGATCGCTTGCGATACCGAAGACTGTGAGGCTTTCCAAACTCGGCGAAGATTCCATGGCTTCGGCGAGCATGCCGGCGTTCGCCACGGCGTAGTTCATCTCCGCCGAGACGATGCATCGGTGCGCTCTGAGCAGGCAGCGCAAGAGGGCGACGGCTGCTTCCTGGTCGCCTTGGCATTTTGTGCAATACGGCAACATCTTGCAAACGCTCGACACCGTCGCGACGCTGACGTCCCCGAGCTGGCTCCGTGCATCTTCTCGGAGCTGGAGGCCCAGGTTCCACAGTACCTTGTTGAAGGCTCTCAGGTGCTGCTGTAGGTGACAGAAGCGAGTCAGGCCCCGCGTGCAGGTAAATGTAACTATCTCGGCATCAACGTTCTCGCACTTCAGTGAAAGCAAGGCTAACGGGAGGACTGCCGAAGTCCTCGCCATATGGAAATCCAACGTGTGCTCCTGCTGATCGTATTTCTTTTAGTAAACGCGGACAGTTGCTTGTAATTGTGGTAACTTATATTTCTTGACCCTTGAGACGTCTGCGCGGAACGTGATAGTGAACAGCACATAAGGCAATAAGATTTAGGAGGTGGGTCATGAGGCTTGCCGCTGGAATGATAACAGACGTGGCATTCTTTTCGAGAGCTCTTCGTAATATTCGATATATGTGTTGCCGGTTTGCCGTATCTACTCTACTACGCGTGCTCTGTGTACACGACGTATCTTAAGCGTCTTTAGAACTGCCTGACGCAGAAACGTGATTGACGGCACTGCGCATACGCGCCTTCATCGCACCAAGTTGCCTCCCATTGCCTCGGCGCAGGGCAAAAATTGCAGAAAAACCGAATATGACCAGTAGTGGGCGAATCGAAATGCTGTTGATGAGATGGCAGCTATACATATATTTGACGAAATAACTTTCAGCAGTATAGGAAGGTTCTGTAGATATCTGGCGCTGTCTAAACAAGGATGTAATGAAGATAGAACAGTTTGATGGGAAGCATATGAAAGAAAAATTATTCACCAATAGTTGCCGTTCTTACTGACGGAGTATTTGTTAGTTGTTTCACTTTAGTACTAGAATGCTGAATTACCCGCATCGAGTGTATGACTCACTGAATCAGGGCTGTTTTCCAGCATTTGAGTCCCTTAAATGTATTGTGCTAGAGAAAAAAAAAAAAAAAAAAAAAACGAAAGCGCTTGAACTTATTGGAGGCGAGTCCACGATGCACGAACTGAAGACCGTGGGAGGCTCTGTGAAGGACCGTAGAATTGCAAGTATTCCTTTCTTTTTCTTTATTTATTTATTTATTTATTTATTTATTTATTTATTTATTTATTTATTTATTTATTTATTTATTTCACAGCGAATCTGTATACCTCTATCGTCCAAGGAAATTTTCCTGTCGTTGCGGTGAGCAAAAGCTTTCCATACGTGGGCCGATCCCGAAGTTAGTGCGATGCCGGGCCGACCCGCGGCAGAGGTGAAGCAGGTGTTAAGCACTCGCCATACGTGGGCTGATCCCGAAGATAGTGCAATACCGGCCCGACCTGGTGGCAGAGGGTGAAACAGGCGTTGAGCACTACCCGTACGTGGGCCGATCCCGAAGATAGTGCAATACCTGCACGACCTGCGGCGGAGATGAAGCGGGCGTTAAGCACTCCCCATACATGGAGCGATCCCGAAGATAGTGCAATGCCGGACCGACCCGCGGCGAAGGTGCAGTGCGCCATTAAAGGGCGCACATACACAGCTTCGCTAGTCGTCCTTCACAGAGTGGAAGGGGACTGAGATTTCTTATTTCTTTTTACGTAAGCGCATTTACAGAGTAGTATGCATTGTACTATCGTCGGCACACGACGATGCCGGAGTAGACAGCGTGAGAAATTGTGAAGCCTCAGCGTAGTCAGAGAGATTGTCAAGGACGGTTCGTCGACCAGGGCCAACCTGTTGAACGTCACAAAGTGACACAAGAGCTGTGTTAGCATACAATCTTGTCAGTATCGCTTCTAACAGGCACGTACCTAAGGGGGCGCCCGGGGGGCCCGGGCCACCCCCGAAATTATGACTCATAGCCACTCCCCCCCCCGCTCCCCGCCCACGCCACCATTTCTCACACACATTCCTAAAGCGCCGCCAAATCAATGTTGAGACTTGGGAGCTATTCGGCGGTCAACATTTTGCTGCCTTTTTCACTCCTTTTGCATGGCGGTAGTTATCGGCGTCTCCTGGGATGTTATGGCCAGTTTCCTCATAAATTCGGTGCCCGCGCGATTAACTCGATATGCATTCAGTTGCTACCTTCTATTCAACGGTCACGCCCATCGTTGTTACTTGGTAAGTTCAACCTTCTCGTTTAGACTGATCCAGGGATCAGGAAAGGGATTCAGTTCGTCGTCAGCTGGTCTGTATGCACGTGGAACGAGTTGCGGCCAGAGAAAATGCCAGCTGCGTTTAACTTGTCTTTTTGTTTCATTATTTCCTCGAGTGACGGCTCGCCGCGACGCTGACAGATCCTCGGAACCATACACCCGTGACATGGGTTAGATAAGGTGGAAAATAAAATAATGCGAGATAGCATCCACCATCAATCCCTGCAATAACCTTAAAACTCATAGGCAATATAACTGTCACCTCTTAACTCGTCTGGTTTTTCCCTAATTGTACAGCTCTTAAATTTTCGTGCAAGGTTGCCAACTGGAATCAAGAATACTTTGTTTAGCGCAAAAGAACACACACAAGAAAGACGACAGGACAAGGCGCTACTCGTAGCGCCTTGCCCTGTCGTCTTTCTTGTGTCTGTTGTTTTGCGCTAAACAAAGTATTCATGGATTCTGACTAACTAGCCCGCCAACGCATTGTGCTGGAAACAAGAGTCGCAAGGATTTGAGAAATTAAGCGATCTACTAAGGGAGAGAGCCAAGGCAATAGCCAAACAGGAAGGAAAAGCGAAAATTAACAAATGTAACCGTTGTTTATTAAAATATTCATCGATCAACATCTTTTTATTTAAGAAGGAAGTAGAGAGAACGCCGCCGGAAGTGGAGGACAATTCCGTGTGTTCTGAACGACGCTTCTGCAGTTACCATTCGAGCCGCTTAACGTTGCCACTTCTCTACTGTGCTTATGTAGATGTTTTTCTAACCTTCCGCGGTGGGCGCAGTACGTGTAGAGTCGCAGCTTCCTGCGCCATACGCGGTTGTACGCGACTGGCGGCCACGCATCGTTACGTAACTTCCCAAATAACAATAAGAGTCGGTTGTGGCACTTAACTTGTTAGATCAGTAAATGAGGGATCCAAAAGAACTGTGATTGTTCTGCAAATATATATTTCTGTATATTTCTTCCAGAGATAATTTAAAAAACGCTACTATAGCCGGATACAACTTAAGAGGAAGTTTTAGCTCAGGCCCAACTCCGAGGCGGCCTATTCAAATACACGTAAAACGCAAAAACGTTTTTCTGAGATAACCCCTGCACCGATTTTAATGAAATTTGTTGTATTTGAGAGATACAGTTAAATTATAGTGACTGTTTGAAGCGGAATTTCGATTTAATGCCTGAATTGTGTTAAAAAGATTTTCAAATATTCCACAGTTGGAAAAAAACATAGAAGCACGAAGTTTACAAATCCGTAGCTCTGCATCAAGAACAGATGTCGCGATCTTGGAAACGGCATCCATTAGACCATTCAAAGTGGACAAATTCGATATATCATTTTACATATTATGTGAATTTGTTACGTTGTTTACAAGGGTTCTACAAAAGGTGTATTTCCATATTGCTAAATTTTTTGAGATTCATATGTAACATATGACTTTTGTCCGCTTTAAATGTACTATTAGATGCAATTCACAGAATTGTGATATCATTTTTCGTTGCCGAAGAACAGAGTTGTAAACGTGATAGTCTAGTTCTCCGAATATTTTCGATTTTTGATAATTTAAAAAAAAAATTGACAATATAAAGCGAAAATTCGAAACCAACAGTCACTAGAGTTTCAGTTTTTCTTTTACATGCAACAAACCTGGTCAAATTTGGTGCAGTTGTTGCTGAGAAAAACGAATTCTCCTTTTACGTGTATCTATATAGGAGCACCCGAGCTAAAGCTTCCTCTTAAGTCTGCAATGAAGCCCCGCCCACGCCCTCATAACCGCCAGCCACTGTTCCTCCGCAAGGCTGCAAATAATTCGCACTTCAGACCTCTTCTGTTACCCAAATAAGGCGGTAACTACAAAAATAAAATTATTAGCGCGTAATTTTGTACCTTTCCTTTCGCCTACTATAGTGGAATGGCGAATGCCTAATTCATTATTGAACTTAAATAACATGCTTGCTTCGCTACAACTATTTGTTGTGAAGTTTCACTTCAGTTGGCAGTGAAGTTTCATGAGTAAAGCGGGTTCAGCAGTGAAATGAACTGCACAGCAGACTTTTGAAGAGTGAAATGCTCAGACTTGATACATTTTGTCTGTGTCTGTTGCACACCTCATTGTTTCCGCCGATGAAAAGAGTTTTGAAGAACAGCAGGCGCTCCGGAGGTATCAAGTACGACGCCATTTCGAAAAGGCCGCATAACGGCGACTTTCTTTGCTTCTGTCATTGGCTGGCGGAGTAACACAACTCCGCGCGGTCCGTGTGCCTTTGTTGCTAACTACTGTTTTTAAAGTTCTATTGTACTGAAGTAATCTTTATTTTGCACTTTCGTTTCTTTACTTGTTCTTGGTTGTGTTCTTCCTGCGCGAGTCCATTTGGCGTGGTTCTTTGTTTGCCAAGTAAAGTAGAGGTGTATCGCACAGGCATACCTGTAAAATACACCTTATTTCATTTCTCTTTTGTGGGTGTACGCGTTTTTATGGCCAACGATGGGCGTTATTCACATTGGTACTAGTAAAGGTACCCCACCCCACTAATTTGCATACAAGAGTTACCTTGTGTTGCCCCCCCCCCCCCTTGAAAAAAAAAATCCTGGGTACGTGCCTGGCTTCTAAGCTCTTGCGGTAGCCTTTCAGACCGGAAGTTTAGAGACCTTGATTCTTTGAATGCATCGTTCAACGTGAATTCGGTGAGAAGCTACTTTCTGTGTGCGCGCCACTTCCGAAGCGGTGAATCGCTCGTTCGTGTGAGCAAAAGGAGGCATTTCTATGCTAATCTGGCGAGTATCAAGGCTAGAGCGAATGTGGGAAGAAGCCTTTGTCAGCCATAAACAAGTCGTCTTTTTCTAGAAGGTCAAGGAGGCCAGAGTTTCCCGTAATATGTGCGTCACTAGCACGACCACCAAACACCTCTACACCTCTGAAACGAATGAAATGAAGCCACACGGTGCTATGCCAGAAAGAAACAAGTGTAAAGTTGCTCTTGTGACTGCTCCAGCAGTTCACTTGGTCGCCGACTTCAGCTGGCATTTCTATGGTCGCCTGCGTGCAATCTATAATTACCCTGCATGTGGGGTACTTTTCCCTAAATGAGAGGGGCATTGTTTCTTGTACGACTTGCGGAAACCGGACAAGCCAACCTCGTGTTTTGCATATAGCAAGAAAGTACACAATAAAACACACGGGAAGAAGTGGTTAGCGGTGCACACTGAAAAGGGTGCCGAGAGCAGTAAATGCAAGGCCTTCATCCTTCATCCTTTTCCTTCATCTTCACGAGGAAAAGGAGCAGGCAGCTTCCAACGGTGATGTCTTGCCCGAGGAGTCTTCATCTGCATTACGCGTAGATTCAATTCGGAAGTGTGACGGGCTTTTACAGTATCTTGAAGTTTCCACACCAGCCTCATGCAATGTCAGATTTTGTAAACTTCTAAATACATTGTATTTAAACATCACCAAGCAGTCATCCTGGCAACCTTTCTGAACATTTCCTAAGGACAAGGCCCGACCAAAAACTGCAAGACGAACTACAGATATGTATACAAGGCAGGAACAAACCGCACCTGAGATTGCATTCCAAGAACAATGTAAATGCGGGCCGCTGAGACTCCACTCAGGTCCTTGAGGACTCAACCATTTTCCTCTCCAGGTGAGAGATATTCGTAGCCACAGAATGCCTTCGGGGAGAACGTGTTCACTTTTACTGTACTGGTTCCCCACTCACAGAGTTCACTTCGAGGGACAGGGATGTCACGTCACTGTACAGATGACCCGCCGTGGTTGCTCAGTGGGTATGGTGTTAGGCTGCTGAGCAGGAGGTCGCGGGATCGAATCCCGGCCACGGCGGCCGCATTTCGATGGGGGCGAAATGCGAAAACACCCGTGTACTTAGATTTAGGTGCACGTTAAAGAACCCCAGGTGGTCGAAATTTCCGGAGTCCTCCACTACGGCGTGCCTCATAATCAGAAAATGGTTTTGGCACGTAATACCCCACTATTTAATTTAATTTTTAACTGTGCAGATGCCACAGAAGCGCGACTGTGAAATAAGCAGCTTAGCACAACGAACGATGCTGGTACGTCTGGGTTGCCTTCGTCTGTCTGCGCTGAAACCTGAAGGAACAAATGGATAGGTTTAGAAAGGGGCCTCAGCTGATGTGTGATGTTTCCGATGTTACACACGTTCTCTAGGGCGAAACATGGCGACACAGTGTGAATAAAATTTCTACTCCTTACCTCACCTGTGGATGGTACCATGGTATCGCCACGAAGTCGAGGAGTGTGATTTGCTGCTGGAGAGTCTTCAGATTCCCTAGTCGACTCACCTAGGGAAAATGACGGGATTAAAAGCGGATACTTTTCGAGAGTGAGGACAGAAGGTCCTGATGTGAACTTGGACGTATAACTTGCTCCTGCATGAAGTTGACTTTGGTACTGGAGCCGTGTAACTAAGCCAGTAAACCCTTTTCGTTCATTTCCTACAACCTGACGTAGCACTCTATGGGCTTGATGGTTTCCCTGCCCTGAACGCCACCCTAAGTCGCAACAACATTCTGCTTGTTGTAAAGAGGAGTAACAGTTGCATGTGCGAGAAGAAAAACAGCCAATCATTCTCGATTATGATAACGCATAAGTGGCTGCTGTCACTCGAACACTTTTGCATGTTCAAAACATGCTAGCAACTTTCCATGGCGGTTGAAGCTAGGTTTTATGGCTTCAGTGGGAAGTGGCGTAAGCACCAATTCCAGCATGTACACTTCAGCTCAAGTCATGTCGGTATATCTCCAAAAGTTATATGGTCAATCTGGAACCACGATTGCGCTGGAGACAGCCAGAAGTGAGGGAACACAGAAAAAAATTTGGAGAACGCTTAAGCTTCGCCTTTAAGAGTGGAACGCGATAGCATTCAAAGATCCCTGACTGCTTCTCACGCTTCCCGGCAACTGGAGCGTACGTAACCGTGATGTTTACCTGGAAACGCTTGCTGCGAACTCTATGCACGAAGGCGAGCTTTGTGGTGGAACCACGGCCTCTTGCGTGGGCCGCGATGCGGCGGAGGCGAGCGCCAGCTGGAGTTATTATTGTAACCGGGCGCGTCGCTCCGTGGCACTCAAGACACAGGTCGCGCCGGCGCGCGCAATATGAGATCGTTCTAACCACGCCCACTACGTCCTCCGCCGTGACAACCAGTGACATTGTGCCCGTCGCCTGACTCAAGCCGTACAACTCTCCACGCGCCTTGGATATTTAACAGCACCGTGACGGCGCTTTTGCCACCGGGGGGGGGGGGGGGGGGGGGTAGTATTACTGTATCATCGAGCGATGCTCAAGCGACGAGCTGCCTCGAGAACGACGAAGTTGGTCAGTGCCCTGGGCGCGAGCGAGTGTCGGCCTGGCTGCTTGGCTCGTGTAAATAGCCTGTGAATAGCCTCTTTCGTCTGTGTCTTTCCACGCGTAACAATATCAACATGTAACCAGAAATTCAAGGACCACTTTTAAGCGTCCACCGGCTATCTAGACATCGCCTGTTCAGCCAAAAGCAAACACTTGGAGCGTACTAGGCAAGTGTGTAGACTGCTTAAATTAAATTATGGGGCTTTAGGTGCCAAAACCATTTCCCGATTATGAGGCACGCCGTAGTGGCGGACTGTGGAAATTTGGGCCCCCTGGGATTCTTTAACATGTATCTAAACCTGAGTACACGGGTGTTCTCGCATTTCGCCCCCATCGGAATGCGACCGTCGTGGCCGGGATTCGATCCCGCGACCTCGTGCTTAGCAGCCCAACACCATTGACTGCTTGCTGCGACGGCGGAGAGAGACTGACATGTAAAACAGAGAATGAAAATGGCGGCAGCAACAAAGGTCTTTATTTACGCTTTAAAAGCACTCCATGCCCTGTGAAACATATATGACAAGTTCGAAACCCTCGTCACGTTATCAACTAGCCAAACTTTCTGCAATACCACTGTGTGAGACAGCCGTGGACTTTGAGAAAAGTGTGGAAAGTCACGACCGTACAAAAGCAGCTGTGCCAAGTTTTTTTTTTATAATGAGACTGAAAGATATGAGAGGTATTCGAAACGTTACTCATAATGCTCCAGCTATTTCGCACCAAGACGAAGAATTTCTTAATTCTCGAGAACAGAAATGATTCACGTTGGGCGTGATGCGTGGAGCACTTGAGACAAAGTACTATGAGAAGGGAGAGGAGAATAAAAGCAGACGATGGACAATGACGTCGTTGCTGACTCACGACAAAAAAAAAAAGAACAAGATGATTGGCGAAAGTTTCACCTCGCGTACACCTGCTTCACGAACTGTGTCTTATACGCAGGCATGTCGGTGTGATAGAAATAAAAGTGGATACAAGTAAAAGGCGAGAGCCCGCACCGCTAGGTACAGTACGAGGCGCTCCAGCTATCGTCAGCTGCACTCTGCACTTGAAACACGGTCACATATGGCCTTCGTAGTAGCGTGCGCCATTTACCTAAGGCGAGTCCACGTTTCAGCAGTGAACAGAAGCACTGGCTGTATAAGCTCGTACGTCGCTTGCTGCAAGTTACTTAGTCGGTGCACACCCACGAGAAGACGCCAGTGTATCGTTAGGCTACATACGTCAAGTGCATGTAGGTTTACCGCGAAGCACTGGACTGACGTGCATGCATCTTGACCTACAGTAGATTATAGGTCCATCCGATTCACATACACTTTCTGAATAAAATATGGCACTAGTCACGGCTAGCTGACGCGAGCCGCCGCCCTACTTAACCGGGTCAACTCCATCCCGTCCATCCGTTCAACCAGTTCAACATGGCGGCACCTGCATGCTGCCGCACGTGAATCATTCAGTTCAGCCTTCGCAAAGGACGAGTTCACAGCCATTCGCTGCGCTCGCCAGAAAGACACGGCAGCGTTCATGCAGCGTGTAGCATGCCGGTTCCGCATGATTTCGGTCGGTGAACAAACTAGAAGGTTGCGCATGTAGCTCGTGGTATACCGCGAGACCGAGTGGCAGTGGATGTAGCGCATTGAAGGTCAAAATTTCACGACTGTAAGAGCCATCCCTGGAGTAGGGGTTGTCTGGGAGGACGTTCTTGCAAGAATATACTGGATTGACATCACACCAGTACCATACGTGGGGCGGAGTTGGACGATGTTAACGGGCGCGTCAGAGTTTCACCACATCCGCTACAATCAGATACCGGCGAATGTGCAGCCAGCACTCGTAGTTCAGACTGTCGAACTGCGTGGCACCGTCCTCTCGGGCGTGGCACACGACTCGTTTCTGGACGACGCCAGTCAACCGCATGAATTCGTGCACGTCGGTGAGGCGTAGACTCCGCAGGCCTCTTCGAATCAAGGCCACGGCTGCAGCCTCGTCGCTCAGTGCCGCCCTGCGTCGAACACTGTCCACGAGCTTGGGGTGCTCCGAAACGAGCTCCACGGCGCATGCGCAGTAGAGATGCTGGTCTCCCAACACGAACCTGGTCGCTCGCTCAACGAGGCTGCAGTTGCGTCGAACGATGTCCTGGACTGCGAAGGTGTTGGCGTAAGGTTTCAAGCAGAAGGGAATTTCTAGGCGAAGCAGGCAGTAGTTTTGGTGAAATCGTGGCAAGAGATGGCGTAGGAAGGCTGCTCTGTTATCGTGTGCTGCGAGCTTGAGGGTGAGCTCGTGAAGGCGTCGGTTGCCGAAGACGGCGTCAGCGAGCGCTTGACAGTCCTCGTCACGTAAATTTACCGACCACTCCAAGCTTATCTTGGAAAGGCTTCGATTCGAGCAGAGTGCCGTGCACAAGTCGGAGATAGACTGAGCCAGAGGTTCACCGTCCCAGTCGTCGTCGATATCAACATCGATGTCCACCCGGATTTCCTTCAGCGCGGACGCACTTTTTATGTAAGTGGCCAGTGTTGCGTAAATAATTTCGTCCAAGAAATCTACAGACACGCGAAGTGATGAGATGTCGTTGCAAGCCACAAGGTGATGGAAGAAACGCTGCACAGCGGCTGCGTTTTCGGAGTGCGGTACATATACAGTGGCGGCTGTCACCTCGGGAAAGTCGGAAAGCGTTGGCGTATCCATGCGCTCAACGTAATAGTCCGCTATGCCGACCTTGTGGACAAGTCCGCTCTTCCTTATCGCGCTGCAGACTTCTTCCAGCCTGTCAACATCCGGAAGATTACGCAGCGTCACGCTTTGAAGGCACAGCTTGTTCGCGAGAGCTCCAAGTAAGAGACAGCAGTTTTCGGTTGTGGACCACGAGACGTCGAGGTCCAGCTTCTGCAGCGAGTCGTTTTCCTTCAGCGACAAGATCCAGGATCGATCGTCGGCGGCCTCTACCTCTTCGTGGCGCTGCTGCTCGTCTATTACGTTGTACATCGCGTCAAGCCGCAGCGTTAAACGCCGCAGTAAGCGGTTGCGCGAGACGACCGTGACGAACCGCTTGCAGTAACGGCTCGTCCCCAGCCACTGGGCGTCTAGTTCTTGCAGCGTCGTCATTGCAGCGATGGCTTCGGCCAGCGCCTGCAACCAGACGAATTCGTTATTGAAGTGCCGCCCTCTCAGAGTGAGCTTCCTGAGCGTTGCGTTTTGCTTTAGCAGATAATCCTCAAACGACGGCGACCACCAGTCCAACGGACCGGAATCGAAGACGCAGTCTCCGACGGCGAGGTCCGTGATGGTGTGGTTCGTAATGAGAGCTTCGACGAGCTTCCTCGACGTGAGCGGGCTCATTTGCAGCTCCGCTACGTCTAGCAACGTCAGTCGGGCACCCCATTGTTCCAGCAAGCGGACGGGGATCTTCATGCTGTCCAAGGAGTGCACGTAGCCTTGTGGGAACTTGAATACGCCCCTGCATTCCAGAGAGAAGGCTTTGGTGGCCAACTCCTCGAATACCTTTGGCTGATCACTTGCGATACCGAAGACTGTGAGGCTTTCCAAACTCAGCGAAGATTCCATGGCTTCGGCGAGCATGCCGGCGTTCGCCACGGCGTAGTTAATCTCCGCCGAGACGATGCATCGGTGCACTCTGAACAGGCAGCGCAAGAGGGCGACGGCTGCTTCCTGGTCGCTTTGGCATTTTGTGCAACGCGGGAACATCTTGCAAACGCCTGACACCGTCGCGACGCTGACGTCCCCGAGCTGGCTCCGTGCATCTTCTCTGAGCTGGAGGCCCAGGTTCCACAGTACCTTGTTGAAGGCTCTGAGGTGCTGCTGTAGGTGACAGAAGCGAGTCTGGCCCAGCGTGCAGGTAAAGATAACTATCTCGGCGTCAACGTTCTCGCACTTCAGTGAAAGCAAGGATAACGGAAGAACTGCCGAAGTCCTCGCCATTTGGAAATCCAACGTGCGCTTCTGCTGAGCGTATTTCTTTAGTAAAAGTGGTGCAGTTGCTTGAAATTCTGGCTTCTTACATTGAACAGTGCACAGTGAACAGCGCATGAGGCAATAATGCGTGCGAATCTTTGTAATGCGGCCAAATTTAGGAGGCGGGTCACGAGGCTAGCCGCTAATATGATAAGAGACGTGGCATTCTTTTTGAGAGCGCTTCGTGATCTGCGATATGTGTGTTGCCGGTTTGCCGTATCTACGCTAGCACGCGTGCTCTGTGTATACGACGTACTTTAAGCGTATTTAGAACTGCCCGACGCAGAAACATGATTGACAGCACTGCGCATACGCGCCTTTATCGCACAAAGTTGCCTGCCATTGCATCGGCGCAGGGCAAAGATTGCATAAAAACCCAATATGGCCCGTAGTGGGCGAATCGAAATGGTGTCGATCAGAAGGCAGCTATACATATATTTCACGAAACAACTTTCAGCAGTATAGGAAGGTTCTGTAGATATCTCGTGTTGTCTGAGCAAGGATGTAATCAAGATGGAAGATTTTAGTTTGATTGGAAGCATTGAAATGAAAGATTATTCAGAAATAGTTGCTGTTCTTAGTGTCGTAGTATTTGTTAGTTGTTTCACTTTACTACTAGATTTCTGAATAACCCGCATCGAAGGTATAACTCACGTATAACTCACAGCATTTGAGTCCCTTAAATGTATTGTGCTAGAGAAAAAAAAACAACGAAAGTGCTTGGAATTACCGGAGGTGAGCCCACGATTCTTTTTCCTTTTCTTTCTTCCTTTCCTTCGTTCGTTCTTTCTTTGACAGTGAAGCTGTATACCTTGACCGTCCAAGGAAATTTTCGTATCGTTGTGGTAAGCAAAAAAGTTTCCATACGTGGGCCGACCCCGAAAATAGTGGAATGCCGGCTTGACCCGCGGCGGAGGTGAAGTAGGCGTTAAGCACTCCCCATACATGGGCCGATTCCGAAGAAAGTCAAATACCGGCCCTACCGCGGCGGAGGTGAAGCGGGCGTTAAGCACTTCTCATACGTGGGCCGATTCCGAAGATAGTGCAATGCCGGGCCGACCCGCGGCTGAGGTGAAGCAGACGTAAAGCGCTCCCCATACGTAGGCCGATACCGAATATGGTGCAATAACGGCGCGACCCGTGGCTGAGGTGAAGCAGGTGGTAATCACTCCCCATACGTGGGCCGACCCGAAGCTGGTGCAATGCCGGGCCGACCCACGGCGGAGGTGAAACAGGCGTTAAGCACTCCCCATACATGGGCCGATTCCGAAGAAAGTCAAATACCGGCCCTACCGCGGCGGAGGTGAAGCGGGCGTTAAGCACTTCTCATACGTGGGCCGATTCCGAAGATAGTGCAATGCCGGGCCGACCCGCGGCTGAGGTGAAGCAGACGTAAAGCGCTCCCCATACGTAGGCCGATACCGAATATGGTGCAATAACGGCGCGACCCGTGGCTGAGGTGAAGCAGGTGGTAATCACTCCCCATACGTGGGCCGACCCGAAGCTGGTGCAATGCCGGGCCGACCCACGGCGGAGGTGAAACAGGCGTTAAGCACTCCCCATACATGGGCCGATTCCGAAGAAAGTCAAATACCGGCCCTACCGCGGCGGAGGTGAAGCGGGCGTTAAGCACTTCTCATACGTGGGCCGATTCCGAAGATAGTGCAATGCCGGGCCGACCCGCGGCTGAGGTGAAGCAGGCGTAAAGCGCTCCCCATACGTAGGCCGATACCGAATATGGTGCAATAACGGCGCGACCCGTGGCTGAGGTGAAGCAGGTGGTAATCACTCCCCATACGTGGGCCGACCCGAAGCTGGTGCAATGCCGGGCCGACCCACGGCGGAGGTGAAACAGGCGTTAATCACTCCCCATACGTGGGCCGATCCGGGAGATAGTGCAATGCCGGGCCGACCCGCGGCGGAGTTGAAGGAGGCGTTAATTATTCCCAATACGGGAGTCGATCCCAAAGATGTGAAATACAGGCCCGACCCCCGGCGGAGGTGAAGCATGCGTTAAGCACGCGCCTTACGTGGGCCGGTCCCGGAGATAGTGCAATGCCGAGCCGACCCGCGGCGGAGGTGCAGTTCGCCACTAAAGGGCGCACATACACAGCAGTGCTGGTTCTCCTTGACAGAGTAGAATGGCACTGAGATTTTTTAGTTCTTTTTACGTAAGCGCATTTACAGACTAGTATCATGGTACTATCGTCGGTACACGACGCTGCCGGAGTAGGTAGCGCGGAAAATTATGAAGCCTGAGTGTATTTAGAGAGATTGTCAGCGACGGTTGGTTCACCAGTGTGAACCTGTTTAACATCACAAAGTGACGCAAGAGCTCTGTTAGCATGTTCAGTAGAACTGCGGCATAATTTTGACTACCAAGTGAGACCCGGGCCGACGATCATCTCCGTGATCCTGACCGGTCCAATTAGCGCCATAGTACGTGCAGCTCGAACCCTCGACCTTGCTTTGAGCAGCAGAACGCTGAGTCACCGGTGGATAGGTTGGTCCGCAACAGTTGTGTCCGATTCATCCGGTTCGGCAAGTGGCACTCATGAAAAGCACGAATATTTAACAACAGAGATCATACCTGCACATATGCAATTTTTCTGTTACTGCGGAACGTAGAAATGATGATCCAATGAAAAAGATAAATGCCCAGGACAAATGGTTCTAAGCTCATCTTTAAACAAGCAAACTATTTAGCAGCCTCTGAAATTTAAAATCGCATGAAAAGTGCTGAACATGGCTGGTTGTAGGACCGCCATGAAACTGTCTATTCAGTCATTCTTGACCTTTGAGTATTGGCTTCTGCATGTCCGTAAGTAGGCAACAGACGGATACAATCTTGTCAGTACACCTTCTAAGCTCTTGTGGTAGCCTTCCAGAGAGGATGTTTAAAGACCTTGATTCTTTGAATACATCGTTCAACGTGAATTCGGTGAGAAGCTACTTTATGTGTGTACGCCACTTCCGAAGCAGTGAATTGCTCGTTTGTGCGGGCGAAAGGGAGCATTTCTAGGCTAACCTGGCGAGAATCAAGGTTGGAGCGAATGTGGGGTAGCCTTTGCCAGCCATAAACAAGTCGTCTTCTTCTAGAAGGTCAAGCAGGCCAGAGTTTACCGTAATATATGCATCACTTGCACGACCACCTAACACCTCTATGACGATTGAAGTGAAGCCACAGGGTGCTATGCCAGAAAGAAACTGAAGTGTAAAGTTGCTCTTGTGACTGCTCCAGCAGTTCACTTGGTCGCCGACTTCAGGTGGCATTTCTATGGTCACCTGCGTGCAATCTATAATTACCCTGCATGTGGGGTACTTTACCCTAAATGAGAGGGGCATTGTTTCTTGTACGATTTGCGGAAACCGGACAAGCCAACCTCGTGTTTTGCATATAGCAAGAAAGTACACCATAAAGCACACGGGAAGAAGTGGTTAGCGGTGCACACTGAAGAGGGTGCCGAGAGCAGGAAACGTAGGGCCATGCTTCATCTTCATGAGGAAAAGGAGCAGGCAGCTTCCAACGGTGATGTCTTGCCCGAGGAGTCTTCATCTGCATTACGCGTAGATTCAATTCGGAAGTGTGACGGGCTTTTACAGTATCTTGAAGTTTCCACACCAGCCTCATGCAATGTCAGATTTTGTAAACTTCTAAATACATTGTATTTAAACATCACCAAGCAGTCATCCTGGCAACCTTTCTGAACATTTCCTAAGGACAAGGCCCGACCAAAACTGCAAGACGAACGACAGATATGTATACAAGGCAGAAACGGACCGCACCTGAGATTGCATTCCAAGAAAAATGGGAATGCGGGCCGCTGAGACTCCACTCAGGTCCTTGAGGACTTAACCATTTTCCTCTCCAGGTGAAGAGATTCGTAGCCACAGAATGCCTTTGGGGAGAACCTGTTCACCTTTACTGTACTGCATGGTGCCCTTGTCACAGAGTTCACTTTGAGGCACAGGGATATGTCAGGGCCCTGTACAGATGCCACAGAAACACTACTGTCAAATAAGCAGCTTAGAACAACGAACGATGTTGGTACGTCAGGGCTGCTTTTATCTTTCTGCATTGAAATCTGAAGGAACAAATGGTTAGTCTGAGCTGATGTGTGATGTTTCCGATGTTATTCCATCGTCTAGGGCGAAACTCTGAGACACACAATGTGAATAAAATTTCTACTCGTTACCTCACGTGTGGACAATTCATTTTCGTTACGCCACGTCGGGGCATCTGGTATTGACCCGAGCTCTTCACGCACATCACATGGTGAAATGGCGCTGCTTCCGGGATCATCTTTACCTACGTCACCATGCAACGTGACACTGCCTGAGTCTGTGTGGTTGCCTGGACCGGGACTCTAATTCTCCACCTTAGGAGTAGGGGGGGGGGGGGGCGTGAAATATGACATATATTTAAGTTTCAACACCACAAAGTCGTTAATTGGACGTTTGCCACGAGCCAAACCACTCGCAATCCATCATTGCCTATCCAGACGTCAACGCAGCCACACCTGACGGGTCCCACAAAAGGACCATAACCCCGCCCTTTATCTGGCATGCTGAGCCAAGTATGAGAAGGAGGGGAACAACGACGACGATTTCGGAGTCACAGTTAATTAGACGTTTACTACGAGTCAAACCATCACCCATGCATCAGCGCCTAACCAGACGTCAGCGCAGCGTCGACACCCACTCTTGACGGGTCCCACAAAAGGCTATCACCTCGTCCTTTACCTGGCAGCCTGAACGAAGGATGAAAAGGAGGGGAACGACGTCGACGACTTGAGAGGTGCAGGTTGCTTTCTTACCACATATAGCAAAAGATCTCTTCGGTGGCGGAGTTACTGCGGGTTATTGCGAGCATGGGCATGGTATCGCCACAAAGTCGAGGAGTGTGCTTTGCGGCTGGAAAGTCTTCAGATTCCCTAGTCGAATCGTCTAGGAAACATGACGGGATTAAAAGCGGAGACTTTTCGAGAGTGAGGACAGAAGGTCCTGATGTGAACTTGGACGTTTAACTTGCTCTTGCATGAAGTGGGCTTCCGTACTGGAGCCGTGTAACTAAGCCAGTAAACCCTTTTCCATCATTTCCTACAACCTGACGTTGCAGAGATGGATGGATTCCCAGCCGTGAACGGCACCCTAAGCCGCAAGAACATTTTGCTTGTTGTAAAAACGATTAACAATTGCATGTGTGAGAAGAAAAGCAGCCACTCATTTTCGATTATGATAACGCATAAGTGACTGCTGTCACTCGAACAATTTTACGTGTTCAAAACATACTAGCAGCATTCCATGGCGTTTGAAACTAGGTTTTGGTGAAGTACAGACATGTCTCACATGGGCTCCCGCTTCTCGTGCTTCTCACCCGCAAACAAGGCCAGTGACGAACGAAAGTTTTGCACCGGTTCAACCGGCGAGACGAGAGAAACCGGCGGGCACTAGCAACTTTCGGGTGAGTGCACCTTATCTCAAGATATCGAGCGTTATTCCTGACGACCGCCCGCCCGCCCGGCTAAGCCTAACGCCAGAACCAGCTCTCGCAATCTCATCGGCAGAAACACCCTCGCGCACGAGCACGAGCACACGAGCGCTCGCCCACGCCGCGGCGTAGAGCCCCTACGATGAGCCGAGAGGCAGCTGCTGCAAGTGAAATGTCGAACAACCAGAAAGAAGATGAAGCAAATGCAATGAAAACAGACCGGACGGAAGCAAACACCGGGTGAGGCACCTGAAACTAGGACGCAGAAAGCGGCGGAACAATCGAAGCGGAAAGCACTTGGATCACAAGAAACAAGAAAACCAAGAAGGACACCTCGAATTCAAAGACGCCGGCAAGAAAACCAACCGATGAGCAAACGCCCAATCCAGCACCTTCACAGCAACAACGCAGACCCAGGATGCCATCCGTGCCACTTGACGAGGTTAAGATCGTCCACCGCCCGCAAGCAGGTCTCGACCTCGCCAAACGGAATACTGTCGCAGACATGCACGCCATCGGTAGAGCGAGTGGACTATCGCAGCAGGACTTCAATGACTAAGTACGCGTACAAGTACAGAGAATCGAAAATTTAATCATCGCAAGCACGGCCGACAAGGAAGACGCCAAGATGCTGGTCAGCATCAACAGAATACAGCTCGGAGACACTTACCACCACGTCAAAGGCAGCATACGAACGCCTGACCACATCTACCGAGGCGTCATCAATGCCCTTATACCAGGAACAAGCACCGCAGAACCTAGGAATCCGAGGAATGGCAGGAATCCGAGCACCGGCACGATACACCGTTCTTCACGCCCGAATGATGGGTCAATCGACTGCGGCAGTCGTATTCTTCGAAGGACCGAACGTTCCTTACTACATCATCTTCCAGAGCGTAGACTTCCGCTGCAGACCATATCGCAAGTCGCTGCTGTACTGCCGCACCTGTGGCAACACGTGACACCGCCAAGACGTCTGTCCGAATCCAGATTTTTTGTCCAGATATTTGCTACAAATGCGGTAAGGCTGGACAATCAATCACAAGACCATGACTGCAAACCGACCTGCAAGCTGTGCGCAGAAGCGCACGAAACTGCAAGTACAGAGTTCAAGAAGAGACTGCAGCCAAGCCCTCCACCCTACAAAATACGGCAACAGCGCCTTAACAGACTACAAGAAAGAGACAACCGCTGGAGCTACAGCACTGAAGAGTTCCCGGAGCTGGGCACTTCGGCCACCAGCTCGAGCATTGTCAGATCGAGCAGCTTCCCCAGGCGCAGCAGCTCCAAGCCAATACTGCGAAGTGCTTCGCGCTCACGTTCCCGCTCTTGCTTCCGCTCAGTCAAGCGCTCGAGCTACGCCGACGCGGTAAGCGGCTCGAGTGACTTGGGTGGTACGAGCAGCTTGGATGCATCGGCCGAAGCCACAGTCATACGGCTCCTAGAAAACAAACGGCAGAACCAGCAGAGCAAACTGCAGAATCAGCACAGCCAATTGCAAGGCCAGCACAACCTCATAGACAAGCTTATCCGCAGTCAACAGAAGCAGCAAGAGCTCACCGACAAACTGCTTCAGAAATGCAAGAGATAATTTAATTGAAAGAAGGCAGAGAGGTCGGCCTGAGCTAAGGTGCTCTAGCCTGCTACTCTGCACAGGGGGAGGGGGAACGGGGACATAAAGATGTGATGAGGGATGATGACATAGCAAGAGGAATGCGCAAAGGTGAAAGCAAGTTCAACACTCTGATGATAAACATTCACAAATGTCATCCATGAAGCAACAATCAGGTTTCGCATCAAGTCTGCAGTCACCAATTTGAGTGAACTTAATATATAGAGGCGTTAGGACGAAGCTGGTGTGGGCCTCCCCTGCGTGAACAGCACAAGCGCCAAACAAAATCTTTATAGCATATAAAGAGCTGCGATAAGTGGCTCTAGCACGGCGAGCACTTGTAGGGCATTTTTAGCGGCCGGAGTCTCGAGACCACCGAGAATCACGCGCATTGATTCTACTAGGTGCTTCAGCATTTTTTGTACACTCTCCTTCTCATTGTGTTCATCTCCTTGCTTGCCCGTAGTGTCACCGGTTTCATTGGCCCTATAATTCTTGGCTTCATGGCGCAGAGGACCGCTAGTGCCCGCTGGCATGGCCGTGGGCCTAGAGGTCAGCAAAGGCCATTCCGTGTCTGTATCAGCCGGTGGAGGTGAATGTTTGCCGCGTGCTCTTGTCGACCTTGATTTATCAGTAGACTCCGTTACCGTCCTCGATGCACGCACAGACAAAGGTGGTCGTGGTACCTGTGCCACGCTAGGTATTTCTCCTGAAATGGTTTTGTGATGCTTCTGTCGCGAGCGTTGGTCACATTGACGAACAGATTCAGCAGCCTCTTTACGTGAAAATTGGTCTCTTGCCATTTTTCGAAGAATACAAACCTCTTGTTTCATCTTCAGGCCTTCCTTCGAGTCGCTTCGTGAGAGCCAGTGCAGTTGGGACATTTAAATGAGGACGCCTCACAGTCGGTGGTATCATGCTCTTCGCCGCAACGCGAGCAGGTGGCTTTGTTTCTAAAAACAGCGCTCAACTGTCCTATCTTGTGACATTTCCGGCACTGAATAGGCCTCGGAACGAATGGTCGTACTCGGTGTATAACGTAGCCCACTTTGACACACGCTGGTAATGTCGAAGAAGCAAATATTAACTTGATACATCGGGAGTGCCCCAGGCGGTGAATCTCAAGAATGCGCACCGATGACCTCAAAAGACTCTTGAGATCCGCATGCTTGATTTCAAGCTCCACGTCCAGGTCCAGGCAAGCTA
Organism: Dermacentor andersoni; assembly: GCF_023375885.2. Classification (NCBI taxonomy): domain Eukaryota; kingdom Metazoa; phylum Arthropoda; class Arachnida; order Ixodida; family Ixodidae; genus Dermacentor; species Dermacentor andersoni. The sequence goes on along the minus strand of NC_092821.1, from coordinate 122,194,648 downwards.
GCACGCCATGGACGAAAAGAAAAAAGGCTCAAACGAACGCAGCGAGGAGGAAGGACACGAGGAGATCTCCGGCGACGACGGGTCCACTCGGCGTAAGTCAACTGCCGCGGAGAGCAACGCCGGAGGACCGAGCGCGTCAGTCTCGGAGACGGCGGGGTCCAGATTCGGGTCACCGCCGTCGCCCGTCGAGCACCGCCGGGTCGAGCCGCCGCATCGTCGTCCCCCACTGGTTGACGGCGTTCCAGTCGGGGAACCGGCCGACCCGGAGGTCGAGTGAGAAAGCCAACAGCAGGTTGCCGAGCTGGTGAGCGAGGGCGTGATCGATGACGTGTGCCGGGTGTACTGCATCGTCATCGCCAGGGAAACGTACCGCATCAACTCGATGTCCCAGCTGCCCAACTTTGTCCGCGCGTTCAGGGCACTGACGAGGCTCGTATTCCCGAGCTCGTTTCAGGACGCGTACAAGGCCCGGTACGCGGGCGGCACCGTCGCCGGTGGCGGCAGCCGTCGCCCGGCCCTGCGCGATGGCCGCCTTCTGAGCGCCGACGCGCAAGTGCCCGACTATCCCAAGAACATCATAGACGCGTACGGTCTCTCCGGCGTCTTCACGGACAAGGATCAACCGGACGTCGTCCACGTCGACGACCAGTTTGTCGGTGAGAGCGACGGAAGGTCGGGGCTCGGCTACCGCGGAAGGCCGAGACTTTGACGCCTCGGTAACGCCAGGCGCCCGTTTGCACCGTCTCGTGCCGACAACACCAGTGACAGCCAGCCGGTTCGGATGCCGAGGAAAAGGAAGAGGTGGAGTGACGACGTAAAAAAAACATTAAAAAAATAACGCGGCAAATTAAAAGTGCTTATCGTGGGCGTTCCTTCTTAGGTTCCTTTTCTCTTCGTTTGCATAGTTAAATTGAGTGTGTCGCCCTATAGGCGAAGCATTGAACGCAATTGCAAGGTTTATATAGTGCTTCGCCGATGGCGTCTCGGAGCGCTGCAGTGCGCCACGTGAGGAGCGCGCGTGCCGGCGGTGTGGCAGGTGCCGCACTTCGACATTGCACGAGATGAGACTAAAAAGGAAAAAAAAAAAAAAAACTCTTTTGACTGTGGTCAGCGTCCGAAGAAAGGACTGCGTAATTTTTTTTGCTTCAAACTTCACCCCGGTTGTGACGTGCGTGCAGCTGCCAATGCTCCTTCCTCTGCGCGCATAATTCAAATGCCATCAGTGGAGTCGTCATTATTGTTATTTTTTTTTTTTTTGCAGCCAGGTTACGCTTTTTGCGTCTCGGGATGCCGTCTATATTCCATCGCGGGCGGTGCGCGCATGCGTCGTCGTCAATGGCGGGACATCACTACAACGCCAACGGCGACGGCGAGAATGCACGTCGAGCATCCATATAATTGTTGTCGCTATAATAAGCGAGGGAAGAAAAAGAAGAAGAAATATAACACTTGTGCAGAATGCATCGACATTCACCAACAAAGTACACGGTCTGTATATACTGCCCTGGTTTGCCCCGTAGCTGTCACAATCACGGCCGCCGGTGTCCATCGGTTGATCTGTCAAAAACGGGACGCCGGCCATGTTGGCCGATGCTCGGAACGTCGCCAGCCTCCCGCTTTATTTTAAGCAGAAACTGCCGAGAGAGAAAGTGACGTTGCACAGATGAGAGGAGGCCCTATTTCTACTTCCCCGCAGGAAGCACAACTCAGTGCCTACAAGGGAACGCTCTCTCCTAACGTACTTCTTTCTCTCTCTCTCTCTCTCGCGGCGGGGAAGGGAAGGGGCAAATCGCGGCTGTGTGAAGCAGGCCTAAGCAAGTAGCCGAATCCTTTGGGAAGCTTTTTACTTTATGAAGGAAATTATGGGCGTAAAGGCGCGTATTTGCTGCAGTGACAACGTTTCGACAGCGTTTGCTGTCTCGTTCCGTATTTATGCATAGAACAGAGCCATTCAACCAGCACATCTGTGGAGATGGTGTTGGCGGCTATACACGTAAGCCGATTCCTCATGCGGGTCGAAGCAGTCGAAGCGGAGCTTTTATTGGGGTTTATGACGAACGCTGTTCCTGCTCGGCGATTATTGTAGAGACCGCACGGCCCACTCGGACACATTCTTCACTGAGTCGTCGGTACCTAAAATAGCTGCCAGTGTCAGCTGGAGTAACGCCGTTCTGAGAAGATGCAGTGGTATACGGCCCTTGAACACTTGGGCACTGTAACAGTTCGCACTGTGTGAAACGAGTGCGAAGCGCTGATCAAATCCTTCGTCATCAGGAAACGCAAAGGTGCAGCAATGGGGCTTTGCGCTTGTGAAGAGCTCGGCATCATCAACAGTGCATTGCAAGACCCTACACAACCAGCGTTGAAAGAAACAGTTGTCTGGGAATGTCTCGAGGCGTTCAGTGGTATTGAATGCGTAAAACATCCATGCAAGACGGCATAACATGAGAGCGCCCAATCAGTAGTCCAGCCAGCGAGACGTGTATTCCTCGTACTTAGAGTGGAGTTTGACCGCCTTGACACGGCAGGGATTCTGCGACGCGCCTAAAAACCGACTGATTGGGCCAGTGGTGTCGTCGTCGCGCGTAAGGAGAACGGGCAGATCAGGGTGTCTCTCGACTTGGAACACATCGGTGCCAACTTGGAACGAGGACATTTTCCAACTGATCAGCTTGACCTGTTCGAAAGATAGCGCCGGCCCGGTACGTACGGCTCACGGGGTACCGAACTGAGGTCCGGTAAACCCACGTCCGAGGTTGCAACCTCCCAGTCGTGGGAGGTCAACCAGACGACCATGCTCGTCTGGCCACCCAACAACATACCAAAACTAAGGGGTAAAGGGGGACCTTCAGAACGTATAATTTGGAATATAACTGGTAACACGGATTTCTAGAGTGCCTATACATAAACTAAATAAACGAAAATGAAATAAACTGAAAAACTAAAAAGAAATTAAAAGAAAATAAAATGTCCCATGGTCGGTACCCTAACAGCGTAACCTTCCGGGTGCTTCAATGAACTTGTGCGGATCACTAATATTCGAACCATGGCTTGTGCCTAATTGACAGGCACCAATAAACAAAATGTCTGGTGTTGTAAGTGCTGAATCCAGTTTACTAGTTGGAAATATGAAGAACGTGGCCTCTAGTGACTGTGGGGGATTGGCCAAGAAACGTCTCTCTCTGCTGTTAGATTTTTTGTTTTATGTTGGTTCATCTCGCACTTTGTTGTCTGTAAATGCATTTGCCCCATTACTTTACCTCACGATAACGAGCCGGTCTGGCCCCTGATGTCCGATAGAGGGAGCAATTTTAGGGGAGGTCAGTGGGTCTGGACAACCTTGTTGTTCTCGTGCATTAGTGAAAGGGTGCAACCCGCTCTGGAGGATCGGTAATGAATCGGGTGGCGAAAGTTATAGTTGTTGTCAGTTTAAAAAAAAATGAAGGTGAAATGAAATACCTGTCTCTACCTCTCTTCTTCCTTCTCATCCCACCCGAGGTCGCTTGCCCCCCCCCCCCCCCCCCCGCCCCCAATATCGTCGAAGAAAGCACCTTGAAGAAAGCTCTCCCAGCTTTGATGAATTCGGCAGCGGCTCGGAAGGCGAGGGCTACGCTGAGACGAGGTCAGCCAGGTGAGAACGCCGGCGAGCCTGCTCGGTGAGAGCCGAAATTGTTGGTCTGTGACCATGCCCCGGGGTTTTCTCGTGAAACCATTCCGCGCAACCTCAGCGGTCTTTGGTCTCATTTTTGGTAGCGGCTCCGTAAAGTTTTCCGCCGTTGAAAGTTTCTGGCGACTCGCTCTAACACAAACGCCGCCTGCCGTGAGATCCAAGGAGGCTTAAAAAATAATTCTGGAGTGGAGATCGTGCCTGGAATCGAAGCCGGCCGCCGCCATCTTACTAAGGGAACCAATTAACGTTGGGATGTGGCGGAGTAGAGGAAGCGTTTTCTTTTTGCTTTCAGCGGTTTTGAAACGGCCAATTCAGCCGTGCAGGTGACTCTTAACGTGTCTGTCTGTCACTAGCTTTAGGATCAAAATTGAATGTCTTGACAACTTGTTATGGGAGATCGCGATATGACGACTAAGCCAATGGCAATATTCTAGCCCGAAACAACAAGCTTTTATTTTTTAATCACTCCAGAATTTATTATCACAGAGCAAGAGAAGATGTACTGCTACTATTCTTCGCCTAATTCAGCACGCTTTTAACGATGAAGTCGGGGAAAGCGCTGGCGTCACCTCTGCTGGTAAGAATTTGCGGGAGTTGCCACTCCAGATTTTTTCGTGAAACCTCCTCTCACTGGTTATGGCGTTCTGCTGCCCAGGACGAGATTGCGGGTTCAATTACAGCCCTTACTGGCCGTATTTCTATAGATGCGTAATGCGAAGAGACTCGTGCATTTTCATTTAGGTACACTTAAAAAAAAGCCAGGTCGTCAAATTCAATCCAGGCTTGTCTTCAGGGGCGTCCTTCGTAATCCATTGTGCAGTTTCGCAACAATAAAAAAAAATTTGCTCATGAACCCCGATAGCCATCATACCGTACAAGTCATCTAGTTTCGATCACTGCTGGAGATGTCTTTTTCCACAAGTCACATATTTGTTTCTGTGATACGCAGTTACTACTTTGGCAGGCTCTTTATAATCAGGGTAGCCCTTGTGGCATAAAACTCGATCAATCATCATTCATATAGTCCGGAAGTTACGCGCAACAGCCTTCCGAATTAGCCAACGTAAGACACAGTGTCAGGATAATCATGTGATAAACAACCAGCGACGTCATTTAAATGTCTGCTTTAACTGTTTCTGTATTCATCTTTTAAATACGGTCTACCTCCATGCAGAAAATTGTAAGTGTCCTCTTGTCAACAGTAACATCACAGTTCAAGTGAGGCATAGCCAAATTGCAGAATGTTGGTACGAGTGCAGAACGGCAGAGAACTCCAGCTCAACAAGCCTGAAATGAAAGGAAATAAGATAATGTAAGATTCATGGAGTTCATTTCACTGAGCTAGTTTGGCCTGTAGCTAATTCAGCTACGATTGTTCGCCTTCAATATTAATGACTTTCTTCAATACTATAGTTTCCACTTTTGTTATCTTAACAGTATTTGTTGTATCTAAACTGTACTGCAACGCACTAGATTGCAATGTACGAAAAGCGGGGTCTTGTTGTCATTGCTATAGTTTATATATTTTTGTTGGGTAACGGTGCTACACTTCTGTTTCAACAGTGCTAATTTGACCGTCCCGTATTGCAATGTTAGAACTTCGTGACATGGAAACCTGCATTCCGAGTGTTTGTTTTTTAATGCGTAGGCGTTCTTTGGCGATTGGCCCAGCAATATCTGTCTGTCACGCGAAAAGTGTAATGCCTTGTACCTAAACAGAAATGCGTGATTTGCGAAGTTAAGACATCTAATATCTATAATAGTGTAAGCATAGGTGATTGGTAGCATTAAAAGCGATAAGGTACGATTGAAACAAAAACACATGAAATTGATCAGAAAGAAAACCGTACTCGTCAGGCCGCCTTGAAAGCTTACTTTCCCGCATTATGGATGTGTGTGCAGAGAAGCCTTCTGTGGGACTACTCAGTACAAAACATAATAACAGATTGGTACATGTGTTAATAGTATAGCAATAAAAATAAATGACTGGTGGCATTAAATAAACGGGTGACGTCGCCACCTCAAGGTCGTAACTAAAAGGAAAAAGATAAAAAAAATAGAAAGGCAAGAAACAGCTACGGTGAAACCGGTTATGACGGCGTTCAGGCTCATTTGATACGATTGATTTGAAGAGGCGATGCAGCTTCGTGGCAACTCATCTCCACACTGTTCAGCGCACAGATTAAATTTTTTTTTTGGCACCGGAACTCATCTCCACACCGCTCAGTGCACATATTTCATTTTTTGGCACCGGAACTCATATTCACACCGTTCAGTACACGGATTTCATTTCTGTGGCGCCGGAAAAGCGACGGGTAGAAATTCATAAGCTAGGAAAAAGAAAGTAAGCAAAAAGCGCAGTAACAGCCGAGGCAAAGGAGGCTTTCGCATAAGCAGACAAATTTCGGAATTTCTCTAGTGTTTTTTATTTTGCCACATCTTACGTATCAGGGTACCCGCCGTGGTTGCTCAGTGGTTATGGTGTAGGGCTGCTGATCACGAGGTCACAGGATCGAATCCCGGCCACGGCGGCCGCATTTCGATGGGGGTGAAATGCGAAAACAGCCGTGGTACTTAGATTTATTTGCATGTTAAAGAACCCCAGGTGGTCGAAATTTCCGGGGTCCTCCACTGCGGCGTACCTCATAATCAGAAAGTGGTTTTGGCACGTGAAGCCCTATAATTTTAATTTTTACGTATCAGGGTATGTTGGATCCCACCCCACAAAAATAACCACCGAGGGAGGTTGTAGTGTTTACAAATAAATGATCACATTCTCCGGTAATACCTTGATTTCAGCATTCGCAGAGACACGGATGCCCGGGAGAACGCGCGGACGCTCCTGTCGCGTTCTGCGGACGCCACAGGGCGCACTTCCAGGAGCGTCGGAAGCACAGCCGCTGACCCAAACACCGGAAGACCGCTGGCTCGACGAAGGAGAACTCCGGTTATCCGATCACGGCGCGAATCCCCTGCCGCAACACCTCGCACGCGTGAGGTCACTCCCCAAACACATGACCGCATCGCCGCATTGTCGCCCGCGGATCGGCGGTACCCGACCAGGCACGCATCGCCGAGACGGCTGGCAGAGGTGCATCGCTCCAACCGTAGTCCTGGGCGTGACGCAGGGCTTCGACTCGACCTGAAGCGAGCGCGGGGTACGTCCGCCATTCCTGGTACCAGAAGCGGTGTGGGCCCTTCAGCGACCACGGCCAGGACTCCGTCCATCCTATCGTCGCCTCGGAGAGCAGGGAGCAGGACCGAAGACTCTCAGGCGCGTCCCGCACAGAGCGTCCGCTTCTCCAGGATGAAGTACAAAAGGGCACCCAGGAGCAAGGAACGAAGAGCCGAGACTAGAGTACTGTCGAGGTTCGCCGTACCTGCGTCGACGAAGAGCTTCATTCCCACTAACCAAGGGTCTTCGGACGACAGTTCTTCGTCCAGCAGCTCGAGCACCTCGGAGCTGGAACTGAAGAAAAACGTAAGACGCGTGCAAGCTGGTGGAACGAGGCCCACTAAGCTGACGTCACGTGTAGGAATCCCCGAGAGGCGCCGGTCGAACACCCCGAAAACACCGAGGAGGCGCATTCCTCGAGAAAGTGCCACAACTGACGGTCGCGAACGCCAGGCCAGTCACTCTGTACGCAACTCCTCCAGGAAACGTTTCGCCAGTGACGACAGTAGCAGTTCCGGAAGCGAGTCTTCGACATCATCGACCAGCATCAGTTCGAGTTCAATTGAACACAGCCGGGACGGCGCTACGGTCTCGAGGGACCGCGTGGACCAAACGGCGATCCCTAAGAGAGAGCAGAGGACCACAGCCGCTCAAACTGACGAGACGTTGACGTCACGTCCGGCGTCCATTTCCAGAGCCAGCCAGACGAACCTCCTGAGGCCCGCGAAGCGTGTGGTCAGCAGACCGACTCCATCGAGTGCGCCTGGGCCCAAGCGAACGCAAGCTACGTTCGCTTATTCCCGGCCAGTGAAGACTGGCTTGCAAAGTGAGTACACAATCACATTTCGTGGCATTCGCTGTAGTCGTTGGTCGCGACAATTTGATTTGTCGAATTAGATATTTCTGATTAGAAAGGCGAAAACTCTTTATTAATGGTCTTTAGGAATAGGGTTAACAAAATGGTCTTTATTAAATATATTCACACCGTACACGCACGCACATGCAAACACGTAGTGTCATTGCAGACGGCGCGCGCGGCCCGATCCATTCTATCTGTGGTTCATCCAGCGCCCGCCAGGCGGCAACACTGTTCGACGTCGTAATCAAAGGTGACGACACCGTCCGATAAGTTCAAGCGCTAAACCTTGCTATCCAAGTCGGAGCTTCGCCCAAATTCCTTTTTTTTACATAACTATGTTCTTGTGCATGATTGCACATGCCGTGTGACCACACCTCACTGCTGTACTTCTGGAACACTAATGCCTTTAACACGCGATGAAAGGCAACACGATCGCATGGGCGCTCGCAAACTGCGTTTCGGAATGTCTCGCAGCACCGTGCACTGGTCAGTGGATGTTGCGGGCTTCTTTCTTTGATCATTAAAAATGAAAGAGTCGCAGCGTCCGCTCGTATGACAGTGCGACGACCAGTGTATATAGTCGACACCAATTGCTGAGGCTACGAAAAAAAAAGCAACGAACCTACCTTTCAAACGCGCACAGGCGCCGATCTGAGTGGTCAACGCCCAAGTTTGTCAAATACAAAACCATGGGCTTGGTCATTTACGTGGTACCGCGTTCGAGCGCGATTCTTGCCTCGCCTCGCAATTTCAGAGTCGCGAAGCGTCATCGTGAGTCGTGATTATACGGCCTTCCAATTTCGCCCATTCCGCTCGCTAGGTGGCGTGTTGTGGTGCTGCTGTAGTTACTGTATGTGCTGTAGAAGGATCGCCAATTCGGGCGAGTTGGTAGTGGTTGAAGATTAGCGCTGTCATGTGTGAACATCAGCGCTGTCCTGTGTATTCCTGCCTTCTGCCTTCGTCGTCCTGCAACGCCCCTTCAAGGTGTTCGTTCAACTGTATGTGCTAGTTACCACTACCTTTGGTAACATATACAGTAGCCCTATATACTGCTGTCAGGTGAGAAACGCTCGCTCTCGCGTTTTCTTTTGCTCTTTTTCATTGGTCACGCATCTTCTCACCACGCTGTTGTCACCCCAAATTTGTCGCCTCGACGGCTTCCGCGCGAACCGCACGCGCGAGATCACGCGTTGAAACCCCGGGTGCGCCCGTTTTTCTACATCCGTCAAACGCGCGACGTTCTAATCGCAGCCGCCAGCAGATCTGCTGCCACGAGCGGCGCTTCCGGGACGGCGTCGATCTCCGCGTCTCCCGCTTTCGACGCCAGTCGGCGACGTCACCGGGACACCGGACCGGCCAGCGCGACGCCTTCTATAGAACGGGTCTCCAGCGCCGAACCGTCGACGTCCGTCGTCGTCGTCGTTCCCGCCCTCGCAGCAGACGGCTCCGAAGGCGTCGCGTCGACGGGCGCTGCCTCTTCGACGAGCGTCGACCGGGAACGGTTCGCGGAGAAGGTCGCTCGCGTCCTGGAAAGGCTGTTGCCTCGAGAACGTCAAGTAGCCGCGCAGCCTCGTTGGACGACTCTCTCGGGCGATCGAGATCGACGAGAGGTCAGTACCGAGACACCGGGCTTAACACACGCCACTACTACAAGCACTACAGGCGTAGACGACAGCAGCGACACCGCAGGAGCGCCTCCCGAAGAAGACCGCGGTCAGAGCACCACTGGCGCGCCTCTGGTGAGCCTTCGGTGTCGGCATATACGGATATATGTCGTTATCCCGCCAGAGTGAATTCGTGACGATTGCGGCACGAGAATGATAATGGAAAATAAACAACACAACGCCCGACATTGCGAACGGTGAAGAAATCTAGAACTAAAGTTTAGTCTTTTTATGTAGTCGTAACAAAATTTTCTCGCTGAAACAAAGGACTTGGGAGCATTAGCTAGCATGACACGTTATATTTCTTTATACTTAGGCACGAGTGAATTTTTAAGCATATCAGATTCCAATGGTGTGCTAAAATTGTACAGTTATACCCGAAATAAACGCTACATTACCTCGGTTCTGTCCAACTACGTGGCATTTGCATATCTTAAAGCTCTGGCTTAAGTTAGCTAAGACAACCTGTATATGTAGCATACGGCTCTTTACCGTTTTTGCCGCGAAAAGGAACAAAAAAAAACCGAAATTGAATGACACTTCGCAAATTCTAAAGTGTGTTCGGCGAAAGCCTGTGCCGACAGTCAGACGCCGCGAGTATGAGCCATTAAAGGCTTTCGCCTTAATCCTTTCCGTTCCGCTTCCCTGGGCCTTGGTGCCCGGTGACATGTTAGCCTGCCGCATTCGCATTCGCTCATTCTTCTTCTGGCGTTTGGTATCGAAGGAATCCACATTCTTGGGGCGCTTCTCCGAACCGCTTGCCGTGGAATCATCACCGTGCCGCTTAGGAGCCATCCCACTAACTCGATTGCTGCAACGAGGCGTCTGACGAAGGAGCGTTGCCGCGAGCGCCGCTGTGCCATCGCGTGATTGCTGAGATAGTGTAAGGGGGGAGAGGCAACAGCTGCGGCGAGGCAACTGTTGCTATGCGTCGCTGTGGCATCACGTGATTGCTGGAGAGTGTGAGGGGGAGAGGCCACAGCAGGCACCGTTGCAGGGCACGGACGGACGGACGGTCGGACGCCGCGAGTATGAGCCAGTAAAAGCTTTCGCCTTAAAAGAAGATAAGCAAAGTGGACTGGGGCCACACCTGCCCGCAGACGGTCTTCTATATAGAGTTTCCTTACATAGAGTTGTATGTTAAGTCCAGGGCACATCATGTGTATATGTAGCCTACGGCTCTCAACTGCTGTTGTTGCGAAACAAAAAAAAAAGAAAGATAAAGTGGACTGTGGCCAACCCGGCCGCAGACGGTCTTCTATATAGAGTTTCCTTGCATAGAGTTGTATGCTAAGTTCAGGGCACTGCATGTATATATGTAGCCTACGGCTCTCAACCGCTGTTGTTGCGAAACCAAAAAAGAAAGATAAAGTGGACTGTGGCCAACCCGCCCGCAGGCGGTCTTGCTCCCGTCGTCTGCAGCCGGCCCTTCTCGCCTGCTAGAGCCGGCAGCGCGGGCGAGTGGTGACCGTGACCACGAAGAACCCTAGCCTAAACTTTGGACCAGGGTTCGACGGCGACCAACCGGGGTCGCAGTACCGCAGTCCACCCCGCGAACAGCCCGAATCGGTGTGGCTTATGAGGCCACCCCGTCACAACACTAATCTCGAACCTTCCGCCTACCGACCAGACGACGTCGTGATTCCTGACCACTCGGTCACCGATCGGGTAATGACACCATAATCTTCGGCCCCCAATATGCCTGTGGACTTCTTGCGAACACCTTTGCATATAAAGTTAAACAACTGCATGTAAAGTCCCGGGCACTGCATGCATATATGTAGCCTATGGCTCTTAACTGCGATTGTTGCGAAAAAAGAAAGATAAGCAAAGTGGACTGTGGCCAACCCACCCGCAGACGGTCTTGCTCCCGTCGTCTGCAGCCGCCCCTTCTCGCCTGCAAGAGCCGGCAGCGCGGGCGATTGGTGACCGTGATCACGAAGAACCCTAGCCTAAACTTTGGACCAGGGTTCGACGGCGACCAACCGGGGTCGCAGTACCGCAGTCCACCCAGCGAACAGCCCGAATCGGGGTGGCTTATGAGGCCACCCCATCACAACACTAATCTCGAACCTTCCGCCTACCGACCAGACGACGCCGCGATTCCTGACCACTCGGTCACCGATCGGGTAATGACACCATAATCTTCGGCCCCCAATATGCCTTTGGCCTTCTTGCGAACAGCTTTGCATATAAAGTTAAAAAACTGTATGTAAAGTACAGGGCACTGCATGTAGAGAAGCCCGCGAACACACGCAAGGTTCCTGGAGCGGCGAGTCGCGCGGCAATTTTGCGTGCATTTGCGGGCTTCTTTCACGCTCGGAAAAACACTTTTATGTAGCAAGTATTGAGCAACAGAAAGCTGTATAGGGAGTTTTTCGCGTTGCTCAACAATTTTCTCATTGATACTATTAATCTAATTATAATATTTGAGAAGTTGATTGATTAAGACTGAGTATGCAATTAGGCGGAATGCAAAAAATAGTTTGAGTACCTCCAAGCGATGGAAAACAACATCACCTTGGTTCTGTCCAACGACGTGGCATTCGCATATTTTTTAAACACTGACTAAAGTTTCCTGGGACAGCCTGTATGATGGGTAACACTTCATTTTATGCAGCAACATACGTGCTTATCTTGCGAGGTTCGGATTTAGATGTATTTGTAAAGCTCCAAACGCTATTTTTGGTTTTGTTTCTTTCGTAGATCACGTACATACGCAACATAGAAGTGAACGTTCTACTGCCGCTACATCAGAAACATAGCCTATTTATGTATTACTCAGGCTTGTAGAGAATAGAATTACCAGTCAAAATTCTAGGACGATACGCGGTGCGGCGGTTTTACTTTTGTCAGGTGGACGAGCTTGCCGAGCACTCAGAACCACCATCTGAATTGCAACGGGAGAAGCAGACCGAGACAGGGGAGACCACGGTGCCTCAGTGGAAAAGCTCCTCCGCTGACGTAAGTGTGCCTCGAACGCACGTATAGAGAACACTGGCGGCTTCAACTAAGAAGCGCAAGTAGTGCGCAAGTTTTTAACAGATGTCTTAGTGAGAATGAATGACAATATTCGACACCTGAGTGATTAATTCGCGCAAGCTTCTGCTGTATTCCAAAGCGAAAGGCAGGTCGAGAAAAAAAAAGTTAGTGTGGTTCCAATCCCATCTAGTTTTTTTTTTCTTGTGTGGTAGAATTCAAACGTCTCGCAGAGCGTCAAAGTGCAGTGAGCAAGCTAAGTGTATCCCTAACTTGCAATGTTCATTCCACTGTATATTGCCTTCGATAACAGGTCTAAGAATGTGCAGTCAACAGCAAAAGTTTAGAGGATGCGGTTTCCCCTTCAAATGTGAATTCCTCCACTGTCAAGGCAGGACACTTAGTATGTAATGAATCACTGTGCAGGTGGCGAAGGCTACTACATGCTGGAACATTTAATTCGAGGCTGTGTGACCACGCTTCGAGAGAATTCAGCTCCTTGGCAAATCCTGCGTCCCGTAAACTTTTGCGGTTGACTGTACGTGCGTTACTCACAACTTTTTTGTCGTATTGAGAATGGTGACGATTATGCGGCGGAATTTGGTCGAGCGTTCCAACTTTGAGGGCGTTCTCGCTGAAGACGGAACCACAGCGCATTCGAATACAAGAATACTTTAATTCGCCATATCGTCTCCAGTTGCACCTGCCAAAATGTAATGCGAGCAAAATCTTTCGGGTATGTTACACCAATGCTCGAGGCCGTCATTCGTCACAGCTTCTTTCCTGACCTCGAACATTGAGAATGCTTACTACATACTGCGTATGCATTCCAATCAATGGAAGCGTTGTGATCACAATCAAGTGTTAAAGCGCTGTCAGCAGTGGTACGTAATAGCATAGAATTATCGGGTTTAATAAATTCCAAGCAGTGAAGAGGAAGCAATACCACAGGTCCTCATATAGATGCATCGGAACGGAGAAATAGTTTTGCTCAGCATATGCTGCATAGAATGTGATGAGCGATTTGGCATTTAAAAGAAAATGTTCGAATATACCAGCTGTTTCAAGGAGATTTTTGGTTCATGCCATCAATTTCTTACCAAAATTGTTCAAGATAGGGAAACTTCAAAAAAAAATAATAAATCGAGAGCATAAAGTTTACAACTTACAATGATCAATGATATCAAACTTTTTGAAACTGCAAATTTTGAGGCACCATAAGCTCACAAAATCGACGTATTACGTATGTCTTATGTATTTTAGCTTGCTCTCTCGGATGCGAGAGATTTCATTCGAATCGGCTGAGCCAATGTGTGATGAGAGCACTTCTGCGTTTCCCACGTATTTGAATGTAGAAATAAACCTGTTGATCACCAGGCAAATCTTTCTCTTTAAACTGGGTGAAACCTGACGTAGCTAGGCCATTGGTTACAAGAGAACTAATGGAGGAGTTGTAGTTTCTGTGTTGGCAGAACCCGCGGTCATGACCGGCTTAATTCGTCCCACCATCACTTATTTTTTTCTGTTCCCGAAAAGGCGGCCCCACTGACGTCAGGCGACTACGGGGCACGTGACACGGGACTTGCGACAGAGACCGAGCCTGCCACAACAGTGGCAACCGAACTGGAGCCGTCTTCGAGTTATCTCGGTGTAGGCGTGAGTGCACTTTATTGCCACTGATGCTATTTTTTCGCGTGTCTCTCTAATCGAACCGAACGAACATAGAATCGAGCACAGCACCTGCTAATACGGTGTTGGATAACTAGGAAATATTGTGATGAACGTCCCGATGGTGATGATGATGATGATGATGATGGTGATTATGATGTTGCAGGTACCTGTTCAACGAGAAGTTGAAACAATTATATTGAATTCACTTTGTTGTCATGTTGTTGCTTCGTCGACATTATGCTTTGTTGGGAAGTCAAGGTGTCATTAGACTATGAGTTCCTGACTTGGGCCATCCAGGCAGGTTTATGAACTCTGGAACATCGTGGCTTGAACGCATGTTTCAAAAAAAAAAAGGAAAACATGTTAAGAACTCGTGTTCGGGACGGTGCCGTGTAGGTGCAGTCTGAACATCACCTGCACGATTATGTGTCCTGCCCCAATTTCAGGGCATTGTTTTCTAAAACAGGCTCAAAATCTACGTGCGTTACCCACAAAGTTTCTTACACAGCGACTGCCTGCGGTGACGATGATGACGTTGATACTGCTATCTTTTTAACTGCGTGGCATTGTTGTTGTTGTCGTTGCTGTTGGTGGCCAACCAAGCCACAGCGCGTTCCAGCACAACTCGGTCTGTACACAAACTCGGCCAGCGAGTGAGAAATCACTGTTCACCCTCGTGTGTCAATCGCTTGATTCTACGTTGCCATATCGGTTCCTCGTTTTATTCTCGCAGGTTGTTATTCCACCGTCGATACCGACGGAGGATAGCACCACCAAGCTGCAGGCCTCACCACCGCACATTGAAGACAGAGAACTCCCCACAATAGAATTCAGGTCTCATCCTCAGCCCGACCGGTCCGTCACGGCTGAGCCGATACGGGTGAGTCAATCCCTCGCTGAGTCGTACGCATGCTCTTTCGATAGGAGCTTCCTGCAACCGGCGTCAACCGTGTAGACGTTTAGCATCACAGACACCGCGTTATGAATGACGTCTTTACTATAGGAGCCACACGGGGCCATAGAAGCGCTAGAGTTTTAGCAACAATCGTGTGAAGTGAATGGATGATGAAGCCAAGGAAAGACTATAAAAAAATGAACGGGCTGTTTTTAATTAAATGCAGAGTAAACACGAACAAGGGTTAAATCTACGATATGTTGCAGGTTGTTATTAGAGAAACGTGAAGGTAAAGCAGAAGAAAAGTCAATTCGCCGCGCGTGGGAATTGAACCTACAACCTCCGCCCGACGAGTGCTATGTTCTAACTGTGGAGTTGAGCTATACCGTCCATCCGCCGTGGTTTCTTAGCGGCTTTGGCGTTTACGCTGCTAAGCACGAGGTCGCGGGATCAAATCCCAGCCGCCGCGGTCGCATTTCAATGAAGGCGAAATGCAATAACCCCCGTGTACAGTGCATTGGGTGCACGTTGAAGAACCCCACGTTGTCAAAATTAACCCGGAGTCCCCCACTACGGCGTGCCTGTTAATAATATCGTGGTCTCGGCACGTAAAACCCCAGAATTCAATTTAATTCAAGCTCGTCAACTTTCTTGGGTATTTCTGTGCGCGTATTAAACCTATAGTCCTGGGAGTGTCAAACAGCACAAATCGCGCGACCGTTGGTTCGGATGTAGAACATCCTTTCCGGCCACAGGCGCGTCCTCTGTGCTTTCCTTAGCGTCATTTTTTTTTCGGTTAAGACGCTCCTTAAGATTACACCACAAGTTATTTGTGCGACAAATCAGAAGGACCACGCAGTCGGCATGTTCAGAATTCGACAACGTGTTGATCAACAAAGTGTGTGCACAGTGAGAAAACAACGCGAAAGTTACAATTTGAAAGTGGCGGGGTTGTTAGCTGATTGACTTGTCTTGGAGCACATGCGTTCGATCTACCGCGGTTCAAATGCATAGAGACTGCGTCTATTCGCTCACCACAGACACTCGCTGCGGCGATTCCATGAAGTATTCGGTGCATTTATTCAAAAATGAAACCTCCCAAGAATTTCATGAAGCATAGACGGTTAACAAATAAGTATTTCAGTCTCTACACGCCATGAAGGGCCCGTCCAGACTTGCTAACCGCTGTGTTTATAGGCACCCTTCAGCTTTTATACAGAAGAAAATACAAATCTATAGACAGACAAAGTTCTCGACCCTATGGATAGTCTCAGAATACTCAGATTATTTTTTTCATGCCACCTAATTAAAGTGCCTCGAGCGGCCAGTCGCGCGGCAATTTTGTATGTGCATTCGCGGGCTTCTTTCACGCCCGGAAAAACAGTTTTATGTGGCACGTATTGAGCAGCAGAAAGCTGCAGCGGGAGTTTTTCGCGTTGTTCTACAATTTTCTCACTGACACCTTTCATGTAATTATACCATTCGAGAACTTGATTAATTATTTAGGACGAATTATGTAATTAGGCGAAATGCAAGAAAAAGAAGATAATCCGAGTATCTCCAAGCGACGGCAGACAACGTCACCTCGGTTATGTTCAGTTACGTAGTATTTGCGTATTTAAAAAAATAATCTTTGTGCATGATAGTTGGACACCCTGTGTAGTTAGCCACCCGATCGCTCATGACCTCTGTATTATACAACGCACGCGCGCACAACACACGCGGAGACGAATCGTCTCGCAGGAGCCGCCGGCGGAATCGCCGTTACCGGCCGTCGCGAGGACTCGCCTCTGGCAGCCCTGGATCCTGTGCTCGGCCGCGGGCGCCATGATACTCCTGCCGCTGGCCTTCGTTCTCGTGCCCTTGCTCACCTCGGCGGCCGCCGGCGGTGCCAGGCGACACGCCGTCTCGCACTCCGCCCGCAACGGCACGGAACCAGACGCGCAAGTCGTGACCGTCCGAAAGCAGGCAAGTCAACAACATCCCGGTATATATATGCGCCTGCCACGTTTGGAGTTATATACACGGCGAGCCTTTTGCGTTAGTCTCGACCGCCTGCGATCCGTTAGCTTACGCCTGATTCTAAATGCAAGAGCATTTTCTTGCATTCCGCCTCCATCGGGAATGCGGCCGCCGTGGCAGGGAGTCGCGAACTCGGGGCCAGAGTCCCCGTATATGCCGAGGAGCAAATACAGCGACGCTATCAGCGACTACAGTTACTGTAGGCTCGCTTTGGGAACCACGTACGGTAATTCTGTCAGCGACTGGCTAAGAAGGGGTAAGGCGTGCAGACACGGACACAAGAGGAGAGAAGTGGACGACACTCCTCTCTCCTCTCGTGTCCGTGTCTGCACGCCTTACCCCTTATTCGCATTACGAATCCTTACCAACTAGCTCATCTCTCTGTCGTTCAAAGACTGGCTCTAAGACCGCCCCGTTGCGACGTGTCTCTCTCATATACCCGGTGTGTTACATTAGCCCCATTAAACCCAAGAATTTGATTCGAACCTTACGCATTCGTATGCACTCGCCGCGAACCACCGTTTGCAGCAAATGGGCAGAGCTGGCGTCCGTTCTTGGGTCCGTTTTGCAGTAATCGCCTGTGTTTGTTTGTCTAGACTCGTGACGTCAGCGACAGGAGGTGGAGGAAGGCTCGGGTGTTCGAGTTGCAAACAGCTATGCGCAGTATAATCGAAGGAAGCAAAAAAATGCTCCAGCAGGGTTGGTACGAAGTAGCGAGAAACCGCGCGGGAGCGGAAGCCTGCTCATCGAAAACGCCAGGCAGATGGCGATGTGGCCGTAGAAACTCAAAAAGAAGTGGCAGTTATGAGATGGCGTGGAAATGGACTGAACTATAACCGCCTGGAGAATTTTCTCTGAAAATTCGAAACTATGCTCGTGCGCACAATTTCGCATGACGTGGGACACACAAACACTTTTGGATAAGTTAATTTGTGGACTCGATGGTGGAAATCAGTCTAGTTGCGGAGTGTTTCAAATTAGGCTACCATGTAGGTTATTTCATTATCTTTCTCTGGTTCTCCCCGCTTTACGCGGACGCTGTAAGGCCGAGCAAAATGCTCCGGTCCTGGAGACACTGCAATCAAAGTGGAGAACTCATAGGCCGACTTTGGTGTCAGTGCAGCACATGTGTATTGTCAAGGTTCGTGATGTGCTTTAACACTCTGGCAAATTGTGTAAGCAGTTCAAAGTTAACGGCAGCCACAACGCCTCATGTACTAACAAATGCGGCTACCAAATCGGTGTCCCCAGCAGCATATGTCAGCAGGTTGACGGGAAAGCTAGTCTCTGGACCTTGGCGATCGTCCGCCCTTAGTTTCTGTCGAATTTTTTTTTTCTATTCAACCTACCGTTTCGGAGTCGTTCGGTCAACTTTACCCAACTTTATGAGGTTCATTTATTTAGCCCACTTTCGAGTGTTATCTTCTGTCTATCTCCTCCGCGTCGTTCTGAAGAAGGCAGATATAAATTCGGTGGCAAGATTTCCTAGAAGTTCTTGCGTTCGCACAGCCTACGTACTCATAAGGGTGCTTGAGTGAGATGATGGTTCTTAGTAACTTATTTAAACATGATGATGGAACTATGCGGAAGCGTGGGTTATTTTAAGGCGATAACGTTATAGGCGAGCCTCGCCCACTTTGGAGGTGTCTAACGGAAAGTATGGACCGATCTCCGGCCGGAGGCAGTGCAGTATCCCAAAGGCAATGCAGCCTTTACGGGACGTCTCAGAGTACTAGCTGCCACGAGAGGAGAATGCGGGAAACTGCACGTTACGCACGCGCCAAGCGCTTGAAAGAGCGAATTTGGCACGAGGGAAGCGTGCGTGCGATCGCGGCTTAATCTTTAACGCTGCGCTGGAAAAGACAATTCGATCCCCACCATCGGTCACGCATTTATTTGGAGCATTATGTGCGGTGTTCTTCACCAACTTGGGGGTTGTGTATAACAGAAAGCTGGAGGCGTATTGAGCGACCCTTTTCATCGAGGAGAAGTTTGCTCTTCAGGAACGAGGTGGCGCTTTCGGCGGCGTGCCGCACGTTGCCTGCAGCGAAAGCTCACGAATACGAAACTATACATTAGCGCTTCCGCTATGCTATACTGGCCGATCAGCTGTCGGCTGTTTGCAGCGCACTGTGCTCCATTTACGCCGCGAAATGTGTAGCGACCTAGAGGGAAGACGTGGGCAGCAGATGGCTGCAGGAATAGTGACAAGCTTATTAGGAATATGTAATTAACTTGTGTGACGACCAAGTTAGGCGAACCGCTGCTACATAACGACAGCCTATGTTGTCGGCACTTCGAGATGCACGGCGTTCCTCGAGGATAAAAAAATCGCCCATCCGCCAGCGTATATGTACTGCTGACCTCCAAAGAAAGAACTTAACCCCTGAAAACCGGCAGGAATTAGTGCTCCTCGTTGCACAGTGACAAATGGAGTAGCTTGTCGCTTCTTGGCATATGGTAAGTTTCTTGCACGTTATATCTACATGTATGCACCCCAACTCACACGCGAACTTACGCCTACGTTACCGCAAAGATATGAAAAATAAGTGATTCGGCGCGTATCTGAACCAATTCACCCGAAGCATGGGCGACGGCGACAGCACCGATCAGCACACGGATGTTCGAAGCTGAACGTTTCGTGGCGGTCCACGGAGACACCAAGTGACTATCGATAATACGTCTTTGCTACAAGCTATCACAATGTACAGAACGTCTGTGTTCCAAGCCTTGAGCACAGCAAGAAAGATCTATCGTAACTGAGCACACCCGCGACCGATTAGGCAGAAAATAAGCAACAGATAGGGACCCCACAGAGAAGCTTTACTGAGTCAGAAACATGACAAGCCGCTGCTTAAAGGTGTTTTCAAAATGAAAAACAAAGAGAGAACAGACTGATCCTGATTTAGTTCATAAAAGTTTGGACAGCTTCGAGCAGACTTGTAGCACCGCTTTTAGCTCAAGCACTGCATGCGCTGCTCGCGCCGTTTGGGAAGGCGTATAATGAGCTCCGAAAGCGCTTACATGTCCCCTGAAACTGGAGTCAAAGCTTCTTATCGCCGTCCGCCCAGTCACCGTCTACGATATCCGCCGAAACAGAGGTTTGCAGAGCCGCACCGGCGTCATGCACGTCCATCGTGAACACGGAGGCAACGGAGGCAGCTGACACAGACAATGGAGGCGTCGCCACGTGATAAAACATGGCGGCGCCCACGAGACCGCCGTGAAAAGGGTCTGTACGCGAGCGCGTCACAGTGCGCGCGAAATCGCAAGTTTTGTAAGAAACGCGAGGTATCTAGAAACATCACTTCGATAAGTACGAGTGTCGTGGTGGTGATGGAAACTTATTTATTCGCAGTGAAATCGCTGCGGAGAGACACCGAGTGGTCGGAGGTTCTTGGCTTGCGATGGGTGGGGCCCTCAGTCCAGGGGGGGGGGGGGGGGGGGGTGGCGGGGGTATTCTGTAAGGGTCCACCTAGTGGACTGTTCATTTCGGCCGCTGCTGATTGTATGGAGCTGTACGAGCGAGGAGTATACGAGCGGCCCTAGCCAATCAGGAAAGGCCGAAATGGACAGTCCACCAGGTGAACTCTTACAAAATAACCCGCCGTGGTTGCTCAGTGGCTATGGTGTTGGGCTGCTGAGCACGAGGTCGCGGGATCGAATCCCGGCCATGGCGGCCGCATTTCGATGGGGGCGAAATGCGAAAACACCCGTGTGCTTAGATTTAGGTGCACGTTAAAGAACCCCAGGTGGTCGAAATTCCCGGAGTCCTCCACTACGGCGTGCCTCATAATCAGAAAGTGGTTTTGGCACGTAAAACCCCATAATTTAACTCTTACAAAATACTTCCGCAGGGTTCCGCTTACGGCTGCTGCTCTGCAAGCCCGGTCAATCAGACTCAGCTGATGTTCCAAGCTCTCGCTGGCCAGCAGCTCCTCCCATCGCTCCGCTGTAGGGTGTTGTATGGAGGGTAGGGCAGTGATTGTGGAAGATCGCCCCGTGGCACACCTGCGCGCAGCTGTCTAGAAATGCAGTCATCCCCGTCTATGTATGCGGTGCTATAAGTTCTGACCGGGCTTATTCTCTCTCTTGCTGATAGGACGTGTACGTGGAAGACGCCGACGCTCCAATCTCGTGCAACGGCAGTGCATCTAGGCAGCTGGAGAACGCATCTGCTCTGACCGTAGCTGGAGCCTACAGCGCACCGTACAGGGGCGACGCCGAACCGAGGCCCCAGTTTCGGCCCGTGTTCTGCGTCTTCGACGCGGAGTGAGTATAGCAACGAGCCATGGTCTCCGAGATCGGGCGGTGAGCGGCGAATCTCGGAGGCTGTGCGACCGTCTATAGTTTCGCAGAATTACTAGAGTGAACTGCTTCGATCGTCCAGCCACCATGGGAATGATGGTTAGTGCATTGATTTGCGGGGTCTTCGCGCTTGTGCTTCAGACGTCCTTGTGGCTTCACTTATTATCACGCTTTCTATGCCTTCATTGGCCTAAATTTCAAATCGACCTATACCTTTTTTTTTCTGTAATGGAGAAGGCAATAAGACTCTGCGAACACGCATAACCGCTGCTAATTCTGGGTAATTGCAGCGGTTCCGCTTGTCCGCTAGTCCGTGGCGTAATGGTTTCGGTATCGGGCCTCCGCGCCTAGAGGTCCTATGTTCGAATCCTACTGTCGGACAATCTTAATAACACTGAACTATTGATGACGAAATACCTTCTCCAAAATCGTCGGTTTGCAAAGTCACGAAGCCCTTTAAAAGCCAAAAGGACAATGTTTGGGCAAACCCGTGTGCTAACCATCCTTCTCACGCTGGCTGAATCCACCTTGTTTGCAGTTCCACTGGACACTAGCGCCTTCTACTAATTGTACGGGACTCTATAGCGGCATTCTCCAAATACAATTTTTTTTTTTTACGGTAGGATCTTCTTTGGGTTTACATCCTCTAGTCGTCTTGATGTTCGCCGGTGTCTTTCGCAGGTATCGCAAAGTGCTTACCGAGAAGTCGTGGGAAATTTTGACGTTGGCTGAAAGTCGAGAATTTCAGCTCGGGAATAACCGTGGCTCAAAAAAAAAAAAAAAGAGGCGTAATGTGGGCTATTTGGTTCATCTTCTAGCTTTACACTTGAAACAGCACAAAATGTTGGCGGGAAAAAAGGAGTATAGAACGCAGACATAGCGCAGCTGGCTATCAACATAATTTTATTACGAGAATGCAGCATATGTATATATACTTTAGCACAAACGCAACTTTCACGCCGCGCGAAAGTGTATTTGTTTTTTTTGCTGCAGCTGTTCGCTTATATCTTACATATATGCTGTTCTGCTATATTAATATGTTGTACTGTCCTATTACTATGCCCCTTTGTTGCATTAAGTTTACACTTGCATGTGCACAAACATTATTTCTATCGAAATAAAAATGCGTGCGTGTGTACATTTGTATCTGCGTGTGTGGGCGTGCGCCCGTAAAGTTTAAGTGCACGCAATATAATAAAAAAACAATCTTATCCGTGGATGTATGCCTGCCCTCTAATAGCAATGTTCCGTGGATGCCTTAACGCACGATCCATCAAATCTCTCGCGTAAATTCTGGGCTGCGTGGACAAGCCGCGACGAAAATTGTATTCGTCATGAATTCTGTGCTCCGAAAACTTTCGCGGTAGACTGTACATGTAGTTCTTAGCGATTGAAATGCGATACTCGTGGCACATGACTACGTGCGTTTTTTTTTTCGGCTCCGGCTGGCGCTGCAATGGCACACCGAGCTCTGATGCATATTGTTACACACGATGACAGCGAGGGCCTTTGTGACACATTGTGACTGAATTTGGGGCCCCAGTGATCAACCAGATATCGACCAGCGCCCACCAGAAGCGCAAAAAAACAACAACAAAAAACAGACCGCCATGCGGTCCGATAAAGCGTTTCAGTCGCTGATCAATGCACGTGCATGTATGTAACGTGTTCCGTTATGTAACCAGTTGCCTTCACCCAGAAAGATCACGTACTCGTGACGCCTGCGGCAGAAAGTATGTTCCACACCCGCCACCAAGGTTTGCGAGTGGTGGTGGTGGCCAAAATTCCCAATGTTAGTCCTAATAGTAACACATAAGTACCCATGCAAGTGGATGTGGAAACGGCGCAACGGTGCTCAAATATTTTCCCCTATGTTTTAGTTGATGTCTTTGTTGGTTGGCTTCTCATGATATGTTCTATAGGTGCTTTTAATACCCTGCGCCCGACAACAAACCGCCTCCAACATTACAGACGTCGATACATCAGGGGCTGATGGCCATGACGCTTATAGCGGGTGGCAATCCTTAAAAGTGGGATCGGCTCTGTAATTCAAAAGTGTACCCCGTGTCCCCGACACAATTTCAGGTTTTTCCATCCGAAGAGGCCCTACACTCCCCTCCAGATTCCGACGCCTCTGTGTTCGGCGGTGATCTTCTACAGCCTGTCCCTGAGCCGCTTCGGCGCGGGCTCGGATGGCGTCGGCGGCGGCTTTCGAAGACCGCTGGACGCCGAGCTCTTCGAGAACGTGTCGGCCTCGAGGTTGGACGGCCGGCTGCGACACAGGGGCAGGCGATGTCCCCTCTACGCCACTTTCGGTGGCCGCCGAAGCGACAGCGCCGAATTCGTGCGCATGCTCCGGGATTCCGCGTGGCGAAAGGCCACGGTCGAAGGAATCGTGAACGACACGAGCTCGTCCGAGAGAGCCAAATATGACGTAAGCAGAGTCCTTATTGCTTCTCGTTCGTGTTGGGTACGCCGAAGCGACGTTTCCTTCGTAGGGGGCGAATGGTTCAAGGTGAAGTTCCGTTTTCGATGAAAATAAGGATTCTGTGCGTAAATACCAGATGGGATATGCGTTATCCATGACATGTTATAGTTTAGTTGCAAATCAGTTCATCGGAAGACCGCAAGGTGTAGGGAAGTGAACTAAAGAAAAAAATTGACGTCCACCAGTCTTGCAGCATGGCGTACAAGTCCAATTTCGGACCAGGACGAATTTTTCTCCAATTGCGAAGAATTCTTTGTGAGAAACATGCGGACGTGTTCTGCGGCGATCACTTTCGGCGATGGAATCGCAGTCAGGCGCGCGCCGATTGGCTGGTTGAGCAAAATCGGATGAGCTGATTGGCTGGTTGATCACTACGTCATGCGAAGGCGATAGTATCGCGGAAGGGATCACCGTAGCATACGTCCCCTGTATGGGGCTTTCTTTGCAGCTTTCTGCGCTGCAAGACGGACGGATGTGAATGTTTTCGTTTTAACCTACAGGCGTATGTAACACTTTCTTCAAGCTATCGCATATCGCACGGACGTGCATATCTTGTTAAGGTTCTGTTAGAGTTGTCTGCCACACGGAGGGGGTGGTAAAGTTGATTGATTTTACAATTTCCCATATCAGCGCGCGGCCTATGAGCGACGCTGTACGCTGGCTTGATCACGACCACGTGGCGCTCTTTAGCGTGCATTCAAACCGTGCTGCAGGCTCGAGGGTTCTTGTTCTTCGGACCCCACCGGAACGCATACGCCGGGACTGAGAACTGCATCCTGCCGCCTCACACGAACCACATTATAACGCTGCAGGCGCTCCACCAGAGCGTATGGGCGAGGACTATGGTGTTGATGGGAAAAGAGAGCACAGAGCTATATATAGGGGGTTTCTTCGAAGTTCAGCA
Organism: Dermacentor andersoni; assembly: GCF_023375885.2. NCBI lineage: Eukaryota > Metazoa > Arthropoda > Arachnida > Ixodida > Ixodidae > Dermacentor > Dermacentor andersoni. Next base: position 122,170,013 of record NC_092821.1, on the reverse strand, counting down.
CGCAGGACCCGACACAACATATGCAGGAAAGAAGAGAGACGACGACGAACCTTTTGGAAGTACGACGTCTTAACGTTTTCGGCTGCTGGACCAGCCTTCGGCAGAGTACAATCTCTCTCTCTCTCTCTCTCTCTCTATATATATATATATATATATATATATATACACACATACGTGCAATAAACGCAGGTTGTAGACGTTACTTTCCCTTGTTTTCGTAAGTTCCGTGCACGCTAGAGTGTTTTAATTACCGTTGCCTGCTGCTGTTTTCTTTTCTTTCCTTGCCTCGATTCTCCGCGGCTCCTCCCCCGTGTGACGTCAAGGGCGTCAACCTGGACTGGAACCGCCCGGGCGACGAGTGCGACGTGCTGAGGCAGCCGCAGCTGTTCCACGTGCTCGTCGAGAGCCTCGGCGCCAGTCGCGTCAGGGTGATGCTCACGGTGCCACCGCTGCCGCGCTACCTCGGCGCGTAAGACCTCGAGCCGGTGCTGGACAGCGTGGAGCACGTGATCGTGGCGACGCACAAGCTCCGGCCGCGGTCGTCGGTGGACTGCAGCGGCGCAAGGCTGTACGCTGCTCCTCGGTTCCGCGAGATACGCGACGCTTACAGCGCCGCCTACCGCAAGAAGTTCGCCTACAGCGTGTCGGTGAGGAACAAAAAAGCACGTGCGGATTAAGCACCGCGCTTTTTATTGCGATAGCGATAACGTGGACACTCCGGATACACTTTGCCGTCGCCGTCGCCGTGAGGTTCCGTATAAAGTCCAAGGGCGATCCAGTTATTGTATTGGCTTACCCTTTCGTAAGGGGTTAGCCACTCATCCACATCTTCCTCTGCCTTCGCCGAGAACATGCGTGGCTCTCGGTAGTGCTGGATAGGGACTGGGCGCGCCAAGGCACTCCTGGTGAGGGTAGTTTGCTCTGTGGCCATGATTGAACGCGACGGCGAAAGTCCGGCGAGGCGGCGGCTTCGGCGTAGTCCTTGTGCTGATGGCTTCGTTGTGGGTCGAGAGAGTTAACCCGTACAGCTCCACCAAGTGTTACACACGAGGTTTTTAATGCGGAAACGGATGAATCTGGTTGATAGGCGCGTTTTGATCGGTCCCGAGGCAGCTTGGCTCACGTCGTTTTCTTTCTTCCACACCGTTGTCTGCGCGGCAGCCGTGGATCATAACAGAGCTCGTGACAATATATATATATTATAGTTTTATAAGACGTGAAATCCTTTTTATGCCATGCATGAGGGAGCAAAATTACTCCATTCAAAAGCTAACATAGAGGCCGCCACCGTTCCCCTTTACATACAGTGTAACCCGTTTAACTGAGATTTTCGCGGTTATAAATTCATGCTATGACGAGCAAGCACACCGACTGCAACTACTGCGCCCTCCTCGCCGCGTTCCACGCAGGCAGGGGGCGACACCTTCGTCACCAGAAGCGTGGCGCTCGGTGCGGCGGCGCACGCGGCCCCTCCTCCCACTTCCGGCCTCGTTCTGCGGCCCAGCAAGACGAGCTTCGAGAGCGTGTGCAACGTCAAGCCCGTGATTGTGAGCCCCGCCGATAAAGAGTGCGTCGTAGCGATCATGCAGATCGAGAAGTCGCTAGACGCCAGCAATCTGTACTACGTGAGTATAGCGCCTTATAGGAGTATGGGTTACGACGGCGGGCGGGCTCGATCGCGCGACCACCATGGCCTGCGAGATCGGGAGGCGCGACACCACGCGTCTCCCGATTTCGGAGGCCTTGTTTTCCCGTCGGAGTTCTTGAAGCTTGCCCAGAGGAAATAATCAAGTGGTGCGCCCGTCTTGCTGCATGCGTGGGAATGCCGGGAAGGCAGGGGCTTGTCTATGATATCACAGACCCCTTTTAGCAAATCTCATTGATGGTGACGCCAAGTGCCCCTGTAGGTAGAACGCGGGAAACTCTCTACGGGTACGCCATCTTGACGTCGCGTTTACGTCGGAACGCATGTGGCATGCCACCAAAACGCACTCACGCTCGTAGCACCGTCGAGCTACGGTCGGCGCATCTCGAAAGAGACTCCATCTTCTTACAGCAGCTCCAGCGGCGTCAGAGAGTCGATGGCGGAAACGCTAGAAGATGGACCGATGACTAGCCACCGCACGATACGCGAAAGCCAATACGCTGTCGGGTGCACTGCGAAAGGACGAGTGTCCGACGAGCTGTCGGCGATTGTCTCTTACGGCATGCGCATGGTGACGCCAGTAGAGAAACCAGAGGGTGCTATATTTTCACATGCAGTCACAGTTCATGTTGCAGCGTCACGTGTGACGACAACCTTCGTCCAAATCTTGCTGCGGCTTGTAGCTTGTTGGTGCAACTGCAGCCAGATGAGTGGGGGTAGAGTTACCGTATATATTCCCCTTGAGGTGCATATACAGCAACTCTAAGCAGGAGTGAGTATAGCGCACGACGAAAGCTGGCCCTGCTCTCCCAAGGACAAGTATCAATTTGCGTTGGACGGTGGCACTGCTTTACTTAGAGTGTAGTACACTCTAGCTTTACTGCACCAGTGGTTGCCGCGCCTTTCGTGGCGAGCTGGCAGTTATTGCAAACGGTGCCGGATATTATGGTCTTACGGGTAAATACAAAGACGAATAAATTTCTACGGGCGAATTGTTTCGGTTCGTTCGAATCACCCGCATTTCCCGAAACAGTTCCGGAAGGTGCTTCAGCTCACTGTAGTCATTTCGCTAAAGTGCTACGCGGCGTTATCCGTACGTCGCCGTTTCGTTTCACCTGACGCAAGCGTTTCGCCAGAAGTAGTTCGCAGTCAGTTTCCCGCACTTGCGGTATCGACGCAGGTGGGTTGAGCTTGTGCAGGTAGATGCCAGGCTGTCGGTTCGCGGCACGAGCTACGATCAAAAATGGCCACGTAACTCCAGCAAACTATAGTTCACGTAGGGCTGGGCGAGTCGAACAGACCTTTGACTTTTCAAGCTGTACTCGTCGGTATTGGTGCCCCGTCAATCACTGGGAAAATAACGGTGCACTGCAGGTGGCTGCGTACGCGGGACCGAAGCAGCTCCAGGAGCGGATGCACCGCGCCTACGACGACGACATGGGCGACGCTCCCGTTGCGGTGTTCGACGCCTTCCTGGACGACTTCGCGGGCCTCTGTCCCGGGGACAGCCCGCGCATGTCGCCGCAGCTGGCTGCCATCTCGGAGAGCACGAGTCGCGAACTGCGATGAGCTGATTGCGTAGCTCAATTGCTTTCATATATCTACGCTTTTCAATCGAGCCGTTAGATTCTCTGCGTAATCTACTAAAATAAAGAACAATAATAATCACGCGTTTATAATAGATTTTTGCGTATGTAATTATGTACGTTATATGGTATATTTGGTGTATAGTTGTCAACTTATGTGCCGTACTGAATCGCGTTACCCCTTTTACACTGTGCTCCACTGAGGAACTTGTAAGCGACTGTGAATACATAGAAGAAATAAAAAACAATTGTAAGCGCCCTTTCGATCTCGAAGGTTATTTTCTTCGACGTTCAGCACTGCAAGGCCTCAATAAGTATTCGCCAATAATATCATGACTGTACAGTCGTGTGACCGTATTGGTTTCGCCAAAAGAACCGTGCTAATTTGCTTCTACGTTTTCGTTCTTTTCTCAAGAGGTTGTACCGAACGTTTCAAAAGACAGACTCGAAATTTAGATCATTACATGTTTTTTTCTCTGGACTGCTTTAACCCCATAGTCGTACATTTGAAAATACTCGATGTAGTAATTTGACATGTAATTAGGCAAACAATACTAATTAAAATTTTAACCAAGAAGGCACGCAATTGCTCTCAATATGAACACACGAAGTGCGCCATCGATCGAGGAGCTCGTAACCGTTTCCAGAAATGCAATAGCTTCACGCTGCTACAATTTTTACAGCGTAATGCATTCAGAACAATATCACAGAAGAAAAGCGAAACTTTGCAGCCGAAGAGCGCAACTGCTCTAGCGCCCTTGAGTGGTTTGACTGCTTGCATCTCACCGTGGAACAACCGTAAAGCTTCGACCGAGATCAAGACATTTAAGGACGCTCGCTTGATGCTTACCGACTGGTGGTAGTAACAACTTTATTGAGATTCTGCTCAGTTATCTGGCAGGCCCGAGTCCTAGGATGGCCCCTCACGAGGAGCGACCCTTTCGGCCCAGGCAACGAGGGCTTTTTGTAGTTTTTCATCCGGCGTTCTGAGCAGCTCTTCCCACGTCTGTTGTGAGGGAGCTGGCAGGAGCGACCTGGGAGGGGGTAAGCCCTCGCACCCCCAAAGAATGTGATTTTGGGTAGCCAATGTTTGATTTGTGCAATTTCGACATATTGCGTTCCATTGCCCCCAGCCCGCATTGGCTGGCCATAATTACCGACTGGTGAGGCACAAGCAGTGACGTCACTCATGGCGTCAAAATTTCGTTAACCACTGCCGCCACCCTTGGACGTCAACTCATTTCACCGAACAATGTGCAATTCCCAGCTTAAAGCGCTAAGCAAAGGCGCCATAGACACTTCTTTGGCGGAACAAACATTAAATAAGGCCGAAATAAAGACGTTGTAAATAAAAACATTGAAGGCAAGAATGAGAAGAGGGGAAATAAATACGCTTATCCGGTGCATATGTGAGAATCGTATGTAAGCGAAACCTTCCTTGATGCTTGCTGAAATGTCTTCGCTTCTTCATTTCGTATGCAGCTGAATGCTCCTTCCGCAAAGCATGCTGTGGTCACATTTATTTCTTCCCCTTATAAGCTTCATTCTCCAGACCTGGCTGTTTCTATTGACGACCATTTCTACTCTTCTGTGCAGCCGACTTCCTAAATGTTCTGTACGTCAGAGTTCCTCATTGCATGCGGGCTCGAGTCCCATTCCGTCCCCTTTGCATCTTTCTCCGCGCAGACCGTGCACGTCTCTCTTTTACCGAATTATTTACATCTTGCCCAATGGCACGTGCCCAGTGCCCAATTTATTTAGACACATACTCAGTGGTACAAACAAAGTCCCTTGTTAATTTGAAAGAACCGCCTCTCTTTGAACTCTGCCGCCGCCGCGCGACCTCCTCGCCTCCTCCTCGCCCTTTGCGCGTCCCCTCCGCGGGAACCAGTTCTGCGGCCGTTTTTCTGCACGACGATTGGTCTCCTTTCCGTTGCCCTTGGAAACGCGTGGATCTTGCGCGTTGCCTGTGTTTTTCTTTTTTCGTAGGCGCCATTTTTCTCCTTAGCTCGGCGCAGCGACGTTGCAAGCTGTTGTGTTTCCTGCGGTGTTGTGCTAGCGCTTTTCCGACGATTTTCCGGCGGCACATACGATGTCGTTTCCAATTACCTGCTCAGCGTCACTTACATGGCTAAGCAGACGCTGCCCTTTCGCCGCATTGCAGCCGTAAAAATAATCGTCAAGCGTACGGATCTTCTTAAAGGCAAATAGAAGCGTGTGCGCTATTCTTCGAATAAAACGTCCACGCACACGCACGTAGGCATACATCGCGCGCGGTACGCCACGTCCTCAAACACGCGCAGTGCAAGAAGCAATCAAGCCCGTCTCTCTGGAGTGCGAGCTCGCTGCTCGAGGTTGGTGACGTATACTTTGTTAATCCACAACCGGTTGAAAACGTCAGCGCACTCGGCTTTCCTACTTCGGTGCCAGCGTAGCAGGAAAACAGTACGCTACAGCATTTAGAGATTGGCTTAACGTGGTCCACCAGCGAAGACTGCTGCCATTTGCTCGAAGCACTTGCAAACAACTACCACCTTCGAATCTGAACCTTGCAAAGCGTTCCGAGCGATGGTGGTCTCCAAGAAGTTTGTCGCAGAATACGGGATCGTGGCCTTGACGAAAGGGCGTGTATCGAATGCTGTGCCATTTATCCCGGTGACTTTCCGATGGTTTCTTCTTGCCAGGCAGTGACAGGCGTCGTTATCACTTCCTTTTACTTCCTCCTAGTCGTGGATACCTTGAGCAACCTGTTAAACGTGATCGCCTCTTAACATTTATTCGCGTGTTTCTTGAGTCCTTTGACAACGACAATTTCGCGTTGTTAGCTGCGTTCATTAGGGGATCAACCACCATCAAGGAAATAGAGCCACTTTTCGCAATTGATAAGAAATATATAATTTACGATGAAGAGGACAAAATACATCATGAGGTCGACGGGTCTCTACGTCAGGCGCTATGTAACTTGTGCGAAGCACTGTGTGTCGAATGACACCATCAGCAATATCTATCTGGATTCGACGATCGAATAGCGCGACAAAGATCGTCAGGTGCTCGCCGACGCCGATTTGAACAGCCAACAGCTTTACGAGCTCATTCTCCCAGCTGTAAGGGGTAGTTCTGTCCCTGTATTTTTGGAACGTCTTCCGCCGCGGTTAGCCGATAATTACAGCCTACTTCTCCTGGAGATTCCCTTCAGCTTGCAGCCCAACGATGAGATGTGCGCTGCCCAGGAGGTTGCGTGGCGTAGCTGCGGCCTCCTCCAGCGGGCGACCAGATTCGGGATGGGAGACCACGGCCCAGAATGCGCACGCCCTTTCGAACTCCTCTCTGAGCACCCGGTACTCATCGAGAGTGTCCGGCGCAAGGTCACCGGGACCAAGAAGGACAAAGCCGTTTCCATGATCAGGAAAGCCCTTGAAGTTCTGCGCACAGCTGACTTGCACACGTACATGAGGATGACAAGTGTCATCCAGGAACGGGTCGAGTGCGAGGTCCACGAAGACCTATAGACCTATCCTTCCTATAGGCAAGGCAGTCGCGCCACACTTCGCTCTGTTGGCAAAGTGCCACACGAGACCTAATTTGCGCGCCAGCCAACGTATCCTGAAATGAAAACACGTAACTAGCTGCGCTCAAATTTCGCATTAGTAATATGGTAATCGTCGGTGAATTTTTTTCAAGTTCTTTCCCAATTCTTTTTAACGAGAGAGACAAGTCATATGGAGCGAGAACTCTGAAAAAAAGAAAGAAAGAAAAGGACCAAATGGGGGTAAACAAAGCTTGTCCAGCTTGCACCGGTCCTTCGTCACGACTGTAAAGATTGTCACGAGTGTAAGATTGTCACGACTGTAAATCGGAGCTCGTCCGAAGCATCGTTGCTGCGTCGTCAATAGTGACGTCATTGGCACTAGTCGCCATTATGCCGTACAATATTTTGCGCACCTGCACGCACGCCTGGTGTTTTGTACGAGAAGCTGTCGAAGATATCGCGGTAGCTTAACTGCCTGGTAATTTTCATTCTTTTAACACATGGCAGTGTCAACAAAAAATAAGAGTCATTTGTCAAGTAATGGCCAATCCTAGTTTCAAATGATGCTGGCAAACCTTTTAGCCGCGGCATCGCATGTGCACAAACGCTGGTAAATCTGCATGGGATGATGCGATCCGCTACTCGTACAAAGGAAACGTGCCCGATTCATATGTACACAGTCCAAGCTGCGTATATTTCGGTGCGATTGCATTGAAGCAACGTCGGGATGTTACATTTAGGAAACCGTCTCAACGTGTTATCAACAGACGCCGACGGCAAACAGCCTATCAGCAGTCCAATGAAACAAGCAGTCAGAAGCGCATACGAAAGATTGATGTTAAGAAGGAACAACCTTTATTAAAACTTCTCTAGGTATGCTCTCACCATGTGTCATTAGTTGCAGCTGGGCATATCGCCCTGTCCGGAAGCCGCTGAGGCGGCAGACGAAAATGAGTGATAAGACATTAAAAGACCCTCTGTTTATCAGACGAAAATGAGTGATAAGACATTAAAAGACCCTCTGTTTATAAGCTTGCACACGGGACGTACACAGACAGTCAACTTATGCCAAAGGTCACAATAATGTTCGCGTTAAAAGAAACGTTAAAGGACGGCCCAGGGTGTCAAGCCAGGGCCTGCGACTAGGCGTGCCAAGAAAAGGAATATAATGAGAGGAATAAAATGACTATCATAATAATGGATACGCAAAAATGAAACGGAATGGCTCAAACAAACAACTGTCGCGTGCAGTCCACGTCGCGAAAGCACACTTTGCCAAAAACTCATCTCCGGTCACATTTATCGCCTACGATAATAGTCAGCACGGGACCGAGTGCCGATTGATACCGTTTGCTACACGCAAGTCACTCTGACTAGGGCACGGCACACTGCATCAGGAAGCGCAACCGCTCGAGACACAATCGAAGCACATGGCGACAAGCGCTTCCTTGTTTGACTTTAGGCGGTATAGAATGTTCTATTGTGAACGCGCAAATTGGGCTTATTGGGGAGCAGAATGCAAATCCACCGTTTGGCGAAAGTGCGACACACAGAATGACTTGAATTCCCTTCAGGTTTCCAATACGTCGGCTACCTTCAGGTATTGGCGAATGTAAATCCAGCAGTCGTAGCCCACTTCGTCCAACTGTTTGCCGCCGTCGGGCCGGACATTGCACTCGACGCGTTTCTTGACCACGCCGGTCAGGCGCATGTACTCGTGAAGGTCGGCAAGGACGACACTCCGCTCGACGGCACTGACCATGGCCGCAGCTTCGGCCTCTCCTCCTAGCGACTCCCTGGCTCGAACGCTGTCGACGAGTACCGGCTGCTCCGAGAGGATCTCGAAGGCCCGCGCGCAGTAGGGGTTGCGGTCGCCCAACACGAATCTGGTGGCTCGCTCGACGAGACTGTAGTTACGTCGCACGATGTCTTGGGCAGCGAACATCTCGGCGTTGGCCGGTGCGCAAGCGTAGACTTCCAGGCGAAGCAGGTTGTACTTGTGCGCCATTCCTGGCAATAGGCACCCCAGGAAGGTCGCGCAAGATTCTTCGTTGAAACCTCTCAGACAGAGCTCGTAAAGACGGGGATTTGTAGCGGCACGGGCGAGCACCGGGTAGACGTCATCGCGCAACTGCACCGCCGACTCGAGCGTGATCTTGGTGATGCCGAGGTTCGAAGACAAGGCTTCGCACAAGGCAGACATACAGCGATCGAAGGGAGTCTCGTCGGCAAAGCGGGCGCGAAACAAGATGGCGTGAAATTGGTCGACCCGGACACTGAGCACGATTGCTTTCAACGCAGAGGCGCTTCTTATATAAGCGGACAATGACTCATAAATGTCGGCGTCGAAGATGTCAAGAAACACGGTAAGCGATGTGATGTGGTTGCAAGAAGCCAGGACATCCAAGGCGAATAAATAGTCAGCCGCGTCGAGAAAGTACACGTAAATGAGAATGACAGCCGTCACTTGGCGACAGTACCAAATCGCTGGCAGATCTCGAGGTCCTACGCGATGGTCCCCGATGCCGACCATGCAGGCGAGTCCGCACTCCCGTATGATGCCACAGACCTCGCGCAGGCCACCGTCGTGGGGAAGACTGTGCAAGGTCAATTTCCGGATGGAACGGTTGCCCACGAGTGCTCGCAGTAAGACTAAGCAGTCTGCGGTTGTGGACCACGAAATGTCGAGGAGCAGCTCCTCCAGAGTGTTGTTTCCCTCCAACGCCGAGGCCCAAGCGTGAATGTTGACCGCGTACGCGGGTACAGTTGGGTACACAATCATCACTCCCTCGCCGAAACCCGTGAATCGCAGGTTTAACGTCCGGATACTGCGGCTCCCGGCGATCACTCTCATGAAGTACACGTAGTCTCGGCTGCCGTCGTGAAACTGCACCGCCAGCTCTTGCAGCGTCGTCATTGCGCAGATGGCGTGCACGAGAACCTCGCACCCGGGCGTGGTATCGAAGTAGACCGCTCTCAGAGTAAGTTTACGAAGCGTCGCCTCTTCCTTGGTGAGATACTGCGCAAACCGCTCTGAGGGTCGGTCCCGGGGGCCACACGTAAAGACACAGGCTCCGACGACGAGTTCAGTGACAGTGCAGTTCTCGATGAGCGCGTCGATGAGCTTCCAAGCCGCGGTTCGGTTCATTCTAGTTGCGGCCACGTCCAATGACATGAGCATGGCACCGCCTCGTGTGAGCAGGCGATTGGGGGTCGTCATTCTCGCATAAATATGTGCACGCACATGGTGGAGGATGAATTCGCCAGTGTAATGCAAGGAGCACAATGTGTCTTCCGGGTGGTCGCTCGCGATTCCGATGACTCTGAGCCTTCTCAGACTCGACGAAGACGCCAGGACTGCGTCCAGTGGACCTGTGTTTGCCACTGAGTAGTTCAGTTCCGCAGAGACAATGCACCGGTGATCTGCGATCAGGCGGCAGAGGAGGGCGATGGCCACCTGCTCGGTGTGGCTCTGAAATCGGCGGCGAATGCTCGGCACAGTCGCGACGCTCACTTCTCCGAGATCGTCTCTCGTGTCTTCGCGTAGCTGAAGGCCCACGTGCCACAAGACTTCGTTGCAGGCTGTCAGGTGTCGCAGCAGTTGACAGACGCGATTTTGGCCTCGCGTGCAATTCAGACGAAGCAGCTCGGCAGAAACCAACTCACCCTCCATTGGAAAACGACGTACCAGGCACAGCTGTCCAAGTGATCGCCTCGGTGCCGATGTGGCCACCGTCTCTCGTCGGGACAGGTGTCTGCGACGGTTACTCAAGCGCCAGCTACCTTTTTGCACACCCGTTTTGCGTAGCCTAATCTTCAGCCAATCATAAGACGCATAGGTAACAAGGCCGCTTAATACATCGACAATGTCAGAGGGGAGCTAGGGGAGTTCGAGAGGTAAGTAACAAAATTGATAACGCATATCGTTATCGTGCTTGGTCTTGCGCGATGCCAAAATTTTTAGCAAGGCGTTGAGATATCGGCTCGAAAATAAGGACGGTGCGCATAAGAACGGTGGCGATTGCGAGGACGAAAAAAAGAAAAGAGTAAGAAAAAAGAGAAATGGCGTCTTCTGAAAGGCGAGGCATCGATAACGCTACAGCTCACTTTAAGATAAGACCTGAGCAACGTGTGTACATGTGGGGCAGTTGCCGTCATTACCATTTAGGAGTCTACTGGGTGCTCTGGGTTGTCAGGGATTCAAGAAAAAGATGATTACGTGACATTTTAAGCCAACGTAAGCGGACGACGATCCCCCCTCAACATAATTTTGAACAACGTTTCTCGTGTGGGAGCCGAAACGTCTTACTTTTATAAACCTTCGTTGGTCGGTGTCCTAATTGTCATGTATGCTCCCGACCGGACTGGTCTCCGTCCCATTCTCAATTTCAAGCGGACATATACACCTAGCGCCGAGCACGACAATGTGGTCATGGTGCTAAGCAGCCAACTGTGCACGCGTATATAATTAAGGTTGCCGAGAACAGCCGATAGGCAGAGAAATTTTGGATAGGGTCATAGTCATAGAGCTTCGTACAAGCACCACCACAGTGAACTGTGGCGCTAGTGTCTATGGAAGCTGCAAGCAGGTTAGTTCGGCCAGCAGGGGAATGATGGCCAGAATATGCATTTGGCCATATACTTCGTCCTCCTGGCTCCAAACAGCTTCTTGACTTTGTAATGTGATCATTTTTGAAGTGCCCGGTTATAAATAATTAGATAATCTGCCATAAATCTGTCCGACGGCAGATATAGAAGTCGGAACAATTAGCACAGATGGCAAATATGAAAAATCTCGCGCTATGGACGCATGATCGAGCGAGAATCTTATCGCGTTCTGCATATAAAGAATGCATAAATTGCTTAGAAATATAGTCCAAATTAGGCCTGAAGACAAAGTGTTATAAACAAAGCCGCTAGAACGTCTTAATCCGCAAGCACGAAGATGGGACACATCCGTGTACATAGCCATCATTCCCATGGTGGCTGAACGATTGCAGCGCCAGATTTCCCTCTAGTAATTGTTGTAGGCAACTCTATGGTACTAGTGTCCGTTTGCTTGGGTATACTTTATGCATTGCAATTGGCGCTGTAAAAAACTGCTTCGTGGTTTAAATTGGAGGCTGTGACGAACTAATGGGTTTCGAGATCAATGCGTGTCTCGCCATGACGAAGGTCGGTTGCTGGCGTTGCCTGAGGGGTGTGTCACATTGTCGACAAAGGCTACTGAGGGCTGCCACCAAACCTGCCATCGCTTGCAATTTATTGGCTCTCCATCTCAACCACGAAACCTTTCTTTCAGGTGATTGCTGCAATGGTATTTGTGAATTAACTATGTAAATACTCTACATGACGCGCCGTTGTGTTAGCAGCCATGAGTGGTTCGTTATGGCGGCCTGTTTCAGAGAGCGGTGAAAGTAGCGGCAAGCTTTTTCATACGAAATGCGTGCCTAAGTATTTCTTTTACGCTATACTAAGTGTCCATATTTGAGTAGAACAACTCCAGAGTAATAAGAAACATGATGACAGCTTCGCCGGTCAGTGTCTTTCTAACAGCGATAACATGTTGACACTATAGGTACCAAGATATTTCTTACATGTAAAATGTCATGTCCCTCGTAGCTAAGTACTATGAGAATGCTAAGTGTTTAGCAAAGCATCACACACAACTTCGTGTGTTGAATTTGCAGGCATTCTTTATAGGCAAAATTTAGAGACAGACACGCCGCATATATGCGTTGCGAGACCAGTAGACTCCTTCAACACTACATAGTTTGCCATATCCAATCTGCAAATTTTGTCGAGTCAAGCGCTTTTGAAGAAGCAATTCTGTGGTTCATACATGGCAGCAGAAAGAAGCCCACATACCCTTTTTATAAGTGTGGCTCGAGCCACCATTACCCCGAACATACACGAAGCGGACAAACGCACCCGGCAGCTGAGCGAGCCGGCATTTTCGGCGTTCTAGCCGTGACGTCACTCGCCAGAGGGCGCCACTGCAAGTTCTCTTCAGTAATATTGCATCGACGCCACGGGATCCACAAAAACGCCTCGTCAGCAGTGTAGCCACTGACTCCTGACACACATCGCTGAGCTTGTCCTCAAGAGTGCATTGATTTACCACGCTAAATTGATAAACTATTTTTTTTTCGTTTTACATTTTGATCCTTTTCTATCGGTGGAAGGTAGAATATTGTGAACCTTCTTGCACGGAGGGGTGTAGATGGGCGGCGCAAATTGAAGCGGCCAATGCAAATACATACGCCAACGACAGACGGTCGACGCAACGCAGACGTCGGTACCACCTGAATAATTCCCGCGCTTCTACAGAGATCCTGATCTTCTTGCAAAGGTGAAGTCGCTGGTTCGGGGATGATTCCCTCAACGTGCTCTCGGGATCACAATCGCGTCTGTGATCTGTTGCGACACCTGACAGCTTGCAACAAAGTGTTGCGGCACGGCGGCATTCAGCTCAGAGAAGAGTCTCGCAACGAGCTCGGAGACTTAGGCGTCGTGATAGTGCGAGGCGCTTGCCTCGGATTGTGCACCAACAATGAAGAAACAGCCGTGTCACTCTTACGCTGGCTCCACAAACGGCACCGATGTGTTGTCTCATTGGCGGCGACCTACAGTGCGGCCAACTCAGAAGGGTTGGTCGAAGCCATAGAGTTTCTCACTATAACACCTAGAGGGTAATCTGGCGCCACCGTCCATGGGAGTTTCTTAAGGGGGCACCGTGCCGTCATGGGAATGACGGTATATGTGTCTGCGAGGCTCGTGTTGGCTGGTGTTGTAAGAGGCTTCGTCTAAAACGTGGATATGGCTACGCAAATAACGCGTTCTCAAAGAAAAATCTTCATAAAATGTTTCCATTCAGGCATATTACATCTTTACTCACCCACGATTCATGACCAAGCGAAGAAAAGCAAGAACAGACGACCAACCGTTTCAAAGCGCGCGCGAACCTTGTCGTCTGTTCTCCAACTTTAGCGGCCCGCTGATTCTTTTTACGTAACATGTAGTCGTACACACAATAACAAGTTCTCATAGTTAAACTAAACATGTTTTCGAGTAATAATAAAGCTAAAACAGCTTTTTACGTGCTGTTCTAGTAGAAAATGAATCATTGTGACAGACGGAACGGTACTTGCCAAGCGCGTCTTCAAGGTGTCCTGTCTCTACGAGAACGATGCCAATCCGAATCCACAATATACCGGCATTCCCATGCATACCACAGCGCAGCAGCGCCAGATTTCCCTCTAGGTAATGTAGTGAGAAACTCTATGGTCGAAGCCCTGGAATCCTCGTCTCGACTCGAGACGCTCACCCTATTCGTCAAGGCACGCGACCAACTGGAAATCTTCCAACAGTTGAAATACTCCGGTGACGAACACCTGTTCTTAAATGGTGATGCGTTTTCCGCGGAACGAATGAATGTTCCCACCCGCTTGCTGGAAACAGACGGCGCCAGACTGGTCCCACTGGACGTAACGGAGCTGAAACTAAGCGTTGTGATGGCCAAGAAGCTCATCGATGCTCTTCTCAAAAATCACACCATCACTGAACTGGCTGTCGGAGGCTGCTTCTTCGCTTCAAGCCCCCTCAGAGCCGCATCGGTGTGTTTCGCGGAATATCTGGTCAAGAAAAACGGGACGCTGCAAAAGCTTAATCTGACAGAATACCAACTTGTGTTCGAAACCGCCGCGTTGCAGACGCTAGCACAAGGTATCCGCACAATGACGACTTTGGAAAGTCTATTCCTGTATGGGCAGGCTTCAAGCAATACAAATAGCATTAGCACGCCAAGTTTCATCCTAGACGCCAGCGCTAGTTTCTCCTCTGGCGGAACGATTTCACCTCCAACGGGTGTATGCTTCCGCCGCTTCCCTTCACGGTCGGGCCCGCGTCTCCTGTTTGCGACGGCGCCTCTTCGGAAGACCGGAAATTATTACTGTCACGATAGCAATGTAAACACGAAAGGGGTAATGCCACCAATGAAATTCTGCCGATTCACAAGAAAATGGTACGAAAAAAAGCAGACGACAGACATGGATTACTGCGGTGCGCCGGACGAAGATTACTCGCTATATAATCCTTTTATTGGTATAACCAGCGCTTGTCCTGTCTCCTTTCTCGTGTTTCGTTTGTGTGTGCGCTGCCCAAGAATGGAAGCCACTTCTGTTGCATGCTCTAGTAGTGGCCGAAGTTCACGCGTGCCGAGAAATTGAATATGTGCACGATGCATTGAATATGAGCGTAGTTCATTCCTGCATCACCACGGCACCGATGATCGGGTTACTGGCGCCGGCATTGCTGAAGCAGAAATGACTGCTAATATTAATACTTCAATCTCTTGAGCTTAGGTAAAGATGGCCAAGCTATTTACATTGCTGCCTCTACTCTATATTGTAGGAGACGTACTAGTTAAAGTTGTGCGCGCATGTCGTACTAGTGCTATGCGGCGATATATTTTGTTTATTTCCGCAGAGTGTCGATGGAAGTCCGTTGTCGCCATCAGAGACAACACGGATTTGTAGCAAACATGTTGTGGGAGACTGCAAAAACGACTTTAGCTAACACGAATCGTATATGCCGACGATTCTTCCGGCGGCACATACGATGTCGTTTCCCATTACCTGCTCAGCATCACTTACATGCCTAAGCAGACGCTGCCCTTTCGCCACATTGCAGCCATAAAACTAACCGTCAAACGTACGTATCTTCTTAAAGGCAAATAGAAGCGTGTGCGTCATTCTTCGAATAAAACGTCCGCGCGCACGCACGTATAGGCAGACATCGCGCGCGGTACGCCACGTCCTCAAACACGCGCAGTGCAAGAGGCAATCAAGCCCGCCTCTCAGGAGTGCGAGCTCGCTTCTCGAGGTCGTCAACGCACTCGGCGTTTCTAGTTGGGTGTCAGCGTAGCAGGAAAACAGCACGCTACAGCATTTAGAGCTTGGCTTAACGTGGTCCACCGGCGAAGACTGCTGTCACTTGCTCGAAGAACTTGCAAACAACCACCACCTTCAAAGCTGGACCTTGCAAAGCGTTCCGAGCGATGGTGGTCTCCAAGAAGTTTGTTGCAGAATACGGTATGGTGGCCTTGGCGAAAGGGTGTGTATCGAATGTTGTGCCACTTATCCCGGTGACTTTCCGATGGTTTCTGCTTGTCAGGCAGGGACAGGCGTCATTATCACTTCCTTTTACTTCCTCCTAGACGCGGATACTTTGAGCAACCTGTTAAACGTCATCGCTACTTAACATTTATTCGCGTGCTTCTTGAGTCGTTCGACAACGACAATTTCCCGTTGTTAGCTGCGTTCATTAGGGGATCAACCACTATCAAGGAAATAGAGCCACTTTTCGAAATTGATGAGAAATATATAATTTACGATAAAGAGGACAAAATACAGCATGAGGACGACGGGTCTCTACGTTAGTCGCTGTCTAACTTGTGCGAAGCACTGTCTTCGAATGACAGCATCAGCAATATCTATCTGGACTCTACGATCGAATTGCGCGACAAAGATTGTCACGTGCTCGCCGACCCCGAATTGAACAGCCAAGAGCTTTACGAGCTCATTCTCCGAGCTGTAAGGCGCAGTTCTGTCCCTGTACTTTTGGAACGTCTTCTGCCGTGGTTAGCCGAGAATTACAGCCTACTTCTCCTGGAGATTCCTTTCAGCTTGCAGCCCAACGACGAGATGTGCGCTGTTAGGAGGTTCCGTGGGCGTAACTGCGGCCTCGTCCAGCGAGCGACCAGGTTCGGGATGGGAGACACACAACGGCCCAGAATGCGCACGCCCCTTCGAGCTCCTCTCTGAGCACCCGGTACTCATCGAGAGTGTCCGGCGCAGGTTCACCGGGACCAAGAAGGACAAACCCGTTTCCATGATCAGGAAAGCCCTTGAAGTTCTGCGCAACGCTGACTTGCACGCGTACACAAGGATGACATGTGTCATCCAGGAACGGGTCGAGTGTGAGGTTCATAAGACAATAGCACGCAGTTGGACCAGCTAGATAAGAGGTTAGCGGACGTCGTGGAACCTTTAAACTATTTTGAAGAGGTCGCGTCCTCTGTGCTCCATTCTTGTGCAACAGCATTCTGGATATTCCCTACCGGAGAGATGCTCCAGTAAAGGTATCGTAGACATTCGCAAAGAGTGGCAAGTCTTCACGGTAACTGCGGCTACCCCGCGTAATTAGAGTGCGACGAGGCATTCTAGCGAACGGCAAACATGCCATGGTGCCAGTCTGGGCATCGAGCTGAGACTCCTGGTGTTCGTGCACTACATCTTGCTTGAGCACAGCATACGTGAAGCCACTGCTGGATCGTTTAGAGGAAGCTTTACCTCTGCGTCATGTCGGAACTCCTTGTTCAAATATATTGACGCGTGCACTGCATGCAATTCGTTTGTGTTTTACCTGTGACCACCTTTCAACGGCTAACAAATCCTAAACATTATCGCTTGGTTCAAGACGCGTCAGCATGTATGAAAACATTCTCGGTTAATGTAGCCGATTCTGTCTGTTGCCTTTGTCGTCGCCGAACCCTGTGTTCTGTGTTTATGCGCGATGCGAATGTGTTGTACTTCCTGAAATATGTGCGAGAACCAGCGATTACGCTGGAACTTTCGACTGGTCATGCATAAAAGCCGACGCGCTGGACACGCTGATCACATTTTCGACGGCGGCTGAGTGTTCTCGCCCCTATCGTTGTACTTCGAATGCAACTTGCTTCTAGAATAAAGAGTTAGTTTAATGAGTCACAGTTTTTAGTACTTTGTTCGGTGCCATCCCAACCACATGTCAATATAGTAATCGCACAAGTGCTCTGTATAGATAGCCGGTGAATCTATACGAATACAGTTTTTAGAGCGCCGCTCTTAGGCGGCCGTTCCTGCCTTTTGTGTCGGTGTCTTCGGCCTAACTATACGAACGAGCACAGCGAATAAGGAAGGAGGAAACACAGAGCGCCGCCGGGGATGAAAGACGGCAATAGCGATGAGAGTGCGAGAAGGAAAGCGTAGTGCCGTGCGAGACGAGCTCTGTGGCGACGACCGCTATATGAGATGGCGCTAGAGTAGCGCGCCGTCGTCTGTTCACCAAAGGAATATGGCGACCTCCTCTTCGGGTCGGCCCTTTTCAACGAGAGAGACAAGACATCTGGAGTGAGAACTCTCAAAAAAAAAAGAAAAAAAAAAGGACCAACCCTGCCCCTACCGTTAAATGGGAATAAACGAAGCTTGTCCTGCGTGCACCGGACCTTCGTCACGATTAAGTAACCCAGAGATAACGGTGCCAAATTGCATAGGCCTCCCGCTCACTCAGCCCGGGATCTTCTAGTTGCTGTCGGATTGCCTGAGCACAGGCGGCTTTAACGGCTGGATCGGCGCGCCCAGGGCGAGCCCTTTCACGGGCGAGTTCTCGCTGCCGCTCGTCGAAGGCTGCCAGTTCTTCGGGGTGCGCACACCACGTGGTCGTCGCGTCCGTTTTTCGAGAATGAACTTAACGGAAAGGAAGCCTGAGCAGCAGGCGCGAAACCCTTTCCTGCCTTCTTCGCCCTTTCCCTCCCCGCAGGAAGCCAAGTTCTGCTTGGTTGCGCTCCTGGCGTGATCGCGCGCCTGTGCCGCTTTAATTCACGCACGGGCGCCTGCACAGCTGCGAACACTTCAAACCGCCCTTTCCTGCCACTGCTCTGCTGTGGAAACAAGTGGCTTTTTTTTTCTTGCGTGAACACATCGCCTCAGAAACTTGTGAGCCAACGTAAGCTTCGCTTGAGAAACCCGATTGTCATTGCCAAGCGCATTCATGTGTCGATGTCACCGGTCAGGCCCTCGGTGCGTAGTAATATTCGACGTTAGCCCCCGTCACAGACGCAAATGCTTCAATCGGACCTGCGCGACCCGACTGGCCGTGTGGTTCAGTGGATCGTGTCACCCCTTAATGTGACGCGAGTTCTTGTATTCCCGAACACGCTCTCCTTTCCTCATCATCTTTCTATCCAATTTCCTCTTTTTTCACAGAGTTGACCAATGTTGAGGGGTCAACCACGCGCTGCAGACAGTTACCGTGAAGTCAGCAAACTTTCCTTTTTGGCATTCGAACTCTCTCTCTCGCTCCTATATTCCGATCTTTACACGTGCTACGCTCTTTCGTATGAGGGGTGTCACTGAGATAGACTAACAAACATCCACAAAATAATCTTCAAAGAACTCATTAAAGGCTTTGGTGCGGTAGCATTGCTCAGCATCAAAGCACATCAGCTGATACGAGCGTACAACTGTTATAGTAGAGGAATGCAGTGACTTGTTGAGGCTAAAGATGGTTTTATTGAACTTGGTTGTAACTCGGGGGGAAGAAAAGCAGCATGAATATTGTCACGACTATAAATCGGAGCTCGTCTGAAGCATCGTTGCTGCGTCGTCAATAGTGACGTCATTAGCACTAGTCGCCATTATGCCGTACAATATTTTGCGCACCTGCACGCACGCCTGGTGTTTTGTATGAGAAGCTGTCGAAGATTTCGCGGTAGCTTAACTGCCTGGTAATTTTCATTCTCTTAACACATGGCAGTGTCAACAACAAATAAGAGTCATTTGTCAAGTAATGGCCAATCCTAGTTTCAAGTGATGCTGGCAAACCTTTTAGCCGCGGCATCGCATGTGCACAAACGCTGATACAAATCTGCACGGGATGATGCGATCCGCTACTCGTACAAAGGAAACGTGCCCGATTCATATGTACACAGTCCAAGCTGCGTATATTTCGGTGCGATTGCATTGAAGCAACGTCGGGATGTTACATTTAGGAAACCGTCTCGACGTGTTATCAACAGACGCCGACGGCAAACAGCCTATCAGCAGTCCAATGAAACAAGCAGTCAGAAGCGCATACGAAAGATTGATGTTAAGAAGGAACAACCTTTATTAAAACTTCTCTAGGTATGCTCTCACCATGTGTCATTAGTTGCAGCTGGGCATATCGCCCTGTCCGGAAGCCGCTGAGGCGGCAGATGAAAATGAGTGCTAAGACATTAAAAGACCCTCTGTTTATCAGCTTGCACACGGGACCGTACACAGACAGTCAACTTATACCAAAGGTCACAATAATGTTCGCGTTAAAAGAAACGTTAAAGGACGGCCCAGGGTGTCAAGCCAGGGCCTGCGACTAGGCGTGCTAAGAAAAGGGATATAATGAGAGGAATAAAATGACTATCATAATAATGGATACGCAAAAATGAAACGGAATGGTTCAAACAAACAACTGTCGCGTGCAGTCCACGTCGCGAAATCACACTTTGCCAAAAACTCATCTCCGGTCACATTTTTCGCCTACGATAACAGTCAACACGGGAGCGAGTGCCGATTGAAGCCGTTTGCTACACGCAAGTCACTGACTAGGGCACGGCACAATGCATCAGGAAGCGCAACCGCCCGAGACACAATCGAAGCACATGGCGACAAGCGCTTCCTTGTTTGACTTTAGACGGTATAGAATGTTCTATTGTGAACGCGGAAACTGGGCTCATTGGGAAGCAGAATGGAAATCCATCGTTTGCGAAAGTGCGACACGCAGAATGACTTGACGAACTCCCTTCAGGTTTCCAATACGTCGGCTACCTCCAGGTATTGGCGAATGTGAATCCAGCAGTCGTAGCCCAGTTCGTCCAACTGTTTGCCGCCGTCGGGCCGGACATTGCACTCGACCCGTGTCTCGACGACGCCGGTCAGGCGCATGTACTCGTGAAGGTCGGCAAGGCCGAGACTCCGCTCGACGGCACTGACCATGGCCGCAGCTTCGGCCTCTGCTCCTAGCGACGTCTTGGCTCGGACGCTGTCGACGAGTACCGGCTGCTCCGAGAGGATCTCGAAGGCCCACGCGCAGTAGGGATTGCGGTCGCCCAACACGAATCTGGTCGCTCGTTCGACGAGACTGCAGTTACGTCGCACGATGTCTTGGGCAGCGAACATCTCGGCGTTGGCCGGTGCGCAAGCGTTGACTTCCAGGCGAAGCAGGTTGTACTCGAGTGCCATTCCTGGCAATAGACACCCCAGGAAGGTCGCGCAAGAGTTTTCGTTGAAACCTATCAGACAGAGCTCGTAAAGACGGGGATTTGTAGCGGCACGGGCGAGCACCGGGTAGACGTCATCGCGCAACTGCACCGCCGACTCGAGCGTGATCTTGGTGATGCCGAGGTTCGAAGACAAGGCTTCGCACAAGGCAGACATACAGCGATCGAGGGGAGTCTCGTCAGCAAAGCGCGCGCGGAAGTAGATGGCGTGAAATCTGTCGACCCGAACCCTGAGCTGAATTGCTTTCAACGCAGAGGCGCTTCTTATGTAAGCGCACAATGCCTCATAAATGTCTTCGTCGAAGAAGTCGAGGAATACGGTAAGCGACGTGATGTGGTTGCAAGAAGCCAGGACATCCAAGGCGAATAAAAAGTCAGTCGCGTCGAGAAAGTATACGTAAATGAGAATGACGGCCGTCACTTTGCGACAGTAATAAATGGCTGGCAGATCTCGAGGTCCTACGCGATGGTCCCCGATGCCGACCATGCAGGCGAGTCCGCACTCCCGTACGATGCCACAGACCTCGCGCAGGCCACCGTCGTGGGGAAGACTGTGCAAGGTCAATTTCCGGAGGGAGCGGTTGCCCGCGAGTGCTCGCAGTAAGACTAAGCAGTCTGCGCTTGTGGACCACGAAATGTCGAGGAGCAGCTCCTCCAGAGTGCTGTTTTCCCGCAACGCCGAGGCCCAAGCGTGAATGTTGAGCGCGAACGCGGGTACAGTTGGGTACAGAATCATCAGTCCATCGCCGAAACCAGTGAATCGCAGGCTTAACGTCCGGATACTGCGGCTCCCGGCGATCACTCTCATGAAGTACACGTAGTCTCGGCTGCCGTCGTGAAACTGCACCGCCAACTCTTGCAGCGTCGTCATTGCGCAGATGGCGTGCACGAGAACCTCGCACCCGGGGGCGGAATCGAAGTAGACCGCTCTCAGAGTCAGTTTACGAAGCGTCGCATCTTCCTTGGTCAGATACTGCGCAAACCGCTGTGACGGTCGGTCCCGGGGGCCACACGTAAAGACACAGGCTCCGACGACGAGTTCAGTCACAGTGCAGTTCTCGATGAGCGCGTCTATGAGGTTCTCGGCAGTGGCCCGGTTCATTCTCGTTGCGGCCACGTCCAACGATGCGAGTACGGCACAGTCTCGCGTGAGCAGGCGATTGGGGATCGTCATTACCGCGACAGAATGTTCGCAGACATGGTGGAAGATGAATTCGTCAGTGCAATGCAATGACCGCAGTGTGACTTCCAGGTGGTCGCTCGCGATTCCGATGACTCTGAGCCTTCTCAGACTCGACGAAGACGCTAGGACCGCGTCCAGCGGACCTGTGTTTGCCACTGAGTAGTTCAGCTCCGCAGACACAATGCACCGGTGATTTGCGATCAGGCGGCAGAGGAGGTCGATGGCTGCGAAGTCGATGCGGCTCGGAAATCGGCGGCGAATGCTCGGCACAGTCGCGACGCTCACTTCTCCTAGCTCGTCTCTCGTGTCTTCGCTGAGCTGAAGGCCGACGTGCCACAAGACTAAGTTGCAGGCTGTCAGGTTTCGCAGGAGTTGACAGACGCGATTCTGGCCTCGCGTGCAGTTCAGACGAAGCAGCTCGGCAGAAACGAACTCGTCCTCCATGGGGAATCCACGTTCCAGGCACAGCTGTCCAAGTGATCGCCTCGGTGCCGACGTGGCCACCGTCTCTCGTCGGGACAGGTGTCTGTGACGGTCACTCAAGCGCCAGCTGCTTTTTACACACCCGTTGTACGTAGCCTAATCTTCAGCCAATCATAAGACGCATAGGTAACGAGACCTTTAATACATCGACAATGTTAGAGGGAGAGGGGGGCTGGGAGGTCTAGAGGTAAGTAACGAAATCGATAACGCATATAATTTTTGTGGTTCGTTTTTCGCGATGCCGAAATTTTCACCGCGAGGTTGAGATATTGACTCGAACATATGCGTTCTGCGCATAACTGTGGCGATTGCGAGCAGAAAAAAAAAGAAAAAATAGAAAGAACAGAAAAGGAAAGTTGTAGTTTCTTCTGAAAGGCGAGACATCGATAACGCTACAGCTCACTTTAAGATATGACCTAGGCGACGTGCGTAGACATGGAAAAGTTGCCCTCATTGCGATATAAGTGTGCGCTGGGAGCTCTGGATTGTCAGGGATTCTAGAAAAAAGATGGTTACGTCACATCTTAAAGTAAACGTAAGCGGACCACGACCCCCCTTCAACTTCACTGTGAACAGGGCTTCCCGTGTGGGAGCCGAAACGTATTGCTTTCATAAACTTTCGTTGGTCGGTGTCCGTTTTTAATTGTTGTCATGTATGTTCCCGACCAGACGGGTCTCCGTCCCATTCTCGATTTCAAGGGGGCACATATACCTAGCGCCGAGCCCGAAAATATGTGGTCGTAGTACTAAGCAACCAATTGCGTACGCGTAAATAATAAAGGTTACAGAGAACAGCCGACAGGCAGAAAAAACTTCGAAACAGTCATTCGATACACCTTCCATATTCGATACATTTTTAAGTACTGCTTTGTAAATAATTAAGTAAACATTAATAAATGTGTGCTTCAGCGAGACTAGAAGTAGGGACCTTTAGCACAAAAGCATTATATTAACAATATCGCGCTACGGACGCATGATTGAGCGAGAATCTTATTGCGTTTTGCATGAAAAAAGAATGCGTAAACTGCTTGGAAGTATAGTCCTATTTATGCCTTAAGATAAAGCGTTATAAACGAAGCCGCAAGACCGTCTGAATCCACAAGCACGAAGATCAGACACATCCGTGTACTAGCCATCATTCCCATGGTGGCTGAAGGATCGCAGCGTCAGAGTTCCTTTCTAGTAATTGCTGTAGTAAACTCTGTGGTACCAGTGTTCATGTGGTTGGGGGAGTTTTGTTTCGGAGTATAGATATATAGAAACTTAGCTGCGTGTCTTGGTTCATTGCAGCATATGATGCGCAAACGCAAAAGTGTGCTGATTCTACATCAGCAAACTCTAGTTCACAACTCTTGCACAAAACACTGAGTTCCAAAATCGACTAATTAATAAATAATCACTAATTAGGTATTACCTAATTACATTATGACCCATATTGCAAATTACAGATTATAGCCGTGGAGTTCGCAAGGCGGTATCAATTGGAACGAATTTCCAAGATGGCACCAGGTTCGAGATATAAATTCCAGAACTTTGCGGAGAAATGCATTGGCGTTCCAGTTAATTTGTTAAGAAAACATCGCTTTATGCACTGAGCTCATAAGTAGCTGGAACGGCAATTTCGGGAAAGTTCGGGAATTTATATGTCGCAACTTGTGTCGTCCCGAGAATTGATTCCAAGTATGTCCGCCTGGAGAAGTCCGCTGCTGCAATTTGTAAATTGCAGTATGCGTCATAATTAGCTAGATATTTAATTGGTGAATTCCTGTTTGTATATTTCGTATTAAAATTTTTAGTGCAAGTAGTGTCCGGCTCATAACTAGAATTGAGCTATCTGCCACAGGCAACCTTTAAAACATTTTGAAAGTGTTCGCTGAAACATCCTGTATATATACGCACACCTTTACATTGGTGTTAAGTGGCGCACTGTTTTGGCACTGTTACATTAGGTATGGGAGGTCCAGCGGCCATCATCCCTGCAATTCGAATAAGGTTACGCGTAATCATGGCAATGCGGAATTTGTATGCAGAGCACTTTTCTACAACAAGTTATGTACGTGTTGACGTCGTATTTTGTTAATACTTCTCAAAACCGTTACTCTTTCCTCAGCATAACTCGCACTGTGACATAATTTTAGCTTGAGTCCAGTGACTTCATAATTTGATTACCCTAACGTCAGCCTAAAAATATGTTTAAACGATAAGATTTGGTGTCTATTTGCATAGCAGTAGCAAAAGTTGATCCTTACATACATCGTATTACCAAGTGAACTATCACATTTTGCACAAGATCTAGAAAATCGTACAGGGGAAAACTTTATCGTATTTAGAGGAAAACTGGCTTCTAGGGTAGGAAACACTCTTGTCAAGTTTCCTAAAGCTAGATTAGACGAGTTTAAGCACTACACTGCTAAATATTTTACAATCTTAAAAGTAAAAAAAGGCCCTTAATTGGTTTATATTTTGCACTTTCAGCCCAAAAATGGGTGTAAGGGTGTGAGTTAAATTGATTCGTACCCTCCTTCGCTTTTAATGTTGTGGTTTATATCACACTGTTGGCACGCTGAAAGAAAGTGCTCATGAAGCCACCAGCCATCTCGGCTCGGGCTGGAGTGTTGCACTCGCCACAGATTATCTGAAAGTACGGCGGGCGAGGGCCGAAACTGGAAGCGGCAGCGCTGCACTCGTGATTAGGTCGAAAGTGGGATCGGGTGATATTGCTTCGCTCCGGCGAGATCGCGTGTGGCGGTTTTATCCAGCGATTTAGGGCGCTCATTTTATTTTGATGCACGTGCAATGTGTTGTTGGTTGAGTGGCATCGGTGAAGCTCATCGTGGGATTGGATTGGATTGGAGTGAACTTTATTATTTATGCCTGCAATTGTGGGGAATTTCTCGGCGACTAACTGAACAAACCACCTGTTTTGTGGCTTGGCAATGCGAACGTTGATATCACCGACAACGATGACCGGTATGGAGTGCGTTCGCACGATACACTCGATGTCTGATCTGGGCGTGTTAAGGGGAACGTGCAGTGTTGGTCAAAAGTTCCTAAGCAGTGCGACCGTGCCCGGAGCAGTGACGCTCCGTTATCGCGGCGCTGCCATCAAGGGTGCTCTCAGACGCTCGCTGGTTTCGGGGATAAAAGAGAGGGACAAGGAACCACTCTCGCTTTATCGCTGTCATATGCTCGGTAATCATAAAGTGGCCCGTCAGCTAGTGCGGCCTGTCATCGGCGCTTTTACCTTTCGTGCTTCGGCCGCGCGAATGGGCTGCGGGCAAGAGCTGCCACCAAGGTGATGCCGCGATGCTCCGTAGCCTACTGTTTGGTAGCGCGAAGCTTAAGCGCACGACCGGGGTGTTCTGGCGAGATAAAGCCTCGGGTTCAAAAGGCGATAGCAGTGCCAATGGGAACCAACCTCAGCGGTTTTCCCAACCGCACACGAAAGATTTTGAAGTCGACATCGCTGCATGTTTTGGAAGTAGCTGTCCGATTTTTTTTTTTTTTTTTTTTTAGCTGGAAACATTTTGGTGCATCAAAGCCAACCCCAACACGTGAGCTGCGCGAGGCGAAAAAGCTCTGGAGTGCTCCGTCGGGAACACGATAATAGAGACTTTTAGCGTGTCCGGTATTCGGGCAAGCGCGGGCGGTTTTCCGGTTTAGCGGGGGCGTCAACGTGAGCGGCCAGATTGGTGGCGCCAGCAGGTGGCGCAAAGCTCAACCACACAAACACAGAGCTAATTACTATATTCTGCTTAGCTGCTGGCGTAAATTTTCGACAGTGGCGTAATCGTGTTCACAATTACGCCACTGCCAGAAATTTGCATGAGTGGCGAAGCAGGATATGGTGAGTTACTGCAGTTTTAGCTATGCGTTTGTCTGGTTGAGCTCTACAACACCAGGCGGCTTCACCGCTCCGGCCGCTCACGTTTACGCCCCGACCATCCGGTAATCCGCCCAAACCGCTCCCGTTTACCGGAATAGCGTACAAGCTAAAAGTCTCTAATGTCGAGAAAACGCTCCTGCAAGAGCGCCACATCCCCAGCATCGCAGCTCTCTGACCCGCTGAGCGCCCTCAGTGAGGGCGAAACCAGGCGAAACCATAGAGAAAGAAATTCAACAAGAGGGAACACTCTTCAAAAACTGGCAACAGGAAACACGTCACGCCTAGTTTCAACAACATCCGTTAGTTGACGCGAGCATCAGAAAAAAAAGAATGTCAAATAAACTTCCAGACAACATTCTATTTTTTTTTATTCCTTCCCACTAAAAGTGAAAAAGTTTTGCGTGTAAATGAACTTATATTTTGCAACTTTTTGTTGCGTTGCCTAGCAACAAGCTAGCGGCACGCCAGACGCGCGTGCATACGTCATGCGCCAGACAAGCCGCAAAAGTGAGCGAGGCCGTTCGTACGTGCGAAGCTCGCGTGCTCGGCGACCCGTCTGTTTTGGATATAGCCCATGTTTTTGGGCTCCCGGCCTTCTCTATGCTTTTCTTGCGTATCGTCTGCATTTCGACACGGCACCACTGCACTGCTGGACTACGGCAAGGTGAGAAATTGTGTTTGACAGTGTGCAGCGCATTTTAAGCACATTTAGGCTTAGTTAGAGTGGCGCAGTTAGCGAAAAACAGCTCCGCCGTCCTGGCGCAGTTAATTTGAGTTAATGCCTCGTCCTGGGAGATGTTCGCGACGCTTTCTATGAGCCCCAACATTACTGTAACTTATTTCGGTAGTTTTTGGGCACGCTTGCCGCGCCCGGCTTATTGACGCAGTAAGCGAAAACCGGCTCGGCCGTCCTGGCGCAGTTAATTTGAGTTAATGCCTCGTCCTGGGAGATGTTCGCGACGCTTTCTATGAGCCCCAACATTACTGTAACTTATTTCGGTAGTTTTTGGGCACGCTTGCCGCGCCCGGCTTATTGACGCAGTAAGCGAAAACCGGCTCGGCCGCGTGACGCATTTGCGTGTGTATACATGCGTGTACTACGTCGTAGCGCCTAAGACAGACAAGTTTTCGCGCATTCTGTGGCCCCCAACAGCGTCGTTATATTTGAGGTAGTTTAGAAGCACGGTTGCCGCGCCCGGCTTATTGACGCAGTTAGCGAAAAGCAGCTCGGCTGTGTGCCGCAGTTAGTTTCGCGTGTACTGAATCTTACTGGTAGAAGTTCGTGACGCATTCTCTGACCCTATTGTAATTTATTTGGTAACTTTTTGGGATATCTTGAGGCTTGCTCGCCGCGCCTGGGGTTGTGAAGGTGTTAGCAAAAAAGCAAGCCGGCCATAGCGAGTTAGTTGTGCGTGTACTGAATTTTAGTGGGACAAGTTTGTGACGCATGTTATAGCCCTGCAACAACATATACCATATTTCGGTACTCACGCTTCTCGAAAACGCGACGAGCGATTGCCGAGAGTGATAACACGGGAGTGTTGCATGCGCCGGCAGGACGCGTAAAAGATAACACGGAGGAGCTCAAGAACATGACATTTACGTATTCTGAGCGACTGAAAACAGGCTTTGCACTCATGAGTCTGACTTGAGTGCGATGAAAAGGCATTCTGCGAGCGTGTAACATGGTCTGGCTGAGCCTGTGTGTGTACTTGGCGTAACATCGTGTCGACTGAGGCCAAGTTGTTTTAAAAACGCGCAGTCACCCGTGTATTTGTGCACTTAAAGTGCAGGAAATAATGCCCGGGAAAGGAGGGGTGCTTGAAAATCGGATGTTCAGATTTTATGGCATTGTTTGGGAGGAGTCTTTGCTGCGAAATGTACGTAAAAGTGAATTTATCTCTAATGCCGCTCATTCACCACTTACGCACGTTTCGCCTCTGCACGAAATACTCCTGTTAGGTCAATATACCAAAATGACACATGCTTGTAATTTACTTTCTTTCAGCTGATGGCATCCGGTGGAGCATCGTACGGCAACGACTGCTGCTTACCTGGTGCCACAACTTTGGATGAATACAGAAGAAGCCCGGAACGAGCATTTATATAGAGCAAAATAAACATTTCATCGTTTCAGAAGACGTATTTCGTTTTCTTTATGAAATTGCACCTGACAGATTCGGTGCAGTCTTGCAAAGGTCAATCACAATCATTTCTACTTAATAATGAAACGATTCCACGCCAAGGCCACGCGAGGTTCAGCAGAAGCGAAAAAAAAGAAATTAATGCCGCGCCGAGCAGCGGAGCCGGCGCGGCGTGTACCAACTGGTGTTCAAAACGCGCGCGCCCAAAACCGAAACCGGAGAGAGTCAACAACATCCGCTTGGTGTGCTACAGTCAATTCGGCCGCTGGGCTCTATGGGAGTGTCCGCTCTTGTTGAAATTTCTTTCTCTATGGCGAAACTCGCAAGGATGGATGGATGGAATAACTTTATTGAAAGGTCCTACGAGCTACGGGGCGCAAGGTCCCATAGAGCGGGCTACTCCCACGTTGGGACCGGGAGTTGTAACTCCCTGGCCGCATCGTGGGCTCGCTGGAGAGCCCAGAGCTGCTCCGCCTGGTCCGTGCCGCGTAATGGGGCATGCGGAACAGCTCACTGGTTCGTGGCTCACGTAAACGTAAACGTACATTACGTGTAGGTAGGGCATTAGTAAACGCAAACAGTAGACACTCCTGTCGGCGCCTGCGGCCGACTTTGGCTCTCAGCGCACCTGGCGGAATCGGCGAAACACACCAGCCTTCAAGACGGTCGCCGCACGCTGCCGTATCTCAGAGGCCATGATTTCAGTTTCGTTTCCTTTATTTTTTTTTTTTTTTGACCCATAACGTTGTATAAATCGAGTGATTTCACGCAGGTGCTTCCAGCAGGTCTCGGCGGCTCTTGAAAGACAAAGGCCGAGCGAAACCGACGGAACGTTGCCCCTCAGGGCGACCGACCGCGGGAGTAACACGCGCCGGAGTTGAGTAGAGACCACCCGCTGAGAAGACGTCAGGGCCCGCGTCACGGCGCCATTTAGTCATGGCGTCGCTCTGCAGGCGACTACATGAAGTTGTCTCTCTCTCTCTCTCTCACGCAGGTGCTTGTGCCGCAGTTTCTATCTTGCGTTGACGAGCGCGCGAAGGTATTTCACTTCATGACAGTATTATTTAAATTCGTATTTGCTGTTCCAAGCCGTAACATTGCGCAGCGGCATTTGGCTATTCCACATTTACTGCACTGTATAAGCACCGAGAACGAGCTACGGGGGCGCTGCGAGCGGCGCTCGCGTGACGTCAGGCCACGGACTTGCGCCTGTTGTGCTGCAGTTCGGGCGGTGTCTGAACGACTTCTGAAGTGTTTTCGTTTGTTCATTCTCGTTCCATCTGTTTGCATATTAATGGCGGTCGTCTCAAATACATTTTT
This sequence comes from Dermacentor andersoni, assembly GCF_023375885.2. Lineage (NCBI taxonomy): Eukaryota > Metazoa > Arthropoda > Arachnida > Ixodida > Ixodidae > Dermacentor > Dermacentor andersoni. The sequence continues at coordinate 122,140,163 of NC_092821.1, read as the reverse complement.
GCGACGTCTTCGTTCGGCAAAATTTATTCAAAGAGTTTGTTTCTTAGACGAAGCAGTTATCAAAGGCAACGCTAAGTGCCAGGCGAAGGAGCGCCGACCAGTCCATTGCGGTTTTTCTTGCGGGAATCAGCAACCGCAATAACATAGCATATAAGATTGCACTTATATCATACATACCGCGGTACAACAAGTATGTCACAAACGCTGGCTATATATGACTTATACAACAGTTACCTTCATTTTAGTCCTCTAAAACAGGTTTGCTTACGACGAGGAGTTCATGGTATATCGAATTTTTTCATTTCTTCGCAGAAACGCTCTGCAATAACACGAGGACTTGACACTGCAGTTTAGATTATACTAGCACCACTTTCTACTTTAACTGTTTCTCAAAATTAGGCGGTTTTTCACGTGTTTAATTTAAGTTGCGGAAATTAGAAGTAAACCCATTGAGGCGTCAAGCCGTTTGCAGAATACTAAAAGGAATGTACCAATATATATTCCCTTTTCCGTGCAACGCGTTCAACTCACTTGAGCAATTTACTGGTGTTTGTTGCTTGAGGAATATACATGACGAGTCTGGTTGACGAAGTGATACAGACTGCTAGGCACAAGTCTTTCCGTGAAATGTGCATTTTGGACCGTTGGTTGCAGCCAGAAAGAAGCCGAAGCGTCATTCATTAGTAGTATGGGATATAGTGAAGATGTAATTGCGCAGTGCAGGGTCAAGAACCAAGTGAAATATGTAAGGCTTGTGCTGTCTTCCTTATGAAGGCTTGCGAGGTTCTATTTTATGTGCAGACGAAGCGAATAGTTCTACGTTTGTATAAGTAAACAATGTTGGTTCGAAATATGGTGAGGCCGAAGGTGCTTGAGTTTTCCTTTTGTAGGTACCCTAAGCTGCGATGTAGTACCTCAACTACACCTTAGGCATTGCAATTGGCGCTGCAGAAAACTACTGTGTGGTTTCAAGTGGGGGTTGTAATGAACGAATGGTTTTCGAGAACAATGCGCCTCTCGCCATAACCAAAGTCGGTTGCTACCGTTGCGGGAGCGGTGTGCCATATTGTCGACAAAGGATACTGAGGGCCGCTATCAAACATGTCACTGCTTGCAATTTATTGGCTCTCGATCTTAACCAGGAAACTTTTCTTTCAGGTCATTGATACTATGGTATTTGTGATTAACTATGTAAATACTCTACATGACGCGCCGTCGCGTTCGCAGCCATGAGCAATTCGTTTACAGCGGCCTGTTTCAGAGAGTGCTGAAAGTAGCAGCAAGCTTTTCATACGAAATCCGTGCCTGTTTCTTTTACGCAATAATAAAGCTTTCATAGTTGACAAGAACAACACCCCAGAGTAATAAGAATCACGGTGACAGCTTCGCTGGACAGTGTCTTTCTAACACGGATAACATGTTGACACCAGGTACCACGATTTATTTTCCATGTAAAATGCAATGTCTCTCGTAGCTAAGTACTAGGGGAATGTTAAGTGCTTAGCAAAGCATCGTACACAACTTCGTGTGTTGAATTTCGAGGCATTCTTCTTACGCAAAATTTATGGACAGACACGTCGCATATGTGCTTTGCGAGTAGACCAGTACCAGTACCAGTGGACCCCGTCAACGCTACATGCCTTGCCATAACCAATCCATAAGTGTTCTCGACTCACGCGCTTTTGAAGAAGCAATCCTGTGGTTCAGGCTTGGGAGCAGAAAGAAGCCGACATATCCTTAGATAAGTACGGCTCCAGCCACCCATACCCCGAACATACACGAAGGGAACGAGCGCACCCGGCAGCCGAGCGAGCCGGAGTAAGCGGCGTCCTGGCCGTGACGTCACTCGCGAGAGGGCGCCACTCCAAGTTCTCTCCGCTTATACTGCACCGACGTCACGGGATCCACCAAAATGCCTTGTCAGCAGTGTAGTCATTACTTCTGATACACATCGCTAACCTTTTCTTCAAGAGCGCATCGCTTTATTATTCGATAACGAAATGGATAACTTTATTTTTTTTTCGTTTTACATTTTGATCCTTTACTACCGGTCGAAGCTAGAATATTGCGCGCCTTCTTGCCAACACTGGCGCTTAGTAGGCCCTAAACGGTGTCCTGAACGCATAAATCCGCTGTTACCGAAGTATATTCTAGTCACGTTCCTTTTTTTTACACTTGTCCGGTGGCCACAACCCGTAAATCAACGCCAGTCATTATCGCGTATAGATGCTGAGGTGGGTAGTCACGTGACAGCCAACGCAACACCCAAAGAATGACGCGCGTGTCACTCTAGCTTGTGTCACCTTGTGACCCTACTAAATTTGATTACGTATCTACAACTGAACCGCATGCCTTTATGCGCCGTTCAAATTCACGTTCAGCGGTGGGGTGTAAATGGGCGGCGCAAAATTGAAGCGGCCACTGCAAATACAAGCACGCACGACAGACGGTCGACCCAACGCGGACGTGCGTACCACTTCCACAATTCCCGCAGTTCTCCAGAGACGCTGATCTTCTTGCAAAGGTGAAGTCGCTGGTTCGGGGATGATTCCCACTACGTGCACACGTGGCCACAGTCGCGTCTGTCATCTGTTGCGACACCTGACAGCTTGCAACAAAGTGTTGTGGCACGCCGGCCTTCAGCTCAGAGAAGAGTCTCGCAACAAGCTCGGTGTCTGGACGGTGCCAGGCGTTTGCCTCGGATCCCCACATTGCGAATTGTGCACCCACAACGAAGAGACAGCCCTGTCCCTCTTACGCTGGCTCCTCAAACAGCACTGGTGTATCGTCTCAGTGGCGGCAAACTACGGTGCCGCGAACACAAGCCAGCTGGTCGAAGCCCTGCAATCCTCGTCGAGACTCGAGAGGCTCACCCTATTCGGCAACGCAAGTGACCAAGTGGAAGTCTTCGAGCAGTCGGCCGGATGTTCAGTCGGCCATGCGTGTTCCGCCGACCGAATGAAAATTCCCGCCCGCCTGTTGGAAAAACATGGCACCGGATTCGTCTCGCTGGACGTATCGGCGCTGAAATTTAGCGTTGTCATGGGCAAGAAGCTCATCGATGCTCTTCTAAAAAATGACACCATCACTGAACTGGCTGTCGGAGGCTGCTTCTTTGCTTCAGGCCCCCTCGAAGCCGCATCGGTGTGGTTCGCAGAATATCTGGTCAAGAAAAACGGGACGCTCCGAAACCTCACTGTGATAGAACACCAGCTCGTGTTCGCCACCGCGGCGTTGCAGACGCTGGCACAAGGGATCAGCACAATGACGACTTTGGAAGATCTATTCGTGGAAGGCCAGGCCGCGAGCAAGGACTGCGCGCTGTTCTTGGAAGTCGTAGCCCATAGCCCGTCTCTGAGGAGTGTGCGCTTGCTGCTCGAGGGAAGTGACAAAGACTTCCTTAATCCGCAACCGGATGAAAACGTCGACGCACTCGGCGTTCCTACTTGGGTGTTAGCGTTGCAGGAAAACTGCACGCTGCAGTATTTAAAGCTTAGCTTAACGTGGTCCACCAGGGAAGACTGCTACCTCTTGCTCGAAGCACTTGAAAACAAGTGCCGCCTTAAAATTTTGACATTGAAAACCGTTCCGAGCGATTGTGGTGTCCAAGAAATTTGTCGCATAATACGGGATTGCGGCGTTGGCGAAAGGGTGCGCATCGGAAGCTATGTCGTTCTCCCCGAGGACGTTGAGATGGTTTCTGCATGTGAGGCAGTGACAGCCGTCACTGTCAGCTCCTTTATCTTCCTAGCAGACGTGGCTGCTTTGAGAAACATGTTTAACGTCATCGCTACTTGCAACCACATAACGTTGCTTCGCGTGTACCTTGATTTCTTCGATAACGACGCGTTCGCATCGCTAGCTGCGTACATTACGGGATCAACCTCCATCAAGGTAATTCAGCTAATTATCGAAACATATGACTCTGACGATGAAGGGGACGAAATTGATCAGGAGGACGACGAGTCTCTACGTCAGTCGCTGTCTAACTTGTGCGAAGCTCTGTCTTTGAATGAGAGCATCAGTAATATCTATCTGGACTCCACGGTCGAATTGCGCGACGAAGATTGTCAGAAGCTCGCCGACGCCGCTTTGAACAACCGGCAGCTTTACGAACTCATTCTCCCTGCCGTCAGAGGCAGCTCTGTGCCTGTATTCCTGGGGCGTCTTCTGCCGCGGTTAGCCGAGAACTACAACCTACTTCTCCTGGAGATTCCTTTCTGCTTGCAGCACAACGACGAGATGTGCGCTGCTCAGGATGTCGCGCGGCGTAACTGCGGCCTCGTACAGCGGGCGACCAGGTTCGTGACGGGAGACCACGGCCCAGAATGCGCACGCCCCTTCGAGCTCCTCTCGGAGCACCCGGTACTCGTCGAGAGTGTCCTGCGCAAGCTTGCGCAAGACCGGGCGCACGTGACCGGGAGTGAGAAGGCCGAAGCCGTGTCCAAGATCGAGGAAGCCCTCCAGGTTCTGCGCAATGCGGACTTACACACTTACATGAAGTTGACGGGCGTCATCCAGGAACGGGTCGAGTGCGAGGTCCAGGAAGACGGTAGCAAGCAGTTGGACCAGCTGAACGAATACTGCCTTCTGCACATTGTTCGGTACCTGAAGATAGCGGACGTCGTGGAAGCTTGAAACTATTTTGACGAGGTCGCGTCCTCTGTGTTACGCGCCTCTCCAACAGCATTCTAGATATTCGCTACAAAAGAAATGCTCCAGTAAATATGTCGTGGACATTCGCAAAGAGTGGCAAGTCTTCACGGTAATTGCGGCTACCCAGCGTAGTTACAGTGCGACGAAGCGTTCTAGCGAACCGCAAACACGCCCTGGTGCCACTCTGTGCATCGAGCTGAGACTCTTCGTGTTCGTGCCTTAGTTTCCTTGATGGCAGAGCACGTAAAGCCGCTGCTGGATTGTTTAGTGGAAGCTTTACTTGCGTGGTTCATGTCCGAACTCGTTGTTGGAATATATTGACGCGTGCACTGCATGTACTTCGTTTGTGTTTTACCAATGACCACCTTTGAACGGCTAACAAATCCTAAACGTTATCGCTTCGTTCAAGAAGCGTCTGTATGTATCGGAACATTCTCGATTAGCGTAGCCGATTGTGTCTGTTGCCTTTGTCGTCGCCTAAACCTGTTTTCTGTGTTTATGCACGACGCGAATGTGTTTCACTTCCTGAAAGATGTGCGAGAGCCAGCGATTACGCTGCAACTTTCGACTGATCATGAATGAAAGCCGATGCGCTGGACACGCTGACGAAATTTTGGATGACGGCTGACTGTGCTCGCCGCTATCGTTGCACTTTCAGTGCAACTTGCTTTTCTGGGAGCAAATTCGCCCAATAAAGAGTTTTATGATTAACTATTTTTCGTACTGTGTTCTTCGCCATCACAACAAGGTGTCAATATAAAAATCGCACAAGTGTTCTATTTAAAAGCTGGTGAATCTATACGAATACCGTTTTTAGAGCGCCGCTCTTCGACGGCCGTTCCTTCACTTAGTGTCGGCGTCCTCGGCGTGATGGAGCGAACGAGCACAGCGAAGGAGGAAGGAAGGAGGGAACGCAGAGCGTACCGGGGGATGAAAGGCGGCATAGCGAAGAGAGCGCCGAGAAGGAAAGCGTAGTGCCGTGCAAGACGGGCTCTGCGGCGACGACCGCTATGAGATGGCGCCAGAGTAACGCGCCGTCGTCTGTTCAGCGACAGAATGTGGCGACCTCCTCAGCGGGTCGGCCCGGCATTGCACTACCTTCGGGAACGGTCCACGTATCGGGAGCGCTTAACGCCTGCTTCACCTCCACCGCGGGTCGGTTAAGTATTGCACTATCTTCGGGATTGGCCTCGTAGAAAAAAATTGCCTACGCGCAGACTGGAGCCGCCAGATCCTAGCCATAGACACCTTAGCTGTAAATATTGCCGCGAACACCGGTCGGTTGAAAAGAGAAAAGAACAAACTAGCTGAAACACCATGCTTGCCAAACCGTAACATTGCAAAATGCTCGAATGTTCGTTTCACAAATTGTATGTGTTAGAGCATGTGCAGCATACACGCATGATATAGAAGTTTACAAATTACGTGAAACTTCTTGCAATTCTTACTACGGTTTGAATAAATGCTACTCCAGCATTAGCGCTATACTTTTTGCCAACTTTTGAACGCGAAAGAAACTGCGCAAGGACTTGGACATGTGAAGGGATCTTCTAGTAGGCGATTCGAATCTATTAGCGTGTTTTTTCATGTTCTTACTTTCTCGTGGACAACGTGCGCGCACATCTGCGAGACATGTTGGGATCGATCGGATAGTTATCATTGGCCGTGTACGTTTTTCAAATGCGGCTTCATGTTCTGCATAACTTACTGCTGCAAGTATCATCCGCACTTAGCTTACGACGCAGCAATATCGTTTATCAATAAATATCTATAGCGGGTTAAATTTCATTGCTCGTAAGAATACAGAGCATCAGAGATTGACGCGGGCCTTCATTAGCCTGCATACGCAGCAGATGATCATGCCACGTAGTCGTTTCTCGATCGCATGCGCCTCAGGGCACAATAACACGGAGGATATATAGCTTGCTGTAATTATGTTTCGACGTGAAACGTCTGTAACGAGGGTCAAAGGGGTTCCCTTGCTGAAACCCATGCGGCGAAAATACGGTAACTGTGGCATTGTCGTTTCTAGCTTCGCAACCATACTAGACTCATGTCCCTCTTTGGCGTCGCTGTGTATGGGAGAGAAGCCATTACTCGGCCATGTGCACGTCTCGCATGGGATAATGGCGGCGCTTTCGGCCCATGCGTCATCATCATCATCAGCCTGGTTACGCCCACTTCAGGGCAAAGGCCTCTCCCATACTTCTCCAACTACCCCGGTCATGTACTAATTGTGGCCATGTCGTCCCTGCAAACTTCTTAATCTCATCCGCCCACCTAACTTTCTGCCGCCCTCTGCTACGCTTTCCTTCCCTTGGAATCCATTCCGTAACTCTTAATGACCATCGGTTATCTTCCCTCCTCATTACGTGTCCTGCCCATGCCCATTTCTTTTTCTTGATTTCAGCTAAGATATCATTAACTCGCGTTTGTTCCCTCACCCAATCTGCTCTTTTCTTATCCCTTAACGTTATACCAATCATTCTTCTTTCCATAGCTCGTTGCGTCGTCCTCAATGGCGCAATCGGAGCTAAATTTAGCCTCGCGCGCCGCGTTCTGGGAGGCGCGTATCTGGGCAGTATACATTTGTCCATCCGAGCAGGAACGGTGGCGTTTGAGAGAGCTCAGCATGACATAGTAGGTATAACGTAGCAAGCTGAAACTTGCGCCTATCGCGTGTTGTGCAAGGCTTATAAATGTGCAATGTGTTATAAAGAATTTCACGCGTGCTGGGCATCGACATCCTCCTCATTGCGTTCGACATATACTGTTCAAAAATTGGAGGACGCTTAAGCTTCGCCTTCAAGAGTGGAACGCGATAGCGTTATCGCACCCCGTTCGCACCGCCCACTCATTCACTCGGCATGCTTTTGAGTCACACAAAGACATAGTTTTCATATACAACACTTCTAAGTCCATAGCACAACTATTTTCTAATTATTTGTTCCAGGAGCACCACGCAGACGCATGACTCCTCGCCAGCAGCACGGCACACATCGCAGAGGACGCTTTCCCACCAGACGCGCTACGGCGCAGCGATCACGTCAGAGGCGCCCCGCATCGGACGCTGCACCTAGGAATCGCGCTGTGAGCGGAAAGAGGAGCCGCGTCGCCTAAACACGAGGGTTCGAGTGACGCAAGCTGGAAGTTGGAAGAGCGAGAAAACTTACTAAACGCAAGGGTATTGGGGCATCCTCGCACCGGTCCCCGCCCGGCCCCAATGCGCTCAAACGAGACGAAGGGGACAAGCGGGCGAGTGGCACGCCATCTGTCGGGGCACCGCCGTACATTGCGAGGAGGGGGTCTTCTGTGTTTGCCGCAAGATGGCTCTTCGTGTGCGCCAAGCGCAGAAGAAATGTAGCGGAAACGTACTTCACTACTCGTTTAACTGCGACTTATGTAATTTACATGCTCTTAATTACCGATATACGCCGCAGTATAACTTTCTACGGCACGTTTCTAAGGCAACACATCATTCACTAGAGGCGCTTTTGTCCCGTTTTGAGCCATCGAACTCATGGCTGATAGCGTTTTACGCGACACAGAGTACAAGTATTCTGTGTCGCGTAAAACGTTATGAGCCATGAGTTCGTTCATACAAAGATCTATTGTCCATGCTTTTTCCGCCTCCATTTTACCGATCACTATACATTCAATGGCCAGGTCACGATGTTCTAAAGCGAGTACGTAATATGTATATATCCCCATGCTGCAAAACATTCTTTTATAAACTTCATAGTGAAACCATACCAGTTAAAACATGGCTACAGAAAAAGGGTATCTTTGTCTCTTCTGTCAACTGTCGCCTTTGTGACGTGCCAGAGACGATTGAACATTGTTTTATTAGCTCCACCGACGCCATACTATTTTGGGATGTCCTCCAACAAACTTTAAAAAAAGACTTTGACATTAACGCTCATACTGTGCGATACCTGCTGCCGACCGCCGATAATAGTGCACCTTTCGATATGTTTTTTCTCATCGGAATGCACAGTTTGTGGAAAACGCGAATGATGGACCGAAACGCCAAAACGGTTGTACCTACAAGGGTGAATTTCATCCAAATGACACTACACCTAAAGCAGGTTTATGATGGAGTTGATACCCAGCCGGACTAGTACCCCATTTTGGTGAGGTGCCTATCCTTACCCCCCTTCTAAAGTGAAACCACATTTCTACCTACAGTATGAACGGTGCTTTTTCTCTGAGTGACTATCATTGTGCTCTCCATTCTTTGACTATGTGACTATGCACAACTGGTTAATATCGGGTTGTTGCTAATGTAATAAATACCATGAAAGAAAAAAAAAAGAACTCATGGCTGAGTGGTAGCGTCGCCGTCTCACACTCCGGAAACCCTGGTTCGATTCCCACCCAGCCCATCTTGCAAGTTGTTTTTATTTATGAATTGCCTTCCGGGATTTTTTGCTCATGGCCAACGCCACCGACGACATCGGCTTTTCTGCGACACGAGTTTCTTAACGCTGTCGGGTTAAAATGGCATGGAGATATTTGGGCAACAAGACAGGGGGATATCTAAACCTTTCGACTACCGCGGTTCATGGCCGTCTTCATGGGGATCGTAAGCGCAGGAGATTGAAGCAAGCGAGAGGGAACCAAAGCCCTCTGTAGAGTCCGGCGCGGGCTCGAGCAGTGCAGGGAATTCTCGGGCACCACCAGTAGGGAGCGAGGGGGTAATTTTTGTGCCTTGGTGCTCCTACACTCTCTGCAAAACAAGTGGGCCCGCTACGAATGAAGAGCAAGTACGATTGCAAAATTTATACCGTAAGATCCCCCCTCCCTCCAACAGAACATTAATTGGGCATGACTATACCTTTCAAATGCGTGAATAAATGTAATTTCTGTATTTGTTTACGTACACTCTGTGCCCAAGTGACCATACGCCGTTCGCAGCCTGCGCAGGGTGTTTCACGCATCCCATAGCCTAGCGTATGAGATGACCCAAGGAATGAAGATAAAAAAGGAAACCGCGAGTCAACGAAATTGAGGTGGGAGGGCGTCCTTCGTTTTTGTAGTGTGAAAAATTTACGTAATCTTATCTTACGTTTGTATCGTTTAGTAGTCAAGGCCGCTTTTACTTGCCCTGCTAAAAACACATATTCAAAAACGGGGCAAATGCTGCTTTTCTTCATGACAAACGTTATCGCCAGCTGTAACCCGGCCGCGTCTAGAACGCCTAAAACCTTTGACAACCTTTGAAAATAAGTTAACGTACTCAGAAAAAAATTTTGAGGAGTGATCTCTAGACCTTTGGGTTACTGAAAACGCACATCTCCCCCGTCTGCTTTTTCATAGAACGAGTCTTATCCCTGGACTTTCAACGAGCAATCCGACCAACACAACAACAATATTCCGGCCAACTTACTTCGCATATTCCGCGGTGAGATTATTACAAATCGTTGAGTAGGTTCGGAACAACGCTGTTCGGTTCCAATGCGGCGCTAATTACCACTCAACGACAAGGGGAAATGTTTGTGAAATGTCAAAATAAAATAAACGCCCTAAATCGCGGGATAAACTCGGTACGCGCGATGTCGCCGAGGCGAATCGATGTCACGTGATCCCACTTTCGACCCAAAAGCGACCGCAGCACTGGCGCTTCCAGTTTCGGCCCTCGTGTGCCCTACTTTTGGGTAATCTGCGGCGAGTGCAAGGATTAAGGGCGAGCCGAGATTGCTGGTGGTTTCATGAGCCCTGTCTATCAGATTGCCTACACGGTTAAATTAATCACATATTTAAAAGCGAAAAAGGGTGCAAATCAATCTATAATTCGCACCTAACTTGCAGCCGGGTATGAAAGGGTGTGAAGGTTGATTTGTGAAGGTTCACCGGCGGATGAAGCTTGAGCACGTATTTTTTTTTTCTTGAACCAGGAACGATATTTAGGTGTGCTAGAGCGTACGCACTCCATCTCCGTTGAGTTCCTGTCGTCTCTTGTGAAAGTCGAATCCTCGCCCTTTCGTTAACCGCAGTGCATCATATCCTCTGAACCGGTGTTGTGGAATTATATAATTTGTACGGCGCAAAACATCGGAGCCGCGCTTGATGCTATTTTGGGGAAAACGATGTGCATAACATACACATCTGGGTGGTATATTACGATGGATCGAATTAATTCTAGCGAAGTAAGCGCACATTTATGCACAATGGCACAGCTATCACAGACGAAAGTCTGAAAAAAAGACGGGTAAGTTCTGTCCTAATAAGAGTAAGTGCATGTTGTTCGAAGTCTTCTTCAGACACCGCCAATAGATTTGTAATCGCTAATCCCCCGTTAGTTATTTAAAAGTGATTAGTTTACCTTTTATATTGTAATGTTCCAAATGTCAATTGCGGGGGTTGTAGAGGATCGTAACCTACGTTAAAACGAGATCCCTTACGGCAACGTGCGCGTTGCATCAATTCTAGCACTGCGAAAACTTGCCGTGTCCATTTCTTCAGTCGTAATTTTGACCGACGCATTGTCCGCTTGTTCTGCGCTATGACTACCAAATTCATCTGCTGTTCTAGGAGAATGTTATTCAGGTATCCCCTAGCATTTGCGACTCGCCCATTTAGTATGGGTACCACGGCACATGGCACTAACGTAAATCTAGTGGCCAAATGCACTAGCGACGGCATCTCTTTAAAGTGTGGCGCATGGTACGTACGTCGGACAGGCAGGTGTCTGAACTATCGTCTGCATGAACATGCGAATAATGTTAATAACGGAAAGGAAGGTTTCTTAGCCTTGTTGTGTGGCACAAGTGGATGTACCCCTCTGTTTCTAAAAAAGTAGCTTTCATACACATGGATGATCGAACGCGCATCATCGTTGAATCGACTAGCATGGCACGTGAAGTACCTATGCGTGTGCAGAAGTAAGCTATCCCTGGCCTTATCACTAATGGAGATGGCATGCTTACTCAATGGCAGCGCTAACAGTGAGTGGTGATGATATCTTTATAATGTTTTTCTTCTTAATTCTTTTTTCAACTTTATTGTTTGTGTTTTACATATGTAAATTTTATGTCGCGTTCCCTATGTGTTTTCTATATCACACCTTGTATCAGGCCATAACATTTCACTTGGCAGTACACGCTTGTTCTCCTTTTTCCCGTGTCTCCTATCCCGCTTCGCGCTGTACCACACAGTCTAAAATGGAACACCAAGTAGCCCAAACCATCAGCCTTCTTACTTACATCTCTTTAAAGGTCCAGTACTGAGGATTCTGCAACCTTCGGTACCTATCACTGCTGCAAGATTTTAAAAAAACATTCCTGTAAAGAGACATATGCCAAATCATCCGTATTACGTAACACTCATTTTGAGCAACTGAGATTCCTTTGGCACAGCCGATAGCGTTTCACTAGAAATGTTGGAAATTTCGTTTACGACGAATGCCTCACCGAATACCAATGCCTAATCTTTATTCCCACAGGACTGATTAGGCTCCTTCTCCCCGATGTTGTTATAGCTTTGAACCAGAAACGATGGAACATTTCCTTATAGAATGTGATGAGTTCAATAAGCGAAGAAAGCGAAATATCTTCGGCGACATTTTTCAACGCATCAAAGGGTTTATATAGCCGCAAGAAAATGATAGAGGAATAAAGACTATAGAGACTTATACAGGAATAATGTAACGTCTCAGTCCGAGTTGATGTTTTCATTTAGGTTCCTTTCAAGTAATTAAATAGTATGACTGTTTTATAGGCTGCGCCTACGGATGCAATTAGAGTGGAGGAAATTGATGTACTTTACACCATTTGAAATAAACAACTGATTCTGGAGCCGGACATTTGCAGAACATATGTAAACATTGTAACATGACGTAAGTGATCAACTCATAAATTAATTTCTCAGCTTCAAATACTCAAAAAGGCGAAATTTCCAAAAATTCGATATCCAATCTTGTTCCACAGCTGCCCATATTTAAATGCTTTTTTTTTTGCTTACCAATTTTCGGAATTTTTTTTCCTAAGAATGGTGGAAATGAAATGCACCTTCATACTCCGGATGAATGGCGTTCCCTCTTCGACGCAACACATTTCTTAGAATTTATTGCGTTATATTTCCTTGCTTAGTAACTATGGGAACCGATTGTAATCCATACTCACTGACCTGGACAGGCAAAGCAGAAGGGTGGGTCTAAAAATTAATCTGAAGAAAACTAAAGTAATGTTTCACAGTCTCGGAAGAGAACATCAGTTTACGATAAGCAGCGAGGCACTGAAAGTGGTAAGGGAATACATCTACTTAGGGCAAGTAGTGACCGCAGATCCTGATCACGAGACTGAAATAATCAGAAGAATAAGAATGGGCTGGGGAGCGTTTGGCAGTCATTCTCAGATCATGAACAGCAGGGTGCCATTATCCCTCAAGGGAAAAGTGTATAACAGCCGTGTCTTACCAGTACTCACCTACGGGGTAGAAACCTGGAGCCTTACAAAAAGGGTTCTACTTAAACTGAGGACGACGCAGCCAGTTATGGAAAGAAGAATGACGGGTGTAACGTAAAGGAAAAACAAGAGAGCAGATTGTGTGAGGGAACAAACGCGAGTTTATGACATCTTAATTGAAATCAAGAAAAAGAAATATGCATGGGCAGGGCATGTAATGTGGAGGGAAGATAACCGCCGTTCATTAACGGTTACGGACAGGATTCCAAGAGAAGGGAATCGTAGCAGGGAGCGGCAGAAAGTTCGGTGGACGGATGAGAGTAAGAAGTTTGCAGGAACAGCATGGCCACAATTAGCACATGACCGGGGTAGTTGGAGAAGTATGGGAGAGGCCTTTGCCCTGCAGTGGACGTAGCCAGGTTGATGATGATGATGACAAACGGGAGCATTTACGCCTTTCGCACGCATTTGGATAGGCGAACCACAGTTGGCCCTGAGGTAATGATTTCTCTTGCTCGAAGATCAACTGAGATTTGACATAGCGGATGATTGGCACCATAGTCATATGCCTACCATTGGACGACATAGGAGCGAACACTAATGGCTGCGTTAGTGTTGACACCTTGCGACGCTGCGATCGACATAGAAACTTGCTAGAAACTGTCTTATTCTAGAACAGATAAAAAACACAATTTTGTGCGTGGTGACACAATGTCGTGCGTGACACTGATACCCTAGGAAATTAGTGTGTCGCGGTGAGGTATTGGATATTATATGGTTGTACTACTTGCTGTTGGGCAAGTTGGTTACGGTGCAATAATAATTCCACAAACGCGATCACAGAGAGGGGAGGAAAGAACAGGGAAGAACTCGTTCTGTCCTTTTGTTCTCCCGTCTGTGTGACCTTGTGGTTGGCTCAAAATTGGTTATTATTCGACATGCTTCGCCTCCTAGCCATGCCGCCCCTATCTGCTACCCTTCCGGGACGCCGATGGCGGCATCCACAATCTCCCATCATGGCTCACACTAATCAAGGCACCCTCATTTGGCAGTGGAACTTCCGAGGCTTTCACCAGAAGCAACCGGTACTCAGTCAATACCTACGTCAACACTGCCACCCGGATGCTATCCTACTTTAAGAAACCAATAACAACCCCACCGCGCTCCGCGGTTATCAAACCTTCCATACAATTCACCCTCTTCTCCGGGTCTCCATCCTAGTACGGCGTCGTATCCCTGTTATTAAACATGATCTCAGTAGTTCTCACATCGAACATCTATTCCACGAATTAATTCCCAATCGTAAACGGAAAGAATGTATCTTCCTTCTGAATATTTACAATAGCCCCAAGGACAATGCAAAGTGTCGCTTCCTCACCCTCCTTAAGAAGGCTCTTCACGTAGCTGTAACACACCCCCTACTCATCGGCGGCGATTTAAACTTCACCCATACAGGCTGCGGCTACGTTCGCACGGAAGCTGCTGCTCGCAACCTCTGGCAAGTTTACCATGACTCAGGCTTCACGCTTATCGCGGATCTCTCTTTTCTCACACGCCTCGGTATCTCCACTACCCGAGACTCTACGCCCGACTACACCTTCATCAAACATATCAACAATGCACACTGGACCAATATGATCTTTCTACCCAAACTCGCTGTCGCCCCTGCCCCCCCCCCCCCCCCCCACTAAAGGATTCACCATTACCGAGTGGTGTGTTTTTCGTACGATACGCATTGGTGCTACCTCAGAAGAAGGCCTTGCCGACATCAACACCTGGACGCAAGGGCTACGCACTGACGTTCAAACGGCCACTCCGGTGGTAACTACAGATGCCCCAGTGTAACGCATGGACAGCCCCCTCGCCCATCTTCTGGAGGCTAAGACCTCCATCCTAGCTCGATGGAAGGGGCAGCGCCTAAACCGTTGCTTCAGAAGTAAGATCTCTAGATTCAATACAGCTATCGAGGAGCATATTCAAACCACCAGCCGGAAACAATGGACTGAGCTGTGTAAAGCGGTGGATGGGCAACTTTATCGCCCATCGTCGTGGAAACTCCTCAAACATCTGCTTGACAATACTGACACCGCCCCATGCAACAGGATCGGCTGCAGAAACTCCTTTATACGGAGATCCTTAAGCAAGGTCCACAACAGGTGCTTGACTACCTCTGCTCCAGATATATCTCCACGGGATAAGTCAGTCCACCCAGCAATCTGATCGGTAATCCCAACCCTACACTAGACACCAATTTCGGCGTATCTGAAATACATACTGCTCTTCGCAAGCTTAACGGTCGTTCTGCTCCAGGCCCAGACGGGATCACTAACAAAACCCTTCGCAATCCCGATGACGAGTTCGTGTCCCACCTGACTGACTACATCAACGAATGCTGGTGCAATAGCGCCCTCCCAGCTGCCTGGAAGACGGCCAACGTTATCCTAATCCCAAAGACTGGGAAACCAGCTAGCCTCAACAACCTAAGTCCCATCTCCCTCACTTCATGCGTAGGCAAGGTGATGGAACACGCCTTCTTAGTACGCATCAACACTCACCTCGAAGACAACTCTCTCTATCCCCACACCATCATTGGATTTTGTCCTCACCTTTCTACGCAAGACGTATGTTGCAGCTCCAACATCAAGTGCTAAATGACCGTTCCCGTAACATGAAAGCCACCCTCGGACTCGACCTCACTCAAACCTTTGACAGCATTTCTCATACAGCTATCCTTGACCAGGTCTCCTGCCTCCACCTGGGAGAGCGAGCCTACAACGATATCCATGACTTCCTCTGCAATCGCACGGCCACCCTCTGGTCCAGGGATTTACGATCAAACCAGCTTCCTCTTGGCAGCGAAGACACCCCGCACGGTTCAGTTATCTCTCCCATGCTGTTTAACTTAGTCATGATTGGCCTTGCCCAGCAACTACAACGAGTCGACAATATCAACCATACCATCTACGCCGACGACATCCCCATCTGGGCGTACCGAGGCAGTGATGGCCAAGTGGAGTCAGCCCTCCAAACGGTGACTGACACGGTTGAAGCCTATCTCCAAGGAACCGGACTGCGCTGTTCGCCGGCTAAATCGGAGCCTCTCTACAAGCCCATTCAGCGGGGTCGCCTTTCCAAACACCAATCTGATCGCCGACCCTGTGACGTCATCACTCTACTCCTTCAAGATGACAATCCTTTCGCACACGTCCATAGTATCCGGGTCCTCGGTCTCACCATCCCTACCAACGGCTCGAACGCCTTGGCTGTCAGCAAGATCTGTGCCCAATCACAAAACACCCTACGCCTTCTTGAACGTATCTCTGACCGACGAGGGGTACTCCAAGAAGGAAGCCTTCTCCGCCTCGTGCAGTCTTTTGTCATATGTCACATTACCTACGTTGCTGCGTACGTCAACTGGTACCGCGATGAGCAAAACAAGCACGACACCTTCATACAAGACCTTCATACGAGGCCTAGCAAGCACTTGGCCTCCCGCATTACACCAGCACAGAACTCTTCAACCAACTGGGGAATTCACAACTCCCTTGCCGAACTCATTGAAGCCCAACAACACTCTTAGCTTGAAAGTCTCACCCTTACTGAAACGGGACGCTTTATTTTATCCACGCTTGGCTTCACCTACCATCAGCAACAGGGCCTCAAACAACCGATCTCGACTGACATCCGTAGCTGGATCTACACAGACCCTATCCCTAGAAACATGCATCCTGAATATAACAGGGCTCGGCGCCAAGATCGAGCCGGAGCTGTCATAAAAGTCCTTGCTCACGTACCTGGCGTCACATTCGTTGATGCAGCCCCATATTCCACATGGCACACGATTTGTGGCAGTCGCCACACGCGATGGAGTCATACACCACGCCTCCAGCGTCAATACCCCCACTGTCGAGACGGCTGAAGAAGTGGCCATCGCTCTGGTCACTGTAGGTCCCAGCTGTCACACCATCTTGTGTGACTCTCGCTCAGCCGTCACTAATTTCAGCAAAGACCGTATTTCTCCCCAAGCTCTTCGCATCCTCTGCCAGGCACCACACTCTAAAGACAGCATGATCTCCCTGACACGGATCCCGGCCCATGCGGGCCCTGTCCCACCCACACCTTCCAAATCTCAACGAGGTCACCCACTCCATTGCTCGAGGCCTAGTCAACCGCGCCGGAGTCACTGGAGACGGGTTGGACACCAGGGACAATCTGACAACTTATAACGATCTCGTTAATGCATTTGACCTCATCGCCGAACCTCAGCCGGAACCAGGCTACCACACTGCGTCTGCTACAAAAAAACACGTACCCTTCACCCCGCCATCCTCCACCTTATATTCCCAGACGTTTACGCTACCCCCAACTGCCGGTGCTGCGGCATTCCCCCGGCTACGATTCCGCATATGCTGTGGGAGTGCCCAGCACAGTACACGCACATTACCACAACGACCCTCGTCGAGGTTGCATGAGGCTCTGCGGAGCTCAGCCCTCGACGACCATATCTGGGCGACCCAGCACGCCCGTGAGGCGGCGGCGAGGCAAGCCCTCGACGTCCCCTCATGGGAGGCTTACGCCCGCCCATCATTAAGTGCTGGTTCTACATTAAAAGTTTATTCCCTCCCCTTCGGCATGATCGTTGTGTTCACTTTGGTTAAAAACTATCACAATGTGGCGCTATACCAGTACTGCAGTCCGAAGCCTTGAGAGAGCTCGCTCTGTGCCTTGCGATTTTTCACGGGACGCCCGTAAATACTTGAAGGCGCAAGTCTCCTGGGGTCACACACAAAATAATTCTAAGATGATGATGATATTTGGAGATTTCAATGGCGCAACAGCTGTACAGGCTACAATGCGGCAAGCGCATGTTTTTCGAAGTAGCTTATTTGTTCAAATGTGGTAAAATGGTGTAAATCGCCAGGTAAAAATAAAAGAGCAGGAAATGTGATACACATCCTGTAGAGTTCCCGTGGCTTTCTAATAGGTAAAAGTATCTTCATATGGCCCGAGTGGTTCATCGCTCAGTAAGAGCATGGGATGGAAAGTGATTCTTTTTTCGTGAAAAATTTTTAAATATATTTGTCTCCATTTATCTAAGCCAGGATATGTTATTAAGATGTGGAGTACGTTTAAAAATTCAACTCAGTATTGGAATGTTGCATTTGGTTTATTATTTATTTGGTAACTGTGGGTCAGCCTTGCGTAAGCAATACTTCAGCGACATATGAATACCTCGTAAAATCTTTCTCTGTGGTGACAACTGCCCCATTCTCGTAAAACAGGATTTGTGCAATGAAGTTTGTTATGTTCTTGCTGACTCCACAGTTTCTTCCAGTGTTTTACAACTGGTATTTTAAGTTTGCCTTTATAATCTTGCTACCCGCCGCGGTTGTTCAGTGGCTATGGTGTTAGGCTGCTGAGCACGAGGTCGCGGGATCGAATCCCGGCCACGGCGGCCGCATTTCGATGGGGGCGAAATGCGAAAACACCCGTGTACTTAGATTTAGGTGCACGTTAAAGAACCCCAGGCGGTCGAAATTTCCGGAGTCCTCCACTACGGCGTGCCTCATAATCAGAAAGTGGTTTTGGCACGTAAAACCCCATAATTAATAATAATAATCTTGCGAAGGTAGGCCATCATGATATAGCTCGAGATCTTTGGTGCCGCAAGTCATAAACTCTGCTCCATCGCTTCCGCGGATTCCTACACGACTTGGAACTCAGCAGAAAGTGATGTTCAAAGCTGCTTTCCTGCCTTTTCTGCCCTTTCCCTTCCCGACGGAAGCGAAATGGCTTTACTTCGTTGCGCTTGTGGCGTGATCGCGCGCCTATGCCGCTTTAATCGTTGCTAATTATTCACGCTTTGGCGCCGGCACAGCTGCAAACACTTCAAACAGCCCTTTCCCGCCGCTGCTCTGCTGTGGAAATAAATGGCTTTTTTTTTTTTTGCTCGAACAAAACGCCTCCGAAACTTGTGAGCCAACACAAGCCTCGCTCGAAAAACCCGACTGTCATTGCTAAACGAATTCAAGTGTCGGTGTGAACGGTCAGGCTTCACGATGTCATGACGTCATCATGCGACGTCATCCCCCAGTCACAGACGTGCATGTTTCCATCGGACCTGCGCGACCCGGCTGGCCGTGTGGTTCAACGGATCGTGTCACCCTAATGTGACGCGACTTCTTGTATTCCCCTCCCCCCCTCCCCCCCCCCCCCGAACGCACTCTTCTTTCCCCATCGTCTTTGTATCCTGTTTGCTCCTTTTTTTTTTTTACAGTGCTGACCAATGTTCTGGGGTCAGCTGCGCGCTGTAGGCAGTTACGGTGAAGTCAACAAGCTTTCCTCTTTGACATTCGGATTCTCTCTCCTATATACCAATATTTACACCTGCCGAGATGGAGACTAAAACACAGCCACAATATAAATAAAAAAAACTCATTAAAAGCTTTTGTTGCGGTAGCATTGGTCAGCGCTAATGCGCATCAGCTGATTCGAGCGCACAGCCGTTAAAGCAGAGGAATGCAGCGAATTGTTGAGGCTAAAGATGGTTTTATTGAACATGGTTAGAACTCAGGGGGGAAAAGCAGCATAAAGATTGTCGCGACTATAAATCGGGGCTCGTCCGAAGCATCGTTGCTTTGTCGTCACTAGTGACGGCATCAGCACTAGTCGCACGCACGCCTGCTCATCAGGCGCTGCACGCACGCCTGATGAGCAGCTGTCAAAGCTTTCGTGTTTGCTTATCCACTTGTCTATTTTCGTTCTTCTATTTTATGGCAATGGTCAACAAGAAATACGAGTCAATTGTCAAGTAATGTCCAAATCCTACTACCTACGCCTACCTACGCCACGGCATTCCATGTGCACGTACGCCGATACAAACCTGCGCGGTGTGATGCGTTCCACTACTCTTGCGAAGAAAACGTGCCCGATTCAAATGAGCACAGGCCAAGTTGCGACTGATTCGGGGCCATTGCTTCGCAGCAACGTCGGGATTTTACATTTAGGAAACCGATGCAACGTTTTTTTCAACAGAAGACGACGGCAAACTGCCAATCAGGAGTCCAATGGAGCAAGCAGTCAGAAGCCCATGCAAATGATTGATGTTAAAAAAGAACAAGCTTTATTAAAACATCTATAGGTTTGTTCTCGCCATGCGTCAGTAGTTGCAGCTTGACATATCGCTTTGCCCGGGGGCCGCTGAGGTGGCAGATGAAAATGAATGATAAGATATTAAAAGCAGCTGTGTTTATCAGCTTGCATCGGGGACGTATATAAGCAGTGAAGTTATACCAAAGGGCGGAAATAATGCTCCTGTCTCTCTACTTCTCGCAATGAGCGATTGAAAATAAGCTTTAAGAAGAAATGGTAAAAGACGACCCGGGGTGACAAGCCACGTCCTCCGAGTTGGCGGCCTAAGAAAGGAGTAAAATGAGAGGAATAAAAAGGCTATCATGATAATGGATACCGAAAAATGAAACGGGATGGCTCAAACAAACAATCGCCGCGTGCTGTCCACGTCCCGAAATCACTTTGCCTGAAACTCCTCTCCGGTCACATTTGTCGCCTATGATACTAATCAACATGGGAGCGAGTGCCGATTGATATGCAAGTCACTCTAGTGAGGGCACGCCACACTGCATCAGGAAGTGTAACCATTCGAGGCATAATTAAAGCACAATAGTATGTCGACCGCTCGTTCTGGGGCTCTGGGAAGGCTCCATGAACGCCAGAATTGGGGTCATCGGGCAGCATACTCCAAGTCGATCGTTCGGCGAAGGTGCTACACAAAGAATGACTTGGCGAACTCCCTTCAGGGTTCCAATACGTCGGCTACCTTCAGGTACCGGCGAATGTGAATCCAGCTGTCGTAGTTCAATTGGCCCAACTGCATGCCGCCGTCGTGCCGTGCATTGCACTCGACGCGTTGCTTGACCACGCCGGTCACGCGCATGTACTTGTGGACGTCGCTATGGGCCAGACACTGCTGGACGCCACTGACCATGGCCGCAGCTTCGGCCTCTCCTCGTAGCGGCGCCCTGGCTCGAACACTGTCGACGAGTACCGGGTGGTCGGAGAGGATCTCGAAGGCCCGCGCGCAGTAGGGGTCGTGGTCGCCCAACACGAATCTGGTCGCTCGTTCGACGAGACTGCAGTTACGTCGCACGATGTCTTGGGCAGCGAACATCTCGGCGTCAGCAGGTGCGCAGTCGTCGATTTCGAGGCGAAGCAGGTTGTACTTCTGGGCCATTCCTGGCATTAGACAACCCAGGAAGGTCGCGCAGGAGTTTTCGTTGAAACCTCTCAGGCAGAGCTCGTGAAGACGGGGATTCGTGGCGGCACGGGCGAGCACCGGGTAGACGTCATCGCGCAACTGCACCGTCAACTCCATCAGGATCTTGGTGAGACCGAGGTTCGAAGACAAGGCTTCGCACAAGGCAAACATTGAGCGAACGAGGGGAGACTCGTCGCGAATGTGGGCGTGAAAGTAGTCGGCTTGAAATTGGTCGACCTGGGCACTGAGCTCAATTGATCTCAACGCGGACACACTTCTTATGTAAGCGGACAATGACGCAAGAATGCCGAGGTGGAAGAACTCGAGAAATACGGTAAGCGATGTGACGTGGTTGCAAGTAGCCAGGACATCGAAGGCGCTTAGAAGGCCATTCGGGTGCGGAAGGTATCCGTAACTGAGAACGAAGGCGGTTACTTGGCGAAAGTCCGAAAGCGCTGACAGATCTCGAGGTCCCACGCGATGGCCCTCGATGCTAACCCTGTGGGCGAGTTCGCATTGCCGTATCGTGCCGCATACTTGCCGCAGGCCACCGTCGTGGGGAAGACTGCACAAGGTCAATTGCTGGATGGAGCGGTTGGTCGCAAGTGCTCGCAGTAAGACGCAGCAGTCTTCGCTTGTGGACCACGAAATGTCGAGGAGCAGCTCCTCCAGAGCGCGGTTTTTCTGCAACGCCGAGGCCCAAGCGTGGACGTTGGCCGCGTGCGCGCGTGCAATTGGGTACGGAATCGTCAGTCCATCGCCGAAACCCGTGAATCGCAGGCTTAACGTGCGGATGCTGCGGCTCTCGGCGACCACTCTCGTGAAAAGCTCGTAGTCTCGGCTGCCGGCGTGAAACTGCACCGCCAACTCTTGCAGCGTCGTCATTGCGCAGATGGCGTGCACGAGAATCTCGCACCCGGGTGCGGTATCGAAGTAGACCGCTCTCAGAGTAAGCTTAAGAAGCGTCGCATCTTCCTTGGTCAGATACTGCGCAAACCGCTCTGACGGTCGGTTCCTAGGGCCGCACGTAAAGACAGAGGCTCCAACGACGAGTTCAGTGATCGTGCAGTTCTCTATAAGCGCGTCGATGAGCTTCTCAGCCGAGACTCGGTTCATTCTCGTTGCAGCCACGTCCAACGACGTGACCTTGGCATCGTCTCGCGTGAGCAGGCGATTCGGGATCGTCATTCTTGCATAAGAATGTCCGCAGGCCGGGCGGAAGATGAATTCGTCAGTGTAATGCAAGTGGGACAATGGGTCTTCCGGGTGGTCGTTCACGATTCCGATGACTCTGATCCTTCTCAGACTCGACGAAGACGCCAGGACTGCGTCGAGCGGATCTGCGTTTGCCACTGAGTAGTTCAGCTCCGCAGAGACAATGCACCGGTGCTCTGCGATCAGGCGGCAGAGGAGGGCGATGGCCGCCTGCTCGGTGTGGCTCTGAAATCGGCGGCGAATGCTCGGCACAGTCGCGACGCTCACTTCTCCGAGCTCGTCTTTCGTGTCTTCGCTGAGCTGAAGGCCGACGTGCCACAAGACTTTGTTGCAGGCTGTCAGGTGTCGCAGCAGTTGACAGACGCGATTCTGGCCTCGCGTGCAGTTCAGACGAAGCAGCTCGGCAGAAACGAACTCGCCCTCCATGGGGAATCAACGTTCCAGGCACAGCTGTCCAAGAGATCGCCTCGGTGCCGACGTGGCCACCGTCTCTCGTCGGGACAGGTGTCTGTGACGGTCACTCAAGCGCCAGCTACTTTTTACACACCCGTTGTGCGTAGCCGAATCTTCAGCCAATCATAAGACGGATAGGTAACAATACCTTTTAATACATCGACAATGTCAGAGGGGGAGAGGGGGCTTGGAGTTCGAGAGGTAACGAAATTGATAAGGCCTATCGTTTTCGTGGTTGGTTTTGTGCGATGCCAAAATTTTTAGCACGGCGTTGAGATATCGACTCGATAATATGCGTTCTGCGCATAAGAACTGCGGCAATTGCGAGGATGAAAAAAAGAAAAAAAGAGAGAAATTGAAAGTTGTAGTTTTTCCTGAAAGGCGAGACATCGTTAACGCTACAGCTGACTTTAAGATATGATTTAAGCAATGGGCGTACACGTGGGTAAAGTTGCCGTCATTGCCCTTTAGGTGTCTAGTGGGTGCTCTGGAGTGTCAGGGATTCTAGAAAAAGATGATTACGTCCCATCTTAAAGCGAACGTAAGGGGGCCTCCCTTCAACATCATTTTGAACAACGCTTCTCGTGTGGGAGCCGAAACGTCTTACTTTTATAAACTTCCGTTGGTCGGTGTCCGTTTTCAATTGTCATGTATGTTGCCGACCAGACTGGTCGCCGTCCCATTCTCAATTTCAAGCGGACACATACACCTAGCGCCGAGCACGACAATGTGGTCGTGGTGCTAAGCAACGAACTGCGTACGCGTATATAATTAAGGTTACCGAGAACAGCCTGTGGACAGAGAAATTTTGGATAGAGTCATGGTCACAGAGCTTCGTACAAGCACCACCAGTGGGAACTATGGCGCTAGTGTATACGGGAACTGCAAGCAGGGTAGTTCCGCCAGCACGGGAATGATGGTCAGTATATGGATTTGCCTATATACTTCGTCCTTGTGGCTTCAAACGGCTTCTTGACTTTGCAATGTGATCATTATTTAAGTGCTCGTTTATAAATAATTAGGTAAACTGTAATAAATCTGTCCGACGGCAGATATAGAAGTCGGGACACTTAGCACAGAAGGCAAATATTAAAAATCTCGCGCTATGGACGCATCATCGAGCGAGAATCTTATCGCGTTCTGCATATAAAGAATGCATAAATTGCTTAGAAATGTAGTCCAAATTAGGCCTAAAGACAAAGCGTTATAAACAAAGCCGCTAGAACGTCTGAATCCACAAGCACGAAGATCAGACACTTCCGTGTACTAGCTATCATTCCCATGGTGGCTGAGCGATCGCAGCGCCGAATTTCCCTCTAGTAATTGTTGTAGGAAACTCTATGGTACTACTGTCCGTTTGCTTGGGTATACTTTATGTATTGCAATTGGCGCTATAAAAAACTGCTTCGTGGTTTAAATTGGAGGCTATAATGAACTAATGGGTATTGAGATCAATGCGTGTCTCGCCATAACGAAGGTTGGTTGCTAGCGTTGCCTGAGGGGTGTGCCACATTGTCGATAAGGGCTACTTAGGGCCGCCATCAAACATGTCATCGCTTGCAATTTATTGCAATTTGATTACGTATCAACAACTTAACCGCATGCATTTATGTGCGCTGCAAATTAGCGTTCAGCGGAGGGGTGTAGATGGGCGGCGCAAATTGAAGCGGCCACTGCAAATACATACACCATCGACAGACGGTCGACTCAACGCAGACGTCGGTACCACCTTAAGAATTTCCGCAGTTGTCCAGAGATCCTGACCTTGTAAAGGTTAAGTCGCTGGTTCGGGGATGATTTCCTCAATATCCACTCGGGACCACAATCGCGTCTGTCATCTGTTGCGACACCTGACAGCCTACAACAAAGTGTTGTGACACGCCGGCCTTCAGCTCAGAGAAGAGTGTCGCAACGAGCTCGGAGAACTAAGCGTCGTGATAGTGCCAAGGACTTGCCTCGGATTGTGCACCAACAATGAAGAAACAGCCCTGCCCCTCTTACGCTGGCTTCTCAAACGGCACCGATGTATTGTCTCATTGGCGGCGACCTACAGTGCTGTAGGTCCTCGTCTACACTCGAGACGCTCACCCTATTCACCAACGCAAGCGACCAACTGGAAGTCTTCGAACAGCTGGCCGACTCCGGTGACAAACACCTGTTCCCAAATGGTCGTGCGTCTTCCGCGGAACGAATGAATGTTCCCACCCGCTTGCTGGAAAAAGGCGGCGGTAGGCTGGTCTCGCTGGAAGTGAGGTGAAACTGAACGTTGTCATGGCGAAGAAGCTCATCGATGCTCTTCTAGAAAATGAGGCCATCATTGAACTGGCTGTCGGAGGCTGCTTCTTCGCTTCAGGCCCCCTCAAGGCCGCATCGGTCTGGTTCGCGGAATATCTGGTCAGAAAAACGGGACGCTGCGAAAGTTTAATGTGACAGAATACCAACTTGTGTTCCAAACCGCTGCGTTGCAGATGCTATCACGGGGCATCCGCGCAATGACGAATTGGGAAAGTCTATTCGTGTATGACCAGGCCGCAAGCAAGGACTGCGCGCACTGTTCTTGGAAATAGAACCCGTGGCCCGTCTCTCGTTGCTGCTCGAGGTAGGCGTATAGGGTAACATAGTAAATGACCAGAGCGCACACTCGAGCCGTTTCGCGGCCGAGCTACGTAGATTGGCCGATTCCGCCAGGTGGCAGGGCACATCAAGAAAAATGTGGCTGCGGCTGTGGACGTGGCTCGCAGTGGCTCGCAGTGGGGCTCAACACCTGTTCGGCCACGGTCATAGCATTGCTCCATGGAGGAAGGAAACTGAGGAGAGGCCCTACCCCCTCCGAGCACTAGGAGAAAGTGTGGAGGAAATGACGTTGTAAGTTCTCCTCTTTTTGCTGATTTTTTATTTCTTTGCTGTAGCGGCCACGCCTTTCGGGCCACAATGGCGGCTTTGTTTTGGTTCTGTGCGCTCACACGTGTTGCTCCGTAGGTTTCGTGCCGTGGCGAAGGCGCTGTGCGGGCAGGTTTGCGTTGGTCTCCGTGTTGTGTTGCGCTGCGTTATCTGGACCGTGCTCTACCGGATGTTGCTATGGCCAGGTGGGACAGGAGGAACTGAAGTTCGTGAAATGAACGCGCATGCAACGCTGTACGCAATGTACCGCGCCACGGCAATGGCAACGGACGAAGGAATATGCGCGGAAAATTTTGCCCTCGCTAACATGCCATCGAAGGCCGAAACCGATGCGTTTCACAATTTGCACAATGAACGCCGTGCAGGTCAGTGATTCCTGCTTTTGACAGCGCATATGATGCATTTGCGGCGCGTAAAACGTACGTTATGAATGCATAGTTCGTGTTCAGTAACAACTTGCTTTTGTGCATATTAAAACACATGTTGCTTAACTGTTGCTTGTTCCTCGCAGTACTCGCGACAGCACGAAGTCTTTTAAGCAGAGCGCGTTCGAGGTTCATGCACACCTGCACAGGTTTATTTCAATACTCATGGTGATAGAGCGTTACGCAGAATATGTGCATTTTGCTGCCCTCGGCACCGTGCGCCTGCCAGCCGACGCTTCATCCTGGAAGATGGGAAAGAAGCGGCTGCTTTGACTTAAGAGGAAGGTTTAGCTCGGGTGCCCCTATCTAAATACATGTAAAAGGAGAATTCGTTTTTCTCGGCAACCACTGCACCAAATTTGACGGGGTTTGCTGCATTTAAAAGAAAAGCTTAAAATCTAGTGACTGTTGGTTTCGAATTTTCGATTTAGGTTGTCAAATTTTTATAAAAATTTGGCAAAAATCGCAAATTTCCAGAAAACGAAACTATGAAGTTTACAACTCCGTAACTCAGCAAGAAGAAATGATATCGCAATTCTGCGAATTGTACCTGATAGCACATCTAAAGCGGACAAAATTGATATGTTACACATGAACTCCAAAAAATGGAGTAATGTGTAATTACAACTTTTGCAGAACCTTCGTAAACAACATAACAAATTCACGTAAGATGTACACTGACATATCAAATTTGTCCGCTTTGAGTGGTCTAATGGATGCCGTTTACAGAATCGCGATATCTGTTTTTGATGCAGAGCTATTAGTTTGTAAACATCGTGCTTCTATTTTTTTCAAACTTCTGAATTTTTGAAAATCTTTTTAACGAAATTCAAGCCCTAAATCAAAATTCCGCTTCCAACAGTCACTAGAATTGAACTTTCTCTCTCAAATGCAACAAATTTCATTATAATCGGTCCAGGGGTTATCTCAGAAAAACGTTTTTGCGTTTTTACATGTATTTGAATAGGCCGCGTCGGAGTTGGGCCCGAGCTAAAGCTTCCTCTTAAAGGGACACTAAAGGTTACCAGAAACTCAAGTTAAAGTGGTAGAGCAATGTTCTAGAACGTCTAAGGCGTCAATTTAATCGCGAACAGAGCTTTAGTAACCGAGAAATTCAGGTAAATGCATGACACGATTTGAGACCCCCCAGCGACATTCCGGTACTAGCCCGATGACGAAAGGACTCCTCATAATTTGTGTTACTAATACTCAACTACTCGTATTAAAAATATCATTTCATTCGATTATAAGACGGAAAAAAATGCTACTTGTCTACGTCTATTCGACTCTAAGAAAAAATAACATTTTGACGTTACCCTTCAGTAATATGGGTGTTCGAAAGGTTTCGTTTTCGCTCGACTCTGCGCGCTCGACTCTGCGCCGCGCACGCTTTGGAGTTTCAGTACTTTCGTTATCGCGTCGTGCTGTGAGGGTTCTGCTGGCTCGCGACACTTTCATTTGGAACAAGCAGCGAGAATGCCACGTCCATGTGATGTCGTGGGAAGCCCTCGTTGCTTTCCCGCTCCGGAGAGCCGGTGTCGAGGCCGCCGTCGTAGTACGCAACGACGCCGGCAGTGCGAGCCCTCAGCAGCAGGTCGCGCTCGTCGGTGCTCAAATCGCTGAAGTTGAGCCCACCATCGCGAGCCAATCTGTCGGTGTCAGGGTCCATTGCGACGAGCATCGAAGTTTGCGCCATAGAATGAAGTACCAGCTTATGGGCGTCTTGCGCTGGAGTTTGAGGTATAGTAGCGGCGCCTGGTGGCGGTGCGGGAAACGACATCTGGGTCGCGCCAGCTTGGGTCGTATTGAGCCTGGCTGTGGCGAAGCACGTTTCTAGGCCGAGTTTTGCGTCGATTCGCACTTTTTTATTCCCTGTTGCGAGTGCGAAAAGGCTCGTCACTTCACACAGATCACGCCGACCACGCTGCGAGCTCGCCGCAGCCTATAGTTTAACGAAAACGGACTCTCCGTGTGCCGTGGGACGTAATGCGGGACGTAATTCGTTTCTCCTTCCGCTAGCCACCATATACTCCCGCTTTCGCTCTGCTGTCGGCTCTGTCTTGGCTCTGTTTCTGGCCGCGCGTTTGCGTTTTGCACAGAAAAGCCGTAGCGCCGTCTGCGGACGCCGTTCTACTCACCGTTGGCGCAACGTCACTATGAGACCATGATGTCAGTACTCCTCGATCGGAGGGCGGGCGATTTGAACTGCGCTAGCGGTACGCGGACGCTTCAGAACGCATTTTCTCTTAAAATAAGTCTCTCCTTGGCACGAAACAAGCGTTTCGAGGTTTCTGTGATGGTATTTCAACAGTCCACGTTGACTTAATAGTAACCTTTAGTGTCCCTTTAAGGAACGAATCCTCCCTACGGCAGGCGTATCTTATCTGTGCGCGCGAGAAGCGCAAGGAAGTGGAGGCTAGCGGATGCGCTGGAAGAGTCGGCAAGGCTCCACAGAACGTACGCCTGCGGACACATCAAACGGCTGTTCCATGGTCGCATATGTAGGCCGGTTCTACGCGCGTACTGTTCTGCACCGTGCGCCGGCTATCGCAAAACTTTGGTTCCGCGAAGCTTCACTTACGGTGGTAAGAAGGCACCTCAGGCCGCAGTCACTGAGTCTAAACACGGAGTCAGAAATGACATTCCGCCTCCTCACCGGCGCACTGCCGTAGTGATGCGCAGCCACCCGAAGTTTGTTCAATAAAGCACGACGATTAAAAAAAAAAATGAGAACCCCGAGTGAGTGAAAAGGAGGTCGGAGGACGTCATGTGCTTTTGTAGGGTAAAAGATTTACGTAATTTTTGTCGCATATCTGTACACGTGTACTTGTGTGATAGCGTTTCCCTTTCTGTCACGAGGCGCATATCGCGATCCCGTCACCCTCGCCCACAATGCGTATATAATCGCTGGCCGCAAAGCCATAGTTTCTCTATGGCAAAGCTGTGGTGTTCTTTTTGTCCTTTATATTCCTTGTGTGTCATTCGGCCACGCTAAGTTTCTGCCATGCAATAAAGCATGTTTCAAGTTCAGTCGGCCTCTTCGTTCAAGGAAGCCCTAGAACGCGACAATTTTATCTTACGTTTGTGTCATGTAGCAGGGATGGCCGTTTTTCTTTGTGCTGCTGATGAAAAAATAAAAGACGTTTTGAAAAATGAGTCAAGTGCTATTTTCTTCATGACAAACGTTATCACGAACTGTAACCCGGCCGCGCCTAGAACGCTGCCAGCCTTTGACAACAAGTTAACGTTCTTTAAAAAAATTAATCATGGGGCTTTACGTGCCAAAACCACTTTCTGATTATGAGGCACGCCGTAGTGGAGGGTTCAGGAAATTTTGACCACCTGGGGTTCTTTAACGTGCACCTAAATCTAAGTACACGGGTGTTTTCGCATTTCGCCCCCATCGAAATGGGGCCGCCGTGGCCGGGATTCGATCCCGCGACCTCGTGCTCAGCAGCCTAACACCATAGCCACTGAGCAACCACGGCGGGTTAACGTACTTAGAACGAAATTTTGAGGAGTGATCTCGAGACCTTTAGGTTGTTGAAAAAGAATATCTAACCGGTCTGCTATTTCGCAGACCAGGTCTCATCCTTGGACTTTAAACGAGCAATCCGACCACACAAGAACAAAATCCGGCCAATTGTCTTCATAAGTTCCGCGATGAACTTACTACAAATCATTTAGGAGGCTTGGAGCAATGGTTTTCGGCGCCAGTAGGGCGGTAATTACCACTAAACGACAAGCGGCAACGTAACGACAAGGGCCAAGGGTCAAAATAAACGTTCTAAAACACGGGATGAAATGGCCACACGCGACGTCGGCGCGGCGAAGCGATGTCACGTGATCCCACTTTCGAACCAAAAGCGACCTCCGCGCTGCTGCTACCAGTTTCGGCCATCGCGCTCGGTACTTTTGGGTAATCTGCGGCAAGTGCAAGTCGGGCTTGGTGATAACTCACCAAATATATTCACAGTCGCCTAAGGCTTAATATGAATAAATATTGTGCGATTCTGTCAGAGAATTCAGAGTTCTGCCGGAAAGACGAAGCACGGATTGCGATAGGAAAATTAGTAGATAGTGTTACGAAGTGTAGGTAATAGTTTTATCAGCCGTATGAACTTGTAAACATTCACTTACTAACTAAATTAACCATGATAGAATATGCAAGCGTGACTCAACGAGGATGCAGAAA
This sequence comes from Dermacentor andersoni, assembly GCF_023375885.2. NCBI lineage: Eukaryota > Metazoa > Arthropoda > Arachnida > Ixodida > Ixodidae > Dermacentor > Dermacentor andersoni. The sequence goes on along the minus strand of NC_092821.1, from coordinate 122,109,638 downwards.
GAAAGTGACACACGGAGACAGCGTTGTCTGCTTCTTTCTACGTCCTTGTTCAGTCGCGCTGACACATTCTATCATGCATTCAAACGAACTAGCCAGTCAGCGTGTTCTAACTAAATTGACCAGCACGGCGTCACGCGCACGCATGTAAACATGAACACACATCGCTCGATGACAGCGGAAACTGTCCGTGAAAACGCTGGAGCTTGGAATCGGGGCAGTAGTCGCGAGGCAATTGACCTCCGTGCATCTGTCGCTCCAATGCGTACGAAACGTCTTAAACACAGCGCATACGAAGCTACCGGGACGACGCGCACTCTGCAAACATCGTGGATCCGTTTGAAGATGAGTCCCGCACGGGCGCGCTCTTCAGCCGCGTTGCAGACTGCTTTCAAGACATACGAGCCCCGGCAACGCGTCCCCATGGCGTCCGCCAAAGGCGTCCTCTACGGCATCTGCGATTCCCGTGACAACGCCGTGGTAGACGCCGCGGTTGTCTCCACTCTGTACGGAGCGGCGGGCGAGGAGAACGTCGAGGTACGGTAACAGCCGCCGTAGAAGAACGCCCTTCCGCCCCGCCTCACCACCCTGCCTCGCATGCTACAGGAGAAGGCACGCATCCGGGCCTCGTTCCTCGCTCTCCGCATGCGAGATTGAACCGCGTTCGCCCGCTCACCCTCAGATGCTTTCACTCATACGGAACTTCACGGCGACGGCGACGGGAGATATATGCCTGGAGTGTCAATGTAATTGCTATCGCAATAAAAAAAATGTGGAACGCTTCACGATTTCGCTTGTCGTCTTGGCGCAGGGGCGATGCAAATCTTCTCTGTATCGTTCCAATTTTTAGTATATGTACTTTGGAAGCGCACCTGCTATTCTTTCGTTCAACTACATATCGCCATGATTTCGGCGGTACCAAAGTAGCGGTGAGAGTTCTTTAATATCCAAATATTTGAGGCCCCGACGGTTAATAAATCACAGAAAGTGCCGTATTTTACAGGTATTAGGATTCTTAGCAATCAACTGCTATACTGACGACAGTTAATTTCAACGAATAGGATTCGTATGCCATATTATTTACCTGTACAACGAGGGAACTGCGCCGGCTGCCAATTTCAGTGCCTCTGTTTGTTCCACCATCTCGTGGGCATCACTCGAGTTAACGCACATGCCGCGTAAATTCAAAGCGTGGTACCTGAATTCCATGCAGAAACTGCTCTGTTATGCACAGTAATCATAATGCTTACTGTGCGTAAGCATTTTCCCACTTGCTCATATTCACGCACGCCGGTGTGTCATTCTAAATATTATGAAACTTCATCCGACCAGTATAAACCTTTTACAAACCTTAGTCTTCACCGCCACACTAACTTCCATGGTAAGCTTCGGGTACGTCCCCGCGCCGCGCAATATGTATCCGGAGCACAACGTCGGTAGAATTCACCGTTACGGTGCATTCTGCAAACACTACAAGTACCGACTCCACATACGCTAGGCTACCTTCTTGCCTACTGCATCCCAGAGCAGTGCGAAGGCGCCCTTCGCGACGGCGCCTTCGAGGTCCGCCTGGCAATGATCCGACGGGCACGAACTTTCGCCGAAGGCTTCATATAAGAGGCCCGGACTGCCTCCCCTACTCCCTTTCTTTGTTGATGAACACGTTTGCATCGTCATCACGAGTGTTAACTCCAAAAGAAAGCCCGATGGTCATTGCGAACCCGATCGAAGTCTCCCAGTCGACGGTAACGCTTTCGGTGCGCAGGAAAGCTGGCCGTCATCTCCCAGTCACAGACGTACATTCTTCCATTCGACCTGCGGGATCCGGCTGGCCGTGTGGTTCACAGGATGGTGTCACCCTTAATGTGACGCGAGTTCCTATATTAACGAGCACACTCTTCTTTTAGCATCAGCTTTTTTATCCTATTTCCTACTTTTTGACAGTGCCGACCACGGTTCAGGAGTCAGCCTTGCGCTGTAGTAACGGTGCACTCAGCAAGCTTTCCTCTTTTACGGTCGAACACTCTCCCTGCAATTTTCCGATATTTATGCTGGCTACGCTGTTCTGTATGAGGGGCGTCACCGAGATGGAGACTAACCAACAGCCACAAATGTTGAACTCAGTAAAGGCTTTTGTTGCGGTAGCACTGGTCAGCGTCAAGGCACATCAGCTGATACGAGCGTACAGCAGATGTAGGAGCCGAATGCACAGAAGTGTTGAGCCTGTAGATGGTTTTATTGAACATAGTTATAACCAAGGTATAAAAGAAACCGTGTGAAATTTGTGGCAAGCAAATATTGACACTTGTCCGAAGTATCGCTGTCGCATCGTCAATAGTTTCGTCATTAAAACTAGTTTCCGTTATGTCGTCCAATATTTTGCCTACCGGCATGCACGCCACTTTGCAACGGCAATGGACGTGCCCTCCGACTTTGACCTCAAGTTTCGTCTGCTGTCGAAGATTTAGTTTTTGTTTATCCACGTGATCATGTTAATTCTTCGCGCTTCCGACTGTCTCGAGAAGAGTCAATTGTGTTCAAGTAATTTCCAATCCGAGTTTGAAATAATGCTGGCAATCCTGTAGACCTACGTTGGTACAAATCTGCACAAGATGATGCGAACCACTATTTGTGCGAAGGAAACGTGCCCGATGGATAAGTACAAATGCAAAGCTGCGTGTTTCTCGACGCGATTGCCTTGCAGCAATGTCGGGATTTTACATTTAGGAAACAGACTCAACGATTCTTCAACAGACGCCGATGGCAAGCAACCAATCAGGAGTCTACGGGAACACTCAAAAGCTCAGATTAGCGATTTTTAAGAACAACCTTTATTACAACTTGTATAGGCTTGCTTTCACCATGTGTCATTAGTTGCAGCTGGACATATCGCCTTGTCCGGAGGCCGCCGATGCGGCAGATGAAAGTTAGTGATAAGACATTAAAAGCAGGTGTCTTTATCAACTTGCACCCGGTGTGTACATAGTGAACTTATACCAGACGTCGCAAATAATGCTCCCTCTCTCTCTCCCTCCTCAGAAGGACGGATTGAAAATAAGCTTCAAGAGCAAACGGTAGAGGACAAACCACGGTGTCGAGCCACAGCCTGCAACTCGAGTCCTAAGAAAGCTGTCAAATGAGAAGACTAAAATGTCTATGATGATACTGAATACCGAAAAATGAAACGGGATGGCTCGAACAAACGATGGCTACGTGCATTCAACGTCCCGAAATCACACTTCGCCTCAAACTCATCTCCGGACACATTTGTCGCCTACGATATAAGTCAACGCGGGAGCGAGTGTCGATTGGAGCCGTTTGCTACACACAAGTCACTCTGGCGAGGGCACGACACATTGCATCAGGAAGTGTAACCATTCGAGGCATAATTAGAGCACGATGCTATGTCGACCGCTCGTTATGGGGCTCTGTGAAGGCTCCCTGAACGCCAGCATTGGGGTCATCGGGGAGCAGACTCCAAAACGATCGTTCGGCGAAGGTGCTACACAAAGAATGACTTGGCGAACTCCCTTCACAGTTCCAATACGTCGGCTACCTTCAGGTACCGGCGAATGTGACTCCAGCAGTCGTAGTTCAATTGGTGCAACTGCATGCCGCCGTCGTGCCGTGCATTGCACTCGACGCGTTTCTTGACCACGCCGGTCACGCGCATGTACTCGTGAACGTCGCTATGGGCCAGACACTGCTGGACGCCACTGACCATGGCCGCAGCTTCGGCCTCTCCTCCTAGCGACGCCCTGGCTCGAACACTGTCGACGAGTACCAGGTGCTCGGAGAGGATCTCGAAGGCCCGCGCGCAGTAGGGGTCGTGGTCTCCCAACACGAATCTGGTCGCTCGTTCGACGAGACTGCAGTTACGTCGCACGATGTCTTGGGCAACGAACATCTCGGCGTTGGCAGGTGCGCAGTCGTCGATTTCGAGGCGAAGCAAGTTGTACCTCTGGGCCAAACGGGGCATTAGACGTCCCAGGAAGGCCACGCAGAAGATTTCGCCGAAGTCCTTGAAAGAGAGCTCATAAAGACGGGGATTCGTAGCGGCACGGGCGAGCACCGGGTAGACATCATCGTCTAACTGCACCGTTGACTCCAGCACGATCTTGGCGATGCCGAGGTTCGAAGAGAAGGCGTCGCACAAGTCAAGCATAGAATCACGTAGAGACTCGTCGTCGCCGACGTCCTCCATCCGGGCACTGATCTCAATTGCTTTCAACGCGGACGCGTTTCTTATGTATGTGAAAAGTGACGCATAAACGCTGTCGCGGTAGAAGTCGAGAAATACACTAAGCGATGTGACGTGGCTGCAAGTACCCAAGACGTCCAAGGCGCTTCGGAGGTCAGTCCTGCCGCGAAGGTATCCGTGACTGAGAATGACGGCCGTCACTTCGCGACAGTCCGAAAGCTTCGGAAGATCTCGAGCTCCAACGCGATGGTCGCCGATGCAGACCCTGTGGGCGAGTCCGCACTCCCGTATCGTGCCGCAGACATCCCGCAGGCCACCGTCATGGGGAAGACTGTGCAAGGTCAGTTTCCGGATTGAGCGGTTGCGCGTCAGTGCTCGCAGTAAAAGGCAGCAGTCTTCGGTTGTGGACCACAAGATGTCTAGGACCAGCTGCTCCAGAGCTGTGTTTCTCTGCAACGCCGATGCCCAAGCACGAGCATTGACCGCGCGCGCGCGTTCAAGTGGGTGATGATTAATCAGTCCATCGCCGAAGCCCGTGAATCGCAGGCTCAACGTGCGGAGACTACGACTCTCGGCAATCACTCTCGTGAAGAGCCCGCAGTCTCGGCTTCCGACATAAAACTCAGCCGCGAACTCGTGCAGCGTTGTCATTGCGGAGATGGCCTGCACGAGGATGGGCCACCCGGGTGCGGTATCGAAGTAGACCGCACTCAGAGCGAGTTTACGAAGCGTCGCGTCTTTCTTGGTTAGATACTGCACAAACCGCTCTGACGGTCGGTTCCGGGGGCCACACGAAAAGACGCAGGCTCCGACGGCGAGTTCCGTGATCGTGCTGTTCTCGATGAGCGCGTCGATGAGCTTGCCGGCCGTGGGGCGGCTCATTCTCGTTGCCGCCACGTCCAACGACGTGAGTGCGGCACCGTCTCGCCTGAGCAGGCAATTGGGGATCGTCATTCTCTCACCGTAATGGCCGCTGACATGCTGGCACGCGAATTCGCCAGTGTAGTGCGAGGACCAGAACCTGTCGGCGCACGCCTTGCGGATTGCCGGCTCGTCTCTCACGATTCCGATGACTCTGAGCCTTTTCAGACTCGACGAAGACGCCAGGACTGCGTCCAGCGGACCTGCGTTTGCCACTGAGTAGTGCAGCTCCGCAGACACAATGCACCGGTGCTCGGCGATCAGGCGGCAGAGGAGGTCTATGGCCAGCCGCTCGGTGTGGCTCGGTAATCGGCGCCGAACGCTCGGCACAATCACGACGCTCAATCCTCCGAGCTCGTCTCTCTTGTCTTCTGTGAGCTGAAGACCCGCGTACCACAGGACTTCGTTGTAGGCTGTCAGGTGTCGCAGCAGCTGACAGACGCGCTTCTGGCCTCGCGTGCACTTCAGACGAAGCAGTTCGCCAGCAACTAACTCGCCCTCCATTGGGAAATTCACGTTACAGGCAGAGCTGTCCAAGTGATGGCCGCGGTGCCGACGTGGTCAATGCGGCCACCGTCTCTCGTGGGGAAAGGTGTCCGCGATGGTCACTCCAATGCCGGCTGCTTTTCACACACACGTTGTGCGTAGCCCCATCTTCAACCAATCACAAGACGCAGAGGTAGGAAGAGCGTTAAAACATCGACATTGTCAGGGAGCATGGGAGGGGTAGCTCGACAAGAAATCTAGACTGACAATGCAGACCGTCGAGCACACACTTAATTGCAGTGACGGCAATCCTTCCCCACGTGTACGCATGTAGCTTACGTCACATCCTCAAGTAATCTCTAGCGTTAACAACGTCTCGCCTTTCGGAAGAAACCACGAGATTCCTTTCCTTTCTGTGGTTTCGTTTTTTTTGTTTTTGCGCGGTCTCCACAGTTCGTATGCGCAGAACGCGAATTTTTGAGTCGATTCATCAGCGCCGTGTCAAAAATTTTGCCATCGCGAAATTCAACCGCGAGAACGACATATGTTATCAATTTGTCTTGTTTTTCTAGTTTCACTCAGTACTTCAAAGAAATTTTACAAATTTAGCTTATAAGCGCTAGTGGATATTCGTCGTTATACATTTATTGCACCCTTTACTGTGCCGACTCCACGGGATCAACAAAAATGACTCATCAGCAGTGTAACCGTCCACTTCTGATAGGTATCGCTCATCTTTTCTTCAAGAGCGGGTGGATTTATCTTTCTAAATTGATAAACTTTTCTTTATTTTAACATTTTGAACCGTTACTCTCTATCGAAGGAAGAATATTCTGCGCTTGCATGTACACGTTGGTGCTTACCAGCCCCTGGAGGGTCCTGAACGCATATGTGCACTGTTAGCGCATAATATGCGAGCCGCGTTCTTTTTTTTCTGTTTTTTGCCGTTGACACAACTCGTAACTCAACGGCAATTATTACCGCGTATAGATGATGCAAGCCGGCAGCCACGTAACAGCCAATGAAACACGCAAAGAGTGACACGTGGAATCACTCTAGCGCCTAACCCCGTATACCTACTAAATTTCACGACGTATCAACAGCTTAATCGCATGCCTTTCTTGTGCTTCAAATTCACGTTCAGCGCAGGTGCGTGAATGAGCGGCGGAAATATAAAGCGGCCATTGCAAATTCACCAACGTTAACCGGTCAACACAACGCGCACGTCGGCACCAGCTCAAGAATTCCCGCCATCCACCAAAGATCCTGGTCTTCTTGCAAAGGTGAAGTCGCTGGTTGTGGGATGATTCTCCCTACGTGCACACGGGACCATAATCGCGTCCGACCCGCCGTGGTTGCTCAGTGGCTATGGTGTTGGGCTACTGAGCACGAGGTCGCGGGATCGAATCCCGGCCACGGCGGCCGCATTTCGATGGGGGCGAAATGCGAAAACACCCGTGTGCTTAGATTTAGGTGCACGTTAAAGAACCCCAGGTGGTCGAAATTTCCGGAGTCCCCCACTACGGCGTGCCTCATAATTAGAAAGTGGTTTTGGCACGTAAAACCCCATAATTTTTTAATCGCGTCCGTGATCGGTTCCGACACCTGACAGCCTGCAACAATGTGTTGTGGCACGCGGGCCTTCAGCTCAGAGAAGATTCTAGCAACGGAGCTCGGAAACCTAAGCGTCGTGATAGTGCCAGGCGTTTGCCTCCGATTCCCACATTGCGAATGGTGTAGCCACAACCAAAAAAGAACCCTGTCCCTCTTACGCTGGCTCCTCAAACGGCACCGACGTATTGTCTCTGAGGCGGCGAACTACCGGGGCGCGAGCACAAGCGGGCGGGTCGAAGCCCTGGAATCCTCGTCGAGACTAGGAGGGGGGCGGGGAGGGGCGGTGTCACCCTGCTCGGCAACGCTAACGACCGTCTGGAAGTTGGCCGACTCCGGCCAACTGCTCGAAGACTTCCAGATGAGCTTCCTGATGGACTTCCAGACGGGCATTCTGGATAATCCCTACTAAAGCTATCATCATCATCATCATCATCAGCCTGGTTACTCCCACTGCAGGGCAAAGGCCTCTCCTATACTTCTCCAACTACCCCGGTCATGTACTACTTGTGGCCATGTTGTCCCTGCAAACTTCTTAATCTCATCCGCCCACCTAACTTCCTGCCGCCCCCTGCTACGCTTCCCTTCCCTTGGAATCCAGTCCGTAACCCTTAATAACCATCGGTTATCTTCCCTCCTCATTACATGTCCTGCCCATGCCCACTTCTTTTTCTTGATTTCAACTAAGATGTCATTAACTCGCGTTTGTTCCCTCGCCCAATCTGCTCTTTTCTTATCCCTTAACGTTACACCCATCATTTTTCTTTCCGTAGCTCGTTGCGCAGAACCCTTTTCGTAAGCGTCCAGGTTTCTGCCCCATACGCGAGTAGTGGTAAGACACAGCTGTTATATACTTTTCTCTTGAGGGATAGCGGCAACCTGCTGTTCATGATTTGAGAATTGCTGCCAAATGCACCCCATCCCATTCTTATTCTTCTGATTATTTCAGTCTCGTGATCCGGATCCGTGGTCACTACCTGGCCTAAGTAGAAGTATTCCCTTGCCACTTCCAGTGCCTCGCTACCTATCGTAAACTGCTGTTTTCTGCTGAGACTGTTAAACAGTACTTTAGTTTTCTCGAGATTAATTTTTAGACCCACCTTTCTGCTTTGCCTCTCTAGGTCAGTGTGCATGCCTTGCAATTGGTCCCCTGAGTTACTAAGCAAGGCAATATCATCAGCGAATCTCAAGTTACTAAGGTATTCTCCATTAACTCTTATCCCCAATTCTTCCCAATCCTGCCTGACGCCTTTCTTTATTGGGATTTTGTTGCTTTCTTTATGGAGGACTACGGTGGCTGTGGAGCCGCTATGGAAATCTTTCAGTATTTTTACATACGGCTCGTCTACACCCTGATTCCGTAATGCCTCCATGACTGCTGATGTTTCGACTGAATCAAACGCTTTCTCGTAATCAATGAAAGCTATATATAAGGGTTGGTTATATTCAGTACATTTCTATTTCACCTGATTGATAGTGTGAATATGGTCTATTGTTTCGTAGCATTTACGTAATCCTGCCTGGTCCTTTGGTTGACAGAAGTCTAAGGTGTTCCTGATTCTATTTACGATTACCTTAGTAAATACTTTGTAGGCAACGGACAGTAAGCTGATCGCTCTATGATTTTTCAAGTCTTTGGCGTCCCCTTTCTTATGGATTAGGATTATGTTAGCGTTCTTCCAAGATTCCGGTACGCTCGAGGTCATGAGGCATTGTACATACAGGGTGGCCAGTTCTAGAACAATGTGCCCACCATCCTTCAACAAATCTGCTGTTACCTGATCCTCCCCCACTGCCTTCCCCCTTTGCATAGCTCCCAAGGCGTTCTTTACTTCTTCCGACGTTACTTGTGGGATTTCAAATTCATCTTGATTATTCTCACTCCCATTATCGTCGTGGGTGCTACTGGTACTGTATAAATCTCTATATATATATAATGGGCAAATCCCCATTAGAACTCACCTCTTACCGCCCAATAGCACTGGCCAGCTGTGTAGGAAAGATAATGGAACGGATGATCCTTGGCCGCCTGGAATGGTACCTTGAATTTTACAAGATTTATCCGCTTTCCATGGCTGGTTTCCGACGTGACCGCTCTTCCATCGACAGTGTAGTTGATCTCGTTTCATATGTCCAGCACGAAAGGTCCCGTAAGCGTTTATCTGCAGCTTTATTCTTAGATGTGAAAGGGGCATATGATAACGTATTACATGAGGCCATTCTCGACGCTCTTGCGACGGTTGGCCTAGGTGGTCGAGTTTTCTTGTGGATTGCAAGTTACCTGTCTGCAAGATCATTCTATGTGTTAACTGACGATGGCCCAACTACGCGACGCTATACCAGCAGGGGCGTTCCTCAAGGCGGTGCTCTCAGCCCGACGCTATTCAACCTCGCTCTTGTTGGACTTGCTGAATGCTTGCCAACTACCATCAAGATTTCAACATACGCTGACGACATCTGTGTCTGGACTTCGGCAGTCACACGTCCTCAGATACGTGCGCGACTTCAAAGAGCGGCCACTTTGACAGCGAACTACTTGTGTAAACAGGGTCTCAGCATTTCACCTGAAAAATGCGCACTAGTCGCATTTACTCGGAAACCGATGACGCCTTATGTCATCTCAATCAATGGGCGGACCATTTCCTATGTCCGAAACCACAGATTCCTTGGCGTCATTATTGACCGAGACCTCTGTTGGAGCCCACACGTGGCCTACATGAAACGGCGCCTGACAGCTACTTCCCAGTTGTTCAAATACTTGACAGGGAAGACGTGGGGGATGTCAGTAGACGCAATGCTTAAACTCTACAGAGCTCTCTTTCTCGGTTTTTTAAGATACAGTCTACCTGTACTGAACAACACCTGCAAGACAAATATTCGTGTTCTGCAGGCAGTACAAGCTCAAGCACTCAGAGTCTGCCTTGGTTTGCCCAGATGTACGTCAACAGAGGCGACTCTTGCGATTGCTCGGGACCATCCAATGCGAACTCACATTACGGTGGAAGCCCTGAGAACGCACATCAGACATTTTGCACGTGCCCCCTATCACCACCTTGCAGCACTACCTTCAGACAGGCACCAATCATCATTCTCTAAAACTATCAACAAGTACAACGACAAACTTCCCTCGGGCTTCACCGCTGCATCTAAACCATCGATACCCCCTTGGTGTCTTATCAGCCCCACAGTACATCTCAGTGTACCAGGAATCGGAAAAAAGTCTGAACTGTCGTCGCCTGTCCTCAAACAACTGTCTCTGCTTCTTCTGTACGAGAGGTACGCGGACAGTGAACACATTTATACTGATGGTTCCACAAACACCCAGTGTTCGTCCGGTGCTGTGGTTGTCCCAGCAAAAGCTATTACCATCAGCTTCAGGACTGACCACCCGACAACGTCGACATCTGCTGAACTAGCTGCTCTTCGCGCTGCACTCCGTTTCGTCAGTCGGGAGCCACCTCGACAATGGTCCATCTTCAGCGACTCAAAGGCAGCCCTACAATCTGTACTATCAGCTCTGCGTCGCGGGCCATTCGAACAGCTCGTATTCGATATTAGATGCCTACTCCATACATCACAGGAGAAAGGACACCACGTGACGTTTCAGTGGCTGCCAAGTCACTGCGGCGTCACTGGAAACGAAGACGCCGATAATGCCGCTCGGGCAGCTCTTGAAGACGCACAAGAAGAGGCCATACCGCTTTCACGATCCGACGCAGCTAGCAGACTTCGAGTGCTTGCACAGGAGATGACGCTCTCTTCATGGTGCACACCAAACAGCCAGACCAACCAGAGCAACCGTCAATACCACCTGCCCTCTTTGATGCATCTCTATATGCCAACTGGACTCCGCCGAAGCGAGGCGACTCTGCTTTATCGCTTATGGTTAGGGGTGGCTTTCACGAAATCTTACTCATTCCGCATTGGAATGGCCGACAACGCTCTCTGCAATGCCTGTCTTTGCGAGGAGACGCTGCAACACATTCTGTGCGACTGTCCTGAATATAATGTTCAGCGACAGTCCCTGGCATCCGTTCTCGCGCACCTTGACACTAGACCATTGTCCCTCGACACGATTTTCACATGCCGCCGACAGAAGACATCGCAGGTGAAGGCGACGAAGGGACTACTTCAGTTTTTGAAAGAGACGGGATTGGACAAGCGGCTCTGACAGTGTTATCACGTACAATGCCAGATTGATGGACTCTACCGGACGATGTTTGTGTGCTGTGCTATGTGCTCTCTCTCTCTCTCTCTCTCTCTCCCCCTTCCCCATCTTTCATCGCCCCCATCCCTCTCCCATGTGTAGGGTAGCAAGCCGGTTACGCTAAACTGGTTAACCTCCCTGCCTTTCCTTCTCTACTTTTTCCTTCCTTCCTTCCTTCTATATAACTGAGAGATATGCTGCAGGAAATATATTATGGGGACATCCTCAAAGAGTGGCAAGTCTCCACGGTAATTGCGGGAATCTCGCGTAATTCTATTACGCTAAAGCATTCTAGCGAACGGCAAACACAACCTGGTGCCAGTCTGTGCATCGAGCTGAGAAGCTTGCTGTTCGTGCGCTGCATTTTCCTTGAAGTCAGCGCACGTGAAGCCGATGTTGGATCGTTTAGAGGAAGCTTTACCTCTGAGCCATGTCCCAACACCCTGTTGAAATATATTGACGCGTGCATTGCATGTACTTTGTTTGTGTTTTACACGTGAGCACCTTTCAAACGACTAACAAATCCCAAACGTTGCCGCTTGGTGCAAGACGCGTGTGCATGTATCACAACATTTTCGGTTAATGTAGCGGATTCTTTCTGTTGCCTTTGTTGTCGCCGAACCCTGTGCTCTGTGTTTGTGCGCGTCGCAAATGTGTTGTACTTCCTGAAAGATGTGCGAGTACGCTGACTGGAACTTTCGACTGGTCGTGTATAGCAGCCTACGCGCTGGACCCGCTGATCAGATTTTCGACTATGGCTGACTGTACTCGCCGCTATCGTTTTACTTTGACTACCGCTTGCTTTTCTGGGCGAAAACTCGCCCAATCAGTTTCATGATTCAGTTTTTGCCACGGTGTTCTTTGCCTTCGCAACAACGTGACGATATATTAATCGCAGAAGTGCCCTACATAGAAAGCCGCTGAAGCGATATGAAAAAAAAAAAACTTTCTTGAGCAGCACTCTAAGGCGCCCATTCCTGCGTTTTGCCTGGACGCCCCTCGGCGTAACCGAGCGAACGAGCACAGCGAAGGATGAAAGACGAAAAGCGGAGCGCAGCGGGGGATGAAAGACGGCGACAACGAAGAGAGAGCGAAAAGGAAAGCTAAGGAGGAGGGTATAATGAAAGTGTGAGAAGGAAAGCGTAGTACCGCACTATAGAGACGGGCTCTGTGACGACGACCGCTACAAGATGGCGCTTCGGTAGCACGCCCATCGTGTGCTCGCCGATACCATATCTGGAAACAAAGCGCTGCATGAGCGGAGGTCTGTTTGTGGCGGCTGCTGTGAATCACACCCACGCGTCGCCCACGCTCTGCCTCTCGCGATCTCCCGATTAGCGAGGCAGTCGCACCGCACTTAGTTCCCCCCGTTTGCAATGTGCCGCACGAGACAGATTGTCCACCAAGTCTATACATAGGCGAAATGAAAACACGTGTAGAGTTGCGCTGAGATTCCGCATTATGAAGTATGGTAACCGCGGATGAGTTTTTTTTTTATGTAGCAGAGAAAGCTGAATTATACCGGCCGCAGGAAATGCAATTCTCATGTACGGCTTCAAATGTTTTACGGAAGATTCCCCGAATACCGGTGAGGTAAAAAAAAGAAAGGAAAGCTGAAACACGATGTTTGTTAATTCGTAACTCTGCAAGACACTCATATAATCCAGTTTTAGAAAATCTGTGTGTTCAAGCATGTGAAGCAAACGCATGTGATGTAGAAGTTTACTAATTCCGTGGAACTTGTTACAGTGCTTACGATGGTTTCGCATAAATCATACTCGCAAATTAGTCGTACACTTATTATCTGCGCACATTTCTCTAACACATCGTTCGCAGCAATAGGATCGTTATCGTTGGCCGTCTACGTCCTGTAAATGTGGCTGTTTGATCTGCATAACTTGATGCTGCAAGTGTCATCCGCAGTTAGCTTACCATACAGCAATACCGTTGGTCGATAAATATTTGTAGCGGATTAAATTTTATTTCCCGTAAAAATGCAGAGGCTTAGAGATCGGCACGCCTTTATTAGCCGGCATAAGAAGCGGATGATCATGCCCTGTGGTTGTGACTCGATCGCATGCGCCTCGGGGCACGATAACACAAAGGATACATACTTTTCTGTTATTATGTTTCGACGTGAAGCGTCTTCAACGAGGGTCAAAGGGGTTCGTTTGCTGAAACCCACGTAACGAAAACATGTTAACTATAGCATTTGCGCTTATATTTCTGCAACCATACTACCACCGCCCCCATTAAGGAGAACGATATCAGCGATTTGCGGTTCCAATAAGGCAGTCATTCCTACATATGAACAAGGAGGTAACGTTTGTCAAAAAAAAAAAACGTAGAATAAACGTCCTCAATTGCGGGATAAAATCGCCACGTGCGATCTCGCCGCGGTGAAGCAATGTCACGTGATCACTTTCCGCCCAAAAGAGACTGCAGCGCTGGCGCTTCCAGTTTCTGCCCTCTGGCGTCGTACTTTTAAGTAATCTGCGGCGAGTGCAAGGGTTCAGGGCGAGCCGGGATGGCTGGTGGCCTCATAAGCTCTGTCTTCGAGCCTGCCTGGAATGTTTAATAATTCACAACCTTCAAAGCGAAAAAGGGTGCAAATCAGTCTATAACTCGCACACTTACACCCGTTTTGGGTGTGAAGGTTCATGCACGGATGAAGCTCACCATGCGTTTTAGTTTCGCCAACCAGCAACGAATTCGAAGTGCGCGAGAGTGTACGCATTCAATCTGTGTTGATTTGCTGTCGTCTCTCGCGAAAGTCGAGTCCTCGACGTTTCGTTAACAGCAGTACATCATATTTCTGAACCGATTTTGTAGATATGTTATGCCATGCAAAATACAACAGCCGCGTTTGATGCTGTTTTGTGGAAAACGATGTACTTCCCGTTGGGACGTGTTGTCCATTGCCAAAGGTCGAATTGTAGCGAAGTAAGCGCACATTTATGCATGATATCCCAGCTTTCCTTCACAAAACTTTGGAAAAAATAGAAAGGATTAGTTCTGTGCGAATAACAGTAAGTGCATGTCGTTCGAAGTCTTGTTCAGAAACCGCCAATAGTTTTTCTTGAGGGCTGCACGGAGCGACAATGGACATTCCTCTGCGACAGGCTCTGTGAATGAGTGGCACTTTATTATTTTTCTGCTCTCTCCTTCTTACCTATTCCCCTTTTCCCTTGCCGAAGTGTAGGGCAGCCAACCGGGTACGTCCTTGGTTAACTTCCCTACTTTCACTTTTTGTTTATAGCTCTTTACCTCTCTCTTAGGTTCTCAATTTTCTTTCAAGTTTCTTTACTATATATAGAGCTGGTGCATTTCTTCAATTATTCTAAATCACTTGTGCTATCTTTCCCGCAGTGACATTTCATGATGACTCTAAGACACCCTGAGCTACTGCGAAACTTCTTCAAGGCAGCAAAATTTCCCTTCGCCTTGTTTTTAATATCTGTCGCGACTCATGTGTCGTCTTATTGACAGAATCATAGCGGCGGCATCGAAGCGATTCTTGCAGCATCATGGCCTGCTGGAGGAACTTGCCAATGTGCAGTCCACGAGCGAAAGACGAGGCAGGAGCCGCAGTCCGAGCCGGAGTCAGGAAACTTCGAGGGCAAGCACGAGTTCATGCGTCTCGCTGGAGTCGTGAAGGAAAGAGTCACGTGTCATCCCCGGGAGGACGGGTTGCAAAGAGCTCGACGACCTCAACGAGCGCCGCTGGATCGCACTCAGGTTATCTCACGTCCACCACGTTACCTCGGGAGCGGTAACGCTGAGGACGCGCGCGACAATATACGAACCACCAAAAAAAAAAAATCCCAGACATGTGAATGTGTTCGTCACTATTTGCAGGAGTCAACCACGACATAAGCGCAATGACCCGGAAGCCGATACAAAAAAAAAAAATTATTTGTGATCCGAACAAGAAAATAATGCAGACAACCCGTTAATACATGAAGAATATGGTGGTTCCGGTGTCGTGTACTCGTGTCGTAGTCTCGTTCGTGTATCGTCGCATGAGTCGTAAATGAAGTTGCTTCGACTAGAATTAAGACACGGGCAGTCCACATCCACCAAAGGCGTAGCGCGTGCGCAAAGCGTACTTCTCAAGGAAAGCGGCAATTTGCCAGTAGACACGACGTCTAGTATTGCGCCACGGCCACAGCCAGTGCTGAAGAACGATTCAGCTCCGGCAGTGCCGGCAGGCGCGCTTCGAGCGGCGCCCTTGTTATGGCCATCGCAAGATTACACCGAGGCCAGCCTGCGCCGACGTATAAGGTCGATCAAGACCTCCTTCGAGCAAAATCTATTTCGACACTAAATCAAGCAAACAGAAGGGAAATGAACTGGAGTTATCAGACGTCTTTTTTTTTTCTTTTCCTTATGTGGAATGCTTTAGTCTTGCACATATAAGAAATACGTCGCACGTAAGCTTGCGACGTGGGTATACGTCACGCGTAGCTCTCACGCGCGCATGTTGTCAATCTTCTGGTTCAGCCTTTTTTACTGCAACGTATTGTGGCATTATTTTTTTAAGAACAAGCTTTGCTTGGGGAAGTACTTGCCCTGTTTGAAAAAAAAAAACGTTTTATTAGGTGTGGAAAGGAAAATTGTTCTGCAGGTTATTGAAGGCGCTTGCCAATGTGGGTATGTGTTGAGTACACTTCCTTGTTTTCTTCTTTTCACGTCCAACCATGCTGTTCCTATTCAGGTGTACGGTAAACGAGAGTTTTGGAAACAGTGGCAGGGATTAAGATGATTGCATGGAATCCCCTGTCCTGGTCATCCCCTCAATGTGGGCTGCATTTGGTTTCACTTTGAACCTACCGACGAAGCAGTCACACCATCCCAATGTAGCAGCGTTTGTCCGTTACATTTAGGTTTATTTTCACATTTTTTTCTTTTCGCAATTGTATTATTTAGGATCAAGCTGGCGGCAAAAAGAAAAATAATTTTATGCTCTTTCGATGGCGAACGTTTGGCGAAACCATTTCTCGTGGGCACGTGCCAAATTTAAAAGAAACGCAACGACAATAACGAAAACGAAGAGCCAAGAAGCGGAAGCCATTTTTATCGAGTCAGCCAGGCCTGCTTCAACCGCCTTTCTTTCCCAGCGAGATGGGTACGTTCTGTTTGCGCAACATTAGCCGTTTGTCACTCAAGGCCATTTTTTGAATCAGCTTACGCCGTTTACGGGCACACGTCTCGTTGTCGGGGACGCCTCTTGACGGCTATCATTGGGACTTGGTTGAGGGCGTGCGTTGGCACTTTTGGTTGATTAGTTCCTTCATTTCATCGGCGGTTGAGTGGGATTGTAACGTATCAAGCTTACACTAGGCTATATTTAGACGCCCCTAAGTGGAAGGTTCCTGATACATTTCGACAAGCTGGGATGGGTCTCTTTGGCCTGCAACGTAAGGATGGCGCGCGCGCAATGAGTCGAATCAACGTCATCGGACAAATGTAGCTTAGGAGAACTTCTTGTTGGGCGAGCTGGTGCATATTAGCGAACAGTTTTATAACTGCGCGAACGAACGACTCCAGAGAGGGAGCGCACTAGAACAGGCGCAGCCCTTGAAGGATACTGCGCCTGTCGTTTTGTGCTCTCTCTCTCTCTCCATGGTCGTTTGTTTGCGCAGTTGTAAAACTGTTTGTCATCGGACAACTGCCCACCAGCGTCGGGAATAGAACCACCGACGTTGTGTTCAGAAGTAGAACGTGCTTTTCACAGAGCCTCCACCGCAGCAAGTCGACGGCTGTTTTAAAGTAAATCATAATGCTCCCCCCCTCCCCCAATAGGAAGTCCTGAAAAAATTTCAAATTTTCTGACCTGGCCTTTCCTTTCGTCGTAAAACACACTGAGTTTTTGAAGAAGCAGGGTTGAAGATATTCGATGTAACAACGTTAAATGTAGCCCAAGGGAGGTAAACTAACAACGCAATGTTTCTTTCGAGAGTGTACATAACATGTATACATATATGCTGCAAACCAGGTTCGCAGATGTTAGGAAAAAGAAATACATTTCCATGACGCATGTCCTTAACTATTCGCCCCGCCTTTTCGTTTACAGATGCCCCCTACGTTCCCACTTGGTTCCCGAGTAAGTAAATCGTTCAATACTTGTAGTGCAGCAGTGTTATTACGAGCAACCATAGAAATGCATGCACTGGGGCAGAGGCGTTTAACCGCAGGGATATGTTATGGTTGCATGGCGTAGAGCTGTACAGTCGTATTTAAACGCAGGCTTGACGCACATCACGATCTCTTCACTGTGACCAACTGTGCCGCCTCTGTTTTCTCTTTTTTGTTCAATCTTCAGCTCAATATGGCGGAGCGACCAGTTCGATGTGTAAGTGGCAACAGTGCGGTGTTCATTTCTAAGTTTTTATGGCGGTATCTATATTGCGGGTATTCTGGGCCTCCATATGGAAACTCATGCGAAAGCGTAGTGATCCTAAACCGAAAGACCATTCTTTCATGGTGATATTTGCACACTTGTTTAGGTGTTTTCCGGGGGAGAGAATTAGGGACGAAGGTTCCACCTTTTTTTTTAATATCTCGCACAAACCAAGGTGCTGATGACACCGAGCTGGCGTCGCGGAACTAGCAGCATTATTCGGAAATTTGAACATCCTTCATGCCGGCAGTTTAATAAGAAAAGCTTCAGGCGCAATCTATTGCTTAGTTTTGAATTCACCACAACCGTTTTTCATTTCGTCAACAAGCGCAGATGCTCCCAAAGCTGCAGCGTCGCGAAGGTGAAGGTGTGTTGGCGTGGCACATTGCAGATGGCATCTCTACCGGCTTTTCCTCATTTTTATACTTCTCCCGTCTGTCGTGTCAAGCATACGCTAGGTTTTGTTCCGTTGATGTGACCGACGCTTGGGCACACTTATAAGTGTATTTAGCCGTGTGTTCTGGTTCCACGTCAGCTTTACGCGACCGACTTTACTGGAAGTTGCTTCGATCTGCAAAACACTTTTCATCTTTCAGATTACACAACAGGACTGACCTCAATAGAGAGTAAGTGGCCAGAATGGTGTCCGGTTCTAAGATTTGTTGAAATAGCGTCTCAATTGAATAGACCACAGACTCCAATTGTTCTCTCACTCGTCCTTGCGCCTATTTATTTCGACAAGAAGTAGGCGAAGAACCAAGAGATTTACGAATACTTTGTTATAAGACAGCTTTCACTTAGAGCTGTTTCTTTTTATTGCGATAGCAATTATGTGGGGACACCAGGCGAATTTCTGCCGTTGCCGTCGCCGTGAGGTTCTGTATTAAGTCCAAGGGCAATAATATCGTCGCCACGTGCCGTATGCTCTGTGTGCCAGTGAAAGCGAGCGAGGGTGTGCCGGCGTTAGCGGCGCAACCTTGCACACGCAGGGGAGGGAAGCAGGGAGGAAGCGCGCTGTCTTCCGTCGCGCGCAAGGCACCGCGAGGAGCGCAGGGAAGGGGAGTAGCATTCTACTCCGGCACCCGTACCGCTGTATGATGAAAGCCATCTGCGACGGGCACAGAGACCGGTGCGCGCTGTGTTTCCGCGGCTTAGTTCGCGTCGATGTGAGACGCGGCGCGAAGGTCCATTCGCTCGCTGCTGCTGCCGCGCTTCCTCTCTCCAGAATTTTGAAGCGACTTTTCGCGGTCATCGAGTGAGATTTGTTCGTGTTTGCTCGTGCGCGCGTGACACCCTGCCTGTTAATTTAGTTAGTGTGTTTCTGTTAAGAAGCTTATACAGCAGATAAAACAGCTATCCTTACTTCGTATAGCTCTCCGCTGATCTGTTATCGCAATCGATGCTTCGCCTTTCGGCCGAAAATGCGACTTGTAATTTTGAACCCCCATACGAGTCCAAGACATTGTCCAGCTCACCGAATCACCCTTATCTACATATGCATGCGTCCCAACGTGGCACTGTGGCCGTGAGAGCACTCGCTTACGAGGTAGGGTCAGAGTTTCATCTAAGTGATCTTACCAGAAAGAGTGTGGTGTATGAGAATGAGACACTGCATTTTACTATTAAAGGGCCCGTAGTTTAGTATACATCCGTAGCATGGGACCTTTGTACCGGAATGTCTATAGACAAACTAGAAAGAGTTCAGATGGAAACTATGACATCGTCGATGATCTCGGTTCGCATCGCTTTCGGAAGATGCTTCGCCTAAATTTTTTTGTTTCTGATCTTACCACCGCCAAACAGGCACTGCGAAAAAGAAATATTTAAGATCACCCCATTATAGTTCTCCCAGGAGGGACAGTAAAAAAAAAGTGTGCGCACAAGAGTGGGATTAACGCAATCAAATATCCCCCTTTTCAGGGGAATACACGATTGCTTAATAGAATGCTTTTTCCCGGGAAATTGTTGATGCCCAGTTTTGTAACCGGCGTTGAAAATATCCTTTAAGATGTGTATTTTTCTTTATCTTCTGTGATAGCTTCTTTTATCTTCTGGAGCAATGCTAATCATTTATAGTATTCGCTATTTCCTATATATTGCAAAATAAATGAATAAACAAATAAATAAACGCAGCCGTTTAATTGTCTTGGGCGGCTATTGTGGACAGGCAAAATTCCCCCCGATGATGTGAAAATTTACGATCTCGTGAACCCTGATTAGGGCGTTAGTTTTTGTGAGCATGGGTTCTAATCAGCCAAGAACTGAACCAGAGGGTGCCCGCTTGTTGTTCCCGTACACAATACTCGCCGCCCTAATCACCGCGCCGAGCCTAGTGACGTCATGGGCGCGTCGCTGGGTGACTGGTGGATTGTCTTCGCGTAGCAGCATTATGCGCTCTGCGGGAATGGAATGAGAGGGCTCTGGCAATGTGGTTGCGATCCAGCGAGGATCATGCTTTCGAGCAAGATGCCTGCTTATTTTGAGAACTCTGCACAAGAGATGATGCAATCCCAGAATCCCAAGAAAAGGCGACCGCCTATGAGTGCTGTGACGTCGGAAAGCGACTGAATACTTCCGTCGCTCTTCATTCGCTTGGCCATTCGCTCCGAAATTTAACACGTTTTTAATATTTCTTGGAGAATACACAGCACTATAGAAACTTATTTCATGCTTGTATAGTTAGAAGGCGCTTTATTGCAACTTGCAGGTTTTTTTCTTATGGAATGGGTTGGAGGTGGGGGGCGCAGCTTCGTCTGTTTAAATATGTACAGCTACTGTTTGGTTACGTTGCGCGTAATTTCTGGGTGCTTGTGCATGTTGCGATAACGCTGTTCGCAGTAATTTAGTTCAGACACTCGGAATCGTGGGATGGCAGGACCATCTGCTACCCGCCTTTTTCATTGTCTTGTCTCTCGCGAAACAATATGGACAACTATAAACCGGTGGTTCTGCGTTGTCTGTTTCCAGCTGAAAGATTCGGTAAGCTTCTTTCCTAAATTACCTTGCCCGCAATATGTTAAAAAATGAGTGCGTCAGCGCGCGCGGTGAATGGGCAACGTGTCAACAGGGGGAAACACAAGAAAGGGAAGCAGTAGGGTTTTCATATATGCGAAGCTCAATGACTAGTCTGCATAATCCCCGATACTGATTAAGAAAGACTAATCATCAAAGAATATAGATGGAAGGAGACATAGCCAAGTAGGTAACCAGACAAGCTGCCGCTATTCACTACAGAGCAGCAATATTTTGTCTCCATGCCGGCCAACGCTGTTGTGACTTTGGCATACGTCTCACTGCAATGTTTAATCGGACACTCGCTCATTCATAATTATTCGTTTACAGCCACACTCACTTACACACAGGCTCACCCACACCATGTTCACCCTGACGGCCGCTAGCTCACACGACCGCACAAGGTCAAGAAGAATCGCTCACGTCCCCGGCGACGACCTGCGGTCACGGATAGCGCGATTATGGGGAACGGGCCGACGGCCTCGTCAAAACTGTCCTCAAATGGGATGATTTATGGCAACAACTGGAGTACCTCTGTCAGGAGGGGTTTGGGCAATTAGCGAGGCGACGGTCCTTCACCTCTCAGGCGCCCAAATTGGCGCGTCCACGCCGGAGACGGGGTCAGTGTGCTATCCCCCATCCCTTGTTTGTGCCCAGTGATGTGCGTGTGTTTCCGACAACGCTCCCTTCGGAGGGAATGGGTAACAGACATCCGGATTGGTGGGACCTGAGGTAGTCGGTCTCCTGACGCCGGATTGGTGGAGGCGACTGAACAATCACCACGCAGGGCATAAAAAGAGCGACGGCCGGCTGGAGTCATCGGCTGCTACAACTTCTTCATGAACTTATTTCTCCGTACTTCTTTGAAACTTGTAAATATGTAGTATAAGCTTGTGCGTAAAACGTCTTCGATATCGGACCCAGCCCCCCCGTTACCTTACTCCTCTACGGATAGGAAAGAATATACTACATCTTCGGGCCCCCAGTCGCCACGGAAGGTACTCGTTGCTGATACCCGAAGCATGCCAAACACTAATCAGTTACTCAATTCAAAAAGACATTTAGCTAAGAGGTCTGAAATGTTGCCATATTTGAGCAAAGTAGGAAAACCTGGCATCCCTTGGGCAGCAGAGTCGCTACAGTCATCCTCGAAAACGTGCGTTTGAAACGCGCTTAAACAACTAAATAAGCGTCAAGCTTCACAAAAATGGCTGCGCTGCTTCTCAGGACTGAAATTGCTTGACAGGTTGCTCGACAAAATAGAAACCGCGAGTGTCTTGTGGACTGCATCTAGGAGTGTTGGTTGCTTGTAGAGAAACGGAATAGAGTGCATGTAAACGTAGCTCGTAGAAACAGCGTCACTAATGGCGTTTTCTTTTTTTCCTCTTCGTTTCGCAGATGTGGAGTAAGTAAACCAGTGTTCACTTCTGTTGCACGCGCACAGTTTTTGCGGCAAGCCCTTGTCCGTTTACCTAATATGTTTCTCTCACGTGGTATGACGAGAGGCCTTCATAACACACCCTGTTCAATTCGTGTTCCTCCAGCCCTAAGGAGAACGCCCGCAAGTGGTGCCTGAGTGCAGTCATCGGTGCCCTTCTCCTCTGCGTGCTGATAGCCGCCGTCTTCTTGGTGGTGATCTTGAGCAGAGAACGTAAGCAGCAACATAACCGCTTAGTAGCCGTTTTCTTTTAGAATAGTGTATATAGGCAAGCAAACGCAAGTGCTTTTCTTGCGTGTAGAAGTAGCGCGTCGACCTCAACGCGCATGCGCCAGGAGTTCCTCCTTTCTCTGGACTACGCAACCTAATCTGACGTGCAGTAAGGCACACACGCCGAGCTGCGCTTTGTGGGTTCATGTTCTCCTGTGCTGCGCGAATCGCTGCTCTCGACACTACCAACTGTGTCGTACCAACTCGTACAGTAAACGCTCGTCATAAAGAAGTCATCGGAACCCGAAATGTACTACATCTTGATAAGCGGTGTAATGTTCAAATCACATGGGCTCTCAGGAAGCCATAGTAGGGTAGAGGGCACTCCGAGAGTGTGGGAGCTCGTAAAACGCATGTTGAAACGCATCTCGATCGGGAATTAGGACACGACGGCGGCGAAATTTGTGATTGCGCTCGTTAGCAGCTGCCTTGTCTATCGGTACTCGTCACGTGAAAGATGCGTTCAAGGAGCTTCCGCCCCGTTTCGGTGTGGCCGTCGCAGCGGTGTTTGCCTCTCCGAGTGGATAACGAAACAACGCGAAGAACTACCGTGTCTGCTGCCCCGCGCACTGCCGTGCGTGTATTGCGGCTTCGCACTTAGTAATTGGACAGTTTCAGAATAGCGTTTGTCGCCTGGTACGATAAATGCTAGCGCCCTCACAAGGGAGGCACTTCATAAGGAAGGCGCCAAAAGGTGGGGCACCCGCTGGTCATCGTTATCATCATCATAAGACTGGTTATGCCCACTGCAGGGCAAAGGCCTCTCCCATACTTCTCCAACTACCCCGGTCATGTACTAATTGTGGCGATGTTGTCCCTGCGAACTTCTTAATCTCATCCGCCCACCTAACTTTCTGCCGCCCCCTGCTACGCTTCCCTTCCCTTGGGATCCAATCCGTAACTCTTAATGACCATCGGTTATCTTCCCTCCGCATTACGTGTCCTGCCCATGCCCATTTCTGTTTCTTGATTTCAACTAAGATATCATTAACTCGCGTTTGTTCCCTCACCCTATCTGCTCTTTTCTTATCCCTTAACGTTACACCTATCATTCTCTTTTCCATAGCTCGTTGCGTCGTCCTCAATTTAAGTAGAACCCTTTTCGTAAGCCTCCAGGTTTCTGCCCCGTACGTGAGTACTGGTAAGACACAGCTGTTATAAACTTTTCTCTTGAGGGATAATGGCAACCTGCTGTTCATGATCTGAGAATGCCTGCCAAACGCACCCCAGCCCATTCTTGTTCTTCTGATTATCTCAGTCTCATGATCCGGATCCGTGGTCACTACCTGTCCTAAGTAGATGTATTCCCTTACCACTTCCAGTGCCTCACTACCTATTGTAAACTGCTGTTTCCTTCCGAGACTGTTAAACATTACTTTAGTTTTCTGCAGATTAATTTTTAGACCCACCCTTCGGCTTTGCCTCTCCAAGTCAGTGAGCATGCATTGCAGTTGGTCCCCTGAGTTACTAAGCAAGGCAATATCATCAGCGAATCGCAAGTTACTAAGGTATTCTCCATTAACTCTTATCCCCAAATCTTCCCAATCCAGGTCTCTGAATACCTCCTGTAAACACGCTGTGAATAGCATCGGAGAGATCGTATCTCCCTGTCTGACGCCTTTCTTTATTGGGATTTAGTTGCTTTCTTTATTGGGATTTAGTTGCTTTCTTTATGGAGGATTACGGTGGCTGTGGAGCCGCTATAGATATGCTTGAGTATTTTTACATATGGCTCGTCTACACCCTGATTTCGCAATGCCTCCATGACTGCTGAGGTTTCGACTGAATCAAACGCTTTCTCGTGCTTTCTGGTGTCTCGTGCTAAACATATCCAAGGCAAGGCAGTCCAGTAGCAGCCGCGCTTTCCTTTCTATGCCGGCGCGTCTCGTTATCCCAACGGATGCCGAGTTTAGAGGAAGCAAAAGTTCATTGGAACTTTTACTAATGAGCAACGGTAACGACAGCGCAGCCACCGCGGGAATTCACGCTGAAGTGAGAGCCATAGGCGGCCTCCATGTTCGACAACGCTATTTCTACTTTCAAGCATAACGTATATTAAGCCAATTTGCTTAAATTCGTTAAACAACGTACGCTAGCACAGCGCGCGGACACCGCGGA
Organism: Dermacentor andersoni; assembly: GCF_023375885.2. Taxonomy (NCBI): domain Eukaryota; kingdom Metazoa; phylum Arthropoda; class Arachnida; order Ixodida; family Ixodidae; genus Dermacentor; species Dermacentor andersoni. The sequence goes on along the minus strand of NC_092821.1, from coordinate 122,084,974 downwards.
AACCGATAACGCGTGCGGAACATGCGAAGTGAGGCCAACGCTATTTGTCTACGTACGTAATGCACTTACGTTTGGTCGGAAATGCTTTTGTAAAATTCTCAATTAAGCACAGTCCGCCGCCGATGCGCGTCAAGTAATCTGACCCGAAATGCATGGACCCTGGTATGAAAAACAGAAATGTTTGAATAAAGCGATAGTCCGGGTAAAGCGATATCTCTTTAATGCGATTGTAATAGAACATTTGGTGAGTTCAACGTATGTAGTTAATGTTTACGTAAGCCAAGAAGCAGCGTTGTGAAACATGTCGGCATCCGCGGCTCCCCCTTCAGTGGCAATACACGATGTTACTACGCTCTGGTCATCGCTGATCGCCGGATAAATGTGAATAAATCTTACACCTCCTCTCGGCTTACTTGAGTCGCAAGTCATGAATGGCTGGCCCACCCAATTTCCAGGGTAGTTCGCGGCAATCCTGGCTTCCACAAGCCTCACGAGGCGCCTTGGCATGAAAACGCCGCATTGGGCCTAATGAATTGTGTTGTCTTCAACGGCCTCGAAACCACAGGCGGGTTTGACAGTTAAAGTAGATATGTTTATTTAACGCACACCACAACGCCTCGGTTAGCTTTCGTGTTGAATATCCGTAAGGCCGAGTAAACTATTGTAACAATCTATTCAGCCATAAACAAAATAAGTTGAGAGCAAACACTTTGCGCTAGCTCCACAGGGACAATAAAAGACGAAAATTTAATTACTCGGTGCTACGCTAGTTAATAAGCAGATTTAGAATAGCATACGCAACGAAAATCGCGGTATTTCCTTATGTAAGAACATAGGATGCACTCTATATGCTCCGTATTTACGCGGGGTTCTGCTATTTACGTATGCTATCAGCTAACGGAGGGTATTTGGCGAGGACACCGTGCTTACCGTTTGCATATGCCACGCTCGACGAAGCGGACTCTTCTCATAAAAATGTGACTGAAATGATTTTCTTGCACATGGTAGTTCTGGCACACGTGCTTATGCGCATAAATAATCGATGAAGCAGCCAAAGACCCTTCGGAGAACATGACATGAGCGAGTGCTATCATTACATATTTATTTTTATTACAAATGAAATTCGATCTGGTTGCACATCCCTAAGGCACGTATGAAACACAAGAAGCTTCATAGAAAAGTCTTCACGAACCAGCAAAAACACTAGGAATAACTTGCCGTCGCAGATAAAAACTGGACTTCCACCGATAGCGCCGTCTGTTGCCTTCGTTGCAGTGTGACCCATTTATTTATTTACCCATTTATTTATAGCTGCACTCATGCTATCAAGCATCGTTATTGAATGGCGTTGTAAATTAATTAAATTATAGTGTTTAACGTGCCAAAACCACTTTCTGATGATGAGGCACGCTGTAGTGGAGGACTCCGGAAATTTCGAACACCTAGGGTTCTTTAACGTGCAGTAAATCTAAGTACACGGGTGTGTTCGCATTTCGCCCGCATCGAAATGCGGCCGCCATGGCTTCAATCCCGCGACCTAGTGCTCAGCAGCCCAACACCATAGTCATTGAGCAACCACGGCGGGTGAATAGCGTTGTAGTCCTTCGCTTGCTCTCATTTTCATTGAGGCACAATTTTCGGGCAAGCAGCCAAGCCAATCTCCGACACCTTTCGGCAAGATGCTTCTGTTTGAAAGCGACGCATTTGGTGCCAATGGATTTCCTCGGCTTGGACATATGTGATGCAAACACCAGATGGCACTAGGTACAGTTAAGTTCTCTTCGCGCTTGTGTTCCCGTCTGGTAAGCTAAGATTCTTCAGATCACGTGAATATTCGGGTCCCGCGAAGTGCCTGCAAGGCTCCTCGTTCGCTATTGCGAATGTGTCCGTTGTTCCGCGCTCGGAACTTGACGCGGTGCCCAGCCAGAGTGTAGCAATGTATTGGGTCCGTGAGAAGCGCTTTCTGCGGGAACATCGCGGAAAGCGTTTCACAGAGACAGCTGTTATAGCGATAGCTGTTTGCAGGGCAGCTGGGGAAATGTCGAGACTTCCTGTCGGATGACTATTGTGATGACCCTGCCGGATTCGTAGCTCGAAGGAGGGACGAAGGCGAAGCAAAGTGACACCGTGATCCGCACTATTTCAGCTTAGTGTATTTAAGCCTTTCGAGATTCGGTTCTTGGTTGCCTTTAACTGGCGGCGGCTCTCAAGAGTTAAGAAAACATTGCCGAACGGCAACAAAAAAGTGAGCCTGTATTACTACAGAAGTTTCTTCGACCAAGTGGTCTCCAGGCAGAAAAAGTACGAAGGAGAAAAAAGAACGCTTCGAGGTTTTCAGAACGTCGAACATCTCTCAAAGCTTCATTTATTGAGCGTTTCTCTTGATCACTGTTTATAAGGGCGGTTTCGAGTGGTCATTAAGGCTCCTTTGTGAATGTGAACTTAGAGGTTGGATTTATTCTCTCGCGTTGTTATTGCAGCAACGGGTCATGGAACCGACTACGACGACGATGTGCTAAGAGGCGGCATCGGTGGCAGTGGCGGCAGTGGTCAAGAAGACGTCGTCAATCAGGTCGTCTACAGAGCGAAGACACCGTCGACCACAACCGGTAGGCGCATCTTGTCTGCCCCCACTGTCTTCGCACCAGGGTTTTCACGTATCAAAATATGAAAGAAAACTCGAGAGATTTATTTACGTGGCCATGAACAAGTCAGGCTAGCGCGCAGAAAACATAATATAGTCAAGAATGTAGCCAAGCTGTGATTAAGTGATCGGGAACGGAACCTTACCTCACGCGACTCAATGGCGATTTGAGAGAGACCTCCTTTGAATGATTGCGTGTTAAATTTCAGCATTGCTGATGACAGAAATATGAAGTGTAACATACCAGAGCTTTTGTTTATTTGCCACAAACAATTGTTTTCGCGAAATGGGGATGTTGCACTGTTGGCTCTCTTCCTCTATAGATGAGTGTGCGCGCGCTTGATCACGTGACAGCCAACGCTAGGCGCGTGGGGAGAGGGCGCGCATCGCTCGGCCCTCGGCTCACCCTCGAAAGCTTCCCCTCGCACCCGTAGCAATGATAACGGCGCGCCGTGCGCTCATTCTTCTGTACTTCGACTTTATGCGGGACATCACGGCGACGGCGAAAATTTGCCGCGATTGCCTAAGATAGAGAGAGAGAGCAAGGACAGGAAAGGCAGGAAGGTCAACCAGACGAGCATCCGGTTTGCTACCCTACACTGGGGGTGGAAGAAAGGGGAATAGAAAGAGGTAAAGAGAGAGAGTGTGAGCATTGATTGCGCAAAATCTAAAACTCCCTTAGGAACGAATGGTGTGCCGTAATTTTACCGCTATCAGCGACAATGCCGGGCCCATACCCTCAATCATAAATGAAGGAAATAAATAAGGATAGAAAGAAAGAAAGAAAGAAAGAAGAAAAGAAAATCTCAGTTGAGGAAACTGATATGCTTCTTCTTTTGTGCTTCTTTTTTTTCCGTTTGATGCCTCAAATTTCTTATTTAAGCGCAGTAAACGAGAAGGAAGGGGGTTAACCGAGGGGCCCAATTTTTATTACTCATATCATAAAACGCCAACAAACACTGACACCAAGGACAACACAGGGGAAATTACTTGTGCTTGATAAATGAAATAAAGAAACGATAAATTAATGGAAATTAAGGTGGATGAAAAAACAACCAGTGTTCTACTAGAACACATGAATAACCAAGAAAGTGGTGGGGAAACGGTGCCGCGGTAGCTCAATTGGTAGAGCATCGCAGGGGAAATGCGAAGGTTGTGGGTTCGGTTCCCACCTGCGGCAAGTTGTTTTTTCATCCACTTTTTTTCCATTAACTTATCGTTTCCTTATTTCATTTATTAGGCACAAGTAATTTTCCCTATGTTGTCCTTGGTGTCAGTGTTTGTTGGCTTCTTATGATATGACTAATGAAAATCGGGCCCCTCGGTTAACCCCCTTTCTTCTCGTTTATTACATAACGAGGGTCTCGAATCCGGCTACATTGATGCCTTCAGGTAGCATGTGTAGGTTTATTGACCGGTTGGCTTCACCCAAAAAGTTCACGTTCTCGTGACGCCTGCGGCAAAAAGGACGTTCCACGTCCGCCGCCAAGGTCTGTGAGTTGTGGCGCTGGCTAACACTCCCAGGGTTCTACTAGGGCACAGAAATACCAAAGAAAGTGGATGGGGAAACAGCGCTGCGGTAGCTCAATTGTTAGAGCATCGCACTCTAAATGCGAAGGTTGTGGGTTCCGTTCCCACCTGCGGCAAGTTGTTTTTTCATCCACTTTAATTTCCATTTATTTATCGTTTCTTTATTTCACTTATTAAGCACAAGTAATTTCCTCTATGTTCTCCTTGGTGTCAGTGTTTGTTGGCTTCTTATGATAGAGTAACGAGACATTTGTGAAGCAGCACCGTGTCTGAATAGCTTTGCCGGAAAGTAATCGCTTCACTTCGCCCATAGTCCTCCGATGACCTCGGCCCATTGCTTTTTTCGCTTTTGCAAAACATGCATCGGCTTTCCTGATTTCCGGAGAGCGGATTCGCCTGATGTGTCAACGACGTCAACGTTTACAGGTCACGTCCGACCACTGACGGTGTGCACCGTCGGGGGTGGTCCAGAACCCTTGTACTTCCCGGACGACGGCCTCTGCGACTTCGTGTTTTTCGATTCGCTGGCTGTGTCTCCCAGGAACAACGATTTCGCGGTCCAGCGACAGAGTGCCCCCGTGCACCGCTTCGTCGAACAGGGGCAAGCTGGCCAACAAACACGATACGGCATGTCCGTGTCCTTCAGGTGAGCAGCTCGCACCATACAGATGGTGTACATACATGGCAGCACCGATGGTACAATGTCCCCATCGAAGTGTGACGTCATCGCGCAGCTTCTCGTGGCCTTGTTCGGTGTGCGCTGTGACATGCTCACACGCTTTCTCCCCGTGAACGCGCAGAGTAGGGAAACATCTCCCACAGTGAGGCGATGGCATCGTTGGCAGGGACATGCTAAACGTGCAGCGGCAGGGCAACCAAGAGGTAATAGCGCATGGCAGAAAATTCCAACCGAAAGTTATACTGTTACTTTATAGTATTCGCAAAATTACTTCGCGAAGTCGCGACGAGTGTCAGAGCTTGATGTTTTTTCCGGTCAGTTTGGTGTATCCGAGGTAATCGTTCTCGAAATATCACGCTTGCTGGGCGGTATCGCGAAGACCTTCTTGTTTCCGCCGAAATGGTTCTGGCGTGTAAAGACAAAGCGCAGCTCATGACGACTATAGAGACAGCACGAACACATTAACACCGCGGCAAGAACAACCATGGTCGTTATCGTCATGAAATGTTAAAGCCACGACGCGCTCAACCCGCACCGTGCACAATAATAACGAACCACAAGGGTGTCACACCTGCCCGTTCACGATTTTGCCGCGAAAATGGCGGCGCAGCGAGAGAGTGAACAAACGATGACGGCACGCCCTTCCCACGTGACGCCAGTTGGCCAATAGGGGCGCCGCGGATCGTGGAGAAGGGAAAAATATTGCAGTGTAGAGGGACTTTATGCCGACATGTCTCTTTCCTTTTTCAAGGGGGTTGTTCTTTTACGATGTTTGGGGAAGGGGAGCTTTGGGTGAAACAAAATCGAAACTCTTTGTCTTAGCGTCACCACACGCGACACGGTGTTGTGGTTTTATTACTGATGAGACGGCTAACTGATGCATCAAACCTTTTCGTTAAACTTCATGCGTCCTGATATTGCACCTCCGTGCAAAATTTGAGAGCGAAGGAGCCCACGCTGTAGCTTGACGTGTCACGTATACATGGCACTCCGTGGTAAACGCAGCATTTTATATGTAGGGTGCGTTACGCTCACGTGTCAAGTTCGACTGTGAAGTATAATCGCTTCGTGAAAAGAAACTCTGTGTTTTCCGTCATATTTCTCATGCAAGCTAATGCGCGAATTCTGCACTTGAATTGCGATGGCCAATTGCATGGAGACTAGGCGCATTTCTGCTGTCGCAGTGATGTTCCGGATAAAGTTCGATTGCGACAACACCGTGGCCACGCGCCGCAGGCTGTAGGTACGAGTGAAAGAGCGCGAGGGTGAGCGGAGGATGGTAGCTTCCTTTCTTTTTTCGTGGTGCATATGTGTCACTTCTAGTTCAGTATGCCTCAGTCTTACAGGAATCAACCGGTAATAAAGCCAACATAACGGCAACATTTCTTCGAATCCAAGTGGTAAAAGCTGGCTGTTCTGATAGCTTAATTATGCGCTGTCCGTAAAAAAAAAGAATTTCAGCAGGTTTATCTACTTATCTTGGCGATAATCAGCACCAGAATACTTTTTCCCTCAACAGTGGCCTACGCTGTACGTCACGTACAGCCGTGGTTGCTGGATTTCAGCTGCAAACATTTTTCGCCGAATTCCATCCTGTGCGTTGTAGCGAGTTCTGCAGACGCACTTTTATAGGTGCTTGCAGTAATAACTACGTGCTCCTAACTACGCGACGAGTGTAATAATGTAAATTTAAGGAAAAACATCCCCTTCTATCGCAGCGATGCTCAGAACTTCAGTGATGCCTTCCGCACACCCAAGGGTAAGGCGGATTACGAGAGCTACTGGAAATTCAGCGTCTACGACTGGGGATTCCTCTCGATCGACGAGCTCCAGGTCGAAGCGAGGCCGTCCGCCGATGTCATCTCCGCGCTGACCACCCTCAAGGTGAGTGCTTAAGAGAAAAGCTTTTCATTTCTTTTTGTTTTCTATCTATCTATCTATCTATCTATCTATCTATCTATCTATCTATCTATCTATCTATCTATCTATCTATCTATCTATCTATCTATCTATCTATCTATCTATCTATCTATCTATCTATCTATCTATCTATCTATCTATCTATCTATCTATCTATCTATCTATCTATCTATCTATCTATCTATCTATCTATCTATCTATCGTCGGATCCAACTTTAGAAAAAAAGGGGACGTTTACTCCTCCGAGGCGGAGGCACACGAGCACCCACCAATGGGCGCGCACTCTGGGCTAACGTCATCAGCCGGACGGCCGGTGAGCCCGCCGACGGAGAAGATGGCCGCCCGCGCTTCGAACTGGGCGAGGTCGCGTCAGCTGTGTGCTTCAGCCCCTCGTCAGAGTGAATTCCAGAACAGTTTGTGATGGTCTATCATGCCGGAAATATTACTACGAGCTTACGATGCGGCATTTGTGTCGCGTGCGTTTATTCAGAGCCGTGATCCGGGGAAGGAACATTGCAGCGAGCATCGCTGGCGCTGCGCTACGCTTTGCCTGAAAACAGGATCCCGCGCCGACCGCTACGAACACACATCCTGCGTGTTTGTTCCATGTTGTTTTATTCCGCTCCCGAGTGAAGTTACGACGAGAAAAGTTTTCCAGAGACTGGTGCCTAGTGTTAGCGGCGGATGTGTTCGTGTACTGTGTCGCTACGTTTTTCGTCGGACGGGGTGAAGTGATGGAGCGAAACCATTCTCAGGAGAAATCAGAAAAGTGTACGCGCATGAAAGAAACCTACGAGTGTCTCAACAGAAAATATTTGCAGAAGAAGCCTTCAAGGCAAAGATTTGTCGCCGTCAACTGAGCGTGAACGATCATTGTCAGCAGTGACATAGCCGAGCGTCTAGCGACGGTGTTCGAGCGTTGTGTAGCACCGTCGATTGATTGCTGTCCACCAGCGCTCGCTGCACGCGCAAGCTGTAGAATGCGCGCTGTGAAATTGTGAAAACACAAAAAAATATAAATTGTATGCTATTTAAAGCCAAGAGTATTTATTTAAAACGATGAATGAAGCGTTTTTGTACTTTCCTGCCTCGACCGTATTCTCGGCCCAGGTTTGTAATGGTTGCGATAAATGCGTTGTTTTATATAAGTACTTTTTCAATCGCAACTGATTCATTTTAAGCTTGAAAAACGAGTAGTATAGATACGCCGTGTACATGTAAACAAGCGCAACAGCCATGCAGAGCTGCTCTTTTTTGCCACTTGCAATGAAGCTAAAGAGCAGACGACGGGCAGCTAAGTAGAAGGCACGCGGTTATTTTTCTGTCGCTGTCCGGCATGTGCTGTAGCACATGAGAGCTCTACTAGACCAGTCATCAACGTACAAAAGTCTTTATTTATACCGAAAATTACGCGTTTCAGGAGCACGATTTTTTCGAGCGGGACTATTTTAGTCGCGGAGGCAATAGGCTGTCGCGCTTGGGTCAAATGGGCGGGGCCTCCCCATTTTTCTAAAGTTGTATCCGACTATATCTATCTTCGTTTCTCTTTGTCTTTTCGTCACTTTTGTCTATAGCTCATCTATTTATCGGCATACCTTTCCCTATGCTGATCTTTGTTCTTTTCTGCCGACTTTTTCTTTCTCTATCTTTTCTTTTGTCACCTTTTTACCCTTTCTTCCTGCCTTTCGCGCTAGAGCGCTGTGCCTGTACAGTGCGGTGCGCTCTCCCGTGTTCACTGTCATAAAGCTTTTGATTGTATGTTGATTTTAGTACAATATATGAAACATGCATCGCTATATTCAGACACGTAGCCAGAGGCTGTATGGAAAAAGGAAGCCCCGCAGCGAACGCGTTTGTTCGCGCAGTTTTTGCCACAAACATAGCGCAAAGTAAAAGTGCATATATACTTACCGGTAAACTTAAGTAAGCTATGATAAAGGCAATGATCCATAACGGAAAATACTAGTCAATGAAAAACATTGCAAAATACAGGCGGTGATATAAAGGAGCCAAAATTAACGAAGGCAGAAAGCACCTTCGAGCTACGCTGTTGATATTTCGCGCCTAAACTGTCGAGTGGGACACGTTAGTAGCGTCACCTGTGCTGCAGCAACAATAAACACGACTATAAAATCAGGTTTCGCTAGTAAATTAATATCCCGCAGAAACAAAGCAGCCACGTGGTCATACGCTTAGCGAGCATGGCAATAAAAAAAAACGCAAAAGAAATAGAATAAAAGAAACAGACCCGCAAGCGAAATACTAGTGGCGACGCCACCGTGAAGTTCCTGCACCGAGCGGCCCCAGATCTCTGAGGCCACGCTATGACAATGCTGGGGACTTTGAAAGCCTCCGGTCGGGTCCATTTGGTCGGTTTTCAGTAGAGGAGGACTGCAGCACAAGCTGGTTAGTTGCGACTTTCGGCTGCAAAACGAAAATACATAATACCGGCGCTGGGGATCGGGTGCGAAATTCAGGAAAAGTTTGGTCTCCACTTCAGTAAAAAATCGATCCTTTTCGACCAAACGAATAAGAAGGCTTTTTTTTTTCTGCCAGAATATTTCAGCGCCGCTTCAGATAGTGAGAAATGTCTTCTCTGGGCGTCTAATTAACGACCCTCGTGTAGGCTTGTACCGATTTGAGTAACCTCTGTGTAAACTTCAGCAGCCTAAAAAGCTTCAAATTCAAGCTTATATACGTGTGCGACCAATTGCGCTCATAGTTAGACAGAAAAAAAAAGTAAGACAGTGTCTTAGTAGGCTTTCTCTACCATAGCAGTTATTTCCGTTCAGTAGACAACGCGAGACTACAGTTATTTAGCATATTACAGAAACAGGGACATATGCAAATGCAAAAAAAGAAAAACGGTTGTTGAGTGCAGGTCACGTATACAAACTTTACAAACTTCAGAAAATACACAAAAAAATGAATTAGCGACGACTGCACTGTAAATGCACGAATAATATTCATTTGAGTAAATAAAGCATGCTAACAGCGCCATAGTTGAAACATCTTGCGGAGACAATCCCTCGTGCTCTCTTGTCATCTCTCTTTTTACTATTTGCTTAGATTACAGTTATTTACGACTTTCTACGGACGTTCACTAGTGTTCAAAGCATCGGTTAGCACACAAATATTTCTTTGATACCGGTGTTGCTATTTGGAAATATTTCGAGGTGTTCAGGAACTTGCTTTCGCATGACCATTTGCTGCTCGTTGAATGCTTACCGGGAGTTTTGCGCAGATGTGCTAAACTTTCTTTCGTTTTTTTTTTTACTTTGTTTCACCTCAGGAGATGCAAGAATACGCGGTGTCAAAGAATGTCCAGCGACCCTGCACGTTTTTGGGAATCTACCCGAGGCAGGAGCCAGTCTGCGCCGCAGTTTCGGATTATATCAAGTAAGGTCCGCCGCCATCTTGTACGCGACTATCGATGTGCAGTCCGGAAGTGTAGTGACAAGAGTTTTCGAGCACTTGAATGTTGTCACTCACTGCACTTGGCTTCTTATCGAGCTCAAAATAAGATGCCCCGTAAGTGGAGGTGCACTTTCAGGCTCTAGAACTCCAGCGCCTCCTATGCGAATGTGTGTATTATGAGGCTTCTAGTGCCTCCTGTGCCATAAACTTAGACGAACTTATCGTTGGTCGCATTTGACGCAAGTTTACCTACATGTATTTCAAACAAGCTAAAAGAAAGCAGAAGTCTTTATATATATATATATATATATATATATATATATATATATATATATATATATATATATATATATATATATTGTCACGTGGTCGTGACGTCAAAGAACACAGTAGCAATACTGCGGAACACAAAACTAACTTTTATTGGGCGAACCTGTGCCCACAAAAGAGGCTACACTTATAGCACAACGATAGCGGCGAACACGGTCGGCGATCGTCGAAAATCTGATCAGCGGGTCAAGCGCGTCGGCTTTTATACAGAATCGTCGAATGTTCCAGACTAATCGTTGGGACCCGCGTGCCTTCCACAAAGTTCTACACCATAAGCGTCAGGCGAATAAATCAGATAACACAAGGTGCGGCGACAACAGACTGCGGATAGAAGCATCGATAACTTTCCAGAAACTTCGGATACATGCAAGCGCGTCCCGCGCGGGGCGATAAGATTTGTTAGGCGGCGAAACGTGGTCGCCCGATAAATATAAGTACACGTGTCAATACCCCCCTTTTAAATAGCATCGTCCCGATGCTACAAATATAAGAGAGCGAAACACAAAAGGACACTTATTAAACATAAGTAACAAAACAACGAAAAGAAATCAAGTCCAAAGGTCAGTTATGCGAAGTCCCAAAGTTCGTCAACGCTGGTGATACGGCTTGAGTCGCACAACGTGGACAATTTCAGGTCGTGAGCGGCGCCGCTGTGACAGCGAAATGCCGTCTGGCACGACCTCATAGTCCAGTGCGCCAATACGTCGGATGATCTTGTACGGTCCGAAATAGCGACGCAAGAGCTTCTCGCTCAGTCCTCGTCGGCGTATAGGGGTCCAAACCCAAACACGGTCACCGGGCTGGTACTCGACAAAGCGTCGTCGGAGGTTGTAGTGTCGGCTGTCGGTCCTCTGCTGGTTCTTGATTCGCTGGCGGGCGAGCTGTCGGGCTTCTTCGGCGCGCTGGAGGTAGCTAGCGACGTCAACATTCTCTTCGTCAGTTACGTGCGGCAGCATGGCGTCAAGCGTCGTCGTCGGGTTCCTGCCGTAAACCAGCTTAAACGGCGTGATCTGCGTTGTTTCTTGCACCGCCGTGTTGTACGCAAAGGTTACGTACGGCAGGACCGCGTCCCACGTCTTGTGTTCGACGTCGACGTACATTGCTAGCATGTCGGCGAGGGTCTTGTTCAGGCGCTCCGTGAGACCATTCGTCTGCGGATGGTAGGCAGTTGTCCTCCTGTGGCTTGTCTGGCTGTACTGCAGAATGGCTTGGGTGAGCTCTGCTGTAAAAGCCGTTCCTCTGTCGGTGATGAGGACTTCTGGGGCACCATGTCGCAGCAGGATGTGCTCGACGAAAAATTTCGCCACTTCGGCTGCGCTGCCTTTTGGTAGAGCTTTAGTTTCAGCGAAGCGGGTGAGGTAGTCCGTCGCCACGACGATCCACTTATTCCCGGATGTTGACATCGGAAACGGCCCCAACAAATCCATCCCAATCTGCTGGAATGGTCGGCGAGGAGGTTCGATCGGCTGTAATAATCCTGCTGGCCTTGACGGTGGTGTCTTGCGCCGTTGACAGTCTCGGCATGTCTTGACGTAACGGGCGACTTCGGCGGTCAGACGCGGCCAGTAATACCTTTCCTGTATCCTCGACAGCGTCCGGGAGAAACCAAGGTGCCCAGCGGTTGGATCGTCGTGTAGGGCGTGCAGTACTTCTGGACGCAGCGCTGATGGTACAACAAGAAGGTAGATGGCGCGGACTGGTGAGAAGTTCTTCTTCGCGAGCAGGTTGTTTTGTAGCGTGAACGAAGACAATGCGCGCTTAAATGCCCTAGGGACAACGTCGGTGTTCCCTTCCAAGTACTCGACGAGGCCTTTTAACTCCGGGTCTGCTCGCTGCTGTTTAGTGAAGTCTTCCGCGCTTATTATTCCAAGGAAGGCGTCGTCGTCCTCGTCGTCTTGCGGCGAGGGATCGATGGGGGCACGTGATAAGCAGTCGGCGTCGGAGTGTTTTCTTCCGGACTTGTATATTACCGTGACGTCATATTCTTGTAGTCTGAGGCTCCACCGGGCCAGCCGTCCTGAAGGGTCCTTTAAGTTAGCTAGCCAACACAAAGCGTGATGGTCGCTGAGGACTTTGAATGGTGTGCCATAGAGGTAAGGGCGGAATTTTGCTGTAGCCCAAATGATGGCCAGGCATTCCTTTTCAGTCGTAGAATAATTGCCTTCCGCTTTTGACAGCGACCGACTAGCATAAGATATCACCCGTTCAAGTCCGTCTTTCCTCTGGACTAGGACGGCACCGAGGCCTAGGCTACTGGCGTCAGTGTGGATTTCAGTATCGGCGTCCTCGTCGAAGTGTGCAAGTACCGGCGGCGACTGCATGCGTCGTTTGAGTTCTTGAAATGCGTCGGCCTGCGGCGTTCCCCACTTGAACTCGACATCACATTTCGTTAGATGTGTTAGCGGCTCCGCGATGCGTGAAAAGTCCTTGACAAAGCGCCTATAGTAGGCACACATGCCAAGGAATCTGCGCACTGCCTTCTTGTCGATTGGCTGCGGGAACTTTGCGATGGCAGCTGTCTTCTGCGGGTCGGGGCGTACTCCAGATTTGCTGATGACGTGGCCTAGGAATAGAAGCTCATCGTAAGCGAAGCGACACTTTTCCGGCTTCAGAGTGAGCCCTGATGACTTGATGGCCTCTAATACTGTCGCAAGCCGCTTAAGGTGATCGTCGAAATTTCCGGCGAAGACGACGACGTCATCCAAGTAAACAAGACAGGTCTGCCACTTCAATCCTTCTAAAACCGTGTCCATCACGCGTTGAAACGTTGCAGGCGTCGAGCACAGTCCAAATGGCATAACCTTGAATTCATAGAGGCTGTCTGGCGTGATGAAGGCGGTCTTTTCGTGGTCCCTTTCGCCGACTTCTATTTGCCAGTAGCCAGACTTGAGGTCCATCGATGAGAAGTATTTAGCATTGCAGAGCCGATCCAATGCGTCGTCTATCCGTGGGAGGGGGTATACGTCTTTCTTCGTGATTTTGTTCAGTCGACGATAATCGACGCAGAAACGTAGGGTTCCGTCCTTTTTCTTCACTAAAACAACTGGAGACGCCCACGGGCTTTTCGACGGCTGGATGATGTCGTCGCGCAGCATTTCGTCGACTTGTTGTCTTATAGCTTCGCGTTCTCGCGTCGAAACTCGGTAAGGGCTCTCGCGTAGTGGTCGAGCGCACTCTTCGGTTATTATGCGATGCTTTGCGACTGGTGTTTGTCGAATCCTCGATGACGTCGAAAAGCAGTCTTTGTATCGTCGAAGCAGACTTCTGAGCTGTTGCTGCTTAATCACGGGGAGACTTGGATTTATGTCGAAGTCTGGCACGGGAACTACGGTCGTCGGGGTAGATGCAACAGAATCCGAGAGGACAAAGGCATCGCTGGTTTCCTGAATTTCCTCGATGTATGCGATCGTCGTGCCCTTGTTGATGTGCTTGAACTCCTGGCTGAAGTTTGTCAGCAGCACTTTCGTGTTTCCTCCGTGCAGTCGAGCGATCCCTCTTGCGACGCAAATTTCACGGTCGAGCAGTAAACGTTGGTCGCCTTCGATGACGCCTTCTACGTCAGCGGGTGTTTGGGTGCCGACCAAAATAAAAATGCTGGAGCGAGGCGGGATGCTCACTTGATCTTCGAGCACACTCAAGGCGTGGTGACTACGACAGCTCTCCGGCGGTATCGCTTGATCTTCCGACAGCGTTATTGACTTCGACTTCAGGTCGATGATTGCGCCGTGTTGGTTCAGGAAGTCCATGCCGAGAATGACGTCTCGTGAACACTGTTGCAGGATAACGAAGGTGGCAGGGTAAGTCCGGTCATGAATGGTAATTCTTGCCGTGCAGATACCACTCGGCGTGATTAGGTGTCCTCCAGCGGTCCGAATTAACGGGCCTTCCCATGCAGTCTTAACTTTCTTCAATTGGGCTGCAATGGGTCCACTCATGACAGAGTAATCGGCTCCGGTGTCTACTAAGGCGGTGACTGCGTGGCCGTCGAGAAGCACGTCGAGGTCGGTGGTTCTTTGTCTTGCGTTGCAGTTACGCCTCGGCGTCGGATCACGGCTGCGTCGCGTTGACCTGTGGTTGGTACGTGGCGTCGTTAGGTGGTCTTTCGTCAGCGTGTTCTTTCCTGCCAGACTTCGTCGGGACGGCGGTGTGTCGTCGTTGTTATGTCGTCGAGATAGGCTTTTCGGCGTCTTCGTCGGCGGCGGAGGATCTTCGTCAGTTCGACGAACAGCAACCGCACCTCCATCGGTTGCTGCTTTTAGTTTTCCGGATATGGGCTGACGGACCGGCCCCGGGCTGGGCCAGTGTATGGTCGGCGCTGTGGCGACAGGTAGCGGCCTGGTGACGGCGAACGGGACGGTCGTCGAGGGCTCCACTGAGTGGCGGCGAGGTAGTCGGCGATGTCACGAGGGCGTTCACCTTCCCTCGGGCGCTGTGCGTTGACGGCGAAGCCTCGCAATCCCAGCTCGCGGTATGGGCATCGGCGGTAAACATGGCCGGCTTCGCCGCAGTGGTAGCAGAGCGGGCGGTGGTCAGGAGCGCGCCAAATGTCAGTCTTCCTCGCGTAGGTGCGCTGGGCGACGGGTGGTCGTGCTGGCGGCGGCGGCGGCGGACGACGGAATTGCGGCGTGACAGGGCCCTGGCGCGGTCGCGGCGGGGGACCTTGACGGCGTGCGACGGCGGCGTAGGTCATCGCTTCTGGCTGGGGCTGCGGTAATTGAGCTTGCACCTCAGGAGCTCCCAGCGATCGCTGAACCTCTTTTTTCACGATGTCGGCGATCGAGGCCACTTGAGGCTGCGACGATGGCAAGACCTTGCGCAGTTCTTCGCGCACAATGGCCCTGATGGTCTCGCACAGATCGTCCGTGGCCAGTGATTGAATTCCGGCGTAGCTTGTTGGCTTGGTGCGGCGGTCGAATTGCCGGTTCCGCAATTCCAGTGTCTTCTCGATGCTCGTCGCCTCACGAAGAAACTCGTCGACGGTCTTCGGTGGGCTTCTTACCATTCCGGCGAAAAGTTCCTCCTTTACGCCTCGCATCAAGAAACGCACTTTTTTCTCTTCGGACATTTCCGGGTCGGCGTGCCGGAAAAGACGGGTCATTTCTTCTGTGAAGATGGCGATGGTCTCATTGGGTAGTTGGCCTCGTGTTTCCAGTAGAACTTCGGCCCTTTCTTTTCGGACAACGCTCGTGAACGTCCTCAGGAAGTTACTGCGGAATAGGTCCCATGTTGCTAGGGTGGACTCCCGGTTTTCGAACCAAGTCCTCGCGGTATCTTCCAAGGAGAAGTACACGTGTCGTAGCTTATCCTCAGAGGTCCAGTTATTAAAGGTCGAGATCCTTTCGAAGGTTTCGAGCCAGGTTTCAGGATCCTCTGACGTAGCTCCACGGAAGGTAGGGGGCTCCCTGGGTTGTTGAAGTACGATGGGTGACACTGGGGCAGCCATCGTGGTTGTCTTGGCCACAATCTTCTTGGGCTTCTCAGGTAGAAGTCCGTGCTCCGGGGGCAGCTGTTGTAGACGACGGCTTGCTCGCTGGTCCAGTACTACGTTGGTGCTCTCTTTGCGGTCCGGGCTTGGATCACGGCTTGTCGGGGGCGTCCGGTACATGGACGAAAAGCACCTCCACCAGATGTCACGTGGTCGTGACGTCAAAGAACACAGTAGCAATACTGCGGAACACAAAACTAACTTTTATTGGGCGAACCTGTGCCCACAAAAGAGGCTACACTTATAGCACAACGATAGCGGCGAACACGGTCGGCGATCGTCGAAAATCTGATCAGCGGGTCAAGCGCGTCGGCTTTTATACAGAATCGTCGAATGTTCCAGACTAATCGTTGGGACCCGCGTGCCTTCCACAAAGTTCTACACCATAAGCGTCAGGCGAATAAATCAGATAACACAAGGTGCGGCGACAACAGACTGCGGATAGAAGCATCGATAACTTTCCAGAAACTTCGGATACATGCAAGCGCGTCCCGCGCGGGGCGATAAGATTTGTTAGGCGGCGAAACGTGGTCGCCCGATAAATATAAGTACACGTGTCAATATATATATATGACCTTCAACCATGAAGACCTTACAAAAGAATTCGGGAAAACTGAAAAAGGCAGGACGAAATTATGTTCGAAATTTCCTTACTCTCTCGTCCGCGACAAAGGCAAAGAAACCAGGTCGCTTACGTATGCATTCAACACCGCTTAATGCATGCGGTCGTACAATGCAACAGTGTTTTCAGCCTGTATCGCGTAAAAGTTTGGTGTGTGTGTGTGTGTGTGTGTGTGTGTGTGTGTGTGCGTGTGCGCGTGTGTGCGTGTGCGTGTGCGTCATTGTCCTAAACAAAAAATGAGCGTGTCCTTCTACAGTTCAGTTTTCGTATCGTAAACAAAGAAATGTATTGCCAGAACAAGCTCTGTCCCTACTAAATGTATACTCTTCGTGTGATGCATGTATAGCCCTTGCAAGTTGTTTAGACATTTTATAGAAACGACAGAGATGTGGTACTCTACGATTATATTGAATATATCTGTGCAAATTTGTTTAGAAGGCTTATTAGTATATTGTCCTTAAGAAGCCTCTTGCCTGCCGTTTGTCTCTCTGTCTTTTATTTGTTTTGACTAATGTGTCTAGGGAGTTCATGCTAGAATCCAACTAAAATATTTATGAATCGCAACAGACCATACAATGTTGTCAGTGATTTCCGTTATTTACATCCTCTAAGCTTGACAAACCTACCGAAAAACGTTTTGCGAAAAGGCGCAGAGTTTTACAATCAATCTACTGATAGCATACAATAACACATATGGGTTGTCTATTCATATCCATATCCCCAACTCCCGTCCCCCTCCCCCCCCCCCATTTCTCTCTTCCGCTTCGCAGGAGGATCTTCACTCCGACTGGTGTTGTTGTCTTGGGGCACCTGTCTTACAGCGATAACACCAGGTCCGACTGCGTCATCATGCCGCCTGTGAACTTCGTCGACCCACGCGCTCAGAAACACGGCATCGGCTACGGTCACAGCATGGTAAGCCGCGCATCAAGCAGCAAGGCACGTGCTGTTTTCGCATCTTCGCTTCGCAGTGAAAACTCCCTGTGAATACAAGCGCTGCGGGACCTTCTATTGCGAAGCACTATTTGCCTCATTATTGCCACTTCGCTGCATGTTGGTAGCCATGGCTGGGTAGGTTTCTGCCTTCCCTCGCTGTAGTAAAAAAAAATAAAATATGTAATATGTAAATATGTAAAAAACAAAAGAAACGATGCCGTCGTCTTCATCTCAGTCGTCGTCGTGCAGCTCTCCTCACACAGACGGACGCTCATAGAATAAAGAACCAGCTTTAGAGAAGGAAAACTACCTTCCACAGTGGTACGAAAATAAGAAGCGACAGTGCATGGAAATTACCGCGGGGGGGGGGGGGGGCGACAGATGGCGCTACTTTAACAGGAAGCGGAAATTTTCTTGAAGTGCAATATCCAATATGGCCGCTTTTTAGCGGTGGCGTACGCTGGGTACGCGCCGTGATCGCCTTGCTGGCTTTGCGGCATGCCTCAGCTGCCGCGTTTTCATTGCCAGGAGACTAAAGAGCCTCTACTGAAGCCCATACAAGCAGGCCACAAGTGAGTGAACAGAACGTGCGACTTGATTGGCAGAACAAAAGCAGTGCGCGTTCTCGTACAAGAGCATAAATAAAATTTGCGTAGCGATATACGCAGAAACCATTAACGCGAACTCGTAAACTGCTCACTTTCGGCGTTGCGCATGACGGCCTGGTAATGAGCGACAACCAGCGGCGCAAACAGATTGGACAGTGTCCCACCTGTTTACACCGGCAGTCGCCGCTTAACATTAGCAACTTGCATTACGAAGCAATCGAGTGACTCGGGCATCTGCTGCCGCACCCAACACAGCGACATGGACTACCCGGGATTTTAGCGTTCCTTCCTTTCCAACCTGCACGTTTCTTTTTGTTCTTTCGCATGTCACTAATGTGTAAATCCCACTTGGTGTCCCACATTCTCTAAATATGGGCATGGTTGGTTTTGTGGGCATTACCATTTTGCAGCCACTTTTGCAGGCCTTTCCACACATGTGGATATCAACTTCATGCACTTAGAACCGTGTAATCATGTATGAGAGTCTCCGTTCACGCCAAATCATGGCCGAGGAATGCCACAAGCAAAATTTGCACACGGCAGCAGCAGGAACGGACGGAACGGGGAGCACCAACCACGGTGTGTGTAAATTCGCAGTCTATGTCACTGTGCGGACTGGAGGAGCAGCTGCTTGCCTCGAGACTGTTTCCCAGTGCAACTGAAGGGGCTCCCACATACGAGAGACGTAACACGGTGACAAGTACCAAGTCGGACAGCAGCGAATCCAGATTCTGCAGTCAATCACTTCAATGTAGCTTGCGCAATAACACTGGCTGTCGAGCAAGAATAGCAATCCTGAAGGAGGCTAGGAATTAAATATGGGAATGAGAAAGCTTGCATTCAAGAAACAAGCCACTCTACCTTGCAAGTACTGAAAGCCAAAAACATTAAGAAAAGTTAAATGCTACATAGCACACAGTGTAAAGGTTAATTTAAGACGCATGCCAATGCCGCATCAGCTATGCCAGGAGAGGAATTGCACATGGCAACGTACACTAGAAAATACTGCTACAGATATGCCTCTAGACAGTGACTGCTATTATGAGCAAAAAATTGGTTTACCTGTAATGTTTGGATGAGGAAGAGGAGTGATGGCTAACAAGAATATGGAATGAAAAATCTTGCATTGATTGAAAAAAATTATACTTCGCACAAATGGAATTTGGCAAGGCCGGGAAGCTCACTAAGGAAGCGCAAGCTGACGGAACTCTTTTGGCCAGTGTCGTCTGTGCTTATTCACAGGTTGCAGGTACATATGAAGACACAGAATTTTTGTTGTTGAGGTACCTGCATGACTCGGCCAATATCCGTGCTGGTGGAATAATGGCGGAGGCTCTTTTCACTCTTGACACAGTCATCCGTAGACTTGATAACTCATCCAAATCATTCTGGAATGGCTTCTTTGTTCGTGGTGTAAAACTTTACGAATTCGGCTCCAGCCCCTTTCCTGTTGACGTAGATGGGGGCTCCCGTGATGACCAAGATGTACTTGGCACAGACTCTGTTGGGGCAGAACAGTGACACATGAGATACAGCAGAGATTATCCAAACTCATGTAGCGTTTTCTGTTATGTTCGAACCAATTATGATGAACTAAACATGAACAAACGTTCATATCATCTGCTGCAAACAAATGACATGTATCTCAACACTAGTAAGCCAATACAGCATATATCAAGCATATTTGTTTCTGAACCAGGTGTTGTTTACCTTGTAGTAGCAGCCAAAGTCCACACAATGACCTTGTTGTAGCAGACAGCAGCTTCTATTTAGTGCATGGAGTGTGTTGCTTTATACTGGTGCCGTCCTCATTGCTGCATGCCTGGAACAGAAATTTTGACTGCATCAGAAATTGAATAAGTACAATTTTGCAATATAAAATGCGAAAAGGTGCGACATATACATTACAATGGTTTGGGACTACAGAACACATGCAAATGTACACTGTTTGTTCTAGGGGGCTTAAGCAGCATGGTAAATAAATATTGTTACTCTCCGTAAAATTGATGTCTGCCTAACTACAATGCATGTGAACAGCTTAATTATTACTAAGGTCAAAAATGAGAACAATTGTGCGTTCGTTTATACACTAGAAGAGATCACACTGTTGATTTCACAAGCAAATAGATGGAAGACATGAAGCTATTAGAAATGATGCTGAAACTGCAAAAATAAATGTCCTGAGGTAAACTAAACTGAACAGCAAGAACATTTGGAACCAACAGATACGAAATATAAGTAAATGATCATGCGTGCAACTGTTTATAACATTAAATTCAGTACATTAGCTTCAGTTTATCAATGGTTTATTCGGTTCTGTGGACGAAAGAAGTTGCCGGCGGACTCGAAAAAAAAAATATAAGGCTATACTCAGTCACGCATGGCTACGGCTACAATGAGATGAAAAATGTGACGCGCGTTCCGATATCGCTTTCTCTTTCGTGAATGTGTGTATAATGATGGCCTCGCAAGTGAAAGTTTATTTCGGAAACAGCAACGGACGGTCCATACTGCCCATATGAAATTCAGCATCTAGTTCGTTAACTTGCCTCCGCCTGCAAGTTAACGAGACGAATACATTACATAGCTATTGAAGCAGCGATGTTAAACGAATCACCGGTATTGCTGTCCCCAGTTTCAGCAGGACCCGGCTCCCATTTCCATGCAGACGTGTTCCACATGGCTCACGACTAAAACCTAGCTTTCGGGCTTACACCCCAAGTTAAATAACGCGAGATATCGAAGCGCAATAAACAGGTATTAGCATAAAATAACCAACCGGCGTACAAACCAAGGAATCCGTACATGCCGTGCACGCGAACATACCGGTAAAAATTTTAAATCCAGTCCAGAGGTCACGTGGGAGGTCGATGATGCTGAACGCTCTTTTGCGTTTAAAATGCCAAAAAAACAACAAAGTTTGTGAGAAAGAGCACAGTGTAAAATTAGGAATGATAATTTTGTACTCTTTGCTTTGTAATAAAGACGCTTCGTTTATTCTTGAAGAAAGTTTGTAGGTTAAAATTGCGCTTACTACGGTGCCTCTAGCCGGAGATAATGCGCTCATGGGAGAACCTTTTTAATTGGTGTACTATGCCTGTCTTTTTAGCAGCGCCGCGCGGTCGATTTTTTCGCCCTCTGTGGCGATCTGTTGAACTTGAGAGTGTTGGGGGCCTGGTACGCTCGCCGCCCACACACACGCACACTACTACTCAATTTACACAAAAATATATCTCCCCCTGGTATCGCCTTGCGAAACCCCAAACTATACCTCGCGTAACGTTGATTCCCACAGTGCGTAGGAAGAGCACAATTTTGTTTGTTCGTCTGTTTTTAGCGGTCTAGCTTGTTTTTAGATCGTACTACAATATAACGCCATACGGGTAACGAAACCGGAGCAGTCGCGCTGGTCACGTCATCTTGTGACACTGAGCTCAACCACACCGCGCATGACGTGACCTCCGTGATTGGCTGGTCATGTCGGAGGCCATGCAAATACCTGTTTCTGCAAGTGGGATTTCTTCAAAACAACACCCATTCGCGGGTCTGCGTGATGCCTAATTCTGTACCTATACGACACCCGCTTCGATTCAGGTGCAAGTTTTCGTGAAAGCCTTGGTTTCATGCGTCGCTACCTATTTGTCTATTTTCTTTAAATAATTCCAGCAATAATTTTAATCTTTCCCTTCTTTATTGATCAGAGAAAAGATGCAGCCGTCGTCAGACTAAGGTGGCCAAGACGCCCCTATTTCTTTGCATAAGATGAAAAACAAACTGTACTACGTTGTTACTGCCTAGGGGTGATCTAAGGCATTGTAGTTAAATAAAACGCCACAAGATATCGCTACAAGCGCTGATGCTTCCGTTTCCGCCATTCTAGCGTTCCGTAAACGGCAATTCATAAACCATAGCCTTATCTCTAAAGAGTCTTAAATTCTAAGCATCTGTTTCAAAGCGAGACCTTATAGAAACACGGATTCTTGCTAGAAATACCGGTAAAATATTATTTTTTTCCCAACTTCATATACGGTTATGCACCTTAAAAACGTATTCTCTGAACTTCATTAACATTTCATTGGATTAATGAGGTTGAACATCAAAGGAAAAACGTGTAGAGAAACGTTTCGGTTTTCTGCCTAAGCAATGACCGCTGCGGTCTTACAGACGTCAGCGATTTCAGTGTACATCTTCTTGGTGTTTCGCTGTCTCTTTTTTTTTTTTCATCTGCGTAAAGCTAGCCACAGGTTATGGTTTAGAGCTCGCACGGTATAGAATGCAGGGTCTCGCCATCTCCCATTGACAAACGCCCGACTAGAGTACCCGAAATGCGCTCCCAAAATTCGTAGCGTGGAAGACAGCTAGCAGGCGAAATATTGTGTAGCATATCGCTTGCAACCTTTCGCTCTCGCGATGTTTGTGGCACACCAGCACCGCAGTCTCGTCATGGAGGCGACGCGCTTACTGGTAAAGAACTGTAACACAAACTGCCACTTCATCGCTTAAGCCAATACGTTCCTAAATGTCACATGTATCGAAATGGTTAAATAAACTTAATGAAAATGTCCTTCTTCATCTTTGCTAAGGGCAGCAGAATAATATTACAAAAAGGGAGAAAAAATAAGTTGTCATCTACTCGAGGGTACGTTAGGGCTGCGAATACCTTAAAGAAATGTTCGTTCTTCCAATTTAGAAAGCCACGAATAACTTCCCCTCCTTAAAAAAAAAAAAAGAAAACTTCATTCGTTCATTGATAACAGCTGCTAAGATATTCCCTCTCTCTTTTAAAAAAAACGGTGAACTGTCTTTACTCCGTGGCGGTAATAAGTTTTGATTCGGTTCTCTGTAGTCTTTATTACTTTCTTGATCAACACGTGCGGTGTTTTCGTTGCACAGCGCGACGCCATGAAGGCTGTGGCCTGCCTCTGGAAACACAACGTCCGCACCAACATGTCCCTGTCCGTCACCATGCAAGCACGTCGGTACAAGCTTAAAAGCGGCAGCCAGGGAGAGCCGCCGTTCTACAGCGATTGCGAAATTGATGCGTACGAACAACGGATTACGCCTCTGCAGGTACGCGCGCATTGTGTTTCTGCGTCTACGGCGATAGCTGTCGTAGCGTAGGCAATCAACGCCCACCCTGAACGCGATCGACGCAATCCAGAAAGCAAAAAGTATGCGTTAATTGGTCGCACAACCTCGGGAGTTCCCATCGGAATTACGTGTGGAAGGCGACACCGTTTTCCCCGGCATCCACTGCACCTAATTTGAAGGTGTTCCTTGCGAGAGTGAAAAAAAAAAAATCAGATCTACCTTTATCTGTGGGCGGATATTAATAATTGGCCATGAACTTTTTTTCGACAGAAACTGTTGAGTATTGTAAATATTCTGAAAACTGAATAACCAAGCTAGCGACCTTTGTAATTAAAGGGACGCTAACAGAATATATTAGGACGAACTAGATCAAAATATTATAGGCTTCTGTTATGACGAATTCCCATTCGTGGCCGTGAACAGAGCTTTTGTGAGGGAGAAAACGACCAAACTGAAAAAGAAAAATTCTGATGTGGCGCCACCTGTTGTTTAACTATGGTAACTCTCGTGCGACGTCGACACTGGCCCATTAATTGAGTGCGGCAAATGAAGAACGTTTCGTGGGGGATTAATTACGTCAGCTCGTTCGTCTTGGCGCGGGTAGTTCAAATTAAGGGGCAGCAGTGGTAACTTCGGCGGCAATTTTCTACGTATCGAAGGGTTCATATACCCGAAAGAAAAATGACAAAGGAAAGTAGAATATAGAGCCTTATGGTGGTAGAATGTATCGACATAGCCCGAGTTGATGCTTTGCTTTAGATTCCCTATAAGTAATTGAATAGTATGACTATATTACAGAAAGCTATTGAGGCAATTAGAACGAAGTAAATTGATGTGCTATACACCATCCTGAAATAAACAACTGATCCGGAGTGGGACATTTGCTGAACATATGTAAGCATCGTAACAACATCACGTAAATAGAGTGGTCTACTTGTAAATTAATTTCTCGGATTCAGCAGCTCTAGAAGGTGAAATTTTCACAACTATCATATCCGACTTTGTTCCAGAGCTATCAATTTTTAAACGTGATTTTTTTTTTGTGCTGATCAATTTTCAGAATTTTTTATTTTTTTGCTTCTACGAAACCTGGAACCGAAATTCACCTTCCTACTGTCGGATAAATGGCGTTCCCTCTTCAACGCGACACATTTCTTAGAAATTGTTGAGTGCTTGACTGACGGGAGCTTTTCCGCCAATTGCACGCTTTTGTATTGGCGAACCACAGTTGACCCTGAAGTAATGATTTATCTTATGCGAATATCAACAGAGATTTCACATAGCGCATGATCGCTATCGTAGACATACGCGCACCATCCGAGGACACAGGAGCGAGCCCTAATGGCCGCGGTAGTGTTGGCACCTTTCTATTGCCATAGAAACTCGCCAGACACTGTCTTAATCGGTGACAGGGAAAAAGTGTAATTTTGTGCGTGATGATGTAATGTCGCACGTAACAGTAGCAAATGAGTGTGACATGGTGAGATATTGGATATGACGGTTGCACTATTTGCCGTTGGGCAAGTTAGTACAGGGCGAATTATAATGCCACAAACACGATCAATGAGAGAGGAGGAAAGAACATATATATATATATATATATATATATATATATATTGTGGGAGACATGGGTGTTCTCCTCCGTACTCTTGGGACAAAGGAACGACAGTACAGTAGTGCAAACAATCACAATGGCATTTATTGCACCTTTCATAGATCAATGCCTGCTAGCCGAGTTGCTATCCCCCAAAACATGCCGATGGGCGCGCGACAAATCTAGAAGTCCGACTTACCGCGACCGCATTGTGAGCGAATATGTTCGCCCCATGCTGGATCCCAACGCCTGGTCGTTCGCGTGTACAGTCACGCCAACGGTGGCGCGTTCCAAGGCGGCCACGCGAGGCGGTCTCGCAGAAGCATGGGTCGCCGCGCGCGCGCGGAATGTCCACGCAGTGCGCCGACCCGCCGGGAAAGACCCAGCGCCTTTCTTTCCCGCGCCTAAGTAACCCCGCCGCAGCGCAACACTAGCGCCATCTCTCGCACTGCGCTTCAACCACTCCGACCACCGCGGGCGCCAGGCCAAGCGGCGGGCGAAGCCGCCCTGCAGGAGACGAGCTATGCGGGAAAACTAGATCTCAGGGGAGGCGTGAGAGTCACGCATCCCCACAATATATATATATACTATGTACCACAGGCTCGGAAACGCAGCTCGGAACCAATGTTTCGAGAAGGAGCCTCATCACTTGTCACGTGTTAGGATTCGTGTTAATTCGTCACTTGTTAGCTCATAGTATACCGCGAAGGAGTCCCTCACAACACTTAACTGCCAGCGATACGCGATGCTGTAACCGCCAGCACCAAGTCAACACTCACTCCCTCATTCACTCAATGTCCCATCGACCACATTCAGATAAAAGAAGTGCCGGCGTGTAATAGCGCGTGACTCATCCATAGAGTTGAGTAACAATTATGCAATGCGCGCGTAGAACAATGTTTGACTTTAATCATTTCAGGTCTATGGGGAACTACTTATCTTGTCCACATACTTTCCTTTCTTTCTTAAATCTAGATCTGTGACAGCCCGGATTCTGGGTACAGTAGGAACATAAACTACGACCACAACTTCCAGTCCGCGATCACTTACGACCATGCGGGCGGTTTCGCCATCACGTTTGAGAACCGAGTGTCCTTACGTGGGAAGGTGAGTATAACGACGCCGTGTATAGTGGGCCATCTAGAATGGGCTACACACCGTCGAAGAGTGGCACCGATATGTACTACAGTCTTTGTCAAAAGTGTGCAGGCTATTCCGCGCTCTCACCCTCTATGTTCTTCGGCTGTGTGGTATGGTTCACGGGGCATTCGCGGCACGCCCTACATCTGGATGTTTGAGAATGACAGTTGCTTACTTTTACTTTCCCGCCGAGTTGGGATGTTATGGCTCACGCAGGATTTATCACAGCCAGCCTGTAGTCAGCTCAGCAGTCGCAGGCGATGTAACCCGTAAAATTTTAAATCTAGCCTGTGGCAGACAACGCAATTCTAGCGCATGATGTGGACGCAAGGTGGATATCGCTTGCACAAAAAAGTTGCTCTTATGGTTTAGCTAATTAGAAGTATTTCATTAGCCTTGGGCTAATCGCCTCATGAGAGCTGTTGGGACTAACGAATTCATGCCGGTGGGTTATCAAGTACTGAGCAGTGTGAGATGGAATTGCAAAATCAGCTAATCAGAACGGAAATCCACATTCATATGAGGACGTAAAAATGGTCCTTTGTACGTTGTCTTTGCGCTCTTGTTTGAATGTGAATTTCTGCACTGGTTAGCCCAGGTGGAGTTTCCGAAGCAGATCAACTTGGAATGAAATTTGCAAATACTACAAGCTTTGAGAAATTCAACGAAGATCAATCTTCACGACTACCGAACAAGTAGTAAACCCCCGTTATCTCGCTTTGCGTTACACAATGGTCGCGTAACACTAAATGTCCAAGTTACATTCATAAAAGAACCTAGTGAAGAGGAGCAAACACCCAACTCTCATCACAAAAAAAGTTCACGTCTAAGGAAGTTGAGGTACCTTTCTGCACATTGTACCGCCGAACGCACTTGCTCTTGCTCATCAGTAGCCTCGGTGTGTGCAAGTTTACGAACTTGTGTTAGACGGTGAAGCCAATTGCACGTCTCTCTTAAAGTCCAGATCAATTAAATTTCACTTTCACTAAATTGGTTATGAATGAGTGGCGCAGTATAGCCTGGTAAAGAGATCTTGCCAAAGCTGCAGGGCGCGGTTATTGTCAAATTCTTTACTAACTACCTTTAAACAACGCCTAAGCGAACGGCCCGTGCAGAGAGAGAGAGAGAGAGAGAAACTTTACTGGTCCATTATGAAATGAAACGCGTTAAGCGTCTGATGGGGTGGCTCCCTCTTCGCGGGCTCCATATGCTTCCAGGGCCGCCTGGCCCCTGTGGATCAGTCTGAGCTGGTCTTCCAGGGCGGGGCTGGACAGCATGATCTCCCATCGCTCGTAAAGGGTGGGGATAGCAGGGGGGTTAGTTATGGGTATAGGTGGGGGGTGGTGTATGGAAAAATTGCACTCTCCTATGACGTGCTGAAGGGTTCCTAATGCATTGCAGTGAGGACATGTGTTCTTATATCTCTCTGGGTATATCTTGTTCTGGAGGCAGGGGTGGGGAAAGGATCCTGCCTGGATTTGCCTGTATATTGTTTGTTCGGCTCTGGTCAAGGAGTGGTGGGGGTGCGGGAATGTCTTCCTGCCGTCCCTGTAATATTTGACTATATCTCTATAATTTGTGATGGGTTGCCATCCCCTTGCCTCCTCCTCGTTGGCCCGGGAGTTTAGCGCTCGGGCCTGTTGATGAGCATATTCATTGCCCTCAACTGAGGAGTGAGCCGGGACCCAAACTAATTCGATCGCTTGTTTAGGAGGCGTAGCTTTACCAAGAATTTTTAGTGCCGCAAGGGACACCCAGCCAGATCTGTAGTTCTTGTATGCAGCTTGTGAGTCCGTGACGATCTTGGTGACGTTTGGTTGTAGGAGTGCGAGAGCTATCGCTGCTTCTTCTGCTTCCTCCGAAGACGGAGTGTAGATTGATGCGCAGGTGACCAGCTTTTCTAGCCCGGTGACCACGACTGTTGCCCTCGTGGAGCGTTTCGATAGAGAGGCGTCTGTATATAAAACAGTGTCGTCTTCCTCCAGGGTCCTGGAGATGGCTCTTGCCCGGGCGTCGCGTCGTCCGACATGCCTTGTGGGGTTCATGTTGCGTGGTAGCGGTTTGCATTGCAACTTCTCACTGAACTTTTCGGGTAATTGGTCGTGGCGGGTGTAGTGCGATTCTTGCCATCCTAGCTTGCGGAGGACGCTTCTGCCCGCCTTGGTCTGGCTAAGGCGTACCCTTTGATTGGATAGGTGGGCTTCTACGAGCTCGGCTACTGTGTTGTGGACTCCCATTTGAAGTAATTTTGTCGTGGATGAATTTATGGGAATACCCAGGGCCTGCTTCGTGGCTTTCCTGATTATTGCGTCAAGTTGTAAGACGTCCTTCTTGAGGAGCTGCAGGTACGGCGCTGCGTAGACGATTCGTGAGATAACAAAGGCCTCAACGAGGCGCAAGGTGTCCGATTCCTTCAGACCCCTCTGCCTGTTGGCCACTCGTCTGATCATGTTCAAGATTTGGTCTGACGTGAGCTTCATTTTTCTAATCATGGCTGTTGCCTTGCCGTCTGCCTGGATCAGGAGACCCAGGATCCTGAGTTGAGGTACCGGGAGGATCCGGTTCCCTTCCAAAGTGATTTCTATGTTTTCTGCTTGTGTCCTTGATGCACGTGGTCTGACTATTGTCAGCTCCGATTTTTGAGGCGAACAGCAAAGGCCACATGTCTTCACATAGCTGTTGATCGTGTCAGCCGCTTTTTGGAGCGTGTTTTCCATCCAGCCATCCGACCCTGCCCTCGCAGTCCAGAGGGTGATGTCGTCGGCATATAATGCGTGGCCCAGACCATCTATTGATTCGAGAAGCTTGGGCAACGGCAGGAGAGCCATGTTAAATAGGAGGGGGGAAAGGACCGAACCTTGCGGCGTTCCTCGATCCCCCAGGGAGATCGGTTGGGATGTCTCCTCTCCTATTCTGATCCTTGCCGTTCGGTCACGAAGAAAGTCTCGGATGTAGTTGTAAGTTTTCACTCCACAACCCGTGTTGCGCAGGTTGCGGAGGATACTTTCATGTGTGACGTTATCAAAGGCACCTGTGAGGTCTAGCGCTAGTATCGCTCGTGGCGATTGCTTCGTTGCTCGCTTAATTACCAGTTCGTTCAGTTGTACGAGAACATCCTGGGTGCCCAGGTGCTGCCTAAAGCCATACATTGTCTCTGGCATCTGATCGGTGGCATCAAGATGTCGCTGCAACCTCTTAAGAACCATACGTTCCATGACCTTCGCCACGCAGGACGTGAGGGATATCGGTCTCATGTTGTCGATGTGAGGTGTCTTCCCAGGCTTGGGTATGAAGCGGACTTCTGCCTCTTTCCATTCGTGTGGAAGATTGCCAGACTCCCAGACCCGGTTCATATACTCGAGCAGCTGTCTGCGGGCCTTGTGCCCGAGGTTGTTAAGTAACTTGTAGGTAATGGTATCGGGTCCCGGCGCGCTGCCCCTGTTGCTCTCGGAGATTGCCGATATCAACTCGGTGTCAGTGAATGGCTTGTCTAACGCTTCATTGGTAGGTCCTGCGTAGTCGGGAGGTGCGATATCACCCTTCTCCGTTTTCAGGTACTTGGCCTTCAGGTCGTTGATGAGTTTGTCGGCACCCCCAGTATAGTTGTTGAGGGTGCGCGTGAGGCTTCGATTAGTGGCACTCTTGCTGCCGAGAGGATCGATCAGGTGACGAAGGAGGCACCACGTCTTCCTGGTAGAAAGGGTGCCCTGCAGTCCATCACACACGCTCAGCCAGTTCTCTCTGCACAGCTTGGACGCGTATTCAGCTGCTTGCTTGTTGAGATCATGGATGCGTTTGCGAAGTTTCTTGTTGTGTCGTTGTTTCTTCCAGCGTCTGGTGAGGCTGTGTCGTGCTTCCCAAAGGTGGGCAAGCTTTGCGTCCACACAGGGTGTCTGCAGTGTGGTCGCAATTTTCTGGGTGTATTTTTCTACGAGCTCGAGTTGTTCCTTAGCCCATTCCCCATACGATTTGGTGCTGTTCGTGTCCTCATCTTCATCGGCTGCTTGCCTTTTTCGAAGTTTGTCCCAGTCAGTTATCTTTGTTGTTCCCATTCGGGCCTTGAACGCGGGCCCCCTGATCGTAATATTGAGGATATCGTGGTCCGACCCCAGGTTCGCGCCTGTGTTCTGCCACGACACGTCCAAGGTTCCACTCAGCAGGGTAAGGTCTGGACTGGTGTCCCGGGTCGTACTTGTGCCCATGCGGGTGGGAGTGTCTGGTTCGTTGAGTAGGGCTAATGTGTGCTGATCCATGAGGTTCGCCAGCACCCTGCCTCTCTTGGAGCAAAATTTGTAACCCCATATTGTGTGAGGCGCATTGAAGTCTCCTAATATCAATAGGGGTCGGCTGCCCGCCTCTCTCTTGCTGTCGAGTAATGTGCCCTCTATGTCGAGGTTCTTCTTGGAGGGCCGACAGTATGCGTTGAGTATAAAGATGTTGTCTTTGCTTCCTATGCCTCTGCTGTGAATTTCCAAGAGAACGTGTTCACACCCTCTCTGGGTGGTAATGTGCTGCGTTGCAGCTATGTTGCTTCGGACTAGGATGGCTGTGCTTTTCTCACTGGGATCGGTGTATGTGACGTACCCCGCGAGTTTTGGTCGCGAGTTCGTTTCTTGAATTGCAAGGATATCCGGTTTGTGTTCCGCATTATCTATGTATTGCTGTAATTCGCCTATTTTGTCCTTAATTCCTCGGCAGTTCCATTGGGCTAAGATCGTGGTATCTTCCTTCCTATTTTTACGCCTGGCCGCAATCCTGGCTCAGGTTGGTAGTCGTGAGACTACTCCCCATGCACGGTTTCCCATACGGGGCTCCCTTTTTAGCTTTTTGAGTGGTTAGTATGAGCTGGTTGACATTAGCTTCTAGCGCGTCGAACTTGGCCATCTTGGACGTTATCAAGCCGATTTGGCTGGCAAGCTGTGTGACCATCTCGGTGAGGGCTTCAATGTCCCCACCCCACCGAAATTTTTTTTTCACCGCACCGCGGTCAAGCCAACCTCCGAAGTCGTAGAGAGAAGCCGCGCTGGTTCTCAACCTTCTCGGTCGTACGTCACTTCCGGCGAGCAGTGATGGCGGAGTTTTATTCAGTTTCGGTATCAGTTTCGGTATTAGGTTTCGGTATTAAGTTTCGGTATTAAGTTTCGGTATTGTTTTATCTGGTTTCTTTTTTCTTTTCCTTGAAGCAGCCACTCGTACTTCGAACGCGAAGTTAGGCACGGTGGCTTAACTACACTATCTGAAACAAGACTTCTTACACGGTCCGCAACGTTGTTACAGTTGACCTTAATGCTTCTGTGATTACCGCGGCTTTAGGGTTACTGTGCAGGCTAATATATGCTGCATTCAGACAGCATGTATTGTAGCGCCATCTCGTCCACAGTCGGTGAATGACGGCTCTTGCCTCCGATATTTCAGTTGGCATGTATTCGGCTTTTATTTTTTGTTCCCCAGTTTACTTTCTCACTGATTAAACCATTTAAGCAGATTAGACAGAAAGTTCTACTTTCTGAGAGCTCTCGCTGGTAACGTCTGTTTCCGAAGCCTCCATAGTATGTCGTACACGAGAGGCGTCAGAAACGGTTAGGTTATGAAGCGAGTACCAATACTAAATACGACTTCCTGCTGTACGTAAGGTTTTTCGTGACCGTAGATATCTCGAGTGTACAGGTGATAGGCAAAAGCGACTTGAACCAGCGCGAACACTGAGTACAATTTGAAGTAAAAGGGGATACGCACCGTTATTTCAGTGCTTGACGTAATAGTTCTGCGGAAACCCGCAAGGTGGAGGGAAGTAATTAATAAAGGGAAAACCAGACATCCACCCGTTCGTAGCAAATGCTACAAAGGAAACCTATACAGGTTCCTCGACAGAAAAGCCTCGCAGTTGAAGAGAAATTCGTCCTGGTCCGGGACTCCACCTTGCGGGTTTCCGGAGAACTATTATGTCAAACTCTTGCCTTTGCTTCGAGTTGTTGACAAATTTGACTTGGCCCTGCTGTCCGCTAGCCGTCTGGTTAGCTCAGATGCTAGAGGCGGTGGTCTCGGGTGGTCCCGGGTGGTCCCGGGTGGTGCTAGAGGCGATGGAAAGGCGGTGGTCCCGGGTTCGAGTCCCGGACCAGGACGAATTTTTCTTGCGAGGCGTTTCTTTCGAGGAACCCGTATGGGTTTCCTTTGTAGTAAATCCTACGAACGGCTGGATTTCTGATTTTCCCTTTATTATTATTTCAGTGCTTGTTAAGAAGCTAGGCCAGGTCAACACCCATAAGATTTTTGGCTATAAAGCGGAAAACTGCCATATAAACGGAGGACGTCGCTGACAGCTCCTGTGTTGATTTGTGAATTTGAACCGGTTCAATCATCTTGAAACTAGGGAACAGTGGTGTCGGTGACGCCAACAAAATAATAATAACAACAAAACTATCCAACAAAAGCGAAGGAGAAGGCTGTGCATGATTAAAAATTGCTCTTCACAGAGGTGCAACAAGAGCACACAGCCATCTGCGTACAGTGCACTCAGCTCTGACCGCATCATTGGCGACGTCTGAGGGATAAAAGTGCTTCGAGGGAACCACGTGCACATACCTTGCGCAGATCTGCGACACCTGGACTCCCGCAGCTACGGATATCAGATTGGGCCTGGCCGTGTACGACGTCAACTACGACCGAAGGTCCACTGCGTGCGACTCCGTGTGGATCAACGGTACCTGGTCTCGGTTCCGCTTCCTGCTGAGGCTACGCGATTTCCTCCACCAGGACCGCCCCGAGACCAACATATACGACGATTGCATCCGCGTCCCGTGATTTGCGGTATGGGCGGCGAGATGGAAATAAAGGATCGAAAAGGTCGTAAGGTAAAGATCTTATATTTAAATAAATCTTAAATCTTAAATAAAGGATCCGAAAGGTAAAGATCTTAGGTACCGACCTAAGAAAGGTACGTGGGCATTACGATTGCAAAGATGTGAGCGAATAATGCTATAACACGTTTTCGTTGCATTGTTTTTCGCGAGCGACAACCTGTGACCGTTTTCTTCAAAAACGTTACCCGCAAAAGAAAAACGGTTACGTGAGCACCTTGTCGTTTCACGTAGAAAGTTCTTTACAGGAGCAGTATTCCTGTCACTGAAACCAAGGCAAGAAGAATTAAAAGAAAGGTCAACACTTACCCACAAGACCAAGGTGTCACAGGCACTACATACTCGAATCGATCAGCACAGGACGTAAGAGGGAAGCCACAGTCTGGTGCCAAGCTGTACTTGCCTTCTTCAGAGCCCGGACATCGAAGGCAGTTCCTCTTGACAAAACATTGGCTCGAAGCGGCGCCATTGCTTGTTCCTACAATGTTGGTCGGAATAAAAACGGTGACACCTAGGCTTGCTCCAAGCCGGTGAAGTGGAGCAGCACGAGTAAACAGCTGATGCATGCTTTGATTTTCGTCATAGCTTGAATGGTTCGGGGATTCCTGTCGCAAGGGAGTGAAAATCGCTATTGTTGTATCGTGGATAAATATTGTTTCTTACGAGTGAGCCAGCGAAACACTTCCTACTGCATACACCTTACCGTCCTGCCAAAGGTTGACTGCTGAAGTTCCCTTAGAGCGCAGCTCTTAGACGCCCCATCCTGCGGCGAGCGTCTGCGTCGGCGTCGTCCTTCGGCGTCGGAGTGGAGTGGAAAGCGGAAGAGGACGGTATGGCGAAAGCTATTCGGATGCTATTGGGGTGCAGAAATTATAGACTGCGTCGAAACTTCTTTGTTACTAGCACCAAGCTACAGTGTACTAGAATACAAGGTAGCGGACTCAGCGGTGCCGGGAGCGTAAGGCCGCCTATGTCAACTTGCAAACGCAGATATATACGTTGAAATCGATGGTGCGACGCCTGGTGTGCCACAGGGAAAGCGCATATTGCTAAACAGGCAAAGAAGAGCGCCGTTGCACGATCGAGATCAAATCAGCGTCCGCGACCGCGTTCGCGTCCTTTTGAGTTCGACGCCGCGCTGCTCGCCGTGCATGGTCGCGACGTCTGTTCTTTGCATGTGACGTCTGTTCTTTGCATGTGACGTCTGTTCTTTGCTTGTGACGTCTGTTCTTTGCTTGTGACGTCTGTTCTTTGCTTGTGACGTCTGCTCTTTGCTTGTGACGTCTGCTCTTTGCTTGTGACGTCTGCTCTTTGCTTGTGACGTCTGTTCTTTGCCTGGAACGGAACTTGTTGCTGGCGCAAAAAGTGCCGGCAGCCACGTCAATCGTCAAACCAATCCAACCAATCGTCAAAATGATTGCAGCACCCCGCATCTCCGGGGGTAGTGGTGGGCCTTGCGCCCAAAATATGGAGCTCTGAATAATAATGCATCCGCACATTTCACCGAAGCTACAACTATGGGAACACCACGAGTAGCGCATGCTCCTGAGAAAGAATCTGCCTACTGCAGGAGCGAAAATGAGGTGAAAGAATGGTGAAAGAAAATATTTACAGCGTAGACTGCTTGAGAAGTTTGACTTGCAGGGTGCAACACTCGGTGTAACTAACACAGCTTCGCTGCTCGATAATCTTTCCGGTCTGGAAGGGTCGATGATGTTTATCAGGATTTTGCGATCTGCCGTGAAGATGTAGCCATTCACTGGTGGCATGCTCAAAAGAGAGAGAAGCAGATTAGTTAGTGGCAGACGACAGGGGCGGCCGTAGCCGTGAGAAAGTATTTTGTTTATCAACTCGATGTTCCTGCGATTCGTGTTTTCCGAAGTGTTAAAAGTATATCTGCGATAATAGCTACGTGTTTTCGTGGTTTTCCGTCCGATTGCTTTGGTGGTTAAGCACTCCTAACCGAAGCCATTTGGATCGAGAACGACGCGACGCTTTTTCACGTGTCACGCAGTTGAGTGTGTTGCCGTAGCCATGCGTGCGCTT
Source organism: Dermacentor andersoni (assembly GCF_023375885.2). Classification (NCBI taxonomy): domain Eukaryota; kingdom Metazoa; phylum Arthropoda; class Arachnida; order Ixodida; family Ixodidae; genus Dermacentor; species Dermacentor andersoni. Next base: position 122,050,075 of record NC_092821.1, on the reverse strand, counting down.
TCGATTTCCAAAGCTTAGAATAAAGCGCCACTGTCTAATAAAATATAACACCTTCCATTCTAACAAATAATTCTGCTGTACTTAATGAGAGTCGACTTACGTACACGAATGTCATAGAATACACCCGAAGTACCAAAATTTCATTGCCAGGCCTGGCCACCGATTCGTTTTTGAAGCTTTCCTTGCCAATTTAATATTATAATTCCTATTTAAAGCGCGAACACCATGCTGAATTATATATCTATAAATCATGGTCATTTCCATCAACGTATCACAACACATTGGGGCCAGTAGTCAGTCCCTTTAGGTTTATAATGGAACATGCCAAGCACACACTAAAGAACGTAAAGAAACAACGCCAAGCGCAAGGTTCTTGCATTAGCAATCTGTATAGTCTCTCGTTCTTCAAGCTGTTTCATGCACGGTCAACAAGTCCCACTAAAGCGATTATTTAGATACCAACAGAAGAGAAAAAAAACTTTAGAATTGCATAGAATGTCTACAGACGGATGCAGGGCCTAACTCCTTAAGCGTTCAACGCAAATAACGTTATTTCGATCGTCAGACCAGTTTTCTTTCCGGCTATCTAGCTTACTGTCTAGCTGTCTAAGTAAAGACCAACTTGGGTCATTGCGTATACGTGCAACGGTACGTGCAGCTCTTAAAACCGCTTTCGCGCCAACTTGGGGTCATCCGTCAGCTGACGTCGATCCTGACGTGCGGGTACTGAGAGAATGCGGATGTGCCAAAGATTACCTGTTAAGTTGTGGTCCTTCCCGGCTTTGCATCAAGCAACCGTTTGGAACGTTGGGAGGCAGGCTGCCATCGACTACTCACGAACCGGCCGTGCACGTTCCAGCGTAATCAGCAGACGACATTCCGAAAAAATTTTTATTTAAACTAAAACGAGCAATTACGCTGGGACGAATGTCGCGTCGGATCTTTAAGTCTTGCAATGTCCTAGCGGATACTAAAGTTGCTAAAAGCGAAGTTATTAGAACACTCGTTGTGTTGTTAGCCTGCGTCTGCGAGACATAAAAGGAAGATATATCAGACCATCGTAAAAAACGGCCTTTCGTTGTTGGATGAAAATAAATGGAAGAAAAAAGAATGTTCCTTGGTAATGTAAACGACCACAGTCAAGCCTCGGCATGACTCCGCATGACAAAGTACAGGATAATGGGAGGAGAGGAGGAAAGTGCTGAAGAAGGTTGCGGCCGTTATGCAAGATAAGAAAAAAATAATGATCCCCTAGATTATGGCCAGTCTGGCATTAACAGTTTGCGGCATACGCATGTGACATATTTTCGTCGCATATAATACATTACTTTTTGACACACACAGCATCTTTACCCATTTTGTGGTGCCCATTTGTACATCGACCCATGACGTTCGAAAGAGCAGGCAGAAATTGCGAAGGCGAAGTTTCACCATTCATCGGGTTCAGTTCCTGCATCCACTTTTGCGTTGCCGACTACAATCTATTGCAAGATGGCGCGCATGCGCATGAAGCGGCTGGTGCTTCGCTGCCTTCTGACTGCATGTCTGTTGTTAATACAGCTGCCATCACGCGTGCGTGCGTCTTGAGGTTGATTGTAGCAGACGACGAACAAGTAAAACAGGGAATGCCGCCTGCTCCACGGACAAGCTAGAAGTGCCCACGTACCAGTCGAAGCGTAGTGCCTAACAAGGCGGGCTTCGCGGCGACGATGGCCACGAGTTGGCGCCAGAATTGCGCGCGCCGTCCATACGGAAACGAAGCGCTGCATGAGTGGCCGTCTGTCTGCTGTCAATTGCGCCCTCGAGTCCCCCACGCACCGCCTCTCGCAGTCTCACTATTAGTGAGGCAGTCGCGCCACACATTGCTCTGTTTACGACGTGCCGCGCAAGACATTGTCCGCTCCAGCCAGTGTATCGCGAAATAAAAACACGTATACACCTGCGCTCAAATTTCGTATTAATGAGTATCGTAATCGCCGCGGAATTTTTTTTGCGCTTCCTGTTTCTGGCGTGTCTTTTTCCTGTCAGGCATAGCGTCTACGGGCGAAAGTACAGAAATAGGACTTCTAATAGCAATATCATTGAGTAAGACCAAGTGCGAATGTTTGAAAAAACCGGCCTTTGAATATCGAATAGAATATTCCCAATTTCTCAAAAGTAAGGAAAGAAAAAGAGGGAACTGAAAAGAGTTGAGGAGTCTGTTCTGAGATGAAAGGCGTCCTAACATTATGCGATACATGTAATGGCGATAACACTTAGATGTCAGGTGAACTGAGAACCTTGTAAATGAGAAACAAAGCGAAGTACGATCACATCTGTAGCACGGTTGTAATGACAGTAATGCAAAAAGTAAAAAAAAATGGAACAGAACGTCCCAGGTGCAGCAGCAGAATGTCGTGCTTGTCGAAATAGCTAAGGACAATACTAAAGCACAGCGACTAGTTTAGATGAAATGCAAACATGGTGAGACTCAACAAAAAATAGATCGCGTCTTGTTTCCTAAACCGAGAGAACAAATTTATAGGCTAACCAAGATGAGACATGCTTACACAACAGGTGTTAACCATGCGACATCCGTGATCTTACCCTAGACGAATATTCGGCAGATTTAAATGCGGAATTCCCGAATCAAGTACGAATCGAATAGCGGAGGCTATTTCATTCGGTGCTCGTTCTTTCTCTTTTTTTTTTTTTTTTTTGACAAACGCTTTCGCACCGCAGGGTCCGTACCGCTTTGTTCAGAAAGTCTCACACCGGTTGCACGAGACACCCATGCCAGGCACGGCTGTCTTCTGGCAGCTGCGAGATGCTGCAGGCTCCCGCGTCTGTCACACAGACCCGCAATTCCTCGCGTGCTCTCCACAGCGATGATGATGATGGCGGTTGCTTGGCATCTCCTTTGAAATGGGGCGGATTGCTGATTGCGTGCCCCTTGGGTGTCATATTTAAAGGGTTTCCTACATTCGGAGACTACAGGCCTTCATTAGCCGAGGCGTTCTCCGTACGCGACACACGTAACAGTCGTAAATGTCGATCAAAGCGTCTACCTCTCATTAGAAACGAAGAAACAAAAACACGAAGAGGCGAGAGAGCTGTTAGCCAATAGAATATACGCGTCCGGTCGGGCTGCCAGCTCGGACGCTCGCCGCTGGGCTTTGAGCGATAGCCTACGAACTCGACGGCAACGGCGCGGAGTCCGCGACGTCCTCCAGCCTCAGGTATCGCCTCACGAGCCTCCAGCAGTTGTCGTCGAGGCCGTCCAGCTGTGCGCCGCCGGCTTCCGTGCCGGGGCGGCACTGCACCCGCTCCTTGACCACACCGGCGAGCCTCATGAACGCGTGGATGCCCTGGATGCTCTCGAGGGCCTCGCGCACCAAGGCGGCTGCGTCGACCTCGCCGACGGACGACAGCTGGGCGACCTGTCCGAGTAGAGCGGGGTGGCTGTGCACGCGTTCCAGGGCTCCGGCGCAGTACCTGCAGGAATTGCACGCGTAGTAGTGGTAGTAGTAGTAGTAGTAGTAGTAGTAGTAGTAGTAGTAGTAGTAGTAGTAGTAGTAGTAGTAGTAGTAGTAGAGGTGGTGGTGGTGGTGGCGAAGCCTAGCCATTTCAGAAGTCTCCTAGCACGCTAAATCAAAGCGGCGAACTGCCTATTACGTTCTTTTCTTTATTCCTAACTATTCCTAATGGATAAGTGTTCCACTAACTTATCAAAAATATGTGCAACGTATGATAACGATTGCAACGTGCGATAACCTTCCCGCCGACATAATAGCAAAGGCGATGCGTGGTGCAACGTGCTTCTGGGAAAACTACCATTTTATCCCACCCCAACGGTTTTTTTAGATTTGTAAAGAAAATTATGTGTGGCTGTGCTATCGCAAACACCAGAGACGAGCGGAACTGGGCGAAGGCCAGTAAAGTAGTGCCCAACCAAACATAAGACACACGAGCCCCGGCAACGCGTCCCTACGGCACCCGCGATTCGCGTGGCCAACACCGCTGTAGACGCCGCGGTTGTCTCCACTCTGTACGGAGTGCCGGGCGAACGTAGGTGGCGTTGGCCGGGCAAAGCACACTCTACTCCGTTTGAGACATCAGGTGCAGTGCTGTGGAGGCTATAGACGCTTCTTGCAGTGGCCACGTGGCCACTGAGAAATAACTTGACGTTCTTGATTGTAATTGTGCGAAACTGTTCTTTAAAGTGGCTCAGCGTTGAAAAAAAAACGTTTTAATACTTCGAAAAAAACACACTGTGGTATACGGTTATCTAATGCTTTGTTCTAGATCAATTTGTCTTTAACTGCGTATCTTTTCGGGTTTTTTTTTATTGCCAACCCCATGGCAGCCTCATGTGCACGCTCACGTGAGCATAGGCCTTTGGCGTGCAGCGAGGCATGAACGGAACGCGTGTAGTGATACATTTTCGTCACCGAACTTCGTGCGTACCTTCCAGAGCATTGCACCTGGTGGGGTGTATTCTGTAAGAGTCGACCTAGTGGATTCTCCATTTCGGCCGTTGATGATTGGATGCAGTTGTGCGAGCGCGGAGGAGACGAGCGGCCCTAGGCAATCAGCAGCGGCCGAAATGGACAGTCCACTAGGTAGACTCTTACAGAATACCCCCCCCCCCCCTGATGTTTGATTGAAACTGAGTGTAGTAGCTGCCGGAGAACGCCGCTCCTCCCTCGCCTGACCCCCTGCCTCGCGCACCGCCGGAGAAGGCACGCATCCGGGCCGCGTTCCACGCTCGGGTGGACACCGCTCCTTCTACCCCGCTAGGCTCCACCCACCCTCGCCGCGTCACGCGATGCTATTTTTATACTCTGCTTTCACTCTCTCTCAGCACTCTCTCCCTCCGCTCGGCGAAGCTGCTAACGTCAAGAAAAACCCGGGGACGTTCTAACAGCCCCACTCTAAAAGGAGCTATTCCCGCGTCCCACGTACGTTTCACGTACCTGTCGCGTCGATGGCCGCTCACGAATTCGGCAGCTAGCGCCACCAAGCAGGAGTTCCTGCGAGCAGTGTCACGCACGGTGAACCACTCTCTCGGAACTCGGCTGTCGCAGTAGCCGCTCAAGATGATGCCGAGCAGCACGTACGTTTCCGCCAATCCGGCAGACAAAGCCCGCACGAAGGCGTCAGCGTCCGCGCTTTCCTCGAAGTCTATCTGCACCGTGTGGATGTAGTGACTCGACTTGAGCACGTTCGCCAGACTCTGAATGGCGCTTTCCGTAATGTACCTGGGCTTCAACGCCACCGTCGTCAAGCTCGTATTAGCGGCGAGCGACTCGATAACGTCGCTCCAAAAACCCACCGCATTGTCGGCGCCGGTTTCGAGGGAGAAGCAGGCGAGACAGAGCCTCTTCAGAGTGCGGGTCGTTCGGACGTAGGACGAGATGGACGCGGACGTGGCTTGATCGAGGAGGTCGGCGGATATGCGAAACTGTGCGCACGTCACGTGACTGAGCGACGGCAGCTGCCGCAGAATCGCCGAGAAGACTTCTCGAGTGTTGTGGAACAACCACGCGTGACACTGAGACGGCTCGTTCCACATCGTGTCGGAGCTACTCAGCGGGTTCAGGCGCTTGAAAAAGACCAAGCGTCCCACTCCCGGCGTTTCTTCGAGGACTCCGTACACCGTAGGCATGGAATGGTAGTCGTCCTGGGCGATTTCGATCGTGATTTTTCTCGTGACCCTCCTCGTCGGTAGCGTACCGAAGAACCGCTTCCACAGCTGCTGATTCCAGGCGCTCAGGGGCAGCGTGAATTCCTCCAACGTCTCGTTATCGGCGAGCGCCGGCAGCCAGCTGTCGAAGAAGTCTACCCGCCGGGCTGCGGAATCCGCTCGCATTTCTAACATGTTGAAGCAGCGCAGTACGCCATTCTCGGCGAGAATCTTCGCCACGACAGTCGCGCTGTCTTCGTCGACGACGATGCGTTGCAGAGCGACGTGCGTTAGCGTCCGGTTCTCCCGCAGACATTCGAGAAGCCACTTGAAGACGTCCTTGGGCATTTCGACCAGGTCCGAGACGCTCAGCGCTGTTAATGAGCCAGTGTTGACCAGGTGCCTCCGAAACTTGTGGCGGTGGTTGATCCAAGCTGTGGTCAGGTCGGAGCCGCGCATCGACAGCTTCTTCAGCGCTTTGTTCGTCACCAGCACCTCCAACAACGCGCCGGCCTCGTGGTTCAGCTGAGGTAACTTGGGAATCTTGATTGAGTTCAGCGAGCAGGACGTCGCGTTCCTCAGGAGGATCGTCAGCGCAGAGAGAATTTGCGACGGCCAGTCGGGAAAGAGGCGGCACTCGAGCTCTTCGATGTTCTCCAGGCAGGAGGCGATGGCGCGGGGCTCCTGGTGATCGCTCCAGTAAGTCCACAGGCCGAGCTTCAGGTGCTTGATGGACGGGTTCCCTCGAAGTGCCGCGAAGACAAGCGCGTAGTGCGCGCCGAGACTGCGCAAGTTGACGTCCACGCTGGCGACGCAGCGGTGCGTCTTGAGCAGCCAGTAAACTAGCGTGGCGCATCGGTGCAGCTTGCGGTCTTCGACGGCGGACGGGTAAGTCTGTTCGAGGGTCACCAGAGAGAGGAACCCTGCTCGGCCTGGATCCTTGCGCAGTTCCAAGTTCGCGTCCGAGAGAACGTCGTTCCAGACGGACAGTTGGCAGACGATGCGGCATGTCCGGTGCTCGCCCGCCGTACAAGGCGACCTGTAGTCGATGGTTGAGCCGGTGACTACGCCCCTCATTCCTTCCAGGTCGGCCAGGCGAACGCCGCGCAAGTTCGGCATCACCCTGTTTGGTCGCAGTGCCTTTCTTGCACCTCCAACGGTGTCCACCATCTTAGCTACGTTGAGAAAGAGCGTCAAGCTTCGTCAATTTAGTGTGGCAACAAAATAAACAAGTGGGTATACATTTGCTATAGCTGGTGCGATGGATGCAGCCCGACATGCGCTCGTGGATGGCAAGTCACAATACAACGTTAATTGTTCTATCATAGCTGGCTCTCCTGGAGAGCGTTACGTAAGCATTACGTGACTGCAGTTCCCCCCAGCTTTGTAGTTTTGTTGACATCGAGGCACAGAAGGAAGGCGAAAGTGTGGAATTGCTCCATGGAAGGCACTGAGCTCAGCCTGACAAAGAGCGTTCTGGCCTGCTAGCAGTAAGCACGCTTGTATCTATGTGAGTGGAACGCTTAGTTGAACGCAAACTGCACTTTACTATAACTCCCTTTCCTCCTTTTGCTCAACTGTTCTTATGGCACTGTGACGGGTAGAAAGCTAAGTTCGCGCTATCGAGCAATTGGTTGTAACGTCTTGACAGGCGCTGTTATTCCGGGAATTTCAAACCAATGTTGCTCCTGTTGCATTAAGAACGTAAGATCGATACAGTGGCTCTTACCTTCCTCAGTACGAAAAAAAAGGGCGTCGGTAATTGCAACCACTTGGAATGGCAGACCACACACGTGCTAGGAATTATTCGTCTTCTTCGTCTTATTCTTTTCGATGAGCCCTCTTGCCGCGTCGCCCAGCTATATTCTGCCCTATGATGAATTTTTAAACTTGTGATTCAGAAAAGCGAGAAAATAAAGAGTTGTATTGTGAGCGTGACTGAGGAAATTCCTCTGACCGCCAAACTTATTTACATGACACGTTAAAAGCGACGACAGATTAGTAAAGTATGGGCGGATCACGTTGCTCGTTTGACCGAAGACAAAGACGAAGTGAAGCGAGCGAACTTTGGTTCTAGGCATCATCAGCATCATCGCTTTTTTTTCTATCGTGTCGGCGGTTTTCCGCTCAGCAAACACGATGGTTGGACGTACCTCTTCGCAATCACGGGCTGAATTTATGTAGGGCTCATCTACTCTCACTTGGAGCATCGGCAGCAGGATACAGCCACAGAAATGTTTGCGGAGCCATATATATAACTACCTCTGCGGCCCAAAACGGTTGTCCTACTAATATTTCCCATTTTCCACGATTGATGTGTTTCTGCTTCAATAACTAGTAAGATTCAAACAACACAAAAACGAATTCACAACAGCAATAACAATAATAATTAACTCTTATTCTTTACCTCGAGCATACGGTGGATTCATCAAACGGAATATCTCCACAAATATAACCTGTTCGGCGTGCATCTGTGACCACGTGTACTTCGAAAGATGCATTCATTCCACAAATATTGCTTGCCATCCCCGTTTGGCACTGACGTAAGTGTCAATCTGTCACCGTTACATGGAGGATAACGTCGCGAAGGCAATGTGGGTATCTGTCTGACGTGACAGCGATGTACTCCACTCCCCCCTCCCCCCGACATCAAATGGCTGCCGACGGACGCATTAAACTTGCAGTTCTCTTTAAAATCGATCGGTCATCAAAAATGCGTCGTTGCGAAGAGACCATGGTAAAAAAAAATACCAAGATTTAAGAGTGCTCGTGAGGTAAGGAGGGGGAAGTGGTTACGTAAGAACAAGACCACGGTGTGGCAAGATACTCATACAGTGCGAGTTTCCACCCTCTTGAACGTCGGCAGCCGCAGGAGTTCTTGAAAATCCTTTTTATTCCCCCACTCGCTGACTTGAGCCTTTGCCTGCGCTCCATTACACTAATGTATGTAATGAAAAAAAAAAAGATCTGCCGCCATTCCACTCTATGAAGGTGGATGACCAGCGAAGCTGTTTAACGCACGACACAGAGGTGACTCAGAATACTGCACAAAGGTACCTACATATTGAGTGTCCTAATCTGTGGTCATCGTGGCGATATAGGTACGCACTCACATTCTTGTACCACCTAATGGGTCCGTGACGTACGACAACGAATGGATCATACCCCCTTAAGCAATGGCTCATACCCCCGTAAACGCGGCCTCCCCATTACGACGACGTAAGCGAAATTCTACGCTGGAATGACGAGCGGCAACGGAGCCAGCTGGGGAAGACGACGACGCCCGAGTCATAGCTGATTATGATGCTTTTTCACACAACGGAACCAGCTGTGAAAGAAGACTACGACGACGAACGCGTGACCCGAGGCACTAGCGCGTTTGTGCGGCGAGTGGGCATGCGCCCAACACATGAAGGTCATCATCATCATCACCATTAAAAACATGTGTTCATGCTTTTGTGCCTGGGATCTCTTTGAGTCCCACGTGTGGCAAGGGTAGTTCAATGGCGCTTTACAGGTCTCCGAGCCCCCAGGGGTATGCGCCATTGATCTTGGACCCTCTCTGCACTATCAGCAGGATCGGCCCACATGATGTTTTTGACAGCATCCCGGACACGTTTTTCCAGATCCTAGTCCTAGATAGCTTGACTGTAAAAACGCTCTCCGTTTACTTGCGTTTTCCAGAACGGATTAGCGCATTGTTTAGCCGCAGGCAGCTTTCTCGAAAGAGCTTTCTCGAAAGATGTATAGAGGAATACGCGATGCACAATTGTAGATACATTATAGACTACACTTGATCGAAAAAAGGGCATGCTCTACTTGGAACAGCCAGGCTTAGAAGCCGCAGCCTGTTCCTTGAACTACATTTCCCATAATGCGCGCGGAACACAGGCTCTTTTATTGCGACCAGCCAAAATGCAAGGAGTGCGGTGTGCCATGCTTTCTCAGCGGTTCCACGTCAGCACGAATGGCTTGGTGAGCTGGTAGTGCAGGCTCGACACCTTCATGAACTGCAACGAACACGAACAGCAGCAAAAGTTAAGGGAATTCCTCCTGCGGAATATTTCACATTGTCTTGGCTACTTTTGATAATCTCCCTCCGTAGTCAGATTGCGTTGGCGGGGACACCTGCGCATTTGGGAACAGTCCGTATACCGTATCTCGCTGTTATTACGTCTATTACGTCCAACTCTTGCCTTTGCTTCGAGTTGTTGAGGATTTATTCTTCACCCTGCCATCTGCTAGCCGCCGGGTTAGCTCGGATGGTAAGCGGCTGCTCCGGAAAGGCGGCGGTCCCGGGTTCGAGTCCCGGACCAGTACGAATTTTTATTCAACTGCCTGGTGTTTTTCTTTCGAGGAACCCGTACGGGTTCCCTTTGTAGCAATTGCTACGATGGGGTGGATGTTTCATTTTTCCTTAATTAATCTCTCAAGCTTTCGTTTCGTCGATAATTCACTGCATAAGACAGAGCAACTTATGAGTACGCTGTTGAAGATAATTGTCAAAGTGCGCGAACTTCATACTGTATTTATCCAAACTGTGGTAGTCTCCACGTTCTTTTCTTTACAACTTGATGTTCATGTCTGCTTCAGGCGCCGTTGTTTTTCGCGGACGTTGCATGGCAGCACCTCAGAAATCATGTACTGACGTGACAGTGAGACGGGCGGCTCTGCGCAGATATCGTCGATGGTGTTTCTCGCTTCTGCGTGTATAAAGTGAAATATTTACACCCATAAAACTCAATGAATGTGTAAGTGTGTCTTCAACTCACAGCCTTACAACCAAAAATGGCGTAACGGTGTGCGTTTTAGACGTATTTACACCCGTATACTCACTTTAATGGTGTAATTTATTCTATATTATATAGTAGTGGGTATTAGGACATATCCTGCAGGTGTCCACCCAGTCGACATGTCCATTTCGTCTGCTGCTGAAGTGTTGATTGTCTGGGGCGCCGGTCTCCTTCTGACGCGTACTCTAAGCCCAGCTAATCAGAACTTGAGCTGCAGACGAGATGAACTTGTCCGCTAGGTGGGCACTTACAGAATACCCCCCATAGCCTAAGTTCACCGTGTGATTTTTGCAGCTGGAATCGCTGAAATGCAGCAAGAAACAGTACGAAGGGTTTGCGATTGTCCTCCTTTCGCTAACCCTTCGTTCGATTTCTTCGACTTCAGTGCTTCAGGCTGCAAGGAACCATCACAGCCTGAACTGTAAGAGGCGGCGCACTATGTGTGGAGCACTGCAATTCCCTAAGCAGTGTTCGCAGAAGTAGTAAGTACTCTCCGTGCACAAACGGATCGGCTGCCCACCTGTCCGGCTGGGTTGTAGGTGAAGTTGGTGGGCAACCTGTTGAAGTGCACTTCCCGTGGCTTGTCCGTGACTCCGTACACTGTGACGGCGTTCAGCAGCATGATGCTGTCGTAGCCGCAGTGCACGCACATGCTCGACACCGTGTTCTGCACGTGACAGTGTCGCAGAATCGTTGTCACAATCGTTTAACGAGGGCGAACCTGTCACAGACTGCTACGTTCTAAGAGGTGGAGGGCTGGTGGGTTCTTGGGGTGCAAGTGCTCCTAAAGAATTTCTAACTCACTTTTTTTGCACTTGCCTCCAACTCATTGATAAATACCTTTCAGAAGAAAAGTCCACCTGCACCCTATGGAGAGCAAAGCAGGCTCCGTTGAGGAATATGTAATAACTATTCGAAATGCGGTTAAATATGGCACTGCAGGTTATTTCTACGGAAAGGAGTTGGAGGTACTCACCACGTGTTGCAATTCTGCTACGTTGAAAAGAGCAACATTTTCACACCGTAACTGACTCCCTTTTTCTACAGCTCTCGAACTTTCTGATGAAAGATGTTCGCAGGCAGAGGGAGGCGGCTTCGTCAGAAGAGTGCGAGCTTTATTGTCTTGGAAAGTGTACCCTCTAATTTACACCCTTGGTGCTTATCGTGTCCAGAAACGCCAATCGTTATCTCCCGTATCTTGCCTTGCTTTAGCAGAGAGTTTAAGAATTGCGTATTCTTTCGGAAAATATATACTCTAATTTATACCTTTGGGGACTTATCTCGTTATAATCATTATTTTGCCTGCCTTTCCTTGCTATAATATTGAGTTTTAGTACAGCGTACAGCAGCAAACACAAGGAGTTAGTGTTAGCACTGCGTGCTGCACACTATGCATGCGCTGTACGTAAAGGCTGCTGGGGGATTTTTCGGGATTTAATATTCCCCGTTAACGCACGCAAACGTAGCCTACGTAGCGTCTTGTCGAAGCGAGAGCCGCCCGCTTTGGAGCTATCAAGTCGTCGGCACGCATTGTTCGGCTCGTTCGTTCCCCTCTACTAACGCTCGTATTTGCTTTAGATTTACGTAACAATGCTTCCGCAGTGACGTACTGGTGGCAAATGGGCACTGTTTTACATACGTTTTCGATTAGCCACGCAGAAGTTAGGCTTAACGAGAGAGTTTAGCTCATGTTTGCCGATACCGTGTCGAGATGGCGTCAAAACCTGCGTCTAGTTTTTCGTTCATTCGCTCCGTTGCAAATAATACAGTCAAAAATTAGGCCAAAGCGTGCCACATTTTCCAAGGCAAAACAAAGTGAAGTGTGGTAGGTGATTTGGGCACGATGCGGGTGTGCTTCACGACCAAAGACGACAGCAACCTCCAGAAGGAAATGTTCGGGTTCAATTCATTCGAACAGACATAAAGACGGCGGCGTATATGTTTGCAGTAGCTTTAGCTTTTCGCTCCGTTCCGCTTGTCAAAAAGAACTAGTTTGCACCGCGCGGCACAGCCTATCTTAGCGTCAACGTTGCATCGCACGCAACGCTAAACCTAACGCAGGCGTTTGACGCAATATGAAAATTATCTAATACTACGATCCTAGCGCTTTCAGGTTGTGAATGGCATGCACGTATCAGCGTGACACAGCGTTACTCACATGAAAGTGGGAAGAGCTGAGGTTCAGAAAGGAAACGGACGCCACAGAGATTCCAATTTTTGTTTAAGTACCAAAGAACGTAAATTCTGCTTGGAGCTCTAGAAATGCGGAGCAACGACTACTCCTGCAAATGGGTTTTACTAGTACTGCATATTGAGAAGTACGATGCGTTTAAAAACAACAGGGTGTAACTCATATTGCGGGTTACATATTTGCAGCTGTAAATGAAACCTTTCATCTTCGACACATCTCCGATACGCTGATGGAGCCAATCAATGAGCGCCCGATACGCTGATGGAGCCAATCAATGAGCGCAGTCAGCCTACTCGATCGGAGTAAACTTTCTCCCACTGGGCAGTATATGTGAACTGTCTAACATGGAGCAATGTTAACGCCACCCGATGCGCTCCCTTACTGTCACAACTGGCTACGGTCGATCGAGCACACTGTAGACTAATTTACACCCTTCAGGACGCATAAGGGTGTAAGTCGGTATATAAGCTATACCATTACACCCGTAAAAAGATGTAAGAATACGAGTTTTAAACATATTTACCCTTACTTAAGGGAGTAAGTAAGGGAGTACTTAAGGGAGTAAATTCTAAAGCGAATGCCGGTGACTCCTTTATCAAATGTTGTGATGTCCATCAACTGTAATGAATGTTGTAATGACTCTTCTTACAGTGCAAAGCACTTGTTGGTGACTGCTTTATCGGGGGTGATTGCTCGTAACACTCCTTGCCAGCACTCTTTCTAAAGCGAAGTAAACATGGGACAAGTAGCGTCTTTCTCGAAGAGGAGTTGTTACCAGCATTCCCTTATTTTTCGAAAACGTATACGTATACTGCCAAACACCACTTTGTTGGGTGAAATGAACGTTATGGAATGATGCCATGCACTTAAACATACGTAACGTTACCCCGAAAGTCATGTGTACTGATTTGTTTTGCTTATAGCACGCGAAACATTTTGGTGGCGATGATTGAACTTCGCAGGCATCGAAGTGGCGTATCCTTGCGTGCAAATGCCATTGCGGCGGGCTCAGATGTAACCTACGCTTCCGAACACGCGGCGATGACTGCATTTTGGCAACCCTGACCCAGGGTCTAATGGGCAGGCGCTTCTAACCTGTGAAAACATCACGCGCACGACGTGGCGTCTGCTGCAAATCTCTGAGGCCGTGTGAGCAGGCCATTCGAACCCGCGACCCCTTCTCTCAATTCAGTCGTTACATCGCGAAGAGCTCTCACCTTGACTGCGACGAACTTGATGAGGCTGTACTCGCCCTTTTCGTAGGAACCTGGCAAACACCGTGACGACGATTAGGTTAAGAATTCAATTGTTGTCGCAGATAAAGAATACGTTGTCGACAGAAAAGGAAATCTATGTGTGGAGGAACAGTAGGGGCGAACAGGCATGTATCAATTTCGCAGCCAACACCAAGGAAAAATACTATGAAGGAAACAAGGTGCTTTAGGTTTCCATTCGCACTCTTCATTAGCGGCTGTTCTGAAATCTAATGCAGCAAGTAACCTAAGAATTCGACAAAACAGGCCTGTCTCTGTTCAAACTGCCCAAACTTTGCGCGGGACAACGATATACGAGCGACTGAACTACTGTTTATTGGTTTTGTTACGATCAAACCAGGTGACCGATGACATAATCACGTGACATCACCTGTTTTGCAGTGTTCACGCAAATATAGGTCATCGCTCAGCTAAGAAATTATTTTCTCAAAAGAAACTCCCGTTCTTTATCTCGACTTGAAGCACCAATTATTTGTTTCCGTAATGTATGAGGCCACGACGTAGTGTTTCGATTTTTTCCTGGCATTTTCACCCCATTTCATTCGCATTTGCTTTCCTCGAGTTCGCAAAGTGTCCCCTCTAAGATTATTAATAATTTGATAAGTACAAATTCCTAAGCTATTGGCTAAATCAAGTCTTCCTACCAAAACTTTCTGTTTACCTGCCGTGATTGCTTGGTAGCTATGGTGTCGGGCTGTTAAGCACGAGGCCGCGCGATCGAATCCCGGCCACGACGGCCGCATTTCGATGGGGGCCGAAATGCGAAAACATACGTGTAACTTAGATTTAGATGCACTTTAAAGACCCCCAAGTGGTCCAAACTTCCCGAGTCCCCCACTACGGCGTGCCTCAATCAGATCGTGGTTTTGGCACGTAAACCGCCGTAATTTAAAACACTTGGTGTTTGAAGCCCATTCGTATGCGAATACAAACAAATGATATGCGGGCTCGTATATAATGCTGCTATAATTGCATGCATCCATTTGCAACATGGTTCGCTCAAATAATGCAAAATGTCATGACGTCACATCCTAACATGTCCTCCCGCCTATGCGTCAAGGTTCTGAAAGATCCACCTTCTATACTTGCACCAACAGGCGTGCAATGACACCTCCGAGAGATTTTAGTGATTGCTTCTAAATAAAAAAAATATTGCTGCTCACCACTGCACTACCAACAGGCAATGCAGAGTGACTCAATTCTTCATTCGAGTAAAAAACCGGGTAATTCAAATCAGCTCAGCTGCCACAGTGAAATCACCGCACGTTCAGCACGTCATGCATAATTCAACCCTGAAATCCCAGCGTAGAAAAACTTCCATTCGTCGATGATCCGAGTGAAACGGGATAAAAGCGTTCGTCGTCTGTTCGTGTAATCCGGTGCTTACCGACGTACTCCCCGTCGTCCCAGTAGAGTTCGCCCGTCGCCAGCCCGTCATGGTTTTGAGCCACGAGCAAGTTGAACGGCTTCAGCCGGCTGCACGTACACAGTGAAAGACACTGTTACGCTAAACGTTGTCCACGTCGCAACGCCTCAATGTGTAGGCACTTCTCTGAGGTGGCCCGGATGCGGCCAGCAGTCACTGACCCTCTGCAACACCTGGCGTTTATCCCGTCACAACTATACCCTTCATCATCGGCACACTCGCCGCGCATGGCTCAGTGGCTATGCCGTTGCCCTACTGAGCACATGGGTTAGATTTTCCTGCAGTCACGTTCCGACTGGGCAGAGACGCTTGCGCAGAGAAAAAACAAACAATAGAAATAAAAAGACATTTCGAACACACACACACACATAGTCATCCTTTTTTTTCAACTTTTTTTAGGATCACCACTGCTCTCATTTTCCCCACCCACGAAGATATCTAATACCATTGCCTTTAAGGAAGGGATGGCGACAAATACGTCACTTATACGGCCTTTATAAGCCGTGCACGTCCTGCCCTGTCGTAATCTAGCACTCTCTGCCAATCTGCATTATCTCGTAAAAAGGTTACCCACGTACGCCTGTGACGATCCCACGTGCACATCTTCGCCCACATTCCAGTACAAAAAAAAACACCCCCACCTGGCGGCAGTGGTTTGCGCTGGTTCCTGCGATGGCACCACATGACCTCCGCGAATGAGCAGGCAGATAGAGTCGTTGAGCGGCGACATCTGGAAGTCTTCGCCGGCGCTGTGGTAGGGCAGGCCGAGCATCACATCGTACCAGATGCCACGGGGCAGGTACGGCTTCACGCTCGTCGCGTTCTGGGAAATTGCAACAAATGCGGCAAGACAATTTACAAGTGTACCACCACCTCCTTTGTTGGTTCCTTTAGAGCGCAGCTCTTAATTGCCCATAGAGTGGAGCGTGGGCGGCGGCGGCGTAACCGAGCGTACGAGCACAACAGCGAAAGATGAAACAAAGATGCACAGCAAAGATGCCACGGGGCAGGTACGGCTTCACGCTCGTCGCGTTCTGGGAAATTGCAACGAATGCGGCAAGTTACAAGTGTACCACCACCTTTTTTGTTGGTTCCTTTAGAGCGCAGCTCTTTATTGCCCGTAGCGTGGAGCGTCGGCGGCGTAACCGAGCGAACCAGCACAACAGCGAAAGATGAAAGAGCGAACGCGGAGCGGCAGATGAAAGACGCGAGCTGCGAACGGCAGACACCAATGTGAGCGCCACCCTTCAGTGACGTGCGCGTGGGAAAACTGGTTTCACGCGGACCCGCCCGACCGCCCGATGCGTACTTGTATCTGGTCTCAGCCGGACCGCTAGTTTCGTAATATCGTCTGCTTACATCAGTCCTCGCTCGCACTTCTTTAGTTTGCTTGGTTTGGTCTTGCTCGCGCTTGTTTCGATTGTCATTGTCTGCTAGTGTTTTGTAATCCCATTGTAAGGGCGACGCCAATTGTGTAGTACTTCATGGAAGCCACGCAGCACCAGCGATTACACTGGAACTTTCGACGAGTCATGTATAAAGCCGAAGCGATGGATCTGCAGATCAGATTTTCGACGATTTCCGACTCTGCTGCATGTCTATGTCAAATTCTTTGCCTCAATATATTGCGATATGAAAGCACATATAACGCTGCGCTCAAGTTTCGCATTAGAGAGCATCGTAATCGTCGGGTAATTCGTTCCGGTGGTTTTTATTTAATTCATATATATTTATATATATATACATATTCCAACAATATATGGCACATACAGCACGCTCGTTTTAATTCATGCCAGGCGAAGCTTTCTTTTATAAGTTCGATCAAAAAGCTAGGTAGAGAGACCCAAGATGCCTGTAATTGTTTTATTTTCTCGTTTACGGCTAACGCAAGTGTTTACTCGTGCCAAGGCAGTGTAGAACAATGCCAGCGAGAAGCAGGAATATCAGTGCAGTGATCGCAAGGGGCTCTATTACAGAGATTCACATAAGAAACGGGACCGCTCGCTTGAAGACTCGATCGCGTTTTTGTTTGTGGCCGACCATCCGCGATAAGAGTTTGTGCACGCAACTGACCGGCTCCAGGATGGGGAGGACGAGCAGGGCGCTGCCCCAGAGGAACTGCGTGTCCACGGCGTACGTGTTGACGTCCTTGGGGAACCTGCGTGCAGTGAAGGACAAGTGGGTAGAGCGCCAGTCTCTCATATTCGCTGGTCATCGTATGTGACCGGAAACCATAACCACAAGCGCAACAAGCCATGCAGGCAAACGGCCAATAGGGCGCATCCTCCAGGGAACCACAAGGAAGTGGAAACTTACATGGTATAAGAAAATTCGGGCTGAACCCATCCCTTCGGGGATGTTTATCGTCAGTGTAATCGAATTATTGCGATCGGCGTTCGCGTGGGTGAAATGATAGCTGAAAACACGTGTCCAGGAATGCCACTTGATAATGTATCCTCATTACCTGGTTATCGCGCGATCCGGTTGAAAGATCAATACAGAGTAGTGAAAGAGACAGTGACCACCTTCGGCTCACGTGTAGACGAGAAGCCCACATTAACAAAACGCAACTGCGCTAGAATGAATTGATCGCGAGTGCAAATCGACAGCTAATGGTAGCCTCAGACGTATTATTGGCGGCCGACCAATGGACAAAGGACACTCGGGAACAAAAGGCTTTGCGAATTCAGCGCTGTAGAATCAGCAGGGTCCCTGGGGGACAGCCATCTTTTCCCGGGAAAAGCGGGAACTGGCCGGAAACGGGTAAAGAACAACCGCGACGACGCTAAGCCTATTCTGATCGCACGCTTTGAGCCAGCGCTCGCTTGCCGTGGCTCTGACGTGAGCTGCCCCGTCATCGCTCCTGCAGCAGTCCAACGCAGGCTGCGCGGACCACTGTTAACACGGGCGTCGATATTAAGTGCACTTGCATGCAACGCGTGTTCCAGAGTATCAGAGTCCGGTCTACATGGAACAAGTAGGGATATCTCTATATAGAGTTGTGATAGCGATATTTGTCTACAACGGTACGCAACTGTTGAGTGAACTCCGACCGTGATCCCCCGCCCCCCAAATTTCTTTTTCACTTCGTCTAGAAGGGGGGCGCTGGGAAAGCAACAGATCACCACAACGCACTCGAAGAACAGAGGTCGGGCGACCGTTTCGCCGAACACGTGACTGCGGTAGAACAGGGTGTACAGGTAGGGCAGGAAGCAGTATCGGATCTTGAGAGTCTTCTTTGCCGTGGCAGCCACGGCACCGCCCATGGCCGCCGGGTCTTGGTCCTGCAACCGAAACAAGTGCACAAGGTTTACCTTTACAGTGAAACCAAAGGCCCGTCTCTGCCGTGACGTCACGTAAATGGGCGAACGTGATTGGCTGGTGCATATATGTGTCTCGTGGAACAGTGGTTCTCACGCAGTCTGATCCTGGTCCAGAGACGGGAAAAAACACCACGAGGTTCGTCATCTACTGAAACTTCGCGATGAAACTGCGCTTCTATCAGCTCTGTAGACGTAGATGGTAGAAAGAAAGCCATATGGTCAGAATTAATCAAGAGACCGGCGTCATGTTAACCTGCCAGAAATGCATTGATTCGGCCTTGTTGATATATCACAGTGAGAATCTCAATAGCGCTAAAAAAGACAGAGACAGACACAGTCACGACCGCACATGGCGCTAACTTCCAACTGTTTATTTCGGAAAAGGCACGTGTCTTTTTTGACGGACTTTCTACGCATGTACGCCGAGGTGTGACACCATGGAAAGGGCGGTACGCGTACATGGCCTTTTAAGTAAGCCAGGTCCTTATGGCGTAGTGACAGGGGTGCAGTGCTAACGTACTTGTCAGCTAAGTGCTGAATATGAACGACTTCTATTATCTCTCATGTCAACTGTAGTCAGGCTTTGCCCAGGATACTGCACAGGTCAAACAACAGCGCAGCAAACAGCGCCACAAAGAGCGGACAATAAAAAGGAAAACGTTCTTAAAAAAAAGGATGTTAGTCGTGGCACTAACAAAGCATCCTTTATACACACATAACGCCGCTGAAAAGTTTCGCACACGTAGCCCGGACTGCAATAATCTAATAAGACTATGTTGGATTCCCGTAGCCGCGAGCTTGCACTCACGAGGTTCCCCTTGGCGTTGTGGTTCCTCGCGAACGGATAGAAGGCGCCCAGGGCCTGCCACCGGTTGCACAGCTCGCTGGTGGTGTTGTCCCAGAAGCCGCAGATGTCCGAGCCGGTCAGCGGGATGCCCAGTATGTTGAAAGTCAGCATCGCTGCGATGGTCACCGCAAACAAACGTATCTTTGTGTTCTTCACTCCTAGTTTGGAAAGAAACACACTGCACCATGCTAATGTTACTGTAGCTAATATATATAAGCTTTATATTGACGCAAGAGGTGAAAACAGTGCATATTTTGACATTTATACACCTGGTACGAGTGCCACATTCATAGAAGAACAGGGGTGTTCGAACAGCAAAATTTCCGAATTGGATACCGAAATAGGTTTCTTCCTCTGAAACAAAGTAGAACTGAAACCTTGCCTGGAATTTACGTGGCAAAGAATTGGTTCATTTTCATCATTCGATGTATGCGTGCAACCGGCGTGGACGTCCGGCCAACTAAGGAGCTTTTAAATGGAAGCAATTCGTTAACTTGTCTGGTGTACCATCGCATTAAATAAATACAGTCGACTGCCACTCATTCGACCCTTGCGGTACCGCGAGCTGTGGTCGAATTATCCGAAACGTCGAATTGAAATATTTTTTTATTATCAAGAGTGAGATACTGAGGATGTTCTTTCTGGACTTTGAGGGGGGAGGGATGGGTGAGGGGAGTAGATAAGGCTGTGTAATTGGCATGTGGCGCCATGCTGAACGAATGAAACAGGCTTCGGAATAGGCGGGAGCGACGCGACATGAAACAAGCGGAAACAGGCTTCAAGCGTGGAAGGAGCGTCAGCCACTAGAGAGATTTACCGTGGCCGGTATTCCTGTTACCGCAAGCGGACTGGGCGTTTCACCGGATGAGCGGAGGTGCAAAGGTGAACGTCCTGCATGGTGCAGCCATTCACCGTTCACATGGCTGAGCCCCAGCAAAGGTGAACGGCCTGCATGGTGCAGCCATTCACCGTTCACATGGCTGAGCCCCAGCTGGGGCTCAGCCATGCATCCAACTCGCCTACAGACGCAGGCGAGTTGGCCACAGTCCACTTTTTTTTTGCTCTGGCGCCAATGCGTGAGAACCCTAAGAATCGTTCCCCCGCTTGCCCAACACCCAGCGCACACTGGGTAAGCATATTGGGCACCGAAGAGTAATATGTCATCACCCGATCGGTAACTGAGTGGTCAAGGATCACGACATCATCTGGTCGGTAGGCGGAAGGTTCGAGATTAGTGTTGTGGTGGGGTGGCCTCATAGCCGCCCCGATTCGGGCTGTTCGCTGGGTGGACTGCGGTAGTGTGGCCCCGGTTGGCCGCTCACGCATCCTCGTCCAAAGGCGAGGGTTCTTCGTGGTCACGGTCACAACTCGCCCGCGCTGCCGGCTCTTGCAAGCGGGAAGGGGCGGCTGCAGACGACGGGGACAAGACCGTCTGCAGGCGGGTTGGCCACAGTTCACTTTATTTTTTTTTTGCTATCGCTCCAGTGCGTAGAATTGTTCCCTCGCTTGCCACACACTGAGTGCACACTGGGTACGCATATTGGTCGCCGAAGAGTAATATGTCATCACCCGATCGGTAACTGAGTGGTCAAGGATCACGACGTCGTCTGGTCGGTAGGCGGAAGGTTCGAGATTAGTGTTGTGGTGGGGTGGCCTCATAGCCACCCCGATTCGGGCTGTTCGCTGGGTGGACTGCGGTAGTGTGGCCCCGGTTGGCCGCTCACGCATCCTCGTCCAAAGGCGAGGGTTCTTCGCGGTCACGGTCACAACTCGCCCGCGCTGCCGGCTCTTGCAAGCGGGAAGGGGCGGCTGCAGACGACGGGGACAAGACCGTCTGCCGGCGGGTTGGCCACAGTTCACTTTATTTTTTATTTTATTTTTTTGCTATCGCTCCAGTGCGTAGAATTGTTCCCTCGCTTGCCACACACCGAGTGCACACTGGGTACGCATATTGGTCGCCGAAGAGTAATATGTCATCACCCGATCGGTAACTGAGTGGTCAAGGATCACGACGTCGTCTGGTCGGTAGGCGGAAGGTTCGAGATTAGTGTTGTGGTGGGGTGGCCTCATAGCCACCCCGATTCGGGCTGTTCGCTGGGTGGACTGCGGTAGTGTGGCCCCGGTTGGCCGCTCACGCATCCTCGTCCAAAGGCGAGGGTTGTTCGTGGTCACGGTCACAACTCGCCCGCGCTGCCGGCTCTTGCAAGCGGGAAGGGGCGGCTGCAGACGACGGGGACAAGACCGTCTGCCGGCGGGTTGGCCACAGTTCACTTCATTTTTTATTTTATTTTTTTGCTATCGCTCCAGTGCGTAGAATTGTTCCCTCGCTTGCCACACACCGAGTGCACACTGGGTACGTATATTGGTCGCCGAAGAGTAATATGTCATCACCCGATCGGTAACTGAGTGGTCAAGGATCACGACGTCGTCTGGTCGGTAGGCGGAAGGTTCGAGATTAGTGTTGTGGTGGAGTGGCCTCATAGCCACCCCGATTCGGGCTGTTCGCTGGGTGGACTGCGGTAGTGTGGCCCCGGTTGGCCGCTCACGCATCCTCGTCCAAAGGCGAGGGTTCTTCGCGGTCACGGTCACAACTCGCCCGCGCTGCCGGCTCTTGCAAGCGGGAAGGGGCGGCTGCAGACGACGGGGACAAGACCGTCTGCCGGCGGGTTGGCCACAGTTCACTTTATTTATTTTTTTTTTTTGCTATCGCTCCAGTGCGTAGAATTGTTCCCTCGCTTGCCACACACCGAGTGCACACTGGGTACGCATATTGGTCGCCGAAGAGTAATATGTCATCACCCGATCGGTAACTGAGTGGTCAAGGATCACGACGTCGTCTGGTCGGTAGGCGGAAGGTTCGAGATTAGTGTTGTGGTGGGGTGGCCTCATAGCCACCCCGATTCGGGCTGTTCGCTGGGTGGACTGCGGTAGTGTGACCCCGGTTGGCCGCTGATGTATCCTCGTCCAAAGTTAAGGCAAGGATTCTTCGTGGTCACGGTCACAACTCGCCCCCGCTGCCGGCTCTTGCAGGCGAGAAGGGGCGGCTGCAGACGACGGGGACAAGACCGTCTGCAGGCGGGTTGGCCACAGTTAACTTTATTTTTTTCTCCTTTCGCGCCGGTGCGTGCGACTGCTAAGAATTGTTCCCTCGCTTGCTGCACACCCACTGCACGCATGGTGGGTGCCGAAAAATATTCGCTTAAAAGGGTGTAAATTATTTTAAGGGCGCGCATATTTTGGGGGGAAAGCGACCGTCTAGAAGCAAAAAAAGAAAAGAAGTGAGAAAGACTTCCACAGCTCTTATGCTCTCACGTACACGGAATGGACGATCGCATGGCGTCCCAGTCAGACTCGATGTCTCCGCTCCAGTGACCCGAGTAGCGACCCTGCCCCGAGAACGTTGACCGCGATATGATGAACGGTCTCCGCAGGAGAATCTGACGCAGGGAGCTGGAAAAAAAAAAGCAGAATTGGGTTCTAGTTTTGCACGTCCCTTAAACAGCTGCAGATGACACCTGCACTAATGTCACAGGCCATACCATGCTCGCAAGCCGTGGTATTCTTACCATAACAATGGGATTGAACTACCGGAAGAATGAAAAGAGAAATGGCATACGTCGGGGCGTCACAATTGGTCGCGACGTCACAATCGGTCGCACGCCGTTGTGGGGGAACTCCGGATTAATTTTGATCCCTAGGGGATCTTTAACGCGCCCCCAATGCACGAGACAGGGCGTTTTTTTTTTTTCTACTTTATCGAAATGTGTCTGCCACGGCCGGGATTTGATCCATCTGAAGACGAGGCTTAAGACATGAACAAAAGTCGAGAGAAGATTCAACAAGGTCGCGGATAGATTCCGAACAGTCAGTCTCACTCGTATGTGCGCAGTGCCTCGGTCAGCCCGTACAGGTTGTGCAAGTTGTAGTGCCTGGACAGGTAGTGGCGACCCGTCATGCATAGCGTCTTGGTTCGAAGCGCCTCGTTGCCTTCGCCGGGCAGATACGGCGGTTCCTCCAGCGTTGAAGCCGGGCATCCGCGCTCGGAGCCGTTGTACAGGCTCGACGGCTCGTTCAGGTCCTGACAACGCAACGGCAGAGCGCAAAGCATGTGGCGCGACTGGACACCACCATTATCGCGACACCTTCAGTAAAAGACAAAAATAACTCTTCAATGACACTAGTGGCGAAACTCCGCCGTCCTCCCCCCTCCACATCCCGATGTTCCCCGGCAGTTATCTACGTGATAGAATGAGGCCGCGCTAATCGGCAAACGACAGGCCGTGTGTGTGTGTGTGTGGGGGGGGGGGGGGGGTGCAGTCTCCGATTGTTGCGGGATCTGCGAACATCTAAAGTAGCTATATTATGCTATTTTCTTGCGCGCACCACAACTAGACGGGGAGTAAAAGATTGGCGAACTGAAATAATTGGCAACTCGTACCGTCATTTCTAATCAATGAGTCATTTCTCAACAACATTTGCAACTTCCAAAACTTTTGCTCGAGGCTACCCGAGAAAGGCGCGAACTTGAACCCCACGCCATAACTCCGCATGTCTCCCGCTCCGCGTGAACACGTTGGCGACGCATAGTGTAGGGACGTCATGCGAGGCAACGAAGTCAGCTGCTGCAGTGGAATAACAGCTCGAAATGTTTTGCCCTAACGATAGAAATATCTTAACGACGCGCTGGTCGATGACGGGGCACCGGCAAGGGAATGACAAGCCCTCCGGTCACAACGTTGCAGGGAACGCAGCATCCGTCGCAGATTCGGTCTCGGGGCTGGCGTCAGTAAACTGCGAGCGTGCGGCCTAAGCGAACCTCACTCCCGTCAAACCTGATGTCCTAATTATGCTTTCTTTTCTCGCAACAATAGAAGCATTTATTTATTTATTTATTTATTTATTTATTTATTTATTTATTTATTTATTTATTTATTTATTTTATTTATTGATCGATTGATTGGGTCATGACGTTTAATATTCTCAAATCCACTCTGGGGCTATAAAGCACGTCGTAGTGGAGGGCTCCGGCTAGTTACGGAAACACGTGGTTTTTACCGTGCGCTTAAATCCACGTACAGGTGCATTTTCGTATGTCGCTCCCATCGATATTCGGCCGAGACGAAACCCTGACCTTGCGCACGCAGCAGCAGAAGGCGCCAAAACCAATAAGCTAAAGCGGTGGGTAGAAAGACGAGTTTCTCAAGAGAAATCATCCTACATAAGTAAAAAAAGTTTGTTTACAACAAGTCCATGGAAATTCAACTATCCAGATTCCTCTCTACAACAGCCGCGTGTGTTTTTTCTTCTGTAAAGACGGACTTTTCTTTTCGATCTCATCTCTTCAGTCGACAAGCTTTTTCACTTCTCACTCTTGGGGATCAACTCAAGTGAGTAGAATGTCGATTTATGCGCTTCTCCAAGGCGTTCTCGATGAAAGAAGGAAACGCAGAACGGCCGTTTACCAGCCAGAGTCCGTCGAAGGGCACCACGTCGTGGAAGTAGGACAACATCTTGGTCCAGTACTCGCCGCTTGCCGGATGCGTGAAATCCGGAAACACCAATCGGCTGCGGTTGCCCACCTGCGGTGCAAACGTGAGCGAAATGGTGCCACGAGAGCTTCAAAAAAAATGGCGCGTCACGAGCAACCTAGGGCCTACGTATCTACCCTAACCTGACCCAATTCAACCCAGCCTAACCTAATCGCAACCTTGATGAACTGCAAAGAAGGGAGGGTTAACGGCTGTTGAGGTTGGCAGAGGGTTAGACGGAGTGTCAAGACTTTCGAGGTATAAACGTAGGGGTTCAACTTTGTCCATAAAACATATTGAACAGTGCTGAAGCCTAACAGAGGACGCGGACGAAGTTAGCGGACATCAATACTACGCGTTGGTGTATTATTGGAATCAATTTATATCTAAAATCTGGGTTATATTACATATATTTAGCATATAGAGAAGGCGGTCCCATAGTCAAATACTGTATCGGGACCTCCCATGCGCCGTTTAAAGTAAAGGCATTAGCGGAACTTAGCATTGTGTATGTTAGCTTTGCTAGCACGTGTCCTGCTACTTATTGTAGGGCATAGGTTGAGGCCGTTTGGGGAATACTATAGGTAAACTCCTGTCTTGAAGCTGTAAACTCCTTTAACCAGTCACGGTGCGTTCTCTGCATATATACTGATTCCGGATTTCTAAATCGCAACAGACAATTGCCTGGGAACAGACAACAGTCCTGCCTGGGGTTGCCCACCTATCCACATTCCCACGAGATATTTTTTTTTCGTTGAATAACGTCATTATCGTGACAAAAGAAAGACGTACACCGACCAAATAAAACCTTAAAAGCAAAACGATAAAAGCAAGAGTTTTATTTGGTTGGTGTATGTCTTACCTTGTCATGTTTATTCCCGACCGGACGGGCTTCCGTCGAACACTCGATAACGTCATTATCGGTGCATCTTGCGAGCTTAAAAGAAAATAAGCGTTTTGTTCTAGTGTTTTTTGTTTTGTTTTCAAGTCTCATTAATAAAGGGTCCACGCTTATCCGTCGCAGATGGGACAGGGACTGCGCCTCAGTCCCGATGACCACTCACCATGCCGTAGTTGTAGTCGCCGGCTTCCGACCTCACAAACACGGCCGTCTTGTGACCTTCGTCGAAGGGAAGGTAGGAGCCGCTTTCCAGGTTCGCGTCGATGCCCGGATGCTAACGGATAAAGAGACAGTTTGTGACAGATCGTACGCTAAGAATGTCAGCTCCCAGTCGTCAACTCCATCGCCGTTATCTATCGCATGCTCGACAAAAAAGGCGCTCGTCGCCATCTGCCATCATTTCTTTCAGTTCTTTACATCGGAGACGTGGCACAGCAGTGAGAATCTTCTCGTTCAGCATAAAGTGATGGAGTATGGTTGCCATGATTAGCAATCTATTAAGTATACGCAATTGCTCCCTAAATTCAATAACTCTAAAGCAAAACTGCGTGACAAAACAGCTAGACACCTGACTGACGTGGCCTTAACGTACGTTTGTTCATCTATGCGAAATTTCTACGCTTACGCTCAAAAACAAAAAGAACAAGACGATCACCTGTTTCGTGCTTGATCGTGTCGCAACCGCCTGCAATATCAGTGACGTCAGGTTTTGGAAGAGGGAGGAGAAATATTTGGAATGTTTTAGGTGTTCGAAGACGTTTGCAAGAAAGACGAGCGCACCCGGGCTTATCGTGTTCTGGAACGCTCCCAATCACAAGCTACTTTTTTATGTCGCTGGCGTCTTATGCTATATGGGGGCAGAAACTCTTGTATGCAAGATGTCTTATCGGAGAACCTAATGCCCGCCCTCGGGATCTGATCGAAATAAACATTCATTTTCACAGCCATTGGCCATGTTACGCGCAGACGAATCCACGTTCTAGCATGACCGAAAATTCACTATTCCAGCAATGCAATGTGGTAACAGCTCATTAAACAAGAAGTTTTAGCTCGGGGTCAACTATGACATCCTTATTCAAATACGTTGAAAAAGTTTTACTATCGCATCCAACCACCAAAACGAATTTGAACAATATTTTTGAACATAAGAAAATACTTAATTCTACCGGTTGCAGGGTGCAGAATTCTGATTTAGGGCCTGAACAGTTTCACAAAAAAATTTCTGAATGTTGTAAGTTCAACTGAAGTACGCATTTCACAAGTCCGTATCTCGGCAAAGAAAGCATCAGCAAAATACATCCGTTAGAGTCTATAAAGCCTACAGGTGGTGGTGTAATAACTGTACAACTTGCATAACATCGTTGCAACGGTTACAATAGTTTTGCTAAGGTCTAAATCTACTGAGTGCTGGGGCTTAAATTAGTGGTATATTTCAGAGCGATGTAAAACGCATCAGTGTTTCCCGCTTTAGATGTCTCAATATGTGTCGTTTACAAAACTGTGTTATCGTTCTTTAATTGCAGGGTTGCATAGTTGTAAAGTCGATACGTAAGTACTTTTTTTTTTCATTTTGCAATTTTAGACAGCTCGTTCGCACACACACATGCACACAAAAAGTTGGCAAGATTCTGCTTCCTACAGTTACTACACTATAACTTCGTTTTTTTTTTTTTTTTTTTCTCACAGCGGACAACGAGAAAAACGATTCTTCCCTTGGAGCTCCCGAATTAAAGCTTGTTAAGTTAAAAAGTTAAGAGGAGTAGTTAGTCCAGGCCTGATAGTGAACTACGTTTCTTACACTAGTAAAACACTCTGTCACCATTCTAGAAATGCCTGGTTAGGCCACAAAAAAAATTCGCAGAAATGAACGATCCGACGCCGCTCTAAAGTTCTTAGACCATATCGCCATGACGTCATCAACTTTCACGGCACCTGCTAGAGTCCAGCTTCTTTACACCGCTGAGAAAACTGTTTCATGTTAAGGAGGATTGAAAGACTCGGCCTGCCGCACTTTAGTTTCCAGGTTTCCAGCACGTTAAACTTGCGCTAAAATGGCTCAAGTAGGAGAAAATACAGCGAAATCCGCGACGTCAGAGGGATGTGCCCGTACTCGCGTTTCTCCGAAAAATTCAGGAAAGGTAAGTTTGATATTTCTTTCTTTTTTTTTTGGGGGGGGGGGGAGGGGGGGCAACGACAACAACGCTCAAGTATCGGGCATTGGGTGCGCAATAAAAAAAATTCAGCTGGTCAAGTTAATCCGGAGACTGCCACTGCGTGTGGTGTCATCATACCCCACTGCGCTCTTCCATGGACGTTAAGAAGAAGAACAAAACTTTATTGGTAGAAAGAACTTCGTTGCCCCTAAAACGGGGTAACGCCGTGTGGTCGGGCCCCTATTCCAAGGCACCGCTGTTAAACGCCGCAAATTTCTTCTCCAGTAACAGCGAACCCTTCCACCCCCCACATGAAAGAAAATTAGTTTAGGTTAGCTTGGTAAGCCTAGAACGTCCTGAGGTCCCATTCAAGTGCTGCTTCTTTAGTATCCGTTTAAGCTCAGCGGCCAGAATTAGTCGCCAGCCCGTCCGAAGAGGTCGCACCACTGACCAGCGTGAGAACGAACTTCATGTCCCGCTTGTGCAGGTCCTGCGCGAACTCCGGCAGACCGGCGAAGCGGACCTTGTCGTAGGTGAAGGGCCGCAGGGCCTCCATGTAGTCGGCGTCAAGCCACACCGCCTCGACGGGTATGCCAGCGCGCAGGTTTCGACGCCGGGTCTCCTTGACCTCGTCGATGCTCGCGTAGCCCCAGCGGCTCAGGTGGAAGCCCAGGGCCCAGTAAGGGGGCATGGCCGGCCGACCCACGAGCGCCGTGTACTGCTGCACCACCTCGGACGGCGTGGGCCCCAGGAACACGAACACGTCCAGAATGCCGCCCGTCGTGCGGAAGGTCACCGAGGGACTCGGCTTGAGCAGGATGTCTGCGAGACGTCACCGTCGGGACGTTGTTGAGAGGAAGCGTCGCGCAAGCTTGGAGCTGTTGTCTACGTGGGAAGAAGAAATAAAAACGTTTTCCTCGGCACCCCTGATTTGATGAGTCTTTATTTGTTGCATTGTTCAGTTGTTGTAACATATCCTCTAGAGTATTTGCAGAAGTACGTTTATCTAGGTCAATTACTCACACTGGACCTTGACCATGAGAAGGAAATTCACAGAAGCATAAAAATCGGTTGGAGTGCATGCTGCAGGCAGTACCAAATGCTGACTGGGGGCGTATACCCTTGTTGTTGAAAAGAAAGTTTACGATCATCGTATTCAACTGGTGCTAAATATGGGGAAGAAATTTGGAGGTTGAAAAAGCTCGCGAACATGTTCGGGACGGCGAAAAGAGCGATGGAATGAAAAATGATAGGCATTACGTTAAGCGAGGGAAGAGTATGGTGCGAATCAGAGTAAATGGGGACAGCCGATATTCAAGCTGACATTAAGAGAAATACATAGAATAATAATAATAATATATGGGGTTTTACGTGCCAAAACCACTTTCTGATTATGAGGCACGCCGTAGTGGAGGATTCCGGAAATTTCGACCACCTGGGGTTCTTTAACGTGCACCTAAATTTAAGTACACGGGTGTTTTCGCATTTCGCCTCCATCGAAATGCGGCCGCCGTGGCCGGGATTCGATACCGCGACCTCGTGCTCAGCAGCCCAACACCATAGCCACTGAGCAACCGCGGCGGGTAGAAATACATAGA
Organism: Dermacentor andersoni; assembly: GCF_023375885.2. Taxonomy (NCBI): domain Eukaryota; kingdom Metazoa; phylum Arthropoda; class Arachnida; order Ixodida; family Ixodidae; genus Dermacentor; species Dermacentor andersoni. The sequence continues at coordinate 122,020,376 of NC_092821.1, read as the reverse complement.
GCTGGACAGGCCATGTAATGCGTATGGTAGGTAACCGGCGGACCATTAGAGTCACAGAATGCCAAGGGAATGGAAGCGCAGTCGAGGGTGGCAGATCATCACGTTGTGTGATGAAATTAGGGAATCTCCAGGCGCAAGTTGGAACGAACTAGCGCAAAAGAGGTGCAATTCGGGATCATTAGGACAGGCCTTCGCCCTGCAGCGGACATAAAGAAATAGGATGATGATGATGTTAACGAAAACAAATGTCTGCATTTAAAGAAAAAAACTGCGAATGTGACTGTAGAAAGCCGGTTTCACAGTTTGGGCCAGCAACCTTTCCACCAGAATTGTTGAAAATTGCGAAATCACAATAGAAAAGTTAACTTGTCACTCGAAATTGTTTTCAAGTTGCCTAACCTTGCGAACCGTGTGCACGGGCCGAGTGGTTATTCCCCAACATTTCTTTTTCCGAAGATCCGGGTAATATATCTTGTGGCAATGTGAATAAATCGCCTACACCACGCCAGAAAACTATTGGACGTCGACAGGATTCATTCTTCAAAGCATTCACTCGGCAACAGGGATGTCTGTAGCAGCTGTGACGAGGGTGGCCTTTGCGCCACGTGCCAGCCCGTCGCTCACCCATGGCATTGCTGTTGAGCAGGAAGATGCCACAGCTCTCGCCCGTTTCCTCGTGCACCAGCATGAACGGGTGGCTGCTGTACAAGTTCTTGCCCTCCTGCGAACACACACACAGACACAAAAAAAAGAAGACACCCGTCATTTGGGCCTGCACGAACTATACGCTCACCTGGAAGGGTCTTCGTAACCTGACTTCTTCAACTGGTTGAAGAACAAGAATTTTTATCGCACTAAAACAGGAGAAAGCGGGAGATGGAAATCGAAGACGATGAGCAAAACGAGAACAAGGTGAAAGCGGGAGCCAATGTTTCGACACGTGGACTTGTCTTTTCCAAGGCCCTGGAAAAGACAAGGCCACTTGTCGGAACGTTGGCTCTCGCTTTCAACCTTGTTCTCGTTTTGCTCATCGTATTGGAGTAAAAGGCCTACAAAAATATCTGTCAGCATCTGGATCCATAGACGATACGGCTATAGTTGAGGATTCATTGCAAAAAAAGGCTCAGTGAGTCATCGGTTTTGTTTTAACAGCGCAGCACGAGACACAGCATACATATGCAGGCTCGGCTGAAGCGGAAGTTGAAGAGACAGAAAATAGAGTTCCGTTTATCGGAAGTTTAGTTTCTGCGAAGGACGAAAAAAAAACAAGAATTACGAAAAGTTGTTTTATTTCGAAAGCGTCGGGTGTTTTATTTCCCTGCCGATGAAAAGAAAAGACGTTATTGTACCTATTGTACTCTGCCTGGAGTATCAAAGCTACATTCCCGGAGTAGCTGCTCAGTTTGTTTTTTTGACGAGCGCAACCTTGATGCACAAAAGAAAGCGAAATCTAGGCAACGCGAACGCTCCACGAGCAGCGGTGAATACCACAACAGCGCAAATAACTGATGCATTAAATTTTCCTGGCTATTTGGCATCACCAATCGAACTTCTTGTAATCCTGGTTCATACGGAGCATGACAGCCGATGAGGCAGGTGAAGTTTCGGTTCCTGTTCCATTTAATAGGAATTTGTTAATATTGTTCCTATGCGTGGCCAACCCAAGATGGCGCCCTCGTCCCGTTTATCTGGCACTTCTGTTTAAGCCACTCTCGTTCAACCGAAGCCCACTGTATCTACTTTCCGCGCTTACACAAATTCTTTGGCAGACACTGCAAAGTCGAGATGCTATAGCGCCTGCTGGAGTAGCGTCAAGTGTGGGGTAATGGCGAACTCCCGCCACGCATGTTTGTCTGGTGACCCGGCTTGCCTTCACGCAAAGTTAGGTCGACTCTGTCTGCGGAAATTACCTGGAAATAGGTGCAATTACAAAATGCTTTCGACGTATCACAGTATGCTGTCCGCGTCCGGGACAGTAGCATTCGTAAGTACTCTCGCCACCGTGGTGTCCAACCAGTGCTTTCACTGTTTCCTCATTCACTTGTCAAACGGTCTTGTTTGCCGTCTGCCTAGCTCACCGGGTTTCGCAGCACGCTTTAACTGTGCTAGGCGTACAGTAACAAACCGAGCGCTCCGTGGGTCTACTACAAAGGATAGCCCTAATGTCCGGACTCAACATTCGCCACATGTCATCCTTTGAACCAAGAGACGTCCTTGGCCCAGCACTGCCTGTCCTAACCCAGCCTAACCTAGCGCAACGAAGGCGCTTTTGTGCTTTCTTAGAGACACTAATGTCAATGAGCCACTTGGGTGTTAAAGTGCTGTGTTTTGTGTATGTCGCGTATCTCCGCTGCAAATTGTGCACGTCATCTCATTTTTCGCATCCGTTCCATCTGGAGTATCACGCTGGGCATGGCTCCAGGCAACCCTCTCCGGTATCCATAAAATCTCTCTCTCTCACCGTGGGTGATCTCCCAGCGTTGAAGAGGGTGATCTTCTGCCAGTCAGTGCTCCGTAGCAACGGCGACTTGACGTCTCCGACTCCGTACACGTAACGCGACGGGATGTAGGTGGACATCTGAAGGAACTGGTCGGCGAATACCAGCGTCGACAAATTTGTGTGGAACCTGTAAGCGTGGACGTGTAAACTTTCGCGTGACGTTTTTAGATGCCAAGACAGAAGCAAACGCAATGTGAAAACTTTTTTTAGTTGTACCAGAACAACACACGCTGAGACGAATACCACCCTCGAGGGTGGATTGCGTGTCGAAACGCTATTTTTGCACACCATCCCCACATTCCCTGAAAATCTCGTAAATGAGTGTATTTGTTAGCAGAACACCCTTAGTGCACCCTTTCATTAATTGTATGGCACTAGAAGGGTGTTTTGTGTGGAACACACACCTTGCGGAATTTAAGGGTGCTCGGACACTTACACTTCTCAAGCAAGTAACAACAAGGTACACGTTCCTATTTTCCAGCAGTTTGCCTCAAGTCATAGTTAGAGCACGTCATGTAGACGGTAGTCTATGCATGTGAGCCTCTTACTTCATGTACATGGCGGCCCCGGCGGTGAAGTGGAAAATACGCGGCGTTTTCTTTTACATCCTGTACCATCCCTTTCGAGACTTTTTACCAGTGGCTACGTTTAAGTTCTAGCTTGGCGATGTTTTACAGACCAGCTGGGAATCGTACGCGAATAATAGCACGTCAGCCAATCACAGCTGTTCAGACGCACGTTCTTTCAGGTGCAGCATCGGCGCCGGCGCAGTGTTAAGGTCAGCAATTCTTGCGCTGATTCATGTAATGCCGGTTTGAATGAACGCTCGTATGTGCCCGAGGAACAAACTACTACCGATACGAACACATTTATTTTGCAGGGGTGGTGCGCCCTGGTCGTAAACTGGAATGAGACGCAACCACTTTGTCCTCTTCTCTCCTTCCTGCATTTCAAATCTCACTGCTAACTTCGCTTGAATTGTTTAACCTCGGTGCGGATTTATATAAATTGAAGCACTGGAAAGCGTAACGTCAGCCTATCAGAGCAGGTAGAGGCACCACTGCGCCACTAAGGTGCTGTATTATTCTCCGTGTTTGTGTGGGCCGAGTGTTACAGGGGTAACAATTCCAACTGGGAATATGCAGGTTCGAGTCTTGCATGCAGGCTGCGCCAGTTTTCTGTCTCGCTTCATATTTTGATACACACCTCGGAAGACACTTCGGGATTACTTTATACAGATGTCGGAGAAGACTTGGGCTTCGATAGAATAAAAGATATCTCCGTAAAAATAAAAGGCAGTGTGCATTTCGACAAAACACATATCAGGGTAGAAAGTTGCAATTCCAAAAAAAAAGTCACCCTTTCAAACGGGTGCATAAATTCGCTTAAACACCCTTTTCAATTATGCGACGTTCATAGCTCACAGTGTAAGGAAGTTGGTTACAGAGATGCAAAAACACCCTTTCCTTAGCGTGTACTATTTCCATAGGACGCGTTCAATGTCAACCCTGCGGCCCTTTCGAGTCCCAGCAAAGAAGAACGATTTGTGAGGATGTTGACCATCACCTTCGAGTGCTGTTGCACTATTTTCAAAGGTTTCAAGCTTTCTGTGCACTGTCCCTTTGCGGTTCAGGCAGCGAGACCTACTCTTAAGAGCTCTTGTGGATTGAGATAGAAGCCTTTTTTGTGTGAGCCTCTTTGACGTTGGAGACATTTCCTATATGAATATGCGTTCAAGTGGCAAGATCCAGGACCTTCATGTAAATATCTTCCATGTGGAACTACCCCTATGCGGTCGTATCTAGTGGTTTGGTGAATACGAGACGCCATACATCTAGACTGACTGAGCTCATTAATTTCTATCATTACAGAGGGAATGCACCATGAGGGTGGCGAAAGACTGCATTGGATGACAAGATCTTCAGAACTTTCCTCACGACCTCAATTTTTTAAACTGTTTCAACTTTCTTTGACGATTCTCTACCAACTATAGCACAAGTACTTGCGATCTAATGTAAAAATTGCAGCGGGTAGAGGTCTTTAGAAGCTGCTGGCAGAACGGCATTATTTTTTTGCCTTCCCGGTCCAACTCATGCAGAAAGTCGGCCTTCACGTCAGTCAGGTTTGCTATCCACAAGGGGGATCACCGTAGCGAACAGATACGTACACCACTTTTCTGGACACTGGCCGGATGATCTCGACGTCTCCAGCCGGGCTGACCGAGGTGTCGTACATCACCGGGAAGTAGTGGTCTCTCTTCGGCACGTTGGGCAGCGGCACCTCGTACCGCGACGACCTCGGGTCGTAAACCTGCGGGCATGGTTGCCGGAGCATAGATAGATTTTTTTCACGTGACGTCATGGACGCGCCTGCTTCTCATCGTGCTAATAATACTCGAGCATGGTGGCCACGTTGACATCGGTGCTCTGTTCTGCTTTTTTTTTGGCGGTAACCGATTTTCAACGGATTATCCCTGTTGTCGATTAGCCATCCTGGACTTTTTTCCTTTTTTTTTGTCTTGGTTGAGGTCCAGCAAGCTTAGCGATTCGAACAAACCTCTCCCTTACAACGCGCCGCTGGAACGCCGGATGCCTCCGGGGGGGGGGGGGGGGGGGGGGGGGGAGGGTGACTCGTTTTTTAAACATAAAAGAAGTATGGGGTTTTACGTGCCACAACCACTTTCTAGTTATGAGGCACGCCGTAGTGGAGGACTCCGGAAATTTCGACCGCCTGGGGTTCTTTGACGTGCACCCAAATCTAAGTACACGAGTGTTTTCGCATTTCGCCCCCATCGAAATGCGGTCGCCGTGGCCAGGATTCGATCCCGCGACCTCGTGCTCAGCAGCCCAACACCATAGCCACTGACCAACCACGGCAGGTTGTCTTATAAACTGGTGGGTGTCCGGTGGTAGAGAGAGACCCGCCCTTTCCACAACCGAGCCGTGCCTTCTACTCACTCACTCACGATTGCAATTGTCAAATGCTGTCGCACGGTTGTGTTTTTTGCTTACGCAGCTTCTCGATGTGCCCGTACCCTAAAATTCCGGCCACGAAGATGTAAACGCGAAGCATCTATACAACGTCAAGCGCAATTTACTCAAACTGCTGAAAGAATCTTAATAAACATGCCTTCTTTATCTGTTTGGCTGCTCTGTATAACCGATGAAATATGCCCGGACCACAATAAATCATTTCTGAACTTTTGGTATTCCTGAATTTCTTATTCTTACACTTGGTGCGATATTGATTTTCTTGCATATTGTGTGTATGTTCGTGGTTTACAACAAAACGCTAGGTTCAAAAATAATGTTCTTGTTGTCCACGCCGTTCACGGAACTGCTCGGCAGTGCAGCAACGCTGCAGATAAATTGTGTTTCATATCCTTCTTTATTATTTTTATATAGAAACTAACATTGCAAAGCAGATTCATGCCATACGAGACTAATAAGCTACACACTAGATTCAGCCACTGCAGCAAGTCGCAGTTATAAAACGAAGCGAAAAAACCCCACTTCAAACAGTATTTTTGTCAGTTAAAGCCAGGAAATAGCGAAAGGATGGAAACTTATGTTAGTCGCTCGCGCCACCCTTTAGGAGGGCCACGGGTAGGTGGAACCACTGTGTAGCTTCCAGCAACGTTGCTTATAACCCTAAAAACAACGTGATGGAGAACAGCCATATCTGCATTCAAGTGGCCACAGCTGATGAAAAAAATTGTGTCAAATACAAATAAATTACGCGAGATTAGTGTTCAGTAGTCAAACTGCGCGATGTGCAAACATATTTCATCTTCCAATCAACAGTTCGCATGTAACGTCTTGCTTGCTAGAGAACAAAGTCGACCTTCACTTGCACAATGTTCGCGGGCCCAAGGGCAACGTTACGGACAATTGCCTTAATTTGAATTGGAGTGTATTCGCGTGATGAGGCACCTCTTAAGCTTTCGCTCGAGGCGCCATATATAGAGATTGAATGTTAATGATGAACGCACGAGTTACACTCGAAAGTTTCTTGTGTCGCATATTCACGCGAGAGGCTCACACCCACTAGCCATGGTGGCTTATTGGCTACAGCATTGCGCTGCTATAGACATGAAGGCCGTGGGTTCGTGTCCCAGTCATGGCGGCCGCATTACGCTCGGGGCGAAAAGCAATAAAAAACGGTCGTTTATTGTGCGCTAGGTGAATTTTAAGGAAACCCAGGTGATCAAAATAACTCCACCGTCCCCCACTACGGGCTGCATCGTTATCAGATCATGGTCTTTTGGCACGTAAAACTCAGGAATCTTATTTGAAGTCTGAAGCCCACACTTAATGGGTCCTCTTGAGTCCAAATTAAGTCTTTTTTTCTAGCCTACCGTTTCCCGTGCACCGTAAACCGATTTGCAACCTTAAGGGTGCTTTCTGTGTATAACTCCCACCCTTACACCTTTTACGAGCATGAGAATGGGAGACATAAGCCGATTTGCACCTTTAAGGCTGCTTTGTGTCTAGAGCTCCCACCGTTATACTTTCTACGGGTAGAAGAGTGGGCGACATACGCCGATTTGCACCCTTAAGGGTGTTTCTGCCTATAACTCCCACGATTACGCTTTTTGCTGGTGTAAGAGTGCGAGACATGGACCGATTTTCACCCTTAAGGCTGCTTTGTGCCTAGAGCTCCCAACATTACACTTTCTGCGGGTAGAAGAGTGGGCGACATACGCCGATTTGCACCCTTAAGGGTGTTTCTGCCTATAACTCCCACGATTACGCTTTTTGCTGGTGTAAGAGTGCGAGACATGGACCGATTTTCACCCTTAAGGCTGCTTTGTGCCTAGAGCTCCCAACATCACACTTTCTGCGGGTAGAAGAGTGGGCGACATACGCCCATTTGCACCCTTAAGGGTGTTTCTGCCTATAACTCCCACCATTACGCTTTTTACTGGTGTAAGAGTGCGAGCCATAGGCCGATTTGCACCCTTAATTACACTTGAGGACGTAAATCGGTTTACAGTGCACGCACGCGCCCGTTGCACGTGCAGGACGCTCGCTTACCCTGATGCGGGCGGTGTTGTCGTTGTAGTTGATGACCTCGACCTGGACGGCATGGAGGTCGTCGGGCAGCCCCGACGGCGTGACGCGGACCGCGCGTACGACGGTCCTCGTGGGCGACCGCTGGATGGTGTCCACCTTGTAGCCCAAGTAATTGGCCGGGTAAAAGCAGGCCGGCGGCAGCTGGAAACCCGGCTCCAGGCTCTCGGCCGACGCGTTCACGGGCTCGAAGCAGCAGCCACGGGTTCTGCAAACCGTGCGACATGTGGTTCGAGCACGAGGTCTTTCGCGAAGGCAGTGCGATAATTTGCGCAGGTTGACGCTTACCTTTCTCTCTCTGTGTGTGTGCGTGTCTGCGTGTGCGTGTCTGTTTCTGTGTGTGTGTGTGTATCTGTGTTTCTGTCTCTGTGTGTGTGTGTGTGTGTGTGCGCGTGTGCGTGTGCGTGTGTGCGCGTGTGTGTGCGTGTGCGTGTGCGTGTGCGTGTGTGTGTGTGTGTGTGTGTGTGTGTGTATGTGTGCGCGCGGGCGCGCGCGCGCGTGTGTGTCTTGAAACAGTACCTCAGCTCGGGTCAATAAATAAATAGACAACCACAACGCTCCCGTCCACTACAGTAATCCTCGTCTGACCCTACGTTTACTTCACCCGAACTTCGCGTGGTTTCGCAGTGACGATCTGCGCGTATTACGGCACCAATAAATGTAGCACGGTCATGGGATGGGGACGCTCAGCCAATAAACACTTACTACCTTTCGGTTCACTTTCACAGACTTATTCGAAATAATGCGGTACTGGAGTGGGAGCTCAGAATTGTGGTGCGTACGCGAGACTTGGCGAACGATGTTCTGACGCAACGAGACACGCTTGCTCGTGGTCACATGCATTTCGATCGTCCGGTCATCAGCCCGAGCCATAGCTGAATGCGTTGGTCATCACCAGATTACCTAAGTGACATTGTGTTTGGCTTGGTTCATTCTGATTGGTCCATGCCGTTGCTGAACGCGGAACGTCTCGAAAACATCATTTAGGCTAAGCAGCAATGTGCCTCGCTAGTCGTTGTGGGTAAAATCTCCTAGGAACTTCAGCTGCTGACGTTTCTTCCACTGCACCTCACAAGTTCAGGCATAATCGTTTAATGGTACGGTCAGTTATGATGACGATTGCGACGATCGCTTCTGCAGCCCTTATGGCAAACTCTGAGCAAACCGCACGCATCCGCAACGACCGGACGTTGGCATGACTACCGGTACAGAAATTGCAACTTATGTTACTTTGGTGTTCTTAGGACACTTGAAACCACTTTCCTGCATCTGTGCCTGCAACTAACCGCTCGCCTTTCATGCCCACTTGGGGCTCTGGGCATGTCCCACTGGGTCTCTGCCACTGCCGCTCTTGAATGAACTTCTTTGACGCCAACTTGGGTTCACCGACCTCTGGGTACGCGCTGCTCTTCAACGACGAAAGAAAAAGGGTCTCCAAATATTATCCAGTGCTGGGTGGTATTGAATCCGCTTATATATCTATTCAGACATTCTTCTTTCAATGGAGAGCTTCAGTGAGCCCGCCATCTCAGCATTTGCGGATACCGGGTTTCAGCAGAGATGTAGGGCAGCAATGACGCTGGTAGCGACATCTGCTGACTCAGTGGCTGACAAGAGAGCGTGCAAAACTAATACTGCAGTGACTTAAATCTCTTGCTTCAGCGCTGGTGAAGAGTGTTGGTTGCACCATAATGGTTAACGTGCGGCAATTATACCGTGTTTTCTTTTCGGTGATAGCATTGGCTCGACACAAACATTTCTCGAACACGTTGTGGTTAGACAAAAGGCCATAAGATGTCACTCCCACATTTGCTACTGCGCGCACGACTTCGGTGACCCGGTAATCCGCAAACGTTAGGGCGTTTACCGACAGACTAAAAGTATCTGATATATTATATATATATATATATATATATATATATATATATATATATATATATATATATATATATATTCCGAAACACCCGACGCGCAATGTTTTCGGCGGCGCCGTAAGATGGCGCAGCGTGTCATTCCGGCATTGCAAGATTGTTTCAATGCTAATCACATTAACGTCGAAGTTCACCGTGAGAAGAGTTCTACCGTAGCTTTGGCGGCTTGGCAACAGTAACAGATTGGTTCAGAAAACCGGCCTCACAGATATTCAGGATAACAGATAACGGTTTGAAATATGTTTCTTCTCTTCCTTCCCTGTCCTACAATGCGAAGCTGCCGAAAGTTGACTAAGGAAGCTTTGTAGCTAATTCGCATACGGTATTCCTCAACTAATTCCCGATTTAACCGGTTACAGCACGACACAAGTGCATAAAAACCCATCAAATCCTTAGCCATAGTTGTGCCACAAAAGTTGCAGTTTTCGCCTGAAAGGCGGCGCATTGATTGCGATAGCAAATTATTAGACAGCTATACGACGTAAGGTTAGCAGTTTGATCGGGTGCATAAATTGCTGTGGACATTCGCTTAGAAATTGAATTTACCGAGCACGCTGCCGTCACGCGTGCACAAGCAAACACGACCATATCTCAATTGATGACCGCAGACGCTCGAAGTCAGAAAGCTGGCGTGATGAAGAGCGGCAGCAGCGGCGAGCGAATTCCCATCCATGCTACCTCAATGCGAACCTGGCGTGCGAGAACACAGCGCACATGAAGCCACCAGTCATCTCGGGCTCCGTAGCCTTCGAATCCACCGACAGACTGCCTCCAAGATGGTCGGCCGCGCTCAGCCGCCACAGACGGAGTACAGGAGGGTATGCGCACTGCTCCTTCCCCCTCCTAGCGCGCGCAGAACAGCAAGCTAGAGAAGTCAACCTCAAACCTTTTACTCTTGCATTTCGTAAATAATGTATCTTCCTCTGATCGAACCAGATCGACTGAACTGATTAGATCAATCGGACGGATTGGAAAGATTGCGGCGGCCTCCCACATTTACACGAAACGACAACATGACGAAAGCTGAGTGTCCAGATTAGCACCCCGGGTCCTTCCCAGTTGGCCGGCACTGTGTACCTTCAGTTCTGTGGCATTTATGTACGAGAAATCACGACCATGAATATGAAGACACTCAAAGTGCAACGAAGAAACGCCATTCAAACAGAGGCATTGAATCAGTGGCCTATAGGCTGCCTCCCCTTCCTCCACCCCCCAGCGAAGGGTCTGCGGCTCACCGGCAGGACTCGTGGCTCGGAGCCGACTCCGGGTGGCAGTCGACGCGTTGGCTCTCCCACACCTGGCTGCATATGGGGCTCTGGATGACCACGATCTCCTTGACGTCGCCCCTGGACATTGGGCCAACTCTGCCAATGTTCGCGTAGCCTTCGTCGTCGACGACCGCGTTGTCGCCGTACACCTGGGACATCATCCTCGGCTCGCCCGAACGGTCCGGCGCGGCGCGACGATCGCTGGCGCTGCCGGCCACGCGAGGTGGCGCTGCCGGCGAGTGCCGACGACCATCTCCGTGACCGCGACTCAGGTCGGTGGCTTTCGAAAAAGAAATCACGACCGGCATGTCCCACCCGCTTTGCTAACCTATCACAATCTCCAAACAGATTCAGGAGACGAACAATGTGCGTTCTTGTGTTTTTTTTAACGCTAACATTTTCCCCCGCAAACGGCGACAGCTCTGTTACAGGGTCCCAGACCAGGCTAGTTGGTATTTCATGCTGAAGTGGCTAGAGCAAAAGTGGACACGGGACGTTAAAAAGGCGACAAGGACAGGCACAAGCACAAGGACAAGGACAAGCGCAAGGTCAAGGACAAGCGCTCGTCCTTGACGCCTGTTTAGTGTCCCGTGTCCACTCTTGCGCTAGTCACTTCAGCACTGTTAAACCGAGCAACGCAATTAAGGATGTATTGTACCTATAACTCAGGCTTTTGTACCCAAAGGGCGTAAGGACGTGAGTTACGGACGAATCTGCACATTTAAGGATCTTTAAGGGTGTAAATCGGTGGACGTGGTGTGTCGCTATTATTCGGGTTAGCTGGAAATCTCTTCAAGGTAAATGTTCGTTTTCTAAGACGCCTCCTTGCACGTTACGCTTACCCGAAATCCAGTCAGCAAATGACAGCACCGCAAGTTTAGTATAATCACTCGCTCGCACGTGTAAAATATTATTTCGCCGGCCTCCGCGCTCACGTCCAGCCTCATTCACCGAAAAAACTCACCGAGACTCACAGTCACGCATTAGACGTGGCACCACTCACTAGAGACCAATATACCGACCAACTAGCGGTTTGGCATAACCTACGTAAGTATTTCGAAGCTGAAGACTTGGTCACAACTTAGCCACAACGCAAACGAGGTACAACGATATCACTTCCCTTCTGTAAGTTGTATACTACAAAACTTGAAAAACAGGCATGTTTCAAGTTCGGAGCGCGGCGTTAACAAATCTAGCGCGATCGGCAAACTCATGGGCGATTACGTAGAAAATCACAAACGCACACGCACCCATACGCGCACTTCTTCTACTTTGACACTCCTAATGCTAAAGCATCAAGAAGGTCTACAGAATGTATATATCCATCCACTTTGACACACCTAATGCGAAAGCATCAAGAAGGTATACCTCCCCCCACCCCAGAATGTATATGTCCATCCACTCTGACACTCCTAATGCGGAAGCATTAAGAAGGTCCACAGATTGTATATATCCACCCTTTTCTTCTAAAAATGGCGCCCACCTGTCGCTGTGGCGGCCGCCGACCCGTTGCCCGCTCCAGGTCCCGCGCCCCGCTGTCGCAACGCGCCCAGGAAGCTCTCGGGCAGGTCGGCCACGCGCAGCTTGATGGTCATCGTGGGCTCCGGCTTGGGCAGCGGCTTGTCCCGCGGAGAGAAGGGCCGACCCGCCGACATGATGTAGAAGAGCGACACCAGGATGACGCAGGACGACAGCAGCATGACGACGCCGAACGAGTACATCACCGCCGTCGGGATGCGCAGCGCCCCGCCCACTGACTTGTCGTCGCCCGAAAGGAGCTTACCTGCAACGGCGACGAGGAGGCGTTGTCCCCCATTGCACCTTGCGAATAGCGTTTAACGCTTCGCGCCTCTGCATCGATCTCAACTTCCGCGCCAACCATGTGCAAACTACAGCGACAGTTATCACGCAGCTTAGCTGCAACGGGACCAAGGAAGTGGGGCTAGAAGAGGGAATCGTATACTATACGCTTGTAGCTGGTGCTTGTCCGGTTTCGGCCTTGCCTCGGATTGTATTCGTTTATTTTTGACGTAATTGTCAAATGTCAAATGTAAATTTCAAGATTATTATATTTATTAATGAACCATGCCCAAATTACAAGCACCGTTATCACATAGCCCTCGAAACGTATTAGACAGTGTTTCTAAAATTGGGGCACGTAGAACCCCAGAGTTCATTTACACATTCTGGACGCACGTTTTCTTTTCTGTGCAGTCCATCCATCTCTGCAGGCAGTCAGCGGACCCAGGTCCTACAGGGAGCACGAAGCATTTGAGGACACGGCTTCGATTGGGCCAAAAACAATATCATCCTTCCGTTTGTCTATAGGCGCCTAACGTCGCCTTCACCAGACCCTCTGTCTGGAGAAGGCGACAGAGGGTCTAGCACTTTTATTTCTGGGCAGCTGCTTCCAGTGGGACGCAGGGGATGGATTCGCACTATTCGCGTTTTGCGCCGGCCACGATCACTTGAAGATCGCCACCTACTCGAACTTGGCAAAATACTCTGTTTCTCTGGCTGTGACAAAGGCTTACGTCCAACGGAAATGCGTGACGATGTATAGAAACATGCAATGCAAGCCGTCAAGCACAATTCTAGCGGTTAAGTTTTTTTCCAGCAGTGTGGAAGGCCCCCACGAAGGAGAACCCGCAAAAGGCAACAATGACCGTCGGCCCAAGCAGCTTCGGGTGGCAGAGTCTGCAGTTAGACTACGTACACACGAGATAATTAGACACCAGCCCCAAATGAATGCGCGGTTTGCTCCCTCCCACAGGGCATATATACGTGAACCAAGACAGGCTGCCTCTGAACTTCTGCGGACTCGTCACCTTCAATGTTGGGTGTTGGTTCACAATATTTGAACATGCTATTACGTATTTCACGGTTGAAGCTACTGCGCTTGAACTTTTCACGTGTCCTGTGCAATCTGTGCATCACATTGTGCTTGTCCAATTCGCACTGCTGCACGTAGTTCGACTTTGTAATTAAACTTTTTAGCCCTTGAAAAGTATTTCCACAGTACTATATGTATATACGAAGTCTGTAAAGATATTATTCGAGGATAAATGAATACATTGTTCCCATTATAGTCTGTGGAGCCACGGACGCATCAGCCCACAGGCCCAAAAATAGGCAGTTATGTCAAAAAATGGCCTCTCTGAACTCTACGCAACACCTCCCCCTGCCCCTCGAAGTCTATGAAAAGTAATAATCATGCCGAAAGCGCCCTTCTTATTGACCAATTGCGTCTGATGATGATTACGAGCACTCACGTAGCCAAAAAAAAAGAGTTGTGCGAGATGTTAAGGGGACAACAATGAATCTACAGCCCCAATTGATCTTCGAAAGAAACTAGACTACTGCATGATGAAAACATTTCATACGCCAGCAATCTTAAGTGCGAGGCTGACGACAGATTGTGCGAAGTCAAAGGGTCCCCAGTTTGTCCTACGGCTAGTCTAAGTTGAATTTTACGAGCAAGGTTGAACACGGCAATCACTTTACACAGCGAGTCTGATTGTAAGAAAGCGAGAAGACAGTGGTGCAATCATACCGGTGATGGGTGCCTCCTCCATGTTGCCATTGTCATCCAGGCGCACCTCCTGGAAGATCTCGCCTTCGTTGGCGTCTTCGACGTTGCGCCGAGACGCCCTGCGCTCCATCTGCTCCTGCGCTGCCTGCGCAGGTGAGTGCAGAAAGAGGATGACGTCATACTGCGAGTGGCGCCATCTGTTACGAGTGCTCAGGTTGGTCTCAAGTGGCCTCCGAGATGCGCGTGTACACTTGCTGTTGCGTCTGGGCTGAGCCATTAAGAAAAAAACACTAAGGTGCGTCCCAACTCTGGCGAGTATCGGATACAGCCTACGTAAAGGTAGCTAAAGAGACACCTTCGAGCTCAAGTATTGCAGCGCGTCTGAAACCGTCTGGGAGACGCTGGGAAGGCGGTTATGTGATTTGACGCCACCTAGCGGTGGCAATAAAAAGTTAAGTGCTCATATTTTTGTGTTTTAACTCTTTTGCTTGCGCAAACCTATGAAAAACACGACTTACATTAAGCACATAGGAAAGAGTGGCTATGTTTCTTTTTCTGCGCGGACGACCTTCCCATCGAGTATTCAAGCTTCCTTCCCAGCCGCCATCTTATTTTGAACGAAAAACTAGCCTGCATCGTTTCTGACTTCGATGCTGTCTTCACGAAGCTGTCTTCTTTGATGTCTTGATTAGAATTAGAACGAGACTTAAGATAGACGCTGATCGCTTTACCATCTACATCGCCGTTGGCTGCGACTATTGCAGTGTTGCCTGAAGGTCATTCATGTGGAAGTGTAACAGAAAGGACTCTTGGATACGGTGCCGCTGTCGTATTCCTGCTGTTACTTACAAATCGCCGCTTCAGGTGCACGTCTCAACACTTGAGCGCTATCAAGGCGCAGATTCTACGCCCCTTGGTGAAGCTATTACGTTTGTTGTGCCGGTGTTATTTCGGTGCCGTCTAGCAGGCGCTAGTCAAATGACACACGTTGCCTCCGAGATTTCGACTAACATATCTGCATTTTCTCGACCTTCTTGTCAATTTTTCGCTTGTTTGCCTCATTTTACACGCACAATAGGCCTACCCACAATATGATGCGACACTATTTCAATAGTGTACATCGTTATAGTATGTAAAGTTTTGCTTGACTAGGCATCTCGGAGGCGCTTATGACATCCGAGAGGCTTCGGGAACCGGTGCAGGCAGTGATGTAATAAGTAAAACAAAATAAAGAACGAAATGAAGAGACAATTTCATGTGTACATTGCCGTTCAACCAGCGCTACATGTCATGCCAGCGACGACAGAAGCGAGACATATCTGGCCTTTCCAGGGCACGAGGGGAAAAGGAAAACTTCAGTCGAGAAATGTGAAGGCTGCGAGTTAGGCACTCGCTGGTGGCAAGTATTTTTTCGTCCATCTTAGGTTCTTTTTACGTTATCCTTTCTACAGTTAAAAAAACAAACAAATAACATCCCTTGTGCTCTCCTTGGCGTCATCTGTGGGCTTTCATATGGTTGTAGCTTCAACTATCCCAGCTGTCAGCCAAAATGTTTAATGACGGGGCACATAAAAGGGCTCTCCTAATTTTTTCTTTCCTGCCAGCCGCATATTTCGGAGGAGATGCGCACAAACCATTTCAATTAACTCAACGGCATCGTACTCGCCGTCGCTGGCACTGAACCCGAGCCCTCTTTTTTTTAACTAAAGCTGTGCGTACACATTTGTGCGACTAATGTTACGCCGGAAATAAAGCAAGCCGCTGCGATTTCTGGATGTTGTGTGGTTGAACAAAGACCGATCAAAAGCAAAATCGGCTCTCGAAAGGCTCTTTATCCACCGAATTGTGTGGCTGAAAGCAACCGTCATCAGTCAGTCTGCAATGTTTCGCAATGCTCGAGCCTCGTCGCAATCGATACGTCACACTGCGCCTGCCACTCCGACATTTCGCTCTGCCCCCTCCCACCCCACCCCCTCCAACTGAGCAAAATCCTTCTGCCGTCCCTGTGCTTGACGCCGATAGGCCCTAGATTACGCATTGCGTCATCGGCCCAGTGTTAGGCAGAGGGCTTCGCAACACCATGCGCATCGCGTGCCGTAAAGCCAACTCAAGTACTGTCCATAGACATCTCTACACCTTCTCCCTCCCTTCTCTCTCTTCCCCTTCTCCCTTCCCCCAGCGTAGGGTAGATAACCAGACCCTTGACTGATTAACATCCCTGCCTTCCTATATTCTTCTCTCCCTCTCTCTCTCTCTCTCTCTCGGTCCCAGTGATCACCGATCACTTTCCTCCGAAGTGACTTCCTCAGAAATCGTTCCGGGCTGGAATCCTAGCTTCGCGCGCTCACCGTTTCGAGGCGGAGGCCTAGAGATGGACGGCCGGGATGCGCGACGGCTTCTTCTTCCTTTGGCCCCGAGCCACGCACCGCCGGTATGCTCCTCGCGCTAGCCTGCCCCCTGCTTCTTCTTTCTCGGATCTGAATTTTGGGGGAAGTAAGGTTTGAGCAATTTAACGTGCAGTGGGAATTCTAAAGGAAGAAGCAAAATAAGGGCCTGAGCCCTGAATAAAGTTACGAAACGCTGGTTTCGCCTCACTTTGTTTTCCTAAAAAAAAGGTAATAATCACAGTTTTCTCACCACCCGATTCGTGGCCGATCGCCCAGAGTGGGTTGCGCCATTTCGCTGAGGAAGAAGATCAAGAACAAGGTACAGCAGGTTGCTTTTCATCCAGCCGGTAAGTTCCCAGTTATGTCTTTGTTTTCGTGACGGTATATGTTGTGGGATGAGTGGGTACATCGTTCTAATCAGAGGAATATCAGTAGACAGAATACGGGAAATACGAAAACCGAGATTAAGACCGGAATGTGAGGAAGGAGAAAGTCGGAAGGAGAGGAAGGCAGAAACCCATACATTGTCTTAGACGATGACCAAACGTGAACAAGGTTCACGTAGTTCACGTTTTACACATCGTCTTGAATTTCCATCTCCCGCATTCCCCGTGTTTTCCCTGGATTTATACCTTGTCTTAGTCTTTCTCTTGATTTTTCCTGTTTTCTATCTTGTTCTATGGCCTTCCCCCGAACATGGTGTCCTTTTCTGTCCCTTCTTCTTCACATTTCCGTAACCTAGTAAGTTAGTTCAGCCATCTTGATGCGTCTGGCAAAGCGCACATCATTTATTAATGCCAAAGCATTATATGTCCCACGAGGTAGAAAATCCGACGTTGTCCGTAACGAGTGTTAACAAAGATCATCATCATCAGTGACGTCATCAGCATCTTGTATGACGGCAGCAGCAATACATAATTGAAGTTAAAACAAGTTAGGGTAAGGTGACTTAAGGTGTAGTAAAGTGAATTAAGGTGAAGTAAAGTATATTAAGGTAGATAAAAGGGGATTAGGTGGATTAAGGTTGGTACAAATTGAAGCAAGGTGGATCAATGTGGATTAAGAATCGTTAATGTTGGTACGAATTAGGGCAAGGATGATTAAGGTGCATTAAGGTTGGTACAAATCAGAACAAGGTGGATCTAGGTGGATTAATAATGATTAAGGTTGTTACAAATTAGGGCAATGTGAATTAAGGCGGATTGAGGTTGATACAAATTAGAGGAGTGTGCATTAAGGTGGATAAAAGTGGATTAAACTGGAATAAGGTAGAGTTGGGAAGGACATGGGATAACGTATGGCCTCACGTATCATGGACGTAACCAATTAATTAGAAAATTCATAAAGCTGACGCATTCAAATCACGTAAGACTACTTAAGTGACTGTCATTTTTTTATGCGTGGATCCACTAAAGCATTTTCGGAGGAGAACAAGGATAACTCATAACACAGCCTTTCCAAGCATTCAAAACTACGCTTTTATTTTTCTTTTGACGGCCTTCGTCAATCTGGCCAGCGTCCGAAACAGCTGCGTACTGCGCACTAACCTGGACGGTGCCAACACAATTTACACGTCATTCTGGCGAAACATGGGAGCAGTTATTTCGCAAAGTTTGTGCAGATTAATCACAGGCATTATGGATAGGTTCTTCTCTGTTTAATAATGCAGGTACACTAAAGCCCAAAAGGGCATTATGTGGGCGGGGAGGGGATCCAAAAAGATGACAGAAACCACGACAAATATTCTCTAATAAGCGAGAATAGAGAAAAAGGCGGATTTCAGTGACCTAAGTGGTAAATATAGTATTCTGATAAAAAGGCCAACGAGACATTCAGAATGCTGTACTTAAGTAAACCTCGCGCAATAAATACATAATAAAACGTGATACCATCCCAAAGAAGGAATGACAAGTTTCCATATTGTACTTTGAAACCGGACTGTTTGTCTCGAACAGGGCCGTGTATGTCGTCTTCTTGTCCCGACCCTCGTCACTTCGAGGTGCAAGACGCCCAAGATGACACGAAACCAATTGGCGCCCAAATAAGCCATCACGAGGACTGCGACCCAAAGCTGTAGTCCTGCTCCCATGGCGTTGCAGCACTCAGTTCGGGGTCACAAATTCGAACCCGGCCAGTGCGGCCACATTTCGATGGTGGCGAAATGCCACAAAAAAAAAATGCTCGTGTTTGGATGGATATTTGGGCGCACGTTAAAAAATCCGAGGGGGATCAAATGTATTCCGTAATCCCCACCAAAGTCGTGCCTCATTATCAGATTATGGTTCTGGAACGTATAGCCCCAGGGAGAGAGAAAAGAATCACCACTACTGCAAGGTTCCTTGTTACAGTCAACTTTTTTATAGGGGTGTAAGTTGCGTCTACGTCGTCAAAAAAAAAGGAAATTCCTAGGCCATCCTTGGCTGTCGAGAACATGTGCTCTTGGGCTCACTTTTCTGTGTTAGATTTAGTGCTCTATTTAGTTACTTATCTTGGAGTGATCGAAGTCAGAATTCTGACGAAAGCACCCCATTGCAGTGTCTCGCCTCAGTTAAGAGTGTCCGCTCCTTTGCGGCATGGCCCTCACGCTCAAGTCAGCGGCGCTGTCTCTCGTGCGACGCCGCCTGGTCATCCGCCGCTGCCTGCCGCTGCTATGCCTCGTGCCTCTCGCGGTGCTGACGCTGCGAATCTTCTCGGCGTGAGTGACGTAACGCTTAGTTTGGCGGCTGCCACCCAAGTAAAGTGTGAATGAAGCAAAATCTCGCCAGCTACCGCACCTATATTGATCTGGTCAGGTTAGGTTCGGTTACGTTAGGTTAGATTACCTTATGTTAAGTTAGGTTACGTTAGGTTAGTTCACGTTACGTTAGGCTACGTTACGTTAGGTTAAGTTAGGCTACGTTAAGTTAGTTTACGTGAGGTGACGTTAGGTTACGTTAGGTTAGCTTACGTGAGGTTACGTTACGTTAGTTTACGTTAAGGGACCTTAGGCAGCGTTAGGTTAGTTTACGTGAGGTGACGTTAGGTTAGTAGAATTCGTAGAATTTGCCGAACAACATAATATGCGGATAATGAATACCTTCTTCCGCAAGCGGGATAGCAGAAAGTGGACGTGGAGGAGCCCGAATGGCGAGACTAGAAATGAAATAGACTTTATATTCTGCGCTAACCCTGGCACCATACAGAATGTGGACGTCCTCGGCAAGGTGCGCTGCAGTGACCATAGGACGGTACGAACTAGAATTAGCCTACACTTGAGGAGGGAACGGAAGAAACTGGTACGTAAGAAGCCGATCAATGAGCTAGCAATAAGAGGGAAAATAAAGGGATTCCGGATCATGCTACAGAACAGGTATTCGGCTTTAACTCAGGAAGATCACCTTAGTGTCGAAGATATGAACGACAATCTTACGGGCATCATTAAGGAGTGTGCAATAGAAGTCGGTGGTAACTCCGTTAGACAGGATGCCAGTAAGCTATCGCAGGATACGAAAGATCTGATCAAGAAACGCCAATGTATGAAAGCCTCTAACCCTAGAGCTAGAATAGCACTGGCAGAACTTTCCAAGATAATCAACAAGCGTAAGACAGCTGACATAAGTAACTATAATATGGATAGAATTGAGCATGCTCTCAGGAACGGAGGAAGCCTAAAAGCAGTGGAGAAGAAACCAGGAATAGGCAAGAATTGGATGTATGCGTTAAGAAACAAAGCCGGCAATATCATTACTAATATGGATGAGAGAGTTAAAGTGGCTGAGGAGTTCTATAGAGATTTATACAGTACCAGTTGCACCCACGACGATGATGGAAGAGAGCATAGTCTAGAGGAATTTGACATCCCACAAGTAACACCGCAAGAAGTAAGAAAACCTTGAGAGCTATGCAAAGGGGGAAGGCTGCTGGGGAGGATCAGGTCACAGCAGATATGTTGAAGGATGGTGGACATATTGTTCTAGAAAAACTGGCCACCCTGTATACGCAATACCTCATGACTTCGAGCGTACCGGAATCTTGGAAGAACGCTAACATAATCTTAATCCATAAGAAAGGGGGCGCCAAAGACTTGAAAAATTATAGACTGATCAGCTTACTGTCCGTTGCCTACAAAGTATTTACTAAGGTTATCGCAAATAGAATCAGGGACACCTTAGACTTCTGTCAACCAAAGGACCAGGCAGGATTCCGTAAGGGCTACTCAACAATAGACCATATTGACACTGTCAGTCAGGTCAGAGAAAAATGTGCTGAATATAGCCATTCCTTATATATAGCTTTCATTGATTACGAGAAAGCGTTTGATTCAGTCGAAGCCTCAGCAGTCATGGAGGCATTGCGGAATCAGGGTGTAGAAGAGCCGTATGTAAAAATACTGAAAGGTATCTATAGCGGCTCCACAGCCACCGTAGTCCTCCATAAAGAAAGCAACAAAATCCCAATAAAGAAATGTGTCAGGCAGGGAGATACGATCTCTCCAATGCTGCGTGTTTACAGGAGGTATTCAGAGACCTGGATTGGGAAGAATTGGGGATAAGAGTTAATGGAGAATACCTTAGTAATTTGCGATTCGCTTATATTGCCTTGCTTAGTAACTCAGGGGACCAATTGCAAAGCATGCTCACTGACCTGGAGAGGCAAAGCAGAAGAGTGGGTCTTAAAGTTAATCTGCAGAAAACTAAAGTAATGTTTAACAGTCTTGGAAGAGAACAGCAGTTTACGACAGCCAGCGAGGCACTGGAAGTGGTAAAGGAATACATCTGCTTAGGGCAGGTAGTGACTGCGGATCCGTATCATGAGACTGAAATAATCAGAAGAATAAAAACGGGATGGGGTGCATTTCGCAGGCATTCTCAGATCATGAACAGCAGATTGCCATTATACCTCAAGAGAAAAGTGTATAACAGCTGCGTCTTACCAGTACTCACGTACGGGGCAGAAACCTGGGGGCTTACGAAAAGGGTTGTACTTAAGTTAAGGACGACGCAACGAGCTATGGAAAGAAGAATTATTTTTGTAATGTTAAGGGGCGATAAGAAGAGAGCAAGTCGGGTGAGGGAACAAACGGGGGTTAATGAAAAATTAATTGAAATCAAGAAAAAGAAATGGGCATGAGCAGGGCATGCAATGAGGAGGGAAGATGACCGATGGTCGTTAATGGTTACGGACTGGATTCCAAGAGAAGGGAAGCGTAGCAGGTGGCGGCAGAAACTTACGTCGGCAGGTGAGATTGAGAAGTTTTCAAGGACAACATGGCCACAAATGCTCAAATTCTGGTTCTTGTGGTACATAGAACGTAAATTTATCTCGCAAACGCAGCAAGCTTAATTTAAATCGGCCCCAAGCGGTTGTCTCGTAAAAGCATTTATTCGGCTTGCATGTAACAATGGACGCATCAGGCCTGGCCCCGAGCAACAGCTTCATTCATTAGTTAACATCGAACGCCCTTTTCAAGTAATTTGTAGGCAATCCCTAAAAATATGTTCCCAAACGCACATTTCTTACTTACTTTTGCGCGAGAATAACAAGAACTGCGTACGAATTTAGTTCACGTCTTCTTAAGGATCTGATACCAAACTTGCCAAAAAAAAATCTTAAAAATCAATGTGTGTGATTTCTGCATAAGCGCTTTTATCCCTTGTTTCATTTTTTTTCTTTTCAGAAATCCAGAACGAAGACAAGAAATCCCGAATGCTCGTTTTTTGGAAGAGCTAAAATCTTTCACTGATAGCCCGGTAAAGCAGGAGATTACGATGGTGAGCCCGCACAGCGTGCGTTGCACCATTCCATCTTTCGTATCGGGGCCTTAATTATTAGCGAGCGATCGAAAAAAAAAATTGGCATTTTCGCGCCAAGCGTGAAGCAGTGACAGAGATAGCAAGACTTACCATAGCGCTTAAGCTTCTCGGACGGTGTGCTGAGGTTTGCGTTGGAATATTCTGGCACACAGCTTTAACACGCCGTGTGCAGGACCTGTAATGGCATCGCACAGGAACCTCCCCCCCCCCCCCCCCCATATACGCTGGCTTCCCCTAAAAAAAGAACCGCGCGAGTAAAATTGCCGTCACTTTCAGGTATAGGCGCTATTGTTTTGCACTTTTTTGTAATATTTGTTAGTCCGAGATTGAGATAAAAGCCGTGCCCTGTGAATGTTACCCTTCGTGACATTTGTTTAGCGGGCTACCTTCCTAAAAAAAATTCTGAGCAATAATTTCGCTCGAGAAAGTAACACCTGGTTTGAGCAGCTTGGGTGGTTGAGTGGTATATATAGCATGAATACTTTGCATACACAGCACGCGTAAACACGTGGCGTGTATTTAACTAAATATATGCGCAACCTCACGGCAACGCCGACGACGACGACGGAAATTCGCCTGGAGTGTCCGCACAATTGCCATCGCAAAAAAAAATTGTCTTTCGCATCGCAGAGCCATATCTGTCGAGGTAAATAGGCGAAATGCTCGGCATTTCTAGGCAGTCATCACTGCCTGCTATTGTATAAAGTTTACTACAAAAAATTGTCTCAGGGAAACCTGACGCTGGGGCGACATTCCGGACATCGTCAAGTTCCCCAGATTATCTAATCCTTTTAATGTCGGCATTTTTGAGCCAGTCAGAGAGGCTGGCTCAAGTTGATTCCATAGATCAAATGGCCCAACAAGTGGGGCATTATATAAGGGGTAAATAAAGCGCCCGAAATCACTGCATGGCTGGGATCGCTGGCAATCCAAGCCACCGCAAACACGCTCATATAGCATGATTTACTGAACTGCAAAGTAGAGCCACTCCGTAGGTCGACGCGTCAGCGCCAACTCCCTCAATGCCTCTGCTTGTACATAGGCGAATATGCTGCCTTCAGCTATATCAACCCTGCCATTATGAGGCACCGCAGGCACATGGTGTTACACTCTATAAATAGCCAGGAAGGGGTGGCAATACATCTAGAGCGTTATGTTCTGTTGTAACAATGAACGCTTTCTCCGTTCCACGAAATCAAATGATAAATCATTAATAATTTCTTCCTTCATACATTCGCATCATAAAGATCTACGAAGCACACAGATCTGTTAGTGAGAAGAACGTAGTGATATTCAGCTATCGCATTACTTCAGCTAATTAGGCAGTACGTACGTCCACAAAAACGCGTGCACGGTATCCAGATAAACTATCGCACAGGTAAAACGAGATATTACCCACAACTGCCCCTAAAATCCGAAACGATGTCTGTGCAGCAACAGAGCACCTCTTTGCGGGACGCGCCAACCAGCGTGCACTGGAACATTCGCGAAAAGTTTGCGAAAAGTGCTCCGCCCCCACGCATGCTCGGAAGGTAGTGTCGTCTGCGCTGGTATTTCTATACCAATTTCTAGCCAATTCTACAGCAGACGAATACCACGTATCGTGCATCGTCGCGATGTGTTGGTATCGTCGGTAGACGGCGGTGCCAGCTGTGAGAGTCTGCTGCTCTCGCAGTTAGTCATGTCGGAATCCAAAGAGCTTGCAGAAGTCTCAAATTTTCTTTTTTAAGCTAAAGAAAGAGTTTTGCTAAGGTGCCGTGCTCATTCCTACCGCGCGCCGCAAGCACCTTTGTTCTCTCTCTCATTATGGCGATGTCCTCACGATCATTTCCCTGGTCTCAAGCCCCCGCAGGCGAATGCCGCCAACGACGCGAAAGCCGACCTGGACGCCGTCTGCTCTTCGCTCAGCAAGCAAAAAGATCTCGTCGAGTGTCCACCCCACATTGGCACCGACGCACAAGACTGCAGGCGCCGTGGTTGCTGCTGGATTGCCAGAGCAGGGCAACAGGCAGGCAAGTCTTTAACGTCTAGAACAGGTCGAAGTTCGACAACTTTTAGACGTCTTACTCATAATGGCAAAGCCTTAAACACAACTCAAAAAGACAGGGACGTGACAGAGACACAGGACAGCGCTAACTTTCAACTGACGTTTATTGAAACACAGAGGCCGATATGTAGGGAAGCAGGTATGAAAGATACAAAAGATATAAAAATGCAAAAGATAAATCACACTCTACGCATGCGCACGCCATTACCGTCCTTGTTAAACGTACATTACCGTCCAGGTTAAACGTCAGTTGAAAGTTAGCGCTTTCCTGTGTCTCTGGCATGTCTCTGTTTTTTCTTTTAAATTGCGCTAACGACTTCGCCATTATGAGTAAACCGTACCAACTAGCCGAAGAATCAGCTTTTTAGTCGTCGGTGTACGTCTTTCTGTCGACGATTAGGTTTTATCTTATTGAGTGGGGTACACCACAACATAAAACTCGGTTTTAAATAACGACAAGGCACAAAATACTCCACAATGTAATTTATTAAACTTACGATTCATTGAATGGGGCCCTCTTATTATGTATTACCACGTACCGTCAAGTGGTGTACTGGGGTGGAGAGAGCACGCCTGGTAGATCTGTAGCTGCCAGAGCGCACTCTATAACCATGTAACATCGATTCTAAAGTTGTTAAGATATCTATAGACATCAAGTAGACATATTTGAGCTATCCTGTACACTTCTTTTCGGAACATAATGTATAATGGTATATGGAAAAGGGAATGAATATTTCTACCTTCAATATCTCTAATCCTAGCCTACGGACCTCCAAGCAGGTTTGTAGAAGCTATAGACATTAGTGGACAAAAAACTGAAAGGCAATATTTCCAGTCTGCCAACGGACTTCTTATAGATGTCGTAGAAATATGTCTATAATCTCTTCCTGAACTGCCTACGTAATGTTTTCGGAGGGTGAAAACGCTTATTCCTCTCTTTAAACGTGTAACGCTGAAACATAAGACAGGCTGTGTCCGCCCCTGTACATCTGGTGTTCTTGCTCGTAAGTCGAAAAAAATAAGCGTTTCCACCCTTGAGAAACTTTCTCTGAGCAGTGTAAAAGCGACTTTAAAGCCGTCATTTTATAAAGCCTATGTAACGGGACAGAATGGGATAGAATGGCCAAATATCGCCTTGCAGATTTCCGGAATAGTCTTCATGTCCTCTGAATCGTCTTTGGATATCCATGGGCGGTGATCAGGCCAAAAGAAATGGACATGTTACAGGCTTATTCAACGTAAAGCATTTAAAGTCTATATCTCGAAAAGGAATATAGTCTATGTGCTTTTCAGGCCTTTCTTCCTCAACCAGTTAGACCCTGGCAAGCTTAATCATACGCCAGAGTACTTGAAGGCTCGGACATACTGCACCCAACGAAGATATAACAGCAAGAACATAAGACAGATTCCACACCGCACAGCATTATTTAAATCGTCCTTTTTTAAACACGCACTATATGAGTAGAACAACTTGTCGGAGCACTAGTTAGTAGGTCGAGCAAGTAGTCTGCCGCCTCTCCGAAGCGACATCTGTGTTATAACGCAATCATGATGTAGAGCTATGTGTAACCACGCTGGCGCCCAGTAAATTTATCATTTTTGCGTTTTTCTACAATTCACTAACACGCGTGATCTTTGCGCACTCATACGGTCGTTCCACTATATTTTTTCTAATATGGTTGTTCAACCCTTTCTTCTTGTGCTCACCTTGTTCATAACGTATACCTGCTGCAAATATTGTAAACCCGTATGCATGTAGTTATCTTGATAAACGAACACAGAAGAATACATTAAATACGCCCTGCTAGTAACAGCGCAAAATGTAGAAAAGAGACGAGACAAGAAGACACCACAGGCGCTGACTTTCAACAACGTTTATTCGGGAGATAATTGAGGCAGCCGAGATTACCAGACTTCGTGACCAATGCGTTAGCACGCTGTCCTTGTTACTGACAAAAAAAGAACTTGAGCTTTTGCATGTGCAACCACTATCTTGAGTGCAAAAAAAAAGTGCATGTTTCACATGATGTGCGATCACGTGACTGCGACACGTGTGGGCAATCGTTATAAGAAGCCGTTTTTCTTTCGGAAAAAACGTTGTTGAAAGTCAGCGCTTGTGGTGTCTTCTTGTCTCGTCTCTTGTCTACATTTCGCGCTGTTACTAGCAGGATGGAAAACCAACAAGCCCAAGCTGCTATTCTAGCGAAATTAAATACGCGCCAGATAATTATGCACCAAGCTCCAACTTTCTCCCCCTCTTCGTTCACTCGCCGTCTCCAGGGTGCTTCATGCCACCGTCGTACCTTCGGTACGTGGTGTTCGATAGTGACGTCACAAGCACCTCTTCCAGGCTGTCGTTGAACCGCTCGGATAGGCCGGTGCCAGGCGAGTCGGCCACTGTCACCGTGGACATCACCAGGGTCACGTACGACACGATCCGAATACGCGTGAGTTCCGGTATTCTGCGAATTTCTTTAACGCAATAGCACCGCCACCACCGCCGCGGCGGCGGCGGTGGCGGTGGTGGTGGTGGTGGTGGCGGCGGCGGCGGCCGCCGCCAATTACTTTGTTATATACTATAATTCGTTGTATCCATTATCGCATCTACTGTAACATGAATATCTATGAGGATTTCGAGGGGAATTTCAATTACTTCGCTATATCCATTATTTCCTTATATCCCGTTTCGTTGTAACGAGGTTGCTCTGTAAAGATCTCAGAGCATCAACCTCAGTCTTTATCGAAAAACCCCCATATAATATAGCCGCTCACTCGGCCTAGAGTTCCGCATGGTCTCTTAGGACTCGGAAAAAGTCGACGCAACAAGACGCGGTTGCTGACATTGGCGTCGTTGGCCATTGCGGTATCCCACAAACTTTAACACATTATAAAACAAGTTAAAGCTTTGTCATACCAGGCTTTACTCAGTATACGCAAACTTAATAGCGTTAACGTTTAAGCGGAATACCGAAATACTGATAGATTAGCCATTTTTTAGGCGATTGCATTCTTTGGCCTTTCTTGGTTGGTTTGTCTTGCTGTCCGACCTCGCCTTATTTTGTACGATTCCTCACTTGATGGCGCATCATTGCCATGCAGATGTAGGGTTTAAGGAAAGTAATGGGTGCATCGCTGCAATAAACATAAGAGACGCTTGGAACATTGGTGGCGCATAAGTATAGAGAAGAGTGGGGTCGAAAGATTGCCTAATGATGCGCGTGATATTAACGTCAAGCAGCCGAAAACGACGGAAAGCTCGAAAAAGAACAGCAGGTTATGAAAAATGTCTAGATGATCAAAATAAGCGTTATAAGGACTCAGTATTATCTGGATGGCTGAGTGTTGGTGATGACAGGCAAGAACACGGAAAAATCTATGTTCTCTGGCGATCTTGCGCGGCGTCTTGATGTCATGGACACTACCTGTTGCTGTACATCAATACTGCCTTGTAGAGGGGGTCATGGGCCTAGTCAAGCTGTCGAGACAGCTTTTAGCTCTTGACCCTTTCCAGGACCTATTATTTCCGGAAAAATAAGAATTGAATTGAATTGAATTGAATTGGTACAAAACATGATACAACTGAGAAGTTCGGGGTAGGTGAGGATACCATGATGGAGTTTCGAAAGAAGCAGGTCGGAGGGATTACGTCGGCAGCGAAGTAAGGGGCAACTTCAATAATCCAGCAGTGCTAGAGCAAGGTCTAGTGTCTGTGCTAGCGAAGTAGGGATGATATATGCTTACAAACTTTTCCTGGGCCCGATCTACAATGTCACTGTTGCATCTAGAAATGCCATTCCAGACGACCGACTCGTACTCGAGTTGAGGAAGACAGATTATCGTGCACAGCTTGCAGAATGTTGTAGGTAAATGGAATTCCCTCGAGATTCTGCAAACAGAGCCAAGAAAGTGCATACCGTGCTTTGCAACGCGTTGAGTGGGAGCAGAAAAGTGTTAAGATTGTACCAAAATATACAACGAGACCATTGACTCCACTTTCCTTAGATATGTAATGACACAGAATATAAGAAATGGAAATGCTTGCTGACTTGCGTTTGAAAGTCATGAGTTCGACCTTAGCAGGATTCAAGGCGTGTTTATTATCTTTGCAGCATTTAAAAAAAGAAAGGAGGTCAGACTACACGATGCGACAGTCATAAACAGCGTGAGCTTTCTAAGACCAATTGACGTCATCTGCATGTACAATAATAATAATAATATTAGTAATAATAATAATAATTATAATAATAATAGTATACAAGCTGCAACAAATCGAAGCGTGGCAACAAATCGGACTCGTGCAGAGGTCAAGGAGATGACGACACCGACGATGGAAACTTCTGGCGTCTATACATAGTATGCACGTACGTCATTCAAGGATACTCATCGACTTCCGGTTTACGGCGGCGCTCTGCTGGGGAACCTATAGGCCTATGCGCGCGCCTGTTGATAAGGTTTCCCAAGATGGCGGAAGGTAGTGGAAGCAGACGACAGCAGCGGATGTGACGTCACGTGCATACTATGTATACAGCAGCGACGTCATTTCAACGTGATCGCATAACGTTCATTCCGTCGACGCGTAAGATCTGTGTTCTTTATTTCTTTTTTTTTCACATGACACAGATCAGGGACAGAAGTCGGCGTGAGTTCGTGCCTCCGGTGCCCGTGATCGAAGAGGAATACGTGGACCTTTCGCTGCCGTGTGGTTACACGGCAAGGCTTAGCGACAAGAACATCCTTAGCATCGTAGCCAAGGAGACCCGCAGAGCTCTGTGAGTAAGCCGACTGGCCCCACCCATGTAAATGAGATGCTGCGCCCGGCACCCATTTGATTGCCTCTCTCTCTCTCTCTTATTCGCGTGTTGAGAAAGCAAAATTGTGCTGCCGACCGGTTGGATACACACTTACTCTCAGCGCAAAGTACGGAGCAGACGATAACAAACTGCACCTGTTGTCGTCTGTTAGCGCCAGCAGCTATAAATTTTTCGTCTGTCTCGGTAGCAACGCTGTACGGTTAAAGCTGATTGGAAAACTTCCTATACTTCCAGCGCAAATTGTGGGAACGAAGAACGGCAAGGAAGCACCGTCCTCTCATCTGTTGTTTCCCTCTACTCGGTCTTCAGCCAGCTCTGTTCGAGCAGCTGATTGGATAGAATGCTACTTTCAGTGCCGTGGATGGGACATATTAATTCGAAAATGAAAAAAAGTGCTGTAACCTAGCATCGCTAATTAAGTATCCGATAGAATACATAGAATCTAATAATTATGATGTCGCGACAGCTGCGCGCGCATGCCCATCTGTCGAGACATCACAAGGTGACGTTTATAACGTCATATCTCCTACAAGCTTGCGACTTCGTGCACATTGGGAGGCGCTCGCATATATTTAAAAGGACAACAAGCGGAAACAGTGGATCCGTTTAGATTGATAAAATGTTCCTGAAATCTACTTTTGTTCATTTTCCCGTTATGGGTTAATTATTGGAGGAGAAAAAAACTGCGGTCAAATTGTCATTCTTGAATTTCGCGCAGAAGCCCCAGAACCATTACGTTAGTGCGACGCTATGAATTTCAAATAATTTTTTTGTCATATTCGCGCCGTTGTGGTTCAGTAAAACGCTTTGAAACCTCATAAATTTAAGCCTTGGCTCTTTCAGAATACCGTGAATTCTATTTTTATCGATAAATATAGAACTACGCCCCGGCATACCGCGCCCAAAATCGGTTACGTCACGGCAGTATCGTGAAAGAATTCCAAGCGTCCACCCTGCAGTCTTTCTACAGTGCTTTCGATGACGTAGCTTCCACGAAACCGTGTACAGACTGCGGGAAGACTTCGAGATAAACAGTTTTTGCGATAAATAAATTGGCGCCCTCTCTCACTGTGTAGGACACCGCGCAGATTCCGGAATACAGGACACAGATTACGGGATACAGGAAGACGCCCTATCTCGTCTGTTCTTCCTGGCTGTCTCGCCTGTACTAAGTATTGCTTATTAAAAAAATTGAACGGGCACTTAGCTGTCCATGTACGTGGATGAATGCGAAGCATTGTGGGCACCGCTCGATAACTACACTCTTTCAGTCGTCTTAATTTAACTTCGCCTTAATTAACACCAAAGGTCGTGCGTTCGACTCCCACCAACAGATCGAGGGTTCGTAGCGTTTTTTCGGATCGCCGTACGGTCACGCCAACGCCGGATTTTTCCGCCTCTGGAATCATATATTGCTTTAGCTAATGCTAAAGCATTAATATGCTTTAATATGCTTTAATTTGCGTCAAAGCATTAATACGTTCATTAATAATGAGCATTCGCTCATTAATATGAGCGAAGCAGGTGCTCATCACCGCTCTCGCTGGAGGCGCCCACCTCGTTTCGATAATTTCCGCAGGGTGGAGTTCGACCTCCCGCACCTGTACTACACAGAGCGGGACAAGTACGTGACGCTCCGACCCAAGGCCCGGTACGCCTACGGAATCCGAAGCACCCCGTCAGCACGGCCGTTCCTCGATTTGAGCGCGGAATCGGCGAGACACCTCTTCTATGCGGGCTCCGGCTCGGCAAAGGTGCGCCAACTACACTCCCTTGCCAGAGATTCTCGCCTGCCGAAGTTGTATAACGAGCCACATTGAAGCGCATTTCCGGCGTATTTCAGGCGTCGCGTGGCGTCTTATTGCAGCGCTGCCGCGTCTGCTTTGTTATGCATCGACTAAATATATGGGACGCATATCACTACTGAAACGTGACCCGTATCAAAGGTAGAGAACCTTCAGGTCATTGGTTTTCTGCTTTTTCTAGTGTGTGAGAGAGAGTAAAACAATGCGCGCTTAATCTACGCGCTTAACCAATCATGCAGAACATCAGGAGGTCTCTACATCCGCCGCCTAGAAATCTACGCTGTATTCCACTGTGGTCAGCGAGGAAAACGTACTCTATATAGAAGAGTAAAATGATGAACAGTATCAGTAAAATGATGACGGCACCATGAGTCATTGGTGCCGTCATGGCAGTTGGTTCACCGCCAAGGCTCAGGCTATACTAGACTAGCAGGCAATAAGAAAACGACACGTTCAATCTATATGAGAGCCTCTTAACGTTCCCACCTATTCTGTGTGTGGTAAATTAATTTGCCGCTTTAATCACAGTACCGAATCGGCATCTTCTTCCGCGCAGAACCGAGCTGTCAAGGGGACGTACTTGGCCGACCACCCCTTCCTGCTTCTGGCATCAGCCGCTGAAGGAACGGCACACGGAGTGTACCTACACAACGCAAACGAGATCGGTGGGTGGCTGGAGTCTGGTCTTGTATAGCGAAACAAATGTCTTCGCGCGACGTGCTGGGCGGTGTATTAATGCGAAAGCGTTAAGGGTCCCGTGTAGCAAGAAACCTGGTGTCAGCGTCGGACGTCGCTTGGCGAAAAATTATTCCGAACCACAATCACGCAGGCTCCTCCACGTAGCGCAGATGCGTTACTGAACTAACTGAACTCGTCAAAGTAAAATACTTCATGAAAATCGTAAAGTACGGCTTAGGCACCACCTACAGACATGATAGCGTCGGATTTTAATTTGTATATACGAGAAAACGGAATTCTGTTACGCGGAAGCTCAAACGCAGGTCCTTTTTTTCGAGCAGCGCGGCAAAAACAACATCGGGCTCGGCTCCGTGCATCCGCAAGAAAACTGCGGTTGCCGGGAAGCATGACAAGCAGTCGGTGGTCTTTGAAATCTATCGCGCTCCACTCTTAAAAGCCGAAGCTTAAGCGTCCTCCTAATCTGCTCCAAACGTTGCCGTCTGTTCCAAAACGCAGACGGGAACGTAATTTGCGTCGCTGCCCCCTTGAATTTCCTTTGAAATGTAATTATAAAAGATTATAAAATAAAGGCAGAGTCATTTGATTAAAAAGTATAGCAGAGGACTGTGATAAAGGTTACCTTGCGGACGGCTCCCTCAAATGGACGACAACATTTCGAGCGCTTTATTTTAGCCAGTGATCCACAATTTTTGTGTCGCATCGCGTTACACCGGCTCCACTCTGGAGGTCCGCTCGGATATGGTACAACTGTGGCGGTGTACGCTGTAGGTGTTTTCGTTTATGTCAACGAAGCAGACGTGGTGCGCAGTGTTTGTGGCATACTTATGTGACTGTATAACAATAATTGTCTACTAAAGCGTAAGCGTTGTTTGACTAGGTTGTGACTCAAGATTTCGCTTAGTGTTGCTTACTTAGCTTTCCTGGTTTTGCACGGCTATCCATGGCCTTACCGTTGGCAACGAATGCTGAGGCTTTAGTAGATAATCGTCAGATTTTTCTCGTCACATGCGACGCCTTCAATGCAAATGTACCAATCGAACCGGAACAGCCGGCCTAGCGCGTCTCGACGATGCGGAGCGGTCGAAGGGGAACGCCAGCTGCTGGGAACGCGTCCCTACGGAGGGTTCCGTGAGGTCGGACGTGCTACACATCGGCTCCGTTGATTTTCGACTGGAACCGCGAATCAACACACGGTACACCGCAAATTCTGGTCTTATCCGATGCCGAACATCGCAAGGATCCTGCAGACACCGAGTTGAGGCAGGTGGACCAATTTTGAGAGCTCTTACGCCAATCTGAAGATCTCATCATGCCGCGGTTGAGCTGATCCTAATGAGGGCTCAGCTCGACGCAGCCGGCGTCGGAAGTTCTCCGGACATGGCGACGCAGAAGATCACCGGGTACGACCCGACATCCATGAACTGGACCGAAATCGAACATAAACACCAAGATGAAGACATCATGCCCACCGAAAGTGAGTGTCTTCAAGCACTTGTACGCCTGCGGCAACGCAAGCAACAAGCGAACATGGCTACCAAGGGCGGCGGCGGGGATTTCCCTCCGCGCCGGGAATACCGATGGTGCTCGCGCTGTGCCACTGCTGCAAATGAAGACGGCTCGCAACTGGCGCCCGAAACAGACGCCAATACTCCGTTCAGAAGACCTAATCGTGGTGTTGAAGCCCCGAGGCACCCTAGACCTGAAAATGGCCTTCAAGCATGGTGACGTGGGATCGGCGGTGGCCCAATACGTGGGTGAAGTGGCCGCCGGGGATCTCAATGTGTGGCCCGCATGGGAGCAGAACGTTATCGTGTGTGGAACCCAGACAACACCGGTAGCTGACAAGCTGATCAAAGAATTCTACCTGCAAGTAGGGGGACACTGATATCCCTTCCGCGGTCATCTCAAGCTGAATGGAGAGGTATGCAAGGGGGTGATCAACGTCCGAGAGGATGAAACCTCTGCCTCTCTCAAGCCCAAGCTTTACTGCAGGGAGGGCGAAATCGCTTTGGTCCGAAAATTGGGAACCACCAACGTGGCGGTGGTAACCTTTGAAGGCCGAAGACTCCCCCGTTACATACAATATAATTATGAATGCGTCCCGGTCAGGCAGTATGAGAAGGCCATACCCACGTGCTACAGATGCGGCACGGCGGGCCACTGGGTGGATAACTGCCCCCACCCAGAGGAAGGAAGATGCGGCTTCCGTGGCAAACAAGCCGGCTCCACAACGGACGGACTTGCAGGACATGAGTGCGCACCATCCTGCATGATCTGCGGAGGAGCCCACCTCACTGGATTCACAAAGTGTGTAGAAAAATATCGTAAACTTAAGCCGCCGGGATCAACGACCCAAGCGAGAGGAGCGGCAACGGCATCAACGCGGCAGCAACGGAGCGGATAACAACAACCACCCCAACAAAAGAAGACAGGCAAGTCCGGACAAACACCACCGGGACAAGAAAGATGTAGGATTGCATCAGTCTGCCGCCTCTCGTGAAACGTTCACTCCTTAATAAACCTGGCATGTTTCGTGAAACCCAGTGCGAGGTATTTTCTGTGACAGTGACAAAAAAAAAAACTTGAGACAAAAGGACGACGCCGCGCTGTCAAGTGACTCAAATGCGGGATCGCCCGCGCCAGCTTCACCCGCACGCATTAACATAGTTTCCCTCCCCCGCTCACAAGGTGACCTCTTTGTAAACAAATGCTAAACTGGCTATAGACAAGCTATCATAGTAAATTAGCTGTGGCATCAAATACTCTCTCTCTCTGTTATGCACAGTGCCGGGGGCTGTCATGCGCAACGTTGGGATGCTGTTTATGCGGAATTCTTGTGTCCTTGTATTGTTTCACTTGTTCTTGCATTCTTTCTTGCTTTACATATATGAGCTGCGATATCGAATGCTCACTTTGTTATGCGCAGGGCCAAGTACTGTTACGCGTAATGTTAGGATGGTGTTGATAATGAATCTTTGTACCCTTGTGTTGATCATTTATTCTTGTATTGTTTCATATATGCCCACTCCTGCCCAAGGCCTGACACTCAGGCCGGCAGTACGTACCAAATAAATAAAATTAATTTGTCGCGGTCTGAGCTTTTCCAGCATATTCCTGCTCTGTAGTTTCGAGATCCTTTCACGACAAGCAGGAAGGCTAATGACGAACCGGCTTTTGAGGCCATGTGCGACAGCCCCGTCTCGAAGGGCATCCGCCAATCATCGTCGCAGTTGTCGATGAGGTCTACAAGGTCTCTCTCACTCACTGCGCACCCCAGAATTGGTGACGTCGCCACGAGGGACGCTCACATTCCGCGTCGACGGCGGCCAGCTCGACTTCTTCGTGTTCGGCGGACCGACGCCGCAGTCGGTTCTGGAACAGTACCACGGCCTCGTCGGTCGACCCGGCATGCCCTCGGTGCGCACCCTGCTGCACTCGGTGCCCTCCGGTGGACCCGTCAGGCTGGACACCGTCGTCACCAATGCGCAGCTGGCGGTGAGTGGCGACGGGAGCGTTTCTTGAAGCAGCGCTTGAGGAATTTTCGACGTCACCGTCGTGTATTATATATATAT
Source organism: Dermacentor andersoni (assembly GCF_023375885.2). Classification (NCBI taxonomy): domain Eukaryota; kingdom Metazoa; phylum Arthropoda; class Arachnida; order Ixodida; family Ixodidae; genus Dermacentor; species Dermacentor andersoni. The sequence goes on along the minus strand of NC_092821.1, from coordinate 121,984,960 downwards.
ATAATGCTACGGTTGTAAATCCGTCCAGTGACTTGGGTTTTTTTATGTTGTACTATATCTAGCCCTGGGAGCGTTAGCCAACGCCACTCCGCGCCATGGTGGGCGGATATGGAGCACCCTTTCTTGCCTAATGGCGCCACGTGATTTTATGTGTGTGTGTGTGTGTGTGTGTGTGTGTGTGTGTGTGTGTGTGTGTGTGTGTGTGTGTGTGTGTGTGTGTGTGTGTGTGTGTGTGTGTGTGTGTGTGTGTGTGCGTGTGCGCGTGTGTGTGTGTGTGTGTGCGTGTGCGCGTGTGCGCGTGTGTGGGTGTGCGCGTGTGTGTGTGTGCGTGCGTGCGTGCGTGCGTGCGTGCGTGCGTGCGTGCGTGCGTGCGTGCGTGCGTGTGTGCGTGTGTGTGTGGGGGGGGGGGGGGTAAGTGCCTGTTGAAAGGTGGAATTACATGTTAAGATGAAAACAGTATAGTAGGAAGAATCAATAATTACTAATTGAAAAGCACACACACACACGCACAAAAAGGCACAAATCAAGCACGGCCATTCAGTTGCTCTTCAAAAGGAATTCCTGGACTGTAGAACAGATACCCATGTGGCTGAATCCCACGCTGGACCACCCCAAACAAACGAGTCCAAGTTCAACGCTAAACCTTGCTATCGCTTTCGATGATTCGACCCGGGCGCGAAGGTGCCACATTTTCTTTTTTTTTTTAAGGCGGGGCGTTTTCAGCCGCTATTTTCCTACGCAGCTGCAGTTACACCTACAAGTGTGACTTCATGTCGTCTGCTACGTTGTCTGGACCCGCAAGCCTGCGATGCGGTGACGCTATGGTGCAGCAGACGACACGAAGCCACGCCTCCAGGCTTCATTGCGTTTCCTAAATCATTACATTACCGCAAGGCGGTGGGCTTTGCGTAGCCTATGGAAAGCTTTAGCATACCGCAGGTTGTCTAAACGAGTACCTCATTCGCAGCGCGCGGTGCATCGACTGGGCCTCTACAAACTCAAGCAGAACTTGACGGTCACCATCACACCCCAGGTCGTGATCCAGGAGAGCACCGGAAAACGACCCTACACCTGCTACGTGAGCTTCCGCTTATCCGCAATTCGCAATTCTTTAAAGCACTACATACCTGGTATTTCAAGTTATACATTTTTTTCTGCCGTCAGTAAAGCTCCGAGTCCTCTAAATCATAGAACAATAGTATCCATAATCAAATTTCCTTCCTCATCATTCCCATCATCAAAAGCCAGATTGTGTTTCGTTTCGCATGAGGCGATTGTGTGGTGACGTCATGACGCATTGCTGAGTCGTCTGCTGTGCTGTTACGTCGGACCTCACGACGAGCTAGAGCAACAGACTGCCGAGGGAGGCAGAACAAATGCCAAAAACGTGCCATATGCGGCACTTTGACGTCACCACAGAGTTCCATCGTGCGAAACGAAAGCCAAAGTGGCTTCAGAAACGGTAAAATATTTAATTACTCATGGCGCTCCGAAGCTTCCTGGCTTTCTCTTGTTGTTGTAAGGTTCCCAGGCATTCGTTTGACACCCCCTCCCTCTCTCTGTCCAGAAATGAAAGAAAACTGCAGAGTTGGAAATATTGTGTCAGTACTCCTTTAACTACTGCCGATTGAGGAGCGTGCGCCTAGCAAACAGCGGATGGTTCTTCGCAGCGGCAAAGCTAATTTCACAGCAATTCTTCCCTCCCCCCCAAATACCTCTAAATAAATCCACTCTAAATCTCTCAAACTGAGTTCAAGTTAGATTAGGCTTGGTTCGGTTGGGTGCCCAATATAAATCAACCAAGCTTAACATAATCTAACCTAACCAAACATAACTCAACCCCAGCTCACCTAGCCTAACCCAATCTAACCTAGCCCAACCTAAACGAACCGACCCTAACCCCAATACTAGTGGAATCCGACAGGATTTATGTTTCCCGCAAGAGTCGTACGAACGGCATGCGCGCTTCGTTGCCCTTAATCTTTCTCCTGATCTCGTTGTCCTCCTTCCATCGGAACGCCCTGTCCTTCCCCCGTCGCCATCCTCGCAGGACAAGAACAACAAAGCGGTGTACTTCGTGGACTTCACGCATCCGATGGCGCAGCAACACTGGAACGAGGCGCTACGAATCGCCAAGATTTCCGAAGTGGTGAACGACACCGTCAATTACCTGGTCTGTGTTGCTCGTTTTATTTATTTATTTATTTATTTATTTATTTATTTATTTATTTATTTATTTATTTATTTATTTATTTATTTATTTATTCATTCAGACATACTGCAGGCCCTTGCCATAGCGTGCAGGCTATCGCGAGAACGGAGAGTACGAGATTCAAATACTGTAAATGTGGGAACAAAAAGCTTTGTAGAACAAATGGTTCGTAATATTTATTAAAAGAATTCGGCAGGGTGATAAAGTTGCGACAAGACCAGGAAACGCGTTCCAGTGGTCTGCGTTGCGGGCGAAAGAAAACTGTTTAGGTTATACAGGGTCAAATTAATCAGTAACCATAAATATCTATACGTACCACACAAAAAGGAATGCGCAAGTTAACCACGATCACGTTATCTAACCATGCATAGCTCGTGGCGACAAACCTGCTGCTCATTATTCCCGGTAATGTGACTGGAAGTGTGGAATTAACTACCAAACGCTATCGCTGGCTCTGAAATATGTCGGTGAATCTGAGCATTTTTTGGATACGTACAGTTACGTGAATTTCCGATTACATTTTCGATGTGCCGATCGATAAGCATGTGATACGACGTACGTTGTGCGTAATTTGACGCGCAGAAGGGGTGTACGTTTAGAGGGGGACCACCCGAATGCAGATCACGTTCGGATTTTTCTTCCTCTCTCGCAAGAATGCAATCGCCTTGGTTTGCAGAAGATAACTTGTGGTTAGTAGCTCTGACTCAAAGGCCACCTTTAAAGGCGTTCGAACTGAAACGGGAGATCGTGGATGCGACAAAATTTCCTTTCGACAACGTAAATCAAATTCTTGCTCCTAACAGCCAACATCATTCGATCTTTTTTCTTCATTAAACGCAAGAAGTATCATGATTGTTAATCCAACGTCGCCAAATCGAGCATATCAGCGTTCTGCATGGTTTCGAAGCTAGTTTCGAAGTTTGTTTCCTCTTCAGAATGTGTCTTACCGTGAGGCCTACTGCAGTTAGATAGTGTTTAAAGAGTGGCCTCTATGTGTTTCCGGCTCCAAAACTGCTTCCGGCGCAGTTGTCCAGTGAGAACCGTCGCTGGGGCGCGGGCTTGGGACACTTCCTATTTCTCCATTCACATACCTCACAAGAGCATAAATTTTCTCATTCGATCACCTCCGAACTGATTAGAATACATTTGTTGCATTCAATAAAGAAATGCGAGCTCGACCGATTTCAAGCTGGAGAATTTTCATTTGTGGCCCACGTTTACTACAAGGACTGCCCAAAATGGGTAACCTCAAGAAAGGAGCTTTGGCAGGAAGTATATAAATCGGTACTCGGCACTAAACACAGAAGTTCTGCAAACTGCATCTGCTGGAGCATCTGAAGCGAGAAAGAATATGATTTATTCCTCCAATAGCTTACCTATAATTGTCACAACGCTTGCGAAAATTTCGCGAAAGTACTCCTCGCATATTAATGGTATGTTTGAAAGCCATGTATACTGCTTGAATTCTGACCGCGTCAGATGCTTCAAGAAGGAGAGTTCACGGAATCACCGCATTTTTTTTATTGGTGAGATGCACATTTCTAAACTTCATGCATCAGTGTATTTCTTTTGCTGTGTTTCGCGATGTTTACCTGGAAATTGGCGGCCGAAATAAACAAATGTGTCCCCAACAGGCAGTATATTTCAACTTTTTTTTTTCAAATATGTCAAGGTTCATTAAATTCGGTGCAGTGGTTGCTGAGGAGAACGATGTCTTCGTCCCCATGTATTCCGATAGCAGTTTCCGAGCCCAAGCTTCTTCTCAAGCCAAAAGAATTTGCCATCTCAACGCCGCCTATACGTTATGTGGCTCAGCCTGTTAGCGTCTCTCTCTCTCTCTCTCTCTGGACAGCTGTTGGAGGCACCCCGTTGCAAGATCAGAGGCTCCCTCACGCCAGTGTGCCCCCACGCACCACGAGACGTCGCCACGCCTACTGATCAGATATGCGGTACGGCTCGCCTGCACCTGTCGACGTACGCAGACCTCAGAAACTCCTACCCCTACATGCTGGCCGAAATGACGAACAGGTAAGCATACGGTGCGGGTAAACGACGCCAACCAGACAGTGCAATGCCCGTTCTCCTGACGACAGATGGATGCCAGTAGAGACGGCGCATTTGTAACTCGGTGACGAAAGTGTTGTTATAATATGATATATTTCAATGAACAAGGTTTCGGCATTCATATGACTTCACTGGCACTCATAGCTGCCACGCTCATCGCAAGGCAAGCGTTTCACTGTCAAGCAGCTTCGCCGCACAAGAGAGATTATTACTCTGGTGCGCCTAATACAGGACGATTACTCGGCTCTGATATTACATTTTTGGACTCCTTACCTCACAAAGGCTTCGGCGCGGAGGTAGCCACGCCGCAATACAATTACTACTGAAGGCTTGCAACCTTTACAAAAATAAAAAAATTGGCACTGCTATTGTGACTAACCCATGCGCGGACCAAGGGGAGGGAAATGTCCGGATGACCAGATTTCCTCCTCCTACAATAAAGTTTCTGTGGGCAGCGCCAGCGTATGGCACGTGACAAACTCACTAAGTCCTTCCCAGATGTGACAGTTCCTTACTTCTGGAGAAACAAAAAGCATTTAATCATTATTGGAGAAAACTTAGCAGCGGGAAAGAAAAAATCACCGTCAAGAGAGCTGGCATGGATGATAGACCCAGCTAAAATATTTTAAATGCTATTTGACATTGACTATATCAAGTACTGGCCATTCACTATCTGAGCACACACCGCTGGCTTGCGTACCTAAACATTAAAATATCTTTGTTCCTTATATATCCAGCCAAAACTGACATGGATATCCGTTATTGCTGTATCTGTATGCCTCAGGAAATCAGTAGCATCGGGGCTAGCAGAGAAGAGTCATGTTTGAATGCCAACATTTCTTGATAAAAAATTAATGTGCCCTTGAAATGCTCACTGAGATGCGAATAAAGTTATTATTATTATTGATCATAATCATCATCTCAACGTCAAACTGCCTCCCCCCCCCCTCCCTAGAAAAAAAAACTGGGTGCGCGCCTGACTAAACCCCTTACAAGGCAAAACATTTTACATAAAAGACCTTCGCCACACTGCGATTGTTACTGCCGTGGTGCACCCTTTGCCGGAGAAAATTGTGGAAGTTGCAGCAGTAGCATTGCATCGCAATGATTTCCGAATAAAAGAGCTTCGCCGCACTATGATTATTACTGCCGTGGTGCACCCTTTACAGGAGAAAAATGTGGAAGTTGTAGAGGAGCATTTATTTCATAGAAACGGTTTAGTTAAACAGCTTCACCGAACTGTCATTATTATTGTTAGCGTGGTGCAGCCTTCACAGGAGAAAAATATGGAAGTTGCAAAGTAGCATTTATTACATAGCAATGGTTTCCGCATAAATCAGCTTCGCCGCACTGTGATACCTACTGCCATGGTGCACCCTTTACAGGAGAAAAATGTGGAAGTTGCAAAGTAGCATTTATTACATAGCAGTGGTTTCCGTGTAAATCAGCTTCGCCGCACTGCGATAACTACTGCCATGGTGCACCCTTTACAGGAGGAAAATGTGGAAGTTGCAAAGTAGCATTTATTACATAGCAATGGTTTCCGTGTAAATCAGCTTCGCCGCACTGTGATAACTACTGCCATGGTGCACCGTTTACAGGAGAAAAATGTGGAAGTTGCAAAGTAGCATTTATTACATAGCAATGGTTTCCGTGTAAATCAGCTTCGCCGCAGTGTGATAACTACTGCCATGGTGCACCCTTTACAGGAGAAAAATGTGGAAGTTGCAGATCAGCACTTATTACATAACAGCGGTCTCCAAGTAAATGAGCTTCGGGCCATTATAATAATGATTGTTATAGTGCAATATTTCCAGACAAAATGCGGCGCTTTTACTACAACGGCGCCGGTTTTACACGGCAAGCGCATGCACGTTGGGTAATTTCGCCATATTAGGATAAATATTGCCCATAGTGCGCTATTATTCACAGCTTGATAACTCGGCAGTCGCAGTGGTGCATTGTTTACAGGGATAAAGCTCTGGATGTATCTTCGCCATATTATGTATAATAGTATTATTGTGCAACCTTTACAGGATATAAAAAATGTTCGGCCGTGCAAAACAAGCAGTGTACAGAGCAAAACGCAACGAGAAAGACGACACTAGACGACATTTTTTTACAACCGAAAACTTTGACAATCTTCATTTTGTCGTAAGTACCTATTCCGACATTTCTGTAAGTACAATACTTCATTGCAAACAAACTAGCCCAAAACAGAGTACTTCGGCACCACGATTGACTTGCATCCTTTGCAGGCCAATCTTCAACAGCTTTCCTTTGTTATGAGTATTAGTGCCGTGTCACAGTACTTATATTACAAATGCTGTAGGCTAAGATTTGTACTACCATGATGCACCATTCCCTAAACAAAGGTAAGGGCTAAGGTAGCTTCATCGAATTATATTTATTACGGTCATAGCACACTACATAGCATAGCATAGCGTATCACAATCTTTGCCGGCAAGAAAGAAATACAAATACGAAAGCGCCTCTGCAAGGATATTATTCAATTTCGAGAGGCAAAACCATTAGGGCTTTAACTACTATCATACACCTCGAAAATACTCCATACGAAAGCTTTGTTCCCAATTTAAAAGATAAACTGCTTTCGTTCTCTTAATGTCTCATTTTTTTAGCTGCAAAAATTTTTATTGGGCTAACCTGCCTTATTTAGGTAGCAATGACAGCACTCCAAACGACGACCCAGCTAACGCTAGCCAAGCCGCTCACAGAAAATAATTGTTTAAAAGAACACGGTGAAAACAAAAAATTTAAGACTTACGGAGTTCGGTGGTCAGACCTTAGAAACCCCATAGGTCGTATCTTTCTATTTTGCACCGTTACTTCCAAAAATATTCGTTTTTCCCTTACGACGGCTTGGCTAACGTTAGGTGGGACACGCTGCATAACGGTTAGAGCCTAGCATGCTGTTTATCTGTGCGTCTCTGAGGCTTAAACATTGGTTCAATGTGCTGCCGCAGGTATCGAACGATGGAGACGTCACAACGGCAGAAGCTTCTGTCGGATGTCACCTTCGCTGGTCAGGGAAAATGGAGCGGCTACTGGCGTTCACAGGCCCCTCGCAACTGGGCCGAACTCGGAGACACTCTGGCAGGCAAGAGGAAATGAACACGCGCAGTCCATGACTTGTGCCACAAATGGTCGAGGCAACATACAGTCGAAATTTCTCATTTAGGCTGGCCTCTATTGTTAAGTACGTAAATTGCATGAAGTCGAGTGTGAGGCAGAACCCCGTCTGGTGGAGAAAGAAGGGGGCCAGGACAAAAAAGAAAGATTTAAATGCGTTTTCAACGTGCCGGCTCCTGAAGGAGGCCGCTTCCCCTCCCCATGGCATGTGGCTAAGTTTACCTAATAGTCACTCAAGTAGGTCAACTCTATTTACAAATCAATACGTCAAATTCATTGCCAGAAAAAAATAATGTCTCTTGGTAATTTAAAGCTGTGAGCTGCGCAAGTGGCTTGACAAATTCCAGAATATCTTAGATCGCAATAACAAACGAGCATCTCAATATAGGTACAAATCGTACTTATAGGTACAAACAGGTACAAATATAGAGCATAAGTTTAAGTTTGCAGCAGCAAAATAAAACTACAATAAGCCGAAAGTACAAATGTGAAAAATACAGGCACCTGGTTAAGTAAATTGAAACGGTCGAAAAAGTTAACTGAATATATTAAAATTAAAACCGCGCAAGAAAAGGACACGGGCAAGGCTGAAGTACACATCTAGCCCAGCAGCAAGCATTGTGAAGTTATTGATTTCAAAAAGAACTTAGACGCCGGCTAATAAACACTTTAAAATGAAATCAGCTCAGGATTTCGGCTGGGTAAATCGCCAGGAATCAAGTGAACCTAGCTGTTCTTATATTGCCATATTTGGACTCGCGAGAACAAGGTCGTCGAGTGCTTTTACCAGTGGCGGTGAACCATGGATACAAGCCTGAATTACTCGGTGGTCCCAGTCCGTAATGCTTACGAGGGGCTTACTCACTGTTAAACTACAAAAAGAAAGAAATACCCAAGCAAGAAAAGGTATGGTACTTATCCGGTGCTACTAGCCGGTCGCTATTGGTACACATAGCGAACAGTGTCCGCTCACAAATAACCCAACTTTGTATAGTGCATGCAAAAATAAAGAAATGTACTGGGATAAGAGGTGGCCTGTACGGAACCATTCAGGGTCTGAACCGACATGTCTTAATCGAGTTCTTTAGAACCACCGCGAACAAAACGAAAGTCCGTTGTCGCGTAGCAAGGCACTTAGTCGCAGCAAGTTTTAAGTGTGTTTGGGCCCAGGTTCGCTGGTATTCAGAGGGAGGGCAGTAGCAGCGTAATTAGGCCTGTAGAATAACACGCCGCATTCTTTGCGTTGGGGAGCGAAGTATATTTACATTGTTTACTCGAGTTCAACGGTTGACGTTGGAAGACAATCCGTGGCGTATAAGCTGTCCCTTTCGCGTTTTATATTTTCCTTTTTTTTCTTTTCTGCCGTCTATTCGTCCCGGCGGCACCTGCTTCCTGGGGTCTCGTATAAAAAAAGCAACATTCAACAAAGACGTTGAGCTGCGTATGGCAAATATTGCGAAGTGGCGACTAGTTCATAAATCATGGGGAAACAGAGAAGTATATTGTCCCTTTTAATGTACCGGCATTATTGCATCCTCCAAGGCGGCAAATTAACCGTAGTGGTCCAACAAGTGATGTCCCCGGCTCATGCCAAGATTTCGGCAATGAACTCGCCCTGGCGAGAACGATGTGCCCTTGTCGAAACGTTGATTCGAGCCTGCGGCATCCCTTGTTTCCGCCACTGCTAATCACTTCTGCCTTTTCCTGTCTTCCAAGCGTGCGAATATGACGAGAAAGCTTTTTTTAAGTGACTGTAGCGCCACGAGTGAGAGAAATCGCCTGTGTAGTTCGTACAACCGCCGTACACTCGGACCACGGACCAGCGCCATCTTGTTTTTTTTTTTTTGGGGGGGGGGGGGTCTAAGAATCCACTTGTACCTATGCTTTGAAGCGGGCCAGGTGGTAATCTGTAATGATTCGAGCTTAAATCGCGAATGCAAGATGGCGACGACCAGGATCCCAGATTCAAGTTCTTGTTCTACCTCGTCAACCGCCCGTCTTGCCCAAGCGCTTGAATTCCGCTTATGGGCGGCGTCGAAAACCCGACGTCTACGATTTGTTTCCGGCTCCCGAAAATTGATTCCGCTGTACTCGACCACCAAATGGCATAGCCTTTGAGTTCCGTAATTTTGAATCCTAGGAGCGCCGCGCCATGAGGCGTTAATTTGGACACCGCCTAAATACACTGTGTTTACGCACGTACAACCGAACACTGTATTCAACTGGCTACTGTGAAACTTATCTGAATCGGTCCGAAGCCTCGTGGCGTTAACCAATAGAGGTGACCAACGAGTGGGCCGCGGGGCATATCTCAGTAGCTCTACAAGAAAGCTGTCGCTTGACTTTGGTCATCGTCATCCCATGAGTTATTCTCAGTGTTTTTTTTTTACACATAAGTATCGAAGATCGATCGATTGTTTGATCGATTGACTGGCAATTGACTAACTGTATGAAGAAAATCGGCACAATTTGAGGCTCACCTTGTCCCCAAACACTATTCGCCACCTGTCATGCATGCCCTTCTTTTCTTTAGAGCTGCGCGGCCGGTACTTCCAAGTTACAAACGACATACGCATTGTCAGCGGAACATGCCAAATGTGACAGTGAAGCAGCGAGCGCCGAGCATTCAAGCAAGGCGACGCCAGCAAATCAAACGATTATCCCTTTGGCACGAGATACGCCGCCGAGGCATGCAAGCTTATTTAGCTTGTAATCCAGTCAATGCGGATGACGCTGCCCGGTCGGCTCATGATGGTGCCCAGATTATACCCATACCGCTGTCAAGAACAGATGCAGCCACAAGTCTTCGCTCCCTCGCCCGCGAGCTTACACAGAATCTGTGGAACACCAGTGAATTCACGAACGCACGTCTCCACAGATTGGATCCACGTCTGCAACTCCGCCTACCACCAGGGTTGCCACGAGCGGAAGCAACACTTCTGTGCCGCCTATGGCTCGGCGTGGCATTCACGAACTCCTACTCATTCCGTATTGGAATGGCCGACAGCCCTACTTGTGACACCTGCGGCTGCGAAGAGACCATTGAGCACCTCCTTTGTGACTGTCCCCGTTACAAAGTGCCAAGAAAGGTGCTCGTGACCGCTCTCGAAAAACTGAACAATCGCCCCTTTACCAGAGGGAAAAGCTCTAGGACATTGGTCCAGACGGGCTTCGGCACTCAAGGCCTTAAGGGCTTTGCTTAAGTTTTTAAGGACATGCGAATTGTGCGACCGCCTTTGAATGTTGTAGCGCGTAGTTTCGCGATACTGTTTGCATTTTCTAGTTTCCATTTTTTTTCCTCTTCTTCTTCTTTCTCCTTTTATTCCCTTTACCCCTTTCCCCAGCACAGGGTAGCCAGCCGGTACTTACACTGGCTAACCTCCCTGTCTTTCCTCTCCTTTGTCTCCTCCTCCTTGTAATCCAGTCGACTTGTCCTACACTAGCCGCTCTGCTTGCCACCCAGGCTAACGCAAAGAGAGAGAGAGAGAGAGAGAGAGGAAAGGCAGGGGAGGCAAACCCAACCACTGCCTACTGGCCGGTTTTGCTGTCTGGTATCTTATTTGAGTGGCATGTTCCTTGAGTTCAACGCGAGACCAAGGCGCTCACGGCCGACCCTACTTCCGACTTGCTCGGGAAGTTTTCTTACAGGGAACATGTTGCCTCGAAGTGCAATATTTTTAAACCGAACGGCTTTCTTTCGCTCTTTCAGCTGTTTTCGTGCTTGGTCGCACGAAAATGAACACGTGCAGTTTCTTTTTTTTTTTTAAACGCATACACCGCCTTACAGCTCACGTTTAACGCGGCTGCACATGGCGTTTGTTGTTTTTTGTCACGCCTCTCTCGCACAATTTTTTTTATAGCGCTAGGCGCTGGGATGGGAGCCTCTGTGGTGATACTGTGATCAGTTACAGTACCGTGACAGATGCACTGACCAGACAAGCATTCGGTTCCTTGCCCTATAATGGGGTGATTGGATAATATAGGTTTAAATGGAGAAACAAAGGAAGAGAGCGATCACTAGTTGATCTAGAGTGCGCTAGAGCACACCTGATTCTGCTCACAAGGTACCGCATTAATGCTCTCGTTGAGAAGTACATCAGTATGGACCAGTTGGTGCGACATACTGCAAGCTTAACCAGCGCAAATACACGACGTCGCGAGAACGCAGTGCTGGTCCTGTGTGTGCATATGTGTTCTTGCGTGCTCGCTCATTTGAACTGGTTAAACTTGCAGCACGCTGTCCTTGCTTTCAGCGCGTGGTCACGATCCAGGGGTACTGGATCACGGCCAAGGATAATGAAAACGGTTTCGAGATCAGCCGGTTCAATCCCAGCGCTCGAACGCAGAGATGCTGACGTTCGGCATGCTGGGTGTCCACCTGTACGGGGTCGGGGCCTGCCACCTGGCGAGCGTAACGAGGGAGGCGGAGGCCGAGCTCTGCCTGCGCTGGTTCTCCCTCTCCGTGTTCTTCCCGGTGCACCAGACTCTTGGACAGGTGCTGGCGAACCACTTCCTCTTGCTATGTCTACCGCGCACCTACTGCTTGAAAATCGGCAGAAACGTACAGAATCGGTGTTCAGCCAGAATAGACTAGCGTACTCTCATCGCCGAAATGTTTATAGAGAGGTGCATTTTCGCATATTTAGGTGTCATGCGAGCGTCTGTGCGCGCGTGTGTGTGTGTGCGTGTGCGTGTGCGTACGTGGTGTACGTGATGTACAGTCAGCCGCAAAAGTTTACGAGACGCGAGATTTGCGACAGAGGCAAATTGTCGCGAAGCCTGTGCACGTAGCCTCCAATTAAAAGCGTTGATCCGTAGCAGTTCTTGCGAACCGCGCTGTGATCCATTAAATTAGAAGTGCTACACCTTACCAGGGCAGAAATCCGCATTTGTCGTGAAACCCGTGCCCCGTAATCTTTTGCGGGTGACTGTACGTGACGTACGTGATACGTACGTGACTTATGTGACATACGTGACGTACGTGATATATACGTGACGTACGTGACATGCGTGACATAGGCGATGTGTGTGTGTGTGATTGGAAAATTATGTGTGTGGGAGAGCGTGTGTGGGAGGGCGTCTGTAATGTGTTTGTGGCCGTGCGTGTGTTCGCGCGTGTGCTTCCACATAGCGCGCCCTGTGAAACAACGAGCCTTCCGCGCAGTCCCCCACTCCTAGCCGGCGCAATTCTGTCCTCTCTTTAACCACTCTCGTCCCTCCGTTCTGCGCATGCGCACCAGGCGACCACGCCGATCCAGAGGCGTGTGGCGGCGCTGGCGTCGAGGGCGACCGCCCTGCGCCACTTCCTGCTGCCGTACGTCTACACACAGCTGGTGAAGGCATCGCGCAGTGGAGGCGCGCTGGCGCGCCCCACCTACATCGAGTGAGCCTCCGCTTACCTACACGCACCTGGACCGGTATTCGCAAACAGCTCTTACGCTAGAAGGTTTTTCGTAAGAGCGAACTTCCAGCCAATCGGAGATGCGGGACACATTGGCGGAGGCGATTTGACAGAACTTGTCGCCGAGCTACAGCTGGTTCGTGGCTTTGGAGGAAGCTTTAGCTCGGGCCCAACTCCGACGCGGCCCATTCGAATACATGTAAAACGTATAAACGCTTTTCTAAGATGACCGCTGGACCGATTTTAGTGAAATTTGGTGCATTTGAGAGAGAAAGTCGAATTCCAGTGACTGTTGGAAGCGGAATTTCGATTTACGGCCTGAATTTTGCTAAGGGAATTCTCTAAAATACGAAAAAAAATAGACGCACTAAGTTTACATATTGATAGTTCTGCATCAAGAACAGATATCGCGGTTCTGTAAACGGCATCCACTAGATCATTCAAAGCGGACAAATTCCGTATGTCAATTTAAATCTTACGTCAATTCGTTATGTTGCGTACAAGGGTTCTGCAAAACCTGTATATTCATATTACAATTTTTTTTTAGATTCATGTTTAACATATCATTTTTCATTGCTGAGATGCAGAGTAGTAAACATGATAGTTTCGCTTTCTGAAAATTTGCTAGTTTTTCCCATTTTTATTAAAGAAACTAGATTTTACGTTTTTCCTTTTACATGCAACAAACCTCGTCAAATTTGCTGCAGTGGATGCCGAGAAAAACGAATTCTGCTTTTGCATGTATTTATATAGGAGCAGCCGAGCTAAAGCTTCCTCTTAAGCACAAAAAGTTGCGACGCTAAGCAGACGAGAACGAGGTGGGACACATGTCGTTTGTGTATAGTACGTCGTTCGTGTCTCACTTCGTCCTCATGAGCACCATAAATGTTTGTCCTTTAGCGGTGGCAGCGGACCAGCAGCAAAGAAGGCGTATACGAACTACAAAAAAGAACTTTGTGAATGCTATCCCTGTTTATTTTGTTTTCTTTCAATAATTAACACGGTTTGCATGAGCGAACGTTACTTTGCTGTGTAGCTATTAGCTGCGACAGGCAATGGCGCAAAAAAGAAAATACGGCGGGTGCATAAATCGTTGATTTCGGTTCGTTTTTCTTCCCGGGGAACACGGAAGTGTGTAGGTAGAAATAAGACGCGGGCGTCTTTGAGTGCTCAAATCATTTAAGGCAGTCGACTTCCCACGCAATAGACATGTATTGAAGAGGCATAGACGCAGGGACGTCTTGGTTTGTCCCCGGATTATGATTCGATGTTCGTTACCTAAACTTCCTCTCGCGCGTGTTTTTCTTCTCTATATATCGGTTTAGTATGTGTTTATCTGTCTCTCACTTTCTCAATCTGTTTCGCTTTACCGCTCACAATGTCTCTGTGTTTATGTATTTACCATTATCTAATTATCTGCCTCTATATGCGCATTTATCTCGCAGCTTCCCAAGAGATTCAAAGACCCACGCATATCCTAAACAGTTCATGTTCGGACCGAGCCTCCTAGTCACCCCGCAGATAGAAACGGTGCGTGTATGTAGTACGCCTTTTTTATATATATATAGTCTGCGGCGGCATGTCACATAGTATGTACCCGCGGTAGCTACACTTTAACGTGAACGACGGTTAACCAACCCGCGCAGGCCGCCTCCCTGCTGGAGGTGTACTTCCCTGCGGGCCGCTGGTACGACTGGTACAACAGCAAGCGCGTCGACAGCCTCGGACAGCCGGTGTTTGTGCCGTCGCCAAACGCCACGGCTGCAATGTTTACCCGCGGCGGCACCATTATCGCGGGCAGAGCGCTCAACCGGTATGCGAGCTCTAATGCTCTTTTCATTGATTGATTGATTGATTGATTGATTGATTGATTGATTGATTGATTGATTGATTGATTGATTGATTGATTGATTTATTGATTGAGTTGCAGCTGCTGCTGTTGTTATCGCTGTTGCTCAATTGATTGATTGATTGATTGATTGATTGATTGATTGATTGATTGATTGATTGATTGATTGATTGATTGATTGATTGATTGATTGATTGATTTAGTGAGTGAGTGAGTGAGTGAGTGAGTGAGTGAGTGAGTGAGTGAGTGAGTGAGTGAGTGAGTGAGTGAGTGAGTGAGTGAGTGAGTGAGTGAGTGAGTGAGAGTTTCTGTAGCTGCTGCCACTGCTGTTAAAGACCAAGAACCACGAGACACAAGTAACAAGGACACAAGTAAATCGAAAATCAGGATGGGGGGGGGGGGCGACAGATGTGGCATAAAATCTGAGTAAACAGGGATGAAGTCATGTAGACAGACAGGCCAGCCTGTCTGAGGCACTCTTAGCTCTGTTCATACAACTTATAGCCCAAAGCCCACAAGTAGTGTCGATATACGGACATTAGCATCGTCAGTGGGCTCCGGTAGCTGGGACGGTCGTCCACAGACAACGTTTGCCGCCAATGACTGCTGCGGACTCATTTTAAACGCTTGGTTTTTTTTTTTTTTTTTTCAGCTCCGTCACCAACATCCATTTGATAGTGTCGCCGGACAACTCCGACTACGCATACGGGGAGCTGATCAGCGATAATGGTGTCAATGCAGGTGAGACACTAACAGAAGCGCATGAACGGCGCGAAAGCTTTTTTAAGACGAACTAGTAACTTAAAGATGCGCTCCCATATAATGCTTCCCATATTAAGAGGAAGCTTTAGCTCGAGTGCTCCTATCTAAATACATGTAAAAGGAGAATTCGTTTTTCTCGGCAACCACTGCACCAAATTTGACGAGGTTTGTTGCATTTAAAAGACAAACTTAAAATCTAGTGACTGTTGGTTTCGAATTTTCGAGTTAAGTTGTGAATGTTTTATTAAAAATTGCCAAAAATCGAAAATTTTCAAGAAACGAAACTATCAAGTTTACAACTCTGTAACTCAACCACTAAACAGGATAACACAATTCCGTGAATTGCATCTAATAGTACATCTAAAGCGGACAAAATTGATGTGTTACACATGAATATAGAAAGAATTTAATCATAGGGAAATACAACTTTTGCAAAACCGTTGTAACCGACGTAACAGATTCACGTAAGATGTAAAATGACACATTGAATTTGTCCGCTTTGAATGATCTAATGGATACCGTTTACAGAACCGCGATATCAGTTCTTTATGCAGAGCTATGAATTTGTAAACTTCGTGCTTCCGTTTTAGAGCGCAGCTCTTTGGCGTCCGTTCCTGGGTTTCGCGTCGTCGTCGGCGTTGTCGTCGGCGTTGTCGTCGGCCTCGTAACCAGCTCCGCCCCCCTTTCATCCCCCCAGCGCTAGCAGCGACCGACTGATACCGCTGGATGCCGCTGACGCCGCTAGAGAGTCAAGAAACGTGACTGCATAGAACACCGTCGCCGCCATGCAGAAAGAGGAGGAAAGGGTCCCCCCCCCCCTGTTCTTGTGTGGCGGATAGGGTGCTCTTCAGTTGCCGACGCGCCGGTTATTTCACGTAGGCCCCGGCACGTCGACGAATACGTGACCACCTTCCCACGGCTAGACCTGGTTCTTAGCGCTGCGGAAGCGAGGGTATCATATTGTTTGTGTCGGCATCGGCGGCGTTGTCCCTGAAACCAACTCCGCAGCTGGGGTTGACTCACTATCGGCGTCAGCGGCATCAGTCAGTCGCTGCTATCTCTTCCCTCCTCCCTTTATCGTGTTGTCCGCTTGCTGCGCGTGCTTCTGCCCCCATCGTTTGCCGCTGGGTGTACACGCCGCCCCCCTCCCCCCTCTTCCTGCGAGTCTCCGGTTGTCAAAGCGCCGGCTCGAACTTAATTCCTTTCTTCGCTCCTCCTCCAATGCAACCCCTGTGCGGTGGCAATCAGAGAGCCAGATCGGTGGCGGCGGATCTGTATATGTGCACCGCCCGAGCCGAAATTGCCGCTGCCGTTCGCCCTGTGCGGTGGCAATCAGAGAGCCAGATCGGTGGCGGCTTGACATAAAGACAAACAGCAATTTCCTAACACTTATGCGGGAGAACATCCCGTTCCTCTCGCTCGTAACGCGTCCCACGGCTGTGACAACCTCGCGAGGCACTTGTATAGATCTCGTCTTTGAGAATCAAGCATTGGTGTACCAAGTCGAACATATATCAGTCTATTTCTCCGACCACAAAGCTTCCTTCATGACTGTCAAGAACTGTTAGTGGAGTCTTTGTTAAAGGAATACGTGTGAAAAATAAAAAAAAAATTATGTGATAGCGCATACATGTGTTGCTCGATTTCTTTGCCTCAATCTATCGAAAAGGTGAAACAGCTTATTTGCTGCGCTCAAATTTCGCATTAGGAAGTAACGTAATCGTCGGTAATTTTTTTTCAAACGGTCAAATATTTGAAAATCGATTTAAGAAAATTCGAGCCCTAAATCGAAAGTCCGCTTCCAACAGTCACTAGAATTTAACTTTCTCTTTCAAATGCAACAAATTTCATCAAGATTGGTCCAGGGGTTATCTCATAAAAACGTTTTTGCGTTTTACATGTATTTAAATAGGCCGCGTCGGAGTTGGGCCCGAGCTAAAGCTTCCTCTTAAGTCCTCATAAGTTACAAGTACTCTGTTCAAAGGGCTAACTTGTCTGTTTACTAGATCACCAATGCCATCGCGACTATTGATACCTGGAGATCAGTTCCAGGCACGAATTTTTCGGTGAAATTCTACACGCTTCAAATGTTCGCTTACTTCAATTCTGCAAATACCAGATGTCCGATAAGTTCGGAACTAAAAAAAGGTTAACCAGTGAAATAAAGTTCATATACATATCCCTATTATTACTCGATTTTTTAATGTCCGTGACTGCTGTAAAGCTTGGTCCACAAAAAAAATTGCCTCCGCTCCCCTGTTCATATTTACGTGAGAAAGTCTCCACGAAAAATAGTCTAGGAAACGCATCGTTAATGTTTGAACAAACATTCGCTACAGTTGACAAATGTCGTATTTATCGCTCTTGCCAAGCCATGTCTGTGGCAGCTTCGATCAACAGCATGCGATGGCCCAAGACGGCCGTTTCAGTAATGTCAGTCATCTGAGAAACGGCGGAAAACTCCCCTAACATTTCTTTGTAGTTCTGTGAGTTCTCTACCTAACGCTATTCGCTTTGTCTTTTACATTCTTCTTTTTTTACAGGAACATTTGATGCCGGCAGCTATTCGGTGTTTCACTTCTCTTACATGAAGGTAACCTTACAAAACCTTCGGTTGCGCGCATATCCTTTTCAGGTTTATCACCTGCTTGTTAGTAGTGTCCACCAACTTCAACATCGTACGGACCTAGGAGCCATAATTAGGTGCTGTTTATATTAGTTGCGTACATATTCTTTTGAGGTTTATCATCTGCTTTTGAGTAGTGTCCATCAACTTCAACTTCGTGAGGACCTGGGAGCGATAATTCGGCGCTGTTTATGTTATCGCAATTGGTACAAATTATACTTTTTTTTCGGATATTCCGTGTCAGAGCCACGTTTGGCAAATGCAATCAAAATACAACCAGTCAAGCTTTCTGACGACGTCTCTCTGCTGAGACCTCAAGTAAGGAAGGAACGAATGCAAGCTTGCGCCAGACCCACCTGATATGATGCAGCGATATGAATATCTAACGTGCGCGCACCATTATTTGCAAGATCATGTAGATATAATAAATTTGCGCACAATTATCTTAAAGTAATACATAAGTAAGGTTGGTAATTCCCGTTTCATAAATCTATGCACCTCCATCTTCGTTTTCCCTAAGCTTACTGCTTGAATGAATAAACGAAAATTGAACGTCACTTCCTATCAAACGGCGACCAAAAGTTCGCTTCTCCCTTGCACACGACGCAACTGACATAAATGTTCTTCCTCACCAACGGCCACTTCAAATGCACATCGGCGAGCTTGTGCTCAAAAACAACAACCAAAAAACTTTTGGAAGCTACCTTCTTGCTGCGGCGCTGAATATTATAGGACCATCTAACGTGTACTCGGCGAATGACAGAATGATTGCCTCTGGATATTGCCACACACTGTCGCAACTTTTCCGGTCTTTCTTTCTATGATTTTCGTTGTTCGGTATTGAGACACGTTACGCGCAAGAGAGCTTCAGACAAGGAGACACAAACTAAATTCACACGCAAACGTATTGTATATAATACAAATTATGCAAATGTTGCGTATAGACGAAGAGGTTCTCGTGCAGCGCAAACGGCAATGTCTCCGGCTGGGACCAGTTACCATACAGAAAAGGAAATTTGCTTTCGTCAGGGCCAGCACGACTTGCTACCGCAAGGGAAAATTAGTTTGTCCAGGCAACTCAGTGGCAGATGCGATTCGTAGGATGCTTCATGCAAGATCACACACAACAGCGCAAACACCAAGTTTAATCACATATCTTAAGTGTCATCTTCTCTGTCTCGGCATCGAGTCATGGTTTTCTTCGTTTTTTTTTAATTTCTAGATTATTTTCACTTAGGTGTTTCGGAGACACACATGACTCTCAAAAGGCTCCAGACAATATGACACTAACCAATGCCAACACAAGCTATCTCTTGCTATTGCAAGTAGAGCTTCGCGCCATTAGACATCTGAGAGGCACAAATGAAACACAAGAGGCTTCGGACTAGATGCTTCGCAAACTATCGCATATAACTTGTATTTTCAAGAACAAAAACAGCATAAGTTATTGTGGTATTCCAGTTCGAAAGCTGCGATCCTACGTCACCAACGAATCCAAGCTTAAAGACACAATAAGGAGAAAAATAAGCTTCGGCATCGATATATTAGCCAAGTACGCTTCTACAATAGTCAAAAAGCCGCTCTTACTTTCTAAGCAAGAGAAGAGGTGAAAACGCAACACGTATTCCGACGACGCCTTGACACGTTCCCCACCAGTTCATCTGTGACGCCACAAACATTGGCGACGTCCTCTCACGCCCGTTTAATTGTTTATGGTTAACGACTGACTACGTGTCCTCTAGATGAGCCAAAGTTGATCTTGAGAAGTTTCTAGGGCCATTTACAAGGACACCAAACACGTCCCGAACACGAGAAAGCACATTGAAATCTGTGACGTCCCACTGACGTACCAACGGTGATTGTACTGGCGCAGAATTCGAGAAGCGAAAGCTCGGTCTTCATTTCTTTCTTTCGATGATCAGACTCATACGGCGAAACTAAGGGAAATGTACCGTACAAGAGCGCAAACGTGGACTACTTAGTTGAGCAATATACGGAGGCTAAAGCGCAGAAACAGAACCGATGAACGATCACTTCATTTTTATCCCCAAATTACAAATTGGATGCACAAGGCCTTCCACTTAATAAAACTACAATTTAGAGCACCATTGCTGTCTTGTTTTTGATTGGCCCTGTTGCTTCGCTGCTTTCTTTCTTTCCTCTATTTCTAGAAACGAAAATAAAGTCTTGCAAGAAATCGTTATCCGTCTGCGTTGACTTAGTTTTTTCACTCCAGTACGCGCCTTTAAAAGCTCTCATCGGGTGCCCTGTCGATCACCTCCCAGGGCATCCTGACGGGCCACTGCTCGGTGTGCCGGTGGGGGACTACGCTCCGAGCGGCGACCGTGTTCGGCGTCCCAGGCCCTGCGCCCACACGCGTGCAACTCAACGAGAGGCCTCTCAAGTTCGCCTTCGCGCGATCGGTGAGCGGGTCCCGAAAGTCACGCCTTGCACCCTTCTCGATTTTTTTTTTCTGTGTGTAAACGCGCACGAAACGCACGGATGCTGTTATTAGAGCCCCAATAAAGCTGTGTCTTAGCATACTCACCTACGGGGCAAGAACCTGGAGGCTTGCGAAAAGGGGTTCTACTTAAACTTAGGACGACGCAGCGAGCTATGGAAAGAAGAACGATGGGTGTGACGTTAAGGGATAAGAAGAGAGCAGATTGGGTGAGGGAACAAACGCGAGCTAGTGACATCTTAGTTGAAACCAAGAGAAAGAAATGGGCATGGGCATGTAATGAGGAGGGAAGATAACCGGTGGTCATTAAGGGTTACGGACTGGATTCCAAGAGAGTGGAAGCGTAGCAGAGGGCTGCAGAAAGTTAGGTGGATGGATGAGATTAAGAAGTTTGCAGGAACGACATGGCCACAATTAGCATATGACCGGGGTAGTTGGAGAAGTATGGGAGAGGCCTTTGCCCTGCAGTTGGGCATAGCCAGGCTGATTATGAAAGCACTGAACGTGAGTGAAACGTTGCGACGTATCTCCTCTCAGTGCGAAACACCCATTTGCCTCATCCCGGGCACTTTGCGGTATACGGGGTAGGAGGGTTCCCGACTCGTCTCGTTTCGGTCGGTAAGAGGAAATGCGGGGCCGATGGTGGGATCGAAACTCCTGGTTTAAGGCACAGGCAGCCCAGTACTCTAACCATTTGGCAAACAATCGCACGCGTATCCCTCTCGCGGAGCAACGGAGCAGCTCTTCGAGACGTTTGCCGCGTGCGTCACGTACCACCAGCTTCCCGCGTCCTACCCTCGTGGTAGCTAGTGGTTTGACAATCCGCGATAGACTGCACCTTGCCCCCCTCCCCCCTTTCGGGATCGGCCCAAACTCCCCATTCCTTCTATAGCGGCAGCTAACTCTGCGTAGAAGCAGTACGAGATCGAACTGCCCTTACGATCGGCTCAGGTCGAACAAGTTTCAATGTTTCTTCGCTGGAGTACGAATGTAAATTGTCGTTTCAGCACACACCCCATCATATAAACACTTACAATTCCATATCGCTTCGACGCAGATTTCATTTCCTTTCAGTTTATCTCAAGGATCCCCTATGAGCGCGGGGGGGGGGGGGGGGGGGAGTAGTATCATCAGATGAGGGACGGGCACACGGAAGTACACAGAAGAAACAAGAGAATAACACAATATTTACTCACAAAAATGCATAAGATAAAACATGCAGAGACACAGACATACAAACATACACATATTCACTGCTGCTGTGTAAGGCTAATATATTATAAGGGACTGAGATAAGCACGAACAGAATTATCGAACGAATGGTATTCACAATCCTCGTTTCTCTCGCTTAGGCTCATTCATAAGCTATGCAGAACAGAACAATCGGCACTTCTGCTCGCAGCGAACCGCCGGAGTAGGCGATCGTACGATAAGGTCGGGGGGTTCGATCCCCAACTACAGCGGCCGCGTTTCGATGGGGGAAATTTAAAGAGAGAGAGAGAGAGAACGACCGCGTACCATGCATTGGGTGCACGTTAAAGAACCCGTAGAGGTCAAAGCAAACTGGCGGTAACCCTCACTAGGGTGTGCCTCGTACCGTGCTTCTGAGACGTAAACACCCCAGAATTATTTTAAGTCCTATAGTATCGTTATCACCTCCGTCGTCGTCTTGCTGCTGCTGGCCTTGCACTATAGGTCTTAGTCTTTAACAAACATCTTGGTCCTCGTGGTAATCCCCTTTCCGGAATCCCCAAACAAAGCTGGGCAGCCAGCTAGCTGCAGAATGCTTCCAAAAATGTTGAACCACATATTACGATTAATCTGCGTAATTTTTAGACAGGATATGTCTCAAAAATTTTTAAATATTCGAATGCCACGTAGCCGGACAGAACCGAGGTAACGTTGTTTGCCGTCGCTGTATTTCGCCTAATTAAACAACATTAATTAACGTCTCAAACATAACGAAAGCGAACTTGTGATATGGAAAATTGTAGGCCATCATGAAAAATTCCCGATCCATCTTCGTGTTTCGCGGTCTTTCTTTCAAGCTTCAGAAAAAAACGTTTATGTAGCACGTACAAAACAACAGAAAGCTGGACCGGGAATTTTTCAGGATGGTCTACAATTTCATTATGTTCGATTTTGATCTGAATGTATTGCTTAATGAAGTTTATTAAATAATAGTAAGTAATTATTTAATTAGGCAACGGCAAACAACATTACCTTGGTTGTGTCCAACTACGTAGCGCTCGGATATTTTTCTTTAATTTTGCACAAGTTCTGCGGGACACCCTATATATCTTACATCAAAACTTTGCTGATCTATATATCCTGTTATACAGGATGTTTTGCTTTAGACTGCACAGATGTTTGGCCATATACAACTATTTCAACGGTGTGCGGTATTCTATTCGATTCGCTTATGGCACTACTCAGTTCGTATTCGATTCAGTTTCAAAAAATTATTATTCGCGCACCTGCAATCAGCACTCCTATTTTTACCTATTGTTGCAAAGCACGCCACTACCGTGACCGTTAGGTTAATAATGGGAACTATAATATAACATTTTCCGTACCCTGTGACAGCTAGGTCGATTAGGCGCTTTAGGCTGTATTTGTTGCATTACAGACAGCTTTCTGGTCAAGAGACTAAACGTTTGGGAAATATATCGAGAAACCGGTAAATCTATCAAAAAATATTCGCATCAACTTCGCATCTCCGAAACCTCTTAACGACATACCTTGTTATGCAACCTAATTTGTTTAAAATTCGGTCAACGGTGCATAAATGGTAACCTACCTAAACATCATGCTTACATCAGTCTAGCAGGATTCTCTTCGTTTCTTTCGTCTTTTTTATTACATCGTTCACTCTAGTCAACCCTTTCAGCATGTCGGACTTCTGACTTGACTAGCCTCTCATGTTGTCGTTTGCCTCTCTATCTATCTATCTATCTATCTATCTATCTATCTATCTATCTATCTATCTATCTATCTATCTATCTATCTATCTATCTATCTATCTATCTATCTATCTATCTATCTATCTATCTATCTATCTATCTATCTATCTATCTATCTCAGTGATGTACATACGCTCTCTAAATTTGCTTAGTGTACAGGGCCTAAATACAAACCTCGCATGTTCGATTCAGCAGCATACCTAATGCGCTGCGATATTAAACGGGGAAGAGTGCCCCCATGTTCGGCGATTTATTCATGTGTCCGCTTTCCTTCTCTCCCTCGCAGACGCTGTACCTTTTCGACATCGGCCACAACCTGCGAAAACCTTTCGCCATTACCGTGGGACGGCTCTGACGAGCGCAATAAACGTGCTCGTAACCGCCATCTACTGATGATGCCCTGTAGTCAAGCACTCAATGTTGGAAAATAGTGATTACTGGGATGCTTGTGACTTGAAAGCACATCGAGAGTGTTCGATGAGCGCGGCTATATTCTGAGATGATAAACGCCAGACGAAGAATCCTGGTGGCACAAGTACTTCGTCGGGACCAATAACGTTGAACGAAGCTCTTCCAATGCTCCGAGGGCGTTTGTGTATATAGCGCCATTCTCGGGCGATCCAAGGTGCGTTGCACAAGCTGATTATTGCACAGAATATTGAGAGAGCACTATTGTTAACACGACAGCGTTAAGGAGCCCATGTTGCAAAAAAAATCTGGCGATGGCGTCTAGCGTACGACGTCATCTCGGCAAAAAAAAAAAGGGTTATCGAACCACCCATACCCAGGCCATCCATGTGACGCAGGGAATGTACTGGACTAATTCGATTTGTCAAGCTAAAATACTTGGAGAAATCGTAAACTACGTCATTCACGCAACCTACAGATATGGTAGCTCTCTGATTGTAATTTGACTATATGAGAAAACATAATTGTATTACGCAAAAACTCAAAGAAACCACACAGACAAACAGGCTGCGGCGTCCGCCATTTGCGCACGCCGGCGCGTAGGCGTCACGGGGGCCATGGAGCGGCGCGCCCGGTTCCTTACAATACCTCCAGCTGGCACTCGCATCCGCCGTATTGCAGCCCACGCAAGAGGACGCGCTTCTACCGCAAAGCCCGCCTTCGTGCATAGCGTTCGCGGCCAGCATTTTCCGGTAAACATTACGGTTACATCCGCTCCAATTGCCGGGAAGCGTAAGAAGTAGTCAGGGATCTTTGAATGCTATCGCGTTTCACTCTTAAAGGCGAATCTTAAGCGTCCTCCAAATTTTTGCAGTCGAAACTGGTTACAACAGAACCACATTCGACATAATAGGCGTCCTCGTTATAGCCGTGGTGTTCGATGTAAGCACATTTAGGTTAAACGCTGATACCGGCGAGAAACACCTTGGATTTACTTCGTTCTATCCCATGATTTGTTATATTGAGGTTCGACTGTACAACTCTTTCAAAGCTGCGAGTGGCCACCTTGGCATCCAATGTGGAAAATGGATAACGTAATAACAATAGATTAGGAAAGTGATTTCCAGTCAGAACTGGTCATAACCAAGCCGCATGCGGCAGAACTGTGTCGTCGTTATATCGAATCGATGTTCGTTATAATCACATATTCGTAACACACTAATACTGACGAGAAAAATTTCACATTTGCTTCTTTAATCGGTGTTCTTTATATTGAGGTTCGACTGTACAGCTTTAAAGGGAGCCTTCGCCTCCACTGCCACGACTTCGCTTGCTAGCTCCCGTTTGATGAATGCGCCATCCTTTATATAACAAAGACCAAGGCCGTATCACACATGAGATTACAGAAGACGCCGAACTTTCGCGCATGCGCACCATATGCGCGAGCATACCTTTGGTCTCCCATACCAGGAATGAAACAGGCCTCAACGCGCTGTCATATTAATGAAAAAAAAGCATCTGTTTTTGATACAGTTTCTAATGCGTTAGCTTTCTTATCGTATTTCACACACTTCCCGGAAGCCAACTTATCTATGTTTGTATCTAACCGTTTTTACATCTTCCCGAATCCTTGGGTTAGTCCGTGGTCGCACGGGTGGCGCATCGGGCTGCTGTGCTGAGGGAAACAGAGTTTGAAACCAACCATCAAGCCAACTTGGGTCAATTTTATTGGGTCCAGCAAAACGCGATAAAACGCGCACCCGGCTAAACGAACGACGATGGCATGGCGATAGTGGGATGTCGAAGTTACAACGACAATGGCGGAATGATCGTGACGGCATCGCGATGGCGGTATGGCACCGATGCATGACTATGACTGTATGACGACGACACAATGGCGCCGATGGCACGACAAAGGTATGAGTACGATGAGATGAGGACGATGTGTGACGACATTGGGGCGACGACGACTGTATCGCGAAGTCCGCATGACGACGATGCCGTAACGAAGACGGCATCACGAGAGTTGATTGACGAAGCTGGAATGACGGCGATGGAACGAACGTGACGGCATCGCGACCCCGAGGTCATACCTTGTGGCCGAAGCTATTAAACTTGAGCCATTGGATCGACGTAGAAAGTTTGACGACGACAGCATGACGCGAGTCAGAATTACGAAGCCGCGACGGCATCACGATTAAAAACACAAAAATGGTGGCCCACGCTGCTAGACACACTGAGTCGGCATACGATTAGACAGACAAACAGGCAGGCAGACAGGCAGACAGAGACAGCGACAGACGCAGACAGACAGACTGCTTTTCTAGACGCTACGTTTTTTGTATCAATAAATACATCTTGTCTTCATCATATCAATGAGGGGAGCCCTGATCTGAGGACTCAACCCACTGCCCAGAAACGGAACAACCAATGAAGTTTATACTGCCACTACCATTGAATGTCAATGAAGCGCAGTGACCTCTTCTGTCGAAGGGCAGCGCTACCAGCCACTGTCTTGAGTGCAGATGGAGTATCGATTGTAGAAATGTTCTAGAATGCGAGGAATACGTCTACTTGTTATTTGATTTCAACGAAGGAAAGCACATGTAATCACCGGAATAACACTCGTTCTAATCAAACTAGCCTAAATTTTCATTCTCTTCGCATTGCACGTGGTTTGTTTTGCCGAATGTTCGTCGCCATCGACAGGGCCATCCGCAGCGTTGTAAATCGAAAAAACAACATGGACGCCTGACGAAGACTAGCTGCTGAGTAGTCGCCTGCGACTACTCGGAGGCCTGCCGAATCGGCCATGCCAAAATTCTGCGTCGGTCGCCATGTGACCGTAACGGGACGAAACAGCTCTCCGGGTGCAGCCGACAAGCATCGAAATTCGAGGCAGTTCCTTGATGAGGTGTTAACATAGATAGCAGGAAGAAGCAAGATTTAGTAGTCGGGATGGGCAGAGGTAAGCGTTGCCTGCTCTGTTTTATATTATTGCAGAAGCAATTATTTGGACAAGTTCGTGATCCCATCAGGCATAAATTATGTCCATTAAAAAATTACCTATAACACGCAGCTTGGATCTTCACTAGCAATAGGAATGCAACACGGAGATCGGTTTGGATTGTTGGAACTCTGTCGATTAGTTTTCGTTGCACCTTAGACGACACGCCCTCTTATAGACCAACCGCAGCTAAGCTTTATATCCGATGAATTGTTTATTATAAACATACGTATAGTAATCGCTATTGATGCCGTATTGGCAAAGCCGCAAGGCTAATGTCTAATGTTCGCGTTACTAGCCTTTAAACCGGCGCCCAAGCAGACGACGCGCGGCCATGGTTGTTAGAGGATATGACGCAAATCCCGTCGCGTTGCCCCCGAGATCCGCGCAACGGCGCACGGCACGCTCCAGCGTTCTAAACAGGCACCCGCTCGCCTATAACGCTAATCTCCTGCGCTCGTCGAGATGACGATGACATCACTGACAATCCCACAGCATGCTGGCCAGAAGTGGACGTGTTTGTAGAGCGCAGAGTCGAATGCGCTCGCAGATCCCGCAATATTATTTTCTCCCCACCTTTGCGTCGTTAGGGCCACGCGTTTTACGCACCATTATTCAAGTGCACATGGGGAATGTTTATTCGGAATCGTTGTGGATTGGGAAATAATTATTTACTGCTTCCGCTCAAACAGATAGTTTCTTTTAAAGCGAAGCTTTCTTTGCCTCTTCCTTCCACTTTCCCACTGCTGCTGCTGCTGCTGTCTGGCACACCACGTCGGGGGGTAGTTTAGAGCGTGTGTATATATCGCAGGAGCGAGTCAGAGACGAAAGGTGACGCGAGAAACTCGTTTCGACCCCACCGCATCGAATGTGCACAATGCCCTCTGGAGAAGTCCGGGCGTGGCCACATTAGCCTCTTGATAGCTGTAATTATCCGTGATCCACTTCAAAAGCACTGAGGAAACTTCAGCGCTTCCCTTTCTACTAACGCGCGAGTCCAGAGGAGACGTAGATAGAACTGTAGAGAAGAGGGAGGAGAAGACGCAGTTCCCACACAAGGGGGGGGGGGGGGGGTGACATGAGAAGGCAAGGAAACCCCACTACTATACGACAGCGGTTGCGGGGAAACTGCATAAGCTTAAGTTCAAGGTACGGTATAGTACGTTCCTGCTATTTCTGAAAAATAAACACAACGCAAATATGTCAAGCGGACAAATTACAGAGGGCATGCAGGAGCAGAACCGCATTAATTAGAACGCACCGCAGGACCCAGACGACAAACCGGAAGCAGTCGACCGTCAAATACACACTTCTGTGCCCGCCGCGGTAGCTTAGCGGCTATGGCATTGCTAGAGGTCGCGAATTTGATCCCGACCGCGGCAGCCGCATTTCGATGGGGGCGAAATAGAAAACGCACGCGCACTTAGATTTTGCGAGACGTTAAAGAACATCACGGTGGCAAAATTAATCTGGAGTCCACCACTCCGCCACTACGGCGTGCTCCAAATAAGATTATGGCTTTAGCATGCACAGCCCCTTAATCCAATTCAAGTTTGACACTCCTGCCACGATGCGATGAGCCGGGTGAGGCAATGACTATGTTCATCCCTGTCGGAGGTTATGAGATATGGCGCAAAACAACGCCTTAAGCAAACACCTCTCCCTATGCGCTGTGTACTACGCAGACAAACATCAGTGGTGCACGCAAGGTAACGTTTAACCTCTACTAACCACTCTCATGTTAGACTAAACGTTGAAGAACTTAAGCTTTCAAGCAAGCCTTGATCCGGCGTCAGATACAACTAAACCACACACCCCACTTTTACGAAAGCGAAATTTTATTTGTGGACCCTCTCCGGACTTTCCAGAGCGTGGCTGCTGGGTGCTACTGCTGTCTGGCCAAAGAGCTCGCAGCCAAAGTAATTTTGTGCCCTACGATGGTATCGAGCCTCGGTCCCCTAGCACAGTTTCCCGATGCCGTAACCATTAGACCCCGACCACACGCATACTTCTGTCGCGCCGACACTAACTAGCACTTTGATGTGATCGCCACGGCCGTCACACTGTGTAGCACGGATACGGATGCGCGCTCACCCGAGCAGGTGCGAAAGGGGCTGCAATTTGGACAGTTCGTAACGTGAACGATGTGGTGTGGGCGAGGGGCCTTCGATGTGACCTTGCATTGGCATTGCAATAAGAGCGAAACAAACACAGCTTTCTTTTCTTGTCGTTGTTACGCTCTTGGTGCATTTGAACAAAGCTTCGCTGTATGTAGATTCCGAGAAGGTGCGTTATATTTGCTGCAATTGTTTGTTTGTTTGTTTTTTACAGGTCAACGAACCCTCCTGTGCGTACTGTTTTGGATCCTGGCCTTAGTCGCCGTACCCACCGTCCTGGCACTAAAATGCAAAACCATCAACCGGACAGAAATTGTCAACACGACGCTGGGTCCTGTGCAGGGCTTCCACGAGGTAAGGAGTCTGAACTTTGACGCGTAAATTTATTGAGTGTGCGGTCGCATTCCAATAATTGGTTAACTTTTCACTGGTTATCGACCTCTACTTGCGTCCCCGGGCATATTCTTCGCATCTTCCTTAGAGCTTCGCTCAGCCTATATACTTTCTGCCGTCTTCGAATAAAGCGTTTTCCCTTCTCAAAGAGTTGTCTACGGACTGTACGTGTTAAAACTAAAATCCCAAAGACTGCAGTAGTGCTTAGGAGGAAGCTTTATCTCGGAATCAGCCGCCGTGGCTTAGCGGCTGTGTCACTGCGCCGCTAAGCACGAGGTCACAAGTTCCGTTCGAAACCCCGGCGCCCGTTTTTCTGTGGTGGCGAAATGCAAGAAAAAATGCAAGATGGCGCTGCCATCTAGTGTGCACTTTGCAAATTACAGCCGCTGTCTTCAACCATTCGCCGTGCAGTATAGCTCGTGCTTTTTTTTTTACCAATTCGATTTTCCCTGCGTATTTTCCCGCATCATTGAGCACGTGACGCACAAGACGCTTCAGACAATGAAACGAATCGGTGCAAACAACAAGTATAACTTCCTTCAGCAAGTCAAAATTTTCTGTCGTGACATCTCGCGACCGATATAACTCTCGAGAGACTACAGAGAAATAACATTTCACGGGAAAAAACACAAACTGAGATCTCAACATTTTGCGTGACTAAGCATCCAAGAACCAGGCATGACGCGCCAGATGATTCATACAAGATGGCACAAGCCAACGCAAACACTGATACGACTCATCGCAAGTAACAGTTTGTTGATTGCTGATCTCCGAAGTACACATGATGCACAAAAGGTTTCAGACAATGACACGTATCAGTAACACGCACTGCAACTAAAGCTTGGCGCTAATACAGACCTCGGAGGCACATATGACACGCAAGAGGCTTCGGACAAAAGTCATTTAACAAATCAGTACAAACGTTCGGTATTTGTTCCCGTTGCAAATAAAACATCAAGCGAAACGGAAAAGCGAACATAGTCACGTGAAAAAGTTGGGCTCGGAGATGGCGCAATAATTTTCGCGTTTCGAGATATTCTGTGTGCCTAGAAAACACTCCTGTTTCTTCATTTTCGTCGTCCGACGTCGCGCGCAGGTGGTTTTGAACAGGACGATCTACTTTTTCCTCGGCATTCCGTTCGCCATGCCTCCAGTGGGGCGACTGCGGTTCCGCAGGCCCGTTCCTATCGCTCCCTGGACGAATGTGCGTGCCGCCATGAAGATGCCACCCCGCTGCAAACAGGTACACATGCTTCTTTGCGCATGCCTGTGTGACTGGGCTCCTGATCATGCCAGTGTCGTGGCAGCTAGTGCTCGCAGTCACCGAGTTAACCACGAGTGTGTTTGGGTGTGAAACTCGACTTTTTAAGCCAAGGCGGGTGTTAACCGCGTACATGTGCATCCTTTGGCTCGCGACACAACACCATGTTTAATTAATTACCGAATCCTTTTTTGTTTCGTTTAACGTAGTAGGCAGGAGATAGCTGCAAATCCACCAATAGGTTCGTTCGTTCGTTCGTTCGTTCGTTCGTTCGCTCGCTCGCTCGTTCGCTCGCTCGCTCGCTCGCTCGCTCGTTCGTTCGTTCGTTCGTTCGTTCGTTCGTTCGTTCGTTCGTTCGTTCGTTCGTTCGTTCGTTCGTTCGTTCGTTCGTTCGTTCGTTCGTTCGTTCGTTCGTTCGTTCGTTCGTTCGTTCGTTCGTTCGTTCGTTCGTTCGTTCGTTCGTTCGTTCGTTCGTTCGTTCGTTCGTTCGTTCGTTCGTTCGTTCGTTCGTTCGTTCGTTCGTTCGTTCGTTCGTTCGTTCGTTCGTTCGTTCGTTCGTTCGTTCGTTCGTTCGTTCGTTCGTTCGTTCGTTCGTTCGTTCGTTCGTTCGTTCGTTCGTTCGTTCGTTCGTTCGTTCGTTCGTTCGTTCGTTCGTTCGTTCGTTCGTTCGTTCGTTCGTTCGTTCGTTCGTTCGTTCGTTCGTTCGTTCGTTCGTTCGTTCGTTCGTTCGTTCGTTCGTTCGTTCGTTCGTTCGTTCGTTCGTTCGTTCGTTCGTTCGTTCGTTCGTTCGTTCGTTCGTTCGTTCGTTCGTTCGTTCGTTCGTTCGTTCGTTCGTTCGTTCGTTCGTTCGTTCGTTCGTTCGTTCGTTCGTTCGTTCGTTCGTTCGTTCGTTCGTTCGTTCGTTCGTTCGTTCGTTCGTTCGTTCGTTCGTTCGTTCGTTCGTTCGTTCGTTCGTTCGTTCGTTCGTTCGTTCGTTCGTTCGTTCGTTCGTTCGTTCGTTCGTTCGTTCGTTCGTTCGTTCGTTCGTTCGTTCGTTCGTTCGTTCGTTCGTTCGTTCGTTCGTTCGTTCGTTCGTTCGTTCGTTCGTTCGTTCGTTCGTTCGTTCGTTCGTTCGTTCGTTCGTTCGTTCGTTCGTTCGTTCGTTCGTTCGTTCGTTCGTTCGTTCGTTCGTTCGTTCGTTCGTTCGTTCGTTCGTTCGTTCGTTCGTTCGTTCGTTCGTTCGTTCGTTCGTTCGTTCGTTCGTTCGTTCGTTCGTTCGTTCGTTCGTTCGTTCGTTCGTTCGTTCGTTCGTTCGTTCGTTCGTTCGTTCGTTCGTTCGTTCGTTCGTTCGTTCGTTCGTTCGTTCGTTCGTTCGTTCGTTCGTTCGTTCGTTCGTTCGTTCGTTCGTTCGTTCGTTCGTTCGTTCGTTCGTTCGTTCGTTCGTTCGTTCGTTCGTTCGTTCGTTCGTTCGTTCGTTCGTTCGTTCGTTCGTTCGTTCGTTCGTTCGTTCGTTCGTTCGTTCGTTCGTTCGTTCGTTCGTTCGTTCGTTCGTTCGTTCGTTCGTTCGTTCGTTCGTTCGTTCGTTCGTTCGTTCGTTCGTTCGTTCGTTCGTTCGTTCGTTCGTTCGTTCGTTCGTTCGTTCGTTCGTTCGTTCGTTCGTTCGTTCGTTCGTTCGTTCGTTCGTTCGTTCGTTCGTTCGTTCGTTCGTTCGTTCGTTCGTTCGTTCGTTCGTTCGTTCGTTCGTTCGTTCGTTCGTTCGTTCGTTCGTTCGTTCGTTCGTTCGTTCGTTCGTTCGTTCGTTCGTTCGTTCGTTCGTTCGTTCGTTCGTTCGTTCGTTCGTTCGTTCGTTCGTTCGTTCGTTCGTTCGTTCGTTCGTTCGTTCGTTCGTTCGTTCGTTCGTTCGTTCGTTCGTTCGTTCGTTCGTTCGTTCGTTCGTTCGTTCGTTCGTTCGTTCGTTCGTTCGTTCGTTCGTTCGTTCGTTCGTTCGTTCGTTCGTTCGTTCGTTCGTTCGTTCGTTCGTTCGTTCGTTCGTTCGTTCGTTCGTTCGTTCGTTCGTTCGTTCGTTCGTTCGTTCGTTCGTTCGTTCGTTCGTTCGTTCGTTCGTTCGTTCGTTCGTTCGTTCGTTCGTTCGTTCGTTCGTTCGTTCGTTCGTTCGTTCGTTCGTTCGTTCGTTCGTTCGTTCGTTCGTTCGTTCGTTCGTTCGTTCGTTCGTTCGTTCGTTCGTTCGTTCGTTCGTTCGTTCGTTCGTTCGTTCGTTCGTTCGTTCGTTCGTTCGTTCGTTCGTTCGTTCGTTCGTTCGTTCGTTCGTTCGTTCGTTCGTTCGTTCGTTCGTTCGTTCGTTCGTTCGTTCGTTCGTTCGTTCGTTCGTTCGTTCGTTCGTTCGTTCGTTCGTTCGTTCGTTCGTTCGTTCGTTCGTTCGTTCGTTCGTTCGTTCGTTCGTTCGTTCGTTCGTTCGTTCGTTCGTTCGTTCGTTCGTTCGTTCGTTCGTTCGTTCGTTCGTTCGTTCGTTCGTTCGTTCGTTCGTTCGTTCGTTCGTTCGTTCGTTCGTTCGTTCGTTCGTTCGTTCGTTCGTTCGTTCGTTCGTTCGTTCGTTCGTTCGTTCGTTCGTTCGTTCGTTCGTTCGTTCGTTCGTTCGTTCGTTCGTTCGTTCGTTCGTTCGTTCGTTCGTTCGTTCGTTCGTTCGTTCGTTCGTTCGTTCGTTCGTTCGTTCGTTCGTTCGTTCGTTCGTTCGTTCGTTCGTTCGTTCGTTCGTTCGTTCGTTCGTTCGTTCGTTCGTTCGTTCGAGGCCGACGCGAAGAACCTCTCCTGCACACATGCACGGCTGCCTCGATGCGTGCGCACTTGATTTATCGATGTTGCTCATCGTATCATAATAAAGCACTTGAATATTCCCAACATTAAAGACACGCAATGATGGGTAGAGTTTCATTTGTTATTTTTACATTTTTAACTCAACTCTACATCTTTTTCTTTTGTGAAGACTAGAAGCACGGAATTCTGCTCTTTTTGTGCGCAACTTTTTACATGTTCTTCTGCACGATAATCACAGAGTAACAACCTCTTTTTTTGCGTTCACAAATGTGTTTGCATAATTATGCTTTTGTCAGAACGATTCGGACAAAAAGAAGAGAGGCATCACTGCGAAACTTTACTGCGCACAACACAGCACCAAGCACTGTTGTTTTCTATAGTCGTCATCATCATCATCATCATCATCAGCCTAGTTACGCCCACTGCAGGGCAAAGGCCTCTCCCATACTTCTCCAACTACCCCGGCCATGTACTAATTGCGGCCATGTTGTCCCTGCAAACGTCTTAATGTCATCCGCCCACCTAACTTTCTGCCGCCCCCTACTACGCTTCCCTTCCCTTGGAATCCAGTCCGTAACCCCTAATGACCATCGGTTATCTTCCCTCCTCATTACATGTCCGGCCCATGCCCATTTCTTTTTCTTGATTTCAACTAAGATGTCATTTACCCGCGTTTGTGCCCTCACCCAATCTGCTCTTTTCTTATCCCTTAACGTTACACCTATCATTCTTCTTTCCATAGCTCGTTGCGTCGTCCTCAATTTCAGCAGAACCCTTTTCGTAAGCCTCCAGGTTTCTGCCCCGTAGGTGAGTACTGGTAAGACACAGCTGTTATACACTTTCCTCTTGAGGGATAGTGGCAACCTGCTGTTCAAGATTTGAGAATGCCTGCCAAACGCACCCCAGCCCATTCTTATTCTTCTGGTTATTTCAGTCTCATGATCCGGATCCGTGGTCACTACCTGCCCTAAGGAGATGTATTCCCTTACCACTTCCAGTGCCTCGCTACCTATCGTAAACTGCTGTTCTCTTCCGAGACTGTTAAACAATACTTTAGTTTTCTGCAGATTAATTTTCAGACCCACCCTTCTGCTTTGCTACTCCAGGTCAGTGAGCATGCATTGCAATTGGTCTCCTGAGTTACTAAGCAAGGCAATATCATCAGCGAATCGCAAGTTGCTAAGGTATTCTCCATCAACTTTTATCCCCAATTCTTCCCACTCCAGGTCTCTGAATACCTCCTGTAAACATGCTGTGAATAGCATTGGAGATATCGTATCTCCCTGTCTGACGCCTTTCTTTATTGGGATTTTGTTGCTTTCTTTGTGGAGGATTACGGTGGCTGTGGAACCGCTATAGATATCTTCCAGTATCTTTACATATGGCTCATCTACACCCTGATTCCGTAGTGCCTTCATGACTGCTGAGGTTTCGACTGAATCAAATGCTTTTTCGTAATCAATGAAGGCTATATATAAGGGTTGGTTATATTCCGCACATTTCTCTATCACCTGATTGATAGTGTGAATACGGTCTATTGTTGAGTAGCCTTTACGGAATCCTGCCTGGTCCTTTGGTTGACAGAAGTCTAAGGTATTCCTGATTCTAGTTGCGATTACCTTAGTAAATACTTTGTAGGCAACGGACAGTAAGCTGATCGGTCTATAATTTTTCAAGTCTTTGGCGTCCCCTTTCTTATGGATTAGGATTATGTTAGCGTTCTTCCAAGATTTCGGTACGTTCGAGGTCATGAGGCATTGTGTATATAGGGCGGCCAATCTTTCTAGGACAGTGTTCCCACCATCCTTCAACAAATCTGCTGTTACCTGATCTTCCCCAGCTGCCTTCCCCCTTTGCATAGCTCCCAAGGCGTTCTTTATCTCTTCCGCTGTTACTTGTGGGATTTCAAGTTCCTCTAGACTATTCTAGAGGAACGTCGTGGGTGTTACTGGTACTGTATAAATCTCTATAAAACTCTTCAGCCACTTGAACTGTCTCATCCATATTAGTAACGATATTGCCGGCTTTGTCTCTTAAGAGGAAGCTTTAGCTCGGGCTTTGTCTCTTAAGAGGAAGCTTTAGCTCGGGCCCAACTCCGACGTTGCCTATTCAAATACATGTAAAACGCAAAAACGTTTTTCTGAGATAACCCCTGCACCGATTTTAATGAAGTTTGTTGCATTTGAGAGAGAAAGTTAAATTCTAGTGACTGTTGGAAGCGGAATTTCGATTTAGGTCCTGGATTTTGTGAAAAAAATTTTCAAAAATTTGGAATATCGAAAGAAATAGAAGAACGAAGTTTACAAATTCATAACTCTGCATCAAAAACAGATATCGCGGCTTTGTAAACGGCATCCATTAGACAATTGAAAGCGGACAAATCTGATATGTCATTTTATATTTTGCGTGAATTTGTTACGTTGTTTACAAAGGTTCTGCAAAAGCTGTATTT
This sequence comes from Dermacentor andersoni, assembly GCF_023375885.2. Taxonomy (NCBI): domain Eukaryota; kingdom Metazoa; phylum Arthropoda; class Arachnida; order Ixodida; family Ixodidae; genus Dermacentor; species Dermacentor andersoni. The sequence continues at coordinate 121,949,044 of NC_092821.1, read as the reverse complement.
CCATGTTACTAAATTTTTTTAGATTCATGTATAGCATACCAATTTTGTCCGCTTTAGATGTACTATTAGATGCAATTCAAAGAATTGTATTATCGCTTTTCGTTTTAGAGTTACAAAGTTGTAAACTTGATAGTTTCTTTTTCTTTAAATTTGCGATATTTGTCAATCTTTAATAAAAAATTAAGGACCTAAATCAAAAATTCGAAACCAACAGTCACTAGATTTTAAGTTTTTCTTTTAAAAACAAGAAACCTCGTCAAATTTGGTGCAGTGGTTGCCGAGAAAAACGAATTCTCCTTTTACATGTATTTAGATAGGAGCACCCGAGCTAAAGCTTCCTCTTAACGCACACATCTGATTCTTGCCTATTCCTAGTTTCTTCTTCACTGCTTTTAGGCTTCCTCCGTTCCTGAGAGCCTGTTCAATTCTATCCATATTATAGTTCCTTATGTCCGCTGTCTTACGCTTGTTGTATAACTTAGAAAGTTCTGCCAGTTCTATTCTAGCTGTAGGGTTAGAGGCTTTCATACATTGGCGTTTCTTGATCAGATCTTTCGTCTCCTGCGATAGCTTACTGGTTTCCTGTTTAACGGCGTTACCACCGACTTCTATTGCGCACTCCTTAATGATGCCCATAAGATTGTCGTTCATTGCTTCAACACTATGGTCCTCTTCCTGGGTTAAAGTCGAATACCTGTTCTGTAGCTTGATCCGGAATTCCTCTAGTTTCCCTCTTACCGCTAACTCATTGATTGGCTTCTTATGTACCAGTTTCTTCCGTTCCCTCCTCAAGTCAAGGCTAATTCGAGTTCTTATCATCCTATGGTCACTGCAGCGTACCTTGCCGAGCACGTCTACATCTTGTATGATGCCAGAGTTCGCGCAGAGTATGAAGTCGATTTCATTTCTAGTCTCACCATTCGGGCTCCTCCACGTCCACTTTCGGCTAACCCGCTTGCGGAAAAAGGTATTCATTATCCGCATATTATTCTGTTCTGCAAACTCTACTAATAACTCTCCTCTGCTATTCCTAGAGCCTATGCCATATTCCCCCACTGACTTGTCTCCGGCCTGCTTCTTGCCTACCCTGGCATTGAAATCGCCCATCAGTATACTGTATTTTGTTTTGACTTTACCCATCGCCGATTCCACGTCTTCATAGAAGCTTTCGACTTCCTGGTCATCATGACCAGATGTAGGGGCGTAGACCTGTACAACCTTCATTTTGTACCTCTTATTAAGTTTCACAACAAGACATGCCACCCTCTCGTTAATGCTATAGAATTCCTGTATGTTACCAGCCATGTTCTTATTAATCAGGAATCCGACTCCTAGTTCTCTTCTCTCGGCTAAGCCCCGGTAGCACAGGACGTGCCCGCTTTTTAGCACTGTATATGCTTCTTTTGGCCTCCTAACTTCACTGAGCCCTATTATATCCCATTTACTGCCCTCTAATTCCTCCAATAGCACTGCTAGACTCGCCTCACTAGATAACGTTCTAGCGTTAAACGTTGCCAGGTTCATATTCCAATGGCGGCCTGTCCGGAGCCAGAGATTCTTAGCACCCTCTGCAGCGTCGCAGGTCTGACCACCGCCGTGGTCAGTTGCTTCGCAGCTGCTGGGGACTGAGGGCCGGGGTTTGATTGTTGTGTTCATATAGGAGGTGAGAACACCGATCACCTGCGAAGGGCACCATTTTGCGACGACGCCAACAGACCAAAGTTGCGCTTACATTTCTCGTCACTTTGATTATCCCTGCCTCCCTACATTTCCTCTCCTTACTTTATCTGTCTCTCTCTCTCTATTTCTCTCTCTATATATTTTCCTCTCTCTCTCTCTTGGTTTTCTATTCAACGTCCAAATGTGGTAGTTTCCAAGCAACTCTAAACAACGTTCGCATTGTGGCCGTATTCGACCCTGTCGCGCTCAGTATACCACTTCCACGATGACCAAATCTCACCTGTCGCGTAACGTCTCCTGCTCGCAGGAAGGCGTTGTCAGCAGGGAGGATTGCCTCTACCTGAACGTGTGGACGCCAACCATGAATACCTCGCGGAAGCTTGACGTCATGGTGTACTTCCACGGGGGAGCGTTCTCCTTCGAGAGACCGCTTATCCAGAGAGACCTCCGGTATGTCCACGAGCTTCACTGTACCAAAGGATTAGCACGTTTAGTTTTGTTTATGTATGCACCTTACTCGTAGTGTAATTAAGAGAAGGAATACTATATGTACCCTTCGTTACACTAACGATTAACCCCTTTATTGCTTACATTGTTTACGCCATTGTTTACGTACTTCGCATGCGCACCAGTGCTGCAGGCACACTTCATGGCAAAAGTGATGGATGTCATTTCTAAAATACATTGTGCAGGCACACTTCATGGCAAAAGTGATGGATGTCATTTCTAAAATACATTGTTCGTCTCGGCTTCTTTTTCGTTTTTACGAATTGCTGCACCACTTAGAATCCCGCGTCGGACTGTATCAGTATCGAGCCCTTCTGAGGCAGTGAAACAGCCTCCTTGAGGTGTTCTTCAATGAAAATATGCTGTCACAATTTCTCCATGCACCCTTCTCACTCGCATAATAAAACCCGTATAACCATCCGACATCAGTCAACCTCATTATTTATTTACCATTAAGGGTCTCTACCGAGCATTAAAACATGGGGGAGAGGGGATCATCACGACGAAAATAACAGTATTCATGGGCAGCCACGTAATATGAATGAATGAATAAAGCCTTTATTTTAAGGAAGGGGACGGCTCTAGGCCGCTGATGGGGAGTAGGAGGGAAGGGAATGTGGGTACCCAGACTGTTGGCTGAAACACTTCTTCATCTCAGTCTGGGATCTTCCGCTTTATGCAGGCTCAGGTGCATGTTCAGGTCCGCCGCTCTCAAATGGGCTGATCGACCCCTTCTACACTACTCGAAACAGGCCACTTTGTCTGCCGTACGTCGCAATGGCTTTCTGTGTTTCAGGGTTACTTTGTAGTGCAATTCCTAGTGTTCTAATGTCTCCGTGTAGTAGATGCTGAATGTTGGATCTCCCTTGTGAAAAAGCTGCACAGCTCCAAATGAGGTGTTGCAAGTCTGCTCTGCATGACTCCTGGCAATGTGTACATCGGGTGTAAGTCTTCGCAATCGTAGCTTGTCTGGGTTGGTGCCATTTCTCAAGTATGTGTGGTGTGTATGCAGCGTTGGCCATAACCTTATTCAAGAAAACCTCCTCCGTGCGGGTAAGCCCGCCCTTGTCGTCAAACACATGTACTGGTGTAGCTTCTAATAATCTCCGTTTACTGTCTGCTTTTATTTTAGTACGAATGTAATGCATCAGTGCTCTGCTAGGAGAGCCTGCGGCCAATATCTTTAGGTATGGATTTTGGTCCGCGGGGTTTGGCGAGGAAATGGAGTGTGGGGAGCTGTACGCGTAATCAAGCCCACCCGCTTGCGCGGCAGCTGCGTGAGCGGCTGCGTTTCCCCCATCCGTGCCGGTGTGCCCCGGTGTCCATAGGATTTCAACATTTGTCCCATTGTCCTGTATTCTCTTTAGCTTTTTTCTGGTGTCGTTGGCCACCGCATCATCTGTCGTAGGCCCCGTTAATTCGGCCACTGCTTCGTACGAATCAGTAAGGATCCGATAATTATTTCGCACACTCTGCTCTACAATGCCTCCCATGTCAATGGGAATGGTGTTGACCGCTCCCCATATAGCTAAGACCTCAGCGTGCAAGGTTGCACCTCCAGGAAGCTGACATGTGTGATAGCCATTGTGTTGGGGTGCAGATGTGCTAACCCAGGCCATGCTTGCTATGTCGTTTGTGATTGCAGCGTCCGTGTAGATGCCAGTGGTGTGCTGCGGCGTGCTTAATCCCAATCTCTTTTCAAATATTTTTCTAGCTTCCGCGTTTCGTCTGGCGATAGGGCGTTGTTGCCTCCGTATGCCCAGTGGTGCTTCCCATGGTGGCGTTATGGTCGCTTCCGCGGGCTCTGGCTTCGCATGGACTTGTTTATCCCATGCCATGATCTGTTTTCCTTGGGTCGTGTTTTCCAACCGGGATCGCATTCGAATTCGTGCTTCACTGATTATGTCCCGTATGGGTGGAATCGCGACGAGCTTGAGCAGGTCCTCGTTCCTCGTGTGCTTTGGTAGCCCAGTGATCGTACGAAGGGTGGCCCTGTGCAACTTTTCGATGTCGCCGAGGTCTCGTTCAGAGAATTCGTACAAGGGTGCCCCGTAAAGAATCCTTCCAACCGCGACCGCTTTTGCAAGCGTTTGCCACGCTTTCTGACGCGCTCCGCCATACTTGCACGATATTCGTCTAACCACGTGCAACAGCGGTCTCCATTTTTGCTTTAGTGTGCGAATCCATAGCTGGGGGCTGTTGCAGCTAGCAATCTGTGCTCCAAAAATCCTAATTTGTCCATTGGCCGACGTAATATCGCTTTGGCCGATGTGTAAAGTGATCTGCTTGTTTACATTGGTTGCTTTCTTTCCGTCTACGCTGATCAATTCTGTCTTCTCTGGCGAGAGTTGCAGTCCGAGGTTATCTAAAGTGTTGCTAAGGCTCAGGATCGCTGCTTGCAGCTCAGTTTGCATGCTCTGTATGTCGGAATAATCCGCCGCTTCCGTCCATATTGTTATATCGTCGGCGTAAATAGTAAAACGGGCTGAAGTGTCTCGCTCAAGACTTTCTGCCACACGTGTCATGGCCAGATTGAATAGCATAGGTCCGAGGATGGAGCCCTGGGGCACTCCCCTATCCAAGTAATAGGTCTTCGGACTCCATCCCGGTGCCTTGCCATGGAGCTGAATTGGTCTGGTTTGGAGGAAGCTACGTATCCAATTGTATGTTCTTTGGCTAGGGTACCTGGTTGCCAGTTCCTGTAAGATGGCCTCTTGTTTCACGTTATCGAATGCTTTACGCATATCGACTGCAAGAAAATAGTCAGGGATCTGTTTGCGAGACTTACGGTTGATCACTCTGCGGAGCAACCAGAGGCAGTCATGTGTGCCCATGTTCGGCCGAAAACTTGCCTGCGCAGGATGCAAACCCGGCTGTACATATTCGATGTAGTGCTGCATTCTTGTGTGTAGCATTCTTTCTATCAATTTGCAGACAGTTGACGTTAGAGCTATGGGGCGTAGGTTAGCTGGTTTCGTGTGGTCTTTGCCCGGCTTCGGTATGGGGTAGATGAGAGATAGTTTTAGTGAATCTGGCACTAGTCCGGATTCCCAGGATTCATTGATAATTGTTAAGAGCTGTTCTTGAGCTTCATTGCTGAGGTTTCGAAGTTGTTGCCAAGTCACTCCATCGTGCCCAGGAGTTGATTTCGTTTTGCCTTCTGCAAGGGCTGCTACGAGTTCACCCGGCGTAAAGGGCGTGTCTAGCTCCTCTTTCGCGTTTTCTATCGTTGCAGAAGGCAGCGGTTCAGGAGGCGCCTCGGCAGCATGTGGGAAGAAAGTGTGGATGACGCGGTCCTCCAGCACGGCAGGCTCATCTCGCAAAAAGAGCTCCGCGAGAGGAGGTGCGCCTTTTTTGCTCCCAAGCAGGCTCCTTAAAATCTGCCATAGCCTTTTTAGGCCGGGTTCCCGGCGCCAAGCTTCGCGCACGTATTGTGCCACGTGTCTGCTTCGAGTTGTTGTTGGTATTCCTTGATGAGTCGGTATTGATGTTTAAGGCGCATTAGATCTTTGTGACGCTTTCCTTTATACCGGTATTGCTGTGTGAGTCGGTCGACCTTCCGCCATAGATTTGCAAGGTGCATATCCATGTGAGTTGCAGTGTCATCGCATGGGATAGCTTCCCTGGCCTCCGGCCGTGCCTCCGCTATCATAGCGCTGAATTGTGCAAAGTCCGCAAAAGAGTCCCCGGTAGCCATTCTAAATATAAAAACTTCGACAGGACACAAAAAACGACGATATCAGATAAATGCGCGGAAAAGGAATAGCCACTTGGCACGCAGGCCATAATTAATAAAATCATACAAAAGTTGTACACGACAAAATATGGCAAGTAAACAACGTGGCTGTTGATCGCAGAGGTATACAGTTCAATTCTACAGTGACTCTACAAATTTTAGAGGCCTACGTCCAGTTACCACTGAGTCAGACAATTTCTCGCACTCATCGACGGCAACAGGGGTACTCCATCCAATCTCATACATACATACATACATACATACATACATACATACATACATACATACATACATACATACATACATACATACATACGCACATACATACATACGCACATACATACATACGCACATACCTACATACGTACACACATACCTACATACGTACACACGTACATACATACGTACACACGTACATACATACGTACACACGTACATACGTACGTACATACATACATACGTACGTACGTACATACATACATACGTACATACGTACATACATACATACATACGTACATACATACATACGTACACACGTACACACATACACACATACGTACACACATACACACACACATACGTACATACATACACACACACATACACACATACATACATACATACACACACACACACATACATACACACACACACACATACATACACACGCACACACACACATACACATACACACGCACACACACACATACACACGCACACACACACATACACACGCACACACACACACACACACACACACACACATGCATACATACACACATACACACATACACACATACATACATACATACATACATACATACATACATACATACATACATACATACATACATACATGCGTGCACCATCCGTGCAGGCGCGTGACCACGCAAGTGCATGACGCAGGCGTTCGTCGCAGGTACATGTCGGCACTGGGCAACGTGGTCGTGGTGAAGATGAACTACCGCCTGGGAGCGTTCGGCTTCTTCTACAGCGGCCAGGAGCACGCGCCGGGCAACATGGCCCTCTACGACCAATACCTGGCCCTGCTGTTCGTCCGCGACAACATCGCGCTCTTCGGCGGCGACCCCGACAGGATCACCGCCTTCGGGAACAGCGCCGGCGCCATGTCCATCGGCCTCATGGTGAGCGAGGTGTGGCCTCGCGCTGGGCACGCGAAACTCCACGATCTCATAAAAGTTGTGAAACAGCTTTAACAACGAAGTTTCTAAGCCTGGTTTCAACAGCCGAACTGAAAGAAGCAAATGACCAAGTAGGACAGAAAAATGTCGTCGCTGTCCGAACAACTTAGAACAGCGACGCCCTCTTCCTGTCTTTTTTAGCCCTTTCTTTATTTCACTTCCGCGGTTCAAGCTCGCCGAAACTGTGAACGAACTAGCTCAGTTAAATACTATTCTAGCGAAATTACACTTCGGCGAACCTGGTTAATAAATGAGCAGCATGTGCGTTGCTGCTTCAACGTGTTTAGCTTGCTGTCAGGCCAATCTCGGAGGCCGTGCTCTGCCTTAACTTACCGCCCGTGGCCTGCGAGATGGAAGGAGCGACGACTAGCCGCTGACCGTGCAGTTCCACTCGCAGCATTAGCGCGTTATCACAGCTCTCAATTCAGCTACGCTAGGACAAGCAATGACGTCAGACGCTTGAGGATGAGAGAAGCGGAAGTGCAACAGCTCCTACAGAGGTGGCTGTTGAGATGCTAACGAGTTTAGATCTGCTTCAGCCATATCTGAATATAGTCTCATCAAACAATTGTGCTTTACAAATACGTAAATATATGCGTAAATTGTAAGTTTCAGCGTCAACTTCCATCAGACATTGGTTTACTGCTACTGGGGTTCCGTCAATTTCTCCATGTACCCCTTATAAAAATAAACTTGGACACTGCATAGAACATCGGTAGGCTTCGAATCGGAGACTGGTTTGCCTTGTGAATGCAAACCAGTCTTTCTAGCTGCCAAAAAAGCAGGATGCTGACTGTCTATAGGCAACATTAACGAGTATATTTCTTTTCGTATATATAGGAGTTCCAACACATTATAAACCAGAATTTCTAGCTCCTGTAGGCGCCCGCCATGTTTTAGTGATGGTAATGATAATGATAATGATAATGATGGTGATGGTGGTGATGATGATGGTAATGGTGGTGATGATGGTGGTGATGATGATGATGATGATGATGATGATGATGATGATGATGATGATGATGATGATGATGATTGGACTGCGGGAACGGCGCGTGGGCGGCAGCGGGCTGTAGCGGTTACCAGTCGCTTGCGATGACCGATTCCGAAAGCGCTGCAGCCTTGTTGTCTCTCAATCCCCTGTAAGCGTGACTGCTTTAATGCCGTCACGGAAACATACCATTTCAGATCACCAAAATATAGGACGAAGATAATTTAGTGATAGCATCTAGTGGCACCGTCTGCTTCAACGAAGCTGCAGCGTCGTCTGCTTCACAGCTGTTGCAATGTCGTGTAATCGACTAAGCTTTTTGCTTTTTTTTTCTGCGAGATCTACGTAACTATAAACGTAGTTTGGGAGTGCTTGGAGAAATGCGTGATAAATACTGGAAGACATGTAAGACTACACATTTTGTCTGAAGGAGATTATCTCATTTGTGCCACGTGCTATACCACCGTACATTGTGCTGCATTTTACCCTGCATTGTCATCTCAATCGCCGTGTGCTCTTGCCACACGACGATCGATATGAGTACAAGAAAGTTATTTTCTATCTTTTGCCCACGCTTCACGTTGTAGCTCAGCACATCCACATTTCTCGCATACCTGAAAAACAACTTAAATTCCATACAAAAGAGTATGTTTCACAGTCCCAAAAATATGCTATACCTGGTAAATTTTCTGCATAGCTCTCCTTGTGCTAATGGGCCAATAAATATCCAGGAAATTATATTAAAAATGTGTATTGTCATTTTTTATATGTGGTTTCGTCTCGCAATACGTGCGAGACCGTTAGAAGTTCATTCAGATCTGTAGCATTGCGGACAAGGTATCAATACGAAATTCCTCGCGAGCATATTGCAGATTTTTCTTGAAATTTGAAATGCACTTCGTTTGTTCTATCAACGCCTGGGCATAAACGGCACAATTCCAAGACAATAACAACAAATAAGGCTAAGCTTTCTTTTGAGAAACGGCAAATGCAGGAGAAACATGTGTCAGTTAATTGGCGGTTGGTCGTCAGTAGAGGTTGGGCAAGGACAGAGTCATGCACAAGGGTACTGTTGAACACGTAGCTTCGGGTCATGGAGAAATATTTTACTAAAGGAAACGCAAGTCGGCTGCATTCAATCCATCCGGGTAACCTGCTCAGAACAAATCTCTTTTGAATGGCTTTCATGACCTTCCTCTGATACGCTGAATGTACATTATGCGCTATCTCTAACAGAGCCTATAAACTCAGTTCATTTTCGTGCGACTTGTTTCAAGCATAGGATAGATGTTAGAGCTACGTTGCGAGTTTCATCATTGTCTGGAGGTCAGCCGTCATGAGAATTTCGGTGTCGACACAATAAGGAGGTGAAAGCATTTCAACTTTTCTAGAACACGCGTTTCTGGCACGGCACGCTTAATTTGCTTATTTAGATTGTAATTTTTCCGAAAGGAGACCCCCTCCCACTTTCGCCATATTTATGAAAACACTTAAAGAGTGCTGAGCCACATTAGTACTTGCACGACTTTATTGCAGTGAGCGCAAGAAGATTCTAGCATCACAAGATCCGTGTATGGTAGCTATGCAATCACCTTTGAAGAGGAGTGTGCAAGTTTGGCAGCAGTGACTATCTGCACAAAGAATACGTTGCATGATGTTTGTCCAAATATTGAATTATGCCGAAATATTTTCTCAGGGAAGGCTAATCAGGAGACCGCCCTAAGAGCGATCGGAATTATAAAAATAGTAAAATATCACTGCGAAAATGTTTTTTACTCTTCAAGCTTTTGGAGCTTGCTTTTTATTTGAGCGGGTTTTCTCTCACGCTGTCTTTTTCTCTTTTCTTTTTCTTTGAGATTCAGAGTGATGTCTTTTATGTGCAGCATAAGCCACGCATAGCAGAACTACTGCGGCAGTTATATGCGGCACTTATTAGACCAAAACATTTCTTGTGGTAGACTGCTGTTTAGGTGCTCTTTCAGTACAGTGAACCACTCCGCACAACTGTGCGACCACACCAACGTGCTCCACAAGACATTTGTCCGTGTCCTTCCCTTCCTCTTGCCATAATGGAGCGTTACCTGGCACTGCAAGAGTTGGTAGAACTCTGGGCTTACATCATACATCAACTTCTCTAGTGCTTCCGCCGTGGTAACCCTCGAGCTGCTCTTTAAAGGGACACTAAAGTGAAAATTGATTTCTTCTGCATCAGTAAATTACCGTTCTACAACACCAAAAACACCACTCTTACAACGATAAGACGGTTGGTAAGCCAGAAAGAGCGCAAGAACGAAATACGGGTGGCGACGCCTACACAAGTTCCCGCACTTGGGGGCTGTGACGTCTTGGATTTTGATGACATCTTCTACGGCCTACTAAATATACATAGCGGTACAGATTGACTACATTGTGTTCTAAAGGAACCAAATATTAAACATGGCAAGTTTCGGGAACCTTTACTCAGCCAACGCGGCCCAAATGCGAAAACATACTTTAGAATACCTGACGTCACGCTGACGTACCGGCGCTGGGGTTTCGGCGCGAAATTCAAATACTGAGACTTGGGCCTTCATTATCTCATCTAATAATCAAACTATTTTTTTTTAAATGACTGCCTGCAGGGTTCTCAGACAATGCTTCATTAGTCTAAACTGATTTATTGTTTCGCTTTAGTGTCCCTTTAACTTCGCTTACTTGCGATACCTTTGTGTATCGTTTCTCAGTCCCTTGATTATGCCTCTGGTCTCTGGAGTCATGCTTTCCGCTTCTGGCCTCGCTGCGGCCGTGTAGAACCTGTAAAGACGTATACATCATTAGAACAACTTGTCAGGCTAGTTGGCTAATTTGCACGTTGTGTCAAGGAAACGCTACGCACAGGCACACGCGATAAGCGCAGCGTCCTGTCTATGCTCGAGCATCATGCTCCATTGTAAAGCGAATTCCATTGGCGACGAAAACGTGTCATATCGCATCGCTTCACATTTATGGAAACACGACACGAGAAGCCCGTTCAATATCAAATTTTCTAGTGCACGTAACAAAAAGATAATTGTTTTCGTTAAATAGTGCTTTCAATCCATGCAGGTCAGTTCTGATTATATTTGGTTGCGGGATTTCAAGTATAAGTACGCCTCCAAAATTTCATAAGCGTAGTTCCAAGTTCTAGTGCTGCTACATATTCATGTAACATGTTAAGCATCGCTGGTTTCTCAATAGCTTAATGAAAATACTAGGAATCAGCTTTTTAGAGCTAGTTTTCTTGATCGACGAATGTTTTAAATTCATCTCGTTAAGGATTCGGTAATCGAGTGTTTTATTTACTTCGGCTTCACTTTTCTGCAAAATACCCGCACGTGGAAAACTACAAATAGTTTAAAGCCGCTGGACAGAGGAGCATTGTAATTTTTGCTCCGGAAGAATTCCTGCTGTAATGCGGAAAGCCATGCGTAAGGAGAACACGGCAGTGCTAGGCAGGAACTGTCTTCGCTGTATTGTATGCCATAGCACCAAGCACGGCACGACTTTTTACGAACGTGAATTCGCACATTGTCAGAGATAACTGTTCGGCCTTTGAATTCAGCCTATAATATCGGACATCGCACACCGCAGACGAGCAAGCGATAAACTGATAAGCATGTGGTTTCTTGACGAACGCGGACCAAATTTTGCTGCGTCACGTCGCATATGGCTCCCGCCGCCGTAGCAGACGACGTGGAAAAGACAGCGCTCACCGTGCTCATGCCACTTGCGCCGTGCCCTGTCAAGTGGTTTCTGTACGAGAATAACGAACGAGAGAAGGACAGATTGGCAACCACTAATAACTTTTCGTTACCTTCATCGATCAGGGTCCGCTCTTCCGCTCCCAACAGTCGGCAAGGCCGACCACAGAGGTCTTGTTTTGGCCGGGTCGACGTAGTCCCTTCCTATGGAGGGGTCCGCGCAGATGTGGTTTACGTCTGCTCCGATGTCAGCCCCGCCAGGACTTCGCCGTTAGCGTAATTTCGCCGTACGTTCCATCTTAAAGATGGGCAAAACACCGCGTGGTCATGATTAAAGAACACCTCAAAGCGAAACCAAAGTTGAGAGGACGAAGAAGCGACGGAAATATTCTGTCACCTTAGGCACAGCCTAAGGTGACAGGTGCGCTTCTCTTTTCAACCTGTACCGTACAGGTTGAAAAGAGAAGCGCACCTTGGTCGTCGCGCAGGTAAATGGATCTCGTAATTCACAACGCAAACGGTGACTGCTGCGGAAATGTTTTTTTTTTTCTTGCTTCTGCCGTGTTCACGCACATTCGAAGGCGGTGTTGTCACAACAAAATCTAATCACCGAAATGCTCTCCAGCGTAATTAGCTTGTGCAACAAGCATTCAAATATCTTCGGCAAATATAAATCGTAAGTTTTCTAACATATAGCGAAGTGAAATTTCCGTCTGCTCGTCAGCTAGCATCAATCGGCCCGTGTGCAACTGTCAACAAATAGCTTCACTTTCTTACACCACCACTAAAAATGCGCCGCGCCAAAGCGCAAAAAGAAAGGATATTCACTCGAAAACGACCGCAGAAGATCTTTCGTTACATTTTTCCGCTGTTTTGATGAGGATAGCGCTTGTTACTTTGTTAAGGACTGCAGAAAAACCGTGCTTACCTCGTCTGCTGGGAAGCGGAAAATTTTCGCCCTGCGATTCCTCCCTCGAGTCGCCTCACCGCATAGCCACCGCAGCAGGCCTCGTGCCCTTTCCCCAGCCTTTTCCGACATTGCTGGAACGTTCCGGGGGCACAGAAAGAAACTATTTAGCTGCAGAGCTTACGAAAATTTAAAAAAAAAAAACGTGCACGCGCATGGCAGGAGGCAGGAGCAGACGAACATACTGTCAGTCGAAGCGACAAGAGCAAACGCGCCGCTCGTTGGCGCAACAAGGGAAGCGTCTAAAATAAAGATATGAGAAGCCGAAAAAATAAAATAACCAAAAGCACATTTTTATTTCCACACGTCACTGCATCACGTTACCTTATTGCCATTTAAGTTGAAAAGATAGGACCCCATATGCAAAGGTTATCGAATTTTCCTTTGCGTACATACCAGTGTCATGGCGACGCTTCATTGGCGATACCGAAACTAGCCCCACTGTTACGGCTGTTATCGCAGACCCGCGGCGCGGGGAAGGCAACACCAAACACTGTTTCGTAGTTTACGACAAAACGAACACCCACCCGAGCAAAAGCTTACCGTGCACGAAGACGTTTTACCATTTAGAGCCGTTATATCCCACAGTGTCGTTTGTCAGGCGCTGCAGAAAAGCTTGCGTGGAGCGATTACGCTACACACGAGCACAAGACAGTCTTGTTATCTCCGTGAACGTCGTCAATCGCGGGACTTTCGTACGAGCAGCTTCATTTTTTTTTTTTTTTTCGCGGTTTGTCGGTGCAGTCCGCAACGCCGCAGCGCCAATCCGGGACGAATAACCTTTTGTACGTCCTGCTCGGCAGACGCGCTAAGAACGCGTCCAAAAGCAAACACATCAGCAGATGCGGCAAGAACATCGTCTGCATCGTCTGCAACGCACACTCCAAGTGAAGCCATTTTCTCCCCCTCTCCCGCACTGTCGCCGCAGCTCCTCCACGGTAAATATACCTGGTAGCGAAGCTTCCATAGGAGCCCATACGTTCAAAACATGGCGGTCCATCGGCGGTCCATGGGGCTTAGCGCCATCTGTATGTGGTGGGAACACTTCCGGCGGAAAAAAAAATAATGTGACGCCATATCCGTTAAAAGCAGAAGTGACGTCATGTTTTCGAAGGCGCGAAATTGGTTTTGTTGTTCTTCCTTTGGAGCTATATATTCAAATGCCCCGCCATTCGATTTGATGGGCGTTTCGAGCTTTCAGCGTGGAAAGCGATGCAGGAAAAGGCCAGCCGTACGGTTGTCGAAATCGCATCCCTGCACAGAACATACTTTCTTTGGAGGCCGACGAAAGCTTCAGGTGTAGAGTGCTGATCCTATTGTTGGATGCCAAGCCCGTCGGCCAGCGCAGTCGCACGAAAACAACTACACAATTATCTGGTGGTCGTAACTCACTACTTTTGACTGAACAGATTAAAAAGCAATGAAGCTACCCGCGTCACCAAATTCAGACAAACTTCGACAAGCAAGAAAGCACAAACTGTGAGGGGGGCGTATTTCAACACGTGATACGAGTGCGCCTTTCTGCCCATTTCAAGACGTGCATTGCATTGCGAGTGATAGTGGCGTCAACGCCCCCTGTAGCGATGGGCGCTGAAAAGAAATGCATTTATTAATAATAATAAAATTAAACTTGTATTTTCTTAACTCGTCACGAATATATCAAATTGACTAGGAATTTTATTTTCGTTGAATGAATCTAACTGTGTCTCGTCTGAATTAAAAAATGCGTTTTTCATTCTGAATGTTTGTTCCCTCCAAACATAGTCGCGCTTCAATCGCTGCTCCCATAACCCCCCCCCCCCCCCCCCCATGCTGATGTCGGTGACAATCTGTACTGAACCGCTTTTCGCCCGAAGCTTTGCGACTTATTTGAATCGACCTTGGCTCCTCACCAGAAGGCAGCGCCTGGTCTCGAGGGTATATAGCGGAGCGGCCGACACTCGCGGTATACGAGGCTATATAAAAAGAAATCTGGTCCATGCAGTCATACTCCAAGCAAGGGACTTGTCCGCCTTCCTCATAGGCTATCGACTTCTCGTTTCAGTTAGTGCAGTGACTGTAGGTGAACGTCATACGCTACCCGATCGCGACTTGCAGACCACGTCGCCGATGACGCGGCACATGATCAAGCGCGCCATCATCCAGAGCGGAAGTCCGTGCGTGTCCATCATAGCGCGGAACGCCGACACGCTGCAGCTGGCCGACAAGCTCGCCAAGCTGGTCGGATGCGCCGTCGAAGGGATGACCATCACCACCCACTCTCGCCAGATCATATCATGCCTGCGGCGCGTCGAAGCGGACAAGATCGTGGTGAGCTTCCCTTACGTCTCGTCACTTGAGCACCCGTTCAAAAGTGTGTGCTTTTACGCAATGCACAAAGGAACGTCCACAATTCGTTATTTTTTTATTTTTTTGGTAGATCGCTTTGTCTTTCTTGCAGACTCAGTTGACCTTTTCGCTGCGTTGCGCATTTTTCAACGGGCAAAAAGTCTTTTAATGGGAGACAATAGAGAAATGCTTACGGTTAAATTCCACCGGCCGATCTAGAGAGGTGTGCCGAATCCACGAGAAACCAACTCTATCCGGATTGACCAGTGAAAAATAAACGTGATCCGGGTGGGAGCGCAGTGGAAAGTTGCGGCCCCGCCATAGATTTTCATACAATCACCGAGAGAAACGTGGCGCTAGTTTCTACGAGAGCTCCGACCTGAGCGGTTCAGCCAACATGGAAACGATGAGCAAGCAGTTCATATATCTGCCTAAAACTTCGTCCTTGTGGCTTCAAACGGCTTCCTAACTTCGTCATTTCTCGACATGGGGCTGCGTAATTCTTCATTAAACGAACGTTATCAAAATTTTCCGACGGCACGACTTGACAACGCATGACCATTAGCTCGGTAGCTCGATATCGAAAGCATTACTCCACATAGACGCATGCATCGACAGGCGACATAGAATGCCGTTGCGAATTTTTCGCGGACAGGCCAGCGAGTTGCGAAGCTTGGCGCGTTTCGATTTGGCCGTCCCGACAGGCCGGAACGCTGCAATTTGTAGCGATTGTGCGCGTTCTCAAACTTCCTGCACTTAGAAAAGTGTAGATTGCTCTGAACTATAGGACAGCGAAGCAGATAAAGCGCAACAAACAAAGCCACAAGAACGTCTGAAGCCACAAGCACGAAGATGAGACATATTCATGTACTGCCCAGTGCTAACCATCGTTTCCGTGGTGCCTGATCGACCGATCGCATCGCGAAAGATTCCCCTAGTAATTACTGCGGGAAACACTGTGGACTCCGAATCATCCCGATGTATCAGACAACACATCAGAAAGAGCTGAAAACGGCCAAGCCACCCGGCCAATCCGGAAGTGACGTCGCCGCAGTTCCGGTGAAATCCGTCTCTCCTCGGCGGTTCATAGAGAAGGGCTCTGTCGCGGAGTTGTTTGGTCCAAATCGACCAGTGGAATTTGATTTCTCTGCCACGGAGCAAACCATAATTCACTATATATCAGTTTAGACTGATACGGTATTCTTTTAATGTTCTGCCTTTGTCGCTTTTACTGAGAGAATGATTATATTAGAAGAGAAAATGAAAGTTCAAAGTTCTATTTCTTTAATTTCGCGCCGGAACGCCAGCGCCGGCACGTCAACGTGACGTCACGGACTCTTTCTTTTTCATCGTAATTGGGCCGTTGTGACTCAGCAAATGTTCCCGAAACTTCTCCGTGTTCAGTACTTCACTCCTGTGGAACACAATGTATTTATTGTTCACCGATACAGAATTAACTAGGGCCTAGCAGACGCAGTTTAAAATTCATGACGTCACTGCAGTGATCTGGTTCGGGCTTTCAACGCGGAGTCGGCGCTTGTCATTCAACATTGCCTCTCTCGTTGGTTACTATGCCTTCTGTCGCGGTAGGACTGGCTTTTTGAACTCGTCAGAGGTTAATTTACTAACAAAGCTCAGCCTACGTTTCTTTTTAATGTTCCTTGAAATATTTATTTATTTATTTATTTAAATTACTCACAGACTTCTAAGTGGACTATTTCGGGAGAGGGGGTAGAGTAGGTAAGACATAACAAAATAGAGGGGAAGGGAAGTCAGTCGTTGCGTAACCTTTGCCCTTGGAAAATTGAATGTCATAAAATATTCCGCGGTAGAAGTAACAATTTCTTTGTATGTCAAATTATGGAAGTGCACATGCGATGCTCGCAATATAGTTTAGTTAGTTAGTTAGTTAGTTAGTTAGTTAGTTAGTTAGTTAGTTAGTTAGTTAGTTAGTTAGTTAGTTAGTTAGTTAGTTAGTTAGTTAGTTAGTTAGTTAGTTAGTTAGTTAGTTAGTTAGTTAGTTAGTTAGTTAGTTAGTTAGTTAGTTAGTTAGTTAGTTAGTTAGTTAGTTAGTTAGTTAGTTAGTTAGTTAGTTATGCTTTGTCTAATAAGATCCTTTCTACGTTTCGCGCGCATCTGAATGGGAAAATCGGAACCAGCCCTGAGGTAAAGCTTCCTCCTAAGAACAGGACTGTCTCCAACCATTCACATCACACTAATGGCAACCTTGCCGAATCGCACCGGTGTGCACCGGGGTGTCATGCAAGTCATCGTCGCATTAGGGCGCCGGGGAGGCCGTAAGTTTGTCGAGGAGGCCGTACGTTTGTTGGTGTTGTCAAACCAAAAAGGGAAGACGGTTTGCTACCGTATGAATCGGTCCGCACCAAGCTCGTAAAGCGAGCCATTGCCACGATGTGCCTTGCGTCGGCTCCCAAAACGAGTTACGTGATATCGCCAGATGCGCGACAGGCTCATCGAAGCTGGCTTCCCTCGCTCTGCGATTCGCGCAGTATCGAATCCCTTGCTGCTATACCTTAAGGGCTCGAAAGCCGCAAAAGGCGACAATGCGAAGCAGCCGTAGGTTTCGCCTCACGTGAACCGAGCGTGGCCTTCGCTGAACAAGGTCGCCGAGAAGTACGGGGTTCCGCTCGCGCTGTCGGTCGTGAAGAAGCTGCCTACGCTTTGTTCTCGCGTCGGTGGGCAAAACACAACAACACGGCTGCTCGCGACAAGAGGCACGAAACGCACTCCACGAATAGCGCCATTGAGATAAAGTCTATCGGTAAGAGTAGAAACATGAACGCACGACTGATATTAAAACTTTTTTTACATATATCAAAGAGTGGAAGCATTTGTGTTGCCGATCCATGTATCAACCTGCACAATAGCCAGAAAGGTCTTTCTCTCCTTTTTTTTTTTTTTTTTTTTTTGAGTGCACGTGTGTACTTTATTCTAACAGCGCTGTTATCGCGCTCTTTGTTTCGCGTACTGCCTGCATATAACAGTGGCCCATGCCGCTGAATATAAAGTGTGATTTCAGCGCTTGTTCTTCGTACGCTCCCACGCGATTGTGTACTGCTTGCGCTACCTTCCGCTGCAAGTATTACCCTGATGTCCGCAGCAGGCGCAACTACATTGGCGGGGAAGAAAAAGAAAGAATAGACGACACAGAGCGGCTTTCCTCTTTAACATGACCTTGGATCGCAGTGCGAAGTGACACGGACTCAGACTAGAAGCACAGACAGGACGAGCGCTTCTAGTCTATAGTCTGTGTCTTTCTAGTCTGTGCAGACAGGACGAACGCTTCTAGTCTATTCTGTGTCCTTCTAGTCTGTGCCCTTTTAGTCTGTATCCGTGTCACTTCGCGCTACAATCGAAGATCATGCTACCGTACCAACTCGCCCAACTTTCTATCCTTTCGCTTTCCTCTTTCCCGCGTCATTTCCCTACGAACATCTTTTTTTTTTCTTTGTAATAACACAAACTAGCGCTCCCAAATTGTCACGGCGGTTCTTTAACGGTCTCCACTCACGTATTTTTTTTCCTTCTTTTTTTTTTCACGTACGCATACAGGACGCTCAGAAGGTTCTGTTCGAAAACCTCCAGGTGTTCGTGCCGGTCTTCGGCGACGACATGCTTCCAGTACACATATTCACGGCGCTGCAGCGGGGACTGTTCAACAGGGACCTCAAGCTGCTCATCGGCGTCACACCCGACGAAGGCACCAGCTTACTCAGCTCGTGCGTCACACACCCCGATATCCTTCCTGGTCGCGTTCCACGTTGCGCCTTTGACTTTCTTTGTTCGGAGAACAAGATTCGCAGTCCCGCTGAAGTCAATACGCCTCGCGTCTCTCTGCAAGAGTTTAAAAACAAAAAACGCTAGAGTTCGCTTGGGCCGTCACGTAGCATCGCAGTTACCAGCGCAGCAACACACTTACCGTGCAAGTAACGCCAGCTTGTGACGCCGTCTATGCCGCGGTCCAATGTTACATACGTCACTTTTCACGTGTGAAGCATCGCCTTTTATATAGAATGTCTAAACGAGCAATTGCCAACGTACGGCCCCGAATTTGCGTGGCGCCGAGTCTACGAGGTTTGGTCTACAAAGCCCCGGCAATGCCGCAGCTGGCTTCCGGTTCCTGACCGAGTTGAAAGTTCACTGACCTTCCGGAACTCGCGTACGGTTTCCTTCTTCCCAATGCAACACACACAAAATAGGTCATCGTCAGTTTAATCGCGCAGCCGTTTGACTTGATGATTTGCAATAGGCTCGGAGCATGAAGAAATTACATTAAATTATGGGGTTTCACGTGCCGAAACCATCTGATTATGAGGCACGCCGTAGTGGGGGACTCCAGAAATGTGGACCATCTGGGGTTCTTTAACGTGCACCTACGTCTAAGTAGACGGGTGTTTTCGCATTTCGCCTCCATCGAAACGCGGCCGCCGCGGCCGGGATTCGATCCCGCGACCTCGTGCTTAGCAGCCCAACACCATAGCCACTAAGCAACCACGGCGGGTCTCGGAGCATGAAGCCATCCGCCCCGTTCATGGCGTCCGGTGTCTGCTGCGTACCAAGCGTTGATCCGAGTTATGACCTTTTCATCTCGTACTTTTTTTTTCATCCCGTGTCTTTTCGTCACGTTTCCTTCATCGTTGAGCAGAAATTATTTTCGACGACGGAAGAAATCGCGACGAAATGGGACGAAAGAAAAGAATTTCTCTCCAACGAGGCCAATAGGGACACCAGGCGGTGAACGGGACGACGGCATGAAGTGGTGTGTGTCCCCCTTCACTCTGTGGTTTTCTGTTTCGCGCCGCCGAACAGAATGCATCGTAGACCACGCCAACTTGTTCGTCAGTAGCTCGTTCTGAATGATGCGTTGTCCCATACTCCGTGACACGATCTTACATGAACGCCGTCACGCCCGTCCTCTCTCAGTCGTCTAAAAAAAAAAATTGCGTTTCACCGATCTCGCTGCAGTCCCGGCTTGTTTGTTTTCATAGCATGCTGTGCCTGAATGGGCTCGCGTTCGTCGAACTTTTTTACACCTTCCAACGCCTGTATCAACACAAAATACTGGTCCCATTTAAGGGGAAGCTGTCAATTCCTGGCGATACCTTCCTGTGGACAGTGACCACGTTGCCTCCTTGAGGATAGTGCTATTTGCGTGACGCAGTTCTTGTCCTACAGGAACGTCGGGACGACGTTATCGTGCCATTGACATTTTTTTGCGCTTCAGTCTGGTGTCCCACTATTTTTTTTTTTTCAATTTAATTCGATTGCATTCCCGCGTTGTAACTTTTTACACGCTTTGCTGCAAACTGAACTGTTTCAACACGAGTAGCGACAAGTTGTGCTTTTTACAGATCATGCACTCGTTCTGCGTTACGTACGATATGCATATATTTGCAACATTACTTTAAATATTTAGCAGGGAGTGCGTTCTTTTCACTCTAAGTGATTGCGAAAAAAGTGCTGTTTCATTTTTTCTACTTTCGCGTTTTTTCCTTGTTTAATGGTATTGCTAACTGCGTTTCTTTTTTTTTTTTTTAATAGCGGGCCCCCCGTCAGAAGCCGAACGTTTTCTTACACTGTCGCAGCTAGTAAACAACATCGTACACCTACACCCAAATCGCGTGATCTCTCTCTTTGAACAAAAAAAAAAAACCACCCGCGCAGGGCGTTCCCGCAGTTCTTCCGGCGCGACAGCCATCGCCAGGTGAGCAAGTCCGAGCTGTTCTCGACCTGCAACCGCACTTTCCTGCACAACTTCTCCAAGTCTCAGCTGCGCCGCATCTTCTGGAACTACATGGGCCTGCGGGGCCACAGCAGCTACCTCAGGCAGCGCACCATCCTGTCCTCCTGCATCGCCGACTACTTCATGATCTGTCCTTCGCACCACTACGCGCAGGCCCTCAGCCGAAAGGTGAATGACCTCTCATCCGAAAGGTGAATGACCTCTCGGCAGAAAGGTGAATAACCTCGACGAGATCGGCAAGGAACGAGCCCTCGTGCTTGGTTGTCTCGCCGTCCAGTTGTTCATTTGCTTCGCGCTCCTTGTGACGTCATGACGCAATCATGACGCATCAACTAAGCCATGTCCACTAGACTTTCTAGTGATTAGCGCAACTAGCCTTTCTTTTAAAGCGACGCTAAAGTGAAACACTGAACCAGTTCGTATTGATAAAGTATTCTTGGAGAAGTTTACTTTCGTTGATTTTGCAGTCATATGGTGATTATTAACAGAGGAATTGGCGGTCAAAGTTTCATTTTCTTAGTTTCTCGCGGGCACCCTTTACAATCCGACGTGACAGCCATCGCCAGGAGAGCAAGTCCGAGCTCCGTGACGTCTGTTGGACGTCACGGATTGAAAAAAAAAACGTTTCATCGTTTCTTATTTTCTTATCTTTCAATTTGGGAGGATTAGCCGCAAGCCGTAAAGAAATAAGGAACGTTAAATAATATCTTCCAATTCTGCATCGTGCAAGAACTGCAGCAGTGTCCTTACAGATTTGTCGTCCATCACCCAGCGGTTATAGTTATCAGGTAGGTCTGTCAAATTCGTAATTTTGATCGCTCGCATTCTGGGACACAGGACAACAATGGTAATTTCGGCCGCTGTGGACGAGTAAATGGTCTTGAAACTTCGCAAGTTACCTCTTCGGATCTCTATAACACAACGTAGTGCATTCTTTTTCTTACCGATAAAAAATACTTCACTCGGTCCGGACAGACGGCGTCGAGATCCATGACGTCACGGCGCTCTGGTGCGGGAATGTCAAGGCGGCGTCGCCACCTGTCCCCTCCTTTCTGGGTCTGAAGGTATTGCACGTTCTGTCCGGTGGCCATAGGCGACGCATTCAAAGATCATGCTATTTTATGGTGTCCTGGCCACGAGGGTCCTCTCTGTAACGAACAGACGCACGCTCTAGCTCGAGGCTTTAATAAACGAGTTGGAGATATGAAAAAACGATCAAAAAAGACGATCCCCTACTGCTCCGCGATATGCTGGAGCACCAGCTTAGAACACGACAAAAATAGGCCCCACCACACAAACTATACTTAATGTAGGAGGAGGCGCAGAAATATATATAGAAGAATACAGACGCATACCTACCCACATTTAGGCAAATACCATAAACTAAACCCAACCTTGTACAATAACTCTTGCCCGTGGTGCGGGTCCTGGTCTTCATTGGCTCACGTAACATGAGTGCGCCAAAAAGACTCTTAATTCACCTCTGGTACTCGGCTTACTAAGGGAGCCCTGGGAGGCCATCCTCGCTCTTGCGGATCCCGATGCCCTTCTGGGCCTCGGCGTCCTTCTAGGCTGGTCGCTGGCCATCGCTGGCTGGGTCGGTCGCAGTGGCCATTGGAGTCCTGCTATAAGGACCCACTCCGCACCGCTCCCTTCCCCCTCCCCTCCTTTTTTTTCCTTTCTTTTTTGATCAAGTGTTTATTCCTCCTGCTCTTATCATCTAGGACCGTGACGCATCTATGTCGATATTTACAACGAAGTCGCTGGTGTAGACGCTGGACACTGCGGCCGATCGCTTTTGTTATTTTTAATTTTCGGTATCGAGAAGCCGGGAAGAGATCGGTGGATCTTGCGTCGTTACGGACGTGAATAACCCCAGTATGGAGTGCTTGCAGCACCGCTGCGTGGACGCTGCACCCTTTAAACACGTGACCGCGCCGCAATTGAGTGCCTCCTCACTTTCCCCTTCGCGATAGCGGACGACCAGCTGAGTACATGCAAAAAAGTGCAGTTTTATGCGAAGCGCAGTTTTTCGTTTTCTGCGTCAAATACTATTCGCCAGTAATGCAACGCTTTCGGCCGAAGGCGTGTGGGGAACTTTAGTGCCGGTGCGCCGGTGAATTTCGGTGAAAGTTGGTGCTGGCGCCAAACGGTCTTATTTTTGGCCGTTATGGCGGTGAGCGAACACTCCAAGTCGACGCCTGTGCGTCCTTCGAGACTGCTGGTGCGTCTTCCTTGTCTGTTATCTCTTAACAACGGATAGCATTTCACTACGTCAGTGTTGTGTAATATCGCTACATTAATTACGTATATATGTGCGAGACTTCTGTTCATGACATTTATCTTCAGTGGCATTAAAGTTAATCTTGTTATTTATCACTGGTCCTCACAATCATCGGTTTTTCTGAGCACGCAAGAGAGACAGTTGGTCCACAAAGATGCCTAAGCAGAGAAAACAGTGCGATATATGTGTACAAGAATGTCTGCCCACTTGGCTGCACTATTATTATATTGGTTTATAGGTCACCGAATCAGTCATTCGGTTGAAGAAAAAAAAGGGGTATGAGTAAATAAAGTTTCCCGTCCAAAGTGCATTGGGGATTTACGTTTCAATGAAGCTAGTCGGATAAGCTTATACTTCGTTATGCTTCACGTTCTCAGAACAAAATTTGCAGTCACATTTTTTTTCATTCCTGTGCTTGCCACAACTTAGGAAAATATGTTCTCACGGGATACTTTCTCGGTTTATCATCACGAGTGCATGCTGAGTCAACTGCGATCACGCGTGCGCACGAACCCGGAATAGCCGGTTCCTCGTGTTTATAAAATGCGCATTACCGGACGCAAAATCCTCGTTAAGGAAAACTATAGTACGACGACAACGAAAGTGTACGAGAGGAAAGTCAATTGGGCCTACGCTATTAAATAGTTTACACCCTTAAAAGCGAAAAAATTATGTAAATCTAAATATAAACGCACTTCCTTACACCCAAGGTGGGTGTAAGGGTGCGTGTTATAGATTATTCACACCCCTTTGTCAGTTTTATAGGTGTAAATTATTTTTTCAGTGATAGCTCACTCGCGCTCGTGACTGTACATATCGCATTTACATCGAAGCTGTACATTTTATTCTCCCGGATATGAGCAGCCTAATCTGCATAAACACTCATTCATCTACGACAGACAGTCCTAAAGGGCACTGTCTACACAACAACGAAAACCTTTCCTTCTTTTGGTACACCATGGTACGCTGTTATCGCGTAGAGTCGAAGCATATACTGTTTCATATGTTCGAAGCCACACTTGGCTTCGCATGTGCAACGTGTTATCCTGCCCAGTGAAGGGCTTGGAACACGGCCATTCCCCTTTGGCGGCGATTCCGGTCCTCGGCTGCAGCCAGGAGGCCTTGTATGGCGTCGAGCGGCTTGGGAGTCGGCAGCGCCATCTATATCGCGCTCCGCAAACTAACCCGTGTCAACGGTCCGTCGAGACGGACGTTTTAATGAAAAGAGAGAAAAGATGAAGAAGGGATAGGCAATATTGTTGCTGTGCAACGGATGTAGTAAAGCGCGATTGGTTCAAGCGAGCTAGGTGACCGTTTGTCGCCGCCCCATTTCATAGGAGACCGTACGCGTACAAGCGACAAGGGCCAGCGCGGTGTCACTTGTCTCATCCACGTTTACGCTGTGCACTTGCGTTTATGAATCACTTGCTCATCAATCGGCCACCCTTCATAGCAGATGCCAGCAGAAATAACCGCGATCAACCACCGCCTCAGATTGACACGCCTGTTCGGACGCGCCAACCGCGTCCCCCGAGTTTTTCGAACATGGCGTCCGCGGATAGCTATACGTAACTGGTTATGGCTGAAGAGTCCTGCGCGGGTGACTTCGCCGCATTAAGTGATCCCCGGTCACGCTTCCGTGTGCAGGGCGCCGACGTGTACTTCTACCTGTTCGCGTACCGCACCAAGAACTCGATCACCCCTCCCTGGATGGGCGTGGTGCACACGGCCGAGGTGTACTACCTGTTCGGCGAGCCGTTCTCCACCTCGTGGTACACGGACGAGGAGCGGGAGTTCAGCAGGACCATCGTCGACATCTGGGCCACGTTTGCCAGGACGGGGTACGCTTGCTTCCTCCCCCCCCCCCCCTACCCACCCCGGCTTGAGACTAGCGTGGCCTTCGAGATCGCAGCGGCAGTGCTGCGATTTCGGAGGCGCCGCGAGCTGAACTACACTTTCACTCCTGAAGTCACCGACTAAAGACCCAGCAACCCTGGCGATTTCTTAAACCTGTAATGCCCCGAGGTATTATATACACGCTACACGCCGAGTTTGATGCATCGCGGACATCTGTACCACATTTGCCAGGACGGGGTACGCACTTGGTGCTCCTCGCGCATGAGACGTGCGTGGCCTCCTTTAGCTCGCAACGGCGACGCTGCGAACTCGGCGACTTCACTGATGAAGACAGTGCTAAAGGAGAAAACCCGGGCAATTTCTTAACCCTGCAATGCCTCAAAAATCGCGTATGCGGCGCCGAGTTTGATGACATCGTTGACACAGGCTGGACGCCATTTGCCGGAACGGTGTACCCGAAAACGGTGATGGCAGGGTGACGACAGGGGGCACGTGGTGCCCCCTGCATCAAATTTTTTTTTAAGGAAATAAAACACTTTTCAACAGTTTCAGGCAGGTGTCAAAGAGACGGTAATATATGTTTTATAAACCCACGTCTTAAGTGGCAAACTGGCAGTGCAAAGTTTCGCACAACTAGCTGCGTCATCGCCTCCTACATCTCCACCACGGCACGTTGCTCCCCACCAGGGATCTCGGGGTCCCATGCCTGCAGCTATGAGTTGCGCTGAACCCGCCACATGTCGCCGCGGTGCTCTGCGTGAGTAGTGTCAAGTGTCCATGCATATGCACATACACAGAATCGCTACACGTCACGCAACCAAGCAGAAAAGCCGTGGAGCGCTATAACACAGCGTGAACTCGTGGTATATGCATTTACAACAATGTCGTCGAGATGGGATGCGATCAAGCCTCGGAAAGATGGAAATATTTAAGAATATAGGCTATTCGCTAAGATGTGCGATTTGCAAAAGAAAAATTATTTCGTTACATATGCTACACCACGTTAGCGCGCCAAATTTGTCACTGTGACTCTCAGTGACACCTCTCGTGTGATTTCAGGCAGCCGCCGAAGAACCTGCACTGGCCCAAGTACCTGTGGAGCAGGCCGCGCTACCTGCAGCTCAAGCCTCGCAAGTTCACGGCCGGCCGCGGGCCCCGCGACGAGTGGTGCAGACTGTGGCTCAACCCCGACTATTAAAGACGCGGTCCCCGCGCAGCGTCCGCGGCCGCAGTGACGTCACCACGAATGGTTCAAGCGCCCGCCAGTCAGCCGAAATCGCTAAACGGTCGCCACTTCTGTCGCTTCAACTGCTCGCCTGGTAACAAAGGTGTCATTCACCCTGCTGGCTTGGTGACAAGGATGCAACCTTGGGCACTTCATACATTTCTCGATCTAGCTGCGCCGGTGTCATTGGGAGCCGTTCTAACGTCTGGTAACAACGGTGCGACTTGGAACGCTTCAAGCGTCTGAAACTACGTGTGGATCAAGCGTCCCGACAACGTTGGCGCTACTTCGCGCGTTTCAAGAGCGCGTGTCAGCACGGCAACGTGGGTCTCGTTGTGAGCGTTGCAAGCAAGCGTCCGAAAGCAGTGCGGCTACGCTGGACGCTTCGGGCGTCAGGCAATCTGGCACTGTGCCGCATGCAGTGTTGGACGCGATAAGCGTCCGCTAATATAGCAGCGCAGCGTCCCGCGACGGTGCAGTGCCACTTCGGGTGCGTCAAGCGCCTGGACAACGTTACTGCTTTGGCGGACGCTTCACGCGTCCGGTATCAATATTACCACGATGTACAAAAAATTACTGTTTTTTTATGTTATTGCGAAACGCAGCGCGAGCGACGTCGCGGCAAATGCGAACATCAAGGTTTAGTAGCGCATGCGCAGATTTCGCCGCGGATGCATGCAATGCGCTATGCTAAAACGCATTGCTGGTTGCGTCCCTTCTGCACGCAGGGTTAATGGACACACGCGCAGTTTTCATAAGCGTACCGTGGCGTACGCATTAAAGAAATTTCCATGCTTAAGGATGCTTTGTGTCTGCAAATCGCTCCCTTACACCCTTGGAAAAGGGTTTGTTTAGCCAACATTTACACCCATATGAAACGTTATTTTGTTAGGTTTAGACCCTTTCCCTCAATGACTGTCTTGCCGGCCTTCCTACTTTTCCCTTTTTACTGCCACCTCTGATTCTGTTAGAACTGCCGTAATTGCTTCGACATCCGCCACTGGCACTGGTGTCTTTCGTAAGCATCCAAGGTGCGTTGTGTGAGGCCTATAAAAAAAAGTACAGCCATTGCACAGTGCACCTCCTGGACTCGAACTACTGGATCGTTTGCCAACCCTTACAAGTATTCACCAATAAATCCGGGATGTTCTCACCTAAATGCAAAAGCTCCGACGGCCATAAGGCGGACATGGCACGTATATTGAGCGCCTGCAGCGGGCTCAGGCCTATAGGGCGGAATTCCAACTTAACACTTCGGACTGCGAGGTAGCGGTGTTCAGCTCGGATCCCGCAGTTCAGCTTCGCGATCTGATTATTCTCGTAATACAGTTTATCTATCTGTCTGCGGACCATCAACTGGGCTTTGGAGATTGCCGGAAGTCAAGGGCGCACGGCCACCTCACGCCTGCTGGCACAACAAATCAAGCAGTAATACAAACAACTCCAATATCTGACGGAAATAAACTTTTTCCACCTCCTGCTCCTCCGGTTCAACGGATCCAAAGAGAAAATTAAATTGGCGGTTCATCCATTCTTCAGAGATGGTTGGCGACTTTAATGCTATTAGCAGTCGATCCGGTGATCAGTGCGTAATTACTGATGCGTTTTTGCACAGCGATTGATTGCGAAAGGTGGCACGTAATCATTGGCCCAAGTTGACGTCAGAGGTTCGCTGAAGAGAGGCGCATGTCCGGTGACACACATCTACTGACCAATGTTTTCATCAAAGAAGTTCATTAAATAGTAGCACACGTACCGAGTGTCATACCCTCAGCGACCCAAGTTGGCCCAACGGTTTGGTGTTGAACCCCGTTCCCTCGGCACAGCCGCCCGATGCTGTATCTCATCGTGGACTACCAAGATGGCGGGAAAGACCTTAGGCGTGGACAGACAGACATAGTGCAAACTCATGTAAGTTCCCAAAGAATGCTAATAGCAATAAAACGCTGGAGTTTTACGCGCCACAAGCCACCACAGTCTGATTACGTGGCGGGTCCCGTTCCATAGACTGACAGTCGGAAGTTTTACCTCCCAGTAACTCCGTTTTTTACAGCGAAGCTGTTAGCCTCTCTAGTTGGTCGGAATTTATTGCGTCCGCGAGCAAAAACAATTTGAACCGAAAAGAGGTATATATCTCCTTTGGAATCGGGCATACAACACACAGCTCAGTATTCATTTCAATAAAGAAAAGCACACAAAAAACGTCAATACCGCATGATGGATGATAAGGCCGCTGTGAACAATGCGAGGCACATTCCTTCTCCCGGCGTGTGTTTCCCGGTAAAGATGGCGGTTACGTAAGCTGCTCCGGCGGGGAAGGGCAACAGCAGCACACGAATCACTGAGTGACGTCAACAAACTTCATATGTAAGAGGGAGACCCGCCTAGCAACTCATTCAGTTCGCTGCAAGATCGCTATGGGTGGACCACGCAAAGACTCCCGAAGAGCAGCGTGAATACGATGAGCGTAGAAGAGTGCAAAATCGTAATTCTCCACGACGGTGTCGGGCTAAGACTAGGCGTAATTATAAAACATTTCCTATCCCCATCGAACTCATTTGAGTGCTTTTCTAACAGCTTCGCTGGCCATCCACATTCGAGGAGCCGGGATGGCGAGTCAACGTCTTCCTCTTCTTTATTGCCTCGCTATCTTGTAAGTCACTGAGGATTCAATGCACAAATATAGATATTCAGTCAAGTATAAACCATGGCAAGTGGACTAAGTTTCTTTCAGTAGAACCCATTCGTCGGAAACACTGACCCACTCAGGCGGTTCAGGTAACGTGCGCGGTACAGCCCTCTCACATATGCCAAGTTTTCTATAATGTTCTCTCGATTTGGGCGCCCATTTGTATCTTATGTCCGCACCTGCAAATACGAATATCGTTTTCTAACAGTTTAGATAATACATCGAATCGACAACTGTGCGCGAACAAATTTCATCCCGGTGGCCATAGTCGACTTAAAAGGCAAGAAGTTAGTGGCTACAATTGGCACTCACCGGTATGCCCCCAGTATGAGAACAAATTGCTCGAGTCCTCCTATCGTGCTCCGTTGGTGCTTTTTACTAAGCAACGGTTCATAACGCGCGCTGTTGTAGAAGAACCATGCTAACCTTGTGAATGTACTCGGATTTGAAGATCGACGTGTGATAACGGCAGTTCGTTATTCGACAATCATTCCAAAAGTATTCGATTCAGTCTCAAAAAATTGGCAGTGGCTTAGCTCGGCTATGCCAAGATATACGTAGCGAAAGCTAAGGCATCGCATGGTTAGCCTTGGTCAATCTTGATTGCAAGTCCATATTAGTATGGTTGTCTAGCTATGTTGCGGCGTTTAGCCAGTCGTTCGGCGCGCTGTTCGTCTGTTTCCTGGGCGATTCGTTATCTCTTCATCTCGTTCCGATGTCGATTCCCAGCCTCCTCCTGCTTATCAGAAATGTAGCCGTCCATATTGCCCCCTCAACTGTGGTTGCGGCGCACGCGAGCTCTCCTTTTCAATCCTCCGACATGTTATCAGGCATGCGACGCAGCTGGCGAAGCGAGCGGAGGCGAGCGCAACGACGAGGAACGCGGTGTGGCGTCATTCCAAACGGCGGCGGTGGAAACGCGCGGCGCTGCGCAGCGGCGAAACACCTGTGAGTCGGTGCTACTAGTGGCGCATGCGCAGTAGTGACTCGGGAGCGAGAGAGAGAGAGAGAGAGAAATATCCGCGGCGAGGCGGGGCGCGTTGTGACGCCATGTGCCTCCTCGGAGCACCGCCACGGCTAAAGCGCAAGTTCGCGGCCAGTAAAGTTTAAAAAATACTATTCGCAAACCCCTATTCGACTGACCGAGTCTGGAGAGCGCTATCACTCTGCCAGCTGCTGCGACAGGCCAACAATGGCACCGCGCTCCGCAACTCACCTTGCAGCCAGCACCAAGGCGAAACAACTTAAACGAAGCTAGTGGTAAAATACGAAATTCATAGAGGATAGGAAAGAGGGAAAGAAAATTTCGGGCCGACCCATTCATATTTCATATGGTGACGGATTAGGCAGCGAAGCTGCCGACTGCAGACCGAGCAACCATGGCCATGCTCCGCGTCCACAAACGTTATCTTGAATTCGACATTCGCCCCGGGGAAACTCGAAGGAGGTGGCAACTCACGCTTCTGCCGCTTGGACGCAGACTCGAACGACCTCGCTGCACGCTTACGAGCGCCCTCCAGTTGCGCGATCTTCGTCGGTAGCTCGCGCTCGACGATTTGGCTTTCGCATCTGCTCTCGCTGACGTTCTTCGGAGGCAAAGTCACTGGCCGGATTCTCCGCTTTCGCGCGGGCACGGTGTCGCCGGTTACAGTCGCGTCTCTGCTGTCGCACGCTTCTCCTCGTACTCGGCTTGTTCTTCGGCCGTGCTGACAATGCGTGGTCTTCCCATTTCTGTAGGAGTTGCAACTGTTGCAATGGTCTACCTATGCAGTGCACAGTCTGTTTTTTACTCACTGCGGCGGCTACCGCGGCACACATCCACATGTTTTCCCGCCACAACTACAGCGCCCTTGCATTGAGTGCAGACGACAGCAGACGCAGCCGGCAGCAACGGCGGACAGCGCGGGTGCACTCCCCCACCGCGCACGCGCGACGCGCGGTGAAACCACAGAAACTCTATGGTAAATTCGCTTGTCCGCAATAAAATTTCGTCGTCCACTTAGTTCCAAGTTAACAACCGCGAGAACATCGAACATAACAGATGCATATTCGATAAGGATCAACAGAGAAGCAGGCATTTTTTTTTTCTTCTTTTTTATTTTTGGCGACAACATTTCGCCACGTAACGTAACATGCGTCCAGAGCCGTAGCAGACGACGCAAAGAAAACAGCGCTTGCAGCGCTTTTTGCACTAACGCAGCGCTTCTCCAATTTGTTTCCGCAGCTTGTGAAGCTCTGGGCGACTTGCAGTGTCCAACCAAGAACAGGCGAGCGCAATGTTCTCCAACGTAGCCCCCTCGTCCGTGCAGCAAGAATTCAAACATGTTCAGCAAAGGTTAATTATCCACATTTTCTTTTCTTCCATAATGCGAACAGCAGTCGTCGATATACAACGAAACGCAATTTTCGTCGGCGGGTTAGCTAGCACTCACTCGACTCGGGAGCTGCTCTCCCTGGGTAGCTTCAATGTGTTTACACACGACAGAGAAGCTTACCGCGTACGGAATACCTTTCCTTTCGTCTTATAACGATTTCGATGAGGTTAGCGGCTTCGCTACATAACGATACGTAACAACTGCACAAAAAAGCGTACTTACCTTTCTTTCTCTTCGATGCGGAAAAAAGTAGCCCTGCTGTCCCTTCCCCCGTTGGACCACCATAGGACCGCGCGGAACGTCTTGTGGCCTTCTGTTTTTTTTTTTTTTTCATACACCACTAGAACACTGGCCGATACAGAAACAAAATGTTGCGGCGCACAGTAAAAGGCAACGGCGCGCGCATGCGCAGAGGCGCAGGAAGCGCCAGGAGCAGACGTACAGAATGGCAGACGAAGCGTTAAGAGCGAAAGTGCCGCCTGTTGACGCAGCAGACGAAGCGGCCAAACAAAGATACAGGACGCCGAAATAGGAAATAGCCGAAAACACGTTTCATTTCTACACGTAATTACATCACTTTATTATTATGCGGGTTGAAAGGATAGAGCCACATGTGCAAAAGTTACTAGATTTCTTTTTCTTTTGGCTTCCAGTGTCATGGCGACGCTTTGCTGCCACTACCGAAACTAGCGGAACTGGTTTATATGCATGAAGGCCACCCTTCCTAGAAAAGCAGGCCAACTATTGTTGGTGTTGGTGGTAGTCGAGATATGGGTGATGACTTGTAGGTTTCCGGGTCAGGAAGAAAAAATGTACATCTGAGTGAAGACCGACTGGTTCTGCGTGAAGGTCGCCGGGTAGTTGTATATCAGTGCGCCGAGCTCTTCCGCGGCCGATGCGAAGCTGTGGTTGTTCTTTCGTGCTGAGCATGCGTCAATGAGAAAAAAAAGAGCAAGTTTGAGGATAAAGCACCAAGGCAGTCTAAACTTGGTGAATTCTTATATGCTAGAATGAATTATGAGGCTTAACGTGTCAAAACCACTTTCTGATTATGAGGCACGCCGTAGTGGAGGACTCCGGAAATTTCGACTACCTGGGGTTCTTTAACGTGCACCTAAATCTAAGTACACGGGTGTTTTCGCATTTCGCCCCCATCGAAATGCGGCCGCCGCGGCCGGGATTCAATTCCGCGACCTCGTGCTCAGCAGCCCAACACCATAGCCACTGAGCAACCACGGCGGGTCTTAAATGCTAGAGAATCATGCTTGCATACCCCTTGCCCCACCTATACTTGCGAAGGTAAATTGACTTCGCGTGCGTAACAGGGCTCTCTTTAGGACCAAAAAAAAAAAAGGACAAGTACTGTTACGTTTCGCCTACAACGCGCGGTAATGCCGGCGCGGATGCAACGGACGCCGGGGCTTTGTTCAAAGCGGCGGACATTTTGGCCCGTCCGACGACGCCGCAACGCCTACCCGCCAAGCGTGTCCAGGCGTGTTTCTGTGCCACGTGTCTTCGTGTGTGCGTGTGTGTGTGTGTGCCCTCGCTTGTCAAAGCGCGGCAGCCGGGGAGCGGAGTTCCCCGAATGAGGGGCCTGGAGGTCTCTCGGCTCAACCGCTCGCGCCGTCGTGGGCCCCTGCTGCGCCGTCCCGTGACCTTCATCCCGTGACCTTCCCTCCTTCCCTTTTGGACCGCGACGCCGGGAGTATAAGAGCAGCTGCCCCCGGACGCCAGAGGAGAGGCTCCGATTTGTACTGTTGAGTTACGTGCTCTCTCGTCTCTCCACTTCGGTCGACCTGACCGGCCGCTCTTTTGCTATGTTAGAATAAACAAGTTGTTCTGTTACCAGTCTTCTCATGCTTTGCCGGGACCTTCGGATGCTTCCAGTGCCCCAGGCCGCCAGGCCAACGCTACCCTTGGGGCTTGCGACCCATTGGCAATAACGGGCGTCAGCACCGAGACCCCAACAACTCGGGCCAGCGGTACGATTACAACATCTGGTTGCCAGCGGTGAGATCGCGACAACGGAGGCCAGCAGCGAAGAGATGCGGTTGACTGTATGCTGAGCAGCTCAACGACCATCCGGGAGCAGCGCAACGAGCCCTGTGTGATGACTGGTTGCCTGCAGCGGAACGACTGCGCTGAAGTCTTGGCTGCAAGGTTTGGTGAGTGCGGGACTTTCTTCTTCTGAGTTTTGCCAGGCTTTTGTTAGTGTTAGAAACAGAGCTGGTAATTGGGGTTGTCGTTGCTGCCGGGTTAGTTTGCGGCAAGACAATAGTAGGCAGTAGAGAAAGCAGCATTCAGAGCAGCCATGGATTTGAAGTCGTTGCGCAAACCGAAATTGCTGGAGCTTGCGAGAGAGTTGGGTCTGGATGTCTCAGACAAACTCAGAAAACCAGAACTGCTAAGGGCTATTCTTGAGTTAGAAGCTGAGGATGACGAGCTGTCGGAATGCCTTGAGACCATTGAAGAGAGGGAGACGGCAAAAAGACAGGAGCGTGAACTTAAAGAACAGAAAGAGAAAGATGAGCGTGAACGAAAAGAACAGAAAGAGAAAGATGAGCGCGAACGTAAAGAACAGATAGAACGAGAGCAACAAGAGAAAGAAAGAGAGCGCGACCGTCAACACGCTTTGGAAATGAAGCGTCTCGAGTTAGAGATGGAACGCGCTCGTAATGGAAGTCAGGCACACGGTGCAGGAGAACGAGTATTGTTCAAAATGACTGACCTGATGCGGCCGTTTAAGCTTGGAGAGGACATTGGTTTGTTCCTGGTTAACTTTGAGCGAACGTGCGAGAAGCAGGGGTTCTCTCGGGAAACGTGGCCACAGCGCTTGCTCACTTTGCTACCCGGCGAGGCGGCCGACGTAGTCGCTCGCTTGGAGAGAGAGGAGGCAGAGGATTTCGACAAAGTGAAATCGAGTCGGCTAAAAAAGTACCGGCTGTCAGCGGAGGCGTTCCGTCGGAAGTTTCGGGAAAACGAGAAAGGCAGAAGTGAGTCATATACAGAGTTTGCGTATAGGCTTATGTCAAACATGCAGGAGTGGCTCAAAGAAGAGAAAGCGTTTGGTGACCACGAGAAAGTTCTGCAGTGTTTCGGGCTAGAACAGTTTTATAGTCGGTTACCTGAGAACGTGCGGTACTGGGTCTTGGATAGGCCAGACGTTAGTACGGTGGCTAGAGCCGCTGAGTTAGCCGAGGAGTTTGTGACGCGTCGGGCTCGTGGAGCTAAGGACGGTCAAAAGGGTGAATTTGGCTCCAAGTTTGAGAGGCCAAAGTTCACGCCCATGAGAAAGCGGTTCGAGACGAGGCGAGCGCGCGTGTGTTATACGTGCCAGAAGCCGGGTCACTTTTCGGCGCAGTGTCCAGAAACAAAACCAAAAGTCGTGTTTTTGTCTATATGCAGCACTGACGAGAACATGAAGCTTCTCGAGCCTTACATGCGAGACCTCCTCGTGAACGGGAAAGAGTGCCGAGTGCTTCGCGATTCCGCAGCTACAATGGATGTAGTTCACCCCTCTTACGTAGAACCCGAAATGTTCACGGGCGAGTGCGCACGGATCAAGCAAGCAGTGGAAGCTCATAGCGTGTGTCTGCCGGTAGCAAAAGTGCTTATTGAAGGACCTTTCGGAGCACTTGAGACGGAGGCCGCAGTGTCATCTATGCTGCCCCCCCAGTACCCGTACTTATTTTCGAACAGGTCCGATCACCTCCTGCGCGAGAAGGGGCTTTTGTTTGGTGAGGCTAGCGTTCAGGCCTTAACCAGATCGAAGGTTCGGGAGCTCGCTGCAAAGGCGGTAGTTGCGGGGCCGACGTTGTTGAACGTTGAAAAAGGGTCAGAGGCGCAGCAAGCTAGTATTCAGAGCACGCCCGAACGGGATAAAATTGAGCCTGTAGCGTTAAAGGCACCAGATACTGGAGAGGAAATTCCCGATGCGGGAAAGTTAGTCGAGCTTCCGGGACTAGGCTCAGTGACAAACAGGAAAGACACCGATCAAGTCATTAGGGACTTAGTAAGTAAAGCATCGCTGTCGCCTGAGCAGAAAACCGAACTACACCAGCTCTTACAAGAGTTTCAAGGTCTGTTCTCTGAGAGGCCTGGTAGGACTTCTGTCCTTACTCATGACATAGAACTTACCTCCCCAGAGCCAGTACGATCCAAGGCGTACCGGGTGTCACCCCGCCAGAGCGATATTATGGAGGCTGAGGTAAAGAAAATGCTACAGCTCGGTGTTATTGAAGCGGGTGAGAGTGATTATACCTCCCCTTTGATTTTAGTTGAGGTACCGGGCAAGGAACCTCGTCCTTACGTCGACTACCGCAGGCTTAATTCCATCACTAAGGATCAAATTTATCCGATCCCTAACATCGAGGAGCGCCTTGAGAGAGTGAGTAGCGCTCAGTTTATTTCCACCCTAGATCTTGTCAGGGGTTATTGGCAGGTTCCACTTACAGAAGAGGCTAGTAGGTATGCGGCGTTCATTTCACCAATGGGGACATTCCGTCCTAAAGTTTTGAGTTTTGGGTTGAAGAACGCGCCATACTGCTTTTCGAGCCTCATGGATAAAGTGTTGCGGGGACAGCAAGAATTCGCTTTACCGTATCTAGACGACGTAGCGATATTCTCCGCATCCTGGCCTGAACATATGGCGCACTTGCGGGCAGTGCTAACCCGCCTGCGCGATGCGGGCTTGACAGTCAAGGCTCCCAAGTGCCAGTTAGCACAGGCCGAGGTTGTCTACCTCGGACACGTGATTGGTCGGGGTCGTCGCCGCCCCTCTGAAATAAAGGTGGCCGCTGTGCGAGACTTCCCGCAACCGCGCACGAAGACCGATATTCGGTCGTTCTTAGGTGTCGCCGGCTACTATCAGAGGTACATCCCCAGGTACTCTGATATCGCGGCTCCCTTGACGGATGCTCTGAGAAAGACAGAGCCGCAAACAGTCGTCTGGGATGAGACGAAGGAAAGAGCTTTTAGCGCCCTAAAGAGCGCCCTAACAAGCCAGCCTGTGCTACGATCGCCCGACTACACAAAAGGGTTCGTTGTTCAGTGTGATGCTAGTGAGCGAGGCATGGGCGTTGTACTGTGCCAACGGGAAAATGGAGAAGTAGAACACCCCGTCCTGTATGCTAGTCGTAAGCTGACCAGTCGTGAGCAGGCGTATAGCGCCACCGAGAAAGAGTGTGCGTGTATCGTGTGGGCCGTTCAGAAATTGTCATGTTACCTAGCCGGCTCGAGGTTTATCATTGAAACGGATCACTGCCCTCTCCAATGGCTGCAGACCATCTCTCCCAAAAATGGCCGCCTCCTGCGCTGGAGCCTCGCTTTGCAACAATATTCCTTTGAGGTGCGATACAAAAAGGGGAGTCTCAACGGTAACGCCGATGGCTTAAGTCGAAGCCCCTAACGTGGGAATCAGCCTCAAAATTGCTTGTTACTGATGTTTTTTTTCCTGAGGCAGGATTTTTTTTAACTTATTGCTTTTGTGTAGTGTTTCAAAGTGATGATGTGCTTTTTAGTGCAATTTTTCCGATTTGTGGACGCGTTCTGAGTGCTGCTAAACTACTGTAAGGAACTAGGCAGCAGTAAAAAAGGGGAAAGAGCCTGGCAGGGCTTAGTGAGGGTTGTGCCGTGCTTGCTGACTGAGCGGTTGACTTTTGGCGTGGTTCTAACGCTTGCCGGAAACGAGAACAAAAATGTCAACTCTCCCGAAGTCACTTTGCAGTGTCCTGTGTGCACCTGAACGTGAGAACGAGGCCTTCTCTGTGCGCTGCGCTCAAGAAACGCCCAAGGACGCCCAACTTCGGTTATGAGCATCATCGAGCGACATCCCTCCGGACAGCGGATGCAGTCCCCTGACCATCGGGATCTCCTTCCCCCGGCGGGGCGGTCTGTTACGTTTCGCCTACAACGCGCGGTAATGCCGGCGCGGATGCAACGGACGCCGGGGCTTTGTTCAAAGCGGCGGACATTTTGGCCCGTCCGACGACGCCGCAACGCCTACCCGCCAAGCGTGTCCAGGCGTGTTTCTGTGCCACGTGTCTTCGTGTGTGCGTGTGTGTGTGTGTGCCCTCGCTTGTCAAAGCGCGGCAGCCGGGGAGCGGAGTTCCCCGAATGAGGGGCCTGGAGGTCTCTCGGCTCAACCGCTCGCGCCGTCGTGGGCCCCTGCTGCGCCGTCCCGTGACCTTCATCCCGTGACCTTCCCTCCTTCCCTTTTGGACCGCGACGCCGGGAGTATAAGAGCAGCTGCCCCCGGACGCCAGAGGAGAGGCTCCGATTTGTACTGTTGAGTTACGTGCTCTCTCGTCTCTCCACTTCGGTCGACCTGACCGACCGCTCTTTTGCTATGTTAGAATAAACAAGTTGTTCTGTTACCAGTCTTCTCATGCTTTGCCGGGACCTTCGGATGCTTCCAGTGCCCCAGGCCGCCAGGCCAACGCTACCCTTGGGGCTTGCGACCCATTGGCAATAACGGGCGTCAGCACCGAGACCCCAACAACTCGGGCCAGCGGTACGATTTCCAACAGTACATAACCTTGAAATTGTTCAGAGTTAGACGCTTTAGGTATGTTTAGGTATTCCATTTCGCCTTCTAGACTTATGCTTGATAATTGTATTCCTAAATTGGAGACACAAGTACAAGGTAGCGAAACTTCAGTTTTATTTATTTACTCATTGCAGACTCGCTCAGTAAAACTCGGTAGAGAAAGAGAGAGGGAAAATGATAAATGAGAAGCAGGGAGGTTAAACAGGACTGAGCCCATTTGGCTACCCTACACGGGGGGAAAGGAAAAGGGAAGGGAAAGAATAAGAAACTCGACGATGCGCGCATACATCGATTCTATGCTCATCCATGGACGTCGCCGCACATAACCCACAATTTGCGGCCTTATTCTGCACATGCCGATAAGTTGATTTTCTCGCTTTTTTTTTTTTTTTTCAGTGAACCGTCGTCGAGTGGAATTCGTTTTCCCGGCTGACCTCCTCGCAGTTGATCCCGTCATGTGCAATTCGAACGCGTGGTTTCGCTTCACTAATCAATGCTCGAATTACGTACACCTGTCACTTTCGGCTGTCTTCTCGGCCATATAAATTGTACTCTGAATGCTTAATGCATTTTTTTACTGTTTCTGTCGCGGTTGATTCGATCAGTTGTCGCGCCATGTGTTATTCTTTTTTTTTTTTCTATTAGAACCCGATTCCCGTATTACTTTATAACAACTTTATTGCTGCGTGACACAACACAAGTGTGTTCTTTGTATCTACGTAAACCCACCTCTTTTAGACCACAGTATACCCTAACTGAAATCAATAACTTAAATGAGTGTGGTACGCGTTGTGTGCGCATGAATACGACGTCTCGTTCCGGATGCGTCCTGCATCCTCTCCTACCAATAGCAAATCTCCTCGCCTCTCTCTCTCTCTCTCTCTCTCTCTCTCTCTCTCTCTCTCTCTCTCTCTCTCTCTCTCTCTCTCTCTCTCTCTCTCTCTCTCTCTCTCTCTCTCTCTCTCTCTCTCTCTATCTATCTCTCTCTCTCTCTCTCATATGCGTATTAGAAGCCTGGACAAACGCCTGAAAGACACGCAAATAACACTGAGAGAGAAAGAAGGAAATAATGGGAGTGAAGGGAACTTGACTTTCTTCTTTTCTTTACTTTAATAACCACGTGCATAATACAGACACCGGTGCCCGAGATTATAATTGCGCTCAATCGACATGCTGAAATATTAGGACAGTGTAAAAAAATTAACAGTCAACGAAAACATAACTTCCCACAGGTGGGAGCCAAACCCACATATACTATACATTACGCGTACGATGCAGATACTTGTACTTTGGAAATAGAATCTGCGTAAAACCTTTCACTGAGACCCGGTTCCCTAAAGTACACAAAAAGAAAGCGTAAAGGTATATTGAAGCCACGTAACGGGACGAGAGCAAAAACAAAAAAACACAACCTATACGGGACCCCCCCCCCCCCCCCGCCTAGTACCGACTGCCAACTAAACTTCATTTGACTAATGACTTCGACTTATTCGACTTATGTTAGTTGGCAGTCAGCGCTAGTCCTGTTGCAGTTGCCTTCGCGGCCTCGTCGCACCCTGCTGCTTCAATGTCCCTTCGAGATTAACCGACTCACTCAAATTTAGGTCGTTGCTAGACAAATAACACCTTTCGTCGGGCACTACTTGCAAGTAGATCAACACCCTAAAGGCTAAAAGCAGGTATCGTCGCTCCTGGAACACAAGTCAAGCACTCGTCGTTATCATATGGGAGAAGTGCATAGTAAGATAATTTTTGCCCTTAAAAGTGCATGAGGGCATAAATCGGTGTATAACTGACACCCTTACACCATTTTTTAACGTGTAAGGATGTGAGGAAGGGTGTAAAGACGCCGCTTGCGTTACACATTTTTTGTGGGCGTAAGGGTGGCAGTTATAGATCGATTTACGTCATTTTAGCCTTAAAAGTGAATAAGGTTTTAAATCGGTCTATAAATCGCGCTCTTACGCTCTTATCGGGTGCAAGGAGAGGGTGTGCGTCGCACCCTTTTTTCCTTAAAAGTGAATATGCATGTACATCGGCCTACAACTCACACCCTTACACTCTCATTAAGTGAGTGAGTTATAGATCGATTTACTTCATTTTACCCTTTAGGGTGAATAAAGTTTCAAATCGGCCTATAAATCATTGCGCCTTTATTGGGTGTAAAGGTGTGTGTTACGCTCTTTTTTTTTCCTACAAGTGAATAAGGGTGTAAATCGGTCTACAACTCACACCCTTACATTCTCATTGAGCGTAATGATGTAAGTTGTATGGACCAATTGACGCACTTAATCACTTTCAAGAGCGCGTATAATTTCGCCGCTTACTAGAACTGCAAACTGTGCACGCTAGTAACAGTCCCTTACTAACGGTTTCCTTTATTAAGCTAGAATGTCCCGCACAAATAAAGGAAACGCCTGGTACATGTCGATCTCTAATAAAAATCTTTTCTGTTGATATCATAAGCGCTCGACCTGGCTTCCTCGGTCGTCCTGCATCCCTTCGCGCTTTCCTGACATTCTGAGTCCCGCGTTCTAACTCTGACGTCGTCGACCCGCTGGAAGTTGTGCTCCGGCAGTACACGACGTACGATTTCATCATGTCACGTGCTGGTACCACGTGGCCTCGCCCCCCCCCCCCCGCTTCATCCACATAGTACAAATGCATTTAGTACGCGTATACCTTCCTCCAGGAAGAAGTTTCCCAGGTACTGCGAAGCCTTCACGGCGTGCTCGGTGTGGGGCGAATGAGAGTGACCTTTCCTGTCCGTCCACTCGAAGTTGTTCTTCTCGGGGTGGAACTGGACGCCGTAGAAAGGGTACGAGTGCGCTGCCACGAGACAATCAACCAATCAATCAATCAATCAATCAATTAATCAATCATTTATTTATTTATTTATTTATTTATTTATTTATTTATTTATTTATTCATTCATTCATTCATTCATTCATTCATTCATTCATTCAACCAGTCAATCAATTAAACACTACTGCCTCGTACGGGTACGTAACGACGTGTTTTCTAAATCGCGGTGTCCGAATATTAAAAAAATTGAGCAATGCATCGAATTCGATTTGAATCGCATTATAATAACTGTTTTCGGATAAAGACTCGAACGCTATTTTATTCGAGCCTCAAATCCAATAGGCATCTTTCGTGAATGCGAGTGTTTGTTTGATAGTTTTCGAACAGTTTAAATTTTCTTGCGGGAGCGATTATAAACGCAAGGTTGGAGCAAGTTATTAAAGTGCGATAAATTTAATCTCGGTGGCCGTGGAAGAGCTTTTTTTTTTAATCCGGAAGTTTGGCCAGCAGCACAAGCGACTATACACATACAAACGCTGGCCGGTTTCGGCGATATACGTCGGTATATCTTAGAAAACATAAAACGAGAAAGTCACAGAGCGAAGCGTGCTCTACATATTGGTCATTGAGTCCGGCAGAAACGATACCTACGCCATGTGCACCAACGCCGATTTTAATGCAACAACTGCAGGTTTTTTCCGTAGAGCGCATGTTATTACAGCTCACAAATCGTACCACTATCGTTTGAGTACTAGATTTAAATATAAAGTGAGGTAAAACATACCTAACCTAGGTAAATTGGCACAATTAGAAAAATATGAGCACTATTATGCTATCGGACATGGAGAATACTGGAACGTTGTTGCACCCCGCTTTACCTCTGCCATGGAACGCCTATGTTATTCTTTGCCATCACTGTTAAACCATTATCAATCTACTAATTTTCATTCATTTATTTGTTCCACTGCTAAACTTAGATCTATGTTTGCAGAAGAAAACTGCTTTACTTATCCTGGCATTTATTTATTTATTTATTTTTATTCATTTATTTATTTATGTATTTATTTATTTATTTATCTATCTATTTATTTATTTATTTTATTTATTTTCGAATCATTGTGTTTTACTTTTGTTCTGCACTGATCAAGTGTTTACATTTATTTAGTGACTGTTTTTCATCGCTGATGCCCAAACGCTCATCA
Organism: Dermacentor andersoni; assembly: GCF_023375885.2. NCBI lineage: Eukaryota > Metazoa > Arthropoda > Arachnida > Ixodida > Ixodidae > Dermacentor > Dermacentor andersoni. Next base: position 121,907,166 of record NC_092821.1, on the reverse strand, counting down.
CGTGGGGCTGCGGGCTCGTCAAGCCGCCTACTGGCAGTTTTTTTTTTTCGTTGTCCTCGATCTGCAATGTACATGGTTGAAATAAAGATTTGATTCCATTTGGCTTTTTCTTATAAAGCTCGATTATAAGCTCTCCGAGGAATACCGGGTGTGCTAACAAAGTGATTGTTGTTCCTGAATGCTACCTTCGAGGTTTTATTAAACGTCGCTTCATGACCTGCAATGTAATGTCAAAAAATCACTTACATTATGACTATTAGGGTACAGACAACGCTTTATATCCGCGGTGAGAATGACTAATTTAAAAGCGCAGCTCTTAGGCGCGCATTCCTGCGTTGAGCCTCGGCATACCTCGGCGTAACCGAGCGAACGAGGAACGCAGCGAGGGATGAAAGCCGGCAACAGCGAAGAGAGCGCGAGGAGGAAAGCTGAGGAGGAAGGCGCAGCGGAACCACGAGGCGGAAAGCGGAGGAGGAGGGCATGGCGAAAGCGTGAGGAGAAAAGCGTAGTGCCGCGCAGGACGTCTTGTGCGGCGAGGATCCCTACGAGATATGGCGCCACATTAGCGCGCGTCGTCTGTTCGCCGATGACGCCGTCGACAAGACATGCGGCGATCGCGGTCGCCGATACCACATGTGGAAACAAAGCGCCGCATAAGCGCAGGTCTGTCGGCGGCGGCTGCCGTGAATCGCGCCCACGAGTGACCCACGCGCTGCCTCTCGCGATCTTCCGATTATCGAGGCAGTGGCGCCGCACGTCGCTCCGTTTGTGACTTGCCGTACAAGACATATTGTCCGCGCCAGCCAAGATATCGCGAAATGGTAACACGTGTACAGCTGGGCTGAAATGTCTCATTAGGGAGTACCGTAATTGTCACGAATTTTTAATTGGAAAACGATTCGAAAAGTGTTTCGCATTCGATTCAATTCGTTTCTGAAGCTATTCGACTCGTATTCGATTCGGTATTAAAATTTACTATTAGCACACCCCAATATTTTCACAGAGGCGAGATCCCTCAACCCTTTGAAGGTTCTAGCAGGGATCCATTAATTACTTAATGGAACTATCAGGAAAAGGAAAGGCAAACAAGAATGAATACAAATAGCCCAATTACTTTTTGTTCAGCACAGAAAAAATCATTAAAACATGTGCAGAAGAGCTATTCGCGAACATGGGAGTCATTTTTGCGAACTAAATAACTGAAGGACAACGAGTTGCCGATACAAATGAAACGATGTGGACGATGTAATGCCACGAAATAAAGTGTTTCACTTTCGCTACAACGCACGAAAACTAAATCAATCTATATTTAGTCGTTATGTGGGGTACCCATAGTGATGTGCTTTAGATCGTAGTAACTATGTGCGCCTTTGAAATGTTAGTTTGATTGAAAGGCATTCAACAGCGATATGTAAAAGTGTGTACGCAACTAGTAGAACGCGATAACTGATACAAATTGCCAGGGGTTCAGTAATTCATAACCATACGTGACCACGCCCCCCTTTTTAGTTCATAAACGAAAGCTCCGAGTATTGTCTTTAGCGCTATATTTAAAGGTTTCAACGTTGTAGTCAGGTTTCGCAGTAAATAATTGCTACGGAATGCGCGTTGTGAGAATACTTGAAACTATAGCACAATGGCGACAGTTTGTTTACCGAGTATAAAGGAAAGTGATGTTTAAAAGAGAGGAATTGTCCTGTAAGTTTGTGCGTTGTTTCGAGAACACGCGAATGGCATGAACACATTGGGCGAAATGGATCTCTTCGAACTTGTAAGAACCTTCGAAGCGAGAAGGACAGTGTTCGGACACGTTCACGTGCTAGCCATCATCGCTATACGCGCCGTGCACGCCGACGGACGCGCCACTGGTGGCGGCCTTGCGCAGAAAACGCGGGAGAGGAGCCTGGCGCGCCCCGTAGTTTCTTGTGTCGTTGATCGTGCTTCTCTGTCTTATTCACGTTTTCAGAGCAAGATAGGCAACACTATTCGCACGTGTGGGGTGGCCAAAGCTTCAGGGAATGTCGAAGAAGAATTGTCGCAGGGTGGGGGGCTCAAATACCGGTGAAAACGTGCCGACGATACGGTTCTAATCATTCCCGGCAAAGCCTCATCAGTGGGAGCAACGGTAGCAAAAATGGATCGTCGCCTCGAAGGGAAATTTCTTGTTCTCATCCTTTCCTTTGTCTCATTGGTGTTTTTTTCCACTCGATCATAGACTCGTGAGCAACGAAGTTCGTCTGCAGTACAGCATGAGGTTTAAAGGCATTTCGCTAAAGTTCGGAATGCTGTTTGCCGCTTATATTGTTTTCCGCATCTTTACCGCGTTGTGCTAGCTAGGTAGCACGACTGCACGAGCGCATTGCGTTGTATGTTAAAGCTGCTGAAGTTTGCAAGAACTAAAATTGGTTGGTTTCATGTGGCGCGGTAAATCCTCGCACCAGCTGTCGCGCACTTCATGTTTTTACATCTAATTTATGCGTGGCTTTGCACATGTTTAACTGTTACTAGTTGCTCCATACATAACTCTTGTCGATTCTTTTGAGTTGCGAAGTTTTCACCCTGCCTTGTTTGTAAAGGGTATAAATCACGCTGTGTCTTATCGGAATGATACCAAGGAAGTGCTTCTTTAACAGCTTTATTCTTTTCGCGCGAGGGCATCTTAGATATTGTTTGCGTTTTTGGAAATGTGTTTATAAAATAGGTAGTTCAGGGCGAGAATTGCTAATAGCTGCTGCATATGGTATTTTTGTTCCATTTCTCGCTGAAAAGTTCGCGTCCCGTTTGGGAAGTCATCACACCTCGATGCTGCCTGAGCAAACTTAACACGCCGAGTGATTTGTTTGTTTCACAACGTAGTCCCTTCTTGCATGAGTTTTGTACTCAAATGAATTCTTTCTTATACTTACGCTGCAGACGACTAAATCGGGCCTTGCCGCCAGCGCTCATCTACTTTGACTGGTGCTGCTTTGCCTTTAAATATATCATGTGGCACCTCTCTAGTAATATAAAAAAGTACTGAAAAGTTAGTCAGTCTTTAGCTTTGTACGTTTCCAAGCAGCTCCCTTGGGAAATTTAAAATTGCACAAACTGCAGCGGGAACGGTAGTACATCGGCGTATGCAGCAGAATTGCGTCGGCGGTACAGCACTAACACGCGCTTTTATTAACCTGTGTGTTTGGTGACTTCGTTGGCTAGTGTACGCGTTTCCATCAATAAATTGGCAATTACTCTTCTTGAGGCGACTTCGACTGCACTTATTCGGCGATGTCACATGTATTCATCGGCAGAAAAATCACAACGGCATATGCAGAGATTGCACCGTGCGGATTTGTTTGATATAAGTCTGCACTGACGACGGGTGCTTATTATTCAGGTACAGAAGCAGCATTGCGGCAAGGGTAGAATAAAAAAAACCATCGAGATCGCATCACTCAACAAAATTTATCGGCTAGTGAACATGAGCTCCACGTCATGTAAATGTGGTTCATGGCGTTTGTCTGCGAGACACACCTTGCACGTATGTGGACCATGTTGTCCCTAACACCGGTAACATCGTGTTCATACCCGCTCGCATAGAGGTCAGCATCTTCCCTACAGCTGTCACCGCATAAGAAGCAGCCTGGTACCCGAACAAAGGAGAAACCGCAGCCGCGAACTACAGCCATCCTTGCTGCAAAGGGTTGTCGTCTGCTACTGCTCCCGCGTGTACTGTTGGAAGCGTCCGCTAGGTGGCTATAGGCGGTGCACGAGGCGTATACTGGCTGAACAACTGTACTTAGAGCTCTCGAGTACTTTCACTCCAGTAAATTTTTTCGTAGGCCCAACTCTATGACGTATACATACCTTCCATGCTAGAGATGAACGTCACGCCATCCGCGCCCACGTTCGTCGACATCGGCCGAAAGAACCTGTCCAATCCGAAGGCGGTGAAGTTCTGCGAAAGCAACCAATGGGAAAAGATTTAGCAAGGCGGAAGGACGTTCCATTCTCTTCGTACAAACTAACGACAGTTAGTAACAGAGTTCGGGCACCCCGTAGACTCACTGTCACGATTGACAAAATGTCACGAGTAGTCTTCGGGAACACCTGGGACTGGTGGCGACACCTCGCGACTAAGTGAGCGACGATAAGGTAGTTGAAACAGTGTCGTATTTAGCCTTAGCAAAAGGAAGCTAATACAGAAGTATTTTTAGCTATAGTTACACCTCAGTACACGCGTTAACTGCAGCAGAAAAACAGAATGCAGTTCATTACTGCAAAAAAAGAAAGAAAGAAATTCCATAAGAAGCCTAGATAGCCTTGCACGGATTTACGTCATGCACGCTCAGAAGTCGAGCATTTCTGAGTTTTGCGACAGTAGATAATCCGATCTACGATCGGACCCTACGACACTCTGCTTAAGCGCACATAATCCTATGCCCCTTCATTGTGGACAATACTCCCATGCGGGGATTGATACATAAAGTTTATAATAATTTTTTTTTCACTTTCGGGTGCATCTCCCCCTCCCCCTGTTTCTTACTTGTCCGCTTAACGCCTAGCGCGACCTTGGTTGACCTTTCTAGCTTTGGATCTCATCTCTCTCTCTCTCTCTCTCTCTCTCTCTCTCTCTCTCTTATCGCCTATATACTCAATACGTGACTTTCCACGACTCTGTTTACATGTCCTTATCTGAACGAGAACGTCCAAACACACTGTTTCTTAGCGCTACGAATATTTTTGCGTATTTTTCCTAGACATATCTCTCTTGCATACTATATAGTTGTAGACTAGTATCGATGTTCCTCGCGGATTGACATAAATACCCTTACTCGAAATAAATATTATCTTTCTCGAGAAATGTACTTTCTACATCATTGAAAGCCGGGCTTTGATGGAATCCCGTAAGGTCGGGAAGAGACACGAGGAAAAAAGAAATAGGAACGCCGACCAACAAGATGAACAAGACTTCCGTGTGGGAGTCGAAATGTCTCTTGGTTTTCTACTAGATATTTCTTTCCTTCATCGACGTTCTCTTTTTTTTTCATGAGCAGTCAAGACCAATAAAGACTATTGAATCAGCAAACAAAAATTTAATTTCTTCTAACGCAACAGCTCAACGTGAAATTGTCTTGATGCATGACGCTGTTCGCACAGGCACACGTAGGCAGTACTTCATTTCAACATTTTACGCCTAGGCTCCGAAGAAGAAAAAAATTTCAGTAGCACCTTCTTGTCCCCAAATTTCCTTGGTCTGGACCAATCGTTTGGTCCCCGAATGACTGGTCCAGACGAAAGAGACCAATCGTTTGGAGACCAATGATTGGTCTCCGATGATTGGTCATTTGGGGACCCATCATTTAATCCCCAAATGACTGCAGTCCCCAATCATTTTCTGCAGGTTGTATACCTCGGGTGTGAGACACTTTCCGTGGGAGTTGTACGTGATCGGCTCGGTCCTCAGCGCCTTCTCCAGAGTTCTGGGAAGCTCGTTGAACATCCGACTCCTCCGGAAGCCTTGGCGGTTCCGAGCGTGATGGTGGGAGAGGGGTTTTGCAAGAGAGCGAAAGGTAGCGAGGAAGGCGGAGTTAAGTGCCGCGAGACACAACATGAACTCATCATAGATTAGAGCGTTGTAGCTTGTTCTGTGAACGGGTTAGTGTTCTGCGGAATACCGCCCGGTAACCCGAGAAGATCAGGGCGGAAATGAAGGTGGTAGCGACACTTCGTGGCACAAGGTTTAACCACTGAGTATTAATACTGCAGTGACCTACTATATTCGACCTTACTGCTGGTGTACAGCGTTATTGGCAGCGACATATACGGCTGTTAACGCGCAGTCCTTTTGATGATTTTTCCTTCGACGGGAATGCTCGCGCGACACAAAAAAAAATTTGACACATTGTGGTTAGGCAAAGCATCACAATGCGTCACTGTCAGCTCTGAAAACCTGTGGTCAGAAAATTTGGCTATGACAATTCATCGTGAATTCATCGTGTTTTTTTTCTCTTTTAAGCTAGGTAGGACATTAGGCAGTATAATAACAAGATCTTGGTGGCGCAACCCACCGCCCCATTCCAAAGGGGACGCTCATAACATCCATCCATCCAACCTTATGCTACTATCGTCCACGGCTCCGGCCATCCGTGGCAAACCGTAAGAAGTTTGCGGACAAGCTAAAACGTATTGTGGGTATACGGAATACCAGCCGGGATACCGCGAGGAGGTTGACGTTGGCGGCCGGGCTGGTGGTGCCATCTTGTGTAGTACAGTGTAATCACAGAAGGCGCAGATTTATTATTCCAGCGACCAAGAAATTCTAGCTACCTGCTGACTTAAAATGTCTCCTTAACCAGGCAGTTAGTTTATTTTCCTTCGACAAGAATGCCGCCCCCGTAACAAGATAATTTCTAGTTTCTAGTTATTATTTCTAGTAGTTGGAAAACCCGTCACGAGGTCTCGCTACCAGCGTAGACATTGCCGTTCACGGCTGCGGTAGCCCGGCATTTTGCGAACGGTAACACGATTACGGACGAGCTAAAACTCCCTGTTGAAACCTAGCGTGGGCCAGGAAGCAGCCAACTTTAGCATCTCGCAACATGTTCAGTGTTTGTTTAATCAGATTATTGTCTGCCATCTACGTGTTAAACTGAGTGGCGCAAGGGCAGCTCAAGCCATCACCTGAAGTCTTGCGTGAGCGACTTGAATTTAAGCGGTGCTGGAGGTTAGTCGCAGTTTTACCTTCGTGTGTGTGTGTGTGTGTGTGTGTGTGTGTGTGTGTGTGTGTGAGATATTCTGATTTCGAGTGAGTCCGGCTTGGCCTTATTTCAGTTACTGAGTGCATTATACAGTGTTCCCCAACTATCATACACCGAAACCTAAAAAAAGAGCAGTTGCATTACTCGGAAGAAAACCTAGTGCATATTGTTTGCAGCATAGTGGAATAGTCCCCAGTAATTATTTCGTTAGAGATTTGGTGATTGCAATTGATGATCTAACTCGAAAAGTACTGTCCTAATTTTCAGTGTCAATGAGGTATTTGTAGGCATCCCAAAATGACATCTAACTTTATTTTTATTTCTTCTCTTCCTCCGCTTGCTGCGCGACAGTGGCGGTATTTCGCGTTCTGCATTGGACGATTTGCCGAGGTCACGTGCCACAATCTGTGACGTCGCAGGCGGTGCTGCTTAAACGTAGAGGCTCGCGCGTGTGAACCTTCGACTCACTCTGCGGCTGGAAACGATCTAGCGTCTCTCAGAGGCAGGGCGCGCGGTCTTCCGCGTGAAATTCCAGCTCTTTTCGTTCGCGCGCAACTGCTTTAAACTTTACAGACGCGATTGCCAACGCGTGGTCTCTACGCACGCCGCGCTTGTCTGTTCGCAATGCTCAAAGACCTGGCGAGAAGGATTAAAGGCGGCGTTAGTTAATTAGCCTTGCACTGCCGGCGAGGAAAAATTTTGCGTAAACGAAAAAACAGGTAGAAAACTCACGCGGGACCTCTATTACTGAAAAAAATATTGGCTGAAGGCTTAGCTTGGTTAAGCCTGGAAGATTGCGAAAGCAATACCCTTGGCTGCGCCTTGGTTCGGCTGATGGTGTGGACATGGTTGCCCTTTGTTAAACTTATGGCTATACATCATCCGACATAGCGCAAGGCAGCGCGCCGACCACTGCGAGGAGCCGAGCTGTAGCCCCATTTATCCTCCTAGCGTGACGTCACACCAGCGAGCGCCCTCTCTCGGTAGCGCCGCAGCAGCGGCGCGCAAGGCTTCGCCTCCACCATCGATGCCGCGAGCTGGGGCCCCGTCTCTCGGTCTGGCGTGACGTCACACGGTCACGTGACGCGCAGGTGTGTAAGGAGGCGCCACGACCACCGATGATCCGAAAGTGCGAGCAGTATTGCTTTCGCAATAATAAGTCCCGCACGGCAGCAGGAGCGTGATGCACCACTGCGACGTGAACGCTGCGGCTCGCGCCCCGCCGTAGAAACAGCGTTAGTTAAGAACGCACAATAGTGCAAGAACAGCGCTGTGGTAACGGACCGATTTCGTCACGCTAACAGCGCATGCGCAGCCGCGCTGCGGCGCCATGATGGAAGTCGGTAACCCTCGCTGCCTTCACGCCCCGCTTGGAATCGAGGCAACATCGAGGCAATGTTGCCTCAACGTTGCGTCGATGTTGCCTCGATGTTGCCCCGATTTGAGCGTTGGCGGCTCTAACCGCGGGCACAAGTTTTCCCCCCAATAAAGAGTTACATTCCCAGATCTCTTCACCATCGCCACGACGCGAACGTCATAGTTATTAATGGGTCTCGACAGCATATGGACGTTTCAACCTGCTACCGCTATGTGATTGATACAAAGTCCTCGGTAAATTTGTGCCAGTCGCTTTGCTTCGCACCAGATCGATAAAGTCGACCCCGCTCGAGGCGAGGTTTTAAAATATAAGAAGTCTTGGCTCCGTTTACCGCGGGTGAAGTTGAGCGGCAGTGCCAGGTCTTTGCCCTGGCACGTTCGCAGGACGAGCTTGTCGATGGCCAGCCGGGAGAGCGCCTCGAAGCCCAGGCAGGTTCCCCACAGAGGGAAGTGCGTGCCATTCTTGTTCGCCTGGCGCGCGGTGTCAGAACGGCGAAGGCGACAAACCATCAGAATCAAAGTGAGGGAACACAATATTAACGCTTCCGATCACGGCACAAAAAAGAACAGACTGAATCGAAAGAGCAGTGCCGGTGAACCAACTAAACCGATAATTGAGAGAAATGCCGCGCGAGCCAATTTCTCGTATTGTTACGAAAATGTTACGCTAATTCGTTCAAAGCAAATCATGATTTTTTTTTGTTTTCCCCCACTGTTTCCATCGGCTAGAGATCGAAGTTTGACGGCGACGCATCCGAGTCAAGAAAATACATGGCGCACAAAAAACGTCACAATAATCAATAACAATCACCTTAACCCACCTTCATGCATTCTAATTCACCTTAATCCACCTTAATCTGTCTTAATCCACCCTAGTCTACCTTAGTCCTCCTTAATACACCTTAATCCAATCATTAATCACTCATTAATTTGATAATCATTAATCAAATTTTATACACAGCTGGGCATGTTTTGGTTCGCTTCTGGCCTTCCCTGGGTCACGTGATCTTTTCTGTACCTCACAACGTGACCTTGAAACATAGAGATGTAAGGCTTTCGCCTTGAAAAAAAACGCGAAGTGGTACCGACCAAAAAGTGCAACTAGTGCACTGACTTTTCGTCTTCTATAAAAGAGCCTTCTATAAGACTCGGAGTCCTAAAGCGAGAAAAGAAATGACAGCAAATTTCCCAAATTTTTATAACGAACACGCTGCACAGTAACAAAAACAGGATTCAAATTCATAAATTTCTTGCCTAATTCATAATTTCTTGCATAACTTGTCTTTGCCTCTAGAAAAAGAAGATCGGCGTATGTATTCGGTACCCGAAAAGGGTGGCACCTTCCACTACCGAAATTCCATACGCTGTCTGGTCTAGTACTCTAATACTAAAGATGTGCTTTGTTTAGCTTTCTATCTTTTAAGAATTCTATTTTTAACAAATTCTCTGCAGCAGATAGCACAATTCAACTCCTTGATCTAGGCTACCCAAAGAGGCGGAAATCTCTTACCCGACAAACCGAACGCATATATGATTAATTAGCTAAACTTCGCTAATTCCACTTCGAACTAATTATTTCACAGCAGATAGCGTCAATTTAGGATTTTGAAGCCGGTCAGTTCTCAAGGTACGTCCATTTGGAAGGGATATCGAAAACAGCAGCCTAAGCTTTGTCTGAAAGCAGCACCGTGAAAGTGTGAAATGCACCGTTCTTTGTTTTTTCTTTCCTGTTTAAATGAAAGAAGCTTTAGCTCGGGCGCTCCTATTATGTATATACATGGACTGCGAAGCTTTCTTCCGGAGAAGCCCGTATGGATTTCCTTCGTAGCTTTGTGCCACACTCGCGTGGACGACAATTTTTTTTCGTTCATATATATAAATATAATATACACGCCACCCATGTAAGCAATCGTAAGCGCACTGACTCGCTCGGGCAGCGTGAATAACCTTTCTAGCGTGTAGTTGTTGTTCCTGCCAGCTTTCCGAAGTATAGCCCAACGGCTTTTACGTATAGAACTCTGCACTCTTGTCTATTGCTTCTGGTGCGATCAACAAACTTTCATATGCTCGTTCTCGCAGTCTCTAAATAGCCTGCAACAGGTCTACACTCGTCTAAGAACGTCCATACTTAGTCTAAGCGAAGACGGGAGAACGGTTACGGAAGGTATGAGACCACAACTCCCCGCGTCAACAATTAGCCTAGAAAAAGACGTCTACGAAACGTGTGACATTTACGTTCTCGGAATGTCCACAGTGTACTGGAAAACGACTGCAAGCAGTAACGCTTACCGTCTAGAGTAGTTTATTATATGGTTCACCTTCACTTTTACCTTCTTTCCTTACTGTTAATTTTCCTTGAGATGGTCGTACTTGTCGCTGTATACAGGCTGTTGCAGCAAACACTCTCAAATTTTTTTAAAGCTTGCATGTGGCAGATAGCTCAATTCTAGTTTATGATCCGGTCTACTCGAAGCGGCGCACACTACTTGCACAAAAAAAATTGAAATGCAAAATCGCCTAATGAACAAGAATTCACTAATCCACTGCTACAATTTACAAACTATTGCAGTGGACTTCGCAAGGCGGATCCAGTTGGAGCGAATTCTCAGGAGAACACCAGTTTCGGGATATAAATTCCCGAACTTTGCGGACAAATGCATTGGCGTTGCACTTACTTGTGTGCTTCAGTGCATGAAACGACGTTTCGTTAACGCATTAACTGCAATGCCAATGCATTTCTCCGCAAAGGTCGAAAATTTATATCTAAAAACTGGTGTCATCTTGAAAATTCGTTCCAAGTGGATCCGCCTTGCGCAATCTGCGGCTATAATGGTAAATTGCAATATGGTTCATAATGTAATTACATAAAAACTTAATTCATCATTTATTATTAATTAGTCGATTTCGGATCTCAATTTTTCTGTACAAGTATTGTCCACCGCTTCGAGTAGACCAGCTCATGAACTAGGATTGTAATGTCTGCCACAGGCAACTTGTAAAGATTTTTGGAAAGCGTTCGCTGAAACACCCTGCATAAGTCGCTATGTGCCTGTTGAGCCTTGTTAAATTTAGGTTTTTCCGTCACACGCGAAATGGCCAGCCTGCTCGCGAACTTCTTTCGCTTCCCGACGACAAAGCCATATTGAATACCTCAATGGCGAGATCAAACATTATCTTGGCGGCGTCCAAGTAGCCCGAGCTTTCCAGGTCAGCCTCACCACCCGGGAGGAGAACACTGCGACGGGGTCAACAGTGTTCAACAGGTCAATAGCGGTCAGTACTGTCAACAACGTTCAGTACTACATTTACTTCAAAAAAAAAAAAAAACTATTTTCACTCTAATACGGATGCAGAAACAATAAGCTACTCTTACATGCCTCCAAAATTATGGTATTAGGTTATATCCGGAAAACACACCGTGTGAAATTTCCATACACTCTTCGGGATGCTCCACTGCCCAGAGCCTTTGAAAGGAAATATCTTGGTGCGTATTTCTGCAAAACGCTAAGCATCTCTTCCCACGTTAAGTATGCGAGGCAACGTGCCCTCCACGCTCTTGGTATTGTTTGTCGTATATCGCATGACTTGCACGACCCTGTGGCCTTTCTGAATTTGTATTCTGCTGTGTGCCTTCACCAACTAAAGTGTGCCTCTTGTAGTTTGGGGTGAACGTGCGCATCCGTTTCTCACCTCATTGAATGTGCCCAAAATAAATTAATTTCAAGCACCGCTTCTGCCGTTCTGCTGACCCGTCCAGCCCTCTAAAATATGCATAAACTCACACCTCTAAAATCAAGACTTATTAAGTCATGCCTTTTGTTCCCCGTATAACGTGTCCCACGGCATTATACATTGCCCAAAGCTTCTTAATCATATGCGTGTTTTTTTTTTTTTCGTACTGCAAAAGTATACCAGGCAACATTCTACGTTTTCTGCCCGGCCTTGTTGCATTAGAGCCTGTCGAATGGCTCGACTCCAAAGAACGTGTAATAAGTATGCTGCATGTATTGACATATTTCGGGATTCGTTTCCTGCGTTTTGTAAAGATGTAGACAATCATGTTGTGTGACTAACTACCTTTTACGCCTGCCTC